>NC_140592.1:1001032847-1002249514 GCF_964204655.1 Triturus cristatus | reverse complement strand
GGAGGTTCAGTGTTTCCCCGGTCCGCGAGGTAATCCCAGAAGTTTTGCCACTATAACACTGAACAACTTGTAGGGTGGGGGCTCAAGTGCGCTGTGGCCGCGCACATAATATCCAAAACCAAGTTCCCTTCTGAGAAGAAGAACGAGCCACACACGCGCACAGCAGGTCCAGCAGCTTTAATGGGCAATTCAAGGCATGACGCGTTTCGTAGTCAAACTTTTTCAAATGCCTTTAAGTCATGAATGCTCGTAAGTGTCCACCTTTTAAACCAGCTTGTCTCACTGCGATTGGCTGTAGTCATCTGGCAGGTACTAGGGAGTATCTCAAAACTCAGCACTCTGAGTTTTTGTCAAGGCAGTCAAACGGCGTAGGTACTACCCAGGTGGGCGGTGACTGCCTCTTCTCCCAATGTACCTGGATCTAGCTTGTGGAAAAAGCAGCCGGCCTGGACGCTCACCCTTCCGCAAAGCGCAGCCGAGACCTCGGAACATCCCAACAGTGCAAGATGCCCCCTCGTGCAGTCACGGTCCATCCAGCGGGTAGGTAACTGCTGCAAATTGCGGAGGTTCAGTGTTTCCCCGGTCCGCGAGGTAATCCCAGAAGTTTTGCCACTATAACACTGAACAACTTGTAGGGTGGGGGCTCAAGTGCGCTGTGGCCGCGCACATAATATCCAAAACCAAGTTCCCTTCTGAGAAGAAGAACGAGCCACACACGCGCACAGCAGGTCCAGCAGCTTTAATGGGCAATTCAAGGCATGACGCGTTTCGTAGTCAAACTTTTTCAAATGCCTTTAAGTCATGAATGCTCGTAAGTGTCCACCTTTTAAACCAGCTTGTCTCACTGCGATTGGCTGTAGTCATCTGGCAGGTACTAGGGAGTATCTCAAAACTCAGCACTCTGAGTTTTTGTCAAGGCAGTCAAACGGCGTAGGTACTACCCAGGTGGGCGGTGACTGCCTCTTCTCCCAATGTACCTGGATCTAGCTTGTGGAAAAAGCAGCCGGCCTGGACGCTCACCCTTCCGCAAAGCGCAGCCGAGACCTCGGAACATCCCAACAGTGCAAGATGCCCCCTCGTGCAGTCACGGTCCATCCAGCGGGTAGGTAACTGCTGCAAATTGCGGAGGTTCAGTGTTTCCCCGGTCCGCGAGGTAATCCCAGAAGTTTTGCCACTATAACACTGAACAACTTGTAGGGTGGGGGCTCAAGTGCGCTGTGGCCGCGCACATAATATCCAAAACCAAGTTCCCTTCTGAGAAGAAGAACGAGCCACACACGCGCACAGCAGGTCCAGCAGCTTTAATGGGCAATTCAAGGCATGACGCGTTTCGTAGTCAAACTTTTTCAAATGCCTTTAAGTCATGAATGCTCGTAAGTGTCCACCTTTTAAACCAGCTTGTCTCACTGCGATTGGCTGTAGTCATCTGGCAGGTACTAGGGAGTATCTCAAAACTCAGCACTCTGAGTTTTTGTCAAGGCAGTCAAACGGCGTAGGTACTACCCAGGTGGGCGGTGACTGCCTCTTCTCCCAATGTACCTGGATCTAGCTTGTGGAAAAAGCAGCCGGCCTGGACGCTCACCCTTCCGCAAAGCGCAGCCGAGACCTCGGAACATCCCAACAGTGCAAGATGCCCCCTCGTGCAGTCACGGTCCATCCAGCGGGTAGGTAACTGCTGCAAATTGCGGAGGTTCAGTGTTTCCCCGGTCCGCGAGGTAATCCCAGAAGTTTTGCCACTATAACACTGAACAACTTGTAGGGTGGGGGCTCAAGTGCGCTGTGGCCGCGCACATAATATCCAAAACCAAGTTCCCTTCTGAGAAGAAGAACGAGCCACACACGCGCACAGCAGGTCCAGCAGCTTTAATGGGCAATTCAAGGCATGACGCGTTTCGTAGTCAAACTTTTTCAAATGCCTTTAAGTCATGAATGCTCGTAAGTGTCCACCTTTTAAACCAGCTTGTCTCACTGCGATTGGCTGTAGTCATCTGGCAGGTACTAGGGAGTATCTCAAAACTCAGCACTCTGAGTTTTTGTCAAGGCAGTCAAACGGCGTAGGTACTACCCAGGTGGGCGGTGACTGCCTCTTCTCCCAATGTACCTGGATCTAGCTTGTGGAAAAAGCAGCCGGCCTGGACGCTCACCCTTCCGCAAAGCGCAGCCGAGACCTCGGAACATCCCAACAGTGCAAGATGCCCCCTCGTGCAGTCACGGTCCATCCAGCGGGTAGGTAACTGCTGCAAATTGCGGAGGTTCAGTGTTTCCCCGGTCCGCGAGGTAATCCCAGAAGTTTTGCCACTATAACACTGAACAACTTGTAGGGTGGGGGCTCAAGTGCGCTGTGGCCGCGCACATAATATCCAAAACCAAGTTCCCTTCTGAGAAGAAGAACGAGCCACACACGCGCACAGCAGGTCCAGCAGCTTTAATGGGCAATTCAAGGCATGACGCGTTTCGTAGTCAAACTTTTTCAAATGCCTTTAAGTCATGAATGCTCGTAAGTGTCCACCTTTTAAACCAGCTTGTCTCACTGCGATTGGCTGTAGTCATCTGGCAGGTACTAGGGAGTATCTCAAAACTCAGCACTCTGAGTTTTTGTCAAGGCAGTCAAACGGCGTAGGTACTACCCAGGTGGTATATATATATATATATTTTCATCTCGGTGGGGGTGGTCCAACAGGTAAAACGCACTCGAACAATGAACAGCTTCCCCAGACAGCTTTATTAAACGGTAGAGCAGTCACATTTTCCCAGCATTTTATGCATTAGACTCCAGCCCTGACGTGTTTCGAGTGTCCTCTTTTTCAAAGGGTGACGCAGTCTAAAAGCGCTTGAGCGTCTTCTCCCTCCTTTTAAAACAATATCGCCTGCCATTATTGGTCATCTCTGTATGAGTTGGGCGTTGCTTTGTGGGAGTTGAAGTCCGTGATTCAATCCACAAATAGAAGCGCTTTTAAATTTATGCAAATTGAAGGCTCCGCAAGAGCATCGAGAATTGTGGCTGCTGTTAATCCGATTCGTTGCCCCACATTGGCAGCCCTTGAATCAACGAGCTCCGTGGCCCCAACCATCTTGGGTGGTGCAGGTTCAGCGGCAGGACGGCCGCTACTGCATTCAGCTCGGTGTGGGTGGTCCAACAGGTAAACCGCACTCGAACAACGAACAGCTTCCCCAGACAGCTTTATTAAACGGTAGAGCAGTCACGTTTTCCCAGCATTGTATGCATTAGACTCCAGCCCTGACGCGTTTTGAGTGTCCTCTTTTTCAAAGAGTGATGCAGTCTAAAAGCGCTTGAGCGTCTTCTCCCTCCTTTTAAAACAATATCGCCTGCCATTATTGGCCACCCGGAAGCCTTGGGGGCACGAAAGTGGAACAGCAGCCGTATATAGGATCGAGGACGGGCCCACTTGCAGGGTCCACACAGGACTTGATTATGTGCTTTCCGCACTTCACTTTCCATAATGCACAGTCTCATTTGAGCCTCCCATTGGTGGGTGTGTCATATGTTAAATGGTGAAGTGGGTTAGCGGTTGTGCACACCGTTTCCGTTAAAGCCACTGAAGAGAAGCATATGGAGCTTCGAAACGCGTCAGGCAAATCCACTACGGAGCGGCTTCTACAAGCGGATCCCCGTCCCTACCTACACATAAATCAAGCTGCTGGTCGAGTGCTACTTACAGGTGGACAACCTTGGAGCAGAATATAACACGCAGCCGTCCAGCCACGGAGTATGCACCACCCCGAAAGCCTTGGGGGCACGAAAGTGGAACAGCAGCCGTACATAGGATCGAGGACGGGCCCACTTGCAGGGTCCATACAGGACTTGATTATGTGCTTTCCGAACTACGCTTCCCATAATGCACAGTCTCATTTGACCCTCTCATTGGTGGGTGTGTCATATGTTAAATGGTGAAGTGGGTTAGCGTTTGTGCACACCGTTTCCGTTAAAGCCTCTGAAGAGAAGCATATGGAACTTCGAAACGCGTCAGGCAAATCCACTACGGAGCGGCTCCTACAAGCGGATCCCTGTCCCTACCTACACATAAATCAAGCTGCTGGTCGAGTGCTACTTACAGGTGGACAACCTTGGAGCAGAATATAACACGCGTCCGTCCAGCCGCGGAGTATGCACCACCCCGGAAGCCTTGGGGGCCACGAAAGTGGAACAGCAGCCGTACATAGGATCGAGGACGGGCCCACTTGCAGGGTCCATACAGGACTTGATTATGTGCTTTCCACACTACACTTTCCATAATGCACAGTCTCATTTGAGCCTCCCATTGGTAGGTGTGTCATATGTTAAATGGTGAAGTAGGTTAGCGGTTGTGCACACCGTTTCCGTTAAAGCCTCTGAAGAGAAGCATATGGAGCTTCGAAACGCGTCAGGCAAATCCACTACGGAGTGGCTCCTACAAGCGGATCCCCGTCCCTACCTACACATAAATCAAGCCGCTGGTCGAGTGCTACTTACAGGTGGACAACCTTGGAGCAGAATATATATATATATAAACTCTATGGCAGAAGGCACGGACTCGAGGTGTTTAAAATTCAGCATTAATTTATTCAGCCAGGTTGCCCTCAATCCCAGAGGCAAAGAGACACGTTTTGGCTTTCAGGAAGCCTTCATCATTCTGGTTTGGCGCCAGAATACAAACAGATTAAATAGCCCTTCCCGTTGGACCACTTAGTAAACAGTAAAAGCATACTCTTGTGTATGCAGTCAGCGTGCAACTCAGAATGCTCCATAACATCTTATACTACAGCTAAAAACCAGCGTTGTTGCAGGTAAGATATAAATTGATACAATACATTGCATAATACAATATTGAGTTTTAGCTGGAAGGATGGTTGTGGCAAATAGTATCAGTAATTAAATGCACATGTAAATTATGAAAACATCTACCATGGTAAGAGATTGGCTTTTAAACTTTGCACCGCCAAACTCATCAACCTGTATTGCCAAATTTACAAAATTATGTAAAACATACTTTAAAAATTATGCTGCTAAATGTCACTAATTATACTAAAATGATGACTGCCATTGTCCCGTTTCCAGCTCTCCCGAGCTGATAACCCAGCCTCCGAAATGTGACCTCTGACCATAATTGCAAAAACCTGTTGTGTTTCTGCCGTACTCATGATAACACAGTTGTTGTATTCAAGCTTCATGCGGCACCGGGAGCGGATGACTCAACTTCACCATGGGACCCAATACAATTCAGAGAGTGATGTATTCACTCAAAGCCAAATTGCAAGCACATGCTATGTAACTCCACGGAACTACCATTCCCATAATGCCACAAAATAGCCAATAGAATAGCAGGCAATCTGCACTGTAAGTTCTTACTGCTAGGTCAATGTCACTGATTGTACTGCTGCAGTATATATATATATCTCAGTGATGTCATTTGAGATGTCATCAGTGATGTCACTGACCATGTCATGAGTGATGTAAGATGTGACGTTATCAGCAGTGCATTGCAGTCGCGCGAGTTATAGTTAGCTCAACTAACTATAACGGGGGAATTTCTAAGGTTTTATATGAGTCAAATGCCCAACTAACTATAACGTCCCTGAAACCTATGGTTTTATTGTGAATTTCAAAGGTTTTTTAAATGCTAATTCCTAACTATAACGTCTGTAAAACCTATGGTTTTTTCAGTGAATTTCGAAGGTTTTTTAAATGTTAATTTCATATTTTAATATTTATAAAACCTATATTTTTTCTATTTTTTTTGTAATATTTTGGAACTCTATTATCCTTTTTTAAACTTAAAAAATTATGTTATGTTATATATCTAAAAAAAAATGTCTATATATTTTTTGGGGGGGAGAAAACTGGAGTCCCGTACCGGTAGTGTTCCAAGCTCCATCAGCACGCGAATCCTATCCGCCATATTGCTAAACTCGTAAATGAAGCGCATTTCGTATCCGACGGGTTCGTGGCACCACGTCCCGCATAACATCATATACGTATGAGGTCGTGCCAGCTGTTACTTTGGTATGTGACGGGTGCGCAGTACCAAGCCACGCGTTACGTCATGTATGTATGGGGTCACGCCCGCTGCGCGTTGCATATGCGATGAGTGCACGCTGCCAGGCTCTGTCTTACATCATAGACGTATGGTGTCGCGCCGGGTATGGATTTCCTAATGTTTTTTATGTCTCAAAACTATATATAAATAAGTTTAAAGTGTATATGAGAGCAAGCGATATTCTAAATTTTTTAAAAGATTTATATATTTCTAACTGTAATAAACTTATATTATGGTAAATATATTTTCTCAAAATCGCGTAGGGTGCGGCCACCTTGCGCGCCCGGTCCGCGATTGCCATGTGACCTTAAAAAAAAGCATTTGATTGGTTCATAACATTTCCCATTGTAACAGTTGGAGGACCCCACCCATTTTAGTCATTCTCTCTACAGTTTGATGAGAGACACCTCTTCTGCTTAGAGAGCTTTTTTGCTGTGTACACATATCTTATACTGCACACAACATGCAAAGATCATCTTGATCAATATTCATGGTCTGTACAGTAGCCTTCCACGTGTGATGGCCATGCATCTGAAACGTTACATCAAAAAACAAATGAGTGTTACACAATGCCCCTGGTGTGTGTGTGTGTGTGCGTGCATTATTGTGCTGCCTTTCGGCCTGGGTATTGGTGGCTTGAAGGGGTATCATCAGCCACGGGCAGAGTGCACATCCTAGATCACATGTGACAAACAGTAGAGAGTAATGTGTAGATTTCTGTTGCAGTATGCTCTGTTGTCAGGCTTTACCAGTATATTAGTGTGTCATCATATGTGAGACTTTCAGATTCACGTTTGACATGCATTGCTTGACTGTAATGAGCGTTATCATTGTGTATGACGTAGCCTCACTGCTGAACCTCCCTCCATCCGAGCACATTCACATGTGTGCTCTTCGCGATAGCAACAATTTCAATAATACCGCACACCATTGACATGCGTGTCTGCGCATATCCACAAGCTTGACAACGACATGTGATGTTGGCCATTCAATGTTTTCGGACAGCATTTCACTAGCGATAGTTGCCGCCCTCCCGGTACCTGCTACATTAATGTAAATTGCAGATTGTGCAACGTCAAAACTGCAACATGGACACACACATAAGTACACTTCCTAGCTAGGCAGGAACTGAACAACGCCCAGGTCCCCAGAATAATTATTCACACCCCTACGCTGGCCTGGCGTACGCAAGCCAAGCCCACTTTGCGTACGTATAAATAGGATAACGACGACGCCACATGTCCCAGTTCTTCCACACTGCCTCAGGTGATATGGCCGCATCGCATATCACAATGCTCAATAAAAAAAACGGATCCATGAGGTGTACACCATCCTCGCAATCAAAACTCGATTTGAATTGTGAACCCTGCTGGCCGTCGTGTTTGGACACACAACCATGACAGCAGGTGAGCAGTGGGGCCTGGGTGCACAGGGGCTGCAATTGAGCGCGGTGCTGCTGGAGGGGTGGGGTGCATCAGCCTGGGTGCGTAGGTGCGAACAAGCGATGTTGTCGTGTGTAATGATGTGATCTCTGACCTCATTCAGTCACATTTTAAGGACCTGCTGGACCGTACTGTAGGCCTGAGCCAGTGGGCACGCTGCCCTACAGATACGTGGCTTTGGCTTTTGGGGCACTGTAGTGAGCTGATTACTAAGTGTACATGTACACAGGCTTGCGCCACTGCATTACACGTGCACATTATGCTTCTAGCATGTGCTCTGTTCCTTTGTATGTGAACATTGGCATAACATATTATTATTTAACCTTGTGTATTCTCGTACACTCCAACTCCTCTTTGAACCATGATTACCACTAACAGTTGGTAGATCCTACTTCAAGAAGGAAGGATGCACTCAACTGGTGTTCTCTATTAAGCTTGAAATAAACCTTCATTTACCTCGAGACGTTTCCTGCATTATATTATTTCTCCCTTTTCAGACACTGAGTTAGTTGCACCAAAATCGGCGGAGCAGGTGCTCAGCCCGTGATGATGCCCTGGGCATTCTGACGCCTTCCATTGTGGTATCAAGACACCTTCCCCGACCGGAGACCTGCTGTGCCACCCTGAGAGAGGCACCCCGAAGTCAGAGCTCACACCGGCACATCGTTGGACACACCAGTGGTGGCAGGTGAGCAGTGAACCTTCGGTGCGCAGGAGCTGCAATTGAGCACAGTGCGCGGGAAGGGGCTGGGGTGCAGCAGCCTGGGTGCACAGGTGCAGGCACGCAATGTTGCCGGAGATAATAATGTAATCTCTGGCCTCATTCATATCTCTGTTTCATTTTAAGGACGTTCTGGACCGCACTCTTTATCGCGGACCCCAGCGTCCCACTCACACGGGTGATGGGTGGAGAACCGTGAGGGCTGGGTGCAGTAGGCCGACTCTCTGTCTCCTCCTCCCTCTGTTCTTTTGACTCTCCCTCCCCTTCTCCCTTCCACCCACTCGCTCTCTGTACCATTCTCACTTTCTTCCTTTTATTCTGACTACCTTTCTTTTTCTCTTGGACATGGCACACATACTTATGTTTCTTTTTTGTCTTGCAGGTTTTATACGCTGCTTCCGGAGGAGTCCCACCCACTTATTTCATGTTATACTGTTGTTTCTTCGAATAAAGTTACGTTTCCATTTATTTGTGTTGTTTTAATAAAGGTTATTTTTTTTACCAATAATTAAGTGAGTGTATGGGTCTTCTTTTTTTGACAACACTTGTCTGTAGTTTATTGTGAAAATTGGCGGTTGATAGGAGGTTATGAGGGAAACATTTGTAATTTTGCGGTGCACCTAGCAAATATAAACCAACAGACTATTACATAAATGAAGCCTGGGTAATTCTACAACTGCAAGGGTTCTATGAGTGTATCACTTTATAACACCATGAGTACTGGCCGTGTGATTACAGAACCAATAAGGCACTGCCTAGGGCCACCGAGGCTTCGGGGACTGGCAAGATCCACCCTGCATATTTAAGTAAAGCCCCGGAGGGTGGCGATCCCCGGACTTGAGTTGGCCTCGAATCCCCCCGAACAATTAGTAAACAATACCCGGGGAGGTGGCGATCCCCTAGGCTGCGAAACGTCTCTGTGCCCTCCCGCGCCTAATTTACATGTGAGATTAAGGTCCCCAGTGCTGCAGAGACCCCGCAATATAATAAAAGGATTGGCCTCGGAACATTACCCACCAGGGGGCTCATTTAAATGAATGGGTGAGACCCCGCGTTAATTTTTTTTCTCTTTTACCATCCGGATCCGCTGTATTGAAGCGATACGAGGTATTCCTCCTCTCGCTTCAACGAGGCAAACAACGATTTGCTATCACAGGGTGGAGGCCATGCTCCCACCCTGTAATAGCAAACATAAATGTCTCGCAGATGCACAACCCGGGACATTGTATGAGCTGCGCCTGGGAGGTGGCACTCCATAGGGACATGATGCATTGGTTTCTGCATAACTACAGAATTAGTATAAACGCATACTAACACTACTTGCACACGTGTAGTACAGCAACCAAAGTGTAGTGAAGAGGCAGAGGAAGCCCCAAATCAAAAAATATAAATCCTACCAGAGGTCGGATGAGATAGTTCGATGAGCCGACGACCCTGGGATGAGTAGAAACAGCTTCACGAAGAAAACGGGTCTTCAGCAGAACGCAAGGAAGCTTGAAATATTGGTGAGTGCTGCCTTCTTTTAACCTTCTCCCGCTCGTCGCCAAATTTATGTAGTGAAGAGGCAGACAGCAGTGGATCTGATAAGTAGATTTATTGCAGGAAAAGAAGACATCTTAAACAGCCACCAACAGGAGCAGACAGCAAGGCAACCGTTTTCTCCAGCACCGTGTACAAACTCCCCAAGATTCCCCTCATGAGAGCCCTACATTCTAACATTACATACTTACATTCTAGTAGCATTACATACTAACATTCTACTATGACTTACATTGGGAGGGAGAGTCAAAAGAACAGAGGGAGGAGGAGACAGAGCGTCGGCCTACTGCACCCAACCCTCACTGTTCTCCACCCATCACCCGTGTGTGTGGGACGCTGGGGTCCGCGAGAAAGAGTGCGGTCCAGCAAGTCCTGTGCACATGACTTTACAGCAATTAGCTCATGGTTTCATCCACGAGTCTTAAGACCAGTAGGGGTGAGTAGTTTGCTTCCCACTTCCTCTATTGTAGAAACACAAACTAACACTACTTCCACAGGTATGCTACAGTGCCCAGAGCACATCACTTTACAGCAATGAGCTCACGGTTTAGGCTCACGGTTTAATCCCCGAGTCTTCAAACCAGTAGGGGTGAGTAGTTCGCTTCCCACTCCCTGTATAGTATAAACGCATACTAACACTACTTACACAGGTATACTACAGCGGCCGGTATACTACAGCGGCCGGTATACTACAGCGCCCACAGCCCATCACTTTACAGCAATCAGCTCGGTTTAATCCCCAAGTCTTCATACCGGTAGGCGTGAGTACTTTGCTTCCCACTTCCGGTATAGTATAAACGCACGGTAGGGGTCAGTAGTTCGCTTCTCACTCCCTGTATGGTATAAACGCCTACTAACACTACTTGCATAGGTATGCTCCAAAGACCAGAGCACATCACTTTACAGCATTGAGCTCACGGTTTAGGCTCTCGGTTTCATACCCGAGTGTAGCAGCATCTCATCTCAGCACCATGTCACACTGAGCAACACCTCACTTTCAGACCGGTTGAAGTGAGTACTTCGCTTCGCACTCCATCACAGAGGTTACCGTGCTCCTATCCTCCTGTTTCCTACTCCTTTCGCCCTTTTTTCCCCTTACTCGTTTCAACGGAATCACAAAATGGCTGCCAACACTTCCTAGTTGCAACAGCTTGCAGCCAATAAGCAGCAAGCTCGTGCTCGTAACGTCTCAGCCAATCAGGTGGCAAAATTCCCAAATATCGATATATGTAAATTTTGGTATTTCTCCAAAACTACTGAACGGATTTACACCAAATAAACAAAAGCGTGCTTTCTAGACCAAGACACTTCTCCCTGCCAAATATGGGGTAATTCCCTTCACCCGTTCACCCTGTAGCCTTGTCTAAAGTTTCCTATGGATATTGCATGGAGAAAACACGTGTGGGACCCCCCTTTTTTCTCATTGCCCCCTTGACGAATCACCCCCAAACTTTTAACATAGGAGCTGATATGAACAAAGAATTTGTTTGGAAAATTTCATGAACATTCATCAAACGACACCAAAGTTATAAGCAAAACAAAAGATGCTCTTCCTAATGAAACTTGGTCCTAACTATAACTACCTACTGGCGACCGCCAGTAGGTAATATATATATAGATATGTGTCTGGCTGGCTGGAAGTAGGGGACCCGAGGTCGTTCGTTGCCAGTAACTTCACTGTGCTCAACTCCTGCTACACTGGTACTTACCATCACACTGCATTGTGGGGCATGCAGTCTGAACATTTGGCTGCTGTTGTGCTCTGCGGACTACAAGTGGCGCAGGTGAGCCCTTCACTATTCAGTAAGGAGGAGCCTATTTTAGAAATCCTTCATTTGGCTCAGCAATGAACTTTGGAATTTGAAGAAGGCGCACAGCCGAAACCGGTCATGCCGTCTAGTTCTCCTGAATAAACGACCATGAAAACCCCGCTTGTGTCCTCTGTCTGCTCTTTGGAGGAGGTGTTTTGTGATATTTGGCAGGCTGCCCGTGGCATGCAACAGAGGACCCTTCCGTTGTGAGGTCGCAAAGTACATGGGCAAAACTCAACTTTTTTTGTGATATATATATATATATATATATGTACGCCATAACGTCACAAAGGAAATAACACGCAAAGAAATTCAAAGCAAAGTGCTTTATTTGTGCAGACGCCCCTGCACTGACAGACGCGTTTCGCCTACTGGCTTTATAAAAAAAAAATATATATATATTTATAGATATATATAGGTATATATAGATATATACATCACAGTGATAATGTAAGGGAGGTGACATTACAAAGAACTAACAGAAAATGGTGCATACGCAAAAAACTACAGTGCAATACAGAATTTGTGGTCTATGTTATCACTTGTCCATGTGACAAGTGGTACATAGGCTCAACTACCTTCCCTGTAAAGAAAAGGATACTTGAACATTGGCGAGCCATCACCAACAAAGACTTTACCTAAAGTACTGCGAGACACTTCAACCAGCACCATGATGGTGACTGGACAAAGGCCAAATACTTTGCATTGGATACTATTCCCAAAAATCCTAGAGGTGGCAATAGAATTTTGGCCTTAAGCAGATCAGAATCCAAGTTCATTCTTCAAGCTGGCAGTGTCGCCCCTATTGGGATGAATATTGATGAAGAAATGCATGTGCATCTCTAATTTTATCTATCTGTAAACCTCCTGACACCCGATGGGAACTTCTGTTCTAAATTGTTTTTTTATAATTTCACTTTGGACTTACTCAGGTTTCCGTTGTTAATTTCTTTGATGTATTTTATTATGAAACAATTACGTTATAGGAGGGAATGTGTATGATCAACCTGCCTATATCATTGGTATACTATGTTTAAATTATTTAGTGTGAAAACTTCAACTAATCATATTTCTATCTCTGTTTGCCCCTATATAGATTGGACTTGATGGAGTGAGTGTGTCACCAACTACCGATAAAGCTACGTGCACGGAGTTTAGGTGTTTGTACTTACAAACACACTCTACTCTAATAGACAATAAATTGAGGCATCAGATAGTGGGATTCTTTAGAAATTAAGTGTTCGATATAGAACCTGATATGAATATTTTTTTGATGTTGGTATACTTGTTCACTTCTTTATTTTCACACTTTCTAAAACCGTGATTCAGTTAAAGTACTAGACACGAGATAATAGTTTTAAGCTATATACATAATTAGGCACAAAGAGTTAATCTGACCTATGGCAGCTGCATGTTGCACATTTTGTTTCCATAATACATCTCGTATATCAATACAATGCATCATGGTATAGATTTGGGTACTATACCTAGATTCTGTGTTAATAATCATCAGCTATGAAATGAAATCTGAGCAAGTCCATGTTTGTTACTTGTGCAACTATTATAAATTCTAATAGCAATGCATTACGATACTCACTCAGCCTCTGGATGGTGGTGAAATCCAGAGTCTTTTCTTTATTTTTGTCATTTAAAAAAAAAAAAAAAGCATTTCATCCTGTGTACCGTAACTGTGGTCATGTGCCCAAGAGCTGGATAGCTCGAAACGCGTCTTCCTCTGTGCCCGTGAATAAAGTATTATTCTCGAGAACTGGATCGGTGTGGTTCTCATTCTTTCGTTTGGAAGATTTTCCTGTTTGATAAATATATATACAGTTCATGCTCTCTTCCAAGTAAGTAGACAGCGCGACACAACTCCGGGGAATAAAAAATGGCTTTACTGATTTTTCAAGCGCAGAGTGATTCTGTCCCTGAAACGCTCGGCATACTCGTTTCAGCCTTCAAGCGGCTTCGTCAGTGCCAGTTTCAAGGTGTTCTTGGTGTTCCTGGGGGGCCTAGCGATGTTATGCTGTTCCTGAGGCCACACCCAGTCAGGTGGTCTCTCGCCCCTCCTCCGCTTAATGATGTACAGCTGCTTTGCTTGCATACGCCAGCCAGGTGCCTTCTGGTCTTGATAGTCCGTTGAGGAGGCCCATTGAGTAACAGGGCATTCCTTGCACCATGTGGTACCCCAATAACAATTGGCTGCAGGTATCAACACCACCCCTGGTTGCTGGGGAGTCCGGCCATTTCTTTGTCCCCTTATCAGGCACACAATGTTACCTCCTCTCTCCCCTTGCATCCAGAATCACTCCAAGTGGTTTTGACATGCTGGGGGGGCTACGCGGAAACACAAAACACTCCAGGTGCAGGCTACACCGCGTTGCTCCAGACCGAGAGGGCGCATCGCCATCCAGCGCCTGCTTGCTGGTTAAAACATACAGTTCATGCTCTCTTCCAAGTAAGTAGACAGCGCGACACAACTCCGGGGAATAAAAAATGGCTTTACTGATTTTTCAAGCGCAGAGTGATTCTGTCCCTGAAACGCTCGGCATACGCGTTTCAGCCTTCAAGCGGCTTCGTCAGTGCCAGTTTCAAGGTGTTCTTGGTGTTCCTGGGGGGCCTAGCGATGTTATGCTGTTCCCGAGGCCACACCCAGTCAGGTGGTCTCTCGCCCCTCCTCCGCTTAATGATGTACAGCTGCTTTGCTTGCATACCCCAGCCAGGTGCCTTCTGGTCTTGATAGTCCGTTGAGGAGGCCCATTGAGTAACAGGGCATTCCTTGCACCATGTGGTACCCCAATAACAATTGGCTGCAGGAATCAACACCACCCCTGGTTGCTGGGGAGTCCGGCCATTTTTTTGTCCCCTTATCAGGCACACAATGTTACCTCCTCTCTCCCCTTGCATCCAGAATCACTCCAAGTGGTTTTGACATGCTGGGGGGGCTACGCGGAAACACAAAACACTCCAGGTGCAGGCTACACCGCGTTGCTCCAGACCGAGAGGGCGCATCGCCATCCAGCGCCTGCTTGCTGGTTAAAACATACAGTTCATGCTCTCTTCCAAGTAAGTAGACAGCGCGACACAACTCCGGGGAATAAAAAATGGCTTTACTGATTTTTCAAGCGCAGAGTGATTCTGTCCCTGAAACGCTCGGCATACGCGTTTCAGCCTTCAAGCGGCTTCGTCAGTGCCAGTTTCAAGGTGTTCTTGGTGTTCCTGGGGGGCCTAGCGATGTTATGCTGTTCCCGAGGCCACACCCAGTCAGGTGGTCTCTCGCCCCTCCTCCGCTTAATGATGTACAGCTGCTTTGCTTGCATACCCCAGCCAGGTGCCTTCTGGTCTTGATAGTCCGTTGAGGAGGCCCATTGAGTAACAGGGCATTCCTTGCACCATGTGGTACCCCAATAACAATTGGCTGCAGGTATCAACACCACCCCTGGTTGCTGGGGAGTCCGGCCATTTCTTTGTCCCCTTATCAGGCACACAATGTTACCTCCTCTCTCCCCTTGCATCCAGAATCACTCCAAGTGGTTTTGACATGCTGGGGGGGCTACGCGGAAACACAAAACACTCCAGGTGCAGGCTACACCGCGTTGCTCCAGACCGAGAGGGCGCATCGCCATCCAGCGCCTGCTTGCTGGTTAAAACATACAGTTCATGCTCTCTTCCAAGTAAGTAGACAGCGCGACACAACTCCGGGGAATAAAAAATGGCTTTACTGATTTTTCAAGCGCAGAGTGATTCTGTCCCTGAAACGCTCGGCATACGCGTTTCAGCCTTCAAGCGGCTTCGTCAGTGCCAGTTTCAAGGTGTTCTTGGTGTTCCTGGGGGGCCTAGCGATGTTATGCTGTTCCCGAGGCCACACCCAGTCAGGTGGTCTCTCGCCCCTCCTCCGCTTAATGATGTACAGCTGCTTTGCTTGCATACCCCAGCCAGGTGCCTTCTGGTCTTGATAGTCCGTTGAGGAGGCCCATTGAGTAACAGGGCATTCCTTGCACCATGTGGTACCCCAATAACAATTGGCTGCAGGAATCAACACCACCCCTGGTTGCTGGGGAGTCCGGCCATTTCTTTGTCCCCTTATCAGGCACACAATGTTACCTCCTCTCTCCCCTTGCATCCAGAATCACTCCAAGTGGTTTTGACATGCTGGGGGGGCTACGCGGAAACACAAAACACTCCAGGTGCAGGCTACACCGCGTTGCTCCAGACCGAGAGGGCGCATCGCCATCCAGCGCCTGCTTGCTGGTTAAAACATACAGTTCATGCTCTCTTCCAAGTAAGTAGACAGCGCGACACAACTCCGGGGAATAAAAAATGGCTTTACTGATTTTTCAAGCGCAGAGTGATTCTGTCCCTGAAACGCTCGGCATACGCGTTTCAGCCTTCAAGCGGCTTCGTCAGTGCCAGTTTCAAGGTGTTCTTGGTGTTCCTGGGGGGCCTAGCGATGTTATGCTGTTCCTGAGGCCACACCCAGTCAGGTGGTCTCTCGCCCCTCCTCCGCTTAATGATGTACAGCTGCTTTGCTTGCATACCCCAGCCAGGTGCCTTCTGGTCTTGATAGTCCGTTGAGGAGGCCCATTGAGTAACAGGGCATTCCTTGCACCATGTGGTACCCCAATAACAATTGGCTGCAGGTATCAACACCACCCCTGGTTGCTGGGGAGTCCGGCCATTTCTTTGTCCCCTTATCAGGCACACAATGTTACCTCCTCTCTCCCCTTGCATCCAGAATCACTCCAAGTGGTTTTGACATGCTGGGGGGGCTACGCGGAAACACAAAACACTCCAGGTGCAGGCTACACCGCGTTGCTCCAGACCGAGAGGGCGCATCGCCATCCAGCGCCTGCTTGCTGGTTAAAACATACAGTTCATGCTCTCTTCCAAGTAAGTAGACAGCGCGACACAACTCCGGGGAATAAAAAATGGCTTTACTGATTTTTCAAGCGCAGAGTGATTCTGTCCCTGAAACGCTCGGCATACGCGTTTCAGCCTTCAAGCGGCTTCGTCAGTGCCAGTTTCAAGGTGTTCTTGGTGTTCCTGGGGGGCCTAGCGATGTTATGCTGTTCCCGAGGCCACACCCAGTCAGGTGGTCTCTCGCCCCTCCTCCGCTTAATGATGTACAGCTGCTTTGCTTGCATACCCCAGCCAGGTGCCTTCTGGTCTTGATAGTCCGTTGAGGAGGCCCATTGAGTAACAGGGCATTCCTTGCACCATGTGGTACCCCAATAACAATTGGCTGCAGGTATCAACACCACCCCTGGTTGCTGGGGAGTCCGGCCATTTCTTTGTCCCCTTATCAGGCACACAATGTTACCTCCTCTCTCCCCTTGCATCCAGAATCACTCCAAGTGGTTTTGACATGCTGGGGGGGCTACGCGGAAACACAAAACACTCCAGGTGCAGGCTACACCGCGTTGCTCCAGACCGAGAGGGCGCATCGCCATCCAGCGCCTGCTTGCTGGTTAAAACATACAGTTCATGCTCTCTTCCAAGTAAGTAGACAGCGCGACACAACTCCGGGGAATAAAAAATGGCTTTACTGATTTTTCAAGCGCAGAGTGATTCTGTCCCTGAAACGCTCGGCATACGCGTTTCAGCCTTCAAGCGGCTTCGTCAGTGCCAGTTTCAAGGTGTTCTTGGTGTTCCTGGGGGGCCTAGCGATGTTATGCTGTTCCCGAGGCCACACCCAGTCAGGTGGTCTCTCGCCCCTCCTCCGCTTAATGATGTACAGCTGCTTTGCTTGCATACCCCAGCCAGGTGCCTTCTGGTCTTGATAGTCCGTTGAGGAGGCCCATTGAGTAACAGGGCATTCCTTGCACCATGTGGTACCCCAATAACAATTGGCTGCAGGAATCAACACCACCCCTGGTTGCTGGGGAGTCCGGCCATTTCTTTGTCCCCTTATCAGGCACACAATGTTACCTCCTCTCTCCCCTTGCATCCAGAATCACTCCAAGTGGTTTTGACATGCTGGGGGGGCTACGCGGAAACACAAAACACTCCAGGTGCAGGCTACACCGCGTTGCTCCAGACCGAGAGGGCGCATCGCCATCCAGCGCCTGCTTGCTGGTTAAAACATACAGTTCATGCTCTCTTCCAAGTAAGTAGACAGCGCGACACAACTCCGGGGAATAAAAAATGGCTTTACTGATTTTTCAAGCGCAGAGTGATTCTGTCCCTGAAACGCTCGGCATACGCGTTTCAGCCTTCAAGCGGCTTCGTCAGTGCCAGTTTCAAGGTGTTCTTGGTGTTCCTGGGGGGCCTAGCGATGTTATGCTGTTCCCGAGGCCACACCCAGTCAGGTGGTCTCTCGCCCCTCCTCCGCTTAATGATGTACAGCTGCTTTGCTTGCATACCCCAGCCAGGTGCCTTCTGGTCTTGATAGTCCGTTGAGGAGGCCCATTGAGTAACAGGGCATTCCTTGCACCATGTGGTACCCCAATAACAATTGGCTGCAGGTATCAACACCACCCCTGGTTGCTGGGGAGTCCGGCCATTTCTTTGTCCCCTTATCAGGCACACAATGTTACCTCCTCTCTCCCCTTGCATCCAGAATCACTCCAAGTGGTTTTGACATGCTGGGGGGGCTACGCGGAAACACAAAACACTCCAGGTGCAGGCTACACCGCGTTGCTCCAGACCGAGAGGGCGCATCGCCATCCAGCGCCTGCTTGCTGGTTAAAACATACAGTTCATGCTCTCTTCCAAGTAAGTAGACAGCGCGACACAACTCCGGGGAATAAAAAATGGCTTTACTGATTTTTCAAGCGCAGAGTGATTCTGTCCCTGAAACGCTCGGCATACGCGTTTCAGCCTTCAAGCGGCTTCGTCAGTGCCAGTTTCAAGGTGTTCTTGGTGTTCCTGGGGGGCCTAGCGATGTTATGCTGTTCCCGAGGCCACACCCAGTCAGGTGGTCTCTCGCCCCTCCTCCGCTTAATGATGTACAGCTGCTTTGCTTGCATACCCCAGCCAGGTGCCTTCTGGTCTTGATAGTCCGTTGAGGAGGCCCATTGAGTAACAGGGCATTCCTTGCCCCAATAACAATTGGCTGCAGGTATCAACACCACCCCTGGTTGCTGGGGAGTCCGGCCATTTCTTTGTCCCCTTATCAGGCACACAATGTTACCTCCTCTCTCCCCTTGCATCCAGAATCACTCCAAGTGGTTTTGACATGCTGGGGGGGCTACGCGGAAACACAAAACACTCCAGGTGCAGGCTACACCGCGTTGCTCCAGACCGAGAGGGCGCATCGCCATCCAGCGCCTGCTTGCTGGTTAAAACATACAGTTCATGCTCTCTTCCAAGTAAGTAGACAGCGCGACACAACTCCGGGGAATAAAAAATGGCTTTACTGATTTTTCCAGCGCAGAGTGATTCTGTCCCTGAAACGCTCGGCATACGCGTTTCAGCCTTCAAGCGGCTTCGTCAGTGCCAGTTTCAAGGTGTTCTTGGTGTTCCTGGGGGGCCTAGCGATGTTATGCTGTTCCCGAGGCCACACCCAGTCAGGTGGTCTCTCGCCCCTCCTCCGCTTAATGATGTACAGCTGCTTTGCTTGCATACCCCAGCCAGGTGCCTTCTGGTCTTGATAGTCCGTTGAGGAGGCCCATTGAGTAACAGGGCATTCCTTGCACCTTGTGGTACCCCAATAACAATTGGCTGCAGGTATCAACACAACCCCTGGTTGCTGGGGAGTCCGGCCATTTCTTTGTCCCCTTATCAGGCACACAATGTTACCTCCTCTCTCCCCTTGCATCCAGAATCACTCCAAGTGGTTTTGACATGCTGGGGGGGCTACGCGGAAACACAAAACACTCCAGGTGCAGGCTACACCGCGTTGCTCCAGACCGAAAGGGCGCATCGCCATCCAGCGCCTGCTTGCTGGTTAAAACATACAGTTCATGCTCTCTTCCAAGTAAGTAGACAGCGCGACACAACTCCGGGGAATAAAAAATGGCTTTACTGATTTTTCAAGCGCAGAGTGATTCTGTGTTTCCGCGTAGCCCCCCCAGCATGTCAAAACCACTTGGAGTGATTCTGGATGCAAGGGGAGAGAGGAGGTAACATTGTGTGCCTGATAAGGGGATAAAGAAATGGCCGGACTCCCCAGCAACCAGGGGTGGTGTTGATACCTGCAGCCAATTGTTATTGGGGTACCACATGGTGCAAGGAATGCCCTGTTACTCAATGGGCCTCCTCAACGGACTATCAAGACCAGAAGGCACCTGGCTGGGGTATGCAAGCAAAGCAGCTGTACATCAATAAGCGGAGGAGGGGCGAGAGACCACCTGACTGGGTGTGGCCTCGGGAACAGCATAACATCGCTAGGCCCCCCAGGAACACCAAGAACACCTTGAAACTGGCACTGACGAAGCCGCTTGAAGGCTGAAACGCGTATGCCGAGCATTTCAGGGACAGAATCACTCTGCGCTTGAAAAATCAGTAAAGCCATTTTTTATTCCCCGGAGTTGTGTCGCGCTGTCTGCTTACTTGGAAGAGAGCATGAACTGTATGTTTTAACCAGCAAGCAGGTGCTGGATGGCGATGCGCCCTCTCGGTCTGGAGCAACGCGGTGTAGCCTGCACCTGGAGTGTTTTGTGTTTCCGCGTAGCCCCCCCAGCATGTCAAAACCACTTGGAGTGATTCTGGATGCAAGGGGAGAGAGGAGGTAACATTGTGTGCCTGATAAGGGGACAAAGAAATGGCCGGACTCCCCAGCAACCAGGGGTGGTGTTGATACCTGCAGCCAATTGTTATTGGGGTACCACATGGTGCAAGGAATGCCCTGTTACTCAATGGGCCTCCTCAACGGACTATCAAGACCAGAAGGCACTTGGCTGGGGTATGCAAGCAAAGCAGCTGTACATCATTAAGCGGAGGAGGGGCGAGAGACCACCTGACTGGGTGTGGCCTCGGGAACAGCATAACATCGCTAGGCCCCCCAGGAACACCAAGAACACCTTGAAACTGGCACTGACGAAGCCGCTTGAAGGCTGAAACGCGTATTCCGAGCGTTTCAGGGACAGAATCACTCTGCGCTTGAAAAATCAGTAAAGCCATTTTTTATTCCCCGGAGTTGTGGCGCGCTGTCTACTTACTTGGAAGAGAGCATGAACTGTATGTTTTAACCAGCAAGCAGGCGCTGGATGGCGATGCGCCCTCTCGGTCTGGAGCAACGCGGTGTAGCCTGCACCTGGAGTGTTTTGTGTTTCCGCGTAGCCCCCCCCAGCATGTCAAAACCACTTGGAGTGATTCTGGATGCAAGGGGAGAGAGGAGGTAACATTGTGTGCCTGATAAGGGGACAAAGAAATGGCCGGACTCCCCAGCAACCAGGGGTGGTGTTGATACCTGCAGCCAATTGTTATTGGGGTACCACATGGTGCAAGGAATGCCCTGTTACTCAATGGGCCTCCTCAACGGACTATCAAGACCAGAAGGCACCTGGCTGGGGTATGCAAGCAAAGCAGCTGTACATCATTAAGCGGAGGAGGGGCGAGAGACCACCTGACTGGGTGTGGCCTCGGGAACAGCATAACATCGCTAGGCCCCCCAGGAACACCAAGAACACCTTGAAACTGGCACTGACGAAGCCGCTTGAAGGCTGAAACGCGTATTCCGAGCGTTTCAGGGACAGAATCACTCTGCGCTTGAAAAATCAGTAAAGCCATTTTTTATTCCCCGGAGTTGTGTCGCGCTGTCTACTTACTTGGAAGAGAGCATGAACTGTATGTTTTAACCAGCAAGCAGGCGCTGGATGGCGATGCGCCCTCTCGGTCTGGAGCAACGCGGTGTAGCCTGCACCTGGAGTGTTTTGTGTTTCCGCGTAGCCCCCCCAGCATGTCAAAACCACTTGGAGTGATTCTGGATGCAAGGGGAGAGAGGAGGTAACATTGTGTGCCTGATAAGGGGACAAAGAAATGGCCGGACTCCCCAGCAACCAGGGGTGGTGTTGATACCTGCAGCCAATTGTTATTGGGGTACCACATGGTGCAAGGAATGCCCTGTTACTCAATGGGCCTCCTCAACGGACTATCAAGACCAGAAGGCACCTGGCTGGGGTATGCAAGCAAAGCAGCTGTACATCATTAAGCGGAGGAGGGGCGAGAGACCACCTGACTGGGTGTGGCCTCGGGAACAGCATAACATCGCTAGGCCCCCCAGGAACACCAAGAACACCTTGAAACTGGCACTGACGAAGCCGCTTGAAGGCTGAAACGCGTATGCTGAGCGTTTCAGGGACAGAATCACTCTGCGCTTGAAAAATCAGTAAAGCCATTTTTTATTCCCCGGAGTTGTGTCGCGCTGTCTACTTACTTGGAAGAGAGCATGAACTGTATGTTTTAACCAGCAAGCAGGCGCTGGATGGCGATGCGCCCTCTCGGTCTGGAGCAACGCGGTGTAGCCTGCACCTGGAGTGTTTTGTGTTTCCGCGTAGCCCCCCCAGCATGTCAAAACCACTTGGAGTGATTCTGGATGCAAGGGGAGAGAGGAGGTAACATTGTGTGCCTGATAAGGGGACAAAGAAATGGCCGGACTCCCCAGCAACCAGGGGTGGTGTTGATACCTGCAGCCAATTGTTATTGGGGTACCACATGGTGCAAGGAATGCCCTGTTACTCAATGGGCCTCCTCAACGGACTATCAAGACCAGAAGGCACCTGGCTGGGGTATGCAAGCAAAGCAGCTGTACATCATTAAGCGGAGGAGGGGCGAGAGACCACCTGACTGGGTGTGGCCTCGGGAACAGCATAACATCGCTAGGCCCCCCAGGATCACCAAGAACACCTTGAAACTGGCACTGACGAAGCCGCTTGAAGGCTGAAACGCGTATGCCGAGCGTTTCAGGGACAGAATCACTCTGCGCTTGAAAAATCAGTAAAGCCATTTTTTATTCCCCGGAGTTGTGTCGCGCTGTCTACTTACTTGGAAGAGAGCATGAACTGTATGTTTTAACCAGCAAGCAGGCGCTGGATGGCGATGCGCCCTCTCGGTCTGGAGCAACGCGGTGTAGCCTGCACCTGGAGTGTTTTGTGTTTCCGCGTAGCCCCCCCAGCATGTCAAAACCACTTGGAGTGATTCTGGATGCAAGGGGAGAGAGGAGGTAACATTGTGTGCCTGATAAGGGGACAAAGAAATGGCCGGACTCCCCAGCAACCAGGGGTGGTGTTGATACCTGCAGCCAATTGTTATTGGGGTACCACATGGTGCAAGGAATGCCCTGTTACTCAATGGGCCTCCTCAACGGACTATCAAGACCAGAAGGCACCTGGCTGGGGTATGCAAGCAAAGCAGCTGTACATCATTAAGCGGAGGAGGGGCGAGAGACCACCTGACTGGGTGTGGCCTCGGGAACAGCATAACATCGCTAGGCCCCCCAGGAACACCAAGAACACCTTGAAACTGGCACTGACGAAGCCGCTTGAAGGCTGAAACGCGTATGCCGAGCGTTTCAGGGACAGAATCACTCTGCGCTTGAAAAATCAGTAAAGCCATTTTTTATTCCCCGGAGTTGTGTCGCGGTGTCTACTTACTTGGAAGAGAGCATGAACTGTATGTTTTAACCAGCAAGCAGGCGCTGGATGGCGATGCGCCCTCTCGGTCTGGAGCAACGCGGTGTAGCCTGCACCTGGAGTGTTTTGTGTTTCCGCGTAGCCCCCCCAGCATGTCAAAACCACTTGGAGTGATTCTGGATGCAAGGGGAGAGAGGAGGTAACATTGTGTGCCTGATAAGGGGACAAAGAAATGGCCGGACTCCCCAGCAACCAGGGGTGGTGTTGATACCTGCAGCCAATTGTTATTGGGGTACCACATGGTGCAAGGAATGCCCTGTTACTCAATGGGCCTCCTCAACGGACTATCAAGACCAGAAGGCACCTGGCTGGGGTATGCAAGCAAAGCAGCTGTACATCATTAAGCGGAGGAGGGGCGAGAGACCCCCTGACTGGGTGTGGCCTCGGGAACAGCATAACATCGCTAGGCCCCCCAGGAACACCAAGAACACCTTGAAACTGGCACTGACGAAGCCGCTTGAAGGCTGAAACGCGTATGCCGAGCGTTTCAGGGACAGAATCACTCTGCGCTTGAAAAATCAGTAAAGCCATTTTTTATTCCCCGGAGTTGTGTCGCGCTGTCTACTTACTTGGAAGAGAGAATGAACTGTATGTTTTAACCAGCAAGCAGGCGCTGGATGGCGATGCGCCCTCTCGGTCTGGAGCAACGCGGTGTAGCCTGCACCTGGAGTGTTTTGATAAATATATATATACATATATATATATTTATATTTATATTATATTGAAATCCCCAGTCTATGCCCTTTCCTCAATATTTTTGGGATTGAAGTTAGTATGACAAATTTGACACTCCAATGTGTGCACTTTTTCAAATATTTGTGACATTGGAGTTGTAACAGGAAATCACACTGCCTCCAAAATATGTGTTTGTTAGAATGGATTTAGAGTAGTTAATCTGACATCCTTCAAATTTTAGCATTTTCCCTTATGTTTGTTAAACAGAATTAGAGTAGCAAATTAGGACCCTCAATGTA
This sequence comes from Triturus cristatus, assembly GCF_964204655.1. Lineage (NCBI taxonomy): Eukaryota > Metazoa > Chordata > Amphibia > Caudata > Salamandridae > Triturus > Triturus cristatus. Next base: position 1,002,225,419 of record NC_140592.1, on the reverse strand, counting down.
AGTACTTTCCTCCATTGTCTCTGAAACTGGAGCTAGATTAGTAATTCTGACCCTCACCACAATATATGCACATTTGCCAATGCTTGTTGAACTTGAGTTCTCATTATAAATCTGATCTCAATCCGCCCTGACAATGTATGTTTTACCCAATGTTTGTAGGAGTGCAGTTAGAGTACTATATTGGAATTCTTTTTTTCATTTTTTTATTTTTGTAAAGTTTTTAGATTAAAGTTAGGTTATTATTTTTACTTCATTCTAGATTTTTATAAGATACTTTGAGGTATTGTCATGAAAAAAAATATTTTACTTCTTTCAAATCTTTTATGGTTTTTTTTTTTAAAAATCATTTCCTAAATGTTATGTATTTTAGTATTTAAATAATTTTTAGCCGGATTAGTTAATACAAAATACATTTGCAAGTATTTTAAGACAGTATTAATAATAATAATTGTTTAAATTGTGTTGTAATATTTAGAATGGATGTAGATTATATTTTTCATTTACAAATTATAAATGAATAGCACATTGATCATAACATTTAACTCAATAGTATATTTTTTTATTTTAACATCTATTTAATGTTTTTTTTTAATGATTCAATGTTTTAAAACTGAAAAAATCATTGTTTTTATGTTATTTTTTATGTTTAGGTAGTTTTAAATATATTAAATTCTTAAAGAAAAAATTTTACTTTTTTAAAAAATAACTGCAATGTGAATTACATTTAAATGAAGATACTTACCAATGCAATGTCTTTATTTTGGTTCACAATATTTTTGTAGTCAATGTTCTTTTACTCTACATTATATGTAAGTAAAATTGATATTTTGGCCTAATGACAACATTTGTCAACAGTTCCCTTCATACAGGGGGAAGATACAGCCACCCTGAACAACTCACTAATCATCCCCTTCATGCAAAGCCATTCTTGAACTAGAAAGAAACAGTCCACATTATAGTCAAAGCAAGGTATCTAGGAGTAATTTGAGAGATGTACATTAACACCTAAATGCATTAGGTAGCTTGGCCTGCCTTTTACTAGCACAACCCCAAAATAACCTACCCTTTACTCCTCCTTACACGACCTCATGGTAGTCAACACACTAGATAACTCGTGTTTGAACTAGGGAAATACCTAGTGGCAACTGGTGGCCATTAAAAGTAGTGTGGGGTAATCCTTGACTTTAATTCCCGTGAGCAAGCCCGACTCACTTACTCTGAGGGTTTTGGGAGTTCATTCGCACTCGTTTGCACTCAGTCTTACTCTTTACCACATTCAATATCAGTCTCATTCACTTATTCTCAGCGACATTTGCATTCACTTATTCTTACTCTGGCTCATTTAGTATTACTGACTCATACAGTCTCACTAATTCTCTCTCTGACTCTCTTAGTCTCACTCATTGTCAGTTACTCTTACTCAGACCCACTCAATCTCCCTCCTTCTGACTCACTCAGTCTCACTTAATCTCACTCAGTGTCACTCTGACTCACTCATTCCTGCTCAGTCTCACTCATTCTCACCTAGTTACAGTGAGTCTCCCCTTGATTCCCTCATTCTCCCTGTTCACTCAATCCCATTCATTCCGATTCACCCAGTCTCACTGTGACTTGCTGATACTCATTCAGACTTACTCAATCTCACTCAGCCTCATTTATTCTCACTCAGTCCGACTCACTCAGTCTCACTCTGGCTTAGTCTCACTCATTCATAATCAGTCTAATTCGTACTCAGTCTCATTGTCACAGAGACACTCAGTGATATTCATTCTGATTCACTCACTATAACTCTGACTCACCTCACTCATGCCCACTCAGTCTCACTCATTCATACTCATTCATACTCAATCTCACTCTGACAAACTCAGACTCAATCATTCTTAGTCTCAATCATTCACAGGCAGTCTGACTCATCAGTCTAACTCATTCTCACTCTGACTCACTCATTTTCTGATCCACTAAGTAACACTCAGACTTGGCTCACCTAGTCTCACACACAGTAACATTCAGTTACACGCACCATCACTCTCCCTCACTCTCATTCACTCTCACTTGTTTTCACTCTTCCTATCACTAATTGTCACTCAGTTTGACTTAGTCCTTCACTAACACTCTCACTTTCAGTCACACATACACATATAGACAAACAAACATGTTTGCACATACACATACTCTCTCAAACACATAGGAGCGTATTTACAAGGCCTCTGCACCACCTGAGCATCACTTTTTTGACGCTCTGGTGGCTCACTATGCTGAGCCATATTTACAAAGGGAGGCATAAAAGTGGCGCAACGAGGAGGAATATCTTTATTTCTCCTCATTTTTTGCTATTTCTATGTGTTCTGCATTCTGCAGCACACATTGAAGGAGAAAAACACCATTAATGATTGTTTTTGTTCAGGAAGATGCAAGGGTGCCAGTGCTGGTGCTAGGCAGCCAATTGTGTGCCAGCGCCGAGGAAAGCACAAGGATGTGTCATATTGCTGTAAATGCGACACATTCCTACACTTTCCTAATGATGCACCTCGGTGTAGCAAGATGGCTTTTCTAGTATGTATGCTCCCTACTCATGCATACATACACAGCATTTATGATCCTGCTGCTTCTTTCTGTTTCCAGCATTTGAAACTGAAACCTCATCCTATGCAGTCACAGATTCAAGGTTCTAGTCTCTGCTCTGCTTTCAGCTAACCCTTTCCCAACTCTGTGACATATTTGTAAAGGGTGGTGTGACTTGTTGATTGACGTGTGGCCACGGGTGCTGCAGTCCTTAAGCCTGCAACACCCTTGGCTACCTTTACCTCTGACACTTTACAGCTTCACAGACTGGGAGGCACTGAGACATACCCAGGCCTTGAGACCAGGGTTGGGGTGTTCACCAGCCCTTGATAATCTCTAATATGTCCTCGGCAGACATCAAGCATTCTCACTCCCTATCTCAGGCTGCTGCTGGATGGCATTTTCTTTATTATACCAAGAGTGAATTAAATATTACTCTTCATTCTTGATATAATAAAAATGGACCAGAAGACAAGAGGGGCAGAGCCCTGGAGCCTTACCCTTTAGTTTAAGGTGTCCTGCCGATATTCCAAACACAAAGGCTACAAACAGTAAAAACTTAACAGATGAGCAGCTTCAAAAGATACAGCTACTCATCTGAGAAGCTTTCTCTGCCTCCACATTCATGCCAGAATCTCCTTTAAGAGTGTGTTTTCCATACACATGCTGAGAAGGCTCTGTACCCATGTGCCTTCAGGCCAAGATCGAATACAACTTTCGTGGCCCTCCCATCCACTCTGCTCTGATGAACTAAACCTTCTAAAAGTCCCTAGAACCATGTGAAGGATCAGAGAAGACATCCGCCTCCATGCCAAGACCCAGATCCTGGAAAAGTCTCTCACGATTCATTTGCAACACTCAGAGGCTAGTGCTATTCAAATGAAGACAAAAAAACAAGTGTGTTCTGAGTCCCACCAAATAGCAAGCCAAAGGCTCCTTGTGAATAGTCATATAATGCTAACTTTGTGCACAAAAATACATAGGGGCTGATTTTGAGTCAGTGGACTGCCAACCCCGGGGTGGCGCTGCAGTGGTGGTGCAGTAACCACTGCACCAGTGGTCCAACCGTTGGATTATGACTTTGGCAGTCAGACCATGATCCCTGGCGGTCTAGCAGCAGTCTGAGGCTCGCAATATGCTGGCGGTGCCACTGCTGCACCGCCAACCATATTATGAGTTTACTCACTGCCACACTTTTCATGTCAGTGAGCCCACCGTGAAAAGTGTGATGGTGAGGAAACTAAAAGGGCCCTACAGGCCCCCCTGTTGCCTCAGGGCCTGTGAATGCAAGCAGGGGGGCACTATGCCCCTCCCTGTGTACATGCACTTTCTAATACTGCATGGTATAGACTGCATTGTCCATGTGGTGCAGGAACAGGCTTTGGCGGTCCCTCAGCACTGCTTTTTTAAGGCTTACATATGAGACTTATAATTGCACTGCCACGGCACTGCCAAATGACCGCCCACCAGACCAGGAAAAAACTCCTAATTGATGGGTGGTTGGCAGGGCCGGACTGGGAATGCAAGTGGCCCTGGCAATTGAGTTGGACCGGCCGGGATTGGGGGGATGTGGAAACCATTGCAGCTTTTGTTACAAGGGGCCGATATTGCAGCTATGCTACAAAACCGTCCCCCGGTAACAAAAATGGCCCCCCAGGGGCCAAAACCGGCCCCCACCCTGGAGGCACACCGGGGAACTGCCTGGTTCCCGCTACAATCAAAACACAGAAATCCTAGGGTCTACAAACTGCCACTAGGTGATATTTAAGCCTATGTGGTAGTAAACCTAACTTAAAGGAAGATGAAGCACTACATGTATAAGGGCAGATCCCTTTTAGGACGAGATCCCTCACTCACCATAGGTGACATGCTTCATCATAGGGACTCTCCTCCCAAGGGAAAAACCTAGTTCCCTTGGGGGCTACAACCCCCTCACTGAGAGGGAGGAGCTCAGGGATGTTTTATTGTTGGTGTTAAAGGACTAGCTACGTCCACATATGATGAGCCAGAAAGTGTGAGCAAGGATGCAGCGCAAAAATAAGAAAAATGTGAAAAATAGTGAAGGATTAAAACTGGCTAGGAGGCACCAAAACCAACTTTAATTAAGAGGTGCCAACTGTCAGGATTAAAAAGCAGTACACCTGCAGTATGGATTTAAAACTGCTATGGTGTGGGTTTTAGGTGGTCAACATGTTTCAGCCCACGAAGACCAAAGATGGATCGGGCTTTCGTCAGGACCTTTCAATTAAACGCTACTGCAATATCCAAAAAGTGAATAAACTATAACACAAAGGATATCAAGCCAATGCGATGTCATCAGCCTGTGGTTGAACCTGCATGTACCTAGAACAAACAAGAAATGCCACACGTCAGGAGAAAGTGATGTGTATCATAATAATATCAAGAGTTAGCTGAAACTGGGGATCTGCATATACATGAATAGAGGAGAGCGTTACCTTACCCGCATTAGCTGGGCACAGGGTATCACCTCTCGCCTGGCAACCGCTCAGGAGGGCAGCACCGCTCTACAAAAAAATATACCGGAATATATATTTTTTTTAAAAGTAATGTGGTGCAGAAAGAGTGAAATTAAATCTCAGTGAATGATCGTGTAAAAGTCAATTGCTTGACAAATCGATCATAATGTGAAACCATCAGTATGGGGAGCCATAGGTGATATAAAAGAAGTGGGAAGAAACCATTACAACAAACACTACATATGTAGGACTGCAAGGCCAGTATTCACATAAAAACTCACTACATAGTAGTAGAGCCAGCCACCGTCTATTAGAATGGTGGTTGACAGATGGGAGCGTCTAACTTAAGGCAGTTGAAACCCAAGCGTTCAACTGGTAGGGTACAGACTGCCGCCCTAACAGACATCAAGGACAGACTAGCCAAAACAAAAGCTATCCAAGGAAAGGCTCCCAATCGCTCGCCTTTACGTCGGTACCGCTAGTCCGGGAGAGCCTGCTGCCGGAGGGGAGAGTGAGTCTCGGGCCGCGCTCTTAAGTAGCCCCTAGCGTATCTGCCTAATCGCGCTCAGGTGGGGGTAGAAGCGTAACATAGCGCGCTTGCCCAATACAGGAAATGTCTAAAAGTAGTGCGGCGCATGTGCACTACTTTTACACCGCCTCTCCACAATGGCAGTAGCAGCGAACTGTTGCGCATGCTCAAATAAATCATGTAAACGGGACGACAAAGCTGTAGGAGGCAGTGAAAAAGTCAACAACGTACTGTGCGTTTAGGATATAGAAGCACCTGCGCCAAGAAAGAGTGGACTCACAAACAAATGGGGCCCATATGGTAAATATGAGGGCACCCCATCTGGGGCCAAGGAGTGCAGGAGCAAATAAGTCCCATAAAGAAATGTCAAACGGTACTGAGAGTGAATCAGTATCTAGAATTACTTATGCTGAGAGAACATACAGTGGGTAACATGAACCACAGTAAGTCAATACAGTAAGTCAGTATAGCCACTAACCCTGCGTTAGCAAAAGTGTTTACCCAAATATGCATCGCGAACTGCAGCCGAATTAAAGTCAATATACAAAGGCAACAAAGACCAGTGCAACGTATAAAGTAGGTCATGACCAAAGGTCCAACGCAGTATAGGTGGTACAAATGCCTTGAGCGATACAGCAAATAAGGGGTATTATAGTGACACCCAAGGGATGTCATCATTCAGACCGGACTTATCAGTATCCAATTTATAAACCCAACGTTGTTCTTTCTTGAACAGAAAGGAAGATATATCTGTCAAGTGAGTGGGAATGAAGGGGCGCTCCAGCACAGTCCATTTCAGATCTTGGGGACTATGTCCAGCTGTCACAAAGTGTTGGGTTAGTTTAGTGGAAGTTTTCTTGCAGCGAATGGTGCTCTTGTGCTCCAGTATGCGTACCTTCACTCTCCGTGTTGTCATACCAACATACCGGAGTGAGCAAGGACACGTAATGAGATAGATCAAGTTAGTACTGTTACAATTTGTGTGACTAACCAAAATCCAGGGTTTCAAAGTCCCAATGTCTATTTCGGTGGTGTGTGAAGTATGTGCACACGCAGCACAATTACCGCAAGGGAAATGTCCACGTACTCTCGGTAAGTCCCACAATGTGTCTTGGTGAAGTCTCTTATTCTCAAGTGGTTGGGTATGTACAAGTCTATCCCTGATGTTGGTACTCCGTCTGAAAGCAAACAAGGGACGTGGTAGCGGATTAGTCCCAATGTTAAGTATCTTCCAGTTCGCCAAGATACTTTTCTTGATTTGATTTGAAAAGCTACAAAATGTATGGACGCAAGTCAGTCTGTTGGTGGTTTCTTTGGGACTATTTAATTCGAGTAATGCAGCTCTGTTGTTGTTCGCTGCACGTTTTAGGGACTGTTTTACCAACTTCCTGGGGTAGTGTCTGGTCACCAACTGATTCGATAGTACTTTAGCATGTTCATAGTACTTATTCGTCGTGGAACAGTTCCTCCTAATTCGCAAAAACTGTCCAAAGGGCAAATTTTGGCGTAAAGCCTTAGGATGGAAACTGTCATATAGCAGCAGGGAGTTTCTTGCCATCGGTTTTCTGTACAGTTCAGAGCGGAGCCCGCCATCAGCCGGGAAAATCAAAACATCCAGAAATGGCAAACTCTCTTTGCTAAACTCACAGGTGAACCTCAAAAAAGCATTGCGAGTATTCAACCAAGTCTTAAATTCATTGATGGAAGATAGCGACCCTGTCCATACGACAAAGACATCATCAATGTACCGTCTCCAACACCGTATGTGATGTCGATATGGGTTGAGAGGGCACAAGATGTGTTCCTGTTCGAAACTATGGACATAGAGGTTCGCTAAGCTGGGAGCGAACACACTGCCCATAGATGTGCCGGACACTTGGAGAAAAAGCTGTTCCTCAAATCTAAAAAAATTCTCCTTCATGGCGATGCGGGCACAATTCATTATAAAGGATACCGGAGTGATGGAATCCGGAACATGGTCAATGAGCAAGTCCTCTATCTTGGCTAAGGTCTCATCTTGAGGAATGCAGGTATAAAGCGATTCCACATCAAAAGAGACAAGGAAATCGCTGTCTGTGTTAAAGTCAATTGACTCAATGAGATTCAGAACATCTTTGGTGTCTTTAAGGTAGGTTGGCATATTCAGAACAAGTGGATGGAGAAAGTGATCCACAAAAGTGGATAGTGGTTCTAACAAAGATCCCAGACCCGAGATGATGGGACGTCCCGGAGGTGGTCTCTGTGTTTTGTGCACCTTGGGTAGAGCATAAAAGTATGGAATGACAGGATGTCTTTGTACTAGAAAAACTGACTCCTGCTCGGTAATCCAACCATTAGTTACCGCTTCCTCTACCATAGATTTGATTTCTAGTTCCAATCTGGTGGTAGGGTCTTCTCGTAAGGGTTTATAAAACTGGGAATTGCCCAGCTGTCTCAGGCATTCAGCACGGTATGCAGAAGAGTCCATTAGCACTATGGCTCCGCCCTTGTCCGCTGGTTTGATCGTGATAGATTCATCCATGGCTAGAGACTGCATAGCCTTCCGCTCTAGCCAGCCTGTCCGACCCTGGTGGTCTGCAGTCGAATTTGCTGGTGTGGGAGCAGAGCGCTGGCTAGGCAGCTCACTCCCACACTGCCAAACTCGTAATCAGGCCCATAGTCTTTTTAAACTGATTTTCAGGGAGTGTCTGGCAGTGAATTAAAGAGGCATGAGGTGTATTTAAGACTACCAACCTTGTTATTTGGGGCGCTGACATTTTATTGCACTAGCTGTAGGCTTCTGAGCAGAGCTTTGGCACCGGCACTCTTTCTTATACAAATTAAGCACTGCAGACCCCTAGCCCTTGAAATACGGGACATTGATTAGATATTTCTGGATTACATTTATAAAGATTAAGGGTGGGCGTCGTGCTCCGCTTCGCCCATGGAGTGCACGTAGCGCTGCCTGCTTCGCCGTTTACGAAGTAGGCGTAGCAGGCAGCGCTACGCCCACGCCGCTGCGAAGCGGAGCTGCCCACCACCCGCCGCCCGCCCGCCCTCATTTTAAAATTCTTTAAAGAATATAAAAAGTAAATAAAAGACCTTACCTGCAGTGCGGCGTCCTGGGGCTCCCTCTTCCTGCTTGCTGGTAACTTTTTCACACAAATGTGCATGCGCTGATGCCCGCGCATGCGCATTTGTGTGAAGAAGTTATCGGCAAGCAAGAAGAGGGAGCCCTGGGGCGCCGCACTGCAGGTAAGGTAATTTTATTTACTTTTTACATTCTTTAAGGTATTTTAAAATGAGGGCGGGCGGGAGGCGGGCGGCGTGTAGTGGGGCTACGCGGAGTGTGCCTAGATTTTGCCACACTACGCGCTGCTCCACGTAGCCCCACTACGCCCACTACGCCCAGGGTAAATAAAGATACACTGGGGAACTGTTAACCAGCCATGAGACAAAGAGCTGCACCATCTTTAAATTAACACCTCTTTAATATTTTAAACTTCTGCCCCAACCTTAGGATTTCATTTCAACCCAGTTTGAAGCTTAATTTATCTTATGATTCGATGTTCAAGTGAGGTCACTGTCTTCTGGGTATTTCTTATAAAATTCACCCATACTGGTATAGCCTTGGGGGTTGCGGGGAGAAGAGGGGGTTGCAGATCGTTTTCCAGAAAGTTCTCTAGGTTCTTCTACATTACCTGGTGGGGGTTTTAAAGAGTGCAGAAACATCAAATGATATGAAAACCGAAGCCATCCCTCATGTGTACATATAAAGCGGGAAGAACTTTGTGCCACTTGGTTAAAAGTATACAACTAGAATACTTTGCTTTTTCCTCAGATGCCCTGTCTCCAGATGATGTGCAGGCCTCGTACGTCTTGGGGGCCTCAAACCAGGCAGCTTTTGTGCCCTCTAGAGCGGAGCACCACAACGCCTCCCCTATGCACGAGCAAGCACGCCAGGCCTGGCGTCGAGCACATTTCAGGCGCTGGCACGTGGCCACGCGCGTTTTGCCTGCTGCTGCTCTCCCCTCCCCTCCCCCTCCCTTTCTGTGGTGGCTTGCAGCAGTTCATCACAGCAGACAGTGCGGCACGCTCGCACTATATAAATCCAATACATAAATGAATAAATACATAAATTCTGTCCCTGCCCAGATTGCGCGCCTTTAATGTCACACATGATGACACACACACACTGCTCACTGGGTTAACAGGGCGTGTTGTGCTGTACCAGACACAACAAGCATTGGCATAGGCAATAGGCCTCGCCTTTGGGACCTTATAAGTGCTTAGCAAGATGTTTTGGTTGGGCCTTAGTTTAAGGCTATGTTGTAGAGCAGTGTGGCAGCAGTGCAGCATGTTGAAAAGTTATAAGACTGTAAAAGGTTAAAAGACTGGCCACATTATTTTGTAGGCACATGCATGCATTACCACATAAAATGATGCAGGCGCCTTTTTTGACTTTTGTGATCCAAAAAAGAATGCAACAGCTCTTGCATTTTTGTTTGAGTTAGAGCTATTGGCGTTGTAAAGGATAATGTATTTTACCCATGTGTTGTAGAGGGTAAGTATGAGGTGTGCAGTGGGATTACGTGAGTTGGATTGGAATTGTTAGTTGTGGAATTGTGTGGCATGGAATATTGTGGTGTGGAGTGGGTTTGTGTAGTGCAATTATGTGGCATGGTATACAACTGAATTATGTGGATAGTAAAAATATGGTGTTGAGCATATTGGAATTATGTGGAGTTGGTCTGATGGCGTGTTATGTGGAATGGTATTTTGGGGTGTGGAATAGTATGTAGAGGAGTTTAATTGTGTGGTGTGCTGTTGAATTTTGTAGCATGATGTGGAATTATGTGGTTTGGATTGGATGTATGTGGTGTTTTGCAATTGTGCTGTTGAGTTTAATTATGCGGTTTGTTGGTGAATTATGTATTGTGGAATGGAAATGTGTGGAGTTGAATTGTGTAGGTGGGGAACTGTGTGACATTGAGTTAAAGAGCAATGTGATAGAGAAATAAGGGAAGGAAGGGAAGTAAGGAGGAAGGAATTAAGAGGAGGAAGGGAGGAAAGATGAGAGGATGTGAGAGAGGAATGGAGGGAGGGAAGGAAGGACGGAGTGAGGGAGACAAAGAGGAAAAAGGGATAGGAGAGGCTGGAGTAAGTGAAGTTGAAATAAGGGTTGAGGAAATAAGGTTGGGTATACGATTAAGGAGTGAAGAGAGAGATTAAGACGGGCAAGAAGGAAGATGGAGGAAAGGAAGCAATGAAGAAAGATAGAGAGGATTTTAGGCAGAAGGGACTGTGGAAGTAAATAGGAAGGAAGGGTTTGAGGGAAGGAGGAATTGAGGAAGTGTGAAGAGATGGTTGATGTGATGAAGATTGGGAAAAGGAGGGAGGGTTATGAACGAAGGAAGGTTAGGATGGAAGGAAAGAAGTAAGGGGATTAGGGAGGCCAATAAGGAAAGGAGGAACGAGGGAATAAGGAGGGGAGAGAGAGAAACTGTGAAATTAGCTACTTGATATGCTTACAACAGTCTCTTAGAGGATTAATTGTTCCGTTTGCCCTGTATTAATGTTTTTGATAATATAATGAATAAAATTAATTATGAAAGCAAACTGGATGGAGTGACACTCCGCAACAGTTTTAAATATGTCCCCTAAAATTACACTATGCCTGTTATGTATAGGTAACATTGCTGAGGAAGTAAACAATACAAAACAAGGTGACAATAACAGCAGTTTGATTTTCTAATCATTCGTTTATAAATAATATAGTACTTTGTATCTCGGAAACAATGTCCATCCTAAGTAATAGGCAAATATAGAGTCATGTTACCGGTGAGGTGGAATGTGATAGATAAATCAAAATAATGGCTAAAAAGGGTTGAAAATAGCACTTAACTGGGATGAAAGCGCAACATTTTGATGAGAAGTTGGATTGTGAAAGCGCTTCTAGTAGGTTTGATGAATTCAAAACTCACAATAAGAAAATAATGCATGACAGCTCTAATTGAGCTAGTTCTGCTTTCGACGTGAAGAAATGTGCAAAAACAAAATATGCCCTCTAATACCATACTTCCATTTTTATCTGTTTTATTAAAACTGTTTTCTTGTACAGTTTTTTCTTAGCTTTCTGATGCATCCCATAATGTGCATTCGGTGTAGAAATACCTCACGATGATGAGTGAGCCGCCTGTCTGAAGGCAGATTTTGATACACTTTTGATTATGCAACCGATATATGATCAACTCACATTTGGAATTCTGCCAACAGAAAGCGACCTTTTATTTTGTTGCGAAAGTTTGATACATATTTTATAACATGCTGCAGTGGCGATAAATCGACATAAAATAAGCAGGGACCATGCCATCTGGTAAAAATAGAAAGAAACAAAGTAGCACAGGAGTGGAGAGCATGTGGCGCAGCGGCCGGAGTTGCTGACTTGAGGGCTGGGGATCCCGGTTCGAGTCTCGGGGGCGCAACACCCTGTGATTGTGGGCAAATCACTTCATTTCTCAGGGTGTTAAGTTGCGCTGTATAAATCTGCAGGTTCTTGTAGTATATACCTTTTTGCTCACGTATTCCATGGAAGGTGGCTGCTATATGGGAAAGCGGGAGCAGTCTTCATTTCTTTGTTTAGATGCTGAATGACAAAGCTGTTCTGAGAGCAAGACCCATAACTGAATGATTCTAAATAGGCTACATCTTGATTGTATGCTCTCAGGTAGTGTGCTTCCCTGCCCACTACGTCTGCACACCCTGAGCTGAATCAAGGTGCGAGGGAAACAGCCATGACTGGGAATGAGAAGAGAAGCAACCCTGACCCCTCATGCCAAATCCATGATCCCCTGTGTATCCGGAGCACCCCCGACAGATAAGAAACCCAGCCAGAGGGTGTGCAGGCATCTCCAATGATCAAGTAACACAGAGACTGTCCCTAAAAACAAACTCATCCCAACTCGAGTCTCGAGGCAGAAGCCCGTATCTAGTGCATAATCGGTTTATTTAAATGGAGGTGAAATAAGCTTAAACAAATCTGACGAAAATAATTATGAAAACGAGAAGCTGATGCACAGCTATGGTAACATATCACCCAATATGAATCCTATTGGAGTTGGAAAATGGAAAAAACCGACACGCTGAGAAAGGTCTCACCATTCCTCAATATGCTCTCTATTGTTTTTGTCAGGAAAATGTCTCCACCTCCAGGTTTTGCAACAGATAGTGCAAGGGAGGAGGCGAGGGGGCATATAGTTTCAGGTGAAACAGATCTATTTCACACTGAACACTACAGTGTTCAAATGTGGAGAGGACGGAGTTCCGCTTGTGTCTGCAAGGCAACAGGAAAACAGAAGCAGGTATCACAGGAGTGCAGAAGACGTGGTGCAGCGGAGCTGTTGACTTGAGAGCTGGGGATCCCAGTTCGATTCTCGGCGGCGAACATCCTGTGATTCTGGGCAAAGCACTTAAACTCTCCTGTTTATAATTGGGCTATGAGAATCTATATGAAACAAAAGCGCATGTTAAACAAGCGCTGGTCACACGGCCTCTCACGGCAGCGTGGCGAATGCGCTAATTAACAATCGCGCACAGGGTGCCATACGCTAATTCAAGCTTTACAAGCACTTGTGCTCCACCTTGCGGGGGCAAGCAGCGGCGCGCAGGCCATTTGTTTTCAATTAGCGCACGCGCCGCTGCTCGCTACCACAAGGTGGATGCCAGCGTAAGCACGAGTGCTTGAAAAGAGCTGCCAATTTCAAAAGGTCATCTCCTAGAGCAGCGCATGCGCACTGCCTGGGCGAGACCTAATGATATGCGCTGTGTGTTCTCTTTTCTGTTGTTTTGAAGTGACGTGCATGCAGGTGCCGAGACGGGTCCCTATCGGGCTCTCCATTTTTACCCTCAGGGTGAAAAAAATAAAACCTTAACTCTGCAATAGTACAACTCGTCACTGCCTTTGATGTAAATTCAAGAGACTCGTTTTTCAGTTTTATATAGCGCAAACTTGGAGCACTTTATATGAGCTCCAGTTGAATTACACAAAGGCATGTTCATTTATTGAATCACAAGACGCCAAGCTCGAACCTGTTTTCTCACCTCGAAGGTCGGCTGCTCTAGCCTAATGCCACAACCTCGCCCAAAAGAGTGAGTTGCATTTTTAATATTATATACAACAAAGTCATAGCTGTTGCTTATTTATCTTATGCAACTTACAACCATTGACAAAGCCAATAGTCCTGGCTTGTGTGTAGATGTAATGTTACTTGTGTTATATATCTGGATGAATGGACAGAAGAAGCAAAATACTAGTGGTTCGGCAGACAAAGCTAAGCACAGATTTTTAGTGTTTTAAGCCACGCCCTTAACTACAGTAGCCACACCGCTATGAGAAACCCCCCCCTCAGTTTTTTCTTCCCACTTAAAGCCCTGCATGCATGTCTACACTGGGGCTTGGTGGCTGAAATGTCACTACAACTGTACAACCAGGAGACATCTCGGATTAATTAGCCATGGAGTGGTGGTTAAATGGTCTAAAAAATATCTTGCTATTTTTCTAGAATGCCGGATATCGTTTTTTGCACTCGCACCAACCAGTGAGTGCAAAATCATATACACATAGGGTAGTAACCTACGCTGTGCTGTTTTCATATAACAACCTGCAAATCAGTTGCAAAAACACTCTCTGAGACACTGCACAAATGACATTTCGTTAGGGGCGCTTTTCTGGTCAAGTTGTAAACAACCCATTAAACAAAGAGAGTACCTATCATTGGTGCAGCTGGTGAGGGGTGAAGGAAGTGACCCGATTAGGGCCACCCAGGTCACTCACGACAACCTCTCAGCCTTCCATACAAATGAAGAGTCGGTCAGACAGTAGAGAATACAAACCAAGTATATGTTTATTCAGATACACTCGGGTGGAGCCCCGTCTGCCCAGTCGCTTAGGGGTGCTGTAGTGAGGACTGACTTCAGCAAACATAACGATACATTATGTACATTTCGACACCAGGAAAGACCCGCCCCTAATGGAAGTTTCCGAGCAGGTGTGGCTAACACAAAAAAGTACACTAGGATGAGTTTAAATTCTGAGGCCAGGCACACAGTATCTCTTAGCCAAAGTCATCCTGGCCGTGCCTGCTCCTAGACTAGTGGGAGAAAACCTCGATCCAGTGGGAAAGGTATGCTCTAATAAGACAGTGCATTCATTAGCAGAGTAAGGCCTAACCTTGGAGAAATGAAACATTCCACCACCTGCTTTACCAGGAGACAATAAGCAGTCAGTGGTATGATTCAAAATGGTGGCTGAACATAAAATGGTGCCGTGACAGCCAACTTTACATGAAACAGTGCACAGACAGAATAGCGAGACATTTTCATTTAATCAGACCCTCCTTTTAGCATTCGCTAACATATTTATATGGTGGGTAAATGAAACATGACAAGCTTGTGAACAAAGGGACGTTAGTACTCTGAACAATCCATATACTCAATATCAGAGATAGAAGCTGCAAGGGATGATGTAGAACCAAAAATCCCTTCGTCGATGTGCAGCATTTCATCTATGCCCTTCTGTAACATAATTGCTGCATTAGTAGACATTTTCGGCTTAGGTGTAAGAACAGTGACACAATGAGAGCAGCAAGCTGGGAGACATTGTATGCAAAGACAACACGTGAAGAAAATACCAGTAACCACAGCTAGAATAATGAGGATCTTCCAGCCCCAAGACGTGAGTATGTCCTAAAACCACCCTGATAGTGTCCAAGTACCTGTCTCTTGGTGTATGTCAGACAAAAGCCTATGCAATTTGTGTATGGCTGCATATACATGTGGGGCGTGGCCAGGTGTTTAAACACAACAGCTACTACCGATGACGTGACAGGCCCCACCCCTATCTGCAAGTATAATGTCTAACACCATCCGGTTCTGCAAAGTTACTAATCTTGTAGCCTGGAGCTCAGCAGTGATGTTTGTCAATATTCAGCAGTTGTATTGATAACTACTTCAACATCTCTTGTTAACCGACGAAGCTGAAGGCTATTGGCCATGGGGCCCAAAGAGGGCAAGAGACCTTTGATAACGTCCCCAAGTTGCTGTGCAGTGATGTCTGTCTGATCTATATCTTCAGTGTCGACAGCCTTTCTCACTCGGGACAGGTAAGTGCTCCTACTCTGTAGCTGATGATCTTTATGATAACTGGATGGGGCAACATATACAGGAGGAATGAGATAAGAGAGATAACATGTGCCAGACCTTCCCCTCGGAAGACAGATATAAGCTTGGGATCCACAAACAAAATAAACATTATGAGGCGGAATCAAAGGCGGACTATTAATCGTTCTTAGACTATAGGTGTAATTGCACGTACTCTCTCCCACCTTTACCTCCCCGGTCCCCTGGACACAGACAACAGCTGTTTTATTGACCACAGATACGGGTATCAGTTTATCCTAGGTAAGATTGAAAATACTTAAGCCATGTTTAGTTTTTCACTTTTTCGTATATGTTCATACAGAACTTTGGGGATAATGTACCAGAAGTCCCTTGTCCTGCCGATCCCACAGGAGTAAACCCTTGATGGAAATGTACATACTCTACTACAGTGCGAGAATCAGCAGATGTCATACCTATGGTAGAGAACTGGAAATGATAATGTACCATGCTAAACAATTGAAACCACCCTTCACAACTTCCAATATATGACAATGGCATAGACAATAAAGTGTCACTCCTGTGAGTAACTGAGGGGAGCAATCCACAAACCCAACAATTTGTTGTATTGGACACATCATGGGCCTGATACGCATCTGTATAAATACATTGTCCGTGTAGGACTTTCTATGCTCTTCTTTGTGAGAGTCCAAAGTAACAAAAATGTGCTCTGGGGGAGTGGTAGTAGTACCTACCAAGGAGTGTACAGGAAATGTCTCTTCTAGGAACCAAGATACTCCAAGTATTGTTGATAATACCATCATTACTAACAATATGCAAATTATTTTACTCTTTTTCGACCAACCCTTGATTGAACTCGGTGGTGCAAATGGCTGTTCTTCCTCAGCCACAGGCCGACCAAAAGGATGCATGATTAGGCAAGGAAAGAAATACAACAAAAATAATAATAAAGACAAGTGTTCCCAGTGTGCGTCTGAGCCATTGTACTTCTCAACCAAACCTGCCATCTGGAGGTAATTTTCAGCATGAAATTTCTGTTTTATGTGCAGACCGTCCCAAATTAACTGTATGACTTTGGCATTAAAGTGACTTCGGTTATCACTCCAGATCAAACGGGGAAAGCCGAAGTGAGGAAAGAACTCCTTCAGGACTACCTTTGCAGTCACAATGGCTGTATTTATTTTAGTTGGGTAAGCCTCAATCCATTTACTGAATGCACAAACTACCACCAACACGTATTTCAAAGTATTGACCCTGTCCAACTCGATGTATTCTACTTGGAGAACCTCAAAAGGAAAAGTGGGTGGTGCAAAATTGCCGGGTGGTGTAGGGATATCTTTCCCAGGATTGTGCACCATGCACACTATGCAATGTTTAACTAAATGTGCAGCTGTCTTGGGAATGTTGTCAATTTGCCATAGAGGGTCTAATAACTTGCAAATACCTTTAGTACTGATATGGCTGGGCCATGGGCTATAGTAACCACAGGAAGAACAAATGCATCTGGTAACATCCATCTCTGCTTTCCTGACTTATCAATCCAACATCCCACGTCATTCAATTGTGCTTTACTTTTTTGCCATATAGCTAGTTCTTCTATTATAACCTTGCTTTGGATCTCCTTCACGTTCTCAAGCGTATCTTCAAACATAGTACCTTCAGGTACCTACCTAGCAGGACCTGCCACAAATATTCTCTGCATTTTAGTCCGTGCTGTTTCCTTATCTGTCTAATCAGCAAAAGCGTTCCCTCTACCTACATTGTCAGTGATCTTTCTGTGGGCGCTATACTTTACTATTGTCAACTTCTTAGGGAGTGTCAAAGCAGCTAAAAGCCTCAATATAAGGGGACTATTCTGAATCTTCGCTCCATGGGAAGTAAGGAACCCTCTCTCAGCCCAGAGTCGCCCAAAATAGTGCTTGGCCCTGAAGTCATACTGGCTGTCATTATAAATATTAACAACCAGTCCCTCGCTCAATTCACAGGCTCGAAAAAGGGCTGCTAACTCAGCCGCTTGGGCAGACTGATGAGGGACTTGTGATGTCTCCACGACTGTACGCAATGTGGTGATGGCGTAAATAGCAGTTGTAGTGCCACCTGGCAATGTGAAACAAGAGCCATCAACATATAGTTCCCCTTGAGGGTCAGATAAGGGAACATCAGTCAGGTCTACCCGTCCTTTCTTCTCTTCTTCTCTTCTTCTGTCCGGAAGATACAATCACGTTTCTCAGTTTTGTCGTTTTCAGAAGGGAGGGATAGTAACGTGGCTGGGTTCAGAGTGGCACACCGTTTTATTGTGATGAGTTTGGCGAAAAGAGTCAATTCATAACTGGTCAGATGTGCACTGGTGAGTTGCTGTGTCTTGGTTTTTCTTCAAAAGGATATCCACAGCATGGGTACCATAACTGTGAGGTCAGTATCAAGTACGAGTCCAGCCGATTGTCTTATCGAGACAGCCACAGCTGCAACCGCTTTTAGACAGCTCGGGAGGGCTCTAGCAACAGGGTCAAGAATAGCAGAGAAATAATCACACGGATGTTGTTTATCTCTCAATTTTTGTGTTAAAACAGAAAGCACACAACTAGCCGTCCCATGGACATATAATACAAACGGCTTGCTGTAGTTAGGCGTGCCAAGCAGAGGAGCCGAACAAAGAGCAGCTTTTTATTGCTCAAAAGACTGCTGACATTCAGGTGTCCAAGGCAGGGGCTCATGCACATTTTTAGTGGTTAGTGCAAGCAGAGGTTTTGTTAATAGGGAGTAATTTGGAATCCATTGACGACAATAGGAAGTAATGCCAGTAAAAGCGCGCACATCTTTTTGAGTTTGAGGAATGGGCATTTTAACAATGGTCCTGAGCGCTCAGGAGTCAATCTCCTACCCCCCTTCGACAGTAGGTGACCTAAATAGGTGACCTCCTGTAAACGATACTGAAATTTAGAAAGAGAAACTTTATGTCCGTTGTGTGCCTGATGCAATAACAATTTAACTGTACTTTCCCTGCAACCTTGTTCTGTGTCAGAAGCGATGAGGAGGTCGTTGTTGTACTGAAGCAATACATTACCTACAGGAAGAGTAAGGGAGTCTAATTGGGCCTTCAAAGCCTGACTATAGGTACTTGGACTTTCAGTGTAGCCCTGAAGAGCTTGACAGAATCTAAAGCTTCTGCCAGCTGGTGTAAAACCGAACAGATACCTGCTATCTGAATGGATTGGAATACTAAAGAATGCGTTTTTGAAATCAATGACAGAAAAGAACTTGGCAGAAGAGGGAATCATTTTCAAATGAGTTGTGATGTCAGGAACCACCAAAACTGGGGAATTACTATTTTGTTAACCTCGCGCAAGTCAATCATGAAACAATAAACATCTGCATGATCATTAGAGGAACCTGAGGGTGCCCTTTTAAGAATCAGAGAAATGGGGCTATTACAAATATTAGCAGTCGTCTCCTCAACCACACCTTTCTCAATCAAATCCTGCACAATTTGTAATAAGGCTGGCTCTCCTGCCTGTGGTATTTTATACTGAGGGACAAGAGGCACAATGACACCATCCTTAACACGGATTGTAACAGGTGATATCTGGAACAATCCCACGCCTGTTGCCCACAGAGTGGGAGGCAGGTCTGTAAACTCATCAGGACGGGGCGCATCTTTGGATAAACACTGCTTGGCACACACCACATCTGAACCTATTGTCATATAGACACCTTCTGGAGAACAATAAATTGTGGCATGCAACTTTTTCAACAAATCCAAGCCCATCAAATTCTCACCACAATTAGATGTCAACAAGAATGGTGAATTCACAGTGAAGGGACCAATAGTAAATGCAAGAGGTTTTTAAATGGGGCTCAATGACCGGTATGCCAGAGATACCTACGAAACAATATTATGGCCAGACAGAGCCACCCCAGGGACCCAAAAAAATGAGAAACAAAACTATTTGTTGCACCTGTATCCACTAAAAATTCTTTAGCCGAGCCATGCAAGTTCGCAGTGACATAAGGACTGCGCTGATCTACAGGTATCGGAACTGGTCCCTCACTCCTAGCTGTAAGACATTCCTGTCACCTCATCTGTATCATAATCATCATGATAATACTGTCCGCATCGAGGGTAATCAAAGTAATTATTATCAGAACGACCCTGTGAGGCTGCAGCATTCTGAACCCTGTCTGCTCCACCAGCTCCATGACCCCGTCCACAAAAACCTAGTCCTCTAGGGACCGTCACCTTCTGCCAAAGCACAGGACACTCGCTACGCCAGTGACCCTCTTCCTTACAATACGCACACTGATTCGGTCCAACAGGCGTAGTATTCCTGCTAGTGAGTGGAAGCTGGCGAGCTGAGCCACCACGTCCTTTACCATTCCCTTTAGAAGCCTGCTGCAACAACACCTCCGTCTTCAGATCCTTATGTCTTTTCTCTGTTCTCTCCTTATCTTCATTTTCCCTGTGCTCATAGTACTGTGCCATATTCAAAATAACAGAAGGGGAAGAAGCGGACCACGTGCTTTCAGAAGCCTGTAATCGAGTTGCTACCTCAGGAAGCAAGTTGGAAACAAATCTATTAACAAACAGTTACACTCCTCCCTCAATAGACAAATCCTGCCTACTATGATCCAGAAACACATTTTCAAACCGAGTGGAAAAAATCAGATACACTCTCATCCTTCTTTTGGAACCAAGCCGATAACTTATCCCAATCAACCTTACACAGTGGAATAATAGAATGCATAAACGTTATAATGAGACCTGTCAAAGCAAGTATCTCTGCCCTGTGCTTGTCACCTGGCTTTATGTTCTGATCACATGCTTTGATTTGATCCCAAGTACCGCCTAATTCCACAACATGATCCTGTGTGTGCACCTGTCTCCAAATATCAACCGGAACTAATAAACCAAAAAACATTGCAATATCTGCAAGAGTCATTACTGTGGAAGAGGCTGCTTCAGTCAATTCTTTATAATACGCAGTAGGATTTTTCCTAAGGTCAGGCAGCTGATTCTTGAGAGACAAAACTTCACTACTTTTCCATGGAGTATAGACCCACTGTTCTTGGAAAAGGGCTGCTTCGCCAGGTCTAACAACAACGTTGTGCTGGTCCCTTAACTCTGGTATCTCGGGATGATATATAGGATGAACCTCCCACATCTGAAACTGAGACACTGGGGTAGGGCTCCTCTCATATAGTCTTCCTCGATAAGCAATTAACGTCGTGACACTATTAAAAACCTGATCCTGCCCCATATTAGTGACATGTGCATGATTTTTAATATCATATAAAATCTGTGGTGCCATGTCTTTAAAACACTGCTCCCAAAGACCAATCAGGGTAGCAGACATATGCTTAAGGGCATGCTGTTGTACATAAGGCTCAAATTCTTTCATCACATTCCACACTGTAAATGGGATTTCGAGCCCACTGAGCAGCCTGATTAGCCACCTCCCTCTTCTCATCATCTCCCACATCCGACCGCACCAATGTCCACCCCATTCGTTCCTTATATTTCATCCAGTCCGATTGGAGTGGCATTATATGGTGTGAAGTGGTATTGTATGGCATTGTGTGGCATGGAATGGAGTGGAGATGAATTGTGTGGTGTGGAGTGAAATTGTGTGGCATGGAGTAGAGTGGAGTACAATTGTGAGCCATTCTGTGGCATGGAGTGGGATTGTGTGTCACTGTGTGGCCTGGAGTGGAATTGTGTGCAGTGAAGTGGATTGTAGTGGAGTGGCACTGTGTAGCGTGGAGTGGAACTTTGTGGCACTGTGTGGCATGGAGTGGATTTGAATTGTCTGGCATTGTGTGGCCTTGAGTGGAGTGGCATTGAGTAGCATTGTGTGGAGTGGAGTGTAATTGTGTGAAGTGGAGTGTAATTGTGTGGAGTGCAATTGTGTGGCATTCTGTGGAGTAGAGTGGAATTATTTTAGTAATTTGTGGCATGGAGTGGAGTAGATTTATGTGGCATTGTTGCGGCATGGAGTGGAATTCCATGGCATTGTGTGGAGTGGAGTGGGAGTGTGTGGTATAGTTTGAAGTAGAGTTGAATTGTGTGGCATTGTGAAGTGTGGAATGGAGTGGAATTGCATGCCATTATATGGAGTCAAGTGGAATTGTGTAAATTGAATTATATGGCACTGTGTGACATGAAGTGGAGTGGAGTGAAATTGTGTGGCATGTGTGGAGTGGAGTGGAACTGGGGTATGGTGTGGAGTGGAGAGGAATTGTTTGGTATGAGCAGAGTGGAACTGTGTGGCATAATGTGGAGTGGAATTGTGTGATGTGGAGTGGAATTGTGTGGCATAGAGTGGAGTTGAATTGTATGGAGGAGAGTGGAGTGGAATGGTGTTGAGTCGAACTGTGTGGCATGGAGTGAAGTGAAATGTTGTGGCACTGTGTGGCTTGGAGTGTAGTGGAATGGAATTGCGTGGCATGGAGTGGAATTATGTGGGATGGAGTGGAGTTGTGTGGCATTGTATTCCCTGAGGTGAAATTGTGTGGCATTTTGAAGCGTAGAGTGGAATTATGCAACATGTAGTCAAATAGTGTGGCCTTGTGTGGCATGGAGTGATGTGGAATTGTGTAGAGTGGAATTGTATGGAGTGGAATTGTGTGGCGCAGAGTGGAATTGTGTTGCATTGTGTTGTGTGAAGTTGAGTTGAATGGAATTGTGTGACTTTGAGTGACATGGAGTGGAATTGTGTGGCATGGAGTGGAATTGTTTGGCATTGTCTGTCATAGAGTGGAATTTTGTGGCATTGTCTACTGTGGAGTGGAGAAGAGTGGAATTGTGTGGGATGCACACAAATCTCTGATGCCCTCTCTCATGTCTGAATTGTACTACCGCTGTCACATTTCAGCTGCCTGACTAGCTTCATAAACTGCAGTAAGTGGTTCATGCTGCTTGCC
Source organism: Triturus cristatus (assembly GCF_964204655.1). Classification (NCBI taxonomy): domain Eukaryota; kingdom Metazoa; phylum Chordata; class Amphibia; order Caudata; family Salamandridae; genus Triturus; species Triturus cristatus. The sequence continues at coordinate 1,002,202,778 of NC_140592.1, read as the reverse complement.
AGAGCTTTCACAGGCTGCAGGGCATGCCGGGAGCCACCAGCAGTAGGGAGCAGAAGACATAGTGAGAGAAACAAGGTGGTCAGAATGTAACAAACCTGGTATCATGGCAGAGGTCCATGCAAGCACAGGAGCCGACTATCTCAGACCATAATGGCTATAAGGTTAAAACATACATGAGAAGTGAGTCTTGTTTAGAGGACACACATGGGTTTTCAAGAACAAAAATGAAAAAGTAGCTGCATTTTACTTTAAAGGATTAATGCAATGTCTTTCGGCAAAAGGTTTACATTGGACCAGAATTTCCTTCTATTGTTTACAACATTAGTTTCCGACTGTAATGCAGTATTCCTGAAGCAATGGGGGTGGAGGCGGGAAATGGGGATGGAGGGGGGTAAAGGCGGAGGAGAGTAATGGGGACAGAGGACAACGCGGAAGCAACATGAGGAAGGTTGTTAGGGATGAACGTGAAAGCAATGGTGGGTAGCCGATATTGTGTTATAGCCAGAGCTACTGACTTCGTAACTGGGGAACCAGCAATGAGTCTCGGCATCGTCTCAACAGCCTGTGATTCTGGGCACATCACTATGCCTAAATAAATGTAAGTGTTCTTGTGTAATGTACCGGGTGCTAATGTAAAGGGTTTCAATATCTTTGGATTGAGTGCGCTCTATATAAAACTGCAAAAAAATAAAATCAAAGCAACATGGGGGAAGGTGGGGGAGGAGAGAAGCACACAGGCGAGCACAACAGGAAAGGGGCTAGGCGACAGAGAGCAACATAAAATAGACTTACATGAGGGAGGTAATAAGAACAAAAAGTGTCTCAATCCCAGCAAAAGCAGCAGTGGAAGGACACTAATGAATGACAATCAATCTGTACTTGGTCCATGCTCCCAAGGAAAGAAGACAAAGTGAAGCTGGCAGGCGCTAGCCAGTTAGGAGGCAGAAAATAAGAGTAACAGTGAAGCCAACGAATGGTAAGCAATGGGTGGGCCCCTTGTCGTATACAGTACCTCTCCCAAGCCAGAGAGCATGTAGTGCACTGTCCCAAGCAAGACCTAGCAACCAAAAGCCGCTTTTTAAAGTGAAGGGCAGATAAGTAAGGAGTGTTCGCTAATATAATGAGATCCAGCTCTTTAACCTAGTTCTTCGCAGATCACCTGTAACTTTCAACTGTTAATGTAGAAGAGCCAATGAGTCAAAATGGGGTTGGAGAGGGTTCCACGCTTTAAGAGAAACTCCCAACCAGTCAACTATCATTCGAACAATCAGTGCACTGCTCAGTTACTATCAATCTGGCAAAAACCTCTGGCTTCCAAATGATGGCAAATGCCACTTACTTGACTCAGAGTACTACGACCTTCATTTGCCAGGCTAGCAGTGATTCACCCCGGCATGGATACCCTGCCAAGTACTTGCCACCAACTTTTGTTAGCTACTGGGCCCCTTCTGCAAGGTCAGACTTCATTCCATCAAAATTATACGCCATCAAATAGCAATCTAGACGACAAATGGTTGCAGCTATTGTAAGGAGTTAAAAGAATCATGCTTCATAACCATCCAAGAGGAAATGTTCCCAGGAGCAAAGTTTTGCTAATGAGCACAGCCCTTCAGAGACCGTGAAACTGCTGCTGGGAGCAGATTTTAAACGAGCCTCTCAGGGCTTTACGTTATGCAAATTTAAAACCATGTAACATAAACCTTTGAGGTGATGATCACAGGTACGATAGTGAAAGTTCAGAATGAGCTACTTTACCAAAAAAAACCTCATGATCTATTTTTGCTCGTACTGCATTGAAAAGTAAGGGCATATTATCAAGAAATGGCGTTAAAAGTATCGCCGCTTTAGCGGCAGAAAAATTCAGCTAAAACGGCGATAATGGGCTTGATAATACGCCCTTGAGAATTCCCATAGAAGCCCATGTTCTGGTGTCAACATGGGCTTCTATTGGAATTCTCTGCGGCATATTATCAAGCCCATTATCGCCGCTTTAGCGGCAGTTTTCTGCCGCTAAAGCGGCAATAATTTTAACGCCGTGCTTGATAATATGCCCCTTGATGCATTACTGGTTGGGTACCATTCTGTTCACCTTTGCATAGGTGTTCATTTATCGTGAAGTATTGGAAGTTCCACCGCATAAAGAACGAAGAGAAGCGATTTATCTTTCAAGTGGTATTTTCACATTAAAAATGTGAATTGTGGCCTTGAAGCTTTGGCTCGCCGTAGTAGGAAGCTTTAGTAGCCAAATTACCAAGCTACTTCCTATGAAACTGAAAATGATGTGAGATTCAGTTCCCAGGACCCTAGCATGTGACTTGCAGGTTGCACACATTTCGATTGGTGCATTTACCCACTGAGCTATAAAGTGCGCATGCCTGTAATTTGTGTTGCTCAGGATTCAAATGTAATTCTGATAGTTACGAAAAATGTGTTAGTTAAAGCCAAACGGTCATAATGAAAAGCTGACAGACAAGAAAATGAACAATAATCCAACAGCCAGCACCGGCTGAACAGCCTGTCCACCCTTTGGAGGCTGATGGGGGATGTTCCCCCCGATCTGCCGCTCTGGGGGAGTCAGAAAGTCTGCTAGATGCAGGGATTGTTTTTATTTTTATATAAAAGAGGGTTGGGGGCTGCCCTGGATGTGCAACACCAGTGTGGGCGAGGGGGGGCAGAAAGCACACTAGGCACCAGGGATTTCTTTATTGTAAGTATAAGAGGTTGGGGATGCCCCAAATTGGCATGCCAATGCCCCCACCCCCAAACAAACTGAACAGTCTTTCTGTCTCCCTCCCCCCGGGGGCACATTGGGGTTATTACCCCAATATGCCCCCTGGTGGGCAGAAAGTCCAATAGACACCAGAGATTATTTTTCTTTTTTTTTCTAAAAGAGGGTTGGGGGCTGCCCACAATGAGGAAGACCATGCGCCCACCTGACTTAAATTCTGAAAAGTCTTTCTGTCCCCCCTGGGGTGCAGATGGGGCACTAGCCCCCTATATGCCCCACAGAGGGGCAGAAAGGCCACTAGGCACCAGGGATTATTTTGTTTGAACACAAATGGGACAGTCTTTCCCACAATGGACTTGGCTCCTTCCCCACACCACATAAATGGGGACTGACATTTTTCTGCCTCCCTTAGGGGGTAGGTGAGGCAATAGCCCCAGATCTGCCCCTGGGAGTGGCTGAAAGCTTACTAGGCACCAGGGACTGTTTTCTTTTATTGGTGTAGGGGTGGGTACAGACCAGAATGGGCATGCCAATGCCTCCACCCCCCATAAAAATTGGCATAGTCTTTCTGCCTCCCCGGGGGGCATGTGGCAGCAATAGCCCCAGATCTGCCTACCAGGGGGGGCAGAAAGCCCACTAGGCACCAGGGATTTTTTTTTTCTTGGTGTTGGACTGGGGGCAGCCCAGAATGGTTATGCCAATGCCCGCAACCCCCGAAAAAATGGCCAGAGTCTGTCTGCCCCTCCTGGGGGCATGTCAGGGCAATAGCCCAGGATCTGTCCCCCCATCAGGGGGACAGAAAGACCACTAGGCACTAGCCTTTTTTTGCAATATGCCTAGCTGAGGATTTTGTGCCCTAGCTCAGCTGGCACCTAGAGAAACCTAGCAAACCTGCACGGTTTTTAAACCTAGACACCCAGGAGAAATCAGGATGGGGTGACTCACCAGGTTCTACTACCCAGAATCCCTTGCAAATCTCAAACTTTGTTAAAACAAAACACATTATCAAAACATTTCTGTGATGGATTGTTCTGGAACCTGTGGGGAGCCACAAACTTCCTCCCACCCAACAGTCCCCCCCACCCAAGTCTCCCGATAAAAAGGGTGCCTCACTTGTGTGGGTAGACATAGTGCCCACGACAGAAAACGTCCCAAAACGCAACATGGACACATTACATTTTTCCAGTGAAAAACTACCATATTTCCGCAATGTGCCTAGCTGAGGATTTTGTACCCTAGCTAAGCCGGCACCAAAGGAAACCTAGTAAACCTGTACATTTTTGCAAACAAGACACACAGGGAAATCGAGGATGGGGTGACTTGTGTGGCTCTCACCAGGTTCAGTTACCCAGAATCCTGTGTAATCCTCACACTTTGCAAAAATAAATGCACATTTTCCTCACATTTCTGTGATGGAAAGTTCTGGAATCTGCGGAGAGCCACAAACTTCCACCCACTCAGCATTCCCCCAAGTCTCCCAATAAAAATGGTACCTCACTTGTGTGGTTAGGGCTAGTACCTATGACAGAAAATGGCCCAAAACATACTGTGTAGACTTTATCGATCACAAAAAGACTTGGGGGCATATTTACGAAAGGAGTGACGGAGCGCGGCGTTAGCCTCATAGGCTTAACGCCGCACTCCACCACTTCTGAAACAAAGGGCTGCACCTTATTTACAAGAATACGGTGCAGCCTGTGTTTCTCAATGCTCTTGAGCTAAATTTAGCAGCCTAGCACCAACGCAGGCACCCATGCACCATAGTGCAAGGGTGTCTGCATTGAGGGGAAGGATTGTTTATGTGCAGGAGCCTGTCCCTTTCTGCACATCAACAATCTGAAATGGCGTTTTGTAACTTCTATGTGTGCTGCTTTGTGCAGAACACATAGAAGTTGCAACTCGTCATTTTTTCTAATGATTGTTTACGTGCAGGGAGGTGTCCCTTCCTGCTCATAAACAATCAATGGTGTTTTGCTGTTTCTAAGTGTGCTGCACTATGCAGCACACATTGAAACATCAAAAAACGAGGAGAAATAAATAATTTCTCCTCATTTTGCCAGGGTATGATCAGGTTTTCTATGGTCTTAATTTTGGCGCTGCCCCATATTTACCCCACCCTTGTGAACATGGGGTAGCGTCAAAATCAACGGGTGTTGCGGTGGAACACCCACCACAACCCCCATTGCCCGCACCTTTCACGCTAATCATAGCGTGAAAGGGTGCTTCATTTACAAGGCAATGTTAAGCCACGTTAAGTGGCATAACACTGCCTTGTAACTAAGGCTAAGCCCATATTGCGACAGGAACGTCACTAAAAGTGATGTTCCTGTGGTGATAGGTCACCTGGTTTTGTGAGGGAGTCACCTAGGATTTTAGTCCTGGGCTTGGTGGGCATCTAGGGAAACCTTTTTATCAAGAGACGTGGGGGAATGCTGGGTGGGTGGAAGTTTGTGGCTCCCCACACATTCCAGAACTTTCCATCACAAAAAAGTGAGGAACATTCATTTCTTTTTTTTTTTTACAAAGTTTGAGGTTTTCAAGGGATTCTGGGTAACAGAACCTGGTGAGAGCCACACAAGTCACCCCATCCTGGATTCCCCTGGGTGAACGATAATTTGTAAAACTTGATATTTGCATGCTCTGATATTTAATTTAGGATATTTTGGTCTCCAGATATTTAGTACTCAATATTTTTTCCAAAGACTGTCAGTGAAAGCTGGCAGCCCTGAGTATCAAACAGTGCAAGCTGATCTTCAATGGGGAACAGCCTTAGCAACTCTGCCTTTTCTATCTATCTATCTATCTATCTATCTATCTATCTATCTATCTATCTATCTATCTATCTATCTATCTATCTATCTATCTATCTATCTATCTATCTATCTATCTATCTATCTATCTATCTATCTATCTATCTATCTATCTATCTATCTATCTATCTATCTATCTATCTATCTATCTATCTATCTGTCTGTCTGTCTGTCTGTCTGTCTGTCTGTCTCTCTGTCTGTCTGTCTGTCTGTCCGTCCGTTCATCTGTCTGTCTGTCTGTCTGTCTGTCTATCTATCTCTTCACAAAAGAACCAAAGGTTAAAGTTCAGTTATAGATAGTGGTTGTTATAATATTCCGCTATCGCAACACACAATTAAACTAGACAAACCTTAGAATTACAATAGGTATTTATTTATTTATATTTTCTATTTCAACATTAATTCTCAGTGTTATACAACACCCCGAGCGTCCCATCTATTCTCAACGTCAGTCATACAGTGAAGCAACTATAACTCACCCATTCCATATCCATTCTTTGTTCTATCTAATTACCTCTTTCACAAAAAAAACTTACTTTTGGAGTTTATACCAGAGAGTATTTCAAGCATCTTTCTAAATAGTTCATATAAAAGTGGTGAGTTATAGTTGCTTTCCTGTATGACTGAACGCTGAATAAAGATGGGACACTGTGGGGTGTTGTATAAGACCGAGAATTAATGTTGGAATACAAATATAAAGGAATAACTATAAATATTGTATTTGTAATGTTTGTATAGTTTAAATGTGGGTTGTGTTAGAGGACTATTGTAATAACCGATGAATCTAACTGACTTGTAACCTTTGTTTTTGTTTTGTGAATCTCAAGGGATTTTAGAATAATTAGATTAAAATATATGATATGTATAGCTGAAACTATGAGTTTATTAAAAAGAAGAAATGTAGTTTAAAATGTTTTTGTCATTGTTTTATTATTACATATTCATAATGTTTATATATATGTAATAGAAGAAGGTGGTGTTTGGAGGATATATTTTTGGGAATAGAAAAGCAATATATAAATAAAGTATAACAAAGGAAATATGTGTTCAAATATATATATTGTATGAAAAGACAAGTTTTATTATAGGAGTAAGTTTAGTAATATATAGCAAACAGGTTCTAATGTAATACAAAGTGTGACTATTTGTTTAGTAACATTCAGCTTTAGCATTGTAGCTAACTTCATATTGTAAATGTAACACCTTTCAGTGTAAAAGGGACTATAACTCTAAAAATGTATTTGTTTGTAAGGTGGGGTTGTGTTTTGTGACATTGTTTGGTTGTATGTGTGTTTGTTTATATTTTTGGGGTATCAGCGGTGCCGCAGTACTATCTCGGTAGTACCACAGTACTTTGCGATTGTAGGAAAGCTTCTGATAGGCTCTAAAGCTTTCTTATTGAAATAATAGACAGCCCCAAATATTTTTTGGTCCTGTTTGTTGTCCTTTTATTTTATATGTAGCAGAAGCATAATACTTTGCCAGCTGCTTTTGGTGTTCTGTTGGGATTCCTGAGAATACTGACATTGTTTTAGAAAGGAATGGCAGACAGAGGAGAGTTTAGTGCTGTTTGTGAGGCTGCAGAGGAGGAGAAAGAGGAGGCCATTGCCCAGGAGAACAAAGAGCTGGAAGGAAGAAAGCACCAAAAGGAGTCAGTAATGTGGCTGTTTTTTTCTTTAGGTTGTGGGGAAAAGAAGGTGAATGTGGGGTATGTGACATACACCTTTTGTCACAAGGTAATTTCGTGAGGAAGTGACCAACAGTACACGCAGGGTATTATTGGCAAGCACAAGCACCTTCACGCTATGTACTCGACACATATCGCTTGGGCTGAATGCAAAATAGACTTAGGGCTTGATTGCGAGTTTGGCAGTGTGGGAGCGGGCCGCCACGCCAGAGCCCCACTACCACAATACCAAACTCAAAAACAGAGTAGGTCGCACACTGCTCGTCATACTAGCAAATAGCCCCATAGAACTCTGGATACTGTAGTGGCAGCGGAGAGTACGCCTATGCCACGAGTGTAAAAAATAATGCCATCCCTGGACACGTGTTTCGAGGTAATTGCCTCTCGTCAGCAGGGAGCAGGTAGGTGTGAGGGGTGCCAAGTAGACTGCCAAAATATTAAAGGTAAAATACCTCTCACGGCGCGCAGGTGCGGTACCAAGGCTCGTCAGCCCAACGCGCTCAAGGGAGCTTAAATACAAAAACAGAGTAGGTCGCACACTGCTCGTCATACTAGCAAATAGCCCCATAGAACTCTGGATACTGTAGTGGCAGCGGAGAGTACGCCTATGCCACGAGTGTAAAAAATAATGCCATCCCTGGACACGTGTTTCGAGGTAATTGCCTCTCGTCAGCAGGGAGCAGGTAGGTGTGAGGGGTGCCAAGCAGACTGCCAAAATATTAAAGGTAAAATACCTCTCACGGCGCGCAGGTGCGGTACCAAGGCTCGTCAGCCCAACGCGCTCAAGGGAGCTTAAATACAAAAACAGAGTAGGTCGCACACTGCTCGTCATACTAGCAAATAGCCCCATAGAACTCTGGATACTGTAGTGGCAGCGGAGAGTACGCCTATGCCACGAGTGTAAAAAATAATGCCATCCCTGGACACGTGTTTCGAGGTAATTGCCTCTCGTCAGCAGGGAGCAGGTAGGTGTGAGGGGTGCCAAGTAGACTGCCAAAATATTAAAGGTAAAATACCTCTCACGGCGCGCAGGTGCGGTACCAAGGCTCGTCAGCCCAACGCGCTCAAGGGAGCTTAAATACAAAAACAGAGTAGGTCGCACACTGCTCGTCATACTAGCAAATAGCCCCATAGAACTCTGGATACTGTAGTGGCAGCGGAGAGTACGCCTATGCCACGAGTGTAAAAAATAATGCCATCCCTGGACACGTGTTTCGAGGTAATTGCCTCTCGTCAGCAGGGAGCAGGTAGGTGTGAGGGGTGCCAAGCAGACTGCCAAAATATTAAAGGTAAAATACCTCTCACGGCGCGCAGGTGCGGTACCAAGGCTCGTCAGCCCAACGCGCTCAAGGGAGCTTAAATACAAAAACAGAGTAGGTCGCACACTGCTCGTCATACTAGCAAATAGCCCCATAGAACTCTGGATACTGTAGTGGCAGCGGAGAGTACGCCTATGCCACGAGTGTAAAAAATAATGCCATCCCTGGACACGTGTTTCGAGGTAATTGCCTCTCGTCAGCAGGGAGCAGGTAGGTGTGAGGGGTGCCAAGTAGACTGCCAAAATATTAAAGGTAAAATACCTCTCACGGCGCGCAGGTGCGGTACCAAGGCTCGTCAGCCCAACGCGCTCAAGGGAGCTTAAATACAAAAACAGAGTAGGTCGCACACTGCTCGTCATACTAGCAAATAGCCCCATAGAACTCTGGATACTGTAGTGGCAGCGGAGAGTACGTCTATGCCACGAGTGTAAAAAATAATGCCATCCCTGGACACGTGTTTCGAGGTAATTGCCTCTCGTCAGCAGGGAGCAGGTAGGTGTGAGGGGTGCCAAGTAGACTGCCAAAATATTAAAGGTAAAATACCTCTCACGGCGCGCAGGTGCGGTACCAAGGCTCGTCAGCCCAACGCGCTCAAGGGAGCTTAAATACAAAAACAGAGTAGGTCGCACACTGCTCGTCATACTAGCAAATAGCCCCATAGAACTCTGGATACTGTAGTGGCAGCGGAGAGTACGCCTATGCCACGAGTGTAAAAAATAATGCCATCCCTGGACACGTGTTTCGAGGTAATTGCCTCTCGTCAGCAGGGAGCAGGTAGGTGTGAGGGGTGCCAAGTAGACTGCCAAAATATTAAAGGTAAAATACCTCTCACGGCGCGCAGGTGCGGTACCAAGGCTCGTCAGCCCAACGCGCTCAAGGGAGCTTAAATACAAAAACAGAGTAGGTCGCACACTGCTCGTCATACTAGCAAATAGCCCCATAGAACTCTGGATACTGTAGTGGCAGCGGAGAGTACGCCTATGCCACGAGTGTAAAAAATAATGCCATCCCTGGACACGTGTTTCGAGGTAATTGCCTCTCGTCAGCAGGGAGCAGGTAGGTGTGAGGGGTGCCAAGTAGACTGCCAAAATATTAAAGGTAAAATACCTCTCACGGCGCGCAGGTGCGGTACCAAGGCTCGTCAGCCCAACGCGCTCAAGGGAGCTTAAATACAAAAACAGAGTAGGTCGCACACTGCTCGTCATACTAGCAAATAGCCCCATAGAACTCTGGATACTGTAGTGGCAGCGGAGAGTACGCCTATGCCACAAGTGTAAAAAATAATGCCATCCCTGGACACGTGTTTCGAGGTAATTGCCTCTCGTCAGCAGGGAGCAGGTAGGTGTGAGGGGTGCCAAGTAGACTGCCAAAATATTAAAGGTAAAATACCTCTCACGGCGCGCAGGTGCGGTACCAAGGCTCGTCAGCCCAACGCGCTCAAGGGAGCTTAAATACAAAAACAGAGTAGGTCGCACACTGCTCGTCATACTAGCAAATAGCCCCATAGAACTCTGGATACTGTAGTGGCAGCGGAGAGTACGCCTATGCCACGAGTGTAAAAAATAATGCCATCCCTGGACACGTGTTTCGAGGTAATTGCCTCTCGTCAGCAGGGAGCAGGTAGGTGTGAGGGGTGCCAAGTAGACTGCCAAAATATTAAAGGTAAAATACCTCTCACGGCACGCAGGTGCGGTACCAAGGCTCGTCAGCCCAACGCGCTCAAGGGAGCTTAAATACAAAAACAGAGTAGGTCGCACACTGCTCGTCATACTAGCAAATAGCCCCATAGAACTCTGGATACTGTAGTGGCAGCGGAGAGTACGCCTATGCCACGAGTGTAAAAAATAATGCCATCCCTGGACACGTGTTTCGAGGTAATTGCCTCTCGTCAGCAGGGAGCAGGTAGGTGTGAGGGGTGCCAAGTAGACTGCCAAAATATTAAAGGTAAAATACCTCTCACGGCGCGCAGGTGCGGTACCAAGGCTCGTCAGCCCAACGCGCTCAAGGGAGCTTAAATACAAAAACAGAGTAGGTCGCACACTGCTCGTCATACTAGCAAATAGCCCCATAGAACTCTGGATACTGTAGTGGCAGCGGAGAGTACGCCTATGCCACGAGTGTAAAAAATAATGCCATCCCTGGACACGTGTTTCGAGGTAATTGCCTCTCGTCAGCAGGGAGCAGGTAGGTGTGAGGGGTGCCAAGTAGACTGCCAAAATATTAAAGGTAAAATACCTCTCACGGCGCGCAGGTGCGGTACCAAGGCTCGTCAGCCCAACGCGCTCAAGGGAGCTTAAATACAAAAACAGAGTAGGTCGCACACTGCTCGTCATACTAGCAAATAGCCCCATAGAACTCTGGATACTGTAGTGGCAGCGGAGAGTACGCCTATGCCACGAGTGTAAAAAATAATGCCATCCCTGGACACGTGTTTCGAGGTAATTGCCTCTCGTCAGCAGGGAGCAGGTAGGTGTGAGGGGTGCCAAGTAGACTGCCAAAATATTAAAGGTAAAATACCTCTCACGGCGCGCAGGTGCGGTACCAAGGCTCGTCAGCCCAACGCGCTCAAGGGAGCTTAAATACAAAAACAGAGTAGGTCGCACACTGCTCGTCATACTAGCAAATAGCCCCATAGAACTCTGGATACTGTAGTGGCAGCGGAGAGTACGCCTAAGCCACGAGTGTAAAAAATAATGCCATCCCTGGACACGTGTTTCGAGGTAATTGCCTCTCGTCAGCAGGGAGCAGGTAGGTGTGAGGGGTGCCAAGTAGACTGCCAAAATATTAAAGGTAAAATACCTCTCACGGCGCGCAGGTGCGGTACCAAGGCTCGTCAGCCCAACGCGCTCAAGGGAGCTTAAATACAAAAACAGAGTAGGTCGCACACTGCTCGTCATACTAGCAAATAGCCCCATAGAACTCTGGATACTGTAGTGGCAGCGGAGAGTACGCCTATGCCACGAGTGTAAAAAATAATGCCATCCCTGGACACGTGTTTCGAGGTAATTGCCTCTCGTCAGCAGGGAGCAGGTAGGTGTGAGGGGTGCCAAGTAGACTGCCAAAATATTAAAGGTAAAATACCTCTCACGGCGCGCAGGTGCGGTACCAAGGCTCGTCAGCCCAACGCGCTCAAGGGAGCTTAAATACAAAAACAGAGTAGGTCGCACACTGCTCGTCATACTAGCAAATAGCCCCATAGAACTCTGGATACTGTAGTGGCAGCGGAGAGTACGCCTATGCCACGAGTGTAAAAAATAATGCCATCCCTGGACACGTGTTTCGAGGTAATTGCCTCTCGTCAGCAGGGAGCAGGTAGGTGTGAGGGGTGCCAAGTAGACTGCCAAAATATTAAAGGTAAAATACCTCTCACGGCGCGCAGGTGCGGTACCAAGGCTCGTCAGCCCAACGCGCTCAAGGGAGCTTAAATACAAAAACAGAGTAGGTCGCACACTGCTCGTCATACTAGCAAATAGCCCCATAGAACTCTGGATACTGTAGTGGCCAGGGATGGCACACGCCACGCATACTTGCACTCACACTCGAGCATAGGTGTATCCGCCGACGCTGACCTTCAGGGACCATTTTCATTGGGGGAACACGCCTGGTAGGTGTAGCAGTGTGCGACCAATCTGGTTTAACTTTATATTCAGGCTCCCTTGAGCCGGTGGAGTCGACGGACTCATGGTTACGCACCTGCGCGCTACGAGAGGTACTAGACCTGATACGATTTTAGCAGCTTACACAGCAACCCCACACATTTTCCTACTCCCTGCTGACGAGAGGCAACTACCTCGAAACACGTGTCCAGGGATGGCACACGCCACGCATACTTGCACTCACACTCGAGCATAGGTGTATCCGCCGACGCTGACCTTCAGGGACCATTTTCATTGGGGGAACACGCCTGGTAGGTGTAGCAGTGTGCGACCAATCTGGTTTAACTTTATATTCAGGCTCCCTTGAGCCGGTGGAGTCGACGGACTCATGGTTACGCACCTGCGCGCTACGAGAGGTACTAGACCTGATACGATTTTAGCAGCTTACACAGCAACCCCACACATTTTCCTACTCCCTGCTGACGAGAGGCAACTACCTCGAAACACGTGTCCAGGGATGGCACACGCCACGCATACTTGCACTCACACTCGAGCATAGGTGTATCCGCCGACGCTGACCTTCAGGGACCATTTTCATTGGGGGAACACGCCTGGTAGGTGTAGCAGTGTGCGACCAATCTGGTTTAACTTTATATTCAGGCTCCCTTGAGCCGGTGGAGTCGACGGACTCATGGTTACGCACCTGCGCGCTACGAGAGGTACTAGACCTGATACGATTTTAGCAGCTTACACAGCAACCCCACACATTTTCCTACTCCCTGCTGACGAGAGGCAACTACCTCGAAACACGTGTCCAGGGATGGCACACGCCACGCATACTTGCACTCACACTCGAGCATAGGTGTATCCGCCGACGCTGACCTTCAGGGACCATTTTCATTGGGGGAACACGCCTGGTAGGTGTAGCAGTGTGCGACCAATCTGGTTTAACTTTATATTCAGGCTCCCTTGAGCCGGTGGAGTCGACGGACTCATGGTTACGCACCTGCGCGCTACGAGAGGTACTAGACCTGATACGATTTTAGCAGCTTACACAGCAACCCCACACATTTTCCTACTCCCTGCTGACGAGAGGCAACTACCTCGAAACACGTGTCCAGGGATGGCACACGCCACGCATACTTGCACTCACACTCGAGCATAGGTGTATCCGCCGACGCTGACCTTCAGGGACCATTTTCATTGGGGGAACACGCCTGGTAGGTGTAGCAGTGTGCGACCAATCTGGTTTAACTTTATATTCAGGCTCCCTTGAGCCGGTGGAGTCGACGGACTCATGGTTACGCACCTGCGCGCTACGAGAGGTACTAGACCTGATACGATTTTAGCAGCTTACACAGCAACCCCACACATTTTCCTACTCCCTGCTGACGAGAGGCAACTACCTCGAAACACGTGTCCAGGGATGGCACACGCCACGCATACTTGCACTCACACTCGAGCATAGGTGTATCCGCCGACGCTGACCTTCAGGGACCATTTTCATTGGGGGAACACGCCTGGTAGGTGTAGCAGTGTGCGACCAATCTGGTTTAACAATACCAAACTCGTTCACCGACCGCCCATCAGATTAGGAGTTTTATCCAGGTTTGGCAGGCCGTGCTTTGGTGGTCCCAAGCAGTGAGCCTTAGAAAGGCACCACAATGGGAATGCCACAGTAAGTTTCTGCACGGCATGGGCTGTTAAGTCCATGCCATGAAGGAACTGGGGGTGCATGCAAACAGGTGGGTCCTTACATGCATCCCCTGGCCCTGAGGCAATAGTGGGCCTTATAGGACCCACTTCACTTCATCACCACCACACTTTTCATGGTGGGCTCACTGCCATGAAAATTGTGGCAGCAAGGACACTCGTAATATGCTTGGCAGTGCCTCAGCACCGCCAAGCATGGTGGGACTCCGACCACTGCACCACTGCTGGGGATCTGGGATCCCCGGCGGTTGCAGCAGTCCTTTGGTCGTCCGACTGCCAGACACGTAATAGGGTGGTTAGACCGCCGGTTTTGGAGGTGCCTGCACTGCCACCACCGCTGTGGCAGTCCATAGGACTGCCGTAGTCTTAATCAGCCCCTAAGAGTTGTCAGGATTGAAAATTCTGCATCTGCACCAGCTGCTGAACTCCCGAGTGTGCCACCATCCCCTTCGACGCGACTACCCAGAATCCTGTTCCAGGCACATCCACTGGCTCAACAACACCCTACATTCTGCCACCTTGTTCATGGTCGCAGTACAAGGCAAGACTGGCATGTAATGGAGCCATATGCCAGTACAGTGACATCCTGATTATACTGCCAAATAGTAATAGTTTCAGGGCAGAGTGATCTAAACATTCATAGGAGAGCTAGTAATAGCTCACCAGTGCCCACCCCAAAATCCATAGGGCTTTTTTTTTTATCCCAGGATGTTTTCTTCTGCACTGTTGTGTGTGATGTTAATTTTTTTTGACTGTTGGTCTGGTTGACCTGTAGAAGCAAAAACAAAATATTGAAAAATTTACAAAACAAAAAAAAAACAAAAAACTTTCTGTTCAGAACTATTCTCATTTTCATTACAATAAAGAGCTGGTTACTATTGTAACATTTCTCCACACAGGTGAAGTAAATAATCGATATGAAAAAACAGTAAGGGAGAAGGTGGGTGAACAGTAAGTGACATTATATAGGTACGTATAAGGAAGTAATATAATTTGTATCTTTTTATAATATTGTTTTTAAAATTAAAATAAAAGTCAAATATAATGTTACCATTTGTTTAAAATACATAGTTAATGAATGCAAGCAATTCCTTTTTTAGTGTTTCTCAGACAGTATTAACATATGCAATAATTTACCACCTAATAAGCTGCAGAAAAACATTATATTGTGGTCATCATGAAACGCTGGTTAAAACACGAATCAGATGGATCATGAAAAAAGCCGTTTAAATACTCTGCTATTCAAACTGTCACTTTTGGTAAAAGTACGAAAGGAAAGAACAGTAAATAACTAAGGGCCTGATTTAGATCTTGGTGGACGGGTAATTTGGTTATAACGGTTATGGACATCCTGTCTGCCTAAATATAAATCCCATTATGTCATATGGGATTTATATTTCGGTGGACGGGATATGCGTCACTGTTGTAACGGAGTAACCTGTTCGCCAAAATATAAATCAGGCCCCAAATTATTTATTTAAGGCAGTAGATGACTTTGAAAGTCATCAACCATGCCAGTTCACATAGCGACATATCTACTGATTGCTATTATGTACTATGTCCAGTTTATATTCCCGGTTTGCCTGTGGTTGTACCTTAAATACAAATTTTGGAGTTAGAATAAGCTGGTGAGAGTTTAGCACTTTGTTTGGCAATCTGCATTTAAAGGTTATCTTAGTGACATCATATTCAGTCCATCCTGTATTGTTCCTTAAACATTCTATGTAATGTCCTGAAATAGTGTTTTCTCCATGATGGAAAATAATGGCAGTACAAGTGAAAGTGCTTCCAGAAATGGAAATCTGGATAGCAGTTAAATCAGTAATTAAGGTATTCATTTTGATATCATTTGGAGATCTTGTTTATATTTCAATTTAGACCCTCACTACGATGAGAATTGGAAAGTCTCAAACCACAAGTCGGAGGCTTACCAAGCCTCATAGAAGTTTCAGTTTTGACTGCCACATTACGATACAGGCAGTCAAAAATGAAACTAGCCGGTCATCCGGCTGGATTCCGATGGACTCAAGGAGCCCGTCTGCAGTTGGAGACCGACACTTAATCCCTATGGACGGCGTTTCCACCGTAGGGATTACAATGTCGGTTTCCGACACTCTTTTTGACATGGATAGCCTGTCGTAAAGCAACGTTGGTGGTGACTTGCAGGGTCCCTTCACCCTGTGGCCTCCAGTTGAGGTCGGAGGGGGCACCTATGGTGCTCCCTGTTAATCCCTGCACCGTGTGGCAGGCACCTTGAGGGGCCTGCTATGCGGTGCAGGGATGAAGAGATTCCCCCATTTGTCTATGGGAGCTTGTGCCGGTTTATGGCAGCAGCACAAGCTCCCATATAGAAATGGGAGTAAGCGACTGCACCATGTGCAGTCGCAATGTAATCGCGGTGTCGGGACCACTGACCAGAGGTCGGTCGGTCATGAGATCACAACGGTGTTGGGCAGACATAAGCTCACCCAACATCATAATTAGGCCCTAAATACTTATTTACTATTCTTACCCAAAGTGTTGACAAAACCTTCGCTACACTGTTTGAACAAAAGTTAGAGCGCACAGCTTGATATATCACATTTTTAAATTAGATGGATTTTCAATCAGGAAAAGGAAGGTATGCAAATCTTTCAAATTCCGTGACTTTTGAGAAAGCATTAAAACATTGAAAACATCCATTTTCCCAATAGTACCTTACACCAAAAAGATCTGTATATATGTCACAGTCTCATTAGCTATAATTGCAAAAATAGCCATGCAGAATTATTGCAAGTCTTGTTGTTGATATTATAGAGAAACAAACTGTTCCTGTACAAAGTTCAACAATGCCTCCAATACCACTCATAGATTGGCACAGTTGTTTTTCGGATTGAAGTAGGGAATACAGATTACTTACAGTTTTACAAAAAGGGTTATGACTATTTTGTAGAATGCATTCTTTTACTAAAGGTAAATACAGAATAAGATTGACAATCACATTAGCAGTTAATCCGATTCTCATAACTAAACTGAAAGGCTAACATTTAAAAGTGGGTTCTCTTTTCTTTTTCTCACACAGTTGTGTATTGTGTAAAGCATGGGTACTCGCAAACATTTTCTATGGGGCCAAAAGCTGTGGTCTGTGATGTGACTGAGGGCTGAATTGATACCAGCAGTGTGCGGTCGGGCCGGGGAGGAGTCTGGGGTGGCATTGGCAGTAAGGTGGGTGTAAGGGAAGCAAAGTATATACATCTAGTTGCTGGACTGTACAATTTGAAACCAGAAAAGCTGGGATTAATCCCAGCTTCCCCACTTTACCAAATTGTGTGATCCTAGGCAATAGTTTTATTTAACTTTCCTGTCTTTTTCATCATTATCACATATACAAGAACCTCAAAATACATGACTTCAGGATGCATGCTGTACAAAACCTTCTCCTGTGTTGGAATTAATAAACAATAATGTTTTACCTGTATAATAGGAACCCAGGTCACCCCAAGAGTGTGCATAACAACTCCTCTTTAATTCACTATTGCATTGTTATCAAGGTGGGGGAAGAATTTATGTTTCTAAATTCGTGTTTAAAAATGTTCACTTTATAATAATACTTCTCAATGCCCTTGCACTATCTACTGTACTAAAGTGAAAAGTTTCTGCATGTTAATTAAATACACTTTTGAATCTTATTGAGACTTTGCCATATTTGTATACTTTTGGCGCAAGATGGCTTAAAAATGAAGGTGCTCCTAAAGTTAAGTGGTGCAGGGCTCAATGGTTACTTTCTTTTTTTTAACACCTATTAACCTTTAAATGAATGCTTGCCTGTCTATTTAACATTGCTCTTATCGTTAGCATTTCTCTAGTAAACAGCAGGTGAGTCCTGCTGTACACCAGGGGGGCGCGTGTAAAGGTCAGGAGGGCCTCATGCTGCCCCGGGGCCATACTTTGAGTATCAATGGTGTTAAGGCTATTTTTTGTGTGAACATTTCTCTCCTTTTCATATATATTTTAGGTTTGGACACAACCGTATAGTATCCAAGAGGAGGAGTATATTTTCTTCGCAAACGATTGTATTCGCATACACAGAAAGTGTCAGTATTACTTTTGTGTTATCAAGGTCAATGACATATAGGCCTTTAAATGTTTTCACACGAGATAAAGCAACATATGCCATACCCTCTTTAAAAACACTAGAGTCAATGTTAATTAATGCATAATCTAAGCCTAAACCTTGAGATTTATATATTTTTACTGCATAAGCTAAATATACAGTAAATTGTTCTCTCTGAATATATGTCTTTCATCAGTAAACATCTTGCAGATGCTTTAAAAATTTCTTTGGTTGGTTGCTTTATATTCTCAAATTTAACAATAAGAAATGTACTATCAAGATTACTTTTATATCTAACAAAATGTAGTATATGTCCACTTGCTCCATTTACAAAGTCCATGCTCAAATTTTGATGTAAAATTACACAACTTTATTTATCTTCGAAATAGACCTGTTCCTAATCCTGCAGTCCATGACACTGATTGCTCTATGTTTAATAATTTTGTAGATAAGAATTTAGTTATCAGATTATTTACTCCATGAGTTTCAAAACAATCTTTACAAGGTAAATGTATAATCTTTTCATTTTTCATATATACCATTTCCATATTTAAATCAGTGCTTTTTTTTAGGGTTGGCATCAAACAACGGGTAGTGTCTCCAAAAGAAGATAATGCATAACTTCTGCCACACTTTTAAAATGTGGGAACACACTAGGTATTGTTCTTGTTTCAAGCATATTCTTTGCCTTTTCGGTTATAATTCCTAGCCTAATATCTTTTAATATTTTTCTATATTCCTCACCATTTGCTTGTCTTATAGTTTGTGTATGTTCACTATATGTGAAATGTAACCAAATAGTATCCAGTTTCCTATTCTGTCATTGTCTTAAAAATTGGCTCCTCTTTTACAGGAGTAAGTTGAAGCAGATCACCAAAAACTATACCATGTTTACCTCCATACAGATTATCATGCAATGGCTTGAGTATTTCTATTATATGTAAATAAACTAAAGTCATCAAGTTTGAAACCATACTACCCTCGTCTATAAAGAAAATCTGTAATTTTTTAAGAACTCCATGAAGTTCCAGAGAGGTATCACAATTTAATTTTAAGTATTCTAGTTTGTTATCATGTTCCCCTGGTAGTAGTCGCTATAATGTAATCCTTTTAATAATATTTGCGGCTACTCCAGTTGGAGCAGCAACATCAAATGATAAGTTGGAATTAGTGATGTTCTGAAGGTAAACATTTATAACTTTTATAAGGAAATTTTTACCATACTAGCCTGCCTGAGATACATTGTAATATAGGCTGAACATTTGAACATGTAGTTAAACCATGTTCATGTTGAATGCCCATGATCTACAGTTGTATGAATATGTTGAAGCATTTCAAGTTGCTCAGTATTTAATTTCAATATAAGGTGATCTAAGTTCTCACAATCCTTACGCATTTCATCCATAGCAAGTTCTATCTCATTCATAGTGACAGTAGCTTCGTTAGCAATATTTGGTTGTCCGAGTGGGTCTGCAGGTATAATATTAGAAGGGTTATCTTATGGGTACTTGCAGTATTCCATAATATTTCAGATTGTATTCTTTTTTCTCAAGTTTTTTGGTCCAACAATTCAACATAAATGTGGAACTCTGACATTGTAATATAGGTTTTAGAGGCATATTAAGCTTCTTCACATAATAGTGGTGTTCCAAACAATTATTTCTCTTTTTGCCATTGTTTAAAAAGCTGTAAAAGTGCTCAAAACAAAATCGTTATTAGAACTATTGTCATACATAGGTTTGTGGTGCCTACTTAGTGTGCGTTTTTAATGATGTATTAAGCAGACGTCTGTTCAATCAACACGAAATTTTCCAGTACTAACATCCGCAAATACAATATTCCTGTAAGTATAATACTGAGCCACTTCATACAGTTGTATCTGTTCCAATAAAGGACTCCTGTGGGTAGTAAGTGTCCAACAGATTCCTTTTTACTATGATTTTGTTCTCTGGTTCAAGTGAGCAAGATATGACATTTCTGGCAAACTTTTCAGAACTCTTCTTCAAGGGGACATTAAGCCTAAACGAAGCCATGAAATGATGCAATATTTAGCATATAAACTTAAAGAGCTTAAATGGTACATGCCTCATAATTGCTGACTTCACAGTGAGATAGCATTTGAAGGCTAAATTATTATAGCCTTTTAGTTAAAGATTGCTCAGCAGATTTCTCTTCCAGTATATCTATTTTTTCAGCTTTAGTTATATATTATATGAAGCGACATAATGGGCTACAGCAGTTGAATCATCCACAACAAATTGTATATCCATATTAGCATTCCACATATGTAGTATTAAAGGGTTGTAGTCATTGATGCACTGTGATGCGTGTCTTTTAAAACAAAATTATGTGCTTTTGTAGACTTTCCTTAACGACAAGCCTAACCGAAGACATAAGATTTTTTACTGTTCCTTTCTTTAGAATTGGTCTTGGGAAACAAAATGACATTTTGTGTACTGTTTCATTTTGTATTTACATTTCCGTAAGCAGAATTTTCTACATTTATGAGTTTGAAATTCTATAACTTGTTCAGTTTAATATTACTTTGTTTGTTAAGGATATCCCAAGAAACATATTGCTCGATAAAATTAAGAACAAAAGAGTCATAGCCAAATTTTTGAGCATTTTATAACCATAAGAGCATGTGAATATAAGGTGCACCTCTAGTTTGGTACTCTTTTCTCCAAAGGAAATCAATGACTTGTCCTAGGAGAGTTTTAGTATTATGATAAAAAAATCTGCAAATATTTGCTGGATTTGAAGATCATAATTCACCAGGGGTCTGATTATGATGACGGTGGGACAGCCCATCTGTGGCGGTCCCACCACCATTGCAATAATGTTTTCCACCTGCCACATTAAGATGGCGGGCGGGTGTGTGGTAGGTCAGAAAGACCGACCACTACAGTTCCGATGGACTCAAGGAGCCCTTCGGTCCGTCGGAGGTAGAGTAATGCCTTTTATAGTGCCTGTGCCTGTCAGGCACCACCGTAGGCATTACGATTTTCTTTTCCACCAGCCCTTTCATGGCAGTGAAACCGCCATGAAAAGGCAGGCGGAAAGGGACCTAGAGGGCCCATAGTAGGCCCCCCTTGCCCACATGGATCTCCGATTTGGGTTTTGGGGCAACTATGGTGCCCCCTACATATCTCTGCACCATGTGGCAGGCACCGCATGAGGCCTGCCACGTAGTGCAGGGATATGTTTCAGGCATATTTTATGCACTGCAGCGGGTGATAGAGCCCACAGCACCCCCCACATTACATAAAATAGACATTTCGAATGCCATCCTTGTTCAGACTGCAGGATCACCGACTTGTAGTTGGTCGGTCCCTTTTCTGAATGGATGGCGGTCGGAAGAAAATCCGACCGCCATCCTAACGAGGCCCCAGGTGTCTATAAGGCAACATGTGTCAGATTATTGATTGCTTTATGTAATCACCTTATAATAGAGTGAAAATATAAGGGATAGTATGTCTAATGCGTGGATATA
This sequence comes from Triturus cristatus, assembly GCF_964204655.1. Taxonomy (NCBI): domain Eukaryota; kingdom Metazoa; phylum Chordata; class Amphibia; order Caudata; family Salamandridae; genus Triturus; species Triturus cristatus. The sequence continues at coordinate 1,002,181,339 of NC_140592.1, read as the reverse complement.
GTCTTGTGGAATGATATTCTGAAGCAGAAATTTGAATAGGACGATCATCATATTTCCCTCCTTTTTCTGTTGGAAATACATTTGGATAACATCTTTCCTGTAAAGTGATTTGCCCAGACACTAACTGGACCTTCTGTATCCTCTCCCATTTGATACAGTTCTAAGGCATCACCCATTATATCTTTAGAATGCAGTGGGTGCATACAGTAGTGCTCATATATTTGCTCGTAGTGTTCTTTAGTAATTTTCTGAAACTGCCCAATGTCCCTTTCATCAGTAAATAGCAGTTTAGTGGTACCTATAAAGTCATAAAGCTCCATATTCTTGTTGTGTTATTTTGTAAAAGGGCAGAAATTGCATATTTTATTTAGAGATGCTTATTAATTCTTGGCAGATTTTTTTGTCTTTTGTTGGGACTCAATTAACTAACACAACTAAAGGTTGTTCAAATTACCGCTGTCTCCCACAGTTTCGAAGTTTTTTTTATAACTAATGGCAGAAAAACAACCTTCCCTTTCAGCACAGGAATCGATTCTTATGTTGGACATTTTCCAGATTTAGCTGCATTCTAATAATAGTTTGAAATGGATGTAGAGATTGAATCAACATACTTTCATATAAATTTAGATTTTGTAATTCTGAAGGTATTAGGAAAATCTCTAAATTATTGTGAATTGCACGTGAAGGCATAAAGTTGTGGTCCAGTTTTCCAAGCCAATAATGAGACACTATTTGATTAACACAAACATCTGACAATGAGAAATGGAAAGTTTTTGCCGAGCTACTCTGTCTTCTTTCTCTGTGTTTTTTTTTTTAAGCAAATCAATATATTTAGTTTCTTTGCCATAATGTGTCTACCTGCATCAAATGCATACTTATTTGGAATTTCAGAAATAGTTTCATTGAATTGCAAAATATCTAATTCAAAACGTTTGAAGTCCATATTTCGATTTTCCTTAGTATTTCACGATTATACAATATTTGGACACACTGAAATTTCACATTCCCTACCTAATTATCGTGTTTGTATGCAGTCTGTAATTAAGAGGACCTTTTGTGGATTACAGTGTAGAAGAGCATAATTATTTTGCTCCAATTGTACTAGTGGTCCTTTAACAAAATATAAAGCTCATACAAGTTGTCTTATACGTGAATGATGATTGCAAAGTATTTTAGTGTCATGGGAATTTGAATTACACATTTTATTTTGAAGACAGCCTAAAGATTGGCCTTGTAGCTGGGTAATATTTCTAAATAGGCAATTTTCAATTTTTTGCAAACACTTTATTTTACCTTGCAGATGTGTTTTCTTAAAAGTAGTTATAAACTGTTGCAGTTTTTCCATGGATTTATTCGGAACATTGCATAAAAAAGAACAATTCCATTTATAAACAGGAAGGCTTATTTACTAGCCCAGTGCTAGCCCAGTGCGCTGCCAGAATGTCACTTTTTTTACATTGTGGTGGGGCACAGTGCAGACCCATATCTACAAGGCCACAGAAAGCCACCCTGTGTGGCTTTGGCCTCGTAGATATGGTGTAAACTAATGAAGCGCAAGTCGCTGTTTCACCTCACATTGCATCAGGCAGGTGTTCCATGGGCGTTGCGGTGGGTGTTCCCACTCAACGCTCATGGTTTTTGACACATTCCCAGATGTACAACATAGTGTCAATCAGGGAATGCCTCAAAACCGTGTGCCTCTCCAGGGCAGGCACAACAGTTGTTTTTGTTAAGGAAGGTGTTTGATTTCAGTGCAGGTACCCTTGCGCCATGGTGGTACCAATTACCACTTTATTAAAGTGGTAATAAATTTAAAAAAAACACAAAACTTAATAATTCAGTTATTGTTAAAGTATAAGACAGAACACAGGCACATTGGTATAAAAAGCAAAATGGCTGCCTTAATGTTTTGGAAAAGAACACATTAGTCAATCAGATCATCTCTTGTCATCGCTATATACCTCCGTAGTACCGCGGTACTGCAGCAACAACAGATACCACTAAGTTAAAATACCTTATAACTTAAAAAATACTTACTAATATGTAATGATGCCAAATGTCATCAAAATTCTACTGACATATTTGCGCTATGGAAAATACAAAATTCTGTGGAAAATGCATTGGATTTCAAGCCCGCTTTTGGCCCCCCCTTCTTTTATGCCCCCTCCTGGACCAAACGTGGCAATACTTTCTGTCCTCTGACAATGAAACAGGTGCAACAGTTCTGCAAATTTTCATGGACATTCTTCAAATGAGTACAAAGTTATTAAGGGACAAATATCTAAAAATCCCTATCTCTGGTGTCCCTAACTATAAGTACAAAGTGGCTACAGCCAATCTTCTATCTATCTATCTATCTATCTATCTATCTATCTATCTATCTATCTATCTATCTATCTATCTATCTATCTATCTATCTATCTATCTATCTATCTATCTATCTATCTATCTATCTATCTATCTATCTGTTACAGAGTGGCTGCAGCCACTCTGTAGTTATAGTTTGGATTCTAAGGGATAGGTTTTCCTCAGATCATTGCTTGCTAATAACTTTGCCACCATTAAATGAATCTCCCAGAAACTGTGCAGACCTAATCCTTTGTCTCAATCAATCATTCAAACCTGATTTTTATAGCCCAGCTAATCACCCATGAGGGTATCCAAGTGCTGAGAGCACTGCTGCTGGGAGGCTCGTTGAACAGCCAGGTCTTCAATCCTTTCCTGAATTCCACCTGAGAGGATGAGCACCAGAGGTGAAGTGGGTGGTCGTTCCAGGAGTTTGCAGCGGGGTAGGAGAAGGAGTATCCTCCACTGTTGCTGTGGTGGATGCGGATGTATGGTTGAGGCAGAGGGAGGAGGAGCACAGGTGTCTGGAGGGAAGGTGGAAGTTCAGATGATGGTTGACGTATGCTGGGTCCTGGTTGTGAAGAGCTATGATGGTGTGGATCAACATCTTGAACTGACATCTCTTCTGAATGGGGAGCCAGTAGAGCTTTTTGAGGAGGGGCGTGGGTGATGTGGGTCCACTTTTGGAGGTCTGGGATGAGTCTGGCCACTGAGTTCTGCATTGTTTGTAGTCTCTTGAGGAGGTCAAGGGGATTTCTACGTAGAATATGTTTTCTTAGTGACAAGGTTTTGGGTGGCAGTCCATCTGGTGTTGATGGGGAGCCCCTTGAAGATCTTGCAGAGCATGTGAAGGGTGAGGAAGCAGACTTATGGAACTGCATTGATCTGTCTTTATATGGTGAGCTTACTGTCCAAGATGAGGCCAAGGTTTTGGGCATGGTCCGTTGGTGTGGGTGAGGGTCTTAGTTCAGGAGATCACCAGGCGTTGTTCCACAGGGAGTTATTGTTCCCAAAGATCAGCACCTCTGTCCTGTCTGTGGTAAATTTTAGGCAGTTGTCTCTCACCCAGTCGGCGATGCTCGTCATGCACCTGTGGAAGGTGATCAGCATGGTGGAGGGGCCTCCAGATAGCAAAAAGTTGAGCTGGGTATCATCGGCATAGGATAGAATGTTCAGTTCATGCGATCTGACGACATTGGCCAAGGGAGTCATGTAGATATTGACCAAGGTAGGGCTGAGGGACGAACCTCGAGGGATGCTGCAGATGGTATTCTTGGTTCCAAGGAGAAGGGAGCCTGGCGGATTCCCTGGGTTTTTTCAGTGAATAAGGAGGTTATCCATTTGAGGGCATCTCCTTGAATTCCAATGTGGTGAAGCCTTTTGATCAGGGTGTGGTGTGACACTGGGTTAAATGCTGCTGTGAGTTTGAGGAGGATCAGGGCCGCTACTTTTCCTTGGTGAAGGAGAGATCTGATGTCGTCTGTGGCTCCAAACAGGGTGGTTTCGGTGCTGTGGTTGGTGTGGAATCCGGATTGAGAAGTATCCAGAAGTTTGTTGTTATCCAGGTGTCCTCTGAGTTAGCAGTTGATCGCCTTCTCGAGGAATTTGGCAGGAAAGGGCAGTAGAGAGATGTGGCGGTAGTTCTTGAGTTCATTGGGGTCGGTGGATAGTTTCTTGAGTAGGGGCTAGACTTCTGAGTGTTTCCATTCTTTGGAGAAGGTGGCCATGGTGAAAGAGGCGTTGAAGATGGCGGTGAGCTCATTGCTGATCGCCTTACCCCCAAGGTTGAAAGTGATGGGTGATGATGCAAGGTATCATGGTGATTAGTTAATGAGGTGCAAAGATAAAAGGCAAAAATGGTGTTGTAGAGAGTATTTTTCTATTTTTTCAGTATTTTTTTTTGTAAGTACAGCTCTACTTTCTAGGTACTACAGTGGTACTCGATAAAGTTATTTTTAAAATATATACATGTATTAAAACTAACCGTGGGCGGGTAACTACGCTCCGCCAGCTAAGGTTACGTAGTTTTTGCCTACTCCGCATTTTGTTGCGAAAGGAAGGGAAAACTAGTTTTAATTAACCCTGGGCGGAGCAGGCGTAGTGCCTCTACTCAAAGTTCCACGGAGTTGGAAAGCAACTTTGCTATGCTCCGCACCCTCCCCCCTCCCAAAATAATTAAAAGTAAGTAAAAGACACTTACCTGCCCCGTGGCTGCCTCCTCCTCGACATCGCTGCTCTCCTGACTCATCCTCGCCATCCGGCTTCACTGATAACCCCTACATTGTACGTCTTGCGGGGGGGAGGGCGGGGAGTGTAGCGAAGTTCCACGGAGTTGCTTTCCAACTCCGTGGAACTTCGCGTACAGGCACTACACCTGCTCCACCCAGGGTTAATTAAAACTAGTTTTCCCTACCTTTACAGACTTAGCTAAACTGCCTCATTCCTTCCTATGCACCTATAAAAACAGTACTACACCATATGTGCCCTTAAATACCACAACACAAACTACGTGTGTTCTAAACAATATAGCTGTCTTTCAATTTGGCAAGGGGTTTCATTACCCAGTCATATACTGTTTTATAATCGCAATGTACTGTGGTATACCGTGAAATTACTGTGGTATGCTGCAACCTGATGTATCACAATGTTTTGTGCATTTAAACTTGTAACTTTAAAACTACTGAACCTGTCAGGCTTGCTCCATTCCTGGCCTAGGCTGCTGTGGGGGCAGAGCTCTCCTGGCATAAAGCTGGCCTTCCCGGGTGTTAGATTGCTTCGCGTTCTAGTTGTTGCGCATGCAATCTTTGGCCATGGTTCACTTAACTTTTTGCTTCCGGGGTCACCTTCACATTGTGTTCGACGACTCCCACAGGCCACAGTTCAGCAGTTTCTTCTTTGACTGACTCAGCTTCCTACTCCATTTTTGAAACGCTCTGGCTCCAGTATCTGGAATTACCTGCAATAAAAAAGGACAAGACCCTTTAAAGAATCAAAAGACAACCTCAAACGATAGTGGTAACGCACTCTGCCTAATGCAATGATTACTGTGATATATATGCGCCTATACTTATCTGTAATGTTCTTCTGGCTTTTGTTTTTACAGTACTTCGCATTCCGAAAGTAAAAGAGGAAGAAAGAAATCTTTTAGTTCACATTTTCTGCCTTCTTAAAAAGGCATGTACTTAGGTGAACAAAAAAGGCCCTACTTATTTTTTTATTTTATTTTTTATTTTTGTTACTAGATATGAAATACAAGAGGATGTTGCATATATATCCTTCCAGGATTTGGAATTACTGAATTATGGGCCTTACATTATGCTTGCTGCAGAAAGCTTGTAGGTATATCTGTACTCGCTTTTCTTTCTATATAAATACTACAGATAAACTGTTTTGCCCCTTAAACCTATACTGTCTCCTTCTATTCATAGATTGTATACCACTTCTGTGTATGCAGTCACTTACCTAAGTTACGTAAGAGGGGATTGCTACAGGTATTTGTGTGTGTGTCTATATATCTATATCTATATCTATAATATATATATATATATATATATATATATATATATATATATATATATATATATATATATATATATATATATATTCACTGAAAAAACCATAGGTTTCAGGGGTGTTATAGTTAGCTGGACTTTTCACTTGTACAAAACCATTGAAATTCCCCTGTTATAGTTAGTTCAGCTAACTATAACTCGCGCGCCCGCAATGCACTGCTGATGACGTCACATATTACATCACTCATGACATGGTCAGTGACATCACTCATGACATCACTGATGACATCTCAAATGACATCACTGATGACATCACTGATGACATCATCCAGTGAATGTGTGTTATTCTGAAAATTAAATATGTTTTATATATGTATATCTCAAGGTCGATGGAAGAATAAATGGGTATATAAGTGTCTAAATGGATGATTTGTTTTTGAAAAATTGATTGTGTAACTGACTGATTAAGTGTATCATAGTGAATACATGGCTTAGTGAGTAATGTTTAAATATGTAAATATCTGTATCAGTCTCTCACTTTGTGTATAAGTGGCTGCATGGGTTGGTGAGTAGCTACATGGGTGTCTATATAGGTTATTAGTTGGTTTTTTGAGTATCAGTCTGAGTGTCTGCATGGTTCGGTGGGGGTATTACGTAGTGCATAGGTGCATGAATGAGTGACTCACTGTTTGTATGTGTTGAACACAGTATGTGTGCAGGACTGTATGGGTGGATGAGTGTGTGTATGGGTGTGTTAGTGAGTGAATGACTGTCTCAATAGTGTCTTTATGAGTAACTACATATGTTTTAAACTAGTATATGTGACTATTGGTGTATATATGTGAGTATATGTGAGAGTGAGAGATTGAAAGAGTTCCTGTATGAATAAGTATGTGTTTCTATAAGTGATTGTTTAAAAGACTAAGTATGTGTAAGTTTCCGTAGAAGTAAGTGTGGTGGTGTGTGTATAACTGTATATGCAAGTAAATGTATGTTTGATTCTTTATTAGCATGAGTGACTATGTGTGTGAGTAACTCTATGGATGAGTGGCATTGTGTAACAGGATGTATAGGTGTATGAGTACATATGATGAGTGAGTACATGTATGAGTGACTGTATTGGACTGTTGGTGAATGAGTGTATGTGGATCTTAGAATTACTGAAGAGGTTGTTGTAACTGGTATTGGTATGTCCATTGTTTTGAAAATTTTAGTCTCTATTTTTGAATGTGTGTATCAAAGGTTATATTAGGGTGAGAGGAGGTCTGCCACTCTATCACAAGGATGATGTCATCAGTGATGTCATCAGTGATGTCATTTGAGATGTCATCAGTGATGTCATGAGTGATGTCACTGACCATGTCATGAGTGATGTAATATGTGACGTCATCAGCAGTGCATTGCGGGCGCGCGAGTTATAGTTAGCTGAACTAACTATAACGGGGGAATTTCAATGGTTTTGTACAAGTGAAAAGTCCAGCTAACTATAACACCCCTGAAACCTATGGTTTTTAGAGTGAATTTCTGAGGTTTTTTAAATGCTAATTCCTAACTATAACGTGCCTGAAACCTATGGTTTTTTCTGTTAATTTCAAAGGTTTTTTAAATGCTAATTTCTAACTATGCCTACAGAGATAGGACATGTGAAGAAAGAAGAAAAAATGCACAGAAAGAAACAAAAGAAGTGCAGAAAGAAGCAACAGAAGTCCTCAAATACGAAGATAAGTGCAGGAAGAAGGATAACGTGCAGAAAGAACAAAAAGAAGAGCAGAAAGAAGCCTTGTTGCAAAATCATCCTGTACCCTCAACTTTTTCAGACGGATACTGGTGGTAACTGAGTCTGACTAACCAGTCCTAGAGCCAGTGCTATGTTAAAAGACACTTAGAACACAGTGAAAACACCTACATACACTAGGGAACATTATGCGTTGGGGTCCCCCTGTGATTAGCCTTACCTCCTCTATAAGCCCCTAGTATATAATAGGGCATGGGGATTAAAACTACCTCCTAAAACAGGCCACAGGGCGTTTTTGCACACGTTAACTCAGGCCCCGTCCCCTCCTTTCACCATTGTGTAAACACGCCCTGTGTCCGTTTTTAGTTGGGAGATTAAGTTCATTTGAGTCCTGAGGGTCCCTAGGGTCCAACTAGCCCACTAGGTACCTCCAGTAAGTGCCACAGAGCTGCGTTGCAGAGAGGTGTAAAAAGTGGCACAGCCTGGACCACCTCTCTGCAATGCAGCTCAGTGGTGCTTACTGGAAGCACTTGGTGGGCTAGTTAGCCCCCAGGGGCCCTCAGTATTGAAGGGAAATTATATCCCCAATTTAAAACGTGCCATGGTGCGTGTTTGCACACGTCACCTCAGGCCCCGTCCCCTCCCTTCACCACTGTGTAAACGCGCCCTGTGGCTGTTCTAAGTTGAGAGATTAAGTCCCCTTGAATCCTAAGGGTCCCTAGGGTCACACTAGACCACTAGGTACCTCCAGTAAGCGCCACAGAGCTGCGTTGCAGAGAGGTGTAAAAAGGGGCTTGGCCTCAGAACACCTGTCTGCAGCGCAGCTCCCTGGCGCATACTGGAGATGCCTGTTGGGGGCGCGTTTGCAGAGTGCTGCATGGAGGGGGCATGGCCTCCGGCACGATGCCAGTCTTTTATTTATTTTATTTTTTTAAGAAGGGGGGCTGTGTGGTTCCCCTTCTTATTCTAATTTATTGGCCCTGATGACCCCATCCCCCAGGGCCTGTCTCCTAATTATATTTTTTTGACCCCAATCCCCAGGGCCGGCCACTGTTTTTTATTATTTTTAAAAAATATATATTTATAGACACACCTAGGACATGCTGGACAAACCGTACGTACCTATCACCATGACGATTTGCGTGATATTCATTAAAAGGCGACTATGCATGCAATTAATCCACGTGGAATGTATTTACACCACTAGTGAAGCTCTGACATGTCTGATGCTCTACCGTGCCTAATCCCGGTAGACACCCTTGTCGTTTATTTATACAAACATGGGTAGCTATTGACGGGCACATTTAATACACATGCACACCAAGCCATTCAAAGGGGATTCGACAAAAATTCGACCAAAACTATGCAAGAAACCCCCCTCACAGTTAATAAAACACACATCCACTGTCGGATGTGTAATACTTTTTATTTTACTCTCTGGAAAGGGGACGAACATCACTTGCGAGTCACAGCGCGCTCCTGACAGAGCCCAATGCTGTGTTACACCCACCATTGCCTGCCGAGTGCCACACACCTCTGTATTGTATTCCACTAGCTAGTGCATATGCTATGACACTCTCTAGCCCATGTGCACTGTAACACCACCCCGTGAAAATGTCATGCCACACTTGTCTTCGCACGGGTTATATTGCCCCATCTAACGTGCCTTCCTCGATGCCTATGTTATAACGCACAGTGCTATGCCATACATATTACAATTTGGGATCCATATCTTTGTCACAGTGCATATGCAACGTTACACTCCCCAGCACATATTTTATATTACAACTTTAGAGACTAGTTAGGTTACACAACACTGCCCTGTGCATATTACACTCCAAGGCGCATATCGCATAGCACGCGCTAGTGCCTGTGCTATCTCGCGCTCTCCAATGAATCTGTCATTGCGCACAATGTATTGCATATTATATTTCACGCCTGGTTCATCTTATATCACACTTTTTGGTGCATAGTTTATACCATACACTATATCTAGTTTTCATTTTCAATCGTGCTCTCAGGACTATGTTCTATATAACACTGTGTTCACCTACCCTTTTCACGGGCATTACATTTTGCGATAGGGGGTGGAGGGTCAGGGGGTGTTTTTGCCAAGTGAGCCCGGAGTCACAGTCACTAACGTCTTCTTCTTCCTGAATAAAAGTGAGATTATGCTGCATACTTGTTCATATTTTAAGTAGTTTGCACAGACAAAATGTTTTAAAAACAATAAAGTTTCTAATACCCGCCTTCTCTGAACAGTTAGCTTGCTGCCCCATCCCCCTCCTCCCTATCCTCTGTTGTGTGAATCCATGGACTAGCCTCCTCCCTCCTGCCATGCATGGTCTGATGTGCTGCCACTGCCCTCAATTTAGTATGATGTACCAGTCCACTCCTCCTGCCCTCCATTGCCCAATTCTATGCCCCATCATTGACCTCCTGCTTAAACTCTGTGCTTAGCTTGCTGCCCCTATTCTCCTTCCCCCTGCCCTCCGATGTCTTTGTGCATGCCCCTGCTCCATCCTTTTTGCCCGCCATGTCCCATGGACCTGCCACTCCTATCTACTCTGAGTGTTCTGTTGAGCTGCCACTCCCCTCCCACCTGCCTAGCATTGTCAGATGACTGTAACCTGTCCCTGCCACCTCCACCCTGCCTGTCCACATGCCATGCCTCTATCCTCTTCCTCCTGTCCTACATGGTCCATTGTACTGCCACACCCTTCTGCCCTCCCTGGTCTGTTGTGCTGCAACTGATCCTCCTGCCTGCCCCGTGTGGTCTGTTGTGAGGCCCCTTCCCCTGAACTTTCTTGTCTGTGCCCAGGTCCTGACCCTCCCTTCTATCCTCCATGGTCCTTTGTGCATGCCCCTGCACCCTCCTTCTTGCCCATCATAGCCATTGTGCTGCCACTAACCCTCCCACTTGCCATGCATGGTCTTCTGTGCTGCCATGGCCCCTCCCACCTTCCCTGTGTGGTCAGTTAGCTGCCCCTGACCCCCTCCCACCTTCCCTCCATGGTCTGTGTGTATGCCATCACAGTCTCACTGTTGCTCTTCATGTTGTGTCTTGCTTCTAGTGCCCATCCTGCCTGACCTCCATGGCTATCTTGCTGCTCCTGCCCTGCCCCCTTGCCCCCAGCCCTCTGTTTACATGTGCAGACCCCTACTCCCTCCCTCCTGGCTTGTCTGTTCCATTGTAATGCCCCTAATCCGTCCCTCCTGCCCTTTATGGTCTGTTATGCTGCAGCCTTCTCTCCTGTCTGTCCATTATGGTCAGCTAGCTACCATTGCCTCTTGCCCCTCTGTTCTCTGTTGTCCATGTGCATGGTCCTGTCCCCTCCCTCTTGCTTTCTATGGATTGTTGTGCTGCACTCCCGTCCTGCATGCCCTGTGTGGTGTATTGTGCTGCTGCAAACCCTGATGCCTGCCCTGCAGGGTCAGTTTGGTGCACCTCTCCATGTCTCTCCTGTCCTCTGTTATCCAAGTCCATGTCCCTATCCCATTTCCTTCCATGATCCAATGTACCATACTTGCGAACATTTTGAACTTGGTAAGAGGGAGATTTTGAAAAAAAACTGGGGTATTGATTTTCCCCTTTGAGTTACATTGAAAAAGAGGATATTGTAGACAGGAGACAGATCAAATAAAGCCCATTTGAGCTTAAAAACATTGGACGTTTCCTGGCTGTATCGGGTCTGTTGGCATGTATGGTTGTACTACCATTGCCTCTTCCTTCTGCCCACAATGGTCTATTACATTGCCACAGCCTTGAAGGAGGGTAGATTTTGTATCACAGGGGGCCCCTGGCCCGTTCTGTCCACACCTGAAGTATGAGACCCTTGTCCTTGCCCTGCCAGCCGCATTTGTAGGCCGTATTAAATTGACCAGCGGGTCCTGTGTTGCTATATAATTATCCTGAGACATCCTTACCACTCAGCCAGCATAAAACCCCTGTGTAGGCCCTTCTGTTCAATATGTAGGCCTCTTTGTTAAATTGACCATAGCTCTGCAATTTTAGTGTATAGCAGTCTGAAGGCAGGTCTGCGAGGCCTTCTGCTCCAAACTAGTAGCCCCCACCCTACCCGAGTGCTCCGTGCTCGGTATCAAAGTTCAACATCCCCCTGAAGCTGTCGACATACAGTAGGCTGCATCCTGGACTGGTACTTGCTTCCTGGGCAGGTTTCCCGCTTTTAAGGAAGTGGCAACCGCAGAGCGTCAAGTTAGGAGAACTGAGGAGATTTTATACATGAATATATTGAATTCCTGTACAACACCCATTATTTTCTGCTTGCTCTATGGAACTTACGATAAGCGATTGGCCTGAGAGACTGACCTTTTCACCCAGTCCATTGTCAGCATTAAGTGGGTAAATGACGAAATGTCTGGTAAAATCTGCAGACGAAGCTTTTGGGTAGCATACGTAGGTAGATGTAGCGTGCAAAGGAGCCCACAAAATGATATAAAAAGGGAGCACCCACAGATATCGACGGACAACCTCGCCGTCTGTATGTAGGTTAACAGGCTGTGCAGGTTTTCCCCAAGAACTGGGAGCTCTTGTCTTCCTTTGCTTAAAATGTCTTGCTCTGCTTTGCTTGAAGTATCTTATTCTATTTTACCTATATGAAATGTCATGTTATGTTTAACCATTGTTCTCTTTACTTTTGCATTTAAAAGATGTTGTATTGTAATTGCAGGAATGCTTGCTCTAAGAGTAAATGTGAGTGTCCCTAGGTAACATTTTCCTTGGTGTAACTTGTTTCTCATGATGCATTTATAGATGTGTTTTCTCTCTCTCTCTGTCAGTCCATTAATTGAGATACAGAGAATATCATGACAGCTGTATGATTATCTGGATTCTGTATTTTGTACTTTATGTCTCTATTCTGCGGTTTCTTTGAAGTTGCATCTTCTCATTAAACTGCCATTGTATTCTGCCTCCAATTCCATGTCTCATATGTCTGTTTTCTTCATTTTTGGAGCAAGCGTTCCTAGGCACCCCGCCTCAAATTAAGGTGCCCCTTTTGTCCCTGACTCACTCTCCTGCTCAGTTCTGTGGTGGCTCCCGGGGCTCTGGGGACCGCCCCTAGCTTCCTTGACCCGTAATAGATCTTCCCTCCAACAGCCTCTCTTGCAAGTCCTGTATTGTTGGTTTGTTGCCCCTGCCCCCCTTTCCACTGCCCTCCATAGTCTGTTGTGCTTCCACGGCCCTTCCTGCCTGCTCAGTGTGGTTAAATTGTTGCCTTTGCACCCTCCTACCTGCCTTCAATTTTCAGAGTCCGTGCCCCTGGCCTCTGCCTCTCAACAGTATCCTAATGAACAACTAGATTGCTAACATTCTATATTTATTACAAAAGTGTGGAACGCCTGACATCATCTTAATGTAATCAAAACTGTAATACCTAGAGCATTCCTTTAGAAATTACATATATGAGAGGGTCTTATTGGCTTCAAAATTATGGTTAGTGCTCTAAAAGACTAAAATAAGGACATATTTTCTGAGTTTTCAAATAGCGACAAAGCACTTTTAAATTATTTGTTATCTTTATGTTTTTTTATCTAGTTGACAACTTGATTAAATGTTGCACTTAGGGGAGAGGATGTGGTGTTACTTCCAGAACTGCAGACTTTGCAACTGGGGAACCAGGTTGAAGTTTCTGCTTCAGCTCGACATTCTGTGATTCTGGTCAAATCACTTAGTCTCCCCATGTCTACAACCAAAATGAATTTGTTCTTGTGTGATGTAACCAATGCTCATGTAAAGCACTCCAATACCTGACAAGTCTGCACTATATAACACTGCAAAAACACAAAATAATAAGTGTTTTGCACACTTCTGTCATTGGGCTATATTTGGGCTATATCTGGGTGATTTTGGGCTACATTTGGGCTCTTTTGTCTCCGGTGGCCATCTTGGGAGATTTATTTGTTATGAAGTTTCCTAATTTCCTCATGTACTGCAGTCTCCTCAGTCGGAAATGCTTTCAGTTTTTTACTTTGATTCCATCATGAAGGTATTCAGATATGTCACACATTTGCCATAAATTCTGAATGTTAGCACTCTAGTTGTTCATTAGATCACTGTAGTAAAACTACTGTTCACCATGGAAGTCTGCTCCTGGTATTAAAAGTGCATGTTTCAGTCTGCATGTCAGAATTTTTTAATGAAATAGAAGAGGATTTGAGAAGTCACTCAAAATGTGCCCTCATTTTCTTTCTTCAGCATTAATCATAATTTCTATGGCAAAATGAACCCCCTCATTGTGTTCCTTTTTAAATTAAATGTTTTAAGTGTTACCAGTTTATTCCAATCAAGATGGCTTCAGGTGTGCCATACTTTTGTCATAATGAAGACAGTAAGTGCTCTAGTTGTTTTTAAGAACATTCTTGGACATTCTGTCATTGGGCTATACTTGGGCTACATCTGGGTGATATTTGGGCTACATTTGGGCTCTTTTGTCTCTGGTGGCCATCTTGGGAGACTTATTTGTTATGAAGTTTCCTAATTTCCTCATTTACTGCAGTCTCCTCAGTAGGAAATACTTTCAGTTTTTTACTTTGATTCCATCAAGAAGGCATTCAAATGTGTCACACATTTGCCATAAAATCAGAATGTTAGCACTCTTTTTGCTCATTAGATCACTGTAGTAAAGCTACTGCTCACCAGGGAAAACTGCTGCTGGTATTGAAAGTGCATGTTTCAGTCTGCATGTCAGAATTTTTTAATGAAATAGAAGAGGATTTGAGAAGTCACTCAAAATGTGCCCTAATTTTTCTTTCTGCAGCACTAATCATACTTTTTATGGAAAAATGAACCCCCTCATTTTGTTCCTTTTTAAATTAAATGTTTTAAGAGTTACCACTTTAATCCAAGCAAGATGGCTTCAGGTGTGCCATACATTTATCATAAGTAGGACGGTTAGCGCTCTAGTAGTTCTTTGGAACACTCTGGAAAGCTGCAGTAGAACACAAAGGAATCAACTGACAGTCTCTGCCCTTGTTGGATGTACATGTTTTACTGAGAATGTCAGACTTCATTCTCACATGGCTGAGAAAGATAATGTGAATTTACAGAAAATAAGCTCTCAGTTTAGCTTATAGATCACCTTCCAAACCTCTGTGGTAATATTTTTCTCTCAATCATGATATCCCAGCAGAAGGCTTTTTCACATGGTGAAATCACCTTAGAACATACCACAATTCCTAAAATGAGTATGGTACCATCAACAAATGATTTATAATGTAACTAAAGTCTTAAAACCTTCTATTAACTGCAATGCTTTTTAATGAGGTGCTATCATGTATATTGGTCCCAAGATGGCTGCCAACACTTCTTGGATGAAGTGCTGACAGCCAATCAGATCTCAGGATGAGATGTGTGGTTAGGCTCCGCCCACATATATATATTGATTTAAATGCTATTTTCTCAGGAACTACTGAACAGATTTACACCAGACCTACAAAAGGCACTTCCTTGACCTGAGGACTACCTCTCTGCCAAATTTCAAGTAACTCTGTTCAGCCGTTCGGGCTGTAGCTGTGTCTAAAGGTCCTATGAAAAAATGCATGGGAAAAACGCGTTTTGGGACCCCCCTTTTTTCTCAGCCCCCGCTTGACGAATCCCCCCGAGACTTTCAGGGTAGGAGCGGAGCGTAGCGCCCCACCTATTTTGAAAATTTCGCAAGGATTCATCGACCGGCGCCAAAGTTATTCCAAATAGAATGTTGCGGATTTCCTATGGAAACAGGGTCCTAACTATAACTATCTACTGGCGACCGCCAGTAGATAATATATATATATATATATATATATATATATATATATATATATATATATATATATATATATATTTTCAGCTCCAAGGTTGTCCACCAGTCGAGTAGCACTCGGGCAACAGCAGCAAGACAACAGCCTTTAATTGGTACCGACGGATTCCTCCTGCAGTACTTGAAACAGCCGTTTCGTATATTCCGTTTGGATGGTAGCCTAGCCTGTGACTTCGTTGCTGAATATATATATATATTCAACAACGAAGTCACAGGCTAGGCTACCATCCAAACACTTTCAGGGATAAGTGCTTCCTAACGTGAGCGTGGCCTCATGTGAAATAATTTGCCAACAAATATCTTTTAAGTTGAGTGAACTGTAATTTTTCTAACTGCAGTGTCCTGCAGGCTTGGCTTTTGAAAAGCTTACTCTCACAGCCAGGACGGCCTTTTACTCAGATAGTGCCATGTCCCAAATCACTAATACCACCCTTACCCAATTTAGTGGAAGACATAACATACTCTGTAACACCATGGAAGTCCCTCAATTTGTCCCTCAGGTTGTTGTTGTCTCTGCAAACCACCCAACCTCCCCAGACAAAAAAAGGACCTGCAAGGACACCCAGGTCATCAGTAATATTCATTGCCCTACTCAGGAATTGAGGAGCCTGATTGTAATTTGAAAACACATACATAATATATTTTGAGTGGCCTATTGATATACAAACAACCCATGACCGGTTTCACCCTAACTGGGGCTCTTCAGTTGGGTGAAGCTTGGTTCCAGTGGCACAGTGAGCATGGGACCAGGTTGGTACATCAAACACACAAACAGTGATGGGATGAATGCCTGTGATATGACTAACCACTGGCAGTTGCTCAGGGTAGCTGGCTGGGTCCAAATTAAGGTGGCATGGCGGGCAAAAGAATGATGGGGTAGAATGCTATATTCTAAGCGATTGCCAGTGGTTAGACTTATAGCCAGGCTCCTTCCATCACCTGTTCTGTGTTTCATCTCCTGTCTCAGAATACACATTGCAGGTGCTGCACTACTCCTCATTTGTTACATAGTATATATGACTGTATTTTGCTACAGACTCTCAAACTACTTCTGGCCATCAAAAGGCAGCAGTGTTACTTAAGCATATAATTTGTTATTACCATAGGTATGGAGTGTCACAGTTGAGTTAGATAGCTATACCACTGAGCAGGCAGAGGCCACTTCATGGTGCACTTGAATAATATATTTTGATCCCGCACCTCTTACGGGCAGGCTTTCCAACATGACCCCCATGCTCTGCCATAGAGAGAACGAGAGTGATAGCCCAGATGCTGCACAACAGTGATGCGGTCATGTCAAGAGGCGTCAGCAACCGGAGGAGCGGGTGCAGAATCAGAAAGAGAAGAAAACGCCGAGGCGGACACCCCGGAGAGCTGCGAAGTGGACCATCTGACAGCTGTCAGGATGGCAGGAGGAACGTCCATCCTGCAGGTGACTGGAGGAGCCAGAGAAGGCCAGTGGGAAGAGGAAGACCATGTGCGACAGGGAGTCGATCGAGAGAGAGAGCCGCCTAGAGGCAATGCCTACCGGTCCAACCGCCCCGGAGAGGAAGAGGGCGATGAGACTCCCTCAGCCACAACCCCGGAGGAGCTCGGCTTCAGGTAAGTTCATTTGTTTAACTTCTTCACCTTTGGGAGGTGGCGAATGGTACAAAAATAGCCCTATATCACTCCCCCCTCACGAAAAGTGCACCAACTCTGACCCTGGGTGAGAAGGTGACGGTTTGAGTAAAGTTTTCTTTTGGTACAAACAAATCTCACAGTTTGGTATTTTTTGACTCGAGGAACAAACCTCCTTTTTTGTTTGACGGGACCCGGAGAGGAAGAGAAGACAACTCAGTACAGAGCCAAGAAATCCTGATGGGATAATGGAACCCCCGGACCTACAGTGAATGAGCTGGTATTACGCTGACTGTCTGCCCCCTTTATTTTTCTTTTTTCTCACAAATCCGCCCCACAAGCTTTCCTTTTGAACACTCCTCAACCTAACAATTAAACTTCTGTTTACACACCATTTCTGGCCTAGCGTCTTGCATGACCGAGTGCCCACAGTGGTTTCAGAAGTGGGATTGCGTCATTAAAGACCATCATGCCCCAACCCATCAACGTGGAGGCCATGGTTACTCGGCTATCCGAGGGCCAAAGACACCTGCAGCTAGTGATAGAGCAACAGAGCCAAAATACCAAGAAAGAACAAGAGGCATTCCATACCGCTCTAAAAGAACAGGCTGCCTTGCTGACAGCCAACCAACTAATACAAGACACTGCCATCTTGCGCATAACTGATGCTATCTCTAGTGCCCGGGCTCTCTCGAACATCCCTAGCTCAGTATTACAAAAGTTTCAGGAGTGTGATGACCTTGATTATTTTTTGTTAATTTTGAAAGAGTGGTGACAACCGCCACTTGACCCCCAGAAAAGTGGAGCCAGTACATATCTCCTCTTCTGTGTCTGGTGAGCTACAGGCCACCTATCAGGCTGCCAACCCTGCCGGAGTCCCACCATACCCCGATATTAAAAAAAATAATTCTTTAGAGACTAGGGCATGTTCAAGAGTAATATAGGAGTACGTTTCGTAAGGAGTGGTGGACCGCAGTTGACAACCCCAGGGCACACTATTACAGATTCAGGGATTTAGGGGATAGATGGTTACAACCCAACACTACATCCCTAAAAGAAGTCACTAAAAAAATAATCTTGAGCAATTTCTTGAGGCTCTACCTGCTAATACAAGAACCTGGGTGAAGCAACACCCCCACCTGACGGTACAGTCCGCTGTAGAAGCTGGCTTGTGCACACCATAGATCACCAGAGTTTAGGGTGCAATCTATATTATATAAAGCTCCTCCTAACGTTCACAAGACCTATTCCAAACCAGGGGAGAGTAGGAACCCCAGAGTGAATAAGAGTTTTGTAAAACTCCCGTAACCCCCTTCGGTACCCAGATAGGACCTCAATGTTTCCGATGTTCCGAATGGGGTCATATTGCCCGGAACAGCCACCTCAAGAGCGAAGGTGTAGAACCCATAGAAGTAGGACTATTGCGAGGTAGGGTACTTACCACAGGGGGACCCTGGGGATGTTATAAGAAGACCACACTTCTCAACTGTAGGCCTGTGGATGCCCTGCTCAATACAGGGTGCCACCATACCGTTGCTTGAAGAGAGTTGATCTCTCTCAGCCATATTTCTGATGAGGAACAGATACAAGTTTCATGTGTTTCACAGAGATGTACGCTCATACCCCCTAGCAGAGGTCTTATTAGAAATAGCAAAGACCCCAGTAACGAAAACTGGGAGTGGTACCAGCCCTTTGTGAGAAAGTCCTCCTGAACACTGATCTTCCCCACTTCGATGAGTATCTAGCGAAGATAACAAGAAAAAACCCCGAGTCTGATTGGCTACATGAAGCACCGTTTTATACAGCCAAGATACAAAGTACACAGACCAAGAAACCAAAGACTAGGTCAGAGAAGAGAAAAGAACGAAAAACATACAGAGCAACCCTACACTCGTAGGTTACCTGTCTTCTTTCCTCCCCAGAAGACAGCCATATGCCAAATCAGAGCTTTAGAGCAGCGCAGAGGGATGACAGCACCTTGACAAATGCTTGGAGCCAGGCACTAGAAGAAAACCCTGACAAGTAGGCCTGTATTTTTGTGTTAAACAAGAACTCCTCTATAGGGTTAGTGGGGGCCCAGAATTCCATATAGAACAACTTCTTGTACCTCTGGCTTTCCAGCAATAGGTTATGCACATAGCTCATAGTCAGGCTAGGGGTGTACATTAAGGACAGGAAAACACACTTCAGTATCTGTTAGAGAAATTTTATTGGCCCGGAGTATACAAAGAAGTCGCTAGATTATGTACTTCTTCCACGAGGTATCAACTACTAAACCCTTTAAATGAGAAGAAGGTTCCTTTGCACCCCTACCTATAATCGATATACCCTTCCAACGAGTGAGGGTGGACTTGGTAGGACCACTCCTACCCTCAGCCCGAGGACATCAATACATATTAGTAGTAGTGGACTATGCCACGCGCTATCCAGAGGCCATTCCTCTTACCAACATGACTACCCTTTCGGTGGCTCAAACTATGGTGTCATTTGTCTCACAAGTAGGGTTCCCTTCTGAACTGCTGACTGACCAAGGGAATCCCTTTATGTCCAGGTTAATGAAGGAAGCCTGGAAGCTCCTTGCAGATTGCCAGATCCGGACGGCTGTGTGTCACCCACAGACAGACCAACTGGTTGAACCGTATAACAGAACCATAAAAACAATTTTAAGGAAAAGTATCAATGAAACTGGGAAAGACTGGGATTGTAAACTTCCTCTTGTTTTATTTGCAATCAGAACCCATGAACAAAAATCAATGGG
Source organism: Triturus cristatus (assembly GCF_964204655.1). Taxonomy (NCBI): domain Eukaryota; kingdom Metazoa; phylum Chordata; class Amphibia; order Caudata; family Salamandridae; genus Triturus; species Triturus cristatus. The sequence goes on along the minus strand of NC_140592.1, from coordinate 1,002,161,548 downwards.
GTTTAGCCCTTTTGAATTGTTTTTGGGGAGAAAACCTCATACTCTATTGGAAATGGCAGCTGAACAGTGGACTGAGGAAGAAGACGAGGGGGGACCAGTTTGTTAAAGAAAACTCTATCCACCCTATGGGAGGAGGTACATCAAAACATGAAGAAGGTACAACAGAAGCAGAAATGATATTATGACCAGGGTAGTATGCTGAGAGAAATGACAGTGGGGGACAAGGTGCTGATTGTTTGACCCTCCTCGGTAAAAAAGCTTCTAGGGACATGGCAAGGGACTTATGCAGTTACAAAGAAGGTATCGCCTGTTACCTATCGAGTAGCCGTGCCTCAAACAGGACCTAGTGGACAGGTGTATCCCATCAATTTGTTAAAGAAATGGGAAGATCCCAACGCACAGAGTAAGAACCCAATCATACCAATCAACCACGTTTCTCTCCCCAAACGGGGATGGAAAGGGTGCACTTCTTTTCGGTGTTGCCTTGAATTTCCTTTCTTTCCTCCTGACAATTACCCCTCCCGTCTAAACGTTCTTTAGTGCTGCCCTTCTGGATGAACTGACTGGTTACTAGGGGTGGGCGGAATTTGCGGAATTAACTTCCGCAAATTATCGCGAAAATGCAGAAAATCTCCGCAAACACGCCGGAAATATCGCGAAGACGCGGAAGTTTTTTTGCCGCCTGTTCGCGGTATTTTTTGCGTGATCGCGGGTCGCCAACTTACCCATGCGGTTGCTCACGGGCGTGGCCATCTTGTTTTCACTTGTCCCGCCCTCTCGCGATGCTTACTTCCTGTTCCGGGTCGCGCAATGCATGTTCGCGCCTGTTCGCGGTCGATATTTCCTGTTCGCGACCGCTTTTACTTGATCGCGTTGCTTTTTGCTTGCTTGGGGAGAAAATATCGCGCGAACTTGCGCACGTGGTCGCAATGGGCGCGGCCATCTTGTTTTTCACTCTATTGCATGGTTCTGGGGCCTGATTTTCAATCCTCCCTAAATCTTTTCAATCCTTTGTTTATAGCCACTTTTTTTGGATCTTTATTACTTATTATTTCTCTAACTATTTTCCGGCTTCTATATTTTTGGTTTTTGTCTACTTTTTTTTTGTTTTTTAGCTACTTTTTCACTCTTTCTATTGCCTATTTATTTCCTTTACTTACTTTTTTAATTTTATTACCTTTTCTTTCCCACCCCGTCTCTCATCCCCAGAACCATGTCAAAGGGTAGGGCTCGCCGCAGCCAGAGCCGCGACCGCCTTCCATGTGGAAGGCGGCGCCCACAAGGGGTGCAGGCACGGGCCTTATTTGGGGAGGTGGAGTTGGCTGCACTCATTTTCTTTGTGCAGCGCCACCTCCCCTCAACCCTGGCAGCAGGTGGCAGGCCTGGGTCCGGGTACGGCCTCCGGGAGCGTCGGCAGCGGTGGGGGAAGGTGCGCCGGGCAGTGTCGCGCATCTCTGGGGTCCAGCGCACCCAGGCACAGCTGACGCACCGGTGGTCCGACATCCTGGACCGTGAGCAGGACCTGCTGGACCTGCTAGGAGTGGAGGTCCCGGGGCTTGGTGAGTACCTATTTAATTATTACAACTTTGTGTCTGTTCTTCTGCTCTATGTTATATATTGCGAATATCTTTTTTTCCTTCCAAACAGCTAGAATGTTGCTGCTTACAATACATTCCAGGTTAATAACGTTTAAAAGTCTTCTGTGATTATTATGACACAGGTGCTCTTCTGCGCTACTACTAATCTTACTTGCTTGCAGCTTTGCGTTTGCGCTTGCTTAGCGTGATTCTTTACGAGTTTATTTTAGAGAAATTAAGTTACGTAATGCTACAGTGACCTACGTCCACTCCTTACTTTGTCCTGTCACTAATAGAGAGGGGCGGATTGATACTTAGGTTTAGGGACTTTGTAGTTGTATGAGCTTCTAATTGGTTAGTGGTATGCGTGATGCCCCCCCTCACTCAGTTACGTGACGTGCTGCTATTACGGCAGTCTTTAGAACCTTTTCTAGTTTGTTCAATGAGTGGAGGTAGGCTTAGTAGTTACTTAGCAGTAGCAGATCAGCATCAATCAAACCAAAATTTGGTGTATACAAAAAATGTAGTCATGTTCATGTGTCCTCCATGATTGGACCATACGCATTGTTGAGGAATACAGTGGAAATGCATACTTAATGTACAATTGGCATGCCTGGAATAGGTGGGCTAGGTTGGGTGGTACGTTGTACTACTACTTAGGCTTAGTTGTAACTTAGTTTTCTGGAATCAGAATGGAAGACTGGATTACTGTTGATAAATAGTAACTTAAGTAGTCGAACTGCGAATCCCCCGATATTACATGTTGACCAGATGAGATCGGTCAATGTAGTTATTGCAATTGTTGTTTACATAAGTGTTTTTTGACCGTTGTTGAAAAATATTGTATTTGTTTGACACCATCCATCAATGTTTGTCTCTTTCTTATATCTTTCCTGTTCATCAGCACCCAGGGGAAGACGGGCAGGGACTGGGCAGTCGGCGGGACAGGAACACCACCAGGAGGACACCGCTGAGGGCTCCTCTGCTGGCCCCAGTAAGTCTTCTTGTTTTTAATAATATTTCTTATTCCATAACTTTTACTGCCCCATTTCTCCCGAACTATAGTGTGTTTCCAAATGCTATTTTTTTACCACCAATTATCCTTCGATCTGTACGGTTTCAAAATTCTTATCCCTGCCTCCGCTATGATGACTCTGAGTACTACTACATCCTATCACTCTGTCTGTACTGTAGTAGCTAGTCTTGCCCAGTTGGCCAGTACCACTCTTTGTGAAAGGTTGTAATATAAAACTCATATTCACCAGTAGCACGTACAATCCGTTGGGTCGTTGTCTTGTACTACTTTTACTCTTATTGATGTTGAGGCTTTGAAAATTCACAGCAACAGCCCTACCAGATTTCTTAATATTTTGATATGATACCCTATAGGACATACCACTGTTGTAGGGATCTTGCACATACATTTGCACCAGAAAATAGGATGTTGGTGATGGTAGGTTGGACCTTCCTTGCACACCTCAATCAGAAATTCCGCACCCACCACAATTCCACTGCTTGACTATAGTACTGTCTTGTCATACCTATTAGGTCTCGGAACCCTCCCCCCAAGATACCAACAAGTAGACAACCCAGAACATAACACACCCAACCTCTGTCGTGGAAGCAATTCACATGCACACCCTTACTTTCATTTGCTCACTCGTGTAACTTAGTCCACTCCACACCAAATACCACGAAGTCTATGTAAGTTTAAAATGTTTATTTCAATTTGAGAAGGTCTGTACACTGTTTTCTTAGCAGCACCAACCGGCAAATCAATAACATTAAAACAATATACATTGTTACACTTATACAGTTGGGAATTAAATCATGATAACTGAACAGTGGTGGAAGGCAGCACCACCATCCCATAGCAATTTAGTTTATATACATTTATAAATGAAGATGTGAGTGAATGGACCCCTCACCTCAGAAGAACCTAGTACTGGTAGTTTGTGCATCGTTCAGAAGCTCTGGTTCGTAGAAGGGAATCTTGCGTCTAATGCGAAAAAAGAAATGGTGTGCGTTAGTATATTGCAACTTGCAAGCATTTCTCAGCCGTGCCAAAAAGTGTAGCATCTATGGATAAGCAATATGGACTAACAGTAACAGTAGTACATCAGTTCTTCCTAAAAAAGTGGCTTGTTAATGTTTGTTGACCGCTTGTACGCAGCGCGTAGACTAGACAGTAGCAGTGTGAGGCAGGTCATGTGGCCTCAAAGGTGTCTTAAGAAGCTGCAAGGTAAAGGGAGCGTCACATGTGCATGGCTAGGGCTAATCAAGCAAAGGCTACAATGATCATATAACTATTAGTGTCTACTCTACTACTACCTGATTTGTACTAGTGATGTATGTTAGTATTAACTCATTTTTCAACCTTGCTACTGATCAATAGGGGGGAGGTGTATATGACGCCTAATAAATGTGTAATGTTTTCTAGGCGCACTACCGACCACCAGTGCTGGGGCCAGTGAACAAGGCGACGCGGAGGGAGAGGATGCGGCAGTTGCTGCCGATACCGACGATGGAGCGGTAGGGGGAGTGGCAGCACCAGTGGCAGGCGGTGGTAAGTTAGATTCATAATCTTTAACTATTGTTGAACTTGACAGCACACTCACTGCAAGGGTGTACTGTATGTATATGTATACTGTACAGTTGTGACTTAGGGCCCCCATTAGGATGGTGGGCGTATTGCCCCCGCCGGGCCGGCTGGAACTGCCGTCACCGCAGGGGCAAACCTCCCGCCATCCCTGTAGAAAATATTCAGACATGTCCAGGCGGAAAAGGGTTCAATATGGCGGTGGTGTCTCTCTCACCACACCGCCAGCCATATAATCTGCATTTTGGAATGCCTTTGCGTGGCGGCATTGCCGTCCGCCACGGAAAGGCATGCACACATTGCAGAGTATGCTTGGGGGGCCCCCATGGAGGGTACCTACCGATGCTATGGTACCCCCCCGACTTTCAAAGCAAAACGTGACAGGCTCCGTGCGGGGCCCGTCATGTTGTGCTTGGAAAAGCAGCACAACATTTTAGCATTGCTTTCAGCAAAGCCAACCAGAATTTAAATTAAAAAAAACAGGGTGCGCCTGCCACTGTGCCGGGCGCATCATCCTAATTAATTGTCCCCACGGGACCCCCACCCTTTTTAGCAGTCGGATGGCGGGCGGACAAAGTCCGCCCGCTATCCGATGTCGTAAGTAAGTATGAGTTCTTGGGGACGTTTGAAGAGTGAACTAGAAGACTAGAATTCCCTTTAATTGGTATAGGAATAGGAGCCGGAGTATTGATTAACCAATGGCCTCATCTATCTGATTTGAACTCCGCTTTGAAAGTTTTATGGAGAAGAGCACCTGGTGCACTGTTCAACTAAAAACTCTAAGACAGGTGGAAGGAAGAAGGACGGGCGCCTTTTAAAATGTTATGTACTACTGTGCTTTATTTTATAGTGCTACTCTACCATGCCACTATGTGTATAAATAATTACCTTGTCCTACTGTTTTATTAAGACTATATTTTACAATTGTCTTGTTTTTTTCTTTTTGATACACAGCAACTCCGAAAGTCAACCGTAAGGAGTTGGCCGCCAAGGCACGGTGCCGGAAGCTGGAGGCAATCCAGCAGGAATACCGGCGGCTGGTGCTCCTAGCCGAGGAGGAGGAGGAAACTGCAGCAGCTATTGAAGACTCCTCCAGTGCCCCGGGCCCCAGCCACCGCCCTCCAGCGTTACGGCGCCACCGCCTGGCGGCTGCCCGCCGCCACCGTGTCATCTCCGGTGCCCCCCCCACTGTGGCTGCAACTGCCGCGGCCTTAGACGCCGCGTCGCCCATTTAGAGGAGGAGATGCGCCAGATGCGTGTCCTCCTCCAGTCCCGCCCCACCAGTTAGTCCCTGTCACTGCCCCTTTTTTTAATTCTTGTTCGTTTGGGCGTTCCAGACTTTTTTCTATGGACAGTGGTTGGGGTTAGGGAGGGGGGTGGGTCAGCTTTTGTGGGTTTAGTTTATTTGTTAGGGTAAATTAAATATATTTTTCTATGTTACATGCAATGTTGTTAATGTTTTGTAGGTGGGGTAACTGTTTTACATCACACTGTTTCCTTGCTGGTGCATGGCCGCCCATAGCCTGTGTTTGATTTCAATAATTTGCTGACTGTATAAGACACTAACAGATAGATGCGACACACCTCACTCATTGACTGGTCCTTCTAGTACTTTCAGTCTGTCCTCTAGTCTATGCATTCTTTGGAGTGGTGTTAGAAAATGAAATCATTGACAACATGTCCATTATTAATTCTGCCTCCCCCAAACTTCTCTCTTACCGGTGCTTGATGTTTATGTCCAACTGTGGCACAGCACTGGCTGCATGGTGAAGATGGTTTCCTTTTTCATACATGTCATGATTGGGGTGGTGGTGGTGGTAGTATAGTAGTAGTAGTATACACTGGCAGGGTGGCAACATTTCCAAAAAAAGAAAAGGAGATAGTCAATCGCCTTTGAGAGACTGTTAGAGGAGTAGTTGAATGAAGTACATCACAGAATTTACCGAGCAACAATTATATGCTCAAATATTTGACAAAAAAACTGAATGGTGGTTATTATGAGGATAGCCTACTAGACAGAGTTACAAACTATAGTTTTGTCGACTGGAGTCACTTGACTATGCCTACAGTCTAACAGTTAGTGCTGTATATGAGGAATGACAACAAACAAATCCAATCAATGCCGGCAATTCATGCTGAGGTATATGTTCCTTTGTTAAATAAAATAACTTCTGAAATATCCTACTCATGGGTGGGCAAGCAGAAGAAGATCATCGCTCTGCATTGAAATTGAAGTAGTGTTGCTTTCACCACATCCGCCCCAGCAAGTGTGTGATTAAGTATTGGTGTACATTTAATTTAGTTACACCTCGACAATAAGTCACACAGCCCGGGGGAAGAGGGTTAGGGTTTGTTGAATGGATGGGAAGGGGGATTTTGGGAAAGGTTTGACATAGAAAAAAAGTATGCATACATAGACAAACAAACGACAATCATTGAAGACTACCATACCATATCCATTCCATATGTTAAGGGAGAAAAAGGCAATGCATGCATGATGATGAGACCCGGATTACATACACTTCTATTTCTTGTTCTGTTCCGGCCTTAATACTTTAACAGATAGCAAATAGAAATTTTAAATATTGGTAGTGAAGAATCGTAAACACAGAGCAAACGTAATGATGATTGATAATAACAACTCCAAGAACACACTGTTGTAAAGATTGTATACAAGATAGTAATCAAATTATTTAAAAGAAGTTAAGTGGATACTGTTACTGTCTTATCCTGGTCAAAAAGGTGGACTGGTTTTGCGCATCTCGGCATTCCTCTTGATCCTCTCGTCCATCAATCTTGGGTGTGTCGCCTCGCCACTCGCCTCTGCCCGGCTGGAAAAAAAAGGTGATTGATTGGTAAGGTAATTAATATGCATTGTAATGTTTTACAAAGTTTTGGCCAAGGCCTGGCCTGTAATTTTAGATTGAAAACCAAAGGGGATATTGAGAAAGAAAGTGAAAACAAATGCACAAGTGATGGTGTAGTGCAACAAGAACACTTTCCGAGGTGGCATGTATGCATATGCATCATCTCTACTCTAGTCTGTTTCCAGCATTGACCTTCAACAGTAACAGGAGAGATCAGGCCCACAGTGCTTACCATTAGCACATCCTACGTTAACACTTTAGAGTCCTTTTTTTTTCTCTCAAAGAGTTGGACAAACGCAAAGCACATTATCCATTCCAAACATAGCATTTTACAGTTAAAGTTAGTAAAATCAATGCACTGCAGTCATCCCACCGCTACACTCTATTCAACTTCTACACAGACATTTGGGTCTGCTGTGGTTGTTGTTGACGTGTTTACCTTTAGGCTTTTCCGTTGCCACTCCTGAAACATCCTCCTCCTGACTTCATCATCATCTCTGAATCGATACTTTTACTGACTGAAGATCGGCCTGCAGTATAAGTATAATTTTTATGAATCACCCAGAGTAGAAATATAAATATTACTGACTTGAGTCATTCTTTATTGTGTACAGAAAGATAGATTACTACTAGTACACTTTGACATCACTTTGTGCACAACAAACAACGCAAACACAAAGACCAATAGCTCAGAGTCAGGTGTCCAATGCATGCCATTAATTGTCATTCATTACCTGTTCCTTCTCATCTTAAGTTAACGGGCCGTCTCTTTCGCCATCATCATGAGGGACGGTGCTGTTAAGTCAGTCATTTGCATTGCGCAGATTGAGTGAGTCCCCTTCCTGTATTGAATTATAAGCAATGTATCACCAAGAAGCAGGAGAAGTACACATTTCTTGTTTGCAAGAAGGGGAAAATTAGTGTGTTCTGTAGAAAGTTGATTAGTGGCAGTGCACAATTACATCAATTCATGCGCAACACACACAACAAAATCTACATCATTCAGTCTGCGATTCTGCGGCCAATGCATGGCATCAATCATTACCTGTTGCATCTCATCTCGTTAACGCTGCAGGCCGTCTCTTTTGCCATCATCATGATGGACGGTGCTGTTAAGTCACAGTCATTTGCATTGCGCAGATTGAGTGAGTCCCCTTCCTGTATTGAATTAAAAGCAATGTATCACCAAGATGCAGGAGAAGTACACATTTCTTGTTTGCAAGAAGGGGAAAATTAGTGTGTTCTGTAGAATGTTGATTAGTGGCAGTGCACAATTACATCAATTCATTCATGCGCAACACACACAACAAAATCTACATCATTCAGTCTGCTATTCTGCGGCCAATGCATGGCATCAATCATTACCTGTTGCATCTTATTTTCAGTTAATGGCCAGTCTCTCTCGGCTCTGAAGGAGGATAGCTATAGAAGTCATCAGATTCATGGTCCACTTGTTTTGGAAGGACGAGGAAAGTTTGAATTTGTTGTTACCATCATCCAATCATCATTCATGAGGGAAATGGAATTGAGCAGGAGATGCAGTATGATCGAGCGGAGGAGCTGGATTCTGAGGACTGTAGTGTCAAATGGCAGACACCTGAAACTTGTATCTTAAATTAGAAGAGTAGAAGACGGTGATAATGCATTTGTTGCGATTCACAAGTTTATAACCGGAACGACAGACACAAACAAAGGGGGAAAAAAGGGAGGAAGACAGTAAGTGCGAGCCTAATTGTCAGGGAAGTATAGCTCGTCCTCAAACTCTGGGGGATCTTCCAGTAGTAGGTAATCATCTGACACAATACTTCCGTCACCTGAGCCGCTGTCCTCATCTTCCTCTGTTGATTCATGCATTGTGTAATTCGGTGGTATGAAGTGCTGATTCATTTTGATCATTGTTAACCTCTCCACGTTTTTGGGAGATAGACTGGTCCTTCTCAAGGTTACAATGGAACCAGCAGCACTGAAAACACGTTCGGAAGAGACACTTGCGACAGGGCAAGCCAGATAGCTTATCGCCAGCCTGCTGAGCTGTGGCCATTCAGACCTTTTCCTATACCAATACTGCACTGGGTTTTGATCAACGTACACCTCTGTTGGGTCGTCCAGATAGGCCTGGACCATCCGCTCAATGTTCAGGGTTGCTGCTGGTAAGCTTTTGTGCTGTTTTTTCTGTGCATCAGCACTGTGCTTAAGGCCCATCTTTACATACCAATCTGATAATGATTGTACTCGGCCGAATGATCCAGTTATTGTTTTTGTAGTCGATGGTGATGGTGAGTGTTGCGATTGTGAGCCAACCACACTGCCCTCAGCCGACGAAGTTGCACTTGATTCTGCATGGCCTGCTTCAGTATCAGTACTTGTTGTGGGTTGATGTGGTGGGCTTTTAATTAGCAGCCCTTCGTGTTCAAACTTGATGGCTGCTTCAGCTATACAACTTTTGTAGCGGGCAACATCATTGTCGGAAAAAGAAAGGAATAGTCCTAATTTTGCATGTGGATCCAGAATTGTGGCACAAATGTAATGTTCTTGTGACAAAATTTTATTTTGTATCCTTACATTTTCTGATAAGCGCCTGGATAAGCTCTCCACCAAGTCATGGGCTTGCCTTCTGTCCTCTACACCTTTGTAGGATTCAGACACATTATTCAGCTCATGCTCTAGCATTTGCAACAATGGGATAGCTTGGCCCATTGTACAGTCCTCCTTGCTGACTTCACGTGTGAAGACCTCAAAAGGAGACAGCATCTCAGTCAGGCATTGAATTAGGGTCCATTGCTCCCTCTGAAGGGTCATGCCTTTAACACTAGCATCACTGCTTCTGTACCAGACATATTCATTGAGTGACCTGTGCTGTTCGTACAGACGATCAAGCATGTAATACGTTGAGTTCCAACGTGTTGCCACCTCCTGGATGAGTGCCTTGACTGGCATCCTACGGTCACGTTGGATGATCCTCAGCTGCTTCCGAGCTTTAAAAGAATGGCTGAAATGAGTGCATATTCTTCGGCAGATGGCCAGTAAATTGCTTACTATGGGTTCTTTTTTCAGAAAGTCTTGCACTATAATGTTTATGCAGGGTCCCAAACACGGAACCCTGAAATAGGAACCAAGTTCCATGGCCTTAAGTACATTACTGCCATTGTCTGTGGCAACAAAACCAATACCAAGCCCTCTGGGCCGCAGCCATTCTAAAACCTTGGTGCGAAACTCTTCTAAAATGTTTTCAGCCGTATGAGATTTCTCCATGGCGAACATGGCTACAGTTGCATGTTTCCGAGTACCTTCAAAAATCGCAGCTGTGTCAACAACACCTCGTGCAGATAGTTGATCTCTAACCCCCACAAAAGAGATCCAGTGTGCAGTCATGCACATGTAATCTGTGGCTTGGCAACTGGTCCACATGTCTGTTGTCAGGTGGATATTGTGCACAGCACTCTGCTGCAAACCGTGACCAACCAATTCCAGCACATCATGATGTAGTGCCGGAACAGCAATTCTTGCGAAATCGGACCGGCTGGGAACTTTCCATTTCGGGCAGATGGCAGACACAAATTCAAGGAAACCCACCCCTTCCACAAATGAAAAAGGAAGAAGGTCCAGCGCTAACATTTTAGCCAGCTTTGCATTGTACAATCGTGCCATTGGGTGGTTGCGTTGGAACTGCCCCTCCAACCTAAACATGCTCTCAATGGTAAGCTGGCTTACTTTCCTTAGTGGTGCTGTTTTCATCAACCCACTAAGGCTCAACGACACAGATTGTCTCATTGAGGTACTCGCCGGTCGCCTTGGTGTCTCACCCACACTCTGAGTATGGCTCTTACTGCGGTGCCACTCTGATGTTACTGAGGAGGATGTGGGCGTTACCACTGCAGTGACTGCACTACTGGAGACAGGGCTAGAAATGCCTCCCTGTTCTTCACCTGCCACCACAATAATATCGCTCCCTGATTCCTGACCAACTTCAAAGGGTTTAGTTTTCCTACTTTCTTTTAACTTACGTAGGTGATCCTCCCACACAATATTGTGGTGTATTTTTAGATGACTTGCTTGTCCTCCGGTACCATAGTTTGTACCAAGCTTACCACGCCGAACACCTTGCCGACAAATTGAGCATATAGCAACGTTCTCCTCCTTGGCGCTAACAGAAAAGAAGTCCCAAACTGGGGAGGAGAACTTTCTGGCACTGCTGGATGTGCCACTTTCAACACCAGATGAACTTGAGGGGGTGCTTGAAAATATGTGACCCTGTCCACCTACACTGTGACTTTTACTACCACTTCCTACTGAGATGGTTGAGCTGGATGTAGGTCCCTGCCGGGCCTTGGAAAATATGGCAGCTGGAGGTAGTGGTGGTGTAACCTGTGTTGGTGAGATCCGTGCTACATCCCGCTCAGTAGCAGCCTTTCTGGATAGGGTGAGAATGTCGGTCTCCAATCCCTTTGGGGCGGGAGTAATGTGCGTGATGACTGGCTCGTCTTCATCAACATCATCACCCCCCTCTTCTACATCTACCTCCATAACTCTAAGTTTTACTGGGACCTTCCTTTTCAGAAGCAATGTCTTGTGGCGTACTTCACTCTCAGACCGAGCTGGTGGGACCCAAGTGTCATCACGATCATCGGAAGCGGGGCTTGAAGAAGAAGATGATGGACTAAGCCTCCTTTTCCTTGCTGGTGGTCTGGAAGACAATTGATCTTCTGAAACAGTGGTTTGACTTCGCTCCACTTTGTCTGCAGGAAGCTCGATTTCCTGAAATGCCCCTACGTCAGGAGCAACAACTACTATGGTGGGCTGTTGCGGCAGCTGCTGCTGTTCTGGTTGCGGCGGCTGCTGCTGTTCTGGTTGCGGTGGCTGCTGCTGTTCTGGTTGCGGCGGCAGCTGCTGTTCTGGTTGCGGCGGCTGCTGCTGTTCTGGTTGCAGCGGCTGCTGCTGTTCTGGTTGCGGCGGCTGCTGCTGTTCTGGTTGCGGCGGCTGCTGCTGTTCTGGTTGCGGCGGCTGCTGCTGTTCTGGTTGCGGCGGCTTGACACTGATCTGCTGAGTTTGCGCCTGCGTTGAACTTGATTGTGTACTACTTTGCGGTAATTACATTTCTTCAACATCGCTGCTCGTTAGTAGACTGGCTACCTCTGCGACAGTAAAGCCCTTGGGCCTAGGTTGGTGGGGTTGCTGGACCGCTGTGCTGCTCCCAGCTTGGTTCCCGGACAACGCTTTGCTGCCAAAAAAAACCTTGGCCGGCACACCACCAGTCGTGGTTAATGGCACTTCCTTTTTCTGTTCCTTCTTCTCACCAGCAACTTTCTTGGTACTGGACCTGGTACCTTTCTTTGGGGCCATCTTCTTCCGATGTCAGGCAGGAGGCAGATGCACAACAAGTTCTGGTCACACGTGGGCGTGATGCGCAGCAGGACTTCTGTCTGGCTGGTAGTACAACGGGTAGCCAGCCAGGTGATGCCGATGACACCTCCTACTCTGTCTTTTGTGCACCTAAAAGCAAAGAAGACAGGAGAAGAACATCAGTGAAATGTTGCATTTGTTTTTGTGGTTCAGTTACTTAGTACTGTACTAGTGCAAACAAAAGATAGTCTAGCCATTTATGACTTTTTTTTTAACTAGAGCTATGTTATACTACTAGTACTGTGTACAGCCACACACTACACTCTCAGGAAGGTGATGTCTAAAAATTCAACAGATCACATAGAAAACACTTGATCAATAAAGCTGTGGCTACCTGCTCTGATCCTAGTGGATGAAAAAGCAGGCCTGTTGGCAGACAAGGCCAGGCAAGCTTGCAGGCCTAGGCCTCAAAATGGCCACCAGCCACATGGCCAGGCCCAACAACATCAGCAAGGCCACCCCCAAAAAACACACTTCCCCAACTCAATCCAATGCCATCCATGCCCTAAATGATGTCTAAATTCAACAGATCACATAGAAAACGCTTGATCAATAAAGTTGTGGCTACCTGCTCTGATCCTAGTGGATGAAAAAGCAGGCCTGTTGGCAGACAAGGCCAGGCAAGCTTGTAGGCCTAGGCCTCAAAATGGCCACCAGCCACATGGCCAGGCCCAACAACATCAGCAAGGCCACCCCCAAAAACACACTTCCCCAACTCAATCCAATGCCATCCATGCCCTAAATGATGTCTAAATTCAACAGAGCACACAGAAAACAGTAGATTACTAAAGCTGTGGCTACCTGCTCTGGTCCTAGTGGATGAAAGCAGGCCTGTTGGCAGACAAGGCCAGGCAAGCTTGCAGGCCTAGGCCTCAAAATGGCCACCAGCCACATGGCCAGGCCCAACAACATCAGCATGGCCACCCCCAAAAACACACTTCCCCAACTCAATCCAATGCCATCCATGCCCTAAATGATGTCTAAAAATTCAACAGATCACATAGAAAACAATTGATCAATAAAGCTGTGGCTACCTGCTCTGATCCTAGTGGATGAAAAAGCAGGCCTGTTGGCAGACAAGGCCAGGCAAGCTTGTAGGCCTAGGCCTCAAAATGGCCACCAGCCACATGGCCAGGCCCAACAACATCAGCAAGGCCACCCCCAAAAACACACTTACCCAACTCAATCCAATGCCATCCATGCCCTAAATGATGTCTAAATTCAACAGAGCACACAGAAAACAGTAGATTACTAAAGCTGTGGCTACCTGCTCTGGTCCTAGTGGATGAAAGCAGGCCTGTTGGCAGACAAGGCCAGGCAAGCTTGCAGGCCTAGGCCTCAAAATGGCCACCAGCCACATGGCCAGGCCCAACAACATCAGCATGGCCACCCCCAAAAACACACTTCCCCAACTCAATCCAATGCCATCCTTGCCCTAAATGATGTCTAAAAATTCAACAGATCACATAGAAAACAATTGATCAATAAAGCTGTGGCTACCTGCTCTGATCCTAGTGGATGAAAAAGCAGGCCTGTTGGCAGACAAGGCCAGGCAAGCTTGTAGGCCTAGGCCTCAAAATGGCCACCAGCCACATGGCCAGGCCCAACAACATCAGCAAGGCCACCCCCAAATACACACTTCCCCAACTCAATCCAATGCCATCCATGCCCTAAATGATGTCTAAATTCAACAGATCACATAGAAAACACTTGATCAATAAAGCTGTGGCTACCTGCTCTGATCCTAGTGGATGAAAAAGCAGGCCTGTTGGCAGACAAGGCCAGGCAAGCTTGCAGGCCTAGGCCTCAAAATGGCCACCAGCCATATGGCCAGGCCCAACAACATCAGCAAGGCCACCCCCAAAAACACACTTCCCCAACTCAATCCAATGCCATCCATGCCCTAAATGATGCCTAAATTCAACAGATCACATAGAAAACACTTGATCAATAAAGCTGTGGCTACCTGCTCTGATCCTAGTGGATGAAAAAGCAGGCCTGTTGGCAGACAAGGCCAGGCAAGCTTGTAGGCCTAGGCCTCAAAATGGCCACCAGCCACATCAGCAAGGCCACCCCCAAAAACACACTTCCCCAACTCAATCCAATGCCATCCATGCCCTAAATGATGTCTAAATTCAACAGAGCACACAGAAAACAGTAGATTAATAAAGCTGTGGCTACCTGCTCTGGTCCTAGTGGATGAAAGCAGGCCTGTTGGCAGACAAGGCCAGGCAAGCTTGCAGGCCTAGGCCTCAAAATGGCCACCAGCCACATGGCCAGGCCCAACAACATCAGCATGGCCACCCCCAAAAACACACTTCCCCAACTCAATCCAATGCCATCCATGCCCTAAATGATGTCTAAATTCAACAGATCACATAGAAAACACTTGATCAATAAAGCTGTGGCTACCTGCTCTGATCCTAGTGGATGAAAAAGCAGGCCTATTGGCAGACAAGGCCAGGCAAGCTTGCAGGCCTAGGCCTCAAAATGGCCACCAGCCACATGGCCAGGCCCAACAACATCACAAAGGCCACCCCAAAAAACACACTTCCCCAACTCAATCCAATGCCATTCATGCCCTAAATGTGCTTGAAAATGAAATCCATTCAAAAAACAAGCATTTGCAATGCAATAGGTCTCGCATTTATACGAGTTTGAGCTATTGGCATTGTAAATGACAATGCTTTTTATTTAAGTTTGGTTTTTGTAAAACATAAATAAAAGGCACTGTCATTTACAATGCTAATAGCTCAAACTCTCGCAAATGCGAGACCGATTGCATTGCAAATGCTTGTTGTTGAAGGTTCTGTTGTGCACAAAACCAATATGTAAAGGTGGCTTTGGGTCAGCATATTACTTGTGATTTGTTGACTTTATGTTTATCTGCCGCTTCATGACGCACACCGTACTCGTGTAGTGATGCAGGAACAAACATATGTCATCATGCTGGAGTCAAAGCCAGAATGGCCTCCACGTCATGACATATGCGTGTGCATTTTTGGTGTTGTATGTGTACATCATCATGCTTTGATCAGATTTGTTTTCTCTCATGCTATTTAGCATCTGCAACAAGTCTGTAACTCCGTTCAAAAGTGAGACCTATTGGCTTTGCCAGTGCTTGTTTTTCTTATTTTATGCCATTTTTAAGTAAGTTCAGTGTGCATTGGACAATGTTAAAATAGTATAGATTATTTTAGGTCACATTGGGGCATACTTTGGTTGTTTGGTTATTTCAGTTCTGGCCAGGTTAATGTACCAGGTTAGGTTATTGGCCGGGCCAATGGAATTGTGCGCAGGGTCGACTACATTATGCAGCAAGATAAGGCAAGTTATGTGACCTATTGAGGAACATTTTGTGATAGTATTGCTTCATATTTTTTTCATGTTAACACAATCTGGTCAAAGGTTTCACCTCAGTAGTACCAGTTTAACACCAAAAAAGAGTAATAGGAACACGACCAGTCAACCTTTGCATAGGGCCTTCCACTGCGTGGCAACATGGGTCGCTGCGTTTTCAGAAAACACATTTTTTGAATTAAAATCTGGAGATTATGCAGTAGATGATGGATTGTGTGGTTTATGCGGCAAATGTATTATTTTGCATACAACACTGCCGCCGCAGAATCACATAATTCCAGTGGTTCTGATTATTGGATATTTATTGAACTCACTATTTCCCAGCTTTTTGGCGCTATGGAAAATGTATCAATTTAGTAGCAGCTAGAATATTTGTTCTGCCGAACTTTCGGGTGAACGATGATTGTACGCATTATGTAATAACGCAATAATGTAACTCGTGATTATATAAAGCGCTACAATACCTTAGGGCCGAGTTCGCGCTAAATGAATCTAAAAACAAACAAGCATTGAAAATGCAATAGGTTTCGCCTTTGATTAAGTTAAAGTCATTTGCTTTGCTAATGGTATTATATAGCAAAGCAAATGGCTTTAACTTAATGGAAGGCAAGACCTATTGCATTTAAAATGCTTGTGCTGTGTTGCGGTTCAATTTTCCCCTCTGGAAATTGTATGAGGGGGTAAGCACAGTGGAACCCCATCCCTTTTTCTTGGACCCTACTTGACAGATCAAGATCACCCCAAAAAGTTTCCAGAAAGGAGCTGAGGTAGATTACTTTGTTTTGTCGAAAAAAATACCTGCTTTTGGCATATTTGTTCGGTAAGACTGGGGAAACTTAGATGGTAGTAGGGGGCTTATTTGCAAGCCCCTCACACCACCGGTGCATCACTTTCAATGGGGAAAGGTGACTTACGGGTGGTGCAAGGGGCTTGTAAATAAGCACCTGGGTGTCCTCATAAACTTGTGAAGGGTTTCTGGATTACATTGACGACATGAGCCCCATAAAAGGTTTTAAAAGGCCTGGCTGTCAGGAAGCATGAAGTCAATCCAGAGTGGATGATGGACCTATCCCAGAGTGCTGATCTGGATAGCATAAATGCAGCTGATGAGATGATCACCTGTAGTCAGCACTGAATAATTGCATTCTAAACTAGTCAGCCTATTTACCTTTGATAACAAAAGTAATTGTACAATAAACAATTTTTTTGTGCGTAAGTGGCAACGTTTATCAATTCTCGTCCACCAACTTATTCATGTTACCATAGCATATCGTGTTGTCTGGAATGGACGACATAGAATAGTAATTATGTGTTTCCCATAATGCATATCGTCTCTTGGACCGCTTGTAGACCAATACTAAACATTTTATTTGGTGCTCCACTGTAATGTGAGTGAAACTGTTTTGACATGAAAAGTGTTACCCGCTTCTTCTAGGATTTTTTACAGTGAGAAGGGGTTTCCTTACTTCAGACCTGAATTGAAAATATGTTTTATTTCATGTACGAGTTCAACAAATAGGGGTTTCAACTTCAACCAGTCAGGAAATCGATAAGAAAAAGGCCCCTTTCCTGAAATGTGTGTGCTAGACAAGTAGCCGTGAACAGCACGTCCGTGTCCTGATATAAGCTGAACACCGATTGGTAACATTTCCAGTAGAGGGCACCAGAAGACAAGCATAGAGGTCGGACGGTTGCCTTGACAAGAATCGTAAGAGATAACATGGACGACTTCCATTGATACCAAATATTTACGCTCACCGCTCAGAATGAACGTCCGTTCAGGCAGCACGATGCCTTCTGGATAATAATTGATGTAAACATGCAGTAGCAGAAAGATGATTAATTTAAGAAATTATGAAGTTCTACAGACCATCTTCATGAATCTCTTGTGTCAATGTGCAAGGGAGCTAAGCGGCAGATCAGGTGCAATTCAGGAAATATCTTATCCATAGGAAAACTGTAGTGTAAAACATTAGTTCAGATATTCGCACCCAGAGCGAAAAGGCTAAACGCATAATGAACAAGAAATGAGTGAGGAAGAGTAACGGGCAGAGACAGAAGGTGAATGAATACAAATATATAGAAAGCAGAATGAGGAGCGAAAGGGAAACGAAGAGAGAACAAGAAGGGCTGGGCGAGAAGGGAGGGGGGAATGCCAGCAACAGAGGAGCCCGCGAAAGTGAAAGTGATCGTGATTACGATCGCTACGGAGGAAAGACACATGGCGCTGCGCGCGTGCACGTTCACGTGCACTGTAGCTTTAGGCCACGGCAGCACTTTGAAAAGCCCAGATATAAAATGTCTCTTCGAGCCTTTGGCTCGCGAGACCTAACAAAAGGAACAGTTGCTTCATCATGCACACACACCCATGAGGCCATGCCCATGGCTAGCTCGGGCCTACTACTACAACCCACAAAATTTAAAAAACAAAAAAAGGAATGATGATAATTAATTAATTAACAAAAATAAATTGTAGTTACAACAACTGCAATGCCCACAATCAAACACAACAACCACTTACTTGTAAAATATCCTATTCCAAAAATCCTGAAATCCAATTGCAATGATGCAGCAGACAAAAAGAGTGATCTTTCCAGCTCCAAATCCAAAGACAGAATGAGCAGGAGATGGACAAAGCACTGGGAGGAGCCTGCTGGACAGGAACAGGAAGTTGGAGATTCTATGTCACTTCCTCCCTCTCTCCACCTTTAAAAAAAATGACTCCTTGCACAAAAATGTCAATGTAAGGAGTTCTTTTCATCCAAAATCAGCATTTGCAGATGGTTTCATGCTGCTAGAGCCGATATTCCTCTCCAAATTGTAAATTTTACGTTGTTGAGTTCTCGAGCTTCACATTACTTCCGCCGGCATGTCGAAAACGATATGATCGCGTTCTCTTCTTTGTCCCTGTCGCGTTGGATATGACGTGTTCGCGGTCTCTTTCTCCTGTTCGCGTTCGATTACACGTGCCCGCGTCCTCATCCTCTGGCTCACGATGTAGAATGACATGTTCGAGATCTCAATCTTCTCATACTCGCGCGGTGCATGATCGCGAGAAGAAAGACGTGATCGCGCGACAAATGACGTGATCGCTTGACAAATGACGTTAATGCGGCCGCGAACTCTCGCAAGACATCGCAAAATGGCTATCAAAATCCAACATCTCGTGGAGAACGCGACCGGGTCAAGAAAACTTGTCGGAGAACGCAGGGATTCAGGTAAGGCGATCGCGCGCGCGCGAGAATGTATTATTTTACAGCGCGAGCAAGAAACAAATTATCGCTAAGCTGCGGAATGCGGAAATTTTGACATTTTCGCGCTTTCCGCGGAACGCGAAAATGCCAAAATATCGCAATTTCCGCGAACGGAATGGAATTTTGGCCCAGGCCTACTGGTTACTATCCAGCAGTCAATAAATCTTCAAAACATACTTTTCCTTGGAACTTGCAGGTACAGTACATATATTCTCAAAAATCGGCAAACAATTAAGCATTCCTTCATGCCTCATATAAAATTAGATTTTCATGCAAACTAAATATAAATGATGAATGTAACTTAAGGTTAATGCAGCTCATAGTAAAATGATGTAACCTTGAAATCATTCATTATTCCCAAATGAAATAACACAAATTTTGGTCGCTGTATTTCTTGTTTCTTTGATAGACAGCTGGTACACAAAAAATAGACTCTATTTTCAATACACACAAGTAAGTTATACTCTCAAAATGAAGCGTTCTCATTGCGTTACCCAGAAGAAGTTAATAATGCTCCTCATAGTATTTTTCTCTTTATCCAGGGAGCAAACATGAAATGAAAGAAGACAGAAGCTGCTCCATGAGAACAAGTGCACTGCGATTCTCCAGCCGACACTGAGACAAGAGGAACTGGAGTGGGGACAACGCCCAGAAAACAGAAACACAGAAGATGCCAGTAAAGGACGCCAACCGGATCTCCCCACCAGGTAAGTAGCCGTAAGGAAGAAGGAAATCCATCCGACGATGAGGGACTTCCTGCAAGGAAGTGCGCAGTCTTAGCAGTTATGCGCTCCTCCCCCTTAAGGGAGCCGCAATATTCTGAGCATGCATTTGGACAGGTCCGACAGTACATCCCCCAATAGCATTCCCTACAGGCTTGGGCTTATCAGGATGCCGGTTATGAAACAGACTAAGTAAGCGAGGAGCGTGAACATGCCCTGCTGGTTCCCAAGTTCTATCCTCTGGACCATATCCTTTCCAGT
This sequence comes from Triturus cristatus, assembly GCF_964204655.1. Lineage (NCBI taxonomy): Eukaryota > Metazoa > Chordata > Amphibia > Caudata > Salamandridae > Triturus > Triturus cristatus. Next base: position 1,002,141,508 of record NC_140592.1, on the reverse strand, counting down.
GAATCAAGTAATAAAGTCTGCGTGGCATTCGCTTTGAGTCCAAGATCCTCTCTACTTCAAATTCAGGCTCACCATTGACCATAATAGCTGGAGATTTTTGCGGTACCCTTGTTCCTGATGCAACTGGCTTTATTAAAGACACATGGAATACAGATTTTGGCAGTACCACTGTTCCTGATGCAACTGGCTTTAATAACGACACATGGAATACTGGATGCATTTGCATATTTGAGGGTAATTCTAATTTCATTGCAACATTGTTGATTTTTTAAATTATTTTGTAAGGACCAATAAACCGTGGTTTACATTTTCGAGGCCGTTTCAAGTTCAGATATCGAGTTGACAACCACACCTCTTCCCCAATGTGGTATTCAGGGCTAGGTCTGCGATGTTGATCAGCATTTCTTTTGTATACAGCCTTTGCCTGTTCTAAATTGTTTTGTGTTATCTGTTGTAGTTCTTTCATCTTTTCAACATAGCACTTAAGCAGGAGTCAATGATGGAAGCAAATTGAACCTAGGATGAAACCCATAATTACATTCAAAGGGTGAGGTCTTTGTGGAACTGCACTGTGTTATTATATGCAAGCGCTGCTGCCAAGAGAATCACATCCCAGTCCTTTAAACTAGTTAGCACTTGACACCTGATGTTTTGCTCTAGAAATTGATTCACCCTTTCCATCTGTCTATCCGTGCGCCATGGTGCGCCGCATTTACAATGCGGCGCATCCATGGTGGCGCAAGGGGGTTTTTGAGTCACGCAAAATAACTGGCACATCCCTGCTAATATGCAGGGATGCGCCAGTTATTGTAAATCTGCCCCTTTGTCCTGGTCACTGACACTTCATAGGCACACCCTACCAAATTTGAAATGTGTTTAGATCTCATAATCAGGGATAGTGATGTGCACATTAAATTGTGTCACACAACAGCACCTTCTTATCAGTATCACACCTACTGATCTCTGATACACTCAAATTGCTCACATGCTACGTCCTATTGTCATATCAAAGATACATTTTTATGAATGTGTCATGAAACTGAAACGCACCTTCTCTGCTGAATCTCTGTAATGCACTCTCACACATCACCCACATTAAAAGCTAATGTCAGGTAAATAGGATTCCAAATATTCAGTGTGAGAAGCATTCAAAGAGCACAAAGTAAAGACTTTCTGCAGAATAGTTGTGCCTCTACCAGGGGCACCTCTGAAAGACTGGGGCCTTGGGCCACAGTCCACTTTTCAAATGTCTCAAAAGCTCTATGTGCGCAGGACCTGTGGATTGAAGTATATCAGGCACAACCAATAGTATACCCATGTGCCATGCATATGTGGAAAATGTGTAACAGTACATCAGGAAAGCAAACACAGCACTAACAGCTTTTGTCAAACATTTAGACTAAGTAGGTGTAAGGTACACACATGAAAATGGACAAATGTCCATAATATTGCCTACAAAGGTATGACAATTTAACACCCTTCATGTGTGGATAAACAAATATCTAACTTACACACGTCAAACATATTTCTAACCTACATCATAGGGAGAAGTGCAAGATAAATGATGTTGACATTTACCAAGCTGAAATACTTACCATATGAAATGCCACCTGAAGCAGTGCCAGCCCCAATTGGATTTCATCCCACATATCCACCCATTCAACATTTCCCCTTGCCCTGTGTGACTCCAGCACTGGTTCCAAGGTCAGATCACACTAACCACTTCAAATGGATCAGCAATCAGGGTGACACAAATACAACTGTAGTCACAGATCACAAAGTATCCAATAGCATCAAATAGGTAGAAAAGTAGTGACTGGACAAATGTGTTCTAAACAAAGCAAAAGTTTTCTTTTGCAAACACATGAACATGTACTAAACCAAATGCCAATGGCCAGTCCATTTCCAGATTGCGTGGTGCAGCACACTGCTGTGCCACTAAACTTGGCCTTCATGACACTGGTAGGGAAACTCCTCACAAAGTGGCATCTATTGGGCATGGCAGGCACCTCGAAGATGTTACTCATAGGGGGGGTTGGTCTTGGGAGGGGTGGGTTTGGTTTGGGAGTGGTTCCTGACTTTGGGAGGGGTTTTGGTTTTCTTAGGGGTACGGCTGGATTAAGTGGTGGGGGGTCAGGTTTTTCAGGAGTAAATTTGGATGTGGAAGGGATAGGTTGGGGTGTGGATGAGGTCCTTTTGAATTTGGGAGGAGGGTCGGGTTTGACCGGGCTAAGCACAAGGGCAAATACGACACTTTCACAGGGAAAATGGTTAGGATGTTCAGGAGGGAGCAGGGGTTGGGATGTAGAGTGAGTGTAAGTGTCAGGTGTATATGGGTATTCTGTTGGTGCATGTGTCTGTGTATCAGATGTTTCTTTTTTGTGCTTTGTAGGTGTCTGCTGTGTGGGTGAGTGTGTGTGCTTGCAATTTGTGGGACGTGATGTGGACGTGCTGGTTATGCTGGGTGGTGTGGATGAGTCTGTGGGTTTGAGTGTGTGTCTGTTGTAATGCTGTTGTGGATGAGTTTGTGGATGCAGGTGTGGTATCCGGGGTTATGCTAGGTGTTGTGGAGGAGTCTGTGAGTGCTGGTGTGGTGTTTGGGGTTATGTTGATGGGGGTGGTGAGGGGCTGAGTGTTGTGTGAGTGGATGCCTGCTTGTGTGTTTTCTGGTGTTTATGAAACCGTGTGCAGCTTGGGGATGTTGAAGTGTGTGCATGCATATGTAAGAATGTGCTTGGGACAGGCATGGAAATAGGGAACTTGGATGGGGAAGAGGCAGGAGGTGGGGTGGAAGTTTGAGACAAACAAAAGGCTGCCAATTTGAATTTCGTATGTGTGAATGTGCTTGGGACAGGCATGGAAATAGGGAACTTGGATGGGGAAGAGGCAGGAGGTGGGGTGGAGGTTTGAGACAAACAAAAGGCTGCCAATTTGAATTTCGCACCATTAGAAGGTCTCTCGCTGGCTATATACTTTCCCCACGTTCGCCTGGTGAAGATTTCTACCTTCACACTTAGTCACTTTCGGGAAGCGGCATTCTTCACGAGCTTCACAAGCCTGGACACCTTCACTGTGAAGTAGTGCTGGATCGAATTCTTTGTTGTGGAGAAGGACCCAACAGGACCAACCTAAAACTTTGACCCAGTGATGGTGCACCTTTGTTTGATTGGCTTGACAGATGGTTCCAGTTCCCCATTGGTTCTCAGAGCCAGTTGTCAAAAAGTTTCGAAGTCGCAGGTTTCTGAGCTAATGAGTGAAGATTTATTGATGGTCTTGCCACAGAAGCCCAGGAAGCAGCAAGCCATAAAAACTTGAAAGAACTTTATGATATAATAATAAACTCTCTGGGGGATGCAGCAAGCCAGAAAGACTTGTTAAAGACTCTGGGGCAGATTTACAAGCCCCTTGCGACACATTTTTGCCGCCGTGGCATCACTTTTGTGACACAGCGGCGGCGTAAACCATACGCCATGTTGCCACTTATTTACAACGTGACGCATCTAGGCATGTAGTGAAGATCGTTATCTATATATGAACAATGCTAAGTTAGCTCAACCACGTTAGATGTTAGAAAGCCATCTTGCCGCTTTTGCTGCTTTTGCACACGACACTGTAGTCACATGTTATTAAATTGAGAAATGCTTACTCGACTTTGCTTCACATGAGAACTGTCTGTTGTTCACATCCCAAACAGTGAGCAGCGACCTTGGTCTGTACACAGTGTAAAGAAACAGTCTGGGTCGCTAGACGGTGCATGTTGTTGGGTTCAGGTTGATTGGCCCACTATTTAGCCATAACACGCACGCAGCTGCAAATACCTGAAAGTCGGGTGCTTTTAATATTGCAGTGTTGCTTGTTTTCATTACATTCGGAAGAAGAGCTTTCATAGGAGCAGAGCCTAGCTGATCCTGTGATGTGATCTCACTCAGCTGATCCTTACGGTATGGGGTTCCCCAGTCAAGCCTAGAGACCTTTTACTAGTCTAATAATAATACTATTAGTTTGCTAGGGAAAGGAAGGTGGATGAGATCCACTGTCATTTTAGTATGATAACTCCTTTAATTTTCTATGGTATTGTAACTATGCTGATGGTTTTGATTTTAATCGTTTGTCTGCGAATGTTAGCCAAAGTACTGCATCTTAGGACACAAGGTTTATAAAATAAACTCTTTAAACTTTACCGTGTCTCTGTTTATTCTGTTGTGGACTGATATGAGAATAATTACGAACAGGTATTTCTGATTCTCACCATTCCTGAGAAGTACACTAAGTCGCTTGTTATGGGTTGTCTATACATTGGGACCGCCGAGCTAAACCTCGGATAACGAATGGGACACTGATGCTGGTCGGATAAGGGGTTCTGGGTTCTGAGGTGAGTTTTTGGTACACCACAATTCACTGAGGTCCTGGTTTCCTGCGCATAGTTCTGTGCATAAGCAGAATCCCTGCAACATGGCGCACCTAACGTTTGGTCTATTGATTTGAAACGCCTTAGTAGTGCTTATATTAGTCCACAACACCCTCACTCTAGTTTCCGGTTGACGGGAGTGACGGTTTAACCTACCTGTGTTTCGACTAATAGGTTCCTTCAAGCTTGATAATTAAAAAGGTTATTTTTACTGAACCCCAGTGCTACTGTTGATATCGTTGATACTCTTTAGTGTGTCCTAATGGCGGTTGATATAGCCGCGCATAGTCGTGCACTTCTACGCCGTCACTTGAAGACATAGGGGGTGCCAGATGATGGGATGGCTGTTATTTTTGTGGTGAGCGCTGATGCGTCATACCCGTATGAGTTGTTTTACTCATGGGTGACTTTTCCGGCGGTGGATGACAATGATACGTTTCATACCTATACAGCCACACAGCTGCCTGCGGTCTATACCCCGTATAGGACACAAGAAATTCCAATCTCTGCCTGGCAGCATACTATTCGGTTTAATGGTACCCTTCCCCATGCGGTTGCACCGGCGAGAATGGGCCCGTTGTCTATTGCAGGGGTCACATGGCCGGTGCTGGCCGGCTTTACGTCTCATCCCCGCTATCTCACGGTGGCAGTGGCTGAGTTGCGGGTACTGCACACAGTCCTGATTACAGTACATAGGCCGTTAGTGCAGTACGTGTCACGCAACGTACAGGTGGGGGCCCCTGCTGTTGCGGGACAACCAACAGACCACCACGCTGTGGTTATTAGTCCTGTTATGGTTAATTCGGTAGTCGGCAAGCGCCCCCAAAATAAGGATGAATTTCCTTATTGGCTTGCTGAGAAATTTGACCAACTGGAGGCGGTTTTTCCGCATACCACTCCTGTGGAGAAACACAGGATCCTCACCATTACTTTGCCTAAAGACCTGGTCCCGGATATGGCCGATTGTGTCAACTGGGGTAAGGTCTTTGCCGCAACCTATTCGAAGCGCTATAGCACTCCGTCTATGTCTGTGCTACCATCCGTCATCAAAAAGGTTCAAGAGAATCATGGTGTGGAGGCTGCTATTGAATTGGGAATGAGGCTTGTCGACAGCTTCGATGTGGTATGCTCCATGGTAATGGGCAACCTCAAAGGAGATGCCATGCAGTTCCAAGTTGCAAATATGATGGACCGCGTGGATGACGCCGACAAGCCCAAGGAGTTCGCTAAAATAATTGCGAAGGCATACAGGACCGTGGGTCGTAGTGCCTTAGGTGTAAAACCGACTGTGATCATTCCTGATATAGTACAGCAAACTAAGGTGAGCTCATCTACAAAAGACGAACGCCTCAATTTTCCTAAACAAAGTTGGAGAGCTAAGAAACAGGGGAAGCAGCAACAGAAACAGGGGTCACGTCCTGCCTCACCCGTACAGTCGTCTACCGAACGCACATATGATCTGCGCGATCGATCTTCTATTAAGTCACCTAATAGATTTCAGGTTTCTGAACAACGCTCTCCTCGTTCTTCACAGGAAACATCGGCTTCACAATCTGGTGGCGGAGACCGTGGGAAAGGAAGGTGTGCCCAAGGTCGTGAGCAACCCCGCCAGTCTGACGGCAAGGCAAGCAGGATGAGTCTGCGCGTCAACGACCCCCGTTTCAGAAGAAGAAAGTTGCTGCGCTGACAGCGAGGTATGCCTCAGATGGTACGGACGCAGCTTCAGAACCTGACATGGGCACTAACGCTGCTCGACAGCGCGGCGGAAGTTACAGTAGTGCGGCGAGCACTGCGTCCATATCTGGTGGCGACTGCAACTGATACATTCGTGAATATTGAAACTGCTGATACTCGAGTGTCTCCCCCTGATAGACTGTATAATATAGTCCTTCTAATTGAAGGTGACATACAACGTACAATTCAAGGTTTTTTTTGGGATAATCTGACCACTTCCTATGATATTCTGTTGGCGGAGGCAGATTGGCCCCCGGCTTTCGTTTTAGATGCTCCTAGAGGGAAGGAGATGATCCTCCCGTCCTTTGCGCACACAGTGCCGAAGGTCCAAGCTAAAAAGTACACCGAGGAATGGGCTCAGGTGCTCGCACCTGCGTTATATCGAAATCAGGTTGGCTGGGATAAATTGTCTCCCAGCCATGAGATTCCGTTGCAGACTACGCCCCAACCACAACCCCAATACCCCATGCGTCGCAAAGCTAGACCTCACGTCGCGTCAATCCTTGAACAATTGGAATATCAAGGAGTAATCGAAACATGTGTGTCACCAATGAATAATCCTTTGCTCACTGTGACGAAACCTGACGGGTCGTACCGCCTAGTTTTGGATTACCGGCATCTAAACTCTCATTGCCGGACATGTGCAGTACAAAACACCCACAGTTCGGCTCTCGTCGATAGTCTCGTGAGAAAAAGGTTTAAAACCACACTTGACATTTCCAATGGATTTTACAGCCATAACCTGTCCTCTCTTAGTAGTGAGTGGATGGCATTCACCTCGGGTGGCAAACAAAAACAATTCAAAAGATTACCGATGGGCTATAAGAACAGCCCTGGTGCCTTTGCCGCTCGCGTGGTCTATCTGTTAGAGAGTATAGACCCTGATGCGTACTCGTATGTGGATGATATTTATCTCACAGATGACGAGTTGGAACCGCATCTCCGTCGCGTTGATCGCATTATTGTTTTGTTTGCTGACTTCGGTTACAAATTCAACTTTGCGAAGTCTCACATTGCGGAATATACAGTGTTGTTCTTGGGGTACGAACTCAACAATGAAGGTCGAGGATTGGCTCCGCACTTCCTAGAGAAATGCGCATGCCTACGTGCTCCCACAACACTGAAGAAATTACAATCTCTGCTGGGCTTTCTGAATTTCGGTCGAATTTACATTCCGGATTATGCCCAGCGTATCAAGCCGCTTTATGCCTTGGTACAACCTACTTTTTCCAAATCTTGTTGGCTACCAGAGCATTCAGCTATATTGCAGTCATTACAAGCTGATCTTCTTGCTTCAAAATACTTACTGACGCGTGATAACCAAACTAACCTGGTCATAAGAATTGTGCCGGGCGCAGTTGGATTCACATACTTAACGTTCAATGAGGGCGACACCGTCCCCATTGCCTACAAATCTCACTTGTACACTTCGGCTGAAGTGCGATTTTCCGCTGTCGAGAAAGTTCTGACGGCAGTGCAGATGGCGATTCTGAAAGAACGAGCGCTATCGCAAGGTAAACGCATGTTAGTGGTAACACCATATCCTGCCCTTGAGGCGGTGATGAAGGCTAGTGTACCAAATTCAAAGGCTTTGCATCCAAGGTGGATACAATGGGCCACATCCTTGACATCGCCTGACGTCACATATATCTTTGACGCGGCAAATCAGACTCAGGAGTTTTTGCAGTATGAATTCGTTCATCCAGCTCCTCTGTCTTTGCGCCCGCTCGAGGATTACCATTTTGTCATTTACACTGACGGTTCTGCGCAACCGGCAACTGGATCAAAGCACGCCTATTCAGCGGCCTGCGCAATTGTAGTCGGTATTTTCGTGAAGGGTGATTTCCAATCTGATGTCGTGCATACGCAGTCATTGGGTGATTGTACTGCGCAGTTGGCGGAGCTTCATGCTCTGGTGCTAGCGCTAGAGTTTCCTGATCCCCGAGTCACTACTCTTATAGTGAGTGACTCCTTTTATTGTGTCCAATCATACAACGACAATCTACATTTTTGGTCTCAGAATGACTATCATGATTCCAAAGGTAGCACGATTAAGCATAAAATGCTTTGGGTTCGAGTGGCAGAACTTAAAGAACGTCTGCCTTTCGTGAATGTTATTCACACTCTTGGTCACCAACGAGTTGGTGTCCATGCTGTCGGCAACAGCTTGGCTGACGAGGCAGCAAAAACAGCAGTGGCAACATACTTAGTAGCAGCAGTTACAAGATCCAAAAGTAAGATCGATGATGACATCTTGCCAGCTATTGCTGCTACAGAGCAGGGAACGAAATTTCCAAGAGGTTTCCCTTCTCGTTACCATTATCGCTTAAGTCTTGATAACGTCCCATTAGTGAGGATTAATGACGTTGGTGACAGATTGATTCCCAAAGCGGACTGCAGACCATCTTTGATATTAGCGGCTCACGAGGGCATGGCGTCCGTGCATGCCGGCGTTGCAGCTACTGTATCTCTGCTACAACAACGTTACTGGTGGTGCGGTTTGTATAAACAAGCCCGAGCTTATGTTCTTAATTGTGACATTTCCCAGCAGATTAAACCTTCAACTGCGGCGCTCCCACCACAAACTCAGTTGTACATATCTAATAAACCAATGGGTTGTGTTTATTTAGATCATTGCGGTTCATTTACCTCTGATACTGCGTACAAATACATCTTGGTTGCAGTAGATTCGTGCACACGTTTTCTGTGGGTGTGGCCACAAAGGAGTGCTGATTCCCATACTGTCATAAAGGATTTGCGTGTCTTTGTTGGAAGTTTTGCATGTGGTACCTTTCATTCTGATCAGGGCCCTGCGTTCGCCTCTAAGGCGTACCAAGAAGCCATGAGAAATTTGGGGGTCCAAGTCAAATTTTCGTCTCCATACCGACCTGAGGGTAATAGTGTAGTGGAGCGAATGAACCGTGACTTAAACCAATCTTTGACAGCCAGGGTTTTGGGTACTGGCCGGAACTGGCTAGCCCACTATGACGTGCAACGTGCACTTAATAATCTCCCTAGAAGGTCTCTGGGTGGGCGGACCCCATACATGATGCTCTTTGGCATACGAATGTTTGTCCCGGACCTTGATGGTCTAGACATGGCGGAGTCAGCCGCGCCCTTTGACATAGATGATCACTCTGCTGTATTGCAGAATCTTCAAGAAGCCAGAGACAGTCTAGCGAAGGAACACGTACCCTCCTCATCTGATGCTGCGCTTCAGGTTCCGGTAGTCGGCTGGCTACCTCGAGTTGGTGATCTGGTCCATGAGAAGGTGGAGAACAAGAAGGAGTTCGGCCCCTCTTATCGTGCACCAGTTCCAGTGCTTGGAGTACACGGTACTCGAACAGTCATTTTACCTCCACTTCCTGGTCGAAAGGATAACAGGTACATCTCTATTGACAATGTCAAGCTACACAGAGTGGCCGATTCTTCTTAGTATGACTCCGGCAGTTTCTTGCCCTTCGATGGTGAGAAATTCTGTTGTGGCCCGAGCTTCTAACACCGTGCCTGATGTTGCCGTCGAGATGCATACAGTTACTGGTCCCTTATTGCCACCGACACCTGGTGGTCTGCCTGAAGATGTTGAGTATGCTTATCCCGCGAATGTTACATTGCCTGTTTTACAATCCACCACAGTTGCCCACTCACAAGACTATTTTGACTCTAATTCAATGACTTCCATTGCCCCGTCCAAAGTTTCTATTTTTGTGGCCTGGTTCAAAAGACATTTTTTAATTCCCCCTTGGACTTACATTTGGCTGGTGCTCATATGTATTTTTTTGTTTATGTCCATTGGCTTTGTGGTAGTGTTTTTAGACTTATCAATGGACACTACCTGAAAGAAAGATCTGCAATTCGACTAATTGATGGAACTTTGGCCCCCACTCCTCATCACATATTATGAAAAGGGACCAGCCTTTTGTGAACATTACTACCTGGCCTGTACGTGATGGGATCGCCTGGGATGCTGTAAAATTTCAAATTCATGGCCCCACTGAAGTAATTAATGTGCCAAATGTATTTCGTGTTTCTATGGGTGATGTCGTTAAGCAGAACATCCACTCAGATGACTGGGATGTTCAAGCCATAGAAGCACTGTTTTCTGATTTGAAATATTATTCTGCATTTGATGCTGAGGATTTGTATTTAGATACTGCTAATTATGATGAGCAATTCTGCTATCATCATTCTGGCACGCATTTCCTACACAAAGCAAATACGTTTAGAAATTTTGTAAATTATACACAATGGGAACACTGTCCCGCCCCTAGGCTGGGCAGCTCTGCCACGTTAGTGGACAAATTCACCTATTTTTCTGATTTTAGTGTGTCAAATCCGGCCTCTTTTTATTTTAAGGTTGCGCCTGAGTCTGCTTCTAAGGTTAGACTGACACATACCAAATTGTTGTATTCCAAGTCCTTTATGGACGAGTTGGAAATTGGAGGATATGATCTGTGGAAAGCTACTGTCGATCTTAAATCGGTTTGGGGTTCTAAACCGTGGCAGGTACAGGGAACAGAAGCTTTGCATCGTGCCTGTATTATCCCGAATCACATGTCATTTTTAAATTCGTCTATTTTTCAGGCCACCTGTTTTGGATTGGCTACTTCTAAAAAATTAAATTCACCCTCCATTCCGGGTCTGGGTGCTTATCCCAATTGGGGTAATCATACAGATCTGTCCCTTGCTACGTTGCAGACGTACGTTTCCAACACATCCTTCAATATTTCTGAATTGAATCCAGAGGGGTGGTTGGTGTGGCAGACGAGTTCAGATTCCTGTCAACATCGGTTTCTGGATTTAGCACCGGGGTATACACAAGTGCGTGTAGACCCCCATTTTGAATCTTCTCACACTGTAACTACCTACTCAGTAGGGAAGTTATGCCAATCGTGGCTGCAACATTCCACCTTAGCATCAGTTAAACTTCATTTAGCACGATTAAACGACAAAATAGATTTGAATGATTTTGTTAAGGGTCCTGCAGTTGGCAGGTCCAAAGATGGGTGTATGCTATTTACAGCGAAGTTTGGAAGTTATCACAAATTGAGGCTGCGTCCAGATTACGTGCGATTGATCAAGCCAATATGGAAAAGGTTTTGGCTGTAATAGATAATAGCATTAACACCCTGTCTTCCAGAATTTATACTTTAGACAATATTGTTTCATCTGTGGTAGACATTGTGCAGGATGATTTGTCTGTATTGTATCATGGGCAAAATCAATTGCGTTCTATTATGCAGTTTGCATGGACGTTGCAAACGTTAAAGGCTGGGATTATATGAATACTTCATCTTTATTCCTTCCTTTTAATTTAACTGCCTAAACAACAGTTCATGTCCATGAAAGATGCTACATACTCATTGCTGCACATTGAAAAGTTAGAACCTTTGCCTTTCTCTGTTGCTGAATTGAATTCCGCTGTGTGGCTTATACATGGGTTGATCACATTACCGTTCCCTCTGTTTAAGTTCAGTTCGTGCATGAAACATTATGCTCTAGGCAGATATGAACAACTTGGTACTGCCTTCCTGCACGAAGTTTGGTCACTCCCATTCACGTATAGATGTGTGAGAGACGGCAAAGAGGTATACTTGAAAGGTGAAGAGTGCACTTCCACTCCGGATCACTCTGTAGTGTGTAGGCACATTCAATTGCATGGTGCATGTAATGTGCACGCTCCTAATTTAGCTTGTGTCCTGAAAGGGATCCCTGTGCCAGTTATAACTCCGTCTTTTACGCTGCTTGCTAATGGTAGTTATTTGCTATTAAATAATGAAGCTTGCTGTGGGATGTTAGTGGGAATTCCCTACATCGTGACTGTATCACAGAGAGTAGTCTGCTGTAATAACGTCCTTTTCCCACCCCCGCATGGACGGCTCGATGTATCCATCTGGCCTTCCATTCCAACTTTGAAAGCAGAGTTCAATAAGATGAGCAGAATAAGGGCTCTATTGTCTCAAAAAGAAGTCGCGTTGACTTCATCCCGGGAAACATTTGTCCTTCACGTAGCAAACCCCCGCACTGAGGTGCAAGCGCTTTTGAATACTGATCTCCCACTTCATTTTGGGACCCTGATTCAGACTATCTTTAATGCCTCGTCAACAAGTGGCCTGGCTAATTTTTTTAAAATTGTGGGCTCCGGCCTCGTGACCTCCTTTCAAACTATTTTTGGTGTGATCCCGACATTTTTTCATTCTATTTTTTCCAGCGTCTTCGGAGGTCTCCGTTTACTTCTCGCCCTCATAGCTGGAATACTTTTGTTGATCTGTGCACTGCGCTATGGATGCACAACTTGCGTCACACGACAGCATGTCCCGGCTGCTCCATCTTCGTAACTGGATGCTTGAATACTATGGCGCTTTACCACTGGCAACTCTAAGCATAGCCTATGGATTGTCCTTCCGGTTTCCCTACTTTACTTGTGTGCAGCCCGTCTTTCATTGCCTAGATTGTCCGTTCCAATGGGCTCTGGATTTGTGTCTGTCGAACTCAGTGTCTCCTGCCCCGGATTATGATCGGCTGATGAGCCCCTTAGTGGCTCATGAGTTGGACTGTTCTGGCGTCGGGATTAGGGCCTGTGGAGCAGCACATGGAGTCCTTGGGAATTGGGACATCGGAACGGCTGCGATTGACTTCTTAGCGAGAAGTTATCTTGAAGAACACGCCAGTTGTCCTCGACTGGTGCTGGAGGCTCCGGTGGTTGAGGAGCATGTATGTTCCTTCCCCGTGCTGAACTGGATGGCAGATAATTTTGCGGAACGTTCCAATGATTTCCTCTTGGAAGCTGTTGCAACTTATTGTGCTTATACATTGATGGATTGACTATTTTGCACCTTCATTTCGTCATTCGTCCTTCAATGATGTTTTTTTATCCTTTAAATGGTTTTTTTCATTCCTTTTTAAAAAAAATTCTTTGTTTTTTCTCTTCAAACTTTTTCACTTACCTTATATGGACTTACAGTTCATGCCCTTGGTTCCGTTCTATCAAACTTGAACTCTGCGTTCTTGCAAGTGCACCCCTACTGGTTAGTGGTCCGATCAAGGGGGGGTGTAGTGAAGATCGTTATCTATATATGAACAATGCTAAGTTAGCTCAACCGCGTTAGATGTTAGAAAGCCAACTTGCCGCTTTTGCTGCTTTTGCACACAACACTGTAGTCACATGTTATTAAATTGAGAAATGCTTACTCGACTTTGCTTCACATGAGAACTGTCTGTTGTTCACATCCCAAACAGTGAGCAGCGACCTTGGTCTGTACACAGTGTAAAAAAACAGTCTGGGTCGCTAGACGGTGCATGTTGTTGGGTTCAGGTTGATCGGCCCACTATTTAGCCATACAGATCCACTGTCATTTTAGTATGATTACTCCTTTAATTTTCTATGGTATTGTAACTATGCTGATGGTTTTGATTTTAATCGTTTGTCTGCTAACGTTAGCCAAAGTACTGCATCTTAGGACACGAGGTTTATAAAATAAACTCTTTAAACTTTACCGTTTCTCTGTTTATTCTGTTGTGGACGGATATGAGAATAATTACGAACAGGTATTTCTGATTCCCACCATTCCTGAGAAGTACACTAAGTCGCTTGTTCTGGGTTGTCTATACATTGGGACCGCCGAGCTAAACCTCGGATAACGAATGGGACACTGATGCTGGTTGGATAAGGGGTTCTGGGTTCTGAGGTGAGTTTTTGGTACATCACTATTCACTGAGGTCCTGGTTTCCTGTGCATAGTTCTGTGCATAAGCAGAATCCCTGCAACAGGCAGATGTGTCACGTTGTAAAGCCCTGCGTCACATGAAACCTGCGTCAGGTTTCATGTGGGCGTTCTGTCGCAGGGTGGGCGTTCCCTTGTAGGAAAGCCCCGTAAAACTGACGCAGTGAAATCTACAAGATTTCACTGAGTCAGTTTTACAACGCTGCTGCGTCAAATCCTTACGCCTGCTTGAAGCAGGCATAAGGAGTGACACACCACATTAAGTATGGGTGGCCCCTGTGCATTGCAGGAGTTGCGTCACGCTTGCGACGCGACTCCAGCAATGCGCCGCCCATACGCCACAAGATGCGTCATGCATTTGCCCCTCCTTGCACCATGGTGCGCCACATTGTAAATGCGAAGCATCCGTGGTGGCACAAGGGGGGGATTACGTGACACATCTGTTCTGGCGCATCCCTGCTGATTTGCAGAGATGCACCAGAAGTTGTAAATCTGCCCCAAAGTTGGGAAGACAACCATTGGTAACAAAGGCCAACAATGTAAATGGGTGCAGCACTTTAAAGAACTGCTGAACCAGCTAGTGCTGCAGTATCCACCAGACATACAGCCAACTGACAAGGACTTGCCAATCGACTGCAGCTGACCAACCAAGGAAGAAATACGGCAAGCCATCAAACATCCAAGAAATGGGAAGGCAGCAGGACCTGACAACATTCCTGCTGAGGCACTGAAGGCAGTCATTGAAACATCAGTAGACATGCTGTACCCCATGTTTGGAAGGATCTGGTAGATGAAAAGGTGCCATCAGACTGGAAGGAGGAATATCTGTCAAGATCCCCAAGAAAAATGACCTGAGTAGCTGCGCAAACTACAGAGAGATAACTCTTCTATCAAACCTAGGCAAAGTGTTCAACAGAGGCCTCATGAACAGAATGAAAGAACACGTTGACACTCAGCTGTGAGACCAGCATGCTGTCTTCTGTAAAGATAGTTCCTGCACAGATCATATTACAACACTGAGCATCATCATTGACCAGTTGATGGAATGGAATTCCCCCCTTTATGTCAACTTCCTCGGCATTCAACAGCGTGGACAGAAAGACCCTTTAGAAAATCCTACGCACTATGGTGTGCCAAATAAACTCATAAGAATCATGAGAAACTCTTACCAGGGAATGACCTGCAATATAGTCCACGGGGGACAACTCATGGAAGCCTTCAAAGTGAGGACTGGAGTCTGCCATGGTTGTTTGCTCTTGCCTTTCTCTGGCTGCTGGCCATGGACTAGATCTTGAAGATATCCATAACAAGGAAAAGAAATAGGATCCAGTGGACATCTTGGACGCAGCTAGATGACCTGGACTTTGCAGAAGACATGGTCCTAGTCTCCCATACCCATCTGCAGATGCAAGAGAAAACCAAGAAAGTGACAACCTCATCAGCACAACTTGTCCTCAACATCCACAGGGGAAAACATAAAGATCCTGAAGGCTAACATGGCAAGCCCAACTGCAGTCACTCTTGTAGGCGATGCACTGGAAGAGGGTGAGGCTTTCACCTACCTGAGTAATGTCATAGACAAGCAGGGTGCAGTGGCGTAGCTAGACATTTTGCCTCCTGGGGTGGTCCCTGAGCTTCCCGCCTGATGCAGGTAAGGGCGTGGGGTATCGATCGGCAAACAACTTGTTCTCAGGGCTGGAGGGAGGTAGTAGTTGACAAACTACTTGCTTACCTCTGACGCCCCAAAAAAGTGTGTTGCTTGGAGCAGACCGCCCCCTCCTAGCTACGCCACTGACAGGGCAGCTCAGACATGGATGTCAAGGCAAGAATCGAAAAAGGAAGGGATGCCTTTATTCAGCTAAAGAAGATCTGGAGCTCCAAGGACCTAATGCTGCAAACCAAGATCAGGCTTTTTAACACCAATGTAAAATTGGTCCTTCTGTATGGAGCAGAAACATGGAGGACAACAGTGACCACCACCAACAAAGTCCAGAACCTCACTGGCACCTGGCTGAGGTAAATCCTTCAAATCCGCTGACCAAACACCATCAGCAACTATGACCTAAGGCAGCAGACTTTCCAACACCTTGCTCATAAAGAAATCATGAAAAGACACTGTGGCTGGATAAGTAATACCCTCTCCAAGCCTGCATCAAATACCACCAGACAAGCCCTCACCTAGAACCCTCAAGCTAGAAGGAAAAGAGTAAGGCCAGGAAAGACCTGGCATCAAGGCCTCAAGGCTGACTGGAAGGAGATGGATTGCACCTGAAGTCAGATTGAAAGTTAAGCCCAGGACAGAGATGGCTGGAGAGGCTTGGTTGATGACCTATACCCCAGGAGGGAAAGTAAGCATAAGTAAGTAGGTTTCAGGAAACGTCAAGAGGAGTACACTCTGAAACCAGACAAGGGTCCAGAACCTGGGCAACAGCACTAGGGGGGTCAAGACGTGCTCCAGCAGAGGCCAGTAGTTGGGTACTCTGTTGTTTTAATTGGAACTGATGGGCTGGTAATGTAGGAAAGGGCCTTTGTGAGCTGGTTAGCTAGAGTAAAGTATGCAGATTATGGCCAGCAAAAATGGGTTCAGTGAAAGGAAACAAAAATCTGGGGGAATGTGACGCAAAAGATGTTCATTTCTAACAGAGTCGTTTAGACCTTGGCAAACCATGGCCTCTGCTCCTCTAGTGAGGGGTTGTCCACTGCATTTAGAGTCCTCAGCAGACATGTGGGAATTTCCATGCCTTCAGCAATTTGTGAGTGGTTTACCACCTACTTGAAGTAGGGGGTAAACCGTGAGTGTTTCGCAATCTCAAATGCGGTCGCAAAACAATAGTACATTGGTATTAGAGTTGCTTTGAGGAAGGGACGCCCTTGGCAAAATAGCGTTTATACATATCACCACCATTTTTTGCAGTCGCAAAAGGGTTGATTTCCCTTTTGCGACTGCAAAAAATGTTTGTACATCTGGGCCAATGAGTCCATAGCAGACAGGTGGGGTTCTCTGTGCCTTCAACAAAAGCTGGTACAACAGCTCCACTGTGTGCACTGAACTTTGCTGAGTGGGTGCCATCTTTCATATGGTTATGGGGCCTTATCATGGAGTACACTTGCAAATACCATCTTGGGTCTTGTCTACTTAACCTTAAGCTCAGCCCTGGGTAGCTGTGGATGCGAGCGGAAAGGCTTGGCAAAGAAACTTAGGAGTCCATTAGGATGTCGGGCAGTGGCACCACCGCGGTGCTGGCGGTGCAGAAAAATGCATTTTTCCGCACACGAGCAGCGGTCCTCACGCCCACCATATTAGCATGGCCAAACATAGGCCATTTGCCAACCACCGCGGTGCGACGCGCACCGCCATCAAAGTGCGCAACCCACCGCGGCGGTGGGAGCCAATCGAGACTCTCCGCCGTGCTGAATGACATCCGCCCCGCTCCACAAATTAGGGTGCCCCAAACAAGCAGACGCACCAGAGCGGAGAAACAGAGAGCTCGAAACCAGAGTCACGGTCCACACCACCCGGTCACGACTGCCATGGATCCAGCTCTACACGTCTTTCCGGTGCTGTACCTGCTACATCACCAGCAACTCATGGACCGCCGTCACAGGTACGCAATAACACAACACACAACACATGGGCTGACACAGGGTCCAAATCCACATCAGACACCCTGGGGGGGACGGGAACACATCCACAAGGGCACACACACATCACCCACCTGCCACCAAGTCACCCCTCTGCATTCTGGACACACAGCTACCACCACCATGCAGCAATGTCCCAGTCACGTCACCGCTGTGGTGAACACAAGGGAATACATGCGTACAATGCAGAAGGCAGGGCCAGTGCCAGGCATGGGCAGGGCACAAAGACCACAGGGCCACACCTCCTCCCACCACACACCAGCACACCCCATGAAGGCACATGCCATGTGCCCCTCCTGTGCACCCCCATGCACAACAACAAGCCAGGTCAATACACACCCTACACCACACAATAAACAACCAGGGAGACAGACACTGCAGGAGTGGCTGCACAGGAACACACAGCACAGCAGCACAGGGCCTGGGAAAAACACACACCACCACAACACCACACTAAGGGAAACAAAAATGAGGACAAGCACCAAATGAACACATACAAGGAACAAACATCCAAATGGACACACAGCCTGCATAGTCATACATACATACCACAGACTGACACACAGAAACATACACACCCCACATGCCAACAGCAATGGAGCACAAAAAATAGGAAAACCAAAGTGGGCTGCACACAAATGGAAGGCCATGGAGACACACAACAAGCATGTGTACATGAATGGAATGAATGAATGGAAAATTTATATAGCGCATAGTTACCCTCGGGCATCCCAGCGCTTTCTCCAGAGTGACCAACAAAAAGAAGCTGACAGTTCGACCGCTTTAAGCCGGAAAGAGATAAGTTTTCAGAAGTTTCCGGAAACGTAAGAAACACGTCTCTGTGCGCAAACACAGGGGAAGATTGTTCCACAGGATGGCTATATTAACTGAATATCTCCGCCCCCCGGCCCGAGCCCTTTTAACTCTAGGAACTTGAAGAAGATGTTTTTGGTCCGAACGAAGGGCCCTGTTAGCTTTATAAGCCACAGCTAAATTCCGCAGGATAGGAGGTCCCTTCCCCTGAAGAATTATGTGTGCAGTACAGAGAGCCTTAAATTTGACCCTTTCGCGCACCGGAAGCCAGTGCAAGGCTATCAGAGCGGGTCTGGCTGATTGCGTCCTACGTGTATTCATAAGAAGCCTAGCCGCAGCATTTTGTACTTGCTGAAGTTTATTAAACGTGGCTTCAGGGGCACCTAAAAAGATGATATTACTGTAGTCTAATCTAGATACAATAAGCCCCTGAACAAGTAGCTTTCTAGACGGCCAAGGTAGCAGGGGGAGAACTTTCCGAGGCTGCACGGAGGAGACCAAAGCACACTCCTGCCGTTTTTTTTCCCTGGGTCCTAAAGGACAGGTCACGTTCCAGCCAAAAACCCAAACTTTTAATCTCTTCTTTAGGGCTCGGCAAAGCTCCCATGCAACTGGGCCAGCTGGAAAGAGGAAGAGAGGGGGTTTTGCGTCCAAGCAGAATTAGTTCGGTCTTTGAACCATTCAGCTTCAACGCTGAATCGCACATCCAGGTGTGAACCTTAGACATGCAGGAATGCAGCGAGTCGGGATTCTCCACCAGTTGGGATAGGGTGACCACCAACTGCGTGTCGTCGGCATAGCTGACGATCTTAATGCCAAATGGGGCCACCACATCTTCCAGGGGGGCCATGTATACATTAAATAATGTGGGGCTCAGAGAGGAGCCCTGAGGCACGCCACACTGGAGGGGGATGGAGGCCGAACGTTCGCTACCTTCCCAGACCTGATACGTCCGGTCGCAAAGAAATGACTTGAGCCACTTCAATGCCACACCTGCCACCCCTATATCTGCCAGCCGTTGGATCAACACTTGATGGTTCACCGTGTCGAAAGCAGCACTGAGGTCCAGCAGCATCACTGCCACTGACCCTCCCGAATCTAAAATGCTCCTGGCTTCCTCAACGACTGCCAGAAGAGCAGTGTCAGTGCCCTGCCCTGGCCGGAAGCCGGTTTGGGAACCTCGTAACAAGCCATTCGCCTCCAGGAAGAATGACAGCTGCCGGTTCGCTAGTCTTTCGGCAATCTTACTAAGACCAGGGAGGAGGGAAATAGGCCTGAAATTTGCCAAATCAGACAAATCTAGATTCGTTTTTTTCAACAAAGCCTTTACCACTGCCCTTTTCCACCTCGGTGGTACCAAACCCTGCGCAAAGGAGGCGTTAATAAGGACCGCAACTGGGGCTGCGATGGTAGTTGCTACCAATTTCAAAAATCTCATAGGGACCGGGTCCCTAGGAGAACCACTTTTCAACGAACCCAACTCGTTGCGAACTTCATCCACTGAGACTGGCCCGAAAGTATCCAGGTAACCATGGGCACCTCGAGGTTGGTTATCTATAAGTGTGGTTCGGGCAACCTGTGGAAGGGAGCTAAGAATATTAACTATTTTCATATTAAAATAGTTTGCAAGCTCCTTACATTTCTCGCCAGGGCTCTCAAGGGTTGCCAACGGCTCGGGAACTTTAAGAAGTTCATTTACCACCTTAAAAGTTTCTCTGGAGGAATTAGCAGAACTATATATTCTCTCCTCAAAAAATTGGGCCTTCGCAAGACGGAGAGCAGCTTTATACGCCCTCATTGCCGTGCGATAATCCTTTCGCCTCGCCTCTACCCCTTCCTTTCATCATGCCCTCTCCAGCCTCTTACAGCCCCTCCTAAGTGATCTCAGGTCGGGCGTATACCATAGAGCCGAAACCGCCCTCTTCTCCCTTATTAACATTCTTTTCCTAGGAATGATAACATCAAGAGAGCTGGTCAGCCACTGGTTGATATTTGCATCTGCGCATACCGGGTCCGTAACATATGAAGGGCGCGAACCTTCCAAAACATTAGCCCAGCTGTCAGCCGACAGCCTAGACCAGGCTCTCTCCAAAGAATGAGCCTTTGGGAGAGGGATCGTAGCCCGCTTAATATGCCAGGTAAAAGGCACCAGAAAATGATCTGACCACGGAAGGGGCAAAGGAGACATGGTTTTAAGAAAGGGCATCACATGCAAGACAAGGAACAGAGAACAACACCCTCAGACCATCAAAGCACACATGGCTGGTACAGTCAGTGAGGACAAACCACAGACATCACAGTGCAACAACACAGGGAGACAGCAAGGCAAACCATGTAGAGGCACTAGGATGAAAGGAAGGCCCTGAGGTCAAACTGTGAACAGCCACACATCCATACAACTACTTCACAGGAGTGCACCAGCAGCACTGCACACAAGGCCCATTGACACACCCCATGACTGACAAACACCATTAGGAATCTACACACATACCCCTCCCCCCTCACACCAGCAGCACACAACACCAGTGTCAAAAACACTGAAGGATGGCAATACTTGCCAGGCAACACACACACACAATCACACACCCTGGATGTAGCCACAAACATCACACACACACAGGGATGCGACAACAAATGTCTGCACAATAACAACACACAAACACATAACCCAACCGAAACACACACAGAACCACAACAAGACCACACAAGCCCTGTGCAGCTAAACTGTGGAAAGGCAATGGGAGCACAGAAACAACAGGAGGACACAACATCATCACTCAGGAACAATGCACAGACAACAACATACCACAACACACACACGAAGTGCACCATCACAGAACAACACAGCCACATCAAACAAACAACAGATGCACAGGCAAATAAATCACATAGCAAACACAGCAGGACATCAGGGGATGCACACCAGGCAATGACAAGGCAACAGACACACACAACACTGCATGCACAACAAGCAGTGTGTGCACACCAAACATACCAGCCACACACAGACATCAGTGACAGAACAGCAGCCCACACAACACCATACAGCACAGCACAAAGACAACAGCACACCCAGTAAGTGAAGCAATAACACAGCCAACACACATATATCCAACACAACACAACACCAACAGATACACAAGTCTGGGACACAAAGGTGGAAATAACTTGACCAGAGGACTGGGTAGCACACACAGTTGGACTGCATAGGAGCAACCATGGACAGGAGAGTCCTTGGATGGGGATGCTTCTGAGGCATGTGTGCCTGAGGTCTGCTGCTTTGCTTTTCTCTTTGTGCTCTGGGGTGGCTTTGGTCTTCTGTGGGTATGGTGTCTGTGCCCGGGACCGCTTGGGTTGCTGCTACTGTGTGCTTTGTGTGCCGTATCATGACTTTGATGTATGTGAACAGTGGTCACTATCATCAGACGTGGCCACTGCCAGGGGGGTGGACAAAGGGACTGGAGCTGGACTGTGAGTATGTGCCTGTTGAAAGGCATACGTCAATGTTGAGGATAAAGCCTGGACAGTCCGGTGCAGCCCACCCACGTCTGAATGTATGCCCTCCATGAAAGCAACCACCTGTGCCAATTTTTTGTCGTGGTCAATGAAGGAATTGAGGAGAGCTGTCTGACCTACACACAGCTGGCGCAAAAGGTCAACAGACTCAGCACTGATGGCAGCAGGGGGGACAGGGGCAGAGGCAGCAGTGCCAGCGGTGAAGGACACTCTTCCCCTCTTACTGAGTCGGACACGGGCAGCACCAGAGGAAGTGGCTGGGAGGGTGGGCACTGGCCACTGTGTGGTGGTGACGATGCAGAGTCCCCATTCCCTGTTCCCGCCAACATGGATGCATCCCCGCTGTCATCAGATGATGTGGTGCTTTGCGTCTTAGGCTGGGATTCCTCCAGCAGACTCCTGTCCCCCTCTGAGGTGCTGGTGACGTCTGTGTCACTGGGCTCCTGTGCAGCTGTTGTGCTAGTTTCACCCCCACTGGTGCCCGTCTCCTATCCCTCTGTGACCATAGGAGATGCTGCATGACAGAGAGAGAGATGTAGGGTCAGGTCAGTGGTAGCAACAGAACAAACATATGCAAGCAATGCATAACAAAAGATGACCACATCTACATGTTGCACACCACCCTGTGAAATCACATTGTGCCAACTCACTAAATAGACTCAAACAGTGCTTGGAAACTGGAAATTCAGGCATGAGTGAGCTAATTAATCATCAGGGAACCGGTGTTACAAGTAGGGGGGGTGGGTCAGCAAGGTTAAATGGTGCGCGTTAGGAGAGGTTGGCTTTCAGATCAGACTACTGAGAAATGGTGAATAGCAGACGCAGCGCGTTTAGATCCACAGGTAAATGGGAGTGTTTGGGGAATACAACTGGGCTCTGAGTATGGCATGTGTTTACGGGCAGATAGCAGTTTGATAATTATGTTCTGTGGGGTGAGGGACGGTATGTATTTTCAACATTTGTCTAACGCATCAATGATTGTCAGTTGTTTAGTGGGGATTCAGCAAGGCGTTTAATAACAGGGTTGGTTTCAAACAGGGAAGGAGAGGAGAAGTCATTGCATAAAATTTAGTTGTTTTTCATAGGGGCTCTGCACAACGACTTCACACATACTTTGTAGCACTAACTAGCAGAGGGTGTGTATTAAATGCTAATAAGGATTGATGTGGGTAGGGTATGGGAGGCTATGTTTTAAACGTTTTTCAGTGAAGAAGTGTTGGAAAATGAATATGGGTTTTATATTTCTTAACAGTTTCGCCTGATGGGCGCCACAAATAGCCCGAAATGCATTGGGAATATTGAGACTCTTGCTGTGATTCATGAATTGAATGTCTTATCGCAAAGTGGTAAGAGGCTTGGATGGGCACAACTATTTTGTGTGAAGCTTAATGGACATTTTTTGGCACAAAAGAAAGTCGAGTTGGCAAATCTCAACAATAAAAGAAAACTTAAGACACATTTTGGAAATTGGAAATACATTTATTCACTGCTGTGCGAATGGGTTTGCAGCCCACACCGGCTGCACATGGTATGCTGAGCCATGTGATGACCACACAGCACAACACCCTGCTTGTGACTCTGTTCAACCAGACACACAACTAGCTCTGAGCACACCTAGGGACATGATGGGGGCACACGCCTTGTTGCCACTGACAGATCTAGATGGAACAGGAGGGGACAACACAGACACAGACTACAACATGACAGTCCACAATGGCCATTAGCCCATGAAACCCACCATGTCGCACTTCGGGGCCCAAAGACTGGTGCACATTGTTGTCAGATGTCTAGGCCTCCCCAATCTGGGTGCATGCAATGGACGCATTGATGAAGGCACAGTCAGATTGGGCATACTGCTGTTCCCTCCCATGGGATTCCCAAGACTACCCCAATGCAGAAGAAACCTGAAGAACACAACTCATAATGCATTGGGAATGCACAGGATTCAAATCACCTTTGTAAGTACAGGTATGGCAAAAGCATGACACCGGCACCCAGCCCAGTAGCCACTTACATGCCACTGCATCACACTACCAACATCATATAGGCCAGTGCTGGCACAGGCTCTGTACACATGCTGCCACTCCCAGCCAAAGTCACCCTCCCCAAATGCTCACCCCTGGCTTGCTGCTGATGCTCTTTCAAACGTGCATCCAGCTCAGGCTGTCACCTCCAAGACGCGCCCCATTAGTGGTGTCATGCTGCGCCGTGCCAAATGCCCAGTGTGAGGAAGCAGCCCCAAGGTCATCTCTGCCTTGTTCTTTGCCAGCCTGCTGATGTCATCCCACCTCTTGTGGCAGTGGGTGTGCCGTCGGTTTGAGACCCCCAGAGCTCGAACCTTCGCTGCAATGGCCCTCCACACGGCCTTATGCTGGTGTACCTTGAGCTGCAGTCATGGGAGACAAGAGGGGGAAATGATCAGTGACACAGTGTTATGTACCGACATCTCTCAGTATAGCAGCAAGATACAAACTCATCACATATCCAACGATATGTCTATCAGAGACTAGAGTACATCTCACATGGTACATCTGCATGGGGAAAGCTGATGTAAATGCATGCAGGTGGGAGGGGAAACACAGTCCCTGCACATCTCACACACATGCAGGATGCCAGCACTGAAGTACTTTTGTAGCCTGCCCACATCTCCAGTCCATTGTTGGGTCGAGCAACACATACATCACATATCAACCTGTGTTTGGGGGTAGACTCACTGTGTCCAAGACTGCGCAGCCCTCAATGTCCCTGCCCTGTGAATAGATAACTGTGTCATGGATGTCACATTGAGGGACATGATCTCACAAATCCAAAATCCCCTTCACAAGGCCGGTAGTGTGCAATCTACAGTGCTGAGATGGCGCATAGCAGGAGTGCCATGTGAAAAGACTGATGTGATACTCTGTAAGTGAAGTGATGTGTCCTTGTCTTTGTAGGTGGGGACTGTGCTGGCCAGCTGGGCTCACACTGAGATGGACTACAGGGGCACACACAGCCATTCAGCCAAGCAATCATTGTCCTGACTACAGCATTAATAACCTTCTGTGTCACTCTATGGCTGACAACACAACACAGGTCACTCATACATAAATGTGCAGGGAGGCAAACCTGTGGCATTGGGTACACACACCCTCCCCCTGGAGACAGCATGTCAGGCAGTGCATGACACTACCCCACACTTCCAGGCACATACTTCATCAGTCCAACTACATTTGTGGCCACCCTGCCCTACACCCCACTGTTGAAGACTTACCACAACATTTGGGGCACCATATAGCCTTAGGTACTCTGTGAGCACCTCATCCACCAGGACCTCCAGCTCCTCGCTCATGAAGGGACTGGCACGGATCTTCTCTGTCTTTGCCATCACTGTGGACATGAGACAACAGCGGCAGAATTGGATGGGGAGGGGTCTCTGGCAGCAGTCCCTGGAGGCAGCAGCAGGTGAGGGGTCTCAATCAGCAGTCCCTGGAGGCAGCAGCAGGTGAGGGGTCTCAGGCAGCAGTCCCTGGAGGCAGCAGCAGGTGAGGGCTCTCAGGCAGCAGTCCCTGGAGGCAGCAGCAGGTGAGGGGTCTCTGGCAGCAGTCCCTGGAGGCAGCAGCTGGTGAGGGGTCTCAGGCAGCAGTCCCTGGAGGCAGCAGCAGGTGATGGGTCTCTAGCAACAGTCCCTGGTGGCAGCAGCAGGTGAGGGGTCTCAGGCAGCAGTCCCTGGAGGCAGCAGCAGGTGAGGGGTCTCAGGCAGTAGTCCCTGGAGGCAGCAACAGGTGAGGGGCATCTGGCAGCAGGCTCTGTGAGCAGTGGAAATGTGAGGATCACTCCCACACATATATAGCCCCCTGGGCTCCTTTTCAAAGGTGCCAAGCTACAGCAATTGGTGGTCCAGGTCTGCCTCTTTCAAATGCATCCAATGACCGCCTCCGCAGTGGCGCAGCACGCCTACCGCGATCTTCAAAATTGCATCATGCCACCGCCATCGAGGTTCTCATTGGCTCCAGGGCAAGCTCCATGGCGGTGACACACCGCAGGGGCCTGGTGTGCGCTAGCGTGATATTAGTTCTTTCAAATGCATCCAATGACTGCCTCCGCGGTGGCGGAGCACACCTACCGCGATCTTCAAAATTGCATCATGCCACCTCTATCAAGGTTCCCATTGGCTTTAGGGTATGCTCCATGGCGGTGACACACTGCAGGGGCCCGGTGTGCGCTACCACGATTTTGGCGGCAGAGCATGCCAACTGCCATTTCCCCATGTGTCCATGCCTATCACTACCGCACATGTGTGAATGGGGGTGCTGGTGACACACCGCCGGGGCCAGGCGGTAACTAACGCGATATGGGAGCCATATATTGACATGAGGCACGGCCATTCAGGCGGCAGAGCATGCCAACCACCATTTCCTGATGTCTCCATGCCTCTCACTACCGCACATGTGTGAATGTGGGTGCTAGTGACACACTGCCGGGGCCAGGCGGTAGCTACCGCGATATAGGTGCCATACAATGGCAATGGCCATCTGGCAAACATCAACAGTGCACAGTACCCACATGGTCAATGGCACATCATTGTGCACATGACGCCAATGTTCCATTTACTCCACTGGTGACTTCACATGCCATGTTTGTGTGTGTGATTTCGTAGATTGGCCTATACTCACTCACATGTCACTTATGGATTTGATGGTCGTGTAGGCAGGACAGTGTTGTTCTGGACTCTACAATGTGGACACATGTCAATGTGTTGAGGTGCAGTGACAATCACAGCAATGCTCGTCTCAATGAATGATGATCTATTTTGCATGGCCTCTCATGTCTGCTCATGCCCACATTCGTCATTCCTGCGCTGACTGTGGTCATTGTGTTGTGGATGTGTGCCAGGTTGAAATGACGCATGAAGGTGTGACAGGTACAGCAGCTAGGCAGGAGGCAGTGGGGTTGATTTGTTACACATATGCTGGATGCTATACTCCCAGGCGTGCCCATGTGAAATGTGGCCATATCCCTATGTGCATTCACATTGACCAAGGTGGTTGTTTGAGGTACTTGTCTTGTGTAAGTTTACAGGTGTGCCCTTTGTGTAGCAGAAGGTGTCCCTACATGTAAGCTGGTCTGTTACTCAATATTGATGTCAGTCATTGCTGTTGTTGTGTTATCCAGAACGTGATATGCTGTGCCCATCTCATGATGTATTGCATTGACATGTTTTCACTTTCATCTCAAATAGGAGGAGGCCAAATTTGATTCGTCACTTGACGGTGCTGGAGGACATGGAGGATGCAGCGATCATCTGGAAATGCCGTCTGGATAGAGCCACCCTGAAAATCCTTTTTGATCTGTTGGAGCCCCACCTGCAGCCTCGCCGGACATTTCCAACAGCTTTCACCCCAACTTATAAGGTGATGGCGGCCCTGCATTTTTTTGCCACTGGATCGTTCCAAGAGACAGTGGCCAGCATTGGTGGGATGTCACAACCGATGTTCAGCATGGTGCTGTGTGATGTACTGTCTGCCATGATGATATACAAGGACAGATACATCCATTTCCCCAGGGGTGCTGAATTGCCAGCTGTGAAGGGAGACTTCTATCTCCTTGGACACATCCCCAATGTTGTTGGTGTCATTGATTGCACCCATGTCTGGCTTGTGCCACCACAGGCAAGTGAGCACATTTACAGGAATGGCAAGCATTACCACTCCATAAATGTGCAAGTGGTGTGCCTGGCAGGTATGATCATCTCCCACGTGTGTGCCAAATTCCCAGGCTCGGCCCATTGACTCCTACATCCTGCGGAACAGCATTGTGCCCCGGCTGATGGCTAATCTGCTTCCAGAGCGTGCATGGATTGTGGGTGAGTATGCCTAGTCACATGACGTGCTGGGTCTGTGACCTGCTGCCCTCTGCCTCCGCAACATTGCAATGTCTATTTGTGTTTGTCATACCTAGGTGACTCTGCAAATCCCAACCGTCCCTGGTTGCTGAGCCCACTGAGGAATCCCATGGCCCCAGCTGACGTCAGCTACAATGAGGCACATGGGAGGACATGGAAGGTGTGTCAGATTGCAGTGGCATGCTGCATGCTCCACAACCTAGCCATTTGCAAGGAGATTCCCCTGCTCCTAGATGATGGTGAGGACCCAAGGCCCCCGCTTGCAAACCAACCAGTGTTCAGTGATGAGGACAGTGGAGAGGAGGAAGGTATTGACCTGCATGAACAGCTCATCACCCGCTACTTCACTTGAAGGTGGGTGACAATGTACAACATACCCATTGTGTGATGATATTGCTGTTGTCATGAAGGGTTATGTGAGAATTGTAACAGCAGCCAGTTGTAGGCTCAGCAGTGGTTGGCAATGTTTCTGGGACAGGTCATTTGGGAACATCTAAAGGACGTGTATGTTGACACTTGTTACCCATTGTGACGTGTGCATGTTGGGTTATCCTGATGGTAGGTGTTGTGTGATGTCTGTGATGCCACACCCAGACCAGTGAATGTTGTTCTCTTGTGTTTCCCTAGGTGCCTTCAACTTCTCCTTGCCTACATACAGCCCATACTCCTGGTACATTGTGATCATGTTGAAGACTGTACATCCTGCAATAAAGACGGAGCAGACACGACAACATGTGTGTAAGGATATTTTACTTGCAATGGTGAGATGTGAGGGGGTATACATTTCCATTGGGGTAGTGGCGGAGCAGTGAGGTGACAGTTATGGTAAATTAGATAATCGAGTAGTCACCACATTGATGTGGTGACCTGGTCCAACAGACAGATGCCATTCACAAGGCAGTGTGGGGAAGGATAGTCCAAAAAGTCAGTGCAGTGGTGAAGAGGGTTGCCATCATGGCTGGCTCCGTGACTGGCAGGTGCTTTGTCTCCAGATACTCCCACGGTCTTCTTAGGACAGCCCCTTCATCATTTGTCAGGGGGGGGACCTGCTGCAGGGCCATTGGGGTCTGAGGACTCACCCCTCTCTGTGGGCGCAGGGGAAGATGGTGAACTGTCATCCTGCAGCCCACCAGAGGGAGGTGGAGGTGTTGTTTGTGGTGCAGGCCTGTCCCTCAGTACTGCCACTTGCTGGCCCAAGAGGTCCACGATTTGTCCCATGCGGATGTAAATGGACCTCATCAGCAGGATGAGCTCGTGCAACAGTTCGTCCGACTGGCCCGTTCGTCCCTGGGCCTGTTCGTATGCGCCAAGGACTCTGGTGATGTGTTCCAGGGATTGGGTCCTAGCCTCCTGGTGTCTGTGGGTGACCCTGTCCCTCCCACATACCCTGCTGCCACTGACCTGTTGCCTCACCACTGTGGGCATCCGCATCCTCTCCCTGCCCTCGTCCGTCGGTGGTGTGGGGTGGTCATCCTTTGGGACAGGGAGGGTGTTGCAGCAGCACTGGTGGTGGTGGTGGTGGCCTCACAGGCCGTGACAGCAGGGGTCTGCTGTGAAGTTGCTCCCTGGCACACCAGATGGGCCGGCTTCATGCTCATCGTCCATGGAATCCTGGGAGTCAACATACGAGAGTCCATGTACGGGGGGAGACTGGCTCTGCAGGTTGCTGGTGTTGTCCTCTGCAGTGAGTTCTTGGTCACCTGTGGATCAGATGGGAAATGGTCATTGTAGTGCACATCTCAAGCTTTGTGTTAGCTGTGTGTCATTCACTTTTTGTACACTGCACAATTGACTGATCATCACATTGTTTACTATGTGCCCTACTGTGCTTCCTGACATGATGCAGATGTACATCCATCACTTGGTGTGAGGTGTCAAGGCATACTCTGCGACCCATGCATAATTAATGATTACAGGGAACTGTGCCATTTAGGGACTGGCACAACATGTTTTTCATTGAGGACTCATCGTTGATTTGTCTGACCTGGCAGGCGTCACATCTGGCCATGGACTGGCCATTGTCATCTCCTGCATACCTTTATCCTGTCATGTGCATAGCTTGATTTGTACCACCACACATGCTTTCGTATTTTTCGCATGGTCCTTGTTGCACTTGCCCCATGCCGATGCACATGTAAATAGGTGCTGTGCATGATTGTGCCCTGACTTTCTTCTACATGTGCATTGGTGTGTCTCACTTTAGTAGCTGTGACAGTTTCCTTAGCTTACCTGTGTGCACACTGTGCTTCGCAATGGGGTGGGTGAGCCTCTTTGTGCAATGAGAGGGCTGGTGTTGTCATATGGCACCATTTATTTTGTGACGAATGTGTGGGTGCACGTACTGGCTACTTACCTGTAATGTGCCCACAATTGGGTTTGTTATGTGACACATCTATGAGTGCGTGGTGGAGGCTTGGATCCTGCTCAGTGGGGTCACAGGACAGAATAATATGTCTACCTACCTGTAAGTTTGTTTGGTGTCGTGCAATGGCTTCCAACTGCTTCTGGGTGGGGTGGGGGAGGGCTCCATCCTGCTTAGGTGGGAGGCAGGGGGCATGGTGGAAGTGGTAGGGCAGGCCTCCCACCCACAGACACCCTCCCAGGGAAGATGGCTACCTACCTGTAAGTTTGTTTGGTGTACTGCAATGGCTTCCAACTGCTTCTGGGTGTGGTGGGGGGAGCGCTCCATCCTGCTGAGGTGGGGTGCAGGGGGCATGGTAGGAGTAGTGGTACAGGCCTCCCACCCACACACACCACCATTGTGAAGATGGCTTCCTACCTGTAAGTTTGTTTGGTGTACTGCAATGGCTTCCAACTGCTTCTAGGTGGGATGGGGGAGGGCTCCATCCTGCTGAGGTGGGAGGCAGGGGGCATGGTGGTAGTGGTAGTGCAGGCCTCCCACCCACAGACACCCTCCCAGGGAAGATGGCTACCTACCTGTAAGTTTGTTTGGTGTACTGCAATGGCTTCTAACTGCTTCTGGGTGGGGTGGGGGTGGGCTCCATCCTGCTGAGGTGGGGGGCAGGGGGCATGGTGGGAGTAGAGGTACTGGCCTCCCACCCACACACACACTCAGTGTGAAGATGGCTACCTACCTGTAAGTTTGTTTGGTATACTGCAATGGCTTCCAACTGCTTCTGGGACGGGTGGGGGAAGGCTCCATCCTGCTGAGGTGGGAGGCAGGGGGCATGGTGGGAGTGGTAGTGCAGGCCTCCCACCCACAGACACCCTCCCAGGGAAGATGGCTACCTACCTGTAAGTTTGTTTGGTGTACTGCAATGGCTTCCAACTGCTTCTGGGTGGGGTGGGGGGGCTCCATCCTGCTGAGGTGGGGGGCAGGGGGCATGGTGGGAGTAGAGGTACTGGCCTCCCACCCACACACACACTCAGTGTGAAGATGGCTACCTACCTGTAAGTTTGTTTGGTATACTGCAATGGCTTCCAACTGCTTCTGGGAGGGGTGGGGGAGGGCTCCATCCTGCTGAGGTAGGAGGCAGGGGGCATGGTGGGAGTGGTAGTACAGGCATCCCACCCACAGACACCCTCCCAGGGAAGATGGCTACCTACATGTAAGTTTCATGAGGGTAATGTGATGGCTGACACATGCTTCTGGGAGGGGTGGGAGGAGGGCTCCATCCTGCTGAGGTGGGGGCAGGGGGCATGGTGGGAGTGGTAGTGCAGGCCTCCCACCCATAGACACCCTCCCAGGGAAGATGGCTACCTACCTGTAGGTTTGTTTGGTGTACTGCAATGGCTTTCAACTGCTTCTGGGTGTGGTGGGGAGAGGGTTCCATCCTGCTGAGGTGGGGGGCAGGGGGCATGGTAGGAGTAGTGGTACAGGCCTCCCACCCACAGATACCCTCCCAGGGAAGATGGCTACCTACATGTAAGTTTGATGAGGGTAATGTGATGGCTGACACATGCTTCTGGGAGGGGTGGGGGAGGGCTCCATCCTGCTGAGGTGGGGGCAGGGGGCATGGTGGGAGTGGTAGTGCAGGCCTCCCACCCATAGACACCCTCCCAGGGAAGATGGCTACCTACCTGTAGGTTTGTTTGGTGTACTGCAATGGCTTCCAACTGCTTCTGGGTGTGGTGGGGAGAGGGCTCCATCCTGCTGAGGTGGGGGGCAGGGGGCATGGTGGGAGTAGTGGTACTGGACTCCCACACACACACACCCTCATTGTGAAGATGGCTACCTACCTGTAAGTTTGTTTGGTGTACAGCAATGGCTTCCAACTGCTTCTGGGTGGGTGGGGGAGGGCTCCATCCTTCTGAGGTGGGAGGCAGGGGGCATGGTGAGACTAGTGGTACAGGCCTCCCACCTACACACACCCTCCCAGGGAAGATGGCTACCTACCTGTAAGTTTAATGAGGGTCATATAATTGCTGACACAT
Organism: Triturus cristatus; assembly: GCF_964204655.1. Taxonomy (NCBI): domain Eukaryota; kingdom Metazoa; phylum Chordata; class Amphibia; order Caudata; family Salamandridae; genus Triturus; species Triturus cristatus. The sequence goes on along the minus strand of NC_140592.1, from coordinate 1,002,109,396 downwards.
GCTTCTGGGTGGGGTAGGTGGAGGGCTCCATCTTGCTGATTCTGTGGTACAAGGGGGCCTGGTGGGAGTTGTATTGCTGTCTGTATGTGCACATGTCCCATGGTAATGTTGGTAGCTATGTTTGGGGTGAATAGGAGTGGGTAAATGTTAGATCTGTGAGACATGTTTTTGTGAGTGTGTGGTACAGATGGATTGAATTTGTCCTAGGTGGTGTAGCTTTGTAGTTGTGCGAGACAGTACATAGCCGTGTGGTGGTAGTCATTTGTTTGTACTTACCAGCCTCCACTCCCCTGGCTACTCCTGTGAGACTCTCTGGATGCAGTATGGCAAGCACCTTCTCCTCCCATGGTGTGAATGGTTTTGGTGGAATGGGAGGGCCACCGCCAGTCCTCTGAGCCAGCTCACGGTTCTTGCTTCTCCTCTCCTTGACAACCCTCTTCAGATCATGCCACCACTTCATGATCTCCTTTTTTGATCTTGGGGTGGTCCCTACTGCATTGACCCTTTGGACTATCTTTGCCCATATTTATGTCCTTGTGGCTAATGGTGTCTGTTGGACCAGGCTACCAAACAGCTGTATTTCCACTTAGACTATCTCATCTACCATGACTGTCAACTCACTCTCTGTGAATTTGGGCATTTTCTGTGTGGCCATAGTGTGTGGTGTGCAAAGTGGGTGTGGGTGCAGGAGTGTGAGTGGTGGGTGTGGTTGTGATGTGTATGGTGTGTGATGTGCAGGGGGTTAGTAGTGCAGGTGTGGAAGCGGTGGTGGTGCTGTGTGTGGTGTGTCTAGTGATGTTGTGTTCTTTGCCTCTCCTTTAAGCTGGGGTGTGTGTCCCTTCTCTCCTGGAGTATTGCAAAGGATTGTGGTCAGGGAAGGGTCTAGTTTTATACTCAGCTATGTGGGTGTGTCCAAATAGGGAATTGCTGTCAGGTGTGTTGTCCTGGGAATTGTATTTTACTTTTTGCCATGTGGTTGTGTCATTGGGGTGTGTTTTGTGTATTTGGGGGGCATGGCTAGTTTTCTGTGTGCACTTTTTGGCCTTATTGTGGGTTTTTTGCTTCGTCCGCCATATTTTTCATGGATCGTCCGCAGTGGTGGCAATGCTGCAGCACTTCCGCTGGCTCTCCCATTCATCCCATTGTGCGACCGCGGCGGTCGGAAACAGCGGTACGTACCGCAGGACCATCGGGGATATTCTAATTTCCCATGCGGTGTCTCTGCTGTACATGAGGCGGGTTGGTGTTTTTCCGCTGTGTACCCGACCACCGCGGACGGATTTTGGCAATCACCGCCTGCTACGGGTGGTTTTTCTTGGCCCCGTTCTGCCGCGGTCGGTGATTTTTGGCGGATAATTCTAATTTGGCCGCCGGTTTTTCCACGGTGCCGGCGGGCGGTTGTTTTCCACTTCAATGGTGGTCGGGGTGCTTTTATTTCTGACCGCCATCCTAATAGGCCCCTTAGTGTGAAGTATTTAATAGCACCAAAGAACAGAATAAGAAAATCACACACCAATAAAAAGAAACAACACTTTATAAAAATAGGCTATATTTGTATTAGTATTTAGGGATCTTGATCATCAAAATCCACCAGAGGGTACCAGAGGTACAGATTTTAGAAACGTTTATGACTTTTAAATGCAACCACAAACAAGAACTGGCAAACATAAAGTTTGTTAACTTTTGAAAAGTTTGGAAAAGTTAGCGCGAATACTCTGGCCTGACTTGGGTGACCAAATCCAGCAGGGATATGGTCTATGGGGCCAGAAAGGTTGCTTTGGTTCAGTTACCTGGCCACCTGACCATTATTGAAGCAAGTTCCAAACTTTACAGGACAACCACCAAAGAAGTCAATGGAGTGGCCCTGATGCTGAGGGATGCAAGCAAAGATGTTTAAAAGGATGCGTCAGGTGTGGTGCCGTCGACAGGGGTGTCTTGGTGATGGTTCCTCGGTCCACGGGTGATGTGGGGCGACTTTGGCCATGGAGATCGGTCCCTCAAAGTCCTCTGCATTGCAGTAGCCGGTCAGTTGATGCTGCACTACTGGTCACACTGCACTACTGTTTTTTTGGGGGTTTTTTTGTCCTCATTCGCCATCAGATACCTCCAGAGCAGTTTAGATTCCTCCACGGCCCCCCTCTTGATTGGCTCCAGCTAGAGTGCTCCGTTTCTGAATGGATGTGCTTTACACAGAACCTCTCTTTCCCACGTTTAGTTTGTTCCAATATACTCTGGAGACGCCCAACAGAACAACCAGAGGGGTGAAGTATCACAGTATAAAGGCATAATCATAAGACAGATTTTCCCTATCTTTAGATTTTACTCAACCAATCAGCACACGGTAACCAAAAATCTTTTTGCTTGCTCTTCTTTTTTAGTAAGACTCTGTCAAGATTGTATATTTAATAGACAATAACTAATCTGTGAATGACGGAGATGTGTTCTTAACCCAAAATTTACAAATTTCTCTCTGTCCTAATAAAATTAAATAAAAAAAATAATGTATTCTCATCTAGAGACATTAACTCTTAAGATGGTGACAAACCAAAAATTACAAGAGTTGTACTCAACTGGATACCAGGCCCAAACATAGATTCCATACCTCTAATTATGGATGTCCAAAAGAGGACATCATCTACCTTAAGCTGCAGGCATTTCGGATATTTTGGAGTTGGACCCTTCGCAAATTTAGGCAATTTAAGGGGAGACCAGTATACCCTGTAAAGACAAAAAATATGATTTCTTTTTAGGTTTGCAGGCTGTACTGTAGAATGTAGAATGTTATAAGATACTTGCCATAAAGCTGCTACTTGAATGCCAAGCAAGCACTCTCCCCACAGCTCCGATGGAAGTTGAAATTCTCCATCCGCCAGGTCCACCAATACCCAATATAGGGTCACCACCTCTTTCTTTTTTGTGATTTTCTTGCTCAAATTCGATTCTAGTTCGTTAGACATACCAACCGTCATACTCAGAGATTGATGCCAGCTCTTGATTTGCATGTATTTAAATCTGGATAACTTATTGTCCGTAAGTAACTTCAGCGATTCCCAAGAAAGTAGAAGGCCATCCGGTACAAGTTGTTCCCATCTCAGTAGACCCGCAGATTTTAGCGGGATTGCTAGAGCATCTTTGGTCCACTCAGGTGAACCTGGAGCATCCCAGATGGGTGCCAGCGCACTGTTGTAGCTTATCTTTAGAAGCTTCCTAACTTTAAACCATGTTGATGCTAAACTCATTAGGATTTTTAGGCAAAACCTTTAAAAAAAATCTTGGGTCTCCAAACTTGTATAAATATCCTTGGTTTCCTCCCTCTAACTCTAACAACATCGCCTTAAACATTAAACCAATATCTGAGCCGTCTGGTTTATTCAAGAGCATTTTGCTGGTCCTAATAGAAAATATCCTTGCATAGAAAACTAAATCTGGCAGGGATAACCCTTCCTTGTTTTTCTTCCTGCGCAACTTTTTCCATGAAATCCTAATGCCTTTAAAAGCCCAAATAATACTGTTTATTTGGCCTGGAGTCTTTTTAAACCCTCTTCTTTAAATGCCAGCAGGATATTTTGAAACAAAAGCTTAGGTAACACCATCATTTTAATTAAATTAATTCTGCCTATAAGCGTTAAAGGAAGGTAAGCCCAATTTGTCAAGGAATTATATATTTCTTTGCTAACTTTGTGCACATTCGTGTCTAAGATATCTTCAATGTTATGTGTGATCATAATGCCCAGATATCTTATTTCCTTTTTCAATGAATAGGAGCTAATATCTAAATTCCAGGCCATACATTCGGTCAAACTGTTGCGCTTCATTATAGATTATTGGTATTGTGTTGTTTAGATCTGCTGTGTATACCATTAAGTCGTCAACATACAAAGCCACCTTCCTTTCCCAGGTTTTATATTTGAAAGGGGATATTTCAAGATTGCTTCTGATCTTCCCTGCTAGTGGCTCAATGTATAAATTAAAAAGTAGTGGGGACAGTGGGCAACCTTGCCTTGTCCCCAGCTGGATTTGTACAGGCACAGACAGGTTTCCATTCACTAATATTCTAGCAACAGGGGATTGGTAAATCAAACTAACTACTCTACAGAAATTCTGCCCCAAATTGTATGCTTTCAACATATATTTTAAATAGGCCCAATTAACTCTATTGAATGCCTTAGTGGCAAAGGTGATGATGGCTAGGGGTAGTTTATGAAGTGTTGCTAAATCAATTGCCCCTATCAAGTTATAGGTAAGATCTTGAATTCCCCTACCCCGGACGAAACCTTTTTGATCCTTATGCAATAACCCCTCAATCACCCCATTTAACCTCTCTGCTAGAATTTTCACAAAAATCTTATAATCTACATTAAGTAGAGAAATGGGGCGATATGAATCGCATAAACTAGGGGATTTTGCAGGTTTAAGGATCAGTGATACCGTGGCCTCATTCCAGGATTGTGGCATGCTCCTGCCATTTTCAAAAATATATGAAAATAATTCCTCCATCACAGGGATAAGAATCATGAGTGCCTTATAAAGCTCTACAGGCAGGCCATCTGGCCCAGCAGCTTTACCAGGTTTACCTGCTGCCAGTGCGCTTTTAATCTTGTTACTAGTTATCGGGCTATTTAAATTAGGTGCTTCATTCTCTGTGAGCTTTATTGTCTGGTCTTGACCCAGCCAGGCCCTGATTGTTTCCTCCTGAACAGTTAGATCTTCCCGATAGACACCTTCAAAGTATTTTTGGAAAGCCCCTTCAATATCTGTGAGATTCTTTAAAAGCACCCCATCAGAGATGACTTCTTTGACGATCCCTCTAGCCATATCTTGCTTAGTCGTCCATGCCAGAAGCTTGCCACAACTCTCCCCATACTCAAAATGGGCAAATCTGCTAGCTTGCCATTTTTTTTAACCTTGAGTCCATCACCGCAGCCAAATCAGATTTTAAAGATTGCAACTTTGCTGAGACTTTCTTGTCTATCATATTGCTCCTTGGAGTGATATGGTTTTGTTTTAGCTTCTGAATCTCCCCCTCTATCTTCCACACCTCAGCTCTATATTTTTTCTGTTTAGCAGTCTGTAACGATGTTAAGTGGCCTTTCAAGAAGGCTTTGTAGGTATGCCACACTACTTCTAATGGGGCAGTTTTTATATTATTGGAGAAAAAAGCTTTTGACTCTGCAATTAAGGCCTCGATCACGTCTTCCTCTAACAGAGTGGCACGGTCTAAGGTCCATCTTCTGTTAGGTAATTTAAGTGGGGCTTTGAGAACTAGATATACTGCGGAGTGGTCAGAAAGATGTTCCCCCAGGTGCTTCATACCATGTAACCATCTTTTCACCTCCGGTCTCACTAAGAAGATATCTAATCTAGATTTATGACCATATTTCTTATTATGGAAAGTAAATCCTTTTCTTTTCCCCATCTTTTCTCTCCAAACGTCGGACCAAGCTAGTTGCTTTATAGCGTTTTTAATCGTTAGTCTCATTTTATTATTCTGAACTGCTCTGCTTTTCACTGACCTGTCTAAGGCTGGGTCTAAAACCACATTGAAGTCCCCCGCCAAGATTAACGGATCTGGGAAATTTAATCATTCAGAAAGAAGATCTCTAAAAGGGGCTGGATCATCAATGTTTGGTCCATAATATCCTGCCACAGTGAATTTGTAAGCATGACATTTAATTTTAGCTTTAGCCCATCTCCCCATCTTATCCACTTTATTTCCCTCAAGGAAGATAGCCGGATTTTTATTAAAGTTTATTGCCACTCCTTTAGTTGGGGTTTTTGTGTAGTACATATCACCTCCTGAATCCAAGTCCTGGATTTACACAGTGCTCTCATCTCATTCTCCACTAAACTAGTCTCCTGAAGTATAAAAATATGTTCTGGGGAGTCTCTTAAATATTGGAGAATCTTTTCCATCCTGTATTTAGATCTTAACCCATTTAAGTTCCAAGACAGAACTTTTAGCAAAATATTATGCTCCTCTGTTATTGGGGCCATAACTCAAAATCTAAAACACAAATCCTTTTCAGAGCCTCACTTTGGCGAATTGGACATTTTTTTTGTTTTCTCCCACTATGCCCCACCCTGTGCTCCCCGCCCTCACCCTCCCTCCATTCCCCCGTGACCCCTTCCCTGGAGAACCCCTGCTTCCCTTTCCTATGGCCCTACCCTGGCCTTCGGAAGCTCCCTTCCTTGAGTCAGCAAGATAAACATACTTTACTAAATAAGATCTTGGAAAAAACAGAAAAATAATTAAATAAATACATTTTTATATATAGCACTTTTATACATTTTATCTACTCCTTCAAGCCTTTGGTACAATATGGCGGTAGGGGTGAGACGATATATGGGTTTCCTTATTAACCTCTTACTACCTCAATTCCCGCTGAAATAGACTGCAGAAAATTCTCTGCATCCTCTACCCGTCTAAATGACTGCATTTTATTATTAGACATTACTTTCAACAAGGCTGGAAATTTCAGCTGAGCTGTAACACCCATTTTTCTGAGAGGTTCTAATAATTTTCCCAGCTCCCACTGCCTGGTTGCTGTTATCTAGGAAACATCGGATCTTATTTGAAACATTATTCCGTCAGTGTTTAACGTGTTCATCTTGAGTGCCTTGTTTAGAATTTTATCTTTTAAACTGTAGGTTTGAAAATAAACTAGGATTTTCCACAGAGGTCTTGTTTTATTTGGGTTCAAACTGAAAGGATCTCTATGTACCCGCTGTATATCAGCCATCAGATCTTGGACCAAAGTTTCAATTTGGGTAACTTGTTTAATTAGCTTTGCAACAAACTCCTTAAGATTCCCTCCCTCTGTTCCTTCCAGAACTTTTAACAGACGGATATTATTCCTCCTTTGAGAGTTTTCGAGAGATTCTCATTTATCCTGAAAGCCTATATCCTTCTCTTTCATTAAGTGTGTATCTTTTCAGTTTTCATTCGACTGCGAAACGAACTCAGCTACTGTAAGTTCTAAAGCTGCGGTCCTCGCTGCCAAAGAATCCAACTTAAGTTCCATCTTTTCACAGGACATTTTAATACCGCTTGATTATTTTCTGAAACTGTAAACCTATCTCTAACTTCTTTAGTCAGCATATGCAAAAAATCAGAAACTGAACGTGTAGAGGTATGATCTTCAGGATGTTCTTTTTGAAGCTCCCCTAACTTTGGGCCAGGCTCCACAGGCTGGCTATGAATCTGCTAACTCTCTAGGGAGGCCGTACTCTCACTTAAAGAGGGCATATCCTCTTGTACTCTATTAGCTTCATCCACCATCCTTGATTGTACTATGATTAGCTCCTCTGGTAATTCTGGTAAGTCCAGGTCTCTCTCTAGTACTTGGAACCTGTTAGGACTTAATAGGCCTTCTGGAAATTCAGGTAACTTCGTAGGGTTGCTCATAGGCGCTTCGACTATTGGTTTTAATGTTAATGTGTTCGGTGCAACCTTGAAATAAATCCTTAAAGAGGGGGTACGTTTTGGGTTCTGAAGGGGATGTTTTACTTTCTTGGTTTTTCTGTTTTTTGCCGTAACCCAGTCCCCAGTTGCAACTGTTTCTTGTGGAGGTGAGACTTTTTTAACGATAATGGGACGCTGTTTCCGTATACTATCTCGAATTTGGTTATCCACTTTGACAGAGCTCAAACTTGTACTTCCTAATGTGTACCTATTCTGACCCCTTAATATCAAATTCGAAGGTCTGCCCCCCGTTTTATTATCCAGAGTGCCCGATTTCCCCCGTGTTAAGCCTGTTCCCCCAACTCATTATCCAGATTCACATTTACACTTACTTCATCAGCCAATTCATGTCCATGCGTGACTTTCCCCAACACCGGCTCCTCTGTCTTCAGTAAATTTTATCGCAGCGTATGTAACTCAGGAGCAGAAACTGTGCTGCCCCTGCCTCGACTGCCCTGGATTGGGAGCCTGCAACGGCTTTCCGTCCGCATCCTAACTCCCGAGCTGCACGGGACCACAATGAGTCCTGCGCTTCCAGAGGCTCCTTGGAATGACTCAGGGCAGCATCTGCCTTTAGTGCTTCAGTTGTTCCCACTACCTCCAGGGCGTCCGGCCCTCCGGCCGAAAGCAAACGCCCAATCGCCATCCAGAATCAAAAGACACCGCGCGTCGAGTCCACAAACTGCTGCCTGGTTCTAAATTCAACAGAACACAGTAAGCGTTTTCCCCTTTTCTCTAAATCCCTCGCCTGTTTATTTTCGGCATCTTGGCAGAATTAGTGTTTAAGCATTATTCAAATCCACCGTCGCATTCAACCTGTGACATTGGTCTTGTGTCACTGGTTTTGAGGGTCGCACAATATGTTGGTCACATTTTAATTTCAGTAGCGGGTGTGGTAATCATGAGAGGGTGAAGGGGATTGAGGCGTGGGAGGGACAAGATCTGTTTGGTTTTCAGAATATTTTAGCTCCAACACACTAGAAATAGAAGGTGTGGGATAATGAGGGCAGGTTTAATAGGAGAGGCACATTTTGTTTTGTATCGTTTATTTCAGCAGTGAATGGGTAGCTGAGATGTGCTTTTTATTTCATTACAGAGACCCCTGACGAAGAGCTGGTTAGGCTCGAAATGCATTGGGCATTAGTAATGAGTCATCTTTGCTGCAAGTTTTTATCTTGACCTTTATTTGAACGTGTTACTGTGAAAAGCCTTTGAGCACTCAGTGGACATATGAAAAAATTAAATAAAGAAACAGGATGGAACTTCGCTGTCTCTGCAGTGATTTATGGAGTTCTGAAGAGTGATGGCACAAGGAATCATATAATTTTGGGTCTTAACATGTATGAAAAATGGTGAAAATGGATACGTTTACAACAAGTGTTTAATATGAGGGAAGTTTCCCATACAGCAGTGCGACAGGAGGGTGCGCCAGGTGGTGCCCGAGTTTTCTGCTTTTGCATAAACTGTGACCGGGGCGGTTCACAGGACCTGTCTGCACGCATTCATTGATGAAAAATGTTGAACAACAGCAATAAAAGTACAAATGACATGGGAAGGAGTGCATTCCTACTCATCAATTGTCTTTCTGCTTCATCAAGAGGCATTCCATCAAAGATGTAGGCTTTCATTCCTGGTACAACCTCTCCCTATCAGTCCTCCGGAGAGCTCCCACAATGTTAGTCCTCCTAATTTATGGCTGATAGAGGCCAGAGCCAGTCCTGTATTCATTCCAGAGAATTTCACCACGAGAGCTCTCCGAGGGAGTCCACAAGGGTCAAACAGTCGTTGTTCCTTGTGAGGAGGAGACTTCATGACTAGGCATTTATTTATTTATGTATAAAGTTTTATATAGCGCAAACATGACCCACGAGGGTATCAGAGCGCTTTACAGTCAAGAACATAAATGTATGAGGTGTTATGCACACATTCAGAAGTGTCAATACGAACAAAAGCACTAGTAAAATATAAGAATAACATACATAGAGGACCATGGTACTGCAGGACGTTTTACAATAGACAGTTAGTGAAAATTAGGTGATTGTGTTTGCACACATATATAAATATTAAGACCACAGTCGATTCACAATACAGATGACGTGTATAGTAGACCAAGAGAGACCCACCGCCAGCTAAACGTTACATAGCATACAGTTGATGAGCAGTATGAGCTGTGCTAATGGTCAGAAGACTCGACCAATCACATGGGATAGGTAAAGACATTTGGGTCATGTAGAAAACTCTGTGACATCCTAGAGTTGAAAATTAAGGCAAGTATTTGTTCATTAGATGTATTTTTACTTCTTTTTTTACGGCGGTAAGGGAAGTGATACCACGCACTAATGGAGGTAGGGAGTTCCAAATCTTAGGTGCAATCCCTGAAAAGACTCTACAGTCGGTTCTCTTCTTGTGGAAGTATTGAGGTTTCAGATGTTGGTGAATCAATTACTAATCATCATTTGTACCTTAAATGCACATGATATACCCATATCCCAATACATTGTGATTTGAGGATTTATCCTTTCTGTTCCTTGATAAAAAATTCAAGTTCAAAAAGACTGAAAATAGCCCACAAAGCTGAAGGCTACAAAAAGCTAATTCAAGTAGTACAGCAACAGTTTGTTTTCTCAAAGTGGCGTGGTTTTCAGAATACTTCTCTGTAACATGGAAGTCTTCTCAGCAAACCTTTTAGAAGGATATCGTTCCACCAAAATGAATAACAAATCCATGAAGCAAGGGTGCCAGCTGCACAGAGTAGCAACTTGAGTGCCTAACGCCTAATGCTCTAAAACACAAGGGAAGTTATACTCGACAACCCAAGTTGGTTGCCACCATCTCCAGTTCTTCTTTGTGGTGAGTATTACCAGTGCTGGATTAAACCCTGTGGAGGCCCTTAGGCAGTAAAATATTTCACCCCCCTCGCAAATTATCTCCTATTATGTTTTTAATTTTACCGACCAACAATTTTAATAAACTAGTCGTATTACACTAAACTAAACATTAAAAATTATTAATGTTACTAAACAAAATTTAATTGGAAACGATTTTAATTTTCTTTGGAGATCAAATCAATATTATTTTGATACGTTTTTGCGGGGCCCTTAAAAGGAGTGGGAGCCATAAGCTGGTGCCTTCTTTGCCTATTAGAGTAATACGTAGTGCAGTCTGGCGAAGCTCGAAGCATTTCGCCAGACTGTGCCAACATTGAGTGCATATCATTAGCCTCTTCACTCCCAGAAGGCAGGAGGGGCTAGAGCACAGTGTCCCTGTGCCTCTGCAAATGCCCTGGGCGGGGGGGCTCAATTCGTTGAGGCCTCCTTCATGAGGTTTCTGTCAGTGGGACTTGTGTGGTATTCCTGGTTAAGTGGCAGCTTCTCTCCCTGATGAACATTTACATGCCCTTTTATCCTGCACAGAGTTGCAGATTTCTCCAATTCTCAGGGGTTGGTCCCACCCTGTGGTGGAAGAGAGCAGCAAGCAGGGCTTGACCCTCCTAAGACATCTCCCTGAGTTCAGAGTCTCCCCTCCATGTCAACTACAAATTATGGAAATATAAAACTGTCTTTACATGAGCAGGAAACCATGGCCAATGGAGATTTCAGCTCCCTTAACGTTTTCTTTACTCTGCAAATCAGAGTTTGTGTTTTTTGCAAAGGATTGGGCGGCTGGAATCAGCTGATCAGGATTTTATATATTTCCTTTCACTGACACCCAGCAGCACCAGCAAAGGCCTTCAAGGGTTCTAGATATTCCCCAGCAAAACGCGTGAATAAGGGCAGGGAACAACCGGCCCAGTGGAAGGTCCAATCTGGTGCAATAGGAAGTAGATATAGATTCAACAGCTCACTGGACACCACTTGAGTTTCAACGCTTGGGCACCTGCACACTGTTAATTCCAAAGAAGAAGAGGGCATCCTAAAAGGGACTCACAACACTGCATCCTCCTGGAACGCCATTCATCCTGCACGTGGTGTTTAGGGTTCAAACATACATGTGAAACATTCATCACCCTGCACACAACACCGCCCACCACCACATTTGGAGGTAAAATAAAAAAGCCCAGTTTATGGAAGGCAGCATGAATTGTAATACTCTCACTTGCACTCTAGGGCCAAAGATAGAGGCACACATTCTCCTCCCCAATTTAGTAACACCAGTTCTGAATTATCAAAGAGGCAAAGTAGGCTCAGCCTATGGACCCCACTCCTTTTAGGGGCCTGCGACAACTGATCAAAATAATATTGATTTGATCTTGAAAGAAAATTATAATCAAGCTTTCTTAAATTGTTTCTAATTCATTTTTGTTTCAAACTTTTGCCACTTTTAAAAAAGCCTACTCTAGATCCCTCCAAACTTGCGAGCTATCGCCCTATCTCTCTTCTACCGGCATTGACAAAGGTGTGTGAAAAAGCGGTCTTTAGACAGCTTGCCGCCTATGTTGTCATCTGGTGCTCTTCACTCTGCCCAATCCGGATTTAGGGCGTCATACAGCACAGAGACTGCACTCGTGGAAATGGCAGAGGCAATTAGGGAGTGCCTGGACGCGGGTGGCAGGGCGGCCTCGATTTTGCTTGACCTCTCTGCCGCCTTCGATACAGTGCCCCACCAACAACTTCCTGCCCGACTTACAAACATTGGTGTTACTGGTCCCGCTTGGGATTGGCTGAAATCCTTTTTGGAGGATTGCACTCAGCAGGTCTGGATACCACATTTTTCGTCGGCCCCCAGGAAAATGTCAACAGGAGTACCACAGGGCTCTACTTTGAGCCCTTTGCTCTTTAATATCTATCTTACACCTCTGATTTTTCTTGCGGAGGAGCTGGGTGTTAAGATCATAGCGTACGCTGATGATACCCAGCTCCTATTTACCTGGAAGGATAACGACTTGTCATCAGAAACTGCCCAGAAATGTCTTTCGACTGTTTTCAAGTGGCTTGTACATGCCCAACTGAAGTGCAACGAGGACAAATCGGAGGTCCTCTTGTACGGACCGTTTCCCCTTTCCTTTAGAGATACCCTGTGGCCTCCAGACTACCCACGGCCCAATTCAGCTGGTAATCCAACAAAGAACCTGGGGGTCTAGTTTGGAGAGGACCTTAGGTTCTTCACGCAGATTAAGAAACTTACGGGGGTATGCTTTGGTACTCTTAAATCACTTAGAAAGTTCTTCCCCATGCTACCTAGGTCAGCCAGGGAAATGGTGGCCAGTGCCCTTATTTTATCCCGCATTGATTATGCCAATGCCCTGTACATTGACATTCCTGGCTACTTGCAAAAAAAATTACAAACTATAAAGAATGCCGCGGCCAGACTTCTGTTTAATATCTCTGTAAGATCAAGCGTCAGACAGCATCTGCGGGATCTGCATTTGCTCCCTGTGGCCCATAGAGTGCAATTTAAAGCTCTCACTCTGGCTCACAGAGCCCTACATGGTTTAGGGCCGACGTATATCAGGAAGCACTTTGCCTTCTATGCCCCCAGCAGATCTCTGCGCTCAGCCACTCAACGACGGATGATGATCCCCCATTATCGCAAGATGCGTCTGGGGGGTGAGTCCCTTCCGTTAAAGCAGCAGTGGCATGGAATTCCCTTCCCATGGAACTGCGCAATACTCAGGACCCTAGGCTCTTCAAATTTAAACTAAAAACCTTTCTTTTGAATCTGTCCATTTAATTCTCTGCTCCACACTGCTACGGTCACTCTCTGCGCCGGGACACTCTTGATTATCTGTGCGCGTTATAAGTACAATAGAACATAACATAACAATTGTTAATGTTTCGTTTTGTGTAATAAAATTGGCTTATTAAAATTGTTGGGTGGTAAAATTAGAAACATAGGAGATAATTTTCTAGGGGGGGCTCGAAATTTCCAATGCCTAGGGGCCCCCACAGAGTTTAATGCGGCACTGAGTAACAGTGAGTGACTGTCAGTCTGCTCCATCCTCCTACACTGCACCACAGACAGCTGCACTCGCCCTGCTTTTCTCCACCCATGCACCATGGACAGCCTAGCTTTTTCTACGAGATTGATACAAAATCAGGCGTGAGCTAGGACTCAGAGTTTGAAGTAGTACTTTGCTTATGGTTAACAAGACATATAGAAATCAAGGCCTCTTCCAGAGAAATTCTATATTAATAGCACTGTCTGTAGGGCCTTTCTGTCTGAAATCTGCTCAGTTATAGCGCTTAAATCATGGGCAGCACGTTCCAGCCCCCTCCCTGGAAGTAGGCCTAGCCATTACTGAACCTTTGTTGAAACAGGGTTGTTTCAGGTCATCCCGATGCACAGTGTAAAGAGCGCTTGAGGGTGTATAACAACTAACATCACTCTTGAAATATTTAGGGACTTGGCAAAAAAGCATTTTAATCACCGAGCGCCAGTATCTTAAACTGTGCCTCGTACCTTGGCTAAAAGCCAACATAGCCGATTAAACGCAGGTGAGTGAATTCTTCAGCTGAACGTGCAGTGGCGCGTGCGCTGCTTCTTGCTGTCTTGCCTCGGTCACTGCTACCGACCGTGGCACATGCATCGCTCCTTGTTGTCTTATCATTATTTGGTACCACACACGGTGCCACTAGGTACTTGCGTATTTTTTTATAGAAGCGTAATCTCGCACACACTCTGGTTATTGCGCAGCGCTTCATTTGGAAACGAATGAGTGCCATGCAGAAAGCTCAGCTCAGAAGCCTCCCGGGGCAATTAAATGTCTGCGCGCCGAGTACCAAAGCTGCTAGTCCTAAATCCATCTCATGCCTCTTTAATGCTCCACCAGACACTCCCTGCCACTTTATCTTACTCTTGCAGGTTCCTGCTTTTTCCCTGAGTGACAGCTTTTAGGTCTTTCTCTTCCCCTGTCTTTCCGCTTTGAGTGTTTTTTCTCTCTATTGATCTCAGTAAATGTCTGATGCTGAAAAATAAGTTTGGTTTCCAATAATGAGTGCTGGTGGACCTTACCGGCAACCATCGACTCAAAATAGGCACTGTTATTGCGAATCTTGCCTAATTTATTTTCTTTATGCGTACGCTGATCGCGTCGATTTCATTCACAGGAATATGTCATTTGAGGAGAAAATGTCTATGGAAACTGTGAAGCTAGGTGTGTGGTGCATAAGCGGCACTATCAATTTTCACCCAGTAACTTGCATATCTTTTGTTTTGGAGGGCTTTTCTCACAGTTTTCATGCAGATGGCTTCCTACTGTGTGTAAGACCCATGAGAATTATGTATATTACACATAGAAGCGATGATCTTTAACGTCTTTGCCACTTACCCGTAACCTTGTACTCTTTAACCTGTAAGCTTACATATAAGTCCTTACATTTACCTCTTAACTGTATCCCTAACCTTTAACTTTACCCCTGACCCGTAACCCCTTACCTCAATGGCCTTACCTTATTACCCTTATCTTATCTTCACACCCTTAACCCATTACACAAACCACCTATCCCCTACAACTTTCATTTAACCCCTTACTCCTTTCTTTACTCGTTACCCTTCATCCTTTACCCATGACCTCTTACTCTTAACCTCTTAATTTAACCCATAACGCTGTAAATGTATGTTCTTAAACTCTTGAGCCCTAGTCCCTATAAGCATAACCCTATCCCAAACTGTTACCCTTAACTCCTCACCATTTATCCCTTACTCTTAACCCCTTACCCCCTTAACCATACCCCCTTATCCTTAAACTCCTATGCCTTTCCCATTAACCCCCTTTTGCCTTAACTCATTACCCTCCTCCCCAAATCCCTTACCTCCTTAGTCCCTTACCCTTAACTCCTTACCCTAACCTCCTGACTCTATCCGACTTTCCTTGTACTTTTCCTCTTGCCCCTTATTCCCTTATCCCCTTGGTCTTAACCCTGTTAACTTCCTCCCACTTACCCTTAGCACCCCACTCTTACATTTAACCCATAATTCCTATCTCTTCACCCTTAACCCCTTACAATGAACACTACCTCATCCTAAAACACTTTCCATATAATATTTTATAAATATATATATTTTACATACTGGAGGTCGCCAGTAGGTAGTTATAGTAAGGACCTAGTTTCCATAGGAAAAGCGTTTTTTGTTTTCCCAATCACTATGGCTTAGTTTGACGAATTTTCACCAAATTTTCAAAACTAGTGAGGCACTCCGGTCAGCTCCTGTCTTGAAAGTTTTGGGGTGATTCGTCAAGCGGGGGCCGAGAAGAAAAAATGGGGGTCCAAAAACGTGTTTTCCCCATGTTAATTTCAAAGGGAAACTTTAGACAAAGCTACAGCCCGAACTGCAGAACCGAATTACACCAAATTTGGCAAAAAGGTAGGTCTTGGTCCAGAAAGTGACCTTTTTTTTTTTTAAATGGTGTAAATCCGTTCAGTAGTTCCTGAAAAGTTAGAAAAAGAATGGGTTTTATATCTGTCCTCCATAGGAAACTTTAGACAAAGCTACAGCCCAAACTGCTGAACGGAATTATACCAAATTTGGCAAAAAGGTAGCCCTTGGTTCAGAAAGCGACCTTTTTTTAAATGGTGTAAATCCGTTCAGTAGTTCCTGAGAAATTAGAAAAAGAAAGTTTCAATATCTATGGCCACGGTGGGTTCGCAAACCTTCCCGGGCACGAGCTTCACTCTTATTGGCGGCCAACACTCCAAACCAGGAAGTGTTGGCAGCCATCTTGTGACTCAGTAGAACTGAGTCACAAGAAAACAGAAAAAAGAGGTTAAAAAACAATAAAAGGGGACAGGGTAAACATAGTAGAAAGCTGATCAGTGCCCAGGGCTTGGGGGGGCCTTGGAGGTCCCCCACACATTAAAAAAAGAAGCCCTGGGGGGTGGTGGTCCCCGGGGTAACGGGGTGGCTGTGTGCCCCTGCAAATAATTAATAAGAGCCCCGGGAGTGGCGGTCCCCGGAGCTTGGTGGGGCCTTGGAGGCCCCCCCACACATTAAAAAAGAAGTCCCGAGGGGTGGCAGTCCCCGGGGCTGCGGGTGAGCCGAGTGCCCTCCAGCACATAATTTGATGAAAGCCCCCGGGGGTGGCGGTCCCTGGGGCTGCGGGGGCCCCCGCATATATTTATTAGTTGGCCCACAGGGACCATCAGGATTGAAGAGGAATTAATTCCCCAACTTATAACGCACCACAGGGCGTGTTTATACACATGTCACCTCAGGCCCCGCCCCCTTCCTTCACCACTGTGTAGCCCTGGGCGGAATTTGTCTTTCGCAATGGCAAAGAATCTCCGAAATCACACGAAATTTTGCGTGATCGCGGAGATTATGTGCTGATTAATGCGTTACTGAATTTGACCTTCAACTCGGGCACCTGCTTTATTTATATCTGTAATACTCACAGATATAAATAAAGCAGGTGCCCGAGTTGAAGGTCAAATTCAGTGTAATTGCTTCTTGTTGAGGTTGAATTTTTGTGACAGGAGCATCGTCGTGCCAGAATGAATCCTGCCCTGCATATTTATCCAAGATGATGCCACCGTTTTGTGCAATACCTCTTAGGAACGGGAGTGAAGCAATGCGCCTACAAGCGACGCCCTTGGAGGGTTTTATAAGTAGAAACCAAGCTCTTTCACGGGTGACGTCGGCACAGTAGTTGGCAGCTATTCCATCAAACATGACCAGGCAGGGGATACAGAGGGAGGTGAATGGGGATTAAGTAGGTCACGGTGAATATTACACACATGCTATACCTATTGAAAATTAAAATGTTGAAATTAAATAGTTCATTAATCTTACTCAAACAGTGCAAGCAGCACCGTAACCTTCCCGACAAGCCTTTTATCCAGGCAGTTGTTGTAGGACGTGTGTGTGGGCGCTGAGGTGGGGCGTCAGGGTGACATGTCAGGTATGTGGGGTCTTCACACGATTAAAGCCCCAAAAAATTGACAAGGGGGCAGGCAGATTGAGTTCACAACACAAACAGGGAGATGAGTGAAAACTTAAACCGAGGTCGCATTCGGACATAAAAGCATCAGCGCCAGAAGAAAACAACAAGAGGTTATTTCAAACAAGGAAAGAACTCTGGCCAGTGTACTTTCTGTGGTAATTAGAATTGCACTGTGTCCAAGTAATGATAATGTTTACGCAAAAACATCTATTGTTGAGGTGAAGACTAGCAGGATCTATTACGGACCCGCTTCCTCGAGTGGCAAACCCGTTCAAGTGGTCGGGTCGCCTTTCCTCTTCTATGAGGTATTCCACCCCTCCTCTAGGAGGTGGAACGTCAAATCCAATACCCTAAAATTTAGGGTTGTGATTTTAAGAAGGGGAGTCCACATCCCCACACTGACCACTCAGGGTCAGTACACATTGGTCCTGAAGAAGTGTCGCTCTATCTCGGAGCACAAGACACGAAACATGTTGATCCCAATCAACTAAAGGCTATCAGAATACCCTAACTCATCAACGTAGCCTCACTCTTTTTAATTAGCCCCTACCTTGAATGCTTATTAAAGAGAATCAACAAGGTTAGGGCCTATTTTAAATCACTTTCCACATACATTAGAAGACATTGTCCTCTTATTGCCCCACACACCTCACTCACAATACGGCGTTCCCAGATCAAAAAGATCTCCGATAAAGATGCCACCAGGCCCGTTGGACATTGCAGCGCCGGTCCGACGAGGAGCGCCCAATGATGAAGCATGACACCCTAACAGGTGTGTGAGGGCATTATGATCTGGATTGTCAGATCCCCCCAGATACCACCTACATCTGTGTAGAAAGCCATTGACACTCTCTACTCAGACCCCAAGAGAGGAACTGTTCCCTTCTGATATACACTGATGCACCGAGGAGCATAGGAACAGGACCTCCATAAATAACCCGCTCTGACGTCCCCCTTCTGATTATACGTACGCAAAAACAAAAACAAAACCAGGAAATCCTGGTACAGGGAATGTCGTTATGAAAAATACCTCCACGCATCGGGATTACATCTAAGTATCTCGTCTGTAGAGATGTGCTTCTCTACTTGCGATCTCCAGGCACAAATTCTCGCTGCTGTTTCTCACTCCATATTGAAATAAGCAGACCAAACATTAAAACTAATCGAAGTAAAAAAGCAGTGAATACATTTCAACGTATCTGAAAATGCACTGGCATAGACAATTCCTTCGGTTATAGTGTAGTTTAAAGTTTTGCAAATACACAAAATCACTTCAGCAGAGGTGGGGGGATTCGAGGAATTGGCAGGGTGTGACCAGGATCAGTGGAAATAATTAAGGGTGGGCGACAATTTCCGTTCCCTCGTGGATCGCGTATGTTTTGACATTTTTGCGTTCCGCGCGGAACGCGAAAATGTCGAATTTTCGCAATTTCCGTGAGCGGAACGGAAATTGTCACCCACCCTTACCACTGTGCAAATGTGCCCGCGGGCGAGTTGTAAGTTGGGGAATTAATTCCCCTTCAATCCTGAGGGCCCCTGGGGTCAACTAGCCCACCAGGTGCTTCCAGTAAGCGCCACTGCGCGGCATTGCCGAGAGGTGGTCCAGGCAGTGCCTCTTTTGATACCTCTCTGCAACACAGCTCTGTGGCGCTTACTGGAGGTACCTAGTGGGCTAGTTGGACCCTAGGGACCCTCAGGATTCAAGGGGACTTAATCTCCCAACTTAAAATGGCCACAGGGAGTGTTTACACAGTGGTGAAGGGAGGGGATGGGGCCTGAGGTGACGTGTGCAAACACGCCCTGTGGCACGTTTTAAGTTGAGGAAATAATTCCCCTTCAATCCTGAGGGCTCCTGGGGGCCAACTAGCCCACCAGGTGCTTCCAGTAAGCGCCACGGCGCTGCGTTGCAGAGAGGTGGTCTAGGCCGTGCCCCTTTTTACATCTCTAAGCAAAGCAGCTCTGTGGCGCTTACTGGAGGTCCCTAGTGGGCTAGTTGGACCCTAGGGACCCTCAGGATTCAAGGGGACTTAATCTCCCAGCTTAAAACGGCCACAGGGCGTGTTTACACAGTAGTGAAGGTAGGGGATGGGGCCTGAGGTGACGTGTGCAAACACGCCCTGTGGCACGTTTTAAGTTGAGGAAATAATTCCCCTTCAATCCTGAGGGCTCCTGGGGGCCAACTAGCCCACCAGGTGCTTCCAGTAAGCGCCACTGTGCTGCGTTGCAGAGAGGTGGTCTATGCCGTGCCCCTTTTTACACCTCTCTGCAACGCAGCTCTGTGGCACTTACTAGAGGTACCTAGTGGGCTAGTTGGACCCCAGGGACCCTCAAGATTCAAGGGGACTTTATCCCCCAACTTAAAACACCCACAGGGCATGTTTGCACACATGTCGCCTCAGGCTCCCCCCCTCCCTTCACCAGTGTGCAAATGCACCCCATGGCGCGTTTTAAGAGGTATTATGTACTAGGGGTTTACAGAGGACTTCATGCTAATCACAGGGGTACCCCAACCCATAGTGTTCCCTAGTGTATGTAGGTGTTTTCACTGTATTCTAAGTGTCTTTTAGCATACCACTGGCTCTAGGCCTGGTTAGTCAGAGTCAGTTAACACCAGTACCCGTCTGAAAAAGTTGTGTGCACAGGATGATTTTGTAACAAGGCCTGTTTCTGCTCCCCTGTTGGTTCTTTCTGCACATGTCTTGCTTCTTCCTGCACTTTTCTTAGTCTTTGAGGACTTCTGTTGCTTCTTTCTGCTTTTGTTTTGCTTCTTTCTGTGCGTTTTTTCTTCTTTCTTCACATATCCTACCTCTGTAGGCATAGTTAAAAACTATCATTTAAAAAAGCTTAGCAATTCACTGAAAAAACCATAGGTTTTTGGGAAAGTTATAGTTAGTTGGACATTTCACTCGTACAAAACCATAGAAATTCCACCGTTATAGTTAGTTCAGCTAACTATAACTCAAGCCCCCGCAATGCACTGCTGATGACGTCACATATTACATCACTCATGACATGGTCAGTGACGCCACTGATGACATCTCAAATGACATCTCTAATGACCTCACTGATGACAGCATCCAGTGTCTATGATTTTTTCAGTATATATATATATATATATATATATATATATATATATATATATATATATATATATATATATATATATATATATATATATATATATATATATATATATATATATATTTATATATTAAAGACGTCTTGTCCACCCAATTCTTGACGGCGGAAAACACAGGCACGGACCTCCCAACTCCGAGGAAGAAATTACGGACTCCCACACAGCATTAGTGAAGCAGTGCAATTTATTCAGCAAAAGATAATATCGGAACAGTGCCCTCCATGACGCGTTTCGCTCCTCCTGGGAGCTTGATCACATGATGCGTCTCCATTTTACTGATGTATTTAAAGTGAAAAGGGTGCACAATCAGCTGTAGAAAATGAGCTAACCAAGTTGCAATAAACATAAACAAAAGACTCAGGCACTTATAATGGTCTCTAAAACTCAAACTGAAACTGCTATATATATATTATTTTGAGAGAGAGTAAAGTGCATAATACATTTTACAGCAGTAAAAATAAAATACATACATAGTGCAACTAATATCGATTTAGAGTCCTAAAATAAGACCAAAAACCGGTTTGTAATCACTGTGTAAGGCAGATCTCTGCATATGCCGGAAGTGAAGCACCTAAAATACATCTTCTCATTAAACCTAGCATTCAATAATTGTTTCGACCAAAGTTAAAAAACAGTGCAAAACAAGGCAAGACAGCAAATATTCATAAATTATGTAAACTATAATCTAAAATGTGTTACATCATCACAGTTGGGTCAAAATTAGCAGCAGGCAGATACATTTATGTTCAGAAAATAGCAGCAAAAACATTCATACTAAAGTGCAAGTGCAATATTGTCTGGAAAAATTTCTAAGGACATAACTGAACCCAAACTGCTAAAAGACATAAAACTATGATGTATAAAAAATAGTTGATGTTTAAGAAATGCATGCTCTATAGATTTATGAAAAATAGCTAAAAATGCCTTAAAATCAAATTGATAGTCCGGATAAGAACAAAGTGCCACATGCCTAAAAAGTGCAAAAGTGCTGTGCAAAAAAGTACTGTGCAAAAAACATCTTATCACACCCGCAACACGTGGGAGACCCTGAATCACTGAAGCCTAAGCAATCCTAAAGTGCGAGTGCAAAAACAGTCACAAATCATCTTAAAAATACACAGAGCCAAAATATGTAAAAATGCAAATACCAATACCAAACCACTGTTACCCCTGAAGCAAATTACCTTAAAACCACAGCATATAGAAAACTCGCTATCTGGGAAAAGACACTAAAGAAAGTTATGAAGATCCTCATTCATGTTAAGGCCATTAGGGACTCTTGTGTTGAGAGCTAAGCTAAAATGAGATTCACGTTGTCTTAATAATTTATCTCGGTTCCCTCCCCGGCCGGGGTTGGGAACAGACCCTAAAACTGTATACTCCAAGTCCTTTCGTTTATTGTCATGAACAGACTTGAAGTGTTTGGCCCCTGGATAGTTGTGGTCAGAGTATATATATATTCTTTATTAGATTACTTATAATGAAATTGCAAATGATGAGATGGTGGATGATGGAACTATAGTACACAAGTAAATGCCCACAAGGAAATGTGGCATGACAATGAAATGGATGCAAACAAGTGAGATTGGTTCTCCTCCTCCTGGAGATGAGAATAACTTCATTATTGAATTCTCAAACCTCCCAACTGCTTCATCCATCCAACACACCCACTGTACCCAGCTGGATGACTTTAAACTCTCAGACAATGGAAGAATAAAAAAAACAAAAGTAATCATTATCAACCTCAACACTATAATCATAGCGCAGTATGTCACATAGTCAGGTGCTTAGCTTCCATTGGTGGAGCAGCTGCAGTGGAATGGGCGACCAGAGGCCTGAAGGACCAACTGAACCATGATTATTGTTGTATTTATAATTCAGAAAACAGCCATGGTGCTCTCTTAATTCCTTGCACTAAGGTCCATGACACACTGACTATGTTATAGCACCTAACCAACACACTCTACAGGCTACAGCCTCAACTTTGTCTGCTCAACATAACCAACCACCCAATGCAATCCTCCCATACCTCTGGACTGGACTGGCCACATAACCATCCCAGTCGCTCTGCTTACTGCCTAATCAAACAATGAGGTCAACCCAAAGGACAGCAAATAGTCCCTTCAAATATTTTTTAATTGACAACCTAAGGTTCAAATTCATATCCTGCCTTGCCAACCCTACTACATTACCCTTATAAATCAGCATGTGAAAAACTTCACTCTGGCTAAAACATACAATTGCCAGATGAAACCTTCAGCACCTTGGCCCTCCAAACACATCATCAACTACAGATGTTCCATTCACAGACAGGAATGAAAATGGAAGAAAAGCAGAATCCCAACTACCTTACACTACAGATGTCACTCTGGTAATACACATGTAATTCATCACACCAGTCACAGCATAGTACTATACTAGGGCAATAAATAAAGCTGCCAAGAGAAGCAGAGCACTCATCAAGATGATCAAGCAATGCCTAAATCCCCTGCATGACCCTCCTGTTCCCCACCCCACAGAAAAGTACAATGCCATGGCACCTTTTCTGCAGTGATAACAAACGAAAGATCCAACACCACATCAATGACAGCAAGCCTGAAAGAGACACACCCGTTTGTAGCATCCTGCAATAGTCATCCTTCAAAGCCAATTCTCTCACAGATCTTGCCAACATATTCAGTTCCATCAAAGCTATATCATATGAAGAAAATGTCTTGTCCTTGTTCTTCATCAACGCTTTCTCTGGCTAAACTCGCTTACACTTACCAGAGGCATAATACATAATGATTTGGCCTCCCTGAAGAATGTAATGAGGAGCAACTGAGTCTCCTATGTCACATACATATTCATGGGCCTTGTGCTGCTTGGGGGGTCCCCTGATGTTTTGGGGGAGCCCAGAGGGACTGGGAGCCCCTCTGTGTTGCAGGGGCTGCAGGTGCCTGCATTAAGCCTCTGAAACTTGTCAGTGCTTCCCTCCCTCAAGGCATATTCCCTGAAACTCTCAAGACAGGCCAGATACTATCATTCCTGAAGAAACCCACACTAGACACTGATGACCTCACCAAATACCAGGCACTCATACATCTACCCTTCTTCCACAAGATCATTGCAAAAGCACTCTATGTTCAATTGCAGGACCACATGAATGCCAACTATCTCTTATGCATAGTGACATCTCTAGAAGTGACTTTTTGGGTGGAGTCACACAGATAAAACTATTGGGGCCACCTACACCTACAATGGGCATTCATGAAAATTGTGTGCATGTGTGTTATACATATTCACTGGAAAAAAACAAAGTCATGTGACAGCACTCATGTCATTGAACGTCATGAGTGATGTAATATGTGAGATCATAAGCAGGGGTTGGCATACTGGTGTAATTCTCTCCAGTGTAATTACTTGTAATTACCGCAAATTACTTGTAATTATGCGAAATTGAAAGAGAAACATAATCCAGCATTTTGTGCTATTGTCTTAGTGCAAAATACATCCTCACATCCAAAATGGACCTGAGGATGCATTTTGCACTAAGAAACTAACACTGAATGCTACAGAACAAGAACAGCAGTAGCCAGCAGTTGGTCGCTGTTGGACTTGGCCCTTTTTGCAGGGTCATCCCAATTTTGCCTTCCTCCTGCATTTTTCCTGACATGTTGTTGGTGGTTTTAGGACTCTGGGCACTTTATCACTGCTGATCAGTGCTAAAGTGCATGTGCTCTCTATGGTAACCTTGGTAAGATTAGTCCACACCTGTTTGGCATATTTAATTTACCTGTCAGTCCCTTGAACAGTGGTATCTCATATACCCAGGGCCAGTCAATTAAATGCTACTGGTGGGCTTGCAGCACTGCTTGCGCCACCCACCAAAGAAGCCTTTCAAACCTGTCTCAGGCCTCTGCCACTGCAGGGCCTGCGCGCACAGTTTACTGCCGCTGTGACGTGGCACATAAAGTGGTTTCCACGTCTGTGACTCCCCTTTTACTACATATCAGTCACCCCTAAGGTAGACCCTAGCTAGCCCTATGGGCTGGGTGCGGTGTAGGTAAAAGATAGGACAGTACTGTGTGGCATGTCCTGGTAGTGACAAACAGCCTATTTGGTTTCTCACAGCTGTGAGGCTGCACTCTCATAGGAATGCATTAGGGATTCCCTGATGTTTGCTTCAGTGGTAATTCCTGATCTGAGAGGGGTAGCGTGATCAAGTTTGGGATAGTGGTGATAAATGCTGAGTATTGGTGTTCGCACATTTATTATCACTATTTTAGAAATGCCACTTTTAGAAGTAGGCATTTCTGTGTGTCATGTGTCTTTTTGCCTTCCTGTTGTGTATTGACTGTCTGGCTTTGGAGTGACAGGGGCTGGGGGGGTGCAGTGGCTCCAGAGAGTCTGGATGAGTCAACACTTGGCTGAACAGGACTGATCTGCACTTTGAGTGGTGGGAGGAGTAGCACCTGCTCCTGAATAGGGCTGTGCCTGCCTTCCACAATGATAGCTCCGCCCCCTGTGGTGTGTCTGGGTCCAGGGCTTACAATTACAATGGGGAGTGTTGTGCACTGTAAGGATATTTTTTAGTGCCCTCAGAACTGTTTTTTTCTGGTTGTCCTGTAGCCCTGGACTTACAGTGCTGCAGGTGTCCTGTGTCCTGTGTGCCTGAGCCCCGGCATGGGCTCGTTTTGCCGAAGCAACGGGGGAGCCGCCGGAAGCCAGGTAGAGGCCAAGCCTGGTTGTGGGCGGGGGCACGCTCAAAGAGGAAGCCGTAGACACGGGGGCCGATGGATACTTTGCTTCGCGTCCTGGCCCCTTGTGTTCCCGCAGCAGAGCAGCTACAGCGCATGGTCGCGAGCCGCCACCGTTCTCGGAGTCAAGGCAGATAGCCCTGACCTGCCAGAGACTTGCTGCCAAAAAGGGTCATGTGTCCGTGCTCGGCCTGGAAGAAGCGACGCCTCCTGCGAGGTGAGTACCTCAGGGAAGAGCCTGCCAGAGGGAAATCACCATCCCTCATTTGCTACATGAGGGCAGCCGCACTGGGGGGTAGCGGGTGGCCGCTTTGGGCCATTTTGTTGTCTTCGCAGGGGGTATGGGGAGACCAAGTGAGGTCTTCTCACCCTCGGGGGCATTGCGCTGCCTGTTGGTGACCATGCGGGAATTACCCTGACTGTGACACAAGACCGGGAGAGGTCTCCAACATATTTGGCACCAGCAGCTGTGCCTTGGAGAGTCGCAGCCGCTGCCAGTAGTGTGCCCTGTTAGTGGCCTCCTATTGTTCCTGTGGGCATCGCGGGTGAGTCCAAAATGGGTCCCCACCTCAGTTACCACGGCGGCTGCACCATGAGTGGTGGGCAGCTGCCTCTCGCTAATGGGGGCAATTTGGTGCAAAGTAATGTACTAATGGGCACTCTGATGATTATTTACTATGGTGCATTGCTGATTTTGTCCATTGATTGTGTTTAGGCACCCAGCTTTTCTGCTAGTTTGTTAATGTGTGCACTCTATAAGTTGATACTTTGGTGCACTGTTGATGTTGGTTATGTCTAGTATTTTCATGCTACAAATAACCCTAATGTGTTATGTTATGACAGTGGCCTGATTGATCTAATGATTTATGTAATGCCTTTAAAGTGTGGAGTTTATTTTGTGGGTGTGCCTAATGCGTCACTGCTGTGTGAGTGTGTTGCACAAACTCTTTACACATTGCCTCTGGGATAAGCCTGACTGCTCTGCCAAGCTACCAAGGGGGTGAGCAGGGGTTATCTTCAGTGTGTAACTCCCTTGTCCTGACTAGAGTGGTGGTTTCTGCCTGGCTTAGGCGCATGCTCTAGCTAACCAGAAATCCCATGTCTAACAGTCGCTCTCTCTTTGTTTGTTGTACTTCTAATCCTGCTCTAGGATTTTCGACCCAAATTGCTCTTAATAACTCAAGCTGGTATAATCGCATAATTCTGATAATTTCACATCACAAGAGTAATGGCTAGTTACTGAAATAACTCTGATTACTCTAGCATAAATAATATTTTACCCAGGTCTAGCCATAAGCAATGCATGCAGGGCAGTTACAGTTAGCTCAAGTAAACTATAACTGGTGATTTTCAGCATTTTTTTGTTTTAAAATATTAGTTTTTATATTATTACAAAGAATAACTACAACAACAGTTTAGCTTTAGGTATTTGTTCAATGAATTTCTAGGGATTTTTACCAGACCTAACTATAATGTGACATTTATTTTTGTGTTTTTAACTGAATTTTAGTTTTTTTTTAAATGTAAGATAAGCTCTTACTACCATTCCTAACTAAAATGTCACTTTAACCTTTGTTTATTTTTGTAAAAGGTTTAACATTTTTTTAAAGTAAAGAGCGATCTCACAACCATATTGAGCTATAACGTTATCATAACATTTTTCAGTGATTTTTGAGTTTTTTGTTTTTTTGTACAAATCTTTTTTCTGAAAGTAAAGCAGAGACATAGAATAATAATCGGCACAACTTCACAGCACATTCGGGTATTGATGAATGTGTCCAAAATCGTGTAATTCTTTCTGCCTCACCACCTCACCCATCCATAGTTCCCAGGAGCCCATTGCCCATGGGCAGTCCCAAACAGAGGACATTAGAAGCAGGAGAGACAGGCATAGTGCATACGCCACCTCTAAAATCATTCCACTTCCCCCAAATCTTGACCCATTTCTTAGGGCAAAGTCTCCCATCATAGGCGACCCGCTCTGCCATCATGCACCGATCCATATTTTTTTCCAAGCTCCTGTACTGGGCCCTTGAGTGGCTTTCCATTCACATGCAATGTTACGTTTTGCTACTATAAACCCCATGGTCATGAATATTTGGTCCATGCGGGTGATATCCGTGGCCTCCCATACATTGATTAAACACTATTTAGCAGAGGCCCTCTCATCACCCCACATACCTCATTTAAACAAACAATCACAGTGCACCAGTAAGTATGGATGGGTGGGCATTCTCAGATCATGTGGAAAAATGTCTAGTTCGAACTGTAGCCATGATGACACAGTGGTGATGTCGCCTTGCCCATCTGTGCTAAGGTGGTGCAGGTGTAACAGCTCTGATATAAAAATGTTTGTTGTATGAGGTGGAACTTTGCCCTGATGGCCACCTCCCACGGGGACGCCAGTACCTCTTGCCACTCCATGTCCTCCATCCCCCCTGAATCCCTGTCTCACTGCTTTCATAGTTGAACTAGAGTATCGGGTCGCTTATAGAGCAGTTTCTTATATGTGAGAGTTATTGCTTTCCTGGGCATGTGATCATCAAGGAAACGATCCTCCAGTGTGGAGGTCTCAGGGAGCTCCCCCCTTTCTGCAGCGCCGCCTGGAGTGCATGTCAGATTTGGAGATATCTATATCACTCAGCGGGGGCCATGTGGTATTCTCGTTGCAATTCTTCAAATGGGATGGCTCCCCTCTGTTTCCACAGGTTTGATTACACGTTTTTTTGATCTTATTCACACAACTTCCTCACTGAACATTCTTTTTGATTGTGTACAGTAGAGTGTTGGATGCATGGCCTGTGGACTTGCCATGTGCCAAACCCTGTGTGGGCTACCATCCTCCCATTGGCTGTGTGCAGCCTAGCGTTGGCAGGAGGGTCTGGCCTGTTTCCAGGCTCGGCGCCCAACCCCCCGAAGTTAGACAACCTCCGGGCAGACGTCAACCTCCCATGGACCCCTACCTCACTTTTCCATTTTTTTGTCTTTTTCTTATGTTTTTCTGGGCACTGTGATACTCTGGCGGAACCGCCAGGGGTTCTATGCTGAATCCAGTGGGAGTCTGACAGGACCACTTGAGAGGCCTCACTGGGTCATATACCACAGGACCCACAGCACAAAACAACAACGTTTTTGCCTCGGGGAAGGGGCCCCTCCCATAGGACATGGTCATGACGCTCCTACCCTTCCCACTTATTTGGGCCTGATTACAACTTTGAGTAATGGCCTGATTACTACTTTGGCGGTGCGCCACCGGGTCCACCTTGCCGCTGCACCACCAAAGTCATGGTTTACTCCTGTTGGTGGGCTTTTTTGTTCGTTCCCACGGCGGTGCCCTGAAAATGGGTACCGCTAGGAAAAAGCCAAAAATAGTTCCTGCACGGCATGGACTGTAAAGTCCATGTCGTGCAGGCACTGGTGTGCATGAACACAGGGGGGCACATGTTGTGCACTGCTGTGTGCATCCACAGGACGTGAAGCACCAGGGGGGCCTGTAGGGCCCCCTTTATTTCCTCCTTGCTAGGGTTTCCATGGCACTGAAACCGCCATTAAAACCCTGGCAGAGAGGAAACTTGTAATATGCTTGGCAGGACCACAGCGGTCCCACCAACCATGTTATTGCCTCCTGACCACCGCAACACTGCCAGGGAATTGTAATTCCCTGTTGGCTGCAGCAGGCACTGTCAGTCTGCCTCCCTACTCGTAATAGGAAAACCACTGCCACCGTGCCCCGAGTCTGGCAGTCCGTCGACCGCCTGACTCTTAATCGGTCCCTGAGTTGTGTTTCATGTGGAATTTGACACTGGGCCCTATCTGAGAATTTCCCAGTTGCAGAAGGGTTATATTTTCACTTGTAGGTTCTTTTTGCTATTGCACCCCTTCAATTTGCACAATGGGACCGCAGAAGGCAGGCAATCTGCCTCCTACAGGGAGCAGGTCATTGTTAATGATGACAGAATACGGTACAAGGACTTCCAGTTGGGGTGGACTTCAACAGTATACTAGACAAAGTTCAAAGTGGAAACATGATTGTCTACGAAAACCCTTGCTTCACCAAGTTGGGATCTCAGCTTGAGCGCACCACACAGAGAGGTAGTCTGATACAGAATAGGATGCTCTTTGTATGGTAAAAAAATGTTGCAGGATGAGTATTGTCGACATACAACATAAACAAAGAGAGAAGGAGAAGTCGTGTTCCATTCTTCTTCCCAATTCAAAATGATACAAAACAAATGTAGAACAGATCAGCCACCTATCAATATTATGGTTGCTCCTGTCTTCTTCCTTTTGTCCCTTTAGATGTTCATTATAGGGACCCTGGAACCCACAGGGTGTTTTAAAAGAACCTTCACTCACTATCCTGGTAGGTGACATGCTTTATCATTGGGTTCCCACCCTGGTTGCGGAATGCTTCCAGGGTGTGCTGCGACACCAGAATTACTGCGAAGCTGGTTTGTTTTTGTGCATGTGACTTAGTGATTATTAAAATTGGCCCGGGAAGCCTCAAGAAAGTTTTTTAATAAGAGTTAGGGGGATCCCGCTCAATGTTAAAAACAAGTGGTGGATATATATGGGATAATTAATTGGTCCCATGTATCTCATTAAGGTCCTCCTGGGAGTGGTCTACATGTTTCTGCCATTGTCAGCAGCCCAAGAGGGTCAATGTGGCTTTCTTCAGGACCAGGAAACTGGGTGCAAGCGTACTAAAGCATGCACGGTGAGGGCAGAGAGTACTTACAAAGTCTCCCTGTGATCGTTTGATCACAATACGTCTTGTATTGTGTCGTTTTTTAGCTCAAAGTAGGCTTCCTCATGGGTTACTGCTCAGACATGGGCTAATTTGTCAATAATTTTGTACTTGTGCCTAGCCATCTGTTGCACCTACTGGCGTCTATGCAGTCCACAGGTGTAGTCGACATACTGCACCTGGCGAATCACTGACAGAATATCGACGACCACAATATCGATGTTCCAAAATATCGGCACCTAAATATCGAAGTCAAGAATATCGACATCCTAGCTACATCATGGTAAGTACAAAAATATCGAGAAAAAAAATAATTTGTTGTAAAAGATATCGTTGTTAAAAATATTGTTTTTTTTAAATGTTTAAAAAATAATATAACATAAAGTAAATAATACATATAATTTAAAAAAATAGTTATAATTATAAAAATAAATATGAAATAATAAATAGAATTAAAAAAATAAACATACATATATAACATATAATATATTTATTTACTTGATAATATTAATAAAAAATTATTAAAATAAATTATAAAGTGTTAGACACATATAAAAATATAAATATATATATATATATATTATCTACTGGCGGTCGCCAGTAGATAGTTATAGTTAGGACCCTGTTTCCATAGGAAATCCGCAACATTCTATTTGGAATAACTTTGGCGCCGGTCGACGAATCCTCGCGAAATTTTCAAAATAGGTGGGGCGCTACGCTCCGCTCCTACCCTGAAAGTCTCGGGGGGATTCGTCAAGCGGGGGCTGAGATAAAAGGGGGGTCCCAAAACGCGTTTTTCCCATGCATTTTTCCATAGGACCTTTAGACACAGCTACAGCCCGAACGGCTGAACAGAGTTACTTGAAATTTGGCAGAGAGGTAGTCCTCAGGTCAAGGATGTGCCTTTTGTAGGTCTGGTGTAAATCTGTTCAGTAGTTCCTGAGAAAATAGCATTTAAATCAATATATATATCTGAGCCAGCTTACGGTGCGCTTACCGTGCGCTTACGGTAAGCTTACCGTACGCGTACGGTGCCGTGCGCGAGCGCGATTCTGATTGGCTGTTAGATCTTAGTAAACATTCGAATCGTTCGAAACCAGGAAGCGGCGTCCGCCATTTTATCTCTCGCACTCTGACGAGGAGAAGAAAAACAAAGGACAAAAACATATAAAGGGACTGTTTAGACAGCTCCTAACCACCTAGCTTTGATGTATGTGTCCCCAAAGTACCTCCAAGGCCATAAAATCCGGTTTATTTATTTACGAAAAATCGCCGACTATGCTTACCGTACGCGTACGGTAAAAATAAAAATAAAATTAAAATTATCCACACTTTCCCCACCCCGTGTGCAAAAGGTGCCCCAAGGGCACCATTTGTGCATGGCATATATTGACCATGTAGAAATCTAAAAGCTTACCTTTCACAACGAAGCGCATAATATGTCCTCCATGTGCGCACGGTGCGCGAAGCGCATCGTGCGTACATGGCCCATCCACGGCACTAACTGTGTAAAGTGGGCGCGCGGTGCACGAAGCGCACCGCGTGCTCACTGTGCGCGCACGGTGCGCGAAGCGCACCGTGCGCGCACGGAACGAACTGCGTTAAGTGGGCGCGCACGCCACGAATGGCGTAAAGTAACTTAGCATTTAAAAAACCGTACAAATTCACTGAAAAAACCATAGGTTTCACACACGTTATAGTTAGGAATTAGCATTTAAAAAACCTTGCAAATTCAGTGAAAAAACCATAGGTTTCACACATGTTATAGTTAGCTGGACATTTTACTGATAAAAAACCAATGAAATTCCCCCGTTATAGTTAGTGCAGGCAACTATAACTCACGCGACCGCAATCCTCTGCTGATGACATATGTGTCTTTATGAAAAAAAAATATTTGTAATATATGTATAGCTAAAATTTAATGGAAGAAGACATGGGCAAATAATTGTCTGAATACAGTATTAGCATCAGCAGAGGATTGCGGTCGCGTGAGTTATAGTTGCCTGCACTAACTATAACGGGGGAATTTCATTGGTTTTTTATCAGTAAAATGTCCAGCTAACTATAACATGTGTGAAACCTATGGTTTTTTCACTGAATATATATATATATATTACCTACTGGCAGTCGCCAGTAGGTAGATATAGTTAGAACCTATTTTCCATAGGAAATCTGCAACATTCTATTTGGAATAACGTTGGCGTCGATTGATGAATCCTCGCGTAATTTTCCAAACTTTTGGCCAGCTCCAGTCCGCTCCTATCCTGAAAATTTCACGGTGATTCGTCAAGCGGGGGCCGAGAAAAAAGGGGGGTCCCAAAACGCGTTTTCCCCATGCATTTTCCCTTAGGACCTGTTGATGCAGCTACAGCCCGAAGTGCTGAACGGAATTACACCAAATTTGGCAAAGAGGTAGTCCTCAGTTCAGACTCGTGCCTTTTGCTTAAATGGTGTAAATCCATTCAGTAGTTCCTGAGAAAATCAAAAGTAAAATCACATATATATCTGGGCGGAGCCTAACCACACATCTCATCGTGAGATCTGATTGGGACCAATATACATGATAGCACCTCATTAAAAAGCATTGCAATTAATAGAAGGTTTTAAGACTTTAGTTACATTATAAATCATTTGTTGATGGTACCATACCCATTTTAGGAATTGTGGTGTGTTCTAAGGTGATTTTGCCATGTGAAAAAGCCTTCTGCTGTGATATCATGAATCATGTTTGAGAGAAAACTATTTTCTCATGCTTTTCCCACAGAGGTTTGGAAGGTGATCTATAAGCTAAGCTGAGAGCATATTTTCTGTAAATTCACATTATCTTTCTCAGTCATGTGAGAATGAAGTCGGACATTCTCAGTAAAACATGTACATCCAACAAGAGCAGAGACTGTCAGTTGATTCCTTTGTGTTCTACTGCTGCTTCCCAGAGTGTTCTAAAGAACAACTAGAGCGCTAACAGTCTTACTTATGACAAAAGTATGGCACACCTGAAGCCATCTTGGTTGGAATAAAGTGGTAACTCTTAAAACATTTGATTTAAAAAGGAACAAAATGAGGGGGTGCATTTTGCCATAGAAATGATGATTAGTGCTGCAGAAAGAAAAATTAGGGCACATTTTGAGTGACTTCTCAAATCCTCTTCTATTTCATTAAAAAATTCTGACATGCAGACTGAAACATGCACTTTGAATACCAGCAGCAGACTTCCCTGGTGAGCAGTAGTTTTACTACAGTGATCTAATAAGCAACTAGAGTGCTAACATTCTGAATTTATGGCAAATGTGTGACACATCTGAATGCCTTCTTGATGGAACCAAAATAAAAAACTGAAATAATTCCCACTGAGGAGACTGCAGTAAATGAGGAAATTAGGAAACTTTATAACAAATAAATCTCCCAAGATGGCCACCAGAGACAAAAGACCCCAAATGTAGCCCAAATATCACCCGAATGTAGCCCAAGTATAGCTCAATGACAGAATGTCCCAGAGTGTTCTAACGAACAACTAGAGCGCTAACAGTCTTACTTATGACAAAAGTATGGCACACCTGAAGCCATCTTGATTGGAATAAAGTGGTAAAACTTAAAACATTTAATTTACAAAGGAACAAAATGAGGGGGTTCATTTTGCCATAGAAATTCTGATTAGTGCTGCAGAAAGAAAAATTAGGGCACATTTTGACTTCTCAAATCATCTTCTATTTCATAAAAAAATTCTGACATGCAGACTGAAACATGCACTTTGAATACCAGCGGCAGACTTCCCTGGTGAGCAGTAGCTTTACTACAGTGATCTAATGAGCAACTAGAGTGCTAACATTCAGAATTTATGACAAATGTGTAACACATCTGAATGCCTTGTTGATGGAACCAAAGTAAAAAACTGAAAGTATTTCCTACTGAGGAGACTGCAGTAAATGAGGAAATTAGGAAACTTCATAACAAATAAATCTCCCAAGATGGCACCAGAGACAAAAGAGCCCAAATTTAGCCCAAATATCACCCAGATGTAGCCCAAGTATAGCCCAATGACAGAATGTCCCAGAGTGTTCTAACGAACAACTAGAGCGCTAACAGTCTTACTTATGACAAAAGTATGGCACACCTGAAGCCATCTTGATTGGAATAAAGTGGTAACACTTAAAACATTTAATTTACAAAGGAACAAAATGAGGGGGTTCATTTTGCCATAGAAATTATGATTAGTTCTGCAGAAAGAAAAATTAGGGCACATTTTGACTTCTCAAATCCTCTTCTAGTTCATAAAAAAATTCTGACATGCAGACTGAAACATGCACTTTGAATACCAGCAGCAGACTTCCCTGGTGAGCAGTAGTTTTACTACAGTGATCAAATGAGCAACTAGAGTGCTAACATTCAGAATTTATGGCAAATGTGTGACACAGCTGAATGCCTTCTTGATGGAACCAAAATAAAAAACTGAAAGTATTCCCACTGAGGAGACTGCAGTAAATGAGGAAATTAGGAAACGTCATAACAAATAAATCTCCCAAGATGGCAACCAGAGACAAAAGAGCCCAAATGTAGCCCAAATATCACCCAGATGTAGCCCAAGTATAGCCCAATGACAGAAGTGTGCAAAACACTTATTTTTTGTGTATTTGCAGTTTTATATAGTGCAGACTTGTCAGGTATTGGAGTGCTTTACATGAGCATTGGTTACATCACACAAGATCAAATTCATTTTGGTTGTAGACATGGGGAGATTAAGTGATTTGACCAGAATCACAGAATGTTGAGCTGAAGCAGAAACTCCAACCTGGTTCCCTAGTTGCAAAGTCTGCAGCTCTGGAAGTAACACCACATCCTCTCCCCTAGGTGCAACATTTAATCAAGTGGTCAACTGGATAAAAAAACATAAAGATTACAAATAATTTAAAAGTTCTTTGTCGCTATTTGAAAACTCAGAAAATATGTCCTCATTTTAGTTTTTTAGAGCACTAACCATAATTTTGATGCCAATAAGACCCTCTCATATATGTAATTTCTAAAGGAAATACTCTAGGTATTACAGTTTTGATTACATCAAGATGACGTCAGGCGTTCCACACTTTTGTAGTAAATATAGAATGTTAGCAATCTAGTTGTTCATTGGGATACTGTTGAGAGGCAGAGGCCAGGGGCACAGACTCTGAAAATTGAAGGCAGGTAGGAGAGTGCAGATGCAACAATTTGACCACACTGGGCAGGCAGGAAGGGCAGTAGCAGCACAACAGACTATGGAGGGCAGTGGAAAGGGGGGCAGGGGCAACAAACCAACAATACAGGACTGGCAAGAGAGGCTGTGGCAATATAATAGACCATTGTGGGCAGAAGGAAGAGGCAGTGGTAGTACAACCATACATGCCAACAGACCCGTTTCAGCCAGGAAACGTCCAATGTTTTTAAGCTCAAATGGGCTTTATTTGATCTGTCTCCTATCTACAATCTCCTCTTTTTCAATGTAACTCAAAGGGGAAAATCAATACCCCAGTTTTTTTCAAAATCTCCCTCTTACCAAGTTCAAAATGTTCGCAAGTATGGTACATTGGATCATGGTAGGCAGGAGGAATTGGGGTAGGGACATGGACTTGGATAACAGAGGACAGGAGGGACATGGAGAGGTGCACCAAACTGACCCTACAGGGCAGGCATCAGGGTTTGCAGCAGCACAATACACCACACAGCGCATGCAGGATGGGAGTTCAGCACAACAATCCATAGAAAGCAATAGGGAGGGGACAGGACCATGCACATGGACAACAGAGAACATAGGGGGAAAGAGGCAATGGTAGCTAGCTGACCATAATGGACAGACAGGAGAGAAAGCTGCAGCATAACAGACCATAAAGGGCAGGAGGGACGGATCAGGGGCATTACAATGGAACAGACAAGCCAGGAGGGAGGGAATAGGGGTCTGCACATTGAAACAGAGGGCTGGGGGCAAGGGGGCAGGGCAGGAGCAGCAAGATGACCATGGATGGGCACTAGAAACAAGACACACCATGGAGAGCAACAATGAGACTATGATGGCATACACACAGACCATGGAGAGAAGGTGGGAGGGGGTCAGGGGCAGCTAGCTGACCACACAGGGAAGGTGGGAGGGGCCATTGCAGCACAGAAGACCATGCATGGCAAGCGGGAGGGTTAGTGGCAGCACAATGGCTATAATGGGCAAGAAGGAGGGTGCAGAGGCATGCACAAAGGACCATGGAGGATAGAAGGGAGGGTCAGGACCTGGGCACAGACAAGAAGTTCAGGGTAAGGGGTCTCACAACAGACTGCACGGGCAGGCAGGAGGAGCAGTTGCAGCACAACAGACCAGGGAGGGCAGAAGGGTGTGGCAGTAGAATGGACCATGGAGGACAGGAGGAAGGGGATAGGGGCATGGCATGTGAACAGGCAGGGTGGAGGTGGCAGGGACAGGTTACAGTCATCTGACAATGCTAGGCAGGTGGGAGGGGAGTGGCAGCTCAACAGAACACTCAGAGTAGATAGGAGTGGCAGGTCCATGGAATATGGTGGGCAAAAAGGATGGAGCAGGGGCATGCACAAAGACATCGGAGGGCAGGGGGAAGGAGAATAGGGGCAGCAAGCTAATCACAGAGGCTAAGCAGGAGGTCAATGATGGGCCATAGAATTGGGCAATGGAGGGCAGGAGGAGTGGACTGGTACATCATGCTAAATGGAGGGCAGTGGCAGCACATCAGACCATGCATGGCAGGAGGGAGGAGGCTAGTCCATGGATTCAGACAACAGAGGATAGGAAGGAGGTGGATGGGGCAGCAGGCTAACTGTTCAGAGAAGGTGGGTATTAGGAACTTTATTGTTTTTAAAATGTGTGTCTGTGCGAACTACTTAAAATATGAACAAGTATGCAGCATAATCTCACTTTTATTCAGGAAGAAGAGGACGTTTGTGACTGTGACTCCGGACTCACTTGGCAGAAACACCCCCTGACCCTCCACCCCAACGCAATATGTAATGCCCGTGAAAAGGGTAGGTGGACGCAGTGTCATATAGAACATAGTCCTGAGAGCACGATTGAAAATTAAAACTAGATATAGTATATGGTATAAACCATGCACCAAAAAGTGTGATATAAGATTACCCGGGGCGTGAAATATAATATGCAATATATTGTGCGCAATGATAGATTCATTGGAGAGCGCGAGATAGCACAGGCACTAGCGCGTGCTATGCGATATGCGCCTTGGAGTGTAATATGCACAGGGTAGTGTTGTGTAACCTAACTAGTCTCTAAAGTTGTAATATAAAATATGTGCTGGGGAGTGTAACGTTGCATATGCACTGTGACAAAGATATGGATCCCAGATTGTAATATCTATGGCATAGCGCTGTGCGTTATAACATAGGCATCGAGGAAGGCACGTTAGATGGGGCAATATAACCAGTGTGAAGGCAAGTGTGGCATGACATTCACGGGGTGGCGTTACAGTGCACATGGGCTAGAGAGTGTCATAGCATACACACTAGCTGGTGGAATACAACACAGAGGTGTGAGGGACTCGGCGGGCACTGGTGGGTGTAACACAGCATTGGGCTCAGCCAGGAGCACGCTGTGACTCTCAAGTGAGGTTCGTCTCCTTTCCAGAGAGTAAAATAAAAAGTATTACACATCCGGTGGTAGATGTGTGTTTTATTAACCGTGAGGGGGGTTTCTTGCATAGTTTGGTCGAATTTTTGTCGAATCCCCTTTGAATGGCTTGGTGTGCGTGTATATTAAATGTGCCCGTCAATAGCTACCCATGTTTGTATGAATAAATGACAAGGGTGTCTACTTGGAGAGTACCCACCGGCGGGGCGCCGGGATTAGGCACGGTAGGGCGTCAGACACGTCAGAGCTTCACTAGCGGTGTAAATACATTCCATGTGGATTCATTCTATGCATAGTCGCCTTTTAATGAGTATCACGCAAATGGTCATGGTGATAGGTACATAGGGTTTGTCCAGCATGTCCTAGGTTTTCTATCAATATATTTATAAAAAAATTAATAAAAAACAAAGGCCGTCCCGAGGTATTGGGTCCCCGGGGCCATAAGTGGCCTGAGGAGGGGGGCAACGCAGCCCCCTTCTAAAGAATTTAAAAAAAAAAAAGGCCATGACCCGGGGGTTGGGGTCCCCGGGGCCGATTAAGGCCGTGGAGGGCCAAATTATTTTTTTTCAACAAAAAAAATTAGGGTGCAGACCCTGGGGGATGGGGTGCCCAGGGCCAGTAAATTAGAAAAAGAAGGGGAGCCACACAGCCCTTCTTCTTAAAAAAATAAAATAAATAAAAGACCGGCATCGTGCCGGAGGCCACGCCCCCTCCTTGCTGCACTCTGCAAACGCGCCCCCTGGCCAGTTGGGGAATTACTGAGGGTCCCTGAGGGCCAACTAGCCCAACAGGTATCTTCAGTATGCGCCAGGGAGCTGCGTTGCAGACAGGTGTTCTGAGGCCACGCCCCTTTTTACACCTCTATGCAACGCAGCTCTGTGGCGCTTACTGGAGGTACCTAGTGGGCTAGTTTGACCCTAGGGACCCTTAGGATTCAAGGGGACTTAAAGGGGACTTAATCTCTCAACTTAGAACGGCCACAGGGCACGTTTACTCAGTGGTGAAGGGAGGGGACGGGGCCTGAGGTGACGTGAGCAAACACGTCCTGCGGCGCGTTTTAAGTTGGGGAAATAATTCCCTTTCAATCCTGAGGGACCCTGGGGGCCAACTAGCCCACCAGGTGCTTCTAGTAAGCACCACTGCTCTGCGTTGCAGAGAGGTGGTGCAGCCGTGCCCCTTTTTACACCTCTCTGCAATGGCGCTTACCGGACGTACCTAGTGGGCTATTTTGCCCCTAGGGATCCTCAGGATTCAAGGGGACTTAATCATCCAACTTAAAAAACGGCCACAGGGCGTGTTTACACAGTGAGGAAGGGAGGGGACGGGGCCTGAGGTGATGTGTGCAAACACACCCTATGGCGCGTTTTAAGTTGGGGAAATAATTCCCCTTCAATCCTGAGGGCCCCTGGGGGCTAACTAGCCCACCAGGTGCTTCCAGTAAGCGCCACTGAGCTGCGTTGCAGAGAGGTGGTCCAGGCCGTGCCACTTTTTACACCTCTCTGCATCGCAGCTCTGTGGCACTTACTGGAGGTACCTAGTGGGCTAGTTGGACCCTAGGGACCCTCAGGATTCAAATGAACTTAATCTCCCAACTAAAAACGGCCACAGGGCGTGTTTACACAGTGGTGAAGGGAGGGGACGGGGCCTGAGTTAACGTGTGCAAACAAGCCCTTTGGCGCATTTTAAGTTGGGGAAATAATTCCCCTTCAATCCTGAGGGATCCTGGGGGCCAACTAGCCCACCAGGTGCTTCCAGTAAGCGCCACTGCGCTGCGTTGCAGAGAGGTGGTCAAGGCCGTGCCCCTTTTTACATCTCTCTGCAACACAGCTCTGTGGCGCTTACTTGAGGTACCTAGTGGTCTAGTTGGACCCTAGGGACCCTCAGGATTCAAGGGGACTTAATCTCCCAACTTAAAACGGCCACAGGGCGTGTTTACACAGTGGGGAACTGAGGGGACGGGGCCTGAGTTAACGTGTGCAAACAAGCCCTGTGGCACGTTTTAAGAGGTAGTTTTAATCCCCTGCCCTATTATATACTAGGGGCTTACAGAGGAGGTCATGCTGATCACAAGTGGACCCCAACGCATAGTGTTCCCTAGTGTATGTAGGTGTTTTCACTGTATCCTGAGTGTCTTTTAACATAGCACTGGCTCTAGGACTGGTTAGTCAGACTCAGTTACCAACAGTATCCGCCTGAAAAAGTTGAGGGTACAGGATAATTTTGCAACAAGGCTTCTTTCTGCTCTTCTGTTTGTTCTTTCTGCATGTTATCCTTCTTCCCACACTTTTCTTCGTCTTTGAGGACTTCTGTTGCTTCTTTCTGCATTTCTTTTTTTTCTTTCTGTGCGTTTTTTCTTCTTTCTTCACATGTCCTATCTCTGTAGGCATAGTTAGAAATTAGCATTTAAAAAACCTTTGAAATTAACTGAAAAAACCATAGGTTTCAGGCACGTTATAGTTAGGAATTAACATTTAAAAAACCTTAGAAATTCACTGAAAAAACCATAGGTTTCAGGGGCATTATAGTTAGCTGGACTTTTCACTCGTACAAAACCATTGAAATTCCCCCGTTATAGTTAGTTCAGCTAACTATAACTCGCGCGCCCGCAATGCACTTCTGATGACGTCACATATTACATCACTCATGAGTGATGTAATATGTGAAGTCATCAGCAGTGCATTGCGGGCCCGCGAGTTATAGTTAGCTGAACTAACTATAACGGGGGAATTTCAATGGTTTTTTACGAGTGAAAAGTCCAGCTAACTATAACGCTCCTGAAACCTATGGTTTTTTCAGTGAATATATATATATATATATATACATATACCAGTAAAATAAAATAAAAATATATATAATAAATTAAAATATTGAAATATTGTTATTCTTTTACAATTACATTTTACACTACATTAAGAGCAATAGTAGGGAAAATATTGGATAGCGGAGGGGATATAATTACCCCTCCAGGGAGTGCAACAGTAGGGAAAGTGTTCGATAGCGATGAGGTAAAAATTACTGTTCCCACTCCAGCGAGTGCAACAGTAGGGGAAGTGTTGTATAGGGGAGGGGAATAATTTACTATTCCCACTCCAGTGACTGTACTAGATTCCATGGGATTGCGACACTTAAACATGACCCCAGAGGTGGTGATAAAACTCTGGCTTTGAGGAAACTGGAAGCCAAATGGTTGATAAAGTTACGATCGGTCGACTTAGGTCTAAATACAGATGGAGAACTTCATGTATTTCTAAAAGATTAAAGGATGACATGGGAGAGGATTCTCCCTGTACTGTATAACATCTGTTCAAATTGTTAGATGACTGGCTTCATTGTGTTTTCATATTCAAGTCATGTTATTCATTATTTATTGTCGGATAGGTCCTCTTCAGTGATGATGTCTGTCAGACTATAAGTGTTTTACACTTGATGGTACACATATACTTTGATTTGTTGTCAAATTGCTGAAAAGATACACTCACATTTGACTGTATGTATAAACTGTGATAATTTTTGTCAATTGTTTATATGTTCACCTCTGGTGACATTTTATGATTTACAAGTGTGATCTCACTGTACCTTTTATAGAAACTGATTGTATTATATTCTCTTGAGT
The DNA here is from genome assembly GCF_964204655.1 of Triturus cristatus. Lineage (NCBI taxonomy): Eukaryota > Metazoa > Chordata > Amphibia > Caudata > Salamandridae > Triturus > Triturus cristatus. The sequence goes on along the minus strand of NC_140592.1, from coordinate 1,002,068,189 downwards.
CATCCAATGAACTCACATAACAAGATCATGAATGATATGTTAAATGTAGATGTAATTTAATACTTTAACTCTTACATTATGAGCATCAAAACTAACCACCATTACATTTGACATAGGCATCTCTATCTTTGCTTTTTCTTCCTTTTGTATTTCACTTTATAAACACTCCGGTAACTTATCTAGTATTGATGATTTTGCACTTGGTTCATTTGCTATACATGCGTTTGAGCCCAATTTAATTCGATTAAGCTGATTCCCATAATACGTCTCCTACATTTGATTATGATTAACCATTTAATACGTGGTTAACCGGTGTGGGATGTGGCCATGTTTTATTGGCTCGTTTCATTTTATTTCTAATTAACCATAATAGGTCACCAATTCAACTTTCGTGTGGATTTTATTTGCGAAATTGACCCTAATACTACAATATTACACAATTTACATTATTCGCGTTTCGTTACGCACTTATATTAAACTGTGATTTGCTACTTGGTCTTGCAGTGCATTTTTAGCATATAACGCACTGGTAATACCGATCACTCCAATATGGCGGCGATGATTTTATGCAGTCCATTTTCCTTCTTTAAAGCTGGCTTTGTGGAACGTAATCACACGTGGTATATCACGTGATATCGGCAATCTATCCTTTTAACGGATGTACTTTTTGGCGTTCGCCGAGTAGTTTAACGGGACGGAAGGCTGTCAGATCTCTCAACCGGCGGTAACAAGTAAGAAGTCTTGACTATGTGTCAACACCTATTGATAATGCTTTTCCGTTAACCTAATACGTTACGGGATGACCTTGTTTCTTATCTATTTATGTTTGATCCTAGGTAGTGAGTGCACTCTTATCAAGGAGTTAGCACGTCACTTATATCTAGCAACACATTGGAAGATACCATTTCTTGACTTTTTTTACTCATTATTGAACTTGGAGACAAGACAGCGCACATATTACTATTGGGTATGTTTACTATTCCCTATGCGGGACGACTTGTTCTCGTTTGAGTTGTTTATTCCAGGTTGGGAGGACATTCTTATCTAGGCAATAGCACTTCGTGCATATGTTCATTATATTGGAGAAATACATAGTTGAGTTTGTACGTAGTTTTTACTAGTAGACAGTCAATTTTATGCAGTTTTTCAGGGTGTAGTTGGCTATATGATTGTTCAGGAAGGGTCAATTATACCGCTATTTCCACCGGTACTATTGGTTTGTTAATTAAATCCATCCACCACTGATACTATAGTAAGCTTTTTTACGTAGCAAATTACCATGTTTGTTGATTATTCATGGAGGATACATTGCTACATAATATTAGCAATGCCTATGCTCGTTTCGCACGGTTAGGTGTACTTATGTTGGGACATCACTGTGCTTATGCACAATTGAGCCAGAATACATGATCCTTTACTGAGAATGTTTAGCTTTTATCTATTGCTCTGTCCGTCTTTTAGATGGTGTGACCACACACAGGATGGTTTTACATGGGAATTCGTGTTTACGAACTACATGACTGGATACGTTATTGACTACCGCATTGAATTTATTGGTGGGTTGATACATCAATCTTTCCAATCTCTGATTTTTTAACTTTTACTTTTGTTTGTTTAAAACACACGTTTAACACTTTTAATTTTCGTCTTGTCATCATTCACCCACTAGAATTATAGGCTTTGGGTGTCTTTAGTAGGGTACTTACGCTTCGCGACCAAAGTTCTTTTCATCTTCTGCTGGATTCTAACACCAAACAATTGATTTTGGGAAGTTTGGTTCTTTTCTTACCCACGTCTCCTTTTTCGGACTATCACCTATTAGGGTGAACACTTAGGTGCCAATTCCGATCCTGTAAAAAAATTCCCCGTCCGACTCGTATCCGGATTTTTTTCCGTCCGAATCGTCAAAGTAGCATACAAACTGCCAAGTACGATTCGAACGGAAAAAATTCCATACGAATCGCATTGGGAACATTTCCCCACACGTCCTCGTGTCGGGAAAAGTCACCGACACGTCCCCGGTCGAAAAACCCACCGTGCGGAAAAATAAAGTCCGACTGCGCAAGTACGATCCCTCCCGTCCTCCCCATTTCACAACCGGACGCAAGAAACACCGTCCGAACCGAACTCCCATAGCAACCATGGAGACATGTGCCCGCATACGCGCCGAACAGTCCACCACCCCCCCGCCCGCGTATGTACGCACCGAACCCCCACCCCAGCAGTGTATGTACGCCCCGAACCCCCACCCATGTATGTACGCCCCGAACCCCCACCCGTGTATGTATGGACCGTACCCCCACCCGTGGAAGTACGGCCCGTACCCCCACCCCACCTGTGTATGTACGCCCCGAACACACACCCGTGGAAGTACGGCCCGTACCCCCACCCCACCCATGTATGTACGCCCCGAACCCCCACCCATGTATGTACGCACCGAACCCCCACCCGTGTATGTACGCACCGAACCCCCACCCCAGCAGTGTATGTACGCCCCGAACCCCCACCCGTGTATGTACGCACCGAACCCCCACCCCAGCAGTGTATGTACGCCCCGAACCCCCACCCGTGTATGTACGCACCGAACCCCCACCCCAGCAGTGTATGTACACCCGGAACCCCCACCCGTGTATGTACGCCCCGAACCCCCACCTGTGTATGTACGGACCGTACCCCCACCCGTGGAAGTACGGCCCGTACCCCCACCCCACCCGTGTATGTACGCCCCGAACACACACCCGTGGAAGTACGGCCCGTACCCACACCCCACCAGTGTATGTACGCCCCGAACCCCCACCAGTGTATGTACGCCCCGAACCACCACCCGTGTATGTACGCCCCGAACCCCCACCCGTGTATGTACGCACCGAACCCCCACCCCAGCAGTGTATGTACGCCCCGAACCCCCACCCGTGTATGTACGCACCGAACCCCCACCCCAGCAGTGTATGTACGCCCCGAACCCCCACTCGTGTATGTACGCCCCGAACCCCCACCCGTGTATGTACGGACCGTACCCCCACCCGTGGAAGTACGGCCTGTACCCCCACCCCACCCGTGTATGTACGCCCCGAACACACACCCGTGGAAGTATGGCCCGTACCCACACCCCACCAGTGTATGTACGCCCCGAACCCCCACCAGTGTATGTACGCCCCGAACCACCACCCGTGTATGTACGCCCGAACCCCCACCCGTGTATGTATGCACCAAACCCCCACCCGTGTATGTACGCACCGAACCACCACCCGTGTATGTACGCACAGAACCCCCACCCCAGCAGTGTATGTACGCCCCGAACCCCCACCCGTGTATGTACGCACCGAACCCCCACCCCAGCAGTGTATGTACGCCCCGAACCCCCACCCGTGTATGTACGCCCCGAACCCCCACCCGTGTATGTACGGACCGTACCCCCACCCGTGGAAGTACGGCCCGTACCCCCACCCCACCCGTGTATGTACGCCCCGAACACACACCCGTGGAAGTACGGCCCGTACCCACACCCCACCAGTGTATGTACGCCCCAAACCCCCACCAGTATATGTACGCCCCGAACTACCACCCGTGTATGTACGCCCTGAACCCCCACCCGTGTATGTACGCACCGAACCCCCACCCCAGCAGTGTATGTACGCCCCGAACCCCCACCCGTGTATGTACGCACCGAACCCCCACCCGTGTATGTACGCACCGAACCACCACCCGTGTATGTACGCCCCGATCCCCCACCCCACCAGTGCATGTACGGACCGTACTGACGCCAAAAACACACGCACTGAACCAGGACAAACCATATTTACACAAGGAGAGTCAATTAGAGTTGCCCCACACCACCAAACATGCCCAACAACCCCACAAACATCACATACACTGACCTGCAACTGCCAAACTGCCAAACAGAGGCCCAAAACACAAACACTCCTCATAACACACCCACACAAAATTCAAACACAGCCACACCCACAAATGGACCAATAAAAATGGACCACACACACAAACCATGAGCCTTTGCAACAGACCCACTGCTGCCAGAGACCACAGACGACCCACACTACCATACTTGAACCTCACACTTGCATACCTTCACACAACCACCTACACAAACACCCCCTCATCACATTCACACACACACCTCCACTACCACACTCACACACCCACAACCATCCACACCCACTCCCCCACAACCATCCACACCCACACCCCACGCCATGTCCACTACCAAGAATCCAAAGTTCACAAAGGAGGAGCTGGAGATCCTTGTCGACGAAATCCCCAGAGTCGAGCCACAGCTCTTTGGAACATTGGTCAGACAGACCAGCATAGCCGAAAAATCGGCCATGTGGCAGAGGATTGTCGATTCTGTGAATGCTGTTGGGGCCACCAGAAGGACCAGGCACGAGTGCCAATCCAGGTGGTACGATCTGCGGAGGACGGTCAAGAGGAAGATGACTGACAATCACAACCAGGGGAACATCACTGGAGGAGGGCCGCCCCCCAGACCGGTACAATACCATCCCTGGGAGGAGAAGGTGATGTCCATGCTGGCGGTGGAGGGACTACACGGACTACCAGGACTCCCAGACCCTGGTGAGTACACAAACAACTCACCTCACATGGGGGGATGCCATACACAATCAATCATGCACGCCACCCCCCCCAAGCCACCACCGGACACAACCACACTCCACAAACATACACATGCCACTAGTGCCTCCATGCCCCATGCACCAATCAGGGCCATGCCAAGTCACAGGCCACACAAAACACCAACACAACACAGGATGTGGCCGATGCTGGGAGGGGGGGCATCAAAACTAACATTGAGCAACTCACAAGCACACAACAATGCCCTCAGCCCATATGGCCCAGGGCACAGCCATACAAACTGTGTGTACCCACACAGTACTGTCTTGCCTGCAAATGGTGGCCGCCTTGCAGGATGACATGGGTCTGAAGGCACAATTTGCACATAACAGCAGACAATGAAGATGCATCGCTCTGATAGAGTCTCAGCACACACCGCCACAGCAGCAGCCTACACTCAGACACACTGCCCAATGGGTGCCCGGAGAACAGAAACTAACTCACATGAACAAGCCAATGGCCATTCAAAGACCGGCTAACTGTGTGTGCCCAGGAAGCTGGCCTGAGGTGACAGAGGGTGACAAATAGAGGGAGGGAGAGGGGGATTGAGAGGGAAGGAGACAGAGGGGGACACAGGGAGACAGACAGAGGGAGGGAGTAGGGTGACAGAGGGAGACCGACAGAGGGAGGTGAGTGACAGAGGGAGGGAGGAAGGGAGACACAGGGAGACCGACAGAGGGAGGAGGGTGACAGAGGGAGGGAGGAAGGGAGACACAGGGAGACCGACAGAGGGAGGAGGGTGACAGAGGGAGGGAGGAAGGGAGACACAGGGAGACAAAATCACCCTTGGGTGGTGTGGCCATGTCCACTCGTCAGCCGGTGGACTGTGTGCATGCAGACAAGGTCTGGCAGTGCCTCAACTCCCCCCTACCCTAGATGAAGACCGGTCCATGTGTCAATCTGTGCACGAGTACATCCCTGCTGCAGGCACAGACCTAAGCACACACCCAGTATACCCACCCACTGTGTCGGTAAGAACCCTGTCACAAATGCATCAGTCACCTACCTGCATCATCAAATTGCATTGGCAAAACACCATTTGGCCACGTACAGTGCAACACGTAAGGCGCCTCTGCATTGCTCGCTACGCCCGCACACCACACTGCTGACTGTGAACCCAAATAGATGCATCAACTAAGATTGTGTCACACATGCGTAAAGCCCTGACAGCTGTGGCCAAGGGACATACCCATGCACAAGTGCACTGTGAGAGGAATGCAAGACAGATCCAACTACCCAGAGGAAGAGTGCCAAATCAGAAATGCATGAAACATGGATGTCACATGTAACACTGTTAACATTGTCTCTCTCACACACAGGTCAACGTCGTCGATCACCCCCCAACACTGGGGGGGAAGTCTCACAGGACCAGGCTCAGCGGGATGAGGACCCCACCGCCAGCGACGACTCTCACCACTCCGTGGATGACCCAGACCAACCTGGCCCCTCTGGTGTCCAACCACCTGCAGCACCTGCGTCAGGTACAACTGTGCCAACCACCACCCCCATTCCTGCCACATCCCAGGAGACGTCCAGGAGCCCTGCCCGCACACGACAACCCAGCCAGTCTGCCCAGGAGGGACACGGTCCTCCGGGCACCCAGGAGGAGGCAGGCGGCAACGCAAATGCCATCCCTCAGGGGTCCCGGAGACCCGACGCGCCCACAACGGCAGGCCAGGTGCGCAGGGGTGGCGGGAGTGGAGGACGGCGGAGGCGCGAACCTGACCAGGGAGCTCAGGACCCGGTAGTGTCCCAGGTCAGCAACATCCTGGCGACATACCGGCGTGACACCAGGGGCATGGACCAGATTGCGTCCACCCTCAATGACATCAAGGGGACCCTCGAGGAGATGAAGACCCTGCAGGCCCAGCAACATGCCTGTCAACTGCAACACCAAGGAAGGATGGAGGATAGACAGGCTGAGCTCGTGGCGGTGCAAACCCAAATGACCGGTGTACTCCGTCGGATTGCCGACAACATGGGCAACCCTCCCTGTGGCACCAGGTGAAGGCCATTACCAGACACAGGGAGGGATCAGGAGGAGGAGGATTCATCCGACGGAGCGTCACAGACATCGTCACGGCCTGCTTCCGAGGGTCCCCGCAGGAAGGTGGGTCATCCACGAAAAAGACTGTGAGAGTCAGCAGAACATCACCATCTCCCAGGTCACCTGGCCTGGCACCTGGCCCTCTGGCCCAATAGCAGCACATGACATCCTCTGCCACATGGACTTGCTGGTCACTGTCTGACCTATGTTGACGAAGACTGTGGCATGGACTCTGATAATTTGCAACGGCAAGGATACCAACTCCCCCAGTGAACTTTGGATTCTACCCTCCCGCAGTGCACCTCTTGTCATCCCCACAAACCCATACCCCACCACAAATAAATTAATCACAATTACAAGATGATGCCGTGATTCTGCATTATTACAATACATGTGTGTGTCGTAAAGTCAAAGCATGCCTGATCTCAGAAGTAACTCCAACCATCCAAACCGTGGGGTCTCAGTCTTGCCCAGGACACACATGGGTCCCAATGTATCATCTGATACAGACATGGAGTACCATACTCACCTGTGCTGGGCCCAACCAGCTTAGGGGTTCCCGCACAACTGTGGCTACAGACACATTTAGGGGAGCTACAGTCATGCGCAGAGGTCAGGGATCATGTGGAGTGACCTGGCTTGCCACTCCCAGGTATGTCTAGACATGTGTCCCTACCATGTCCTGCATGCTTGCGTCAGGCGGATGTTGAGAATGGTGGCTAGACCAAGGTTGGATGCAAGGAGATGCCAGAATGCAGTTTAGGATCACAGTGCCACATGGTTGTGTTGGGGTTGTGGGCTGCATCATGAGTGTGGGCGTGGATCGAGAAGGTCATCCTGCAGCTGGCTGTGAACCATTCCCCCCATCCCGTTTGGACGTTGATGTGGCCTGGTTGCCCGATGCAGTAGCAGAGCTGTGCAGATGCACTCCGGATATGGACAAGTATCATGGGAGTTGTAAGGCACATGTCCGTAGACTGCAGGGTAGGATTAGACACGGATGTTGTAGTTGCCCTGGGGGATGGTCTCCCTTGCCTTGAGGTGGATGGAACTGTGCATCTTGTGCATAATACAGATTCCAATCCCTGAAAAACCGCTAGCATCTTGCTACTCTACACATAGACACATATGCACCACCTCTGAAAACTATGCCAGACATGCCGCATACACAGTGGCAACAGGCCACCATTGACAGAGAAGAGGCACCTTGGAGACAGAGGGACAAATTTATTAGTCATGTGTGTTGGAATGACAATGCTACTCTGTCAACACATACACAGGTCATGCGGATGAACATGTGGGAGCAACACTGGCACCCCCCATTGCAACACAGATGCTGGTAATCCATTGAACTGGCACACAAGTGACGGATAACAGCTAAACACCCACTGCTGCCACGGAGAGGCTGCTATACACCATTGAGGCCCTGATGGGGCAATCACACACCATGTCAACCCGGTGCAACCTGTATGTTTCCGAGGCCAGTGTTACACACATTGATGGCCTCATCACAATCCCCAATCCCCTGACACATGACAGTCACCAAGTCTGACCATGGCTCCAGGTGAAGCCTGCCCCATGTCATGTTCCCCATGTAGGATCCACATGTATGCAAATTGACCACACATGAACCGGAGAAGTGCACACAGACTACAAACAATTTACACACCCAAAACGCCGTGAGGCATCCCTTACCCTAAGGAGATTTCCAAACTTGCCCGTGCATGTGACGCAGAATCAGCACATGTTGCTGTGTTCATGAGGAGTAGCAGGAGCACAACAATGCCACCAGCAGACAGCATGCCCATGTACCTGTGGAAGAGAGACACACAAGGAGTCAGCCCAAAGGAGCACATCCGCAAGCATGTACTCAACACGTATCATGTTGTCAACATGACAGGTGACAATGATGACTCTCGGACTACATCCTTCCATTGCGCCATCACTCGAGTGACACTTCAAAACACACCACTGACTCACTTGGCAGACATGCAGATGGACACACACATTGCAACACATCCCACACACGGCCCAATGCGTGCACACTCAGACACTGGAACTCACCACTAAGCAAAGAACTCGCATATGAGCCGACTCCGGATGTCCTCCACAGCCTCCTCCTCCTCCACATCACTTGCCCCGTCACCAAGCCCTTCATCCTCCACGGGTGGATGGTCCTGGTCATCTGGATCCAGTATGAGTGGAACAGCTTTCTCCACTGCCATGTTGTGCAGCATGCAGCAGACGATGATGATCCTGCACACCTTCACTGGGGCATATGGGAGTGCACCGCCAGTCTTGTGGAGGCACCGGAATCGGCTCTTCAGAAGGCCAAACGTCCTCTCAATGACTCTCCTGGTCCGCCCATGGGCGTTGTTGTAGCGGTGCTCGGCAGCCGTGCTGGGGTTGCGGACAGGCGTCATCAGCCATGGCATGTTGGGATAGCCAGCGTCCCCTACAAGGACACATCATGGACAGAAGTGTGTCAGCACAGGCAGTGAGATTGGAAGATGACGCCAAACACTGAACTGCCAGAGTCTACCCACCAACAATACATGCTCGCTCGTTCCGCAGCTGCAGCATCAGTTCAGGCACCCTGCTACGCCTCATGATGAAGGCATCATGTGCTGATCCTGGAAAGCGAACACAGACATATGAAATCACCATGTTGGACAGACACACCACAAGGGCATTAATGGAGTGATAATGTTTGCGATTCCTATACACCACCTCCTGTGCCTGTGGTGGTACCAACGCTACATGTGTCCCATCTATGGACCCAATGACATGGGGCATCCCTCCCAGGGCATAGAACTCACGCTTGACACCTGTCAACTGCTCAGGATTTGGGAATTTAATGTACTCATCCAGGTGAACCAACATAGCCTCTAAGAAATCATGCAGAACACGGCTGAACATCGTCTTGGACATGCCCCCGACGTCAGCAATGGTATGTTGGAACGTACCCGTGGCAAGGAAATGTAGGGCTGCCATCACCTTCAACTTGGGTGTCAGTGCACTGGGATACCTGTGTCGCGGGAGGAGGTGTGCTTCCAGCCGGCCAGTCAACTCATCAATCAACCGTTGGCTGAATCTGTAGCGGCGTATACAGTCCCGTTCATGCAGGGCAGCCAGGTCTGGCATACGTCGAGGGAGAGGCGGAGCCCTGCAGTGAAATGGTAGGGACACCGAAGAGTGAGCACTGTACGACGACATTGTCAATGCACTGAGCACATGTTAAACAGCCAATACACAAATGGCACATTCTGAGTCAGGTCAGTGCCACATTTCCTGGACACGTACGCCAGGCAGGTGACACTCCTACCAAGGGACAGCCACTAACGGAGTGGGGCAAGCTCACGATAACATGGCATGAGACCAGCTGTGGGCCAGTGCAAGTGAACATGCACACGCATCACAGGATTCACAGACATCCACACATGTGCAGAAGTAGGATGCGTATGGTACAGACAGGTTGGTGTATGCGATATGCACTGGTCACATGTCATAGGAAAAGGACAGGCCACACACATTGCCTTGGAGGAGTACATGTCGAGACAGAACATACACACATTGAGAGCATGTAGATATGTACTTGTGTTGATACTCCGTGTAGTTGCATACATACACACCTCATGGCAGATCACATATGTTGGCTGGTGTGCGGAACAGTGTGCCATGGCCATCTACACACAGACACATGTTGGTAGCAGCAACTGCTGATGCATTGGACCACACACCTACAGCAAAATCATGGAAACACATGCCACACACATGACATGGTTGCAGCGTGCAACGCAGCCATTCACATGTCATGTGTAATATTCCATGTACCTGGCATCAGGGGACAGGTGAGGGTGTCCGTGACTGGGACATGCAAGTGACTCATGGCTCTACTAGTGTGTACGACATGCACACATGTCAAAGGAGTGGAGGGGATGTGTGGTACAATGCGCACCATCACACACGACATGTGTACACAGCTCATCGTACATATGCTTTGCCCACACCTCAGGGGTATTGTGCCACATCACATCCTGACACACCTGTGTCACACACATGTGGTATTGCACAGACTATGCATTGGTGTCCACCCTTGGCAAAATCTGACCGCTCCATTCCTGTCTGTGTGCCGCCTGTCACCACTGACAGGTGTGAAACGCACCGTACATACGCTCTGAGTGCGTGTATAGGGTCCCTGGGCCAATATGTGCGCTGGCGTATGCGTACGCCACAGTAGTACGGACCGTACAAGCGCTTGTACGGTCCGGATCACAATATGGGCGCTGGCGTATGCGTACACCACAGTAGTACGGACCGTACAAGCGCTTGTATGGTCCGTACTACTGTGGCGTACGCATACGCCAGCGCCCATATTGTGATCCGGACCGTACAAGCGCTTGTACGGTCCGTACTACTGTGGCGTACGCATACGCCAGCGCCCATATTGTGATCCGGACCGTACAAGCGCGTGTACGATCAGTATCACTGCTTTTGGGGTGCCCTAGGGCGTGGAACGCACCGTACCTGTGTGTAAATGTATGAAAACACATAGGGGACACATGAGGGACAAGTATAAGGGCCTAAATGCATGATGGTTGCCATGGAGACTGAGTTAGATTTTTGAATTTGAGCACCAGGTGCCCAGCAGAAGTCAGTTTGAAAGAATCTACATTGTTGCAAAGTGGATGTTGACTTGACATCATCATCAAAACTGAAACCATGAAAAGCCACACACTGGGGTAGGTTTGAAGGGATTGGATGAAACGTAGGATGCAAATGTGACTGACCAATCAATCTGTACTCCTGTACATGAACAGGCCAGCCAGGCATATATAAGGCAGCCAGGTCCCATGAGAGAGCACTTGCCTGCACATCCATTCATCCATTACCACTGCTGCTGATAGTGATTCCTCTGGCACCATGTCCAGGACTGTGGAGAGGTCACAGCCATTCACCCAGGAGGAGAACCTTGCACTGATAGATGTGATCCTCCCACAGTTCCAGAGCCTGTATGGTCGACCAGGGGTTCAGGTGAGTGCAGACTCCACTAGCTTAGACTGTGCCCCTTTTGTGTGACTGTGACTTCTGGCATTGTGTCCATGTGTGACAGACATGCACTGTTGTTTAGAGTGGGTCCCAGGGTGTGGAAGGCCTCATGTCACCCATGCAGAGCATGCTGTGTTTCCTGTGTGCACTCCTCACTTGCATAGTGCCTACTGTGACAATGAATGCATGGTGCATGCCACATTCTGCCTGCATACTCCTCCTGGGGATGTTGTTTCCACAGTCCTGATGTGATCCTGTGTTCCCCCCAGTGTGACAGGTGACAGTACCCCTGGATGTGTGTTTGTTCAGTGTACCTGTGCTGTGAGTGTCCAAAGGCCGTGTTCGTCCCCTGCACATTGGTGTGTGTGTAAGCCCCCTGTCATGTGGGTGAGTGCATATGGGGAGTGTTGCACACAAGCAGCATGAGGGATGGATATAGCCTGGCCATCCGATGTGAGCAGGGAGCAGTGCTGTGTGCATGCCGTGCTGAGCCAGCCCCACACCTGTGACACCCCCCGTCTACTGGCACATGGGCAGAGTGAGGTGTGTACCCGCAGTTGGCAATGCCATGTGATTGTCCTGTACCTGTGTGTGTCTGTGTACTCTGCTGAGGTAGCATCAGTGTGCTGGGGCAGGTGACTGCTGTGAGGTGCTGTACATAATCCTGGTGTAGCCTATGAGGCACAGTGTGATCCCTGGTCAGTGAGTGTGTGGTACCCCTCATGCCACCCGTGTACTTTCAATGGCACGTAGTGCATTTGGCCTTCCACAGTGGATAATGTCCCTATGACAAAGGTGCAATGAGTTGCATGCATACCATGGCCTGTTCATAAAGAGGATTGTTCTATATGTGTGTCTCTGTGTCTTTGCTCATGTGGATTAATGTATTCTCACTTTTGCATCCTCACAGGTAGGCGCCATTGCCAAGGGGGAGATCTGGAGGGAAGCCGTCAGTGCCGTGAGGGGTACAGAGGGTCGGAGGCGGAGCCTGTCTCAGGTGAGGAAACGCTGGCAGGACATCCGGTGCTGGACGAGGAGGATTGCACGGCTCCTGCTGGGGGACTCACCTGAGAGCCGTAAGAACCGTGGGCGCCGTCGTCTGACCCACATCCAGAAGCGTGTGCTGGCGGTGGTCTTCCCCGATATGGACAGGCGCCTACAGGAGAAGCAGCAGCAGGAAGGGGGTAGGTACATGTGTGTCAGTTGTGTGTCCCCAGCCAATGTAAGTGCGCAGTTGCATGGATACACTGCCAGGGTTTGATTGTGCAGTGCGTCAACTTGTCCCCAAAGTAGCCCGGTGCTGTTCTCACTCCCTCCCTTCCCCTCCTTGCCATGTGTTCCCTGGTCTGTGTGTAGCCACGCTTGCACAAGGTTATTTAGGCAGGCAGTTTATGCAGGTGCCCAATGCCAGCAGCATCATGTGTGGGGGTGATGTGTCACAGGTCTGGGGACCTTGCGTGTGCCATGGCCAATTTCTGTCATTGTGGGCTCCATGTCACTTGGCAATGATTGTGAATCACGACATAGGGGTGTGTCTCCAAAGTGTACAGCCTTCCAGCATGCATGGCCAATTGTGTGCCCTCTGACATGATGTGCCTGAGTGGGAGGCCTGCTAAGTGCCGGGACGGTTGCTTAATTTGCAGTCATGTCCATCCTGGACCATGGAGGAGTGTGGGCACTACTGTGCCCTGGGGCACCTCTTCCTAGGTATCATGTGCGTCATCCAACAATATGGCCATTCACTGTGTCTTCGCAAGGGGTTGGGTAGGGTGGCATTGTACCCTGGGCTCAACTGTTATGACCTACAGGTTGCTACATGTGTCCACTGTACAGGGGGACCCATTTTGCTTGTGCATACTCACAGTGGGCATTACCTGTGTGTGTTGTTAAGACAATCTGATGATGTTTGCTTGTCAATGATGTGTGGACAGGCGCACCAGGGGCAGTGTGTGTACAGTCATGAATTAGTGGAGGCCATGTGTTTTCATCCCAGAGTAAGAGGTGTACATACTTCCTCCGTCTCAATGAGATTGTCTCAGGTGTGGGTGGTTTGTGCGTACAAGGCCTACATGTCAAAAGCTCCATCCTCCTTGCTGGGTTTGGCCTGTGTGTGATGTTTGACTGGACATACGCTCAAGGTGCAGTGACCCAGTCATGTTTGGCATGGTTTCATGTATTGCCTTTGCAGCATGTGCCAAGAGTAAATAGATATGATTCCTGCTCATCCCTTTTTGACGATGCAGTGTGGTGCAGATGCTGTGCACATTTGTCCCCAGAGGCTGGCTCCTCTGTAAAATTTGAAGTGAAGTGATTTGCTGTTGTGTCATGCTCTCCATTGTTTCTCAGTGGCATGGTGGGTCGACAACCTGTGTGTTCCATGGCCTACATGTGTACATTGTTTTGTAGATGTAACTCCTGTTGCTTTTCAGGCTATGCAATGTGACCTATGTATATTTGACTCATGTGACATATGTGTACAGGTGTCTGATTATCTCCTGTCTCTTCACCTTGCCCACAGCATCGCCGGGGGACACGGAAGGAGACACTAGCACGGACCGGGAGGAGGGATTGAGCACCAGTGCCAGCAATGCTGTCCTGTCTGGCACATGGAGTGGCACAGAGGCCGAGGGGAGTGAGGCAGAGGACCTGTTGACTGCCAACACAGACTATTACGCAGACGGGTCCGAGGCTGAGCTCCCAGAGGTGGCGGAGTCTGCCCCCCCAGCTGAAGGCAGCCCTCCACATCCCCCCGCCACCTCAGTTTCCATCACCGGCCTCCCACCTGCTCGTGGCCCTTCCCTCCGTGCTCGGTCCCCACATGTCTCCTTCCTGCCAGGCACCGCACCCCCTGCCCCTGTCACCACTGCTGCGGTGAGTGCGGAGTCTGTGGACATCCTGAGGCAGTTGCAGGTTGGTCAGACTGCGATGCTAAATGTCCTCCATGCCCACACCCAGGTGCTGACCCAGATGGAGGCATACATGGAGGGCATGCCGGCTGCGCAGTCTGACCAACGGCAGTTGCTGAGGTCCATAGACTCCACACTGAGTGCAGCACTGGATCTCCTGCAGCGCTGCCTACCCCCCCTACCCCTGCACCATCCCCAATTCCCACTCCTGTGCCTGTCCCACGCACATCCAGACGTCAGCGTGCACGCACCCCAACAGACACAGGCACCACACCACCAGGGAAGTCGAAGCGCACACCTCCTGTCACGCACACACAGGGTGAGGAAGGCACACCCACTGGGTCGGGGGGGAAACGTACAACACGCAGCCACAGTGGGAGTCCGCAGTCCACACACCCACTCCCTCCAAATCCACTCCCCTTAGCTCTCCTGGCCAACAGTCAGTGACAGCATCATCCACTGCAAGTGTGCCCCCCAGCCCCAGGATGACACCACCCCGCAAGCGGTGGAGGCGGGACCCGGCCAGGGGAGTTGAGTCCCCCACCCTGTCCACACCCTCCCCCAGTGGCGCTGCGACCCATCCCTCTGCCCCCCCCCTCCTTGGGGCCTGTGGTTCGATTGGGTGCGGGGGAGTCGCTGGGGGAACTTGCCGACGTGTGCAGCGCCATTCTGTCCTCCACCTTTGGCGCAGGCACCCCCCCTGTGTCAGAATCATCCCTCCCTGCACCCACAACACCTACCCTTGCCCCTCCTGTCCCTGCGGTGCCTGTTTCCACCCTCCCCCCTGATGCCCCCTCTTCTGTGGATGAAATGGACATGTGCACTGTGCAGGCAAGCTAGGGGACACACGACCCGATGTGTACCCCCCCCGGACTTTGCTGCTGTCCTGGCCCATGGCCCTTCTACATAGTAGACATTTTCTCAGAGATATTTTCCTGCTGAATAAAGCATTTTCTTTTGGTTTTGCACACTGATGCTTTCCTGGACTTGCTGTTGGTGCTGGTGCTCCCTGAGTTGGGGTGGTGATAATGTGTTAGGGGTCTGTGAAATGTTGGAGTGTGCTGCTCATGGGGTGTACCCTGCCATCTGCGTGCCATCACAAAGGTCTCTGCCAATGGTATTTGGTCATGTTTGCTCTCACTGTATGGTGACATTGTCCCAAGGTGTGTTCCATCCTCTGTGGAGCAGGCCATTTTCCCTGCAGGGTGTCTCCCAAATGCTGTGCTGTGCTGTGTCTACATTTCCTGGATATGTGAGGGTTGCCTTTCAATATAGCCATGCTGGCTCAGCGATCGCTCCACCTGCATCTGGGGTATCACCCTGGTTGGTCACTGAACTTGTTGATGGGGTATATTGTCCTATGTCTGGGCACTGCTGGGAGGACTCTGCACACACCCCTCCTGTCTCTGGGCACTGCTGGGAGTGTTAGGCACCCACCCCTCCTGTGTCTGGGCACTGCTGGGAGGACTCTGCACCCACCCCTCCTGTCTCTGGGCACTGCTGGTGGGACTCTGCACCCACCCCTCCTGTCTCTGGGCACTGCTGGGGGGACTCTGCACCCACCCCTCCTGTGTCTGGGCACTGCTGGGAGGACTCTGCACACACCCCTCCTGTCTCAGGGCACTGCTGGGAGTGATAGGCCCCCACCCCTCCTGTCTCAGGGCACTGCTGGGAGGACTCTGCACCCACCCCTCCTGTCTCTGGGCACTGCTGGGAGTGTTAGGCACCCACCCCTCCTGTGTCTGGGCACTGCTGGGAGGACTCTGCACCCACCCCTCCTGTGTCTGGGCACTGCTGGGAGGACTCTGCACCCACCCCTCCTGTGTCTGGGCACTGCTGGGAGGACTCTGCACACACCCCTCCTGTGTCTGGGCACTGCTGGGAGGACTCTGCACCCACCCCTCCTGTGTCTGGGCACTGCTGGGGAGACTCTGCACCCACCCCTCCTGTGTCTGGGCACTGCTGGGAGGACTCTGCACACACCCCTCCTGTCTCTGGGCACTGCTGGGAGGACTCTGCACCCACCCCTCCTATGTCTGGGCACTGCTGGGGGTGTTAGGCACACACCATTCTTATTGCAGGTTAGGTGCGTACATACACGGGTGGGGGTTCGGGGCGTACATACACGGGTGGTGGTTCGGTGCGTACATACACGGGTGGGGGTTCGGGGCGTACATACACTGCTGGGGTGGGGGTTCGGTGCGTACATACACGGGTGGGGGTTCGGGGCGTACATACACTGCTGGGGTGGGGGTTCGGTGCGTACATACACAGGTGGGGGTTCGGGGCGTACTTACACGAGTGGGGGTTCGGTGCGTACATACACGGGTGGGGGGTCGGGCGTAGATACACTGCTGGGGTGGGGGATCGGGGCGTACATACACGGGTGGTGGTTCGGTGCGTACATACACGGGTGGGGGTTCGGGGCGTACATACACGGGTGGGGGTTCGGGGCGTACATACACTGCTGGGGTGGGGGTTCGGTGCGTACATACATGGGTGGGGGTCGGGGCGTACATACACGGGTGGGGGTTCGGGGCGTACATACACTGCTGGGGTGGGGGATCGGGGCGTACATACACGGGTGGTGGTTCGGTGCGTACATACACGGGTGGGGGATCGGGCGTACATACACGGGTGGGGGTTCGGTGCGTACATACACGGGTGGGGGTTCGGGGCGTACATACACGGGTGGGGGTTCGGGGCGTACATACACTGCTGGGGTGGGGGTTCGGTGCGTACATACACGGGTGGGGGTTCGGGGCGTACATACACTGCTGGGGTGGGGGTTCGGTGCATACATACACGGGTGGGGGGTCGGTGCGTACATACACGGGTGGGGGTTCGGTGCGTACATGCACGGGTGGGGGGTCGGGGCGTAGATACACTGCTGGGGTGGGGGATCGGGGCGTACATACACGGGTGGTGGTTCGGTGCGTACATACACGGGTGGGGGTTCGGGGCGTACATACACGGGTGGGGGTTCGGGGCGTACATACACTGCTGGGGTGGGGGTTCGGTGCATACATACACGGGTGGGGGGTCGGTGCGTACATACACGGGTGGGGGATCGGGGCATACATACACGGGTGGGGGTTCGGTGCGTACATACACGGGTGGGGGTTCGGGGCGTACATACACGGGTGGGGGTTCGGGGCGTACATACACTGCTGGGGTGGGGGTTCGGTGCGTACATACACGGGGGGGGTATGGGCCGTACATACATGGGTGGGGGTACGGTTCGTACTTCCACGGGTGGGGGTACGGTCCGTACATACCCCTACCCACGCTCTGCGTGCCTGGGTACGGCCCGTACCCATGCCTTTGGTGGGTGGGTACGGTGCGTCCCCCCATTGTTGCGGTGCCGTGGGGTCCGCACCATACACAGGCCTTGGGGGCGTGGCTACGGGTCGTACCACGCGTACCCCTACATGACCCCAGCAATGCTGGTACGAGCCGTACCAAGGCCTTTCTGACGTGGGTACGGGCCGTACCGCCATTGTTGGAGTGACGTAGGGGGACGCGTGGTACGTTCCGTACCCACGCTCTTGCGGCCTGGGTAGGGTACGTACCGGTTCGCGTGACCATCCACTTCCGTTATGGCGGACGCTTGCGTTGCTGGCCTCGCCCCCACCCCCTGGAAGTGACCAGGCCCTGATGGTCAGGTACGTCCAGGCCATGTGTGATTTGGTACCATGTGTTGGTGTTGTGTGTCCTGCCCCTGCCCCCCCCTTTGCCCCGGTTCTTGTGCTGACCTTCTGCGGTGTCTGCGTCGGTTCCTGTACGCCAGGTGGACTGCTAGGAGGGCAGGGATGGCACGTAGGTTCGGGTCCATGTCTGTTCGTCGCGTCCAGCTGCTCCTTGCGTGTGTCGTCCTGCTTTCCCGGCAGTTTTTGGCAGCCGGTAAATATTTTCCGTGCGGGATGACGTCGGTTCGAATCGTACTTCCTGGTTCGTGAAACGTAGGCTGGATGCGTACCGACGTCAGGTCGGCGCTTTTCAGGATCGGAATTGTGTTTCGATTATGTTCGGTCGGTGTTTTGTTCGATTCGTACGGAAATGGTGTTTCCGTACGAATCGTACTTGCATTTTCGGATGGATTTCGCACCGGGTACGAGTCGGACGGAGAAATGGCTCCGTCCGACGGTTCGTACCCGGTTTTTACCGGATCGGAATTGGCACCTATGTTATGATTTTGTGTACAGTTAATTGTTTAACCTATTTTAAGATTTTGTACAAGAAATGGTTACATTTAGTTCTTGTATTTACTTTTTCCAGCCTTGAAAAAGTCTTTTGTAAGACGAAACACGTGTCGGCTGGTCTGTGTATTTGAACTTACTATCCTGCGTCAATAAAGAAAGGATGAAAAACAACTATTACTCCAAGGGTCCTGGATTTATCATGTGACAGCTTAATCATTTGAAGGAATTAACTTTATCTCTCTTGACATCAGAACAGGCATATATGATCTGATTAAGAACTGACAACTTGTAACAGTTGGGTACTTTACCCGTATATTGTGTGGGAGTGCAATATTAGTCTTCTAAATATTGCAATAATTTATGTTTGTATGTCTTGTACATATGGATGGTGTCCCTAGGTAGTGGACATCAATTGAAGCTTTAAGCACCCTACAATCGTTACTTATTGCTACATATTGTTGACGCCTCAAATTTATTTGCTCAAGTTATTACATATATGCATTTTGGTGTCCCGTTCCTCCCGGCTCTTAGGGACACTACTACCTATTTTTCTTATTCCAGTGACTGTAACAGTAGGGAAAGTTTGGCTAGCATAGGGGAATATTTTTTTATTCCCACTTAAACAAATTAATTACAATTAATAAACAAACAATTATTAAATTAAAAATGATTTGCCTCCCACCATATTCCCCTATAAATGACACCACCAATGTACTAAAACATAACACTATTAACATAATTATTAATTATCTAATTAATTAAAATTAACAAGCAATTTAAAAGCAATAAATAATAATTTAATTCACACAATTAACAATATAAAACTTAAAATACATTTTATAATAACAAAATTTAAACATATATATTTTTTAATTAAATTAAATTACTTCCCAGCCTACTCCCCTATCAACACACAACACACTCTAAAAAAATGACACAAATAACATAATTAGTAAAAAACTAATAATTATTTAATAACCAATTAAGAAATGATTAACAATATATTATTTACCACAATGTTCAATATAAAATGTAAAATACATTAATATTAAATAATTAAAACTATGAATTAATTAATTATTATTAAATTACTTCCCACCCTTCTCCCCTATAAACCCACAACCACACTCCTAAAAAAATAACACAATTTACATATTTACCAATTAATTATTAATGATTAACAAACAATTAACTAATTAATACAAAATTATTTACCACAAGTAACAATATAAAAACTCGAATACTTAATTATTAATTTAAAAAATGATTAATTAATTAATTATAATTAAATTACTTCCCACCCTATTCCCCTATTAACCCAAAACCTGCTCCTAATAATTTATAATAATTAACAACCAATTAATAACTAATTGATAAAAATATTAATTACCACAATTAGCAATATAAAATATTTGGATTTTTATTAATATAGAGCATTAATTAATTAATTATAATTAAATTACTTCCCACCCTATTCCCCTATAAACCCACAACCTGCTACGGAATAAAAACACAAAATTTATTTATAAATAATTAATAACTTCTAAAATGTATTATTAAATTTCTTATAATTAAATAACTTCCCACCCTATTCCCCTATAAACCCACAACCTTCTACCGAACTAAAACGCAAAATGTACTTTAAAATGTTTTAATAACTTTTAAAGATTTAATACATACATTACAAAATACATACAATACTTAAACAAAAATATAGAACACATACATTTAACCCCTTCCCCGCTCATGACGGAACCGTTCCGTCATGAGCCACGGTTGCCGTGTGCTCATGACGGAACGGTTCCGTCATGACACGCCTGTTGGCGGCCGCTCCGCCTACGCGGCGCTGTTTCCCCGCCTGTGTGGGGGGACAACGCAAATGGGCGGAGTCATGGCGGAACCGTTCCGTCATGAGCACAGCTCAACTGTGGCTCATGACGGAGCGGCTCCGTCATGAGCACAGGCCCACCGCGCTGCCCCCCTGCCCCCCCCAGCGCTGCAGCGGAATGTCCGCAGCAGCGAAAGGGTTAAAATACATACTAAACACATAACACTAATATAAACATCAATATTATTAACAACGATATTTCTACAAACGATATTACTGTCTTCGATATGGGAAAAAAAGGATATTTCTTACCTTACTTTCAATATTCTTGCAGTCGATATTCTTGTACCTCGATATATACAACACAATATTAAGGTACTTAAAAGAAGAAGAAAAACTCGATATTCTGTCTGTTCACCACACCTGGCTGCTCAACCACACTTGTCATCATCTTTTAGTGAGCCAGGAAAATCATCCCCACGATACATTAGGTAATAAACCTTCATAGAGATAAGTATAAATTTACTATTCTTAACTCAACATCTAAGTACCTTAACATCTTCAAGCTAAATAGATGTGGAGCAAAGATTTACTACTAAGGGGCCGATTCCGGACGCAAAACGAACCGACCGACACAGACCCGGACCGGACACCGACCGACATGAACCAGCGCCGTACGACCTGTGCAGTACGATGCAACACGTGTGAATTACAACTGACACGTACGGAACACAAGCCGTACGACCGAGCCGCAGGGAAAATAGTGAACCGGCTGGAAAACCAACGCGAATTTCACCGACCGACGCGAACCCAGAATGAACCCAACCGACCCGTACCCGCGATGTCTGATCCGCGCAGTACGATGCAATGCGTGTAAAACCAGACCGACTCGCACGGAGACCAAGCCGCACGACCCACACGCACAGACAACCGGGCCCACAAGCAATAGAGACCTTCGTGACCAACACGTATGAAACACAGAAGATAGGCAGCTTGAACGAGGCGGATAAGTCCGCACGAGACAACATCAGCGTCCGTATCCGTAAGATGAACGTCTCCTTCATGCCTACAAAACCCAAAGGAAAAAAGACAAAAAAAGGACCAAACAAGCAATGACAAAGCCAATAAATATCAAATAAAACAACACCTGGGACAAAGACACACCCACAACTCCAACTATATAAAGGACTACAATCACTTCTATCATCCCTTGCAAACAGGAGACACAGCCAGCAGCAAACACCAGTACACAGCAACCACAGACACACTCACAACTCACCCATCACACAACTCACACACCATCAGCACCTCATCCAAAAGCACACACACATCCACCCAGCAAAACAAACACCAACCCACCCTCACTTGCACCCTCACACACACATCCCTCACCACCACCACCCATCACCATGCCCCCAAGGAAGAATCCAAAGTTCACAGATAATGAGTTAGAAGTGCTGGTAGACGAGATCATCAGAGTAGAGCCACATTTGTTTGGTACATTGGTCCAAAGGACCCCCATGTCACGGAAAACAAAGATGTGGGCGAGGATTGTGGACAAGGTGAGCACTCAAGCACCAGCAAGGCGCACAAAGGACGATATCCAGAACAGGTGGTATGACATGCGCAGGAGGGTCAAGAAACTCATCGAAAAAAATCACTCCCTGAGTCAGTGCACCGGCGGTGGCCCTCCTGCCAAACCTCTCTACTTCAGGACCTGGGAGGAGAAGGTGTGGGGCATCCTATCACCAGAGAGCGTTCATGGGCTGATAGACATACCAGAGCCTGGTGAGTAAACAAACAACATACCCAAGATTGTGTGGCAAGGGGACAGTGAAACCATGTACCGCAAGCAAAGCTACAGTAACCAATAGATAATCAGCCCAAGATGTGTATGCCAGTCAGACAAACACAATACCTGCCATCTCATTGTGACTTGGAACTGTGTCATGACATGCACCAACCTACAAACAAATAGAGCAAGGCAGTGGCACAAAGCGAAATAAACACTGCCAGTTTGCCACCACAAACACACTACCTGACAGTGCAGCTGACTGAGAGGAAGGAATAGTGGGGATGCAGGTGAAGTGAATGTATCCAAAAGCATGATGGGGACTGTAGTCACAGATAATGTTCCCCCTCCTGATTGGCCCATCTAGACCTCTCTGAAACATGCCCACATCACAGGGAGTGGAAAATGACTGACAAGATGGCTGACACTGGGTCCTGCTGTGGGGAGCACAAGGCCCTGCTAGGGCATGTGCGCATATCAGAAGCAGGGCACCACAAACTGACATCCTGAAAGACAACTTGCACGCCCTACAATGGAAGCACGTTTCATGGTGGGATGTCTGGCCGGGTGGGAAGGAGGACTGACAGCTCTGACCATACTTACCAACATGTGGAGACACACACACCCCTCAACACAAACTCCACACAACTCACTGGGTAGAATGCATTGACCCACAATCTGTGAAATATCAGCAAAAGATACCCCATACTGGGTGCTGCTGTGTGAAGCACAGGGGCTCTCTTTGGACTTGTAGCTAAACAAACACCAGGATTTCACAGTCATCCATCTTGCCATTGCTGTCACACCCCCTCACAGGGAAGCAGAGGCAAGAGGGAGGAAGTATGGGCATGCTGGGAAGGGGTGTGTAGCCAAGAGTATGATGGGAGTCACAGTCACAGAAAATATACACCCACCCACATGGCCCAGCAAGTATACACTGAACCATGCTCACCTCACAGGGAGTGGGAAGGGACTGACAAGATGTCTGACACTGTGCTCTGTTGTGGGGAGAACAAGGCCCTGCTGGGAACTGGGCTACAACAAACACCAGGACTTCACAGTCAGACATCTTGCCATTGATGGCACACCCCCTCACAGGGAAGCAGAGTCAAGAGGGAGGAAGTATGGGCATGCTGGGAAGGGGTGTGTAGCCAAGAATATGATCAGAGTCACAGTCACAGACAATCTACACCCACCCACATGGCCCAGCAAGCATACACTGAACCATGCTCGCCTCACAGGGAGTGGAAAGGGACTGACAGGATGTCTGACACTGGGCTCTGGTCTGGGGAGCACAAAGCCATGGTGGGAACTGGGCAACAACAATATCAAACTCTGTCCGTTACAAGCTGGGGAAAAGCAGTGTACAGGCAGGCATCTGTTTGTACAGTAGAAAATGTCATGTTTGTGAACCATCGATGCATGTAGAAACATAACTCACATCGTGTGTCTCTTCCAAACACAGGTGGTGCTGGGGACCCAGCACCAAATGAAGAGGATTCCCAGGCCTAGACTCTGGTGGACACTGAGCTCTCTGGTTTGACTCTGTCTCTGTCCTCTTCGGATGGCGACGACCAACCTGGCCCCTCCGGTGTGAGTCATCATGCAGCACCAGCAGCATCAACATCTGCACCCCCTGTAACCACGCCTTCAGCATATGGAAACCGACAGAGCACCCCCGCCAACACGGACAGACCAAGGCCACTGAACACCCACAGCACAGGGACACAGGACCCCCCGGAAGCTACAGCAAACACCACCAGCAACACCACCCAAGGGGTCCCAGTGTCACCTGTGCGTCCCGCCGCTGGTCCTGCTCGTGTGGATAGGGGTGCTGGGAGGGGTGGGAGGCAGAGGGCACGCCTTGAAGAGGGGTCTGTACTGCATGATGACCCCCAACTGGCACGCATCATAGATGCGTACCAGGATAGCACCGGAGGATTTGGCCAGTAGTGGGGATCCTCAAGGACATGCAACAGGAGCAGGCTGCCCACCATGCCCGCATGGAGGCCAAGTGGGATGCCCTTACTGCGGTGCATCGGGACATACTCCAATACCTCTGCCAGATCAACACAAACCTGTCCACACCTCCCTGTGTGGCCACAACATCTGTTGCAACACCATCTGCCAGTGCCACAGGGAGGTAGGAGGACTCTGGCGGAGAGTCCCCTGCACCGCAGAGGCCTGCACGTGAGGATCCCCCACCCAGGAAGAAGAGGGGTTGTCCGAAGAAGGACATGTGAGAGGCAGATGTCCCAGCACATCCCCCAGGGCCTATAAACCTGTTCTGGACAATGTTCTTTGTGCGCAACCCGTTCACCTTGTCCAATCGCACATAACTCTCCCACGTGACATGGAGGGTTCATGTTGGGCCAATGTAGCAGATGACTGTGGACTTTACTCTGGACATTTCATCTACCAGCACTTCCAACTCTAATGTGAACTTTGGATTCCAAAACCAATGTACAGCACCCACCATCTTGTGCACTTTCCTCACACATGTTCGAAAATAAACTCACCAGTACACCATACTTGCCTCTGTTTTGATTCCAAATTGTCATGTGTCATGGAGATGTCGATCTGCTACACAATACAGTGCATGCCATCTACTGCAACAATGTGACCAACGTTAGGTGAGTCATGGTGATGTGACACTTGTGAGGGAGACACACCACTATGGCACCACAACACATACTCACCATGGCCATGTCACTCATCACTCACAATGATGTTGACTTGAAACACATAGGCATGAACAACCACAACACCTATCCACAGTCAGTGGTAACAAGTCCACAGGTGAGGTAAGCAAATGTCAGTCAGATGTGGGAAGACCGACAATGCACCTAACAAGGTATAGCACAGGTTCATTACACATCAGCAACATGTTTATTCAAAAATAGTTGCGAGGCAATTGTACGTTACGGTGGACACACGGTTACAGAGTGTCTGAGAATTGTAGTCCAGGGGTGTGTGGCACATCACTTGATGTCAATTGACTACTCCCACACTGGTGTTGGATTCTGGGTGTTGGGGGTCAGTGGTGAACATCCAACAGGCAAATTACCCTGTGAAGGACAGACACAAGACACAGTCAAAAGCACAGCAGAACAGGAGAGAAATGCAAGACACATGCACAAAACATGTCGCAAGAAACCTACACAAAAACAAGTTAGCAGTACTACCCTATTGTGGAGTACACACCACCTGAATGGACACATCACTGCACACATCTAGTCAAGTGGCAAGTGGCACAGCAACAGAGCAGCCACAACACATTCCAGGCTAACGCCATACATTGACATAACAACCCTGGAAACCCACATTCAGGTGAAGAAGTTGTTGATGAGCTGTGAGCGGACGTCACCCTCATCCTCATCATCACTGGCATCTTTGCCCAGGCCGGGATCCTCCACAGGTACCGGAGGCTGGTCATCGTCATCCTGGATGAGAGGCACCTTCTTCCGCACTGCCATGTTGTGTAGCATGCAGCATACAAGGATTATTTTGCACACCTTTGCAGGCTCATATGGAAGGGCTCCTCCGGTCTTGTCCAGGCAGCGAAAGCGGCTTTTCAGGAGGCCGAATGTCCGCTCAATCACCCTCCTGCTCTGACCATGTGCCTCATTGTAGCGCATCTCGGCTGGTGTCACAGGGTTCTGGAGGGGTGCATGTTGGGGTATCCAGAGTCACCTACACACACAAAAATTAACAAGTAGCTGAGTTTTGTAAGAGTGCGGAATACAACATTGACAAACACACACAATGATAAACAGTCAGTTCACACCGACAAGTCAGGCATGCTGAGCTGGCATCTGTGACATCAGCGTTGCAATGCGACAACTCCTCATTATGTAGGCATTGTGCGCAGAACCAGGGAACCATGCACACACATGTGTGATAGACATGTCAGCAAGACATACCAACAGAGCATTGATGGAGTGGTAGTGCTTCCTGTTCTGGTATGCCTGCTCATGTGCCTGTGGTGGTATCAGGGACACATGTGTCCCATCAATAGATCTCATGACGTTCGGCATCCTCCCCAGTGTATAAAAGGCATCCTTTATTTCAGGGAGTTCAGCTGGGTACGGTTACTTGATGTACAGCTCTAGGAAATGTAACATTACCTCCAAGACATCACGTAGCACACGACTAAACATAGTTTGCGACATACCACCAGCAGCAGCCACAGTGTACTGGAAGGTACCAGTAGCAAAGAAGTGCAGGGCTGCCATCTCCTTCACCTCTGGGGTCAGTGCTGTAGGGTATGTCCGGCCAGGTACCAGATGTGGCGCCAACTGCTCCGCCAACTCCACAATCAGTGGCCTGGTGAAGCGGTACCGTCGGATGCAGTCGCGTTCCTGCATGGTTGCAAGGTCTGGGAACAGTTGATGGACAGCTGGTGCCCTGCAGAACAGAGATGAACAAAGGAAGATTGTCGGTTCATCCACCCATGTGGCCATGACCAGCCTCAATATCACATGATAGATCATGACATTACACAATTTACTGAGGTGGGTGCTGTTGGGCATGGACACATATGTCACCTACATGACCATCACCTCACATCTCAATTCCACATGTCCACATGAGTCCCATGTAGTGCAATGGCCAATCATCTGGCTGTGTCACCCGACCTATGTACTGCTGTGATGTTACAAACACACACCACAGTGACAAGTGAGGCCTGATGTCTCCCAGGCATCACAGATCTTTGCCATGCAGAAACCCAGGGTCCCTGTATTGCCACATTAACACTGGCATAGACATAGCGTATCACGTACACACCACAAGGCAAGCCTGAGTCTCACAGTTAGTGGTCACTGTTGTTCTTGCAGGCCCTACATGTACGTCTCTTAGACACACACACACCATCAAGGTTGATGCATATACCACATTGATGTGGAGACTGTCATCCATTGGGCACATTTGATCAGACACATCTGAGACACAACATGCACACAGACTGTGGGTGCACATCAGTATTGTGGCAACGGGTCTCACTGTGACATACATGCCATCACCCCCAGGACTCAGGGTGTATGTGACATGGCCCCAACATGAAACGCGACTCATGCCCATTACTGTACAATTGCGCATCACAGTGGTAATGTGCACGACACACAAAGGATTCTGCCCCCATGTACACGTGCCCAGCCTGGGAGTGGCTGCACAAAAGTGCCACCCAACAAACCAAATGTGCCCCCCCCAAAACCCCAGGGAATGCAACCTTACATGCCATGGGACACTGTGTGGCCAATGCTGTAGTGTGGTAGGTGTGCACCGGTGTCCCTGGCAAGTAATTGTGTGTTGAATCCGTAGAATAGTCACACCAATGAGGTCCGACGCGGGTGACAATGCGTACGCATTGCACGGTTCATGACCGAGCCATGCATACGCTTTGTCATTGACTGCAATGAGGTCCGACGCGGGTGACAATGCGTACGCATTGCACGGTTCATGACCGAGCCGTGCATACGCTTTATCATTGACTGCAATGAGGTCCGATGCGGGTGACAATGCGTACGCATTGCACGGTTCATGACCGAGCCGTGCGTACGCTTTGTCATTGACTGCAATGAGGTCCGACGCGGGTGACAATGCGTATGCATTGCACGGTTCATGACCGAGCCGTGCATACGCTTTGTCACTGACTGCAATGAGGTCCGACGCGGGTGACTATCATGCATACGCATCGGGCAGGCATGGTCCGAGACAGGCGTACGCCTTGGCCATTGAATCGTATGGAGACGGGTGCGTGTGGATTTTCAAAATACACGTTGTACAGTCAGTTGACCGAGCCGGGCGCACCCATTGGCTCTGGACTGTCATAGAGACGGATGCGGATTCAAAACTTGTACGAGTTGTGCACTGGAAATTCAGTTGGATGCCTACAACAATGTTGCAATTTCAAGTGTTTCATGAAGGTGAAGATTTGAACGATGCGGAAGGCGTGTACGAGTCGTACATTTCCATGGATTGGTCAGATTCATAGAATGCAACCGTTTTGGACCTATCACTTGGGACACATGGCACAGATTCTGCCTCTGCAGCACAGATAAAAGGCTGGCTGGCCCCCAGGGAGCTCACTTGCCTGCATTGCATGCTATTGGACCACATCCCTGTTACCACTGCTGCTCTGTCTCTGCATCCTCTGGCTCCTGCTATGGCACGTACTCTGGAGAGGGCCCCAGCCTTCACTGAGGAGGAGAACCATGCCCTGCTTAACGGGCTCCTTCCACAGTGCAGCAAGCTCTATGGGAAACCAGGGGAACAGGTGAGTGTGCAGTCCATTGCCTTTCTAAATATGCATGTTGTCTGACTAGCAGGACTAGCAGTGTGTACACCAGTGGCAAGCATTCTCACTGACTACTTTCATCACCCAAAGTGTGTAAGTACATGTAATGAACAGGTGTCCTGCTGCTAAAGTGCATTAGTGCAAGCTTAAACTATCCAGGCATTGTTAACATGTCAGACATGCAGGTGATTTGTCCTTCCCCATGGTTGCACTACCTGTGTATTTTATTTCCCTTTGTGATGATGACATGTATACCCAAATGTGTGCAGCACAAATGTGGGGCATGTGAGTTAATGGACTTTTAGCTTTGTCATCCTCACAGGTTGATACCCACCAGAAGCAGGAGATATGGCTGACCATCGCCCGGGCTGTTCGTTTGGTAGGGGCCTACAAGCAACGGATCCGCAGAAACTGCCAGAAGAGGTGCCAGGACCTTCGGGGCTGGACCCGGAGGATAGCTAGAGTCCAGCTGAAGCTGTCACCTCCATGCAGGAGGGGCGGACACCGGACCCTGACCCCCCACATGCTCCGGATCCTGGCGGTGGTCTTCCCGGACCTGGATAGGCAGCTGAAGGCCAGACAGCAGCAGGAAGGGGGTAAGTCCATGCCTAATCTATGTACTATGTCTGACATGCTAATTGCAGTCTTTTGGCCTGGTCACACTTCCACATTACGTAGGTCTTGTGGTTCAATGCTCAGGTCCCTCAATTGTGTGATGCACCCTCCTTATCTGTTCCACAGGTGTGGCCCCTACAGTCTGTTGCTTGTGTCACTAGGGCACTGTGTCCCTGCAGTCAGCTATGCTTCATCTACCGGACACCATTTGTTCCCGTGACTCTGTTGTGTGTTTCATGGGTGGTTCAATTGATTGCCCAATGCCTGAGATCTGACATGTGATCTGTGTGTGCCCTTGAGATGTGTTCCAATTGCTGGTCTGACTCGCCACATGTGGCTGGGGTATTCCAAACAAACCCATGCAGTAGGGGACTACAATTGTGGGGCCTCATGAATATGTATATCAAGTATGTCACACTTGCTTAGCCACCTGACTACTGTCCAGGGCCAAACACTGTTTCATGTAGACCTGGGCAGTCATGCCTCATCAAGGGCATTTAGAAACACTCTGTAATCCCACTGCTGTGTATTAAATTACAGGTTGTGCTTAGTGACATGTGTCCTCAGGTGTCTGCCTCTGTGTCATTTTGGTGTGGCTTGTTATTACGTACAACTGGGGTGTCCATGATTCAGAGGGTCAGCAGGACATCTGAGATGTGACTGTGAGAGACAAGACCTGTGTGACATATAGGTGTGTTATCATCGGACAGCGCACAATGGTGTATAGAACTGTGTCCTTCATGCAGCTGGGTTACATGCATGGCAGACTGTGATGTGTTAATGTACAGGGAGCTGTGTTTGCAGAGACTCATATGTCTGATTTGCATTATGTGGGGTCGTCTAGGTCCTGGATATGTTGTTTGCAGGGGATGGGCAATTGCGCCGGTCATCTGCAGAGTTCGCTTTACCCCTGAGCTAAGATTGTGAGTCAGTGCATATTGTTGTCTGGATGCCCTGCCCCTGTGACAGGAGACAGTGTTGACTGACTTTCCAGGCATCCCAGTGCCATGGCATTTAACTTGCTATGAGTGATACTGCATTGTGTTCAAGTGTGCACCATGCACCCCATTGTGGCATTGCCCATCAGGACATGAGAACATCATAGTGTGTGTTGCTGGCATGCATCACAAGCATGTGAAATGAGTCTCTGCCCATCCCTTCATCCGGACACCTGTACTGAGTCAGTAGCAAGAGATGTGCTGTGTGTATAGTGACAGACTCCTACATGCTCACTTGCATGTCCAAATAATGTGTGGTTGGTGCATGTCGGCACATTGGGGTATTAGCATCCAACATGCAACAGACATATGTGTGCAAGTCAAGGAGGGATATGTGTGCCATGGTTGATGTTGAGAATGACAATTGGCTTATTCTAAACAGTGTTGGCACTTTGAGCTGTGTTCAGCTGATGATGTCAGGGCTTGCCCTGTGATGTGATGTACTCACTGTGGTGTGTGTAGTCAGTGCAGGTGACTGATGTTGTTCTCTTACTTCCTATTCCTATCCAGATACATCCCCGACCACAGGAGGGGACAGCTCCATGGACCAGGAGGAACCACAGAGCCTGACAGGGACAAAAGGAGAGGAGTCGGGGGGACCCAGTGGCATGGAGGGCGAGTGGAGCCACACAGAAGAGTTGTCAGCACCATCACCCCCAGCTGAGGGCCACAGCAGCTCTGAGGATGACTCCCTTGTGGAGGCGGGTGTCAGCAGCCACCAAACCCCAGCTGGTGAGGCTGTCACCGCTACCGCCACCACCACCATCCCCACCCTCTCATCGGTTCCCATCCCAGAGGTCCCTGTAGGCTCCGATGTTCGTGAACATGTCTCCTTGGTGCCCGGCACTGCCCCCCTGCCCCTGTGTCCTCTGCTGCCCTGAGTGAGGAGTCTGTGGACTTACTTAGACAGATCCATGTAGGGCAGACGTCGATGCTGAAGGTCCTCCATGCACACCCAAGTCTGTTGACGCAACTGGTGTCGTTCATGGAGGGCATTTCATCGGGCATGTCTGCCCTACAGAGGACCAATCAGTCCATGGCCTCCTCCCTGATGGCAGCAGTGTCCCTCCTCCAACAGTCCCACACCCCTCCTACCCCTGCACCACCCACGATTTCTAGCAGCCTACTTGTTAGACCTGGCACCTTGGCGTGAGTCTCCCTTTGACTTTTTATCGCTGTGCCTCATGTGTTTTGCTGGTGTTAGCTGCTCAGAGCACTGTGCCACTGCCAACCAGTGCCACAGTGCAAGTGCTCCCTATATAAAATGTATATGTTGGTTGGATTCCATGATTGGCTTATTTGGTTTACTGTCAGACCCCAGTAAAGTGCACCAGGAGTGCCCAGGGCTTGTAAATACAAATTCTGCTGGTGGGCTTGCAGCACTGGTTGTGCCACCCACAGAAGCGGTCTAGTAAAATGTGTCTAAGGTCTGCCATTGCAGAACCTGCATGCAGTATGGTACTGTCATGCTGACTGGGCAAGTGCACCCACTTGCCAGTCCCTAAACCTTCCCTTAAGTTCATATTAGTCACCCCTATGGTAGGCCCAAGGGCAGGGTGCATTGTAAGCATAAGCTAGGACAAGCCCTGATGTGTGTGGCATGTCCTGATAGTGAATTACAGCCATTTTCTTTTTTCACTATTGTAAGGCTACCTGTTCTCCATAGGCCAGAATGGGCTGTTAGAATTGTTACATTCTATGATCCTAACAGACCCAGGGAACATGGTAGAAATTCGAGTTTAGTGTCCCTCGGCAAACTGAGTTGAAGCATGCATGACAAGCGAACAAAAACAACAACTTTTGTAGAAGTGAGCACATGGGCTTGCAATGCAGAACATCTGATAGATTCAAACAAATGGAGCATACAGGTGTCCAAATACTGAGATCATAAGAAAGGAAGAAGACAACCTTCAGATTGCAAAGTTTCAGCTGAGCAAGCTAATTAACACCATGGCCTGCCAGACACATGGGGGCACAGCGGCGACGGTCCGCCAGTACCCTGCCGCAGCCACCAGGAAACTGCCATTCCCTGGCGGTGTTGCGGCAGTCAGGAGGCAGTAATATGCTTGGTGAGACTGCCATGGGCCCGACAAGCATATTACAAGTTTCCTCTCTGCCACAGTTTTCATGGCGGTTCCACTGCCATGAAAACCGTGGCAGAGAGAAAACAAAGGTGGCCTTATACGGCCCCCTGGTGCCTCGCATCCTGTGGATGCACAAACGGTGTGCATGCACACTAGTTCCTGCACGGCATGAACTTTACAGTCCATGCGGTGCAGAAACTGCTTTTGGCATTCCCATTGCGGTGCCCATTTTCAGAGCACCGCTGTGAGAATGTAAAAAAAAGGCTGCCAGACAAGAGGAAACTCCTAATCTAGCAGGTGGCCCAACCACAGCTTTGGTGGTGCAGTGGCAGGGCGGATCCAGTACCGCACCACCAAAGTCGTAATCAGGCCCTAGAAGGTGTCAGAAATTCAAAGCACTCTTCAAGTTAATAAAATATCCTCAGTGCAAGTAATGGTTTGTAGATACTAGGCCCTTAAGTTGTGCCACTAATTTGGACCTTGAGGAGTTGCTGTACCAAGCCACAGCAGGGGCCCCAGAAAACTCCCACCTTCACCATCAGATTCAAGTATACCTGCTCATTTTGATATCCAGTAGCCAGTCACCATAACCGCTAGATAAATGAGGATCTGGGACCAGTATATACCAGTGAATTTAGACCATGACCTGAAGAAATCAAGGAAATGCCAGAAAACCCTTTTATCCCACTAACTTTATGTTCTTGATTTCACTGCACACTTCAAAGGATGTGTAATGCTGTGATGCCTGGTCATTGTCACATGAATCCTTGAAGGAATCAATAAAATGAATAAAGTGCAATACTACCCCAGGGGCATCCTGGTCCTGCCACTATATATCTCTCTCAAACGAATGTTTACCTGATAGAGTTCAATAGAAGTAATTTATGTGCAGCATCAAAAGCACAAATGACTGATTTCAACACTTTCGGAAGCGTTCCATATAGGTTTACTTGCATCATGCATTTGGTAGGTGCTTCTTGCTATTTTCGTTAGGTTACTTTGTCCTATAGTAAAGTCATTTAAGATCATAATTTGTGAAGCATAATTGATTGACATATTACCTACTGAACTTATCTCACTTTACATTAAAGATTATGGTCCAGATGTACAAAAAGTAGGAATTGCAGAATCGCAATTAAAAAAAATTGCAATTCCTAATGTAAGAAAACTCACAGTTATTAAATAGTGATTCCTAGTTGGTTGCAAATTAACTTACCTCATACATATTAATGATGTAGGTCGCAGGTGGAGACCCATTAGGACTGATAGTCATCACAAGGATGGTGGCCTGCTGGGGCCATGTGTGTGATTGCTTTTCAATAAAGCAATCTTTTTTTTTAATGAAGCCTGTTTTCCTTAAAAGAAAATGGTATGTGTTTCTAAAAAGAATATTAAAGATTTATGTTTCATTTTTTAAGAGTAGGCAGTGGTCTATGGGGCCACTGCCTTTTTTAAAAAAAGGTTTATTATAATGCTTTCAAAGGGGAAGGGGTCCAATGGAGAAGCCTTTCCATTTGTGAACTGGTTACCACCTCCTTTGAGATGTCGGTAAATCTTGTGCCGGGAATTCAGTCGCAAAATGTTAATACTACAATTCAGATCGGTGATTTGGAAGGGATGCCCTAGACACTCCCTTTCCAAATACTTAATCTGTATGTATTCATAATTCCAAATTGCAATTTGGTAACATGTTACCGAATCACAATTTGGAATTTATACATACCAAAATGCTATTTTGCATTCGCAAATAGGCCGTTTCTAATAATCTGCCCTTTTGCAACCACAAAAACATTTTGTACATCTGACCCATAATAAATTAGTGAAATTTCAAGCTGCAGGGACAGCGGAGGCCACTACTGCCTGCCAGGTTGTCTGACAGAATATCGAGGAAACAACTATCATGTGAACAGAATATTGTACCAAAAATATCAAGGACCAAAATATCGAGAAGGTAAGTGCACATCGGTAAGTATAGATTTACTATTCTTAACTCCACATCTGTGTACCTTGAAGTTATATCTATTGTGAAGGTCAGTGCTTTAAATGGGCCGGGACTGTCCGGTACGGCGTACCCGCACTTTTTTATTTTGAGAGGGGGAGTAGCTGAACTTCTCAAGAGTGATGTAATACTTTTAAATTGGAGAGCGCTTCTAAGAAACAGGCAGGTACTCTGGTACAGAGTACAAGCACTTCTATTTTTCCACTAAAAGCACTGGTCAAGGTACATATATGTGGAGTAAAGTATAAAGTGTGTTTATCCATAGAAATTTACCTTCATGATATTTTTGTCCTCGATAATCTTGACACAATATTTTGTCCACACAATGGGTCTGATTATGATAGCGGTGAATCCGCTACCATCAGCCTGCAGGTGGCAAATTCACCGCCAACGTGCGTCCATTCTCCACCCGCCAGATAAGGATGGCGGGCGGAGTGCTGGCGGACGGAAGTCTATCCGCTACAGGTCCGACACAGGCAATTGTTACGATTGCCTGTCGGACCCGGAAAGTATACCTAGAATGGTGGCGGTGCCTAGAAAGCACTATCCGCCATATTAGGATTCTGCCTTCCGCCAGCCTTTGAATAGCAGTTCCTCCGCCATTCAAAGGCTGGCGAAGATTGACTTTGGGGGCCAGTAGCGGGCCCTCCTTGTGCAGGGGCACTACAGTTTTGCACCGCGTGGTGCCTGCACATAGTGCAGGGAAATGCAAAACTTGCATTTTTACCATTGCGCCGGGTGCTGCAGCCGGCAGCACCCTCCGCAATGGTAAACATGCCCAATTCGACCACCACCGTGGCAGTCGTATTGTAATTCCATGTGCGGTACTGCCGCCATATAGGCGGCCGGTCCCAATTTCTGTGACGATGGCGGACGGACTTAAGTCCATCCGCCATATTTAAGGACCCTCAAATGTGTGTTGTACAAAAGCAGACCGGCAGCAGCCCACCTGCCAGATGTAGACTTTTACTATGAAATTAGCAGTGATTTATTACCAAGTTTAAAGTTTGTTCTGCCGACACAATGAGAGACCTTTCAGCAAAACGGCTTGGTGTTGGTGAACTAGCCATGTCGTGGGCAGGGTGGACGGGCTGCCATTATCTACTTTTTCAAATGATAAACCCCCCAAGGCTAGTGGTAAACCAATCTCCCTCATGTGCAGGAAGACTTCTCCAAGCATTTGAAGTACATTGATTATCTTTTATTTTTGCCCTGGGCCACATGCGGTTCCAGGTTGGAGAAAACAACTTAGAATTAGTGCTGAAGCCATTCTATAATGAAGGTGAGCCTTGTGATGCCACGTTGCCCTCTTATGTTGGAGGTTGGCTAGATGTGAGGTGTTTCCAAAGGCAGACCCTTCGACAGGTCCGTCATTGAAAACACAGCGGCTCCCTAACTCTAAATGGGGTGGGGGAAGAGCGAGCTGGACGCCCTGGAAATCTGGTGATTTACGCCATGTTGAAATGAACCCAATAATCTTACCTCCTACTGGACAGTGACCATTTTTTTAAATGGTATTTATAATTTTCAGCAATAACAAATTGTACAGAGATGGATATTCTATTTTCAATTCAATTTCTTTCTTTTTTTCAGCTATACAATAGCCATAAAAGCACATGATAAATAAAATTACAATAAATATACATAAAAAACATCATATTTCATAAGTCATTAGATGTTTAAAACATTGGAATGCGGGAAAAGAAGTCAATAATCTAGCATTGTTTCCCTGGAGCAGCTTGACGGAACATAGTTATGCAGCAACAAGTTTCATCATCAGACAGTAGTGAGAAACAATATGCCCGCATACAAGATCGTACCTTTCTGACTCTCATAAATGGTAAAAAAAAATCCTAGTCTATAACATATAAAAACCACAGAATAAAAGAAAGTGCAGTATATTTTAGAGATGGATATTCAATGAAGAAAGAGAGTCGCCTTCTATACGCAAGAGTGGACACTGACCTTTCTTAATTTCGAAATTCTCTTTTACAGCGTCTTTGAAACCAACCTTGACACCGTCTCTGGTGCTACTCGCCTGACGTAAAGGCTCTTATCGGAAGGGCTGCATGCCACAGCCCTCACCAGCTATGCCAGACGGTGACACGCATATCAGCCCTAAGTAACTCAATAAATACTGAAGTAAGCACGCTCTTTTCAGCTGGATTAATAAAACATGTCTGACTTCAGTGCCATCACACGCAAGCGGTTCGTCCTCTCTGGACGCGGTTCAGGATCACAGACAGTGGCACGCAGACGGTTCTTGCCGACTCCGAGTACTCTGAAAATTATACGGATACTTCGATATGCACGCACGCCCGCCTGCATACGTGTACTATTCGATGCTGTTTTTGAGTGGGTCGGCGTCGCAGACA
This sequence comes from Triturus cristatus, assembly GCF_964204655.1. Taxonomy (NCBI): domain Eukaryota; kingdom Metazoa; phylum Chordata; class Amphibia; order Caudata; family Salamandridae; genus Triturus; species Triturus cristatus. The sequence continues at coordinate 1,002,031,349 of NC_140592.1, read as the reverse complement.
CTCACGCGCGCTCACGTACACGGGCGCGACTGCTTTGGCTGACTCATTACCACATAGAGTGACGTAAGCGCTTCCTATTGCTAGGTTGTTAGAGTTCAGGACCACTGACAGCAACACACGCACACTTCCACGTCTCCCTCTGTCGCTCAGCGACGTGAACAGCGACAGGCACCCATTCCAGACTCTCTCGATACAGTTCAGCACCATGGACAGACAGTGCGCTTCGAAGCAGTGGAGTGAAAGAAGACGCTAATTCGGTTTCCAGCTGCAGCGCTTTTCAGTGTTTATTCTCATAGATACCGACCTGTCTGGCCTCGTCCTATTTTAGTAGCACCAACATTGACATGACCCTTTCTACTTTGCTGACTTGCTTTTATTTATCGTGACAGGGACACAAAGAACAGGCTCGTGTGGGTTCCGCGTTAGCGATATCACTGGAGACAGAGATATGTGCTGTCAGTTTCAGAGCTCGCACCTTTGGCAGCTCAGACAGAATATCACGTTCCCTTTGACAGGTGGCTCAGAATTATGTATATAGTCACACTAGTGGAGGTGATCAAAAGAGACAAAATGCATGGAAGAGGGGAAGAGAGGAGGCGAGACAAACAGAGAGAGAGAGACAGAGAGAGAGAGGGAGCAAGACGGGGGTGAGAGAGAGAGGGGTAGCTAAGTGCGGGAAGTAACGCAAAGGAAGAGGAAAAGAAAAAGAGGAAGAAAGGATAAGGGAGATGAGGAAGTGTAAGTAAGAAAGAGACTGATAAAAGACAGAGAAGAAACGAATGGGAGAAAAAGAAAGTATAAACAAGACTAAAATAAAATGTGAGTGTGCTCCTTCCTGAGTGATGGACGTAGGAGAGAAATCAAAAGGCCAAAGATAAAAAAGAGGAAACAGCCAGCGAGTGAGAGTGAGTGAGCACGATTGAGAGGAAGACATGGATTAAAAGTTAACTTCTTAGGAAGACCCGCCAGGCACATATTTAGTCTGTCTTCTCTCAGGCTGGCGTGAAGGAATTTGCACCCACACACTAAAGACAGTGGGAATGAGCCCCTGCGTCACTTTTGCGCCGCCGGTGCGTCACTTTTTGTGACGCACCAGTGGCGTAAAACATGCGCCATGTTGCGCCATATTTACGAAGTGACGCATCTAGGTAGATGCGTCCCTTCGCAAACCCCTGCGCTACATTATACCTGCGTCAGGTATAATGTATGCGGGGGGGGCGTACCCCCGCAAGAAAGGGTCGTAGCAGTGGTGCAGCAAAATCTATGAGATTTCGCTGTGCCACTTCTAGGACGCCAATGCGTCAAAACCTTACGCCTGCCTCATGGCAGGCGTAAGTGTGACGCAGGCTCTTTCACATGGGGCTTGCCCCATGTGAAAGGAACATTGCTGGAGTTGCGTCAGTCTTCCGACACAACTCCAGCAATGCGCCACTTTTTGCGCTGACAGATACATCAGTTATACTGACGCATCTGTCCTTCCTTGCGATATTATAAATATGACGCATCATTGGTGTCGCATGGAGAGCGCACTGAGAAGTGACGCATCGCTGCTTTCACGCAGCGATGCGTCACTTCTCATAAATGAGGCCCAGTGCTTCTTGAGGTGTCCTCTGGCTGGGGCACACAGTCATAGATTTATACCAGGAAGTTACGAACTTTGGGGCATATTATCAAGAAACGGCGTTACAATTATCGCCGCTTTAGCAGCAGAAAACTGCCGCTAAAGCGGCGATAATGGGCTTGATAATATGCCCTTGAGAATTCCCATAGAAGCCCATGTTCTGGTGTCAACATGGGCTTCTGTTGGAATTCTCTGCGGCATATTATCAAGCCCATTATCGCCGCTTTAGCGGCAGTTTTCTGCTGCTAAAGCGGTGATAATTTTAACACAGTGCTTGATAATATGCCCCCTTATTTTCACATCTCCATATGCTTCCTGTATAGTTTTTAAACAGAAAAGGCATTGAGGTACAACTAGAGATAAAAAAAAATTATGAACATGTTCTCTTAGGAAGACAGGATCAGTCAGGGCAGGTAGGAACGAGCCCAGTGGGCCTTGCAGCAGCACCAGAAGATGGAGGCGGCAGATTGGCCAATGTTTCGTGATCAGCAGGAAATTAAGCTGCCCTTTTACTGTTAGCATTGTGTGCATTTTAGTGTCAGGGCTTTAACTTAACCCCTTGCCATAAGTTCAACACTGTCAATTCATTAGCTGTTCTTAGGTTTCAAGTGAGGGTTTAGTGGTATACTGGTCCCACGTGGCAGTAGATTTTAAGCATAATTTTTGCCCTGGTAAAATGAACCTGGGACCAGATGTACGGCCATTCCCTTTAGTGAGTCGCATATTGAGAAGTTTTGCGACTCGCAATTTGCAACTCGCAAAATGGAATGTACAACAGTGTCTCAGACACTGTTTGCGATCCCCAATGGGGTTGCAAACGACCTGCATAATTAATATTTATGAGGCAGGTTGCAATTTGCGACCCCATTGGGAATGACTAGCACTCACAGGGATGGTGGCCTGCTGGGGCCAGCAGACCACCATGACTGTGAGTGCTTTTAAATAAAGCATTTTTTTTAAAATGCAACCCCTTTTCCTTGACGGAAAACGGGCTGCATTCAAAAAAGAAAAATTAAACTTTTCTGTTTAATTTTTTGTGAGTAGGCAGTGGTCTTCGGGACCACTTCCTGCTGTAAAAAAATATATTCGCTGCCAGTCACAAAGGGGAAGGGGTCCCCTGGGAACCGCTCCCAGGTTGCAAGTGGCTTACCACCTACTTGAAGTAGGTGGTAAACTGTGAGGGTTTGCAACCACAATTTTGGTAGCAAAACAATTGTACATAGAAGTACGACTCGCTACTAGGAAAGGACGCCCTTGGCATGCCCCTTCCTATACCCCTGGAGGCAATGATGCAGGAAACTTTTTACCTCCATCTGTCTTATGGGTTTATTTGATGTTGCTCCTTCGAACATGGAATAGACTCTGTTCAATCAATCAATCAATCAATCAATCAATCAATCAATCAATCAATCAATCAATCAATCAATCAATCAATCAATCAATCAGCATTTGTATAGTGCAGCACTGTAACTCCTATTGGTATATGAGCACTGTGGGTGCAACATCTCCGTCAAAGAGCCAGGTCTTGAGTTTTTTCCTGAAGTCTACCAGGGAGGGTGCTGTTTGAAGATGGAGGAGTAGGCTGTTTCAGGTCTTGCCGGTGATGTAGGGGAAAGAGCGGCTCCCTCTGTGGCTGCGACAGATGCAGCGTGTGTGCGCACGGGCTAGTGAGGAGGAGTGCAGGTGTCTTGCAGGTAGGTGGAAGTTCAGTTGTTGGTTGATCTAGGCAGATCCATGATCATGCAGAGCCTTGGAGGCATGCGTGAGGACCTTGAATTGGCATCTCTTCTGGAAGGGGAGCCAGTGAGGTTTATGAGGTGGGGGTGATTTGGGACCATTTGGGGAAGTCCAGGATGAGTCTGGCTGTAGCATTCTATATGGTCTGGAGTCTTTTGAGGGGCTGAGTGGAAATGGCGGCATAGAGAGCATTTCCATAGTCAAGGTGGCTGTTAATAAGGGCCTGAGTGATGGTCTTTCTGGTGTTGACTGGGATCCATCTGAATATTCTGCAAAGGGTTTGAAAGCAGGAGGTGACTGTGTTGACTTGTCGTTTCATGGTCAGTTCACTGTCAAGGATAATACCAAATATGGGTGCACAAAGTAGCATAAATTCCCCATACCAAAAGTATATGCAATTCTGATAAAAACTATGAAGAGACTGTGGTTTTGTGCCAAGGGAGTGTCTATGTAAAATTTGGAAATAATATTTAAGCTAATGTCATTTGTGCAGGCTCACTCATGAAGAAAAGTTTAGCAATAGATATGAAAATACTAGTTACCAACATGATCCAATTTCAACAAAAACAATCTGAACTTCCTATACTTGACTAGTAAAACCACAAATATCGAGCTCACAAATATTGTTGTTAAAAATATAGATTTTTACCTATTTCAAAAACAAAAATATCAAACACAAATATCATTACCTTTAAATAAACATATAACATGACAAAAATATTGATTCCCTCAATATCAACTATCACCGCAATGTTTACATATTCATTAATCAATATATGAAATGCACTTTTTACATAAAACAGTTACTTCAAATAAACCCAAAATATTTTATACACATATTTAAATTAAATAAAAATATATTACATTAACAAATTATTTACCATTCACCACAAAAAATTATTTACCTAAAATATTAGCAATTCAACTCCCCCCAAAAATTAGCATTAATTGTGAACATTTATCCACTGACCTAAATATTAATTAAAAAAACAATATATTAAAAACTATCAAACAAAAAGAAACATCAATAAAAACAAGTTTGAGAAAGAAAAAAAAGCAATCAAACATAAATCATACATCAAAAATAAAAGTTAAAATTTGACCTTTAGGATAGATGGACTATACTGCTAAAAAAGAGTCAAACGAACACTACACCAACCAATAATATAAAACTATGAACCACTTTAACAAAAATAATCGAACAAGCTATTAAGGGTGGGCGGAATTTGCGAAATCCACTTTCGCAAATTATAGCGAAAATGTTAAAAATTATCGCAAACACGCGGAAATATCGCGAAGATGCGGAAGTTTTTTTTCCGCATGTTCGCGAGATTTTCTGCATGGTTGCGGCTCGCCAACTTACCCATGTGGTTGCTCGCGGGTGCGGCCATCTTATTTTCAGTTGTCTCGCGGTGCATGATCACGAGAAGAAAGACGTGATCGCGTGACGCATGACGTCACTGTGGGCGCGAACTGTCGCGAGACAGCGCAAATGGCTTAAAACAATACAACATCTCATGGAGAACGCGACCGGATCAAGAAAACTTGTCGGCGAATGCAGGGATTCAGGTAAAGCGATCGCGCGCGCGCGAGAATGTATTATTTTACAGCGCGAGCAAGAAACAAATTATCGCCAAGCTGCGGAATGCGGTAATTTTGACATTTTCGCGCTTTCCGCGGAACGCGAAAATGTCAAATTATCGCAATTTCCGCGAACGGAACGAAATTTTAGCCCAGGCCTAGCCAATTCCGATCCTGGAAAAACCGGGTATGAATTGTCGGACGGAGCGTTTTCTCCGTCCGACTCGTACCCGGGAAAAATACCTTACAAACATGCAAGTACGATTCGTACAGAAACACCATTTCCGTACGAATCGTAAAAAACACCGACCGGCTAAAATATACCCACAATTCCGATCCGGGACACCGCGTACGCGACATTCGCACGGAGTCAGGCAGCGTTTTACGGACCAGCAAGTACGATTCGTACCCACAGCACTTCGCACGGCAATATTTTTACGGGACCCAAAAAGTGCCGGAAAAGCTAAGTACGCCACGATGCATGGCGAAAAGGGGGCCCGGTACGCACTGTACCCCCATCCCTACACGTCCGTACCGTACCCCCAGCCCCCCCCCATGTCCGCACCGTACCCCCACCCCTGTATGTACGGTGCGTACCCCCACCCCCCGAATGTCCGGTGTGTACCCCCACCCCACCCCGTAGGTACGGAGCGTACTCCCACCCCCGTATGTACGGTGCGTACCCCCACCCCCGTATGTATGGAGCGTACCCCCACCCCCTGTATGTACGGTGCGTACCCCCACCCCACCCCGTAGGTATGGAGCGTACCCCCACCCCCCGTATGTACGGTGCGTACCCCCACCCCACCCCATAGGTATGGAGCGTACCCCCACCCCCGTATGTACGGTGCGTACCCCCACCCCCGTATGTACGGTGGGTACCCCCCCGTATGTACGGAATGTACCCCCACCCCCCGTATGTACGGTGCGTACCCCCACCCCGCCCCATAGGTACGGAGCGTACTCCCACCCTCGTATGTACGGTGCGTACCCCCACCCCCCGTATGTACGGTGCGTACCCCCAGTGCTAGGCACTGGGGGTACGCACCGTACATACGGGGGGTGGGGGTACGCTCCGTACATACGGGGGTGGGGGTACGCTCCGTACATACGGGGGTGGGGGTACGCACCGTACATACGGGGGTGGGGGTATGCACCGTATATACAGGGGGTGGGGGTACGCTCCGTGTTCGGCGCGTATGTGGGCACATGTTTGGACGTCTCCATGGTTGCTATGGGAGTTCGCTCCGTACGGTGTTTTTTCCATACGGTTGTGCATTCGGACAGACGGGACGGATCGTACTTGCGCGCTCGGACTTCAGTTTCCCGATTCGTACGTAAAACTGTCCGGGGACGTGTCAGACACTTTTTCCGACCCGAGGACGTGTCGGGGAATTTTCCCAATGCGATTCGTATGGATTTTTTAACATACGAATCGTACTTGCCAGTTTGTACGGGACTTGTACGATTCGTACGTAAAAAAATCCGGATACGATTCGTACGGGGAATATTTTTAACGGATCGGAATCGGCACCTAAATTGACAATATAAAAGGCAAACTAATTTAAACAACTTAATACTTCAAAAAGGAAAGATGCCCTAAGATGAGGAAATTCTGCCTGATTCCATCACCAGATTATTAAAGAAGAAATATATATATCAAAACAACTACCTAACCAAGTAAGTGAACCATATACTTAAACTAAAACGTAATTGTTATTAAACTTAAAAATTTAAAATAGCAAATAAATATTAAAACACTCTCCAACTTCTATCTTTTTACATAGACTTCCCCCCAAATAACCTGTGATTTGAAAAAATGATAAAGCCAGAAAATAAAAACTATCACAAACAAGCAAAATATATAAAAAGGTAAATATAGATAAACTATTTAAAAAAAACCTATAAACTCAGCCAAATAGTGATCAAAATTATACTTAACGACCTCAAACTCTGCAAACTACCAACAAATTAACTTTTGGAATGAAGCTTACCTTTTTTTTCATCCAATAGAAAAGAGAGCACCTGCTCCACATTATCACCCCCCAACAGAAAAGCTGCAAAACCGTGTGAAACATTAAACAGAACATACATGTAGGTATACAAAACAGAAACAGTTGCATATTTTTACATGTGAATAACAAATGTACAAACTTTAAAATATTTATATATTTATACTATTACACTACTTTCATGTACAATGATAGAGGCTGCAAAGTATATCACTTCACTGAAGGAAAATAATTACTAAATCACATGGGCTACACCTACAGCCAAGAAAGTAAATCATCAGAAAATATAAAGTGGAAATGCACTAAATATTATTTTAATGCATGCTATGGAAGGGCAACTATAAAACATGGTGTTGTAATTCATGTAAAAGAGCACAACCACCCCACAAATGTGACAGAAATAGATGTAAGATAGATATTGCAGGACTTAAGAGAAGCAAGCATGAGCTCTCAGGAACCCGCAACCAAAATCTTTAAAGATACACTACCTAAAGTCCATAATAAGGAACCCTTCTGTTCTTATATGACAACCTAAATAATGAGAAACAAATCTTAATATTCTCTACAGCAGATAACTTTTTAAAACCTAGCCAATGTCAAATATGGATGATGGATGGGACCTTCAAAATGTGTCCCAATCCATTCACTCGGATATACACCATACATGGTGAATATCAAAACAAAAATATCCCTTTTATATAGGCTGTACTATCAAATAAACAAAGCAGCACTTGCTATGACCTCTTAAACCATACAAAACCTCAAAACAAATAACTACTACCCCAAAAAATAATCATAGACCTTGTGCAAGCCATGATTCAAACCATTCTTAAAATTTACCCTAACATAGCCATACAAGACTGTCACTAATATTTCAATCAAAGTATATGGAGACACCTAAAAAAATCTGCACTAAGGACCCTATTCCGACTTTTGGTGAAGTGGTGGCACAGCGGTACAAACTGCTGTGCCACCGCTCCACCAAAGCGGTACAAAAGGGGGTGGTGATGGACGGAGCATCAGAACCAATCAAACACTCACACCCAGTCAACAGATCTGGGTTTGATCCATCATCATTCTTTAGCCCACTCTGCCACCCCAGTTCAGACATGGCCATATGCAAATCAGTCTGACCCTGTGCCTCATGGGAACAGTCCAGCCCGAACTGCCAAGCCATGCCTTCCCTGGACCGGAAACAAGCTTCCTAGGACCGGTTTCTGGCATTTCAGCCGTCTTCAGCCAGGCTTGAATCCAGTGGCACCAAAGGTCACTCTGCCCGCCCATCAGATTATACTGTTAAGTAGTCTGGCAGGTAGGTGACGTGGCGGTCCCATGGCGGTGCCTCTTTTAAATTCTATGGTGCCTTTGAAAAAGGCACCTCAATGGGACCACACTACAAGATTCCTGCACGGCATGGACTCGAAAGTCCATGCCATGAAGAAACCTATGTGCATGCATAATTATGGGATACCTACTACCATTACTAGCGGTCACACATTGACTAACAAGTTCACAACACTCCCAAGGATCGGTTCTGGTTAGAGCCAGACAAAACATAGATATTTGAGTATGAACTAAATATGGAAAACACCCTGTTTAGTTCATAATATCACTAACTATTGAAACATGACCAAACAATTACGTGGTACCCACTTCCGTTACTAGCGGTTACACGTCGACTAACACGGACCAAATATGGGTATTTTTGTATGAAGTAACAATAGGAAATGACCTGTTGAGGTTAAAATGTCACTAACTATTGATAATGATTAACTAGCTGAGGTTTCAAAAAATTCCCCCAAATTTGTGAATATTTCAAAATATCACACCAAAGCCCATTTTCTGAATCATCACATTTTTAGATTTATTACTCGTTTTTTAATCATAACACAATTTTTTCAATCGGAGCATTGTTACTATGATCTGCTCGATCCAAATGACTGCACCCACAGTGACAGGCGATCATCCAACCAGGAAGTAGCTCCACTGTTGACAGCCATTTTGCACAGTTAGCATTCTAGATGAAGCCGACACGAGGATGCTCACACCCTCACCTGGCATCCTGTCAAATAGAAAAGTTCTCCGCCCATACCGCCATCGTTGGAGCCGTGGGCTGGCTAACTCCACAAGCAAGGGAGTAGCTTTGAAAAAGAGAGTACGGCTTAGCCTATACAGTTTTTCTGGTCCATGTTTTACTTGTTTGTCACTTTCAATTCTAATATAGTACCCTGTGATTTCTGCTTTTCTCTCACACGCAGAGTTTGACTATAAGCGTCAAAGCGTCCCTTCCCCCATCTGAGTTCATGAGGCCAAAATTTGGCATAATACATGTATGTCTCTTTTATTTTTTACCTTATATTAAGATACAATCACAAGCTAGAGCTCGAAAAGGTTGGCATTGGCACTTTTGTATAATGTGCTTTTAATCATCATGACTGAAGTCAGCCGAACAAGTCACAACATAGACCTCGGAAACACAGAGTTTGGCATTGATCTGAATATGAGATACACACACGTGTATCGTTTGTCTATGTGTGTGTTATGTTTGAGCCTATCACGACTATTGTCAGCCTCCAGTCACTACGTAGACTGCACCAAAGAATAAGGATGCTGGCATAAAATAAGCCAAGTGTGTATGAGTGTGTCGTATGTTTATCTGTTTATCACGCCAGATTTTGTGTAGCACCCAAGGATTTCTCAACACCACGGATGAGAGAGAAAAATATATCACGTGTTCCACATGGTGATGTGTTTCATAATCTTCTATGACTGATCAACGTCTCTCTCTCTCTCGTATCTTTCCAGTCCTAAAAGAAACACTACAGATTGGGTATTGTATAGTGTATATTTAATGTTGCTCATCAAGGATTCTCGCATAAGAGTCGTTTACCAATAAGGAATGGTACAAGGGATCATCAAGTGGTCCTGACAAAAGCCTTTGGGTAGGGCTTGAAACATGTAGACCTTTGAAATACATGCACATAATCTTATGGTTTTCAATTCCCCCTTTTTATCCATACTAGCTAGAGGTCAGAATACATATTTTTTTTCCTATTTAGCCAGGTACTTCTAACTTCATTTTCTAATTAGGTTAGACCCTCCCACTCTTATACCTCCCAATTCTTCATAGTACATGATCAAAGGTGCTCCCATATATCCGTGGATCGCAGAATGCCTCGTTCCACATCAGGGCGGGAAGAACCCTATGATGAAGCATGCCACCAAGGGAAATCTTGGTGGGTGAGTGTTATTGTAAGAACATTTTCTGTTTTCCACCTAATAGAAAGAGTGGAAAGATAGTCCAAATAACCTGGATGGACTCTCTTTGGTTATTACAGTACGCATAGGAGGCTGAGTCCTCTGTTCCCTGACCTCTATCTCCCCATTCTCTTGGTTAATAGCCTTTGAAAAAGGCACCGCATTGGGACTGCACTATAAGGTTCCTACACGACATGGACTCAAAAGTCCATGCCACACAGGGACCTATGTGTATGCAAACAGGGGGTACATGTTAAGCCCCGCTGTGTGCATCCACATGTTGTTGAGGCACAGGAGGGACTTGTTGGGCCCCGTTTGTTTCCTCTCCTCCAAGGTTTACATGGAGGAAGAACAGCAATGTAAACCTTGGAGTAGAGGAAACTCGCAATATGCTTAGCGGGACTGTGACGGTCCCGCTAAGCATATTACACCCTCTGACAGCCGCTCCAATGCCAAGGAACAGTGGGTCCCTGGTAGAGCCGGTAGTCCCAGGATGGGGTGACCGCCTAACTCCTAATGAGGCAGTGGGACCACTGGTGCGGTAGTGGCTGGATCCACCACCGCCGCGCCACCATGAGGACCGCCAGACTCATAATTGGGCCCTATGTGTAGAATACTCTACACATAGCGATTTGACTTTGAAATCACAAAACGTATAGCATTAGCCTATGTCCCTGTCACAGCTGTAGCCAACCATTACTATTTACTAATAGAAAGCCCTTTCTAGCAACAAAATGAAGGCAAACGTAGTCCCCTAATGGACTATTTTGAAGACAGTTGGGTTGGAAGACTACACCGCTCCGGACACAGGTGCAAACACAAATTCAAAATTACATGGTGGAATGTCTATGACAGCACCTTGGCACAGGAAGCCAAACCAAAACAATGTAGTGGAAGGATGTCACATTAGCTTCCATTCCACACTCGACAGAACCCAACTTACACATTTATAAATTTATAGAAGCATTACAAATAGAGTAAGGCTACCAAGAACTAAAAATGGAGCCATCTGTTAGTGAAATTGGCCCTAAACTTAGCAAACTAACCAAAACTATGTACGAAATGCTACAAATTAAAGTCAAGCTCTCCATAAATAACAAAGGAGTAGGTTACTTCGAAATCATAGCCAGAAGCATATTATAAATTAAATAGCAATATACCAAAGTCCTCTAAAAGTTGGAAAAATTATAAACCAGCATACCAAATCTTTTTTATTTAAAATAATAAAGATAATGTTTTATTACATCAGTCAAAAAATAATTTAAGTTACAATGTTAGTGAAGACTGATATGATAAAATTGTATATAATTTGAAAAAAATGAACTGTCACCTACCAAGAAAGTTAAAAACAAACTCAATCTATCACATAAAATAATAACAACACATAAACCAAACAATAAGACATAATCACATAGGTGCCGATTCCGATCCGGTAAAAATATTTCCCGTACGACTTGTATCCGTCCCATACAAACGGCCAAGAACGATTCGTACTGTCAAATTACATACGAATTGCCTTGGGAAAAGTCTACGAGACGTCCCCGGACAGATTTACGTACGAGTCGTAAAACTAAAGTCCGAGAGCACAAGTCCAATCCGTACCGGCGTTCCGAATCCCCAAGCGTATGGAAAACGTCCCGTACGGAGCAAACTTTGTATGACCACTACCCCGGTACACTTGGGCACGGGGTACGAGTCATACAGACCCTCCACCCCACCCGCGCATGTACACGCCGTACCCCAGCACCTGCATATGTAAGCGCCGTACCCCCCACCCAAGCCCCATACTCGGACGCACCGTACCCCAACACCGTAACCCAGCATCCCCCATGTACGTGCCGTACCCCAACAGACGCGTATGTAAGCGCCGTACCCCCACCACAGCACCCGCGTATGTACGCCCCGTACACCCCACCCCAGCCCCGTACTTGGACGCACCGTACCCCAACACCGTACCCCAGCATCGCGTATGTACGAGTCGTACAACACCATTGCACATGTGAACACTGAACAACAACATAGCCATGGACGCACCTTACCTACGCGAAAAAGACTCGTACTGAACCAGGACACTGTAAAACAGCACAAGGACCGTCAATTCGACTCGCACAACACCACAAAAGACGTCTACAGGACAAAAAACTACTAAAAGACTGACCTGGCACATCCAAACTGTCAAACAGAGGCCCAAAATCACAACCACCTCTTATAACACACCCACCAAAAGTTCAAACACACCCACACCCACAAATGGACCAATAAAAAGGGCCCACAAACACAAACCATGAGCCTTTGCAACAGACTCACTGCTGACAGACATCACACACAAACAACTGCACTCATACACCTAAACTCACACACCTTCACACAACCTCCTTCACACAGACCCCCTCTACACATACACACACACCTACACATTCACACCCACACACCCACAACCATCCACACCCACACCCCACACCATGCCCACAGACAAGAATCCAAAGTTCACAACGGAGGAGCTGGACATACTTGTCAACGAAATCATCAGAGTCGAGCCACAGCTGTTTGGAACATTGGTCAGACAGACCAGCATATCCCAAAAAACTAGCCTGTGGCAGAGGATCGTCGATCGGGTGAATGCTGTTGCGCCCATCAGAAGGACCAGGAATTAATGTCAAGCCAGGTGGTACGATCTGCGCAGGGCAGTCAAGCGCAAAATGAACGAGGAATACCCCCAGAGTAACATCACAGGAGGTGGGCTGCCCCGCAGACCGGTACATTACCATCCCTGGGAGGAGACGGTGATGGCCCTGCTTCCGCCGGTGGGAGTACACGGAGTCGAAGGAGTCCGAGAACCTGGTGAGTACACAAACAACTCACGTAACATGGGGGGAATGGCATCCACACCCCAACTACAACAAATGCACTCACCTACCCCCAAGCCCTCACCTGACACAACCACACTCTAAACAACACCCAGGCCACTAACATGAGTATGCCCCATTTACAAAGCAAGGCCATGCCTTGTCCCAGCCTACACAAACCACAAACCCAAGACAGGATGTCTGGGATGCTGGGAGGGAGGGGATCACTAAACATATAGTAAAACTCAGAAACAGACACCAATGCCCTCAGCTCATATGGCCCAGGTACACACACATGCACCATGCGCAATGCACAGGGACTGGCAAAGTACTGACAAGGTAGCTGACACTTGGCCCTGCTGTAGGCAGCACAAGGCCCTCCTGTGACAACTGCAAAACCTAACACAAACACAACCAGCTCAGAAAACTAGGACAGGAACTCACACTCACTGACATGGCAGCATGCGCCATGGGGGGACAGATACATCACCTGGGAGACCAAACGCAAAATCACACTACACCCACCAGCAGGCACCGTCAATCAATCAACAATTGATCTGGGTACTTGTAAGGCGCGCAACTTACCTGTGAGGGTCTCAAGTCGCTGAGGGGGGGGGGGGGGGGGTTACAATAGCGCTCAAAGAGACAGGTCTTGAGGAGACATCAGAAGGCAAGTAGGTCTTGGGTCAGTCGTAGGTGGGTTGGGAGGGTGTTCAAGCTCCTTGCGGCGAGGTAGGAGAAGGATCTGCTGCAGGCGGGCGTACGTTGGATGCGGGGGACTGCTGCGAGGGCGAGAATGCCAGAGCGGAGCTTGCGGGTGGGGGTGTAGAAGCTGAGTCTGATGTGCAGGTAGGCATGTCCATGGGTGTGGAGTGCCTTGTGTGCGTGGCTGAGGAGCGTACAGGTGATCTTCTTGTCGATGTGGACCCAGTGCAGGTCTCTCAGGAGGGGGGTGATGTGGCTGTGGCGGGGGGCGTTGACGATCACTTGTGCCGAGGCATTGCAGAAGCGTAGTATCTGCCGTTGGTGTGTGGATGGGAGTCCTGCGTAGAGTGCTATGGCGTAGTCCAGTCATCTGCTGACGAGGGCCTGTGTCACTGTTCTACTTGTTTCAGTCGGGATCCACCAGTAGATCCGGCGGGGCCTGCGTAGGGTGTCGTAGCAGGAGGAGGAGACGCCATTGACCTGCTTGGACATGGAGAGGGAGGATGCGAAGATCAATCCTAGGTTGCGTGCGTGTTTGGTGGGTGTTGGTGATGTCCCCAGAGCGATTGGCCACCAGGAGTCGTCCCACGCTGAGTGTGTGGTTCCCAGGATGAGAACCTCCGTCTTGTCCGAGATCAGTGTCGGATGGCCACTCCGCATCCAGTTGTCTATGGCCCTCAGACCCTCGTGGATGTGTGTCTTGGCGGTGTGAGGGTGCTTGGTGAGGGAGAGGATGCGCTGGGTGTCGTCGGCGCAGGAGATGTCTTAGAGGTTGTGGTGGCGGCCCACTTGTGTGAGGGGGGCCATGTGGATGTTGAACAGTGTCGGGCTGAGTGATGATCACTCACCCCTCACACAAGCACACATCCCCGGGGCAGCCAAGGGAGTCACACACTCTCACAATGGACATGTGACACAACAAGATCAAACCTCAGCCAAAAAAGCATCCAAGGCCAAATGCGACATGTCAAATACCATGGATAACCTTTCAATCTGTCCCCTGCAACATACCCATCCACAAGTGAACATTGATGTGAATGCTAGGCACATACAACTACCTGGAGGAACTGTGGCAACCTGAACATGTATGAAACATGGATGTCGCATGAAAATGCATTAACATTGTCTCCCTCTCACACACAGGGCAACGTCATGGATCTCCCCCCAACTCTGGGGGGGAACAATCACAGGCCCAGGCTCGGCAGGAAGATGATCCCACCGGCAGCGACGACTCTCAGCACTCTGTGGATGACCCCAACAAACCTGGACCCTCTGGTGCCCCAGCCCCTGCAGCACCTGTGTCAGGTACATTTGTGCCAACCACCACCCCAATTCTTGCCACATCCCAGGAGACACCCAGGAGCCCTGCCCGCACAGAACAACTGAGGCAGTCTGACCTGGAGGGACAAGGTTCTCTGGCCACCCAGGAGGAGGCAGACAACCCTGCAAATGCCATCCCTCAGGAGTCCGGTAGACCTGATGTGCCCACAACGGCAGGCCAGGCTCAAGTGGGCAGGGGTGGTGGGAGTGGAGGCAGGCGGAGGCGCAAACCTGACCAGCCAGCTGAGGGAACCGGTATGTCACACATACGTCACATCTTGGAGACATACCGGCGTGACACCAGGGGCATCAGCCAGGTAGTGGGGACCCTCAACGAGATTAAGAACCAGCAGGCCGAGCAACACGCCAGTCAACAACAACACCAAGGATGGATGGAGGCAAGACTGGCTGAGCTCCTGGTGGTGCAAATGGACATAAGCCGTTCACTCCGTCGGATCACCGACAACATGGGCAACCCTCCCTGTGCCACCAGGCGAAGAACAGCACCAGCCACAGGGAGGGAGGAGGAGGAGGATTCATCTGACGGAGCGTCCCAAGCATCGTCAAGGCCTGCATCTGAGGGTCCCCCGAGGAAGGTGGGTCGTCCACGGAAAAGACCATGAGAGGCAGCGGACCATCCACATCTCCCAGGTCACCTGGCCTGGCACCTGGCCCTCTGGCGCAACAGCAGCACCTCATCCAATGACATTCTCTGCCACATGGACTTGCTGGTCACAGTCTGACCAATGATGACCAACACTGTGGTCTGGACTCTGATGACTCCAACTTGCAAGGATGCCATCTCCCCCTGTGAACTTTGGATTCCATGCACGCTGTATAGCACCTATTTGTCCACACTAAACAGGCCCCCCACCAAGAATAAATCTCTTTTTCTACAATTACATGTTGCATTCATTTTGCATGAGTACACAACCTACGTGTGGGGAAATGTCAAACTAGGCATGAGTGTTGAACTAACTCCAGCCATCCATACCCTGGAATCTGAGTCTGGGACAGGACACACATGGGATACAATGTATCATACTATACAGACATGGAGCACAATACTCACCCGTGATGGCCTCAAGCTGCTGAGGGGGGGCATGCATTACTGTGCGGACAGACCAATTGGGAAGAGTATCCTGAAGGCGTAGAGGTCATGGCTCATGTGGATGTTGCCGGGGAGGGAGTAGCAGCTATGTATTGCCAGGTGGAAGAACTATGTCCAGCATGCTGGAGTACGGTGGATGTGAAGAATTGTGGCCAGGGCAAGGTTGGATGCACGGAGTTGGCACAACGGGGTCTCGGATGACAGACGGCCAAGGTTGGTGTGGGGCCTGGGTTTGTGTCCTGCCTCCTGAGTGTGGGTGAGGAGTCTGAAGGTCATCCTGCAGCACACAGTGATACATTGCAGCTATCTCTGGTGGACGGTGAGGTGGCTGGGGCGCATGATGTTGAAGCTGAGGTGTGCACATGCAGCCTGGATGTGGACTGATTTCCCGGGTGTTAGGATGTACTTGCTCCGTAGAGGGAGGGGCAGTAGTTGACACGGGTGGTGTTGTGCTCCTGGGGCATGGTCTGTCTTTCCCTGGAGTGGATATATCTGTGGATCATGTGCATCATGCAGAGGGTGTTGCACCCTGAGGTACAGATGCTGGTGATTAGCATGGTAAATGTGAGTGACAATTCCATGATGCACACCATCTTGTGTGCGTGGCCACTGGGTGCATGTGCAGGGCTCTTGCGGGTGGGACACAAGCAGTTGAGCCACCTGTAAGGGGACAATCCTCAGATGATTACCTCAGTCCTGTACAAGTTCAGCCTTAGGTGGCTGATGTTCAGCCATCCATCAATGGATCTCATGCCTTCTTTAATGTTGGAACTGTCAATGGCTGCGTCTTTGGTGAGGGTGAGGAGCACCTGGCTGTCAATGGCATACGACCCGATGAACAGATGCTGTGTGCATGTGATGCCGGTGAGGGGGACCTGGACACATTGAGGATTGACATGCTGAGAAATGATACCTGGGCCATGTGCCAGATTATGCCACTATACTACATGCTGAAGGCATGAGTCCCACTCCCATGGCCTTGCTGGTGTACGGAGCCGGTGGGGAGTAGGAGGGACATTATCTGGTTGCTGTGACAGGGCCTGGAAGGTGGGGCAGCGCTGTGTAGGCAGTTGGAGTTGGACAATCATCATGCATAGGTGTCGTGTGTGCGTCTAGGGTATGGCTGAGAGCAGGCGGTAGCTCCTTGGATGGACAATGCTTGGAGTGTGGCTGCAACATCAGACTGTAGTGTGATGTGGGTAATGTAAGGACATGAGGTTCGTGCAATGTGCACGTTGCATGTGCTTAAGGTCCAGCCTTTGGCACCGCGTGGGCGCAACAGTGGCACACACAAGCGGATGCCAGACAAATGAATGGGTGGAGGGAGGAAGGAAGGAGCATCTTTGGGGTGTGTGTGTTGCCGAATCTGTAAACTCTCAGTGCCCTCGCTGCAGGGGCTGCAGCAGCAGGCGACATGACATGGAAACTATGCCACTAGTTGCACACAAAGACAAGGATGTCAGAAAGGACTACTGCAACAGGCGTATGTAAAGGAGGAGTTTCTGGTTTCCCATGGCACACCCAGAGGCAATGGATGCACAATCCCCAAAGATGACTGACACCGGATCATTAAACTGAAGGACGAGCAGGTGTCGACGGTCTGTTGTGGCAATCAACATGCCCAAATACATACACAACCATGGACATCATGCAAAATGGATATTCTAATCCCTGAAGAACTGCATGCATGCATGTTGCTAAACTACACATAGACTCATATGCCCAATCTTTGACAACTATGCCAGAGATGCCGCATGCAAAGTGACAAGAGACCAGCATTGACAGAGAGCTGAGGCACCTTGGAGGGTGAGGTACACCTTTATTACTCAGGTTCACACCTAGGGAAATGCATCAATAGGAACAGACTCACAGGTCATTTAGCAGAACATGTGGGACCTACACTGGACACCCCCTTCACAACACAGATGCTGTAAATCCATTGAACTGGCACACAAGTGAAGTGTGTGAGCCAAACACCCCCTGCTGCACACGGAGGGGCTTCAATTCCCCATGTATCCTTTCATGGGGATGTCCCACACTATGTCCACCCGTAGCATCCTGTATGTTTCAGAGGGAAGTTGTACACACATTGATGCCTTCATCAGAATCCACTGTCCCATCACAGATGACTGCTACGAAGGGTGACTATCAATACATGGGAGTCATGCAACATGTCATGTGCCCCATGGCGAGTCGACATGTATGCATAGTAACACAACATGCACAGGAGCAGTGCCCACACATTACAAACACCTACCAACACCAAAATGCCGTGCAGCAATCCTTAACCAAATAGACTTTTCACCATGTCCGTGCATGGGACGCTGATTCAGCACACATTGCAATACTCATGAGGAATAGCAGGAGCCCAACGATGACACGAGCAGACAGCATGCCAAACAACCTGGGGATGACAGACACACAAGAAGTCAGGGAAGAGATTGTCATCCGCATGCATGGTAATTTACTCTACAGGAATAAGTCTGTCACCATGCTATATTACAATTGAGTGTCTAAGCTAAAATGTGTGGAAGGACATCATCACTCGAGTGACACATCTGAACACACATCTAAGTCACTTAGCATACAGTCAGCTGGACACACACATTGAAACACATGCCACACAAGGCTCCAGCCGTGCACACTCCGAACCATGGACTCACCATTATGAGAAGAAGTTGCATATGAGCTGACTCCGGATGTCGTCCTCCTCCTCCTCCTCATCGTCACTTGCCTCGTGACCAAGCCCTCCATCCTCCATGGGTGGATGTTCCTGCTCATCCGGATCCAGGATGAGTGGCACAGGCTTCTCCACTGCCATATTGTGCAGCATGCAGCACACGAGGAAGACCTTGCAGGCCTTCACCGGTGCATATGGGAGGGACCCGCCTGTCTTGTGAAGGCACCGAAATCTGCTCTTCAGGAGGCCAAACGTCCTCTCAATCATTCACCTGGTCTGCCCATGGGCGTTGTTGTAACGGTGATCTGCAGCTGTTCTGGGGTTGCGGAGGGGTGTCATCAGCCATGGCATGTTGGGATAGCCAGAGTCCCCTACATGGAAACATCATGTAAAGAAGTGGGTCAGGAGATGCCGTAAGATAATAAAATAGCGCTAAACAGAGGACAAACAGAGTATACCCACCAACAAGACATGCTCGTTTTGTTGTGCAGCCCCAGCATCATTTCTGGCACCCAGCTACGCCTCATGATGTAGGCATCGTGTGCTGACCCTGGAAAACGTGCACAGACATGGGAAATCAGCATGTTAGCAAGACACACCACAAGGGCATTTATAGAGTGGTAATGTTTACGGTTGCGATAGGCCACCTCCTGTGCCTGTGGTGGTACCAAAGCCACATGTGTCCCATCAATAGACCCTATGACATGGGGCATCCCTCCCAGGGCATAGAACTCACCCTTGACACCTGTCAACTGCTCACGAGTTGGAAAATGGATGAATTCATCTAGGTGCTCCAACATGGCTTCTAAAAAATCATGCAGGACACGGCTTAACATGGTCTGTGACATGCCACCCACATCAGCTATGGTGAATTGAAACGTACCGGTGGCAAAAAAATGTAGGGCTGCCATCACCTTCATCTTGGGGGTCAGCGCAGTAGGATACCTGTGTCGCGGTTGGAGGTGTTGTTCAAGCTTTGCGGTCAAGTCCTCAATCAGCTGTTGCGAGAAGCGGTAACATCTTATGCAGTCACGTTCCCTCATGGCAGCCAAGTCTGGCATTGGTCGGGGGAGAGGCGGTGCCCTGCAGATAATTGGAAGGAAGAACGAAGAGTGAGTACCTAACAACATCAATATCAATGAACTGAGCACATGCTCAACTGCTACTACACATCAGCTAAATACAGAGTCAGGTCTGTGCTACACATCCAGGACACGTATGGCAGCCAGGTGATACTCCTACGACAAGCCAGCTACACCCGTTGATAGTCACGTTCTACATGACATGGCCCAGAACTAGCTGTGGGCCAGTGTAAGTGAACAGCCAGAGACATCACAGGAGTGACATACATCCACAAATCTGCATTGGAAGGATGTCATCTCATACAGACTGCTGGCGGCAAGCTAGACGCACAGGTCACATGTCATTGGAAATGTACAGATCATACACAAAGCGATGAAGGGGTACACGTGAAAAGCGAAAACACAGACATGGATACGGCGCAGATATGTCCTCATGTCATAAAATCATCTTTGAAGCATCCAGACACACGTAACGTGTGAATCCACATGTGGCATGGTGTGCGTATATGTGTGCCATGCCCATCTACACACAGACACATGTTGGATGCAGCAACAGCAGATGCAGTTGATGGAACAACACCAGCAAGCTCATGGGAACACATCACACACACAGGACATGTTCACATCGGGGCACGCTGTTACTTAGATGTCAGGTGTTAGTGTCCCTGTCCCTGGCATCAGGGGACATTTGCGTGTGTTGGTGACAGTACCATACCAGTGATGCAGTGCTTGACACGTTTGTACTACATGTACACATGTGCATTGTGGAAAGGGGAAGTGTGCCACATACTGCCCCATCACACATGACATGTGTACACAGGTCATCACACATCTATTGTGCTAAAACATGAGGAGACATGTGCCACATCACTGCCTGACACACCTAGGCCCTGCACATGTAGGACTGGAATGACTATGACTTGATGTACAGCCGTGCACGAGTCTGACACCTCCATTCCATTCGTGTGCGCCTCCTATCACCTGTGTAAGCTGTGAAGCGCACCGCACACACGCTCTGAGGGCGTGTGAACGGTCCGTATCATCACACTGTTATTCTCGCCGGAGTACGGGTGTGTGTACGGACCGTACACACGTACGTGTACGACCACTGTGTACACGTACGTGTACAACCAGTGTGTACACGTACGTGTACGACCAGTGTGTACACCTACGTGTACGACCAGTGTGTACACCTAGGTGTACACACTGGTCGTACACGTACGTGTACACGCCCTGGTAGTCCACGTACGTGTACGCCCTGGTAGTCCACGTACGTGTACACACTGGTCGTACACGTATGTGTACGCCCTGGTAGTCCACGTATGTGTTCACACTGGTAGTCCATGTACGTGTACATACTGGTAGTCCACGTACATGTACACACTGGTCGTACACATAGGTGTACACACTGGTCGTACACGTACGTGGCTAATGCAATATGCAACTGGTGCGGTAGGAGTACGTGTGAAACGCACCGTACCTGTGTGTGGATAGCTAAATTACATAGAGACACATGAGGGACAAGTATTAGGGCCTAAATGCATGCTGGTTGTCATGGATACCGATTTTCAAGTTCAAATTTTCTATCATGTGGCCTTGAATAGGCAGTTGGCAACTAAATACTATGTTGCAAAGTGGTTGTTGACTTCACATCATGCTCAAATTTTGAACCATGCAAAGGCCCTTACTGGGGTATGTTTAAAGGGATTGGAGGAAACATAGGATGCAAATGAGACTGACCAATCACTCTGTACTCCTGTAAATGAAACAGCCCAGCAAGGCAGATATAAGTCAGCCAGAACCCATGAGAGGGCACTTGCCTGCACTACCTTACACCCGACACCACTGCTGCTGCTTGTGATTCCTCTGGCACCATGTCAGGGACTGTGGAGAGGGCCCAGCCTTTCAGCCATGAGGAGAATGAGGCATTGCTTGATGTAATCCTCCCACAGTACCCCAGCCTGTATGGGAGACCAGGGGAGCAGGTGAGTGCTGACTCCACTAGCTTTGACTGTGCCCCTTTTTTGTGACTGTCACTTCTGGCATTGTGTCCAGGTGTGACAGACATGCAATGTTGTTTAGCGTGGGTCCCAGGGGGGGAATGGCTTATGTCTCCCATGCAGAGCATGATGTAGTTCCTGTGTGCACTCCTCACTTGCATTGTGCTTACTGTGACATTCACTGCATAGTGCATGGCACATTCAGCCTACGCAATCCTTATGCCGATTTTTGTCCTATTGTTCAGAGGTGATTCCCTGCCCCCCCCCCCCGGTGTGACAGGTGACTGTACCCACAGATGTGTGTGAGTTGAGTGGAGCTGTGGTGAGACTGTCCAAATTATGTGTACGCCCCCTGGACATTGATGTGTGTGAATGTTCCTTGTCATGTGGATGAGTGTCTATGTGGAGTGTTGCAACCCAGCTGCATGGAGGAGGCAACAGCTCCACCCATCTGATGGGAGAAGTAAGCCGTGCAGAGTGTCTGACTTGCTGAGCTAGCACCACACCTGTGACACTCCACAGGCAAGTGGCACATGTGCAGAGTGAGGTTTGTATCCGCTGTTGCCAATGGCAGGTGATTGATCTGTGCCTGAGTGTGTCTGTGTACTCTGCTGAGGTTGCGTCAGTGGCCTGGGGCATGTGACTGCTTGGAGGTGCTGTCCATGAGCCTGGTGTTGCATGTGATGCACAGCGTGTGCCATGATCATGGAGTGCGTTGCACCCCTCATGCCACCTGTGTACTTTCAATGCCATGTACTGCTTTGGGGCTTCCACATAGGCTAATGTCCCTATGAGAAAGGTGCAATTGGTTGCCAGCATAATATGCCCTGTTCTAAATATCAAAGATGTTCAAATGTGTGTCTCTGTGACATGGAGCAGGTGTAGTGATGTTGTCTCACTTTGTCATCCTCACAGGTAAACGCCTACGCCAAGGGGGAGATATGGAAGCAGGCCGTCAGGGCCGTGAGATCTGTGGAGGGTCGCAGTCGGCGCCTCGCCCAGGTGAGGAAACGCTGGCAGGACATCCGGTGCTGGACCCGGAGCAGCGCCCGGTGGCAGCTCAAAGACTCACCTCCACACAAGCACAGCGGGGGCCGACGACTGACCCAACAGATGAAGCGTGTCCTGGCGGTGTTCTTCCCTGAGTTGGATAGGCGGTTACAGGAGTTGCAGCAGCAGGAAGGGGGTAGGTACATGTGTGTTTGTTGTGTGTCACCAGCTTTTGGAAGTGCTCAGTTGCCTGGATACACAGCGAGGGTTATTTTGTGCAGTGCATATCATGTTCCCCAAAGTCAAACGGGGCTGTTCCTCCTCCCTTCCCCTAAATGACATGTGTTCCCTGGTCTGTGTGTAATCACTATTGCACATGGTCATCTAGGCTGCCAGTTAATCAAAGTGCACATTGCTTTCTGCATCATGTGGGGGGGGGGTCTGAGACATGTGTTGTTACCTTGCCTGTGCCCTGTCATGTACAGTCATTTGGGTGTCCATGTTAGTTGGTACTGATGCTGAGTCTCAACATAGGAGTGTGAGTTTTCAAATGAACAGACTTGCAGCATGCATTAACAATGTTGTGGCCTCAGACATGATGTGCATGAGTGGGAGATATGCATAGTGCAGGGAGGGTAGCTCAGGTTACAGTCAGATAATTCCTGGACAATGGAGCTGTGTTCCCACTACAGTCCCCTAAGACACCCTTGCCTCTGAATCATGTGTGTCATCCAACACTGTGCCCATTCTCTGTGTGTTCAGCATAGTTTGGCCTCTGTGGCATAGTTCCCTGCCCTCATTTGTATTTCTCTGAAGTGTGCTACATGTGCCCATTGTACATGCTGACCCCATTTAGCTTGTGCATCCTCACACTGGGCAGTGCCTGTGTGTCTATGTACAACTATCTGTTGATGGTTGTTGGTCACAAATATGTGTTGGCAGCCTCACGAGGTGATGTGGAGTACATTTAGGAATTTGTGATGCACATTGGAGTAAACCCAGATTAAGAGGTGTCACTTCTTTATCTGTCTCAATCACATTGTCTCAGGTATGGGAGGTTTGTGCGGGCAAGGCCTACATGTCCAAACCTTATGTCTCCTTGCCGGGTCTGACCTGTGTGTGATAATTGTCTGGACAGACACTCAACATGCAGTGACCCAGTCAGGTTTTGCTGGGTTTAATGTTTGTGCTTTGCAGCATGTGTCAAAAATGGAAATACATGGCTCATGCTCATCCATTTTTGCCACCAGTGTGTGGGCGAGATGCTACATAGTTTGGTCTGTGTGTGCTGACATCTGTGTGGACATTCTTTCTTGCCATGAGGGTGTCTCCTCAGTGCAGGTGCTCCTTATCCAGACACATTGCAGGCCTACTAGCTAATGCATTGTCCTGTGTTTGGACATGTGTGCCACTCCACATGACGGGCAGTGGGTCAGATGTGTTGCCAACTGTGTCATCATGGTACGGATGGCCATGTGACAGGTGGCATGATTCAAGTTTTCAGTCAATAAGTATTGTACCTTGGCACTCACTACACTTGTCAACAGTCAACATGTCTCAATTTTTCCTATGCTTCTTTTTGCTAGTTGGTTGTGAAGGACAATAATGTGCCTGCATGACAGATGTCTCCCAGGGAAGTGCAAAAGAAAGTACTTTTACACTTTCCGTAGACACGCAGGCACATTTCACTGGAAGGCACAGTTTGATTACCACTTGTCTTCTGAATATACATATCCAGGTTCACACAGTGTGTTTGCATGTGTGTAAGTCCTTGGTTGTTGCTGATATGAACTTACGAGTGTCAAGTCATCCAGACCACCGTGGTGCCATGTATATGTACTTACTGATACCCATTTCTTATTTACAGTGGCTTTTTTGAATTCGGCTGCCAGCTCATACAATGACTGTGTAAAAGTATTTTTGTGTGCACATCATTGTGTGACTTCTGTCATGCAGGCAGATGTGTTTTCTGTTCACAAAGTGGCACATTCACACATTCTAAACATGTACATTGTGTAAAGTGTTGTGAGTCCCAAGGGATTGCAATGTTTTTGGCTATGGTTTCCTAAGTACTCACAGGTCTCAGAGTGTGGGGACACCTTCAGTATTGAGGTGTGTTATTTGGCCTTGGGTGCACCAATACTGTTTCGTTCACAGTGAACAAGAGGTGGCATGGATTCATATTCTTGCTGTGCTCAACTGTCCCCAGACACTAGCTTCTCAGTATAATTCGATATCAAGTTATTTGCTGTTGTGTCATGATCTCCATTGTTTCCAAGTGGCATGGTGGGTCAACCAACTGGGGAGTGCAGGGTTACATATGTGCGGACTATTCTAGATGTTACTCATGATGCATTTCCTGATATGCACTGTGACATTTTAATTGGGACTCATGTGTCTGTTGTATACAGGTGACTGATTATTTTCTGTCTCTTCACCTTGCACACAGCATCATCGGAGGACACCGAGGGAGACACCTGCACGGACATGGAGGAGGGATCCAGCACCGCTGCCACCACTGCTGCGGAGTCTGCGGGAGCAAGTGGCATGGAGGGCGAGGGGAGTCAGGCGGAGGACCTGTCTAGTGACAACACTGACTACGACGCAGACGGGTCTGATGCTGAACTCCTCCAGGGGGCGGAGGCTGCTACGACACCTGGCAGCAGCACTACATCTGTCACCGCCCCCTCCATTCCCATCACCGCCCTCCCAGTTGCTCCGGTCCCTTATGTCCGTGCTAGGCAACACCATGTCAGGCACCGCACCCCCTGCCCCTGTCCCCCCTGCTGCCCTCACTGCAGAGTCTGTGGACATTCTGCGTCAGTTGCAGGTTGGACAGACATCGCTGCTGAATGTCCTCCATGGCCAGACCCGAATGATGACACAGATGGTGTCGTACATGGAGGGCATGTCATCAGCGATGTCTGACCAACGGATGTTGCTGAGGTCAATGGACTCCACACTGATGGCAGCAGTGAGTCTCCTGCAGCGCTTCGTCCCCCCCTACCACTGCACCATCCACACTTCCCACTCCCATACCTGTCCCAAGCACACACAGACATTCACAAGCACGCACCCCACCAGACACAGGCAGCACACCACCACGTAAGGTCAAGCGCACTCCTCCTGGCATGCACACTCAGGGGGATGAGGGCACACCCACTGGGTCTGGGGCACACAGGCATACCCGCAGCCACAGTCCGAGGCCGCATGGTGCACTAACCAGTCCCTCCAAAGGCACTCCCCTCGGCTCCCCTACCACACATCCAGAGAAAGAGGCCTACTTGGCTGTGCTGGGCCTCAGCCCATCTGTCTCTCCAGCCCGCAAACGGGAACGGCACTCCACAGGTAGGGGAGTTGAGCCCCCCCTGTCCCCCCTCTCCCAGTAGCGCTGCACCCCATCACTCCATCCCCCCCCCTCCTTTGAGGCTGTGTTGTCTTCGGGTGAAGGGGAGACGCTTGACGACCTGGCAGCAGTGTGCAGCGCCAAGCTGACCTCCACCATTGGCGCTGCCCCACTCCCTGTGGTAGAGGCGTATGTCCCTGCACCCACCACATCTACCCTTCCACCTCCTGTCCCTGCGGTGCCTGGTCCTTCCCCACATGATGACCCCCCCAGTTGAGGAACCTGAGGGTTCTAATGTGCAGGCAAGCTAGGGGAGACGCATGGCCATGTGTCCCCCCCCCCCAAGGACTTCAGATCTGGACTGGCCATGTGCCTTTGTTAATAGTGTTGTTAACTACTTTTTCATTTAATGCTGAAGAAAGCATTTTATTTTCTGTTTGAACACATTTGCATTTCAGGTATTGATGTGAGTGCTGATGGTCCCGGAGTTGGGGTGGTGGTAATGTGTTATGTGTCAGGAGAAAGTTGTCGTCTGATGCTAATTGGGTGGACCATGGTATCTGCGTGCCATCACAATGTCTCTGCAAAGTATATTTGGTCGTGTGTGCTATTTGTGTTTGGAGACATTGTCCCAAGGACTGTTCCTTCCTCTGTGGCACCTGACATCTACCCTGCAGGGAGTTGCACTTTTGTAGTGCTGACCTGTGTCTACATTTCCTTTGTTGGTGACGGATACCTTCAACTATGGCCATGCCTGCTCAGCAATGTCTCCGGCTGCATCCTCTGTGCCATCCTTGCTAGTCACTGTACTTGTGTATTGAGTATGTTGTCATGCCTTAATGGCGACAATCAGCAATTTCCACACTATGCATGTGTGTTATCCCAGCCTAGCACGCATTTGGTACTTGTTCTGCAGGGTATTTGAGCACCTGACTGACAATTGTGGGCATTCTATCTGTGGGAAGTCCACCCTATTCCTTCCATGAGAGGCAACATCTTGGTGGCTGTCCCGGCACCTGTACATTCCTATCAGTCCTGGGATGTGCGTGACAGTGTGTGTTCCCTTTGGCTCTTTTAGTGTAGTGGGCATTGACATGAGTATACAGTCTTGTGGCATGATCTCTGTGTGTGTATTGTGCTGCATCCGCCAGGGGTGGGTATGCATGTGTCATTTGTCCTCACACCCACAGGTGTTGTGTCATGCAGTGGGGGAAGGACATCCATTCTCATGGGAGTGGGACACTGCTGTCAGTGATGCGTTGTTATGAAACTATCAACATAGTCGAACATTAGGGATGCGTACATACACCCATGGAGCTGTGCTCATCTGATCATGATGTACACACACCCATGACTCTGTCCACTGCTGGGAGTCCTCTGCACCCACCCCTCACATGTCTCTGTCCACTGCTGGGAGTGATAGTCACCCACCCCTCATATGTCTGTCCACTGCTGGGAGTCCTCTGCACCCACCCCTCACATGTCTCTGTCCACTGCTGGGAGTCCTCTGCACCCACCCCTCACATGTCTCTGGCCACTGCTGGGAGTGATCTGCACCCACCCCTCACATGTCTCTGGCCACTGCTGGGAGTCCTCTGCACCCACCCCTCACATGTCTCTGTCCACTGCTGGGAGTCCTCTGCACCCACCCCTCACATGTCTCTGGCCACTGCTGGGAGTCATATACACCCACCCCTCACATGTCTGTCCACTGCTGGGAGTGATATGCACCCGCCCCTCATATGTCTGGGCATTGCTGGGAGTCCTCTGCACCCACCCCTCGCATGTCTCTGTCCACTGCTGGGAGTGATAGGCACCCACCCCTCATATGTCTGGGCACTGCTGGGAGTCCTCTGCACCCACCCCTCACATGTCTCTGTCCACTGCTGGGAGTGATAGGCACCCACCCCTCACATGTCTCTGTCCACTGCTGGGAGTGATCTGCACCCACCCCTCACATGTCTCTTTCCAATGCTGGGAGTCCTCTGCACCCACCCCTCACATGTCTCTGTCCAATGCTGGGAGTCCTCTGCACCCACCCCTCACATGTCTCTGGCCACTGCTGGGAGTCATATACACCCACCCCTCACATGTCTGTCCACTGCTGGGAGTGATATGCACCCACCCCTCATATGTCTGGGCACTGCTGGGAGTCCTCTGCACCCACCCCTCACATGTCTCTCTCCACTGCTGGGAGTGATAGGCACCCACCCCTCATATGTTTGTCCACTGCTGGGAGTCCTCTGCACCCACCCCTCACATGTCTCTGTCCACTGCTGGGAGTGATCTGCACCCACCCCTCACATGTCTCTGGCCACTGCTGGGAGTCCTCTGCACCCATCCCTCACATGTCTCTGTCCACTGCTGGGAGTGATATGCACCCACCCCTCACATGTCTATGTCCACTGCTGGGACTCCTATGCAGACACACACCCCCCCACCCGCACCCTTGGTGCTGTACACTGCTGTCCTGGCCATGTACACACCCCATTATACTGGTTATATGCTGCACCAGGCCCTAAGCCAACATTTGTGGCGTGTGTACGCCTTGTATCACTAATGTACTGGTGCCCTAGAGGTACGGGTGATGCGGTCCGTACCCCTGCTCTGAGGGTGTGGGTACGGCCCGTACCACCATTGGAGTGGTGATGTAGGGGTACGCGTGGTACAGGCCGTACCCACGCTCTGAGGGCGTGGGTATGGCCTGTACCACCATTGCAGTGGTGATGTAGGGGTACGCGCCGTACCCACGCCCTCAGAGCGTGGGTACGGCCCGTACCACCATTGTAGTGGTGATGTAGGGGTACACGTGGTACGGGCCGTACACACCCTCTGAGGGCGTGGGTACGGCACGTACCCCTACATCACCACTCCAATGGTGGTACAGGCCGTACCCACGCCCTCAGAGCATGGGTACGGCCCATACCACGCGTACCCCTACATCACCACTCCAATGGTGGTACGGGCCGTACCCACGCCCTCAGAGCGTGTGTACGGCCCGTACCACGCGTACCCCTAGTTCACCACTCCAATGGTGGTACGGGCCGTACCCACGCCTTCAGAGTGTGGGTACGGCCCGTACCACGCGAACCCCTACATCACCATTACAATGGTGGTACGGACCATACCCACGCCCTCAGAGCGTGGGTATGGTCCGTACCACGCGTACCCCTATGTCACCACTACAGTGGTGGTACGGACCGTACCCATGCTCTGAAGGTGTGGGTACGGTCCGTACCACGTGTACCCCTACATTACCACTCCAATGGTGGTACGGGCCGTACCCACGCTCTGAGGGCGTGGGTACGGCGCGTACCACGTGTACTCCTACATCACCACTCCAATGGTGGTACGGGCCGTACCCATGCTCTGAGGGCGTGGGTATGGCGCGTACCACATGTACCCCTACATCACCACTCCAATGGTGGTACAGGCCGTACCCACACCCTCAGAGCGTGGGTACGGCCCGTACCACCATTGGAGTGGTTATGTAGGGGTATGCGTGGTACAGGCCATACCCACGCTCTGAGGGCGTGGCTACGGCCCGTCCCACCATTGGAGTGGTGACGGGTACGCATATGCGGGGATTGGTGGACACGCCCCCCGAAGTGACCAGACCCTGGAGGTAATGTAAGGACAGTATATGGTATTTTACAAATTTGGTGGAGGTTATGTTTCCTGCCCCTCGCCCCCCCTTTGCCCCTGGGTGTTGTGCTGACCTTCTGCGGCGTGCGCGGCGGTTTCGGTGCACCAGGTCATAGGCTAGGAGGGCCGGGATGACACGTAGGATGGGGTCCATGGCTGTCCGTCGCGTCCCGCAGCTCCTTCTTCGCTTCGTTCTCAATTTCCCGGGAGTTTTTGGCTGCCGTAAAAAATGATCCGTGCGGAGTGACGTAGGCACGAATCGTACTTGCTGGTCCGTAGAACACTGCCTGGCTCCGTCTGGACGTCACGTACGCGATGTCCTGGATCGGAATTGTGGGTATTTTTTCGTCGCACGTAGTTTTTTACGATTCGTACGGAAATGGTATTTCTGTACGAATCGTACTTGCTGGTTTGTAAGGTGCATTTCCCGGGTACGAGTCGTACAGAGAATACGCTCCATACAACCATTCGTACCCGGGTTTTACAGGATCGGAATCGGCACCATAATGTTTACGCAAACAACATAATATCACATTTCTCACCCTCAGAGAAAAGAAACAAATAAAATTTGGTAGCTTATTTATGGGAAACTAACATAGGGCAATGCCGCAAGTTATTTTGCTGTGCCACGTTGCATTAGGGATGCGACTATATATATATATATATATATAAATATATATATATATATATATATATATATATATTCACTGAAAAAAACATAGGTTTCAGGCACGTTATAGCTAGGAATTAGCATTTAAAAAACCTTTGAAATTCACTGAAAAAACCATAGGTTTCAGGGGCGTTATAGTTAGCTGGACTTTTCATTCGTACAAAACCATTGAAATTCCCCTGTTATAGTTAGTTCAGCTAACTATAACTCGCACGCCCGCAATGCACTGCTGATGACGTCACATATTACATCACTCATGACATGGTCAGTGACATCACTCATGACATCACTCATGACATCACTGATGACATCATCCTTGTGATAGAGTGGCAGACCTCCTCTCCCCCTAATATAACCTTTGATACACACATTCAAAAATAGAAATTAAAATTTTCAAAACAATGGACATACCAATACCAGTTACAACAACCTATTCAGTAATTGTAAGATCCACATCCACATCCACTCATTCACCAACAGTCCTATACAGTCACTCATACATGTACTCATACACCTATACATCCTGTTACACAACGCCACTCATCCATAAAGTTACTCACACACATAGTCACTCATGCTAATAAAGAATCAAACATCCATTTACCTGCATATACAGTTAAACACACACCACCACACTTACTTCTACAGAAACTTACACATACTTAGCCTTTTTAACAATCACTTATAGAAACACATACTTATTCATACAGGAACTCTTTCAATCTCTCACTCTCAAATATACTCACTTATATACACCAATAGTCACATATACTAGTTTAAAACATATGTAGTTACTCATAGAGACACTATTGAGACAGTCATTCACTCACTAACACACCCATGCACACACTCATCCACCCATACAGTCCTGCACACATGCTGTCTTCAACACATACAAACAGTGAGTCACTCATTCATGCACCTATGCACTACGTAATACCCCCACCGAACCATACAGACATCAGACACTTATACTGATACTCAAAAAACCAACTAATAACCTATATAGACACTCATGTAGCTACTCACCAACCCATGCAGCCACTTATACACAAAGTGAGAGACTGATGCAGATATTTACATATTTAAACATTACTCACTAAGCCATGTATTCACTAAGATACACTTAATCAGTCAGTTATACAATCAATTTTTCAAAAACAAATCATTCATTTAGACACTTATATACCCATTTATTCTTCCATCGACCTTGAGATATACATATGTAATTTTCTGAAAAACACACATTCACTGGATGATGTCATCAGTGATGTCATCAGTGATGTCATTTGAGATGTCATCAGTGATGTCATGAGTGATGTCACTGACCATGACATGAGTGATGTAATATGTGACGTCATCAGCAGTGCATTGCAGGCGCGCAAGTTATAGTTAGCTGAACTAACTATAACGGGGGAATTTCTATGGTTTTGTACGAGTGAAAAGTCCAGCTAATTATAACGCCCCTGAAACCTATGGTTTTTTCAGTGAATAAATATAAATACACTTTTATATATAGATATAGATATTCAGCAGTTATAGTAGGTAGCACTTACTATAACTTGTGCCTCGCCATGCACTGCTTATGGCCTAACATATGACATGTTCTATGACATCATTTATGGCATCACTGATGCCATCATTGATGACATCACTGATTACATCACAGATGACATCATCCATGCTTTTTCTGTACACATTGCTCAATAAATGGTTATAGCTTTAGAGCTCTAAATGTAAGTGCAAAATAACGCAGAAGAATATGTGCTATGATAAATGCCATCACAGAAACAGCTCCCTTAGCTGTAGAAAGTATGTGTTGCGTACCACATTGACTCTATACCATACACTTCACTGGTAGCGTACTTGACATTACCAATCAACCACAGATATAAGAGAAACCCTCACTGGAAATGGTGTTCAATCTGTGAACCTCTGTTCAGAGCAAGCCAAGTTCCTAAAAATACTGAACATCTCTTCCAAAAATGATGCCCTTTTACAGACAGATTTTATCTGTATCAAACCCCTGATAATCCCCAAACCTACATTGAGAAAAGAAGTTGAAATGAGTAAAGAAGTGAATACTGTAAACAGTATTCACTCTATGGATAGATTTTATTCTGTATGTATACAAAACAGTGATGGATGGAATGGTTGAACTAATTTCAGCCACTGGTAATCACTCAGGCTGCATCCCAGTCCATCGTTATTTTGCATAACATGCCACCTCAGTTTGGACCCAGCTATATGCAAATCAGTCTTGACCCTGCTCCTATAGGGGCAGTCCAGCAAGCATTCCATCCATCACCTTGTTCCTTGTTGTTTTTGCAGTTGCCACCTTAAGTGTGTCGAGTAATGCCCAGACATGCGTCCCGGGCTCACTGTGCCACTGGAAACAAGCTTTACCTTGCTGAGGAGCCCCAACTTGGGGGAAACCAGTCCTAGGTTGATTTTGTTCTGATTTAGGGAGGACCTGGCCTGCCAGTTTGGACTGGACTATTCCCATGAGTAGCAGGGTTAAGACTGATTTGCATATGGCTGGATCCAAATGGAGGTGGCATGTTATGCAAAATGTACCTTTTGGGTTTTGCTGTGGTTAGATCTTTTTGACTAGCCCTGTGACATTACTGATTTTGTGTCTCCTGAATGTCATCCTATGATTCAAATGAGAAACATACTGCTGGTCCTTGAAATATGCCACCTCATTCACCAAAGGAGTCCTTGGTGTGGGAATTTTTTCAAAGGAGACCAGGTGGGAAAAAAGTATCTGAGAAATATGTGATTTGTGAAATATGCAAAAAGAAGTTCAGTAAGGGCAGCCGGAACAAGCAATACAGCATGAGTAGCACTGGAATGTGACAACATTGAGGGATATGCAACCTCAACGTCTTGCCCAGGCTGAGTTAGCCCAGGCTGCAGAGCTTGATAACTCAACAGGGGCGTCCACATATTTTCAACCTGGTGACACTGTGCCTGCCCAGTTGCTCACTGCTCAATCAGATAACAACTCTGCTTATCGGAACAAAGCTCTTTTTTGCTGCATATGCAAGGAGATCATGGGTGCATGGAACAGGCTTGTCCTGGATCATAAGTGCCCACCTAGGCAGTAGGTTTATAGTAATTTAAAGGTGGTGTGTTAAGTTAAAATGTAAGTAATAAGTAACACTGTGTACGTAGGTGCGCGACTTACATTAATTTGAAGGTGGCGTGTAAATTCTAAAATAAAGTTATAACTATAACTTTAGAATTTCCAATGTTTATGTAGTTTAAGTGTGGTTTGTTTGGGAAAATGAACCATTTTTTTCCAACTATAACTTATCCAGTACTTTTGTTTTTTAAATCGAATATCTTTTTTATTGTTTTTAATGAAAATGTGTTTCAAATCATAGTGGTATTTATTAACGTCACATTAATTGGAGTGTTGTATAGTAAAATGAAGGAGAGTGTCATATAGTTGAGTATCATAGAGTGGAGTATTGTATAGTGGAATTGAGTGCAGTGTAGTAGAATGCAGTGGGGTACAGTGGGAAACCATGTAGTAGAGTGTTGTGGAGTGGAGTTGCATAGAGTTGCATAAAGTATAGTAGTGTGTTGTACAGTGGAGCTGCATGGAGTGGATAGTTGGGCAGTGGCATACAGTGGGGTACAGTCTCATACAGTGGAGTAGAGTTCAGTGGAGTTGCGTAACATAGTATGGAGTAAAGTATAATACAGTGTATTTGTATGTTGTAGTAGATAAGAGTGTTGTACAATGGAGTGTTCGGCATAGATTTAACTATAGAGTTAGACAGTAAAATGTATGTGGCTAGATTAAAATAGAGTCTCGTAGAGTGTCCTAAATTGCAGTGTAGTTTTATAGAGTACAGTTCTAGAGAGTTGAGGAGAGTGTCCTACAGTATACTTGTGTAGAGAGCAGTGTCATATACTGTAGTCTTTATAGTGTACATTGAAATACAATACAATTAAATGGCGTACAGTGGAGTGTAGAAGAGTCAATTGTCATAAATTGGAATAGAGTACAGGGCAGTGGAGTACAGTGAAGTGGCATACAGTGGATTAGCATACAGTGGAGTGTCATACAGTGCAGTGGCATAGCCTATACTGGTGTACAGTGCAGTGTGATAAACTGAAATACCATACAGTGGAGTATCATACAGTGGAGTGGAATTGAATAGGGTAGAATGGAGTGTCGTAGAGTGATTTGGCATCGATTTGAGTGACATATAGTGGAGTGCCATACTGTTGAATAGCGTAGAGTAGCGTGGCATTCTGTGGCTTGGCAAAATTGCAATGTCTTACAGTGGAGTGGTTGCAGTGGAATAGCATATAGTGGAGTGCCATCCAAGGAAATAGCGTAGAATGGAATAGGGTACAGTGGAGTGATGTAGAGTGGAGGGGCATACAGTGAAGTAACGTTCTTTGGAGTTCCATACAGTAAAATAGGGTAGAGTGGAGTGCCTTAGCGTGCAGTGGCATACAGTGGAATAGCATAGAGTAGAGTTTTGTAAAGTCCTATGCTTAAAGACTTTGCTGTACAAATGGCAAAAGACTTTGTCCTTTTCTATCTCGGCGTGGATGGCATTGTGCTAATCCTATGCTTAAAGATTTTGATAGAAAAACAGACATTTGAGGTGAGCCGATCTAGAGTGTCGCTGGTGTTGAGAGTGCTCCATACAGGAGCTGCTTTCCACCTAAACTTGAGAACTACCCAGAGTTCTCTGCTTCTTTTTTGAATAATTTATTCGTCACTCTATGCCTGAAAGGGTATTTCTTTGACTTATACTGGGTGCTCCCTTGTGTCTGGACAAAGCTATACCTCTCTGAAGAGCTCTAATTAGAGCGAAACACTGTTTCAGGGGTTGCTTTTACTCATTTCAGGTTGGCTTGATTGGTATTTTACCAATTCAAAGCTGTAATACTGTGCCTGGAGTGGTAATTGGCTTTTGTCATTTTACAGCTCGGCAAGGGCAGCACTGTGCTAGTCCTATGCTTAAAGACTTTGCTGTACAAATGGCAAAAGACTTTGTCCTTTTCTATCTCGGCGTGGATGGCATTGTGCTAATCCTATGCTTAAAGATTTTGATAGAAAAACAGACATTTGAGGTGAGCCGATCTAGAGTGTCGCTGGTGTTGAGAGTGCTCCATACAGGAGCTGCTTTCCACCTAAACTTGAGAACTACCCAGAGTTCTCTGCTTCTTTTTTGAATATATGTATATATATATATATATATAAAGATTATATATATATATATATATTCACTGAAAAAACCATAGGTTTCACACATGTTATAGTTAGTGGAAATTTTACTGATAAAAAACCAATGAAATTGCCCCGTTATAGTTAGCGCAGGCAACTATAACTCACGCGACCACAATCCTCTGCTGATGCTAATACTGTATTTAGACACTTATTTGCCCATGTCTTCTTCCATACATTTTTAGCTATACATATATTACAAATATTTTTTTTTCATAAAGACACATATGTCATCAGCAGAGGATTGCGGTCGCGTGAGTTATAGTTGCCTGCGCTAACTATAACGGGGCAATTTCATTGGTTTTTTATCAGTAAAATTTCCACTAACTATAACATGTGTGAAACCTATGGTTTTTTCAGTGAATTTGCAAGGTTTTTTAAATGCTAATTCCTAACTATAACGTGTGTGAAACCTATGGTTTTTTCAGTGAATTAGTACGGTTTTTTAAATGCTAAGTTTTTTTCCCTTATAATAAGCCCTGTACATTTGGTGGCCTACGGCCACCAAAAGCACAGGGGGTGGGGTAAGTGTGGATAGTGTTTTTTTCCATTGTAATAAGCCCAGCACATTTGGTGGCCTTCGGCCACCAAAAGCACAGGGGGTGGGGTAAGTGTGAATAGTGTTTTTTTTATTTTTATTTTTTTACCGTACGCTTACCGTAAGCGTACGGTAAGCGTACCCCGTGAAATTGCCGAAAAAAAAATAAAACCGTTTTTGCACTTGGGGGATGTTTGGGGACTCCCTCCACATGACTATGTGGGAGGGAGTTGTCAAAACAGCCCCTTTACATGTTTTTGGGCTTCCGATTTTAAAAATCTCTCTCAGTGCGAGAGACAAAATGGCGGCCGCCGCTTCCTGGTTTCGGCCGATTCGAATGTTTACTAAGATCTAAGAGCCAATCAGAATCGCGCTCGCGCACGCCACCGTACGCTTACCGTAAGCGTACGGTAAGCGTACCGTAAGCTGGCTCAGATATATATATTGATTTAAAGGCTATTTTCTCAGAATCTACTGAACAGATTTACACCAAACCTACAAAAGGCACTTCCTTGACCTAGGGACTACCTCTCTGCCAAATTTTGAGTAATTCTGTTCAGCCATTCGGGCTGTAGCTCGTTCTAAAGGTCCTATGGAAAAATGCATGGGAAAAACGCGTTTTGGGACCCCCCTTTTATCTCAGCCCCCGCTTGACGAATCCCCCCGAGACTTTCAGGGTAGGAGCGGAGCGTAGCGCCCCACCTATTTTGAGAAATTCGCGAGGATTCGTCGACCGGCGCCAAAGTTATTCAAAATAGAATGTTGAGGTTTTCCTATGGAAACGTGGTCCTAACTATAACTACCTACTGGCGACCGCCAGTAGGTAATATATATATATTATATATATATATATATATATATATATATATATATATATATATATATATATATATATATATATTACCTACTGGCGGTCGCCAGTAGGTAGTTATAGTTAGGACCCTGTTTCCATAGGAAATCCGCAACATTCTATTTGGAATAACTTTGGCGCCGGTCGACGAATCCTCGCGAAATTTTCAAAACTAATGGGGCGCTACGCTCCGCTCCTACCCTGAAAGTCTCGGGGGGATTCGTCGAGCGGGGGCTGAGATAAAAGGGGGTCCCAAAACGCGTTTTCCCCATGCATTTTTCCATAGGACCTTTAGTCCAAGCTACAGCCCGAACGGCTGAACAGAATTACTTGAAATTTGGCAGAGAGGTAGTCCTTAGGTCAAGGATGTGCCTTTTGTAGGTTTGGTGTAAATCTGTTCAGTAGATTCTGAGAAAATAGCCTTTAAATCAATATATATATCTGAGCCAGCTTACGGTGCACTTACGGTGCGCTTACCGTACGCGTACGGTGACGTGCGCGAGCGTGATTCTGATTGGCTGTTAGATCTTAGTAAACATTCGAATCGGTCGAAACCAGGAAGCGGCGGCCGCCATTTTGTGTGTTTCACTCAGAAAAAAAAGGGTGATAACTTGAAAAGGGGGCAAGGAAGAGAGTTACAGACCCCCTAACATTTGAAAGGGGGTCAAAGAAGGACAGAAAAGTACAAAAAAAATATTTATTAATTTTAAAAAAAATCGCGGGGTACGCGTACGGTAAGCTCACCGTACGAGTAAAAAAAAAAAAAAAAAATGAAATTAAATGCAGATTTAAGTGTTTAGATATTAGGGGGCTCTAAAAAGAGCCGTTGTGTTTATTGTGATTTTTTAGTGGTACCTACAAGTAAGTACCGATCAGTGAAGTGTACACCATCTCCTCTATAAATGTCTTGCATGTCGTAACGCAAGTTGTTGTGGTAAATGGAACCCATACCATAGTCACGGAGGAAAGCAGAAACAGATTTGTTGACGTGCTTTCTTGCTTTGTCAATCTGTGGACAAAAATGATTGGACCAGTTCCATTTTTGCCTTTGGCATATGTTAGAAAACACAAAGGCAGTTTTAGGGATAAGTGAAAACAGTTGTGCAAAGGTCTCCTTCATAAGCATTTCCAGACCTACCCCAGTCAAAGTGCCTAGGTCATTGCCACCACAGTGCACTATTATGAGGTCAGGGTGTTGGATTTGCATGAAGGATTTCACCAATGGCATCAATTGGTGCCACTTTAACCCTCTCTGACCAATCCATTTAATGTCTACATTTGGCAAAGCAAGGTCTCTCACCATACCTGTTTTCTCTGCATACTTTTCACTCCAGAAGACATAGCAGTGACCTACAATCCACACTGTGAACATCTTCAAAGGAGATCTGGATGCACTCAGGAGGTGTCTTTCAGAAGAATGACAAAAAGAAATGAAAGACAGTTTGGAAATGGAGGCATACATATTTTTTTAAAATAAAATGAACTCATTGGCTGTTTCATACCATTCTACACTAAAAACTAGGCTGTGTGTGTAAATTTATAGAAGCATGATTTGTATTGGTACAGAAAAATGTGTTACCAAAGAACATTAGTATGGATTTGCTGTTAGGTTTGAAAAGTCAAACACTCCTGCTCATTGAAAATGAAACATTGTGTGGCGAACTTCTGACCTGACTGTAGACAGCAGTGTTCCATGAGCTGTTGCTATGGTAGCAGGCAGAAGTCAAGTTGGGGGAAGGGTACTAGGCTGAAGTCAAGTTGGGGGAAGGGTACTTTTTGAAAAGGGTTGGTTTTCAACCAATAGAAATGTGTGAATACATTTGAAAAAAAGGGGGAAGCACTGAGATTTGAACCTAACATGTATATGTGTGGAAAAAGAGAGGGAAACTTTGCCATTATCTGGTTCTGCTGAGAGGAGAGAGGTGTACAGAACAGAGATCCTGGCTCTGATAATCTGCTGTTTGAGTGCCACATTTCTATCACAACTAACTAATTTTAAAGGTGAGTTAAGAGTTTGAGAGGGGATGTATATGGTAAATTAAGAAATGAATAATAGCATTGGAATTCCTTTTGTTGAAGTTGTGTTTATCATTTTGTGTTTTGGGAGAAATTTAAATGTGAGGAACATGTAAAATAATATGGACTATGTTTTCACCATAAATTAAGGTGTACTGGTATAAATAAGTAATACTTTTAGGGTTTGAGGTTCCAGTCAGTAATGCAAATACATTCAGCATCACTAAGGCTGGTTGCCCTTGCTGGAGTGTAGTCAGTCACCTAGGTTACACATGTTGCTGGTCTCAGAAAGCTGTTTGGTATTGCTCTGGTGATTTTACATTTGCATTAGATGGAAAGGGGGAGCTAATTTTCTGCAGAAGCAGACTCTTAGCACACAGCCAGCTGCTTATCCTGTGGAATCATGCACAGTATTCACAACCGAGTGGGGTTTGAGGTTGCAGTCAGTAATGCAAATACATTCAGCATCACTAAGGCTGGTTGCCCTTGCTGGAGTGTAGTCAGTCACCCAGGTTACACATGTTGCTGGTCTGAAAAAGCTGTTTGGACATGTGCTTTTTTGAGAATCTGAAAAGTGGATTAGAAATGTGAAAGATTGTAAAAGTACTTATCACTTGCCAAAAAAAAGAGTAGTAAGTGTGCTTTCAAATTGGCAAAGAAATTTCGTTTTCTGACTAATATGAAAACATGACTCTGTGTGCAAAGAGGAATTACAGGCAGAGATTTATTGCGTATTGCTCTGGTAATTTTACAGTTGCATTAGTAGGAAAGGGGGAAATATTATTTTTGTGCAGAAGCAGACTTTTAGCACACAGCCAGCTGCTTATCCTGTGTAATCATGCACAGTATTCACAACCGAGTGGGGTTTGAGGTTGCAGTCAGTAATGCAAATACATTCAGCATCCCTAAGGCTGGTTGCCCTTGCTGGAGTGTAGTCAGTCACCCAGGTTACACATGTTGCTGGTCTGAAAAAGCTGTTTGGACATGTGCTTTTTTGAGAATCTGAAAAGTGGATTAGAAATGGGTCAGACTGTAAAAGTACTTATCACTTGCCAAACAAAAGAGTAGTAAGTGTGCTTTCAAATTGGCAAAGAAATTTCGTTTTCTGTCTAATATGAAAACATGACTCTGTGTGCAAAGAGGAATTACAGGCAGAGATTTATTGCGTATTGCTCTGGTAATTTTACAGTTGCATTAGTAGGAAAGGGGGAACTATTTTTTTTGTGCAGAAGCAGACTCTTAGCACACAGCCAGCTGCTTATCCTGTGGAATCATGCACAGTCTTCACAAGCGAGTGGGGTTTGAGGTTGCAGTCAGTAATGCAAATACATTCAGCATCACTAAGGCTGGTTGCCCTTGCTGGAGTGTAGTCAGTCACCCAGGTTACACATGTTGCTGGTCTGAAAAAGCTGTTTGGACATGTGCTTTTTTGAGAATCTGAAAAGTGGATTAGAAATGTGTCAGATTGTAAAAGTACTTATCACTTGCCAAACAAAAGAGTAGTAAGTGTGCTTTTAAATTGGCAAAGAAATTTCGTTTTCTGTCTAATATGAAAACATGACTCTGTGTGCAAAGAGGAATTACAGGCAGATATTTATTGCGTATTGCTCTGGTGATTTTACAGTTGCATTAGTAGGAAAGGGGGAACTATTTTTTTGTGCAGAAGCAGACTCTTAGCACACAGCCAGCTGCTTATCCTGTGGAATCATGCACAGTATTCACAACCGAGTGGGGTTTGAGGTTGCAGTCAGTAATGCAAATACATTCAGCATCACTAAGGCTAGTTGCCCTTGCTGGAGTGTAGTCAGTCACCCAGGTTACACATGTTGCTGGTCTGAAAAAGCTGTTTGGACATGTGCTTTTTTGAGAATCTGAAAAGTGGATTAGAAATGTGTCAGTCTGTAAAAGTACTTATCACTTGCCAAACAAAAGAGTAGTAAGTGTACTTTCAAATTGGCAAAGAAATTTCGTTTTCCGACTAATATGAAAACATGACTCTGTGTGCAAAGAGGAATTACAGGCAGAGATTTATTGCGTATTGCTCTGGTAATTTTACAGTTGCATAAGTAGGAAAGGGGGAACTATTTTTTTTGTGCAGAAGCAGACTCTTAGCACACAGCCAGCTGCTTATCCTGTGGAATCATGCACAGTATTCACAACCGAGTGGGGTTTGAGGTTGCAGTCAGTAATGCAAATACATTCAGCATCACTAAGGCTGGTTGCCCTTGCTGGAGTGTAGTCAGTCACCCAGGTTACACATGTTGCTGGTCTGAAAAAGCTGTTTGGACATGTGCTTTTTTGAGAATCTGAAAAGTGGATTAGAAATGTGTCAGATTGTAAAACTACTTATCACTTGCCAAAAAAAAGAGTAGTAAGTGTGCTTTCAAATTGGCAAAGAAATTTAGTTTTCTGTCTAATATGAAAACATGACTCTGTGTGCAAAGAGGAATTACAGGCAGAGATTTATTGCGTATTGCTCTGGTAATTTTACAGTTGCATTAGTAGGAAAGGGGGAACTATTTTTTTTGTGCAGAAGCAGACTCTTAGCACACAGCCAGCTGCTTATCCTGTGGAATCATGCACAGTATTCACAACCGAGTGGGGTTTGAGGTTGCAGTCAGTAATGCAAATACATTCAGCATCACTAAGGCTGGTTGCCCTTGCTGGAGTGTAGTCAGTCACCCAGGTTACACATGTTGCTGGTCTGAAAAAGCTGTTTGGACATGTGCTTTTTTGAGAATCTGAAAAGTGGATTAGAAATGTGTCAGATTGTAAAAGTACTTATCACTTGCCAAACAAAAGAGTAGTAAGTGTGCTTTCAAATTAGCAAAGAAATTTCGTTTTCTGACTAATATGAAAACATGACTCTGTGTGTACACAGGAATTGTTTTTAGATATTTAATTTGTGAAGGTGTTATTGTGATTTTCACTTGTAGGAAAGGGGTACTTAGTATTTTAAGATTTGAAAAGATCATAAAAAATATAGTAATATATTTAAATAAAATAAATGAATTTTTTTTTTAGTTTCTTTCAGGTATTGCTGAAGAGCAGTGAACAAAATTTAAGATGCCTACAAAATCCAGACTAAGGAAAAACCAGAAAAAAAATGTATATTTGAAGACAACTGGAGGACCTAAGTTAGTTGGAGATGCTCATGTTGGGAAAAAAAGAAAGTCTTCTGGTAAGCAGACAAAAGATTTTTTAAAGAACATCTTCAAAAAAAGGAAAAATGTACAAAATGTCTGTACTGGAAAGAATGTTTTAAATAGGAAAGAACAGGAAAAAATTGAGCATTTAGTTAATGCAAATATACCTTCAGAAACAATAAAGATTAATTTAAACAGAAAAACAGCGTTTAAAGAGATACGTAGAAAAATGTTTCAGAGAAGAGTTATGTCCAATTTGATAAAGGATGTGAAGAAATATAAGCAAAAGGCTACATTTTATAAGAGAAAAAAAGAAATTGAAGCCATTGCAGCTAAGGCATTAGAATTAAAAAGGAAACTATTCATTTTAATTTTGAATTGGATGCGTACATTAGATAAAATGGTCAATGTACTGAAATCACAAAGCAAAGGGAAAAGAGAAGTGAAAAGAACAAACTTTTGTAAAGTGTTTTTAGGAGAATGGATGCATAGTTCAAGTAGTGAACCTTTTTTTAATGAAGAGAGTTATTTTCAAAGTAATAGTTTGCTGCATGCAGTTGACACCAGAGGTCGTGCTTACGAAGTGAAAAATGGTTGTATAATGGAGAAGGAGAAAATGGTTCCAAGAGATGAGGTACAAGTGATGGCGGATGAGGCTATGGGGAGACG
Source organism: Triturus cristatus (assembly GCF_964204655.1). NCBI lineage: Eukaryota > Metazoa > Chordata > Amphibia > Caudata > Salamandridae > Triturus > Triturus cristatus. Next base: position 1,001,988,269 of record NC_140592.1, on the reverse strand, counting down.
TCCTAAAGCCCCAGTGTATACTTGGAATTGTAGTAGTATTTGCACTGTGCGTCAGGAATCTATTGATAAATTTCGTGAGTTTCTAAGAGCATATAGTAAAAAATAGTGTAAAACATAAGATTAAGGTGCTTCAAAGTCTAGATCCATGCAGAGTGAGAGAGAATACTGGTTTGCAGGGTCATTCTCTGGCTTGTCTATCTAAAAAAGTGTGTAAAAGTGTTTTTCATCATTTTAGGATGCTGGCTGTTCATCATACTGAAATGAGAAAGTTTGTGAGACGGTTGTATTTTGCTAAAAGTCCAGCAATAAAGTTAGATGAATTGAATAGGGCTCTGTTCCGTGGGTCAGTATCAGATGTAGAGAAGGTTATTGATGAAATTCAGTTTTGTTACTTTGGTCCTGAACAAGACAGTGCAGAAAAGGACACAGTAAATGAGGAAGAAGTGGAAGAGAATGTAGAACCCTCTGTAAGTAAGACATTTAATGATCACATAACAAAATTTGAAATAATCTCTAATGAAAGACCAAATATTACTTGTATTTGTTGCCGCAGAACTCATTATAGAAAACAAACCAGGTATGTTGATCTCTACAGAAAAAGTGAAAATGAAGATAATTATAAGTGGAAGGATTTTGCCACATATATATTTCTTGAAAATTGTTTTGAATTGGGTGAAGTTCAGCGTATTTGTAAATACTGTTACAACAAATTAGAAGAAAATAGAATGCCGACCAGAGCTGTACATAATAATTTAGAATTGGATGCTATTCCTGCCGAACTTTCTGAATTAAATACATATGAGTCTATACTTATTCAATGTGTTCATCCGTTCCAGACCATAGTACGTATGGAGCCCAAAACTGGTAAATTACCTCCTTCAGATTTACTGAGAGGTTTAAAAGGAAGAGTGGTGTATTTGCCCTTGGATTTGAAAAAAAATATGGAAACTATTGATGCAGATACTTTGGAAAGTGAACCATTAGTTATTCTGGTTAATGGTGTACCTACAAAGAATAAGAAGATTTGGCAAGAGCTGGTGGACGTACGAAAAGTACAAAGAGCAAATTTGTATTTGAAAAAAAATAATAAATGGTATGAATCAATTTATATAGAAGAAGAAGAAGAAGAAGATTTACAAGAAGACACAGAAACACCAACTGGTCAAATTGAAAAAGTGGACAAGTCAAAGGAAGAAGAAATTTATGAACATTTTAGCATACATCCTCTTCATTCAAAAGAAGTTATGGGAGACACTATTGATCTGTTTCAGATGAAGAAAGCAAAAGGAACTCCCGTGAGTGTATGGGAGGAGAGCTTGGAAGCTCGATGTTTTCCCCAGCTGTTTCCTACAGGAAAAGGAGGACGATACGATGAACGTCCAGAACAGATTCCAGCTTCTGAGTATCGAACTACAAGACTATATGCAGAAGATCCCAGATTTCGACAAAGTATTCCTTATTTGTTCCATCTTTTATTTGAAAGCGACTTGTCTGCATTGTCTTATGCAGTAAATCACATTTTAAAAAGTGGAGTCCATTTACAAAATGTGTCTGCTAAGGATTTTAGGGAGAAAGTGCAGCACCGAGATGATCATTTGGAAACACAACTGATCAATATGATGGCTTGTCAGCGTGGGACAAATGAATATTGGTACCGACGCCATGGTGAATTAAAATGCATGTTACGGAATTTAGGAACACCAACATGGTTCCTTACCCTAAGCTGTGCTGAGTACGCTTGGGATGATTTACTGGATTTTCTACGAGAGGCAAATTCAAACATTAAAAACATCGAATACAAGACAGCTGGAGAATTGTGCTCATTGGATCCGGTTAATGTTTGCAGATATTTCAATCATAGATTTGAGGCTATGATGTCCTTCATCTGCAATAAAAAAAAATCCACCTCTTGGAGAAGTAGAGGATTTCTTTTGGAGAAAAGAGTAACAGGCAAGAGGTGCTCCTCATATTCATATGCTGTTGTGGATCAAGGATGCCCCAAAGTTTGGAACAGATACTGATGAAGCAGTGTTATCTTTCATTGAAGAATATGCAACATGTGCTATACCAAAAAGCACAGAAGAGAAAAAGTTAAAGGAGCAAGTTTTACGTTTCCAAAGTCATCGGTGTGGAAAATACTGTCGACGGAAATACAAGAGCAAAGATAAATACTACACTAAATGTCGATTTGGATTTCCTAGACCTGTTCTTTCAAATGGAAGAGTAAACAGTTTTATGTCATCTGTGAGACATACTATTACAAGAAAATCACCTAAGAATACCTACAACCTTAAAAGAAAAGAAGAATCAAAAAATATAAATGACTACAACCCAGTCATTTTATCCATGTGGAATGCTAACATGGATATACAGTATGTAGCTGACAATTCCATTGCTGTTGCTCGATATGTAACGTCTTACATTATTAAATCAGAAAAAACTGAATTGAAGGAAATGTGGGAAGAGATTTCTCACGAGAAGACTGTCAGTAAGAAGCTGTACAGTTTCAGTTTAAAGATGTTATCGCATCGAGAAATTGGATCCTACGAATGTTCTGATAGGTTATCTTCTGCAAGTCTCTACTCGAAATCAAGAAGAATAATTTGGGCAAGTTTAGGCCTTGCAGCAATGAGAAATCGGGTACTGAAATCTGTTGGAGAAATTGAATATTTGGCCGAGAATGACCCAGAAAGTACAGATATTTTGAAATCAAACATGTTGGACACATATTATCCCAAGAGAAGTCATCATCTGGAGAACATGTGTCTCTATGAAGTGCTGCAGAACTACATTTATTCACGGAAAGCCGCAGAAGACATCAACAATGGAAAATTTAAAGTCATTGGTGAGGAAGGATGTTTGGTGAAGCAAACAAAAGGAAGTTTGATAAATCACAGGAAGCTGAGTTGCGACACTACTGAGAAAAAGGAATTTTACTACTTGGCTCTTTTACAGCTGTTTAAACCATGGCGTACAGAGGATGAACTACTGGGAGAATTTCAAAGCTATGAAGATTCCTTTAATGCTTGCAAAGACAGCATACAATGCAGTACATTCACAACTTATGTGCAAATGTTAAATGAAGAAATTGAACAGGAAACTACAATTGCAGCTGAAGTAGCTAGAGACAGTTCTCAAGACAGCCAAAGTTCAGGAACACTCAGTCAAGATCCCCTAGGACAACCAATCGTTGAAAATGAAGCTGCTATAGCCATGAATGAAGTGGAAACGGCTATGAATCAAGCTCAAGAAGAATTTATAGACTTACCAAATTTGGAAAGACAACTGAATGAAGAGCTGCAACAAATTTATGAAGAGATCAGAAACAAAATTGATCACGGATTACTACATGAAAAAAAAGAGTGCTCATGCACATCATTTCATCCAATCAGGATGTATGTAAGCGGACAAGCTGGAACTGGAAAAAGTTTCTTAATAAAAGTCATCAGAAGCTACCTACAGCAAAAAACGGATTCAACTTTGTCTTGTGTGGTTACTGCTCCAACTGGGTTAGCAGCATATAACATAAAAGGAATCACCTTACATCGTTTGCTAATGTTACCAGTGGAGCATGAGAACAAAATACAATACCACAAGCTAACTGGAGAAGCATGCTTGGAAGTTTCAAGAGTATTGAAGAAGATGCAAGTTCTCATTATTGATGAGGTGAGCATGGTATCAAACTTAATGCTTGCCTTTGTGCATTTAAGAATGCAGCAAACTCTAAGGACAGACTATGACGTGTTATTTGGTGGAAAACATGTCATAGTTTTTGGGGATCTTCTACAGCTTACTCCAGTAAAAGGACAACCAGTGTTTAATACTGTGACACATGAAGACACAAAGAAGTCATTGGGAAGCATCGGTAATGCAAATATTTGGTCCTTCTTTGAGTACAAGGAACTTACTACCAATATGAGGCAAGCAAACGATGAAGAATATGGAAGTATTCTGAAAGATATCAGGATTGGACTACTGACTGAAGCTGGCACAAAAGCATTACAGAGTAGGTTGCTACATAATTTATTTCCAAAGGAAGAAATAGTTGCAGAGAAGATATACAAGAACATTGCAGAAAAGAAAAGTGTCATCTGCTTAATGCCAACTCTTCGTGAATGCTCAATATTCAATGAGGAGCTTTTGAAATTGGAAAAGGAAGATATCAGGAAATTGGAAGCAGTGGACAAAATTCAGGATGGAAGAATTACTATCACATTAACAGGCAAACTGAAAAATAAATTGGATTCACTAGAGAAGAACATTTCCAAAACTGCTGGATTAGAAAAAAATCTATATGTTTGCATGAACTGTAGAGAATTTTTAAGGAGAAATTTGGATGTTGAAAAAGGTTTAGTTAATGGAGCTATGGGAAGAGTTGTGGGTTTTATTAATTATCAGAAAAAAGATGGAATAGAATGTTTAAAAATAAAATTTGATCAGATAGAAGAAGTTATAGACATTTATCATTGTACAGTTCGTTTCATGCTTGTGAAAGACTTATATGTACAAAGGAAACAGTTTCCGTTTTCTCTAGCATATGCTGTAACTATTCACAAGTCTCAAGGATTGACTGTAGATTGTGCATTTGTAAACATTGGTTCAACTGTGTTCAAAGAAGGTATGGCTTATGTAGCTTTGTCACGAGTGAAAACATTATCTGGTTTATTCATGATAGACTTTGATGATTCAAAAGTTAGTGCTGATACAAACTGTGTAAAGGAGTATAATAGATTAAGAAGAACCTATGCTCCTCATTTAGGTCAGTATCCTGTGTTAGAGAAACGTGTAGTTTCTCGTAAAAGGAGAAATGAGAATATCTGTAATGAGGATGTAGAGAGGAGGAAAAATAAGAGGAGTGATGTAATTGCAAGCAAAAAGAAAAAGGAAAATGAAGAAGAGGTTGTAGGATGTCATTTTGAAAATAGCTCTGGTGTCAACTGCTACGCTAATGTAGTGCTGAATGTTGCATTTTATCTGGAAAGTTTGCAAGAGCAGATAATAGTAAATCAGAGAAAAAGATTCTGTTCTGAGTTGAGTCTCCTTTTTCAAAAGCTGAGTAATGATAAAACTCAAATAGAAAGTGCTACTGAAATTAGAAAACTTTTAGATGTATGTTCAGGATGTACACAGTTTTCTCAAAATGTACAGCAAGACGCACAGGAATTCTTGTTGTATTTTCTTCAGGTACTGGAAGAAGAAGGGGTTCCCATTGAAAATATGTTTGGTCTCTCTTATAAATGGGAACATAGTTGTGAAAACTGTTTCAATACATGTGGCTCTAATGTTGATTCTGAAAGGTTTATTTATTTAACATTGCCAGAGAGTAAAACAGTCACTTTTGCTAAATTAGTTAAAGATGCTAATCATAGCATGGAATGCAGTGAGTGTAAATCTGACATGTTTTCAACGTTAATTTTAAAGGAATACGGACAGTATGTAATTTTAATGATGCAACGATGTAGAGCTGATGGTTCAAAATTGGATACTTTAATAAAGAAGTTTACAGGACTGCAATTATCAATTTCAGGAAAAACTTTTGTAACAGTTGCAATAATTTTCCATGAAGGACCTACTGTTACTTCTGGACATTACACAGTTTATCTTAAATGTGAAAAAGGCTGGACACTGTGTAATGATTCACAATTGATTTTCAAGCAACGTTTGCCTTTTGATTTAGCAAATTCCTATCTAATCTTCCTGAAACCTAAATTTTAGAGAGACTTGGCAAGATCTGTACAAAAGAATTTTACCATTTTATTGGATTACTATTGGAATTTTCAAATTTAAAGATTTTAAAAATTATCATTTGGCCTAAAGGAAAGGTAACCAATTGTATTGTGGACTTATATAATTCTTAATTAATGTTTCGGAAAACAACATTTTAGAAAGAATCGGTAACATCTGTACAATTTAAATTTTTGTATTTTATTGGATTACCGTTGGAAATTTAATCAAAAAAGATTTTTAAAATTACCATTTGGCCTAAAGGAAAGGTATCCAATTGTATTGTGGACTTAATTAAATCCTAATTAATCTTTCGGAAACCAAAATTTTAGAGAGAATCGGTAACATCTGTACAATTTAAATTTTGGAATTTTATTGGATTATCGTTGGAAATTTAATCAAAAAATAATTTCAAAAATTAACATTTGGCCTAAAAGAAAGGAAACTAGATGTATTGTGGATTTATTTGAGATATATTATTTTTGAGATTATGCTTCTGTAAGAAAATTGTCAGACGGTATTTTTTAGAAATAGTTTTTGTTATTAGATGATATTTTTAATGAATAATATTTTGCATTTCGATAATGTTATGTTCAACTGAGAAGAGATTCTGGGCTTTTTTTAAACAATCTTTGAGATTGTTATTTTTTTTTTGCCCGCTGTTAGGTGATGAATGCAATTGCTTTCACGATTTATAGTGAAATGCAATATATTCTGAAAACAGCAAAAAAAAGGCAAAAAATTGTATTTGGAAAATATGTAAATATGTGTACTGTATTATAAAATGTTTTATTAAATATTAATACTTTTTTCTTTTTTTTCAGATTGAGATAGAAAATGTTCGAAAACTTGAACCATTTTTATAGCAATTAAAATTAAATTTTAATTAATAAATAATTTTTTGAGTGGGTATGGTGAGTCAGAAATTTCATGGTCCCTTTTTTCCACTTCTCCACAATCACATTTTCAGTTTTTCATTGTAGTCTCTCAAGGACCTTGTAATGTGATAATTGATTTTTAGTGTTTTTAAAAAAAAAAAAAAAAACAATTACGCGTACCGTACGCGTACGGTAAAAAAAAAATAAAAAAAAAGTTTAAAAAAATATATAAAAAAAAGTTGAAAGGTAAGGTTGGCTCTTAAAAGAGCCGTTGTGTTCATGCAGGGACAGAGGAAAGAAAGAATGGGAATATTAGTCGGTAGGACAAATGTGCTGGTCTATTTTATTGTTCACTAGGGCAACACTGGTCTCCCCACGAACAATTAGACCATGGCAATTTGAGCACCGCATTGTAACCCTCGCAAACCGATGGTTGGTTTCCAGAGGACCAGAAAAAGGAGATGCTCCCCCCACAGATGAAGGGCTCAGCTGACCTGCCGAAGATGGACTCGGCCCTGCAGATGATGGACCAGGCTGAGCTGCTCTGGATGTGCTTGGTTGACTTACTGAAGGGTTACCTTCAGTATGTCGAGCATATGTCCTACCGTGTACATCATGAAGGTGTCTCAACATAGTGTGATTCCCGAAGGAATACTTCTTGTTGGGATTCCCTCTTGAAAGTACACGGTCACAAAGCTTACAAGTCACTAAGGGTGCATTTACCTTTTTTCTTGCCCTCTGGAAAAGAAAAATACTCCCATATGAAAGAGCTCTTTTGTTTCCTCCTTCTCTGCCTCAAGGTAGTGCTGCTAGCCTCACTCTCAGAAGAGGTCTGCTGTTCTGCCATCGTATCACAAAGACAACTCAGCTCCTTCTCCTAAGGGATCACAAGCAGAAATGAGGGGAATGGGTGTGGTGTAGGAGAGTTCTAGAACTGAAAGTAGTAAAAACCAGTCAAAAGTCTTGTTTCTTGATCACATGACCCAACGTGCGCGTACGTTACGCTTACGGTGCGCTTACGGAGCGCTTACGGCAAAAGTACGCATGCGTGTAAAAAAGACACGCGCATGCGCAAAACAGGCACGCCCCTTCACTTCCGCGTAACATGCGCGTGCAGCGTACGCGTTGCGCGCTGCGTGCGCGTGACGTACGTCTACGCAAATTGCGTAAATGAACGCAAACAGCGTAGAAATCTAACGTAATAAAAGCAAGACGTGCGCTTACCGTACGCGCATGTTAAAAAAATACTAAAAAAAAAAAAAAAAGGGAAAAAAAAACCCACTATGTTATACTACTAAATCTTACCTGTTTAGTTTAAAAAAAAGGTAAAAATAAAAAATATATTGTAGAATTTTTAAAATTTAACCATAGTCTTTAAAAAAGGATATAAAATTAAAATAAAAATATGTAAAAAACATTGCAAAAAAAAAAAAAAGGTAAATATAAGAATTAGCATTTAAAAAACCTTGCAAATTCACTGAAAAAACCATGGGTTTCACACACGTTATAGTTAGGAATTAGCATTTAAAAAACCTTAGAAATTCAATGAAAAAAACAAAGGTTTCACACACGTTATAGTTAGGAATTAGCATATAAAAAACCTTAGAAATTAAATGAAAAAACCAAAGGTTTCACACATGTTATAGTTAGCTGGACATTTCACTCGTAAAAAACCAATGAAATTCCCCCGTTATAGTTAGTTCAGCTAACTATAACTCGCGCGCCCGCAATGCACTGCTGATGACGTCACATATTACATCACTCCATAGGGCTCCGCTTGAAGGATTGCTGTCTGCCGACTCCTATTCCTGGGACTATCTGGATTCTACTTGCTGAATTGGAATTTGTAACCGCGCCTCGCGGCCCCCGCTTCGCGGGTGCCGCTCGAGGGATCGAGACTCTGCTGCCTACTTTCTAAAGTGTCACCGGTGCTTTCATTCCACGCTGCCCGGTTTGCTGTATTATTTCCGAGTTCAACGAGGGGGTGTACCTGGACACTCTGATTACCAAGAGTGCCCGGCGCATTCGGGACTGCGAGGACCAGGGTGCTGTGCGTGACGCTGACTAGCTGCACCTGGTCCTCTTCCCGAACTCCTCCCCCATCACCTTTATCAAGCACTGTAGCTCTTGCTCTATGGGCTCCGCTTGAAGGATTGCTGTCTGCCGACTCCCATTCCTGGGACTATCTGGATTCTACTTGCTGAATTGGAATTTGTAACCGCGCCTCGCGGCCCCCGCTTCGCGGGGGCCGCTCGAGGGATCGAGACTCTGCTGCCTACTTTCTAAAGTGTCACCGGTGCTTTCATTCCACGCTGCCCGGTTTGCTGTATTATTTCCGAGTTCAACGAGGGGGTGTACCTGGACACTCTGATTACCAAGAGTGCCCGGCGCATTCGGGACTGCGAGGACCAGGGTGCTGTGCGTGACGCTGACTAGCTGCACCTGGTCCTCTTCCCGAACTCCTCCCCCAACACCTTTATCAAGCACTGTAGCTCTTGCTCTATGGGCTCCGCTTGAAGGATTGCTGTCTGCCGACTCCCATTCCTGGGACTATCTGGATTCTACTTGCTGAATTGGAATTTGTAACCGCGCCTCGCGGCCCCCGCTTCGCGGGGGCCGCTCGAGGGATCGAGACTCTGCTGCCTACTTTCTAAAGTGTCACCGGTGCTTTCATTCCACGCTGCCCGGTTTGCTGTATTATTTCCGAGTTCAACGAGGGGGTGTACCTGGACACTCTGATTACCAAGAGTGCCCGGCGCATTCGGGACTGCGAGGACCAGGGTGCTGTGCGTGACGCTGACTAGCTGCACCTGGTCCTCTTCCCGAACTCCTCCCCCAACACCTTTATCAAGCACTGTAGCTCTTGCTCTATGGGCTCCGCTTGAAGGATTGCTGTCTGCCGACTCCCATTCCTGGGACTATCTGGATTCTACTTGCTGAATTGGAATTTGTAACCGCGCCTCGCGGCCCCCGCTTCGCGGGTGCCGCTCGAGGGATCGAGACTCTGCTGCCTACTTTCTAAAGTGTCACCGGTGCTTTCATTCCACGCTGCCCGGTTTGCTGTATTATTTCCGAGTTCAACGAGGGGGTGTACCTGGACACTCTGATTACCAAGAGTGCCCGGCGCATTCGGGACTGCGAGGACCAGGGTGCTGTGCGTGACGCTGACTAGCTGCACCTGGTCCTCTTCCCGAACTCCTCCCCCATCACCTTTATCAAGCACTGTAGCTCTTGCTCTATGGGCTCCGCTTGAAGGATTGCTGTCTGCCGACTCCCATTCCTGGGACTATCTGGATTCTACTTGCTGAATTGGAATTTGTAACCGCGCCTCGCGGCCCCCGCTTCGCGGGAGCCGCTCGAGGGATCGAGACTCTGCTGCCTACTTTCTAAAGTGTCACCGGTGCTTTCATTCCACGCTGCCCGGTTTGCTGTATTATTTCCGAGTTCAACGAGGGGGTGTACCTGGACACTCTGATTACCAAGAGTGCCCGGCGCATTCGGGACTGCGAGGACCAGGGTGCTGTGCGTGACGCTGACTAGCTGCACCTGGTCCTCTTCCCGAACTCCTCCCCCATCACCTTTATCAAGCACTGTAGCTCTTGCTCTATGGGCTCCGCTTGAAGGATTGCTGTCTGCCGACTCCCATTCCTGGGACTATCTGGATTCTACTTGCTGAATTGGAATTTGTAACCGCGCCTCGCGGCCCCCGCTTCGCGGGAGCCGCTCGAGGGATCGAGACTCTGCTGCCTACTTTCTAAAGTGTCACCGGTGCTTTCATTCCACGCTGCCCGGTTTGCTGTATTATTTCCGAGTTCAACGAGGGGGTGTACCTGGACACTCTGATTACCAAGAGTGCCCGGCGCATTCGGGACTGCGAGGACCAGGGTGCTGTGCGTGACGCTGACTAGCTGCACCTGGTCCTCTTCCCGAACTCCTCCCCCAACACCTTTATCAAGCACTGTAGCTCTTGCTCTATGGGCTCCGCTTGAAGGATTGCTGTCTGCCGACTCCCATTCCTGGGACTATCTGGATTCTACTTGCTGAATTGGAATTTGTAACCGCGCCTCGCGGCCCCCGCTTCGCGGGGGCCGCTCGAGGGATCGAGACTCTGCTGCCTACTTTCTAAAGTGTCACCGGTGCTTTCATTCCACGCTGCCCGGTTTGCTGTATTATTTCCGAGTTCAACGAGGGGGTGTACCTGGACACTCTGATTACCAAGAGTGCCCGGCGCATTCGGGACTGCGAGGACCAGGGTGCTGTGCGTGACGCTGACTAGCTGCACCTGGTCCTCTTCCCGAACTCCTCCCCCAACAACGCCTCCCTTTGCCTTATAAATCGCATTCCCTCTTACACGCGCTAGCGGGACGCGCGCGGGTCTTAGCACGGGGCTAAGACCGGGCAAAGAGCGGGCCGTTTGAGGCCGTTAGAGAACGGAAGAGACCGGACCGGGCCATCCCCCTAAAGCTTTCAATTCTCTGTGAACTGTGTACGTATTACCACATGTAATCTTATTCCACTTTTATCGTTTATTTATGTTTTTAAAAGACTGAGTATTTCCGATAAATACGTGCACTGAAGTTCCTACCCATTTTTACTGGTGTTTAGGAAACATGGTACTAACCAGAGGAAAAAAAACTAAAACTAAAGTAATGGGGGGTGGAGGCAAGCTCTCAGGCCCCATGGATGATTTTATAGTCAAGGCTAACACTTTTATTGATCAAAGTATTAGCTTAATAGAAGGTAGGGTGTCATTGGATCTAGCTTTGGCTAAGAGATCATCTATTGGTACCTTAAGGGACGCGAAAACCCCGGAAACTTCTAGTATCACTGGGCGTAGGTCGCCTTGTGAGGGTAGGCGTAGCTTGCCAAACAACGTTGACCTATCGGCCTCTCAACTATCTGATTTCCAGTTAAGTCTAGACCTAGAGAGGACACCAGAGATGATTCCCCAATTAACACCGGATGATCTGAGACAATCAAGAGGGAGGAGGGAGGGCGCCATACGGAAACGAAAGAACAACTCGAAAAATACTAGCGCCCGAGAAACTGTTGATCAGTGTAGTGGGGAAGAGATTGTACCTTCCAGTGTAGAACAGTTAACTGATCCCATAATGATAAATCAGTCTACACGCGATACCTTAGAGCTAATTAGTGAGGAAGCTCCTATGCACACACCATCTAGCAAAATAAGAAGTGATATTGAAAATTCACAATTGATCAATAATATCACAGCCCTCGTAAAATCTTCCCTCGCTCCACTTGAATCAAGACTAACTCAGATAGAGCACCAGCTATTGAACCTGATTAACATTATGAAACATAAGCAAGCTCCTGGGGACCAAAGCAGAGAAGGAGCAAAGATGCCCCCTCAAAAGCCAGCACACAGACAAAATAAAGTCCCAGAAACTTTACCTGTAAAAGTAACATCTAAATTACCACCATCTAAAGTACGAAACACCAATAGAGTAGTGGAATCTCCCCTAAATCCCACGATAACTTCGCCCCAGGACAATGTCCTGATAGAAAAAACCCCTGTCCCGATAATATCGGGACCTAAAAAATTGTTGCCTAACACTAAAACTTTGTCCTAAAAAAAAAAACCCTCCCCAAAAATCGCGACGCCTGATACCAATAGAGGTGACCTAAGGAAACCTCCTGAAACTAGTTTGGCTGTGGATTTGCCTCCAGAAGCAAGTCCTTTCGTAGTTGTAATGACAGGTGTCCCTAAAATAGATGACCCAAACGCAGAACCTACGTGGTCTTTGAAAAATAAGGTCCAATACTGGCTAAATATGAATCGCCCTGTACCAGCAAATTGGACTTGTAGGATTCTGATGGTACGTAGGACCCCTTGGGTGGGAAACAGCAGAAAAACAATACCAGGAGACTGCATTTTGATCACATTCGAGGACCCCAGTGTGGTAAATTATATTTGCTCCTGGGAGTTCTCGAATGTAAATGAGGAAATAGGAACTAGGAGACTCTCCTTTTTTTATCCTTCCGGCCTCTATAAAGGGATTCCAAACCATCTCGCTCGCCCCTGGGATGTAACAGCTTTACGTCATGGGAACCATTCCAATCACTGGCAAGTAGCGGGTTCCCGCCACTATGACTACGATGGTCCCTGGCACTTATCGGGGCCACGACATTGGGGAGGAGGACGGGACGATTGGGGCATTCGTATGCCATATAGAGAGTCACCCCAAAGGGATGCTTGGTCCAGTATCCCGACGTCAAACAGGTATAGTGCTCTTGAATCGGTCGATTGACCACCAGCGATGACAGAAATAACTAATCTCAAGTTATGTCATCCAATGCCCAAGGGAAAAACAATTTGCCTAACAAATGAACCTGTGACCGACCCAGAAATGATTAACTCCAAGATATGTTATCCAGCGTCTAAAGAAAAAATGATTCGTGTAGTAAACGAAGCACCGACGAATATAGAATCGCAGCCCTTACCTATCCTCTTTTGGAACGTAGCGGGCCTTCGCTCCAAAATTAACGATGGGACGGCTGCTACCTTCTTGGAGTCGGGAAAAATTATATGTCTCCAGGAGACATGGTCTACGACCGAGCTCCATCTTCCGGGCTATAAAACATTTTTTACCCCTGCTCTGGGTACTAGTGTAGGTAGACCTTAGGGAGGGTTGATCACGTACATTGCAAATACAGTTAATTTTTTGAAAGTATCTGTAGTAGTGTCTAACCCAAATTTCCAGTTACTCTCCCTTGTGTTAAAAAATAAAGAGTCGATCCTCCTGCTTAATCTCTATAACAATCTAGAAGAGGACGAATTCTTGATTCTTCTTTCTAACATCAAGGAAAAGCTAACTCACAATCTAAGGATAGGAAAAGGGGCAGTCCACCTTTTATGGGGAGGAGATCTGAATTTACACCCATGCCCACATGTCGGAAAAAACCGTTGCGGGATCGTGGATGAAAATGATACTCCCCTCATGCATTTTTCTCATAGCAGGGGGGGGACGGCCATGAACAATGCCCTATTAGACCTGGAACTTGTAATTGCAAATGAGGCAAGCCCAGGTTCAAATTCCCTGCAACCAACATATGTGGGTCGGGGCTACAAAACGACAGTAGATTACATCCTCTTGTCAACAGGACTGTTGCCCCGAGTCAGGTTGTTCGAGGTCTTGACAAATGATCTAAGTGATCACTCTGCCCTTAGGATGGAGTTTTTTGCAACTGTTCTTCAATCTCCAAATGCAGCTATAGCGAAGACTCTTGCACAAAATAATCTAGAGTTAGGAAGGAAAAATGGCTACACATTAAAATGGGGGAAGATAAACCCGGAAGAACTTACAGGAAAATTGGTAAAGGAGGCATACGCAAATATAATTAACTGTTTGGATTTAGGAGCATCAGATGTAGAAGTCCTAAATAATTTCTCACAAATATTAGAGAAAATTAAGGGACTTCTCACAGTAACTTCAAACAATTTAAATCCAACTACTAAAGGGTGGTTTAACCACAGCTGCACTACGGCTTTAACTAAACTTAAGGAGGCCCTAAATAAAACTGTTAGGGATCAGGAGCAGATCATATCCTTGAGACATCAATATCAATGGGCACGCAAGCAAAGAATTAAAGACTTAAAAGAGAAACTATGGAATGATTTACATTCCAGTGCCGTCTCCAAAAACAGCGACGCTTTTTGGCGAACTGTTAAAACCCCTTATTTACAAGACAAAGATAGCCCAAAGATAGAAGTTGCAATTGAAGAAGATATTTGGGTGTCCCATTTTTCCAAGATTTTTAAAAACACAGCAACACCGATAGGGACACAATCCTTACTCCCATCAGTCGTATACCCAATTCCTCTGCACTTCGATATTTCCGAAGTTATAGTGGCCTTGGTAGCAAGCAAAAGCGGGAAAGCCCCAGGCCCAGATGGGGTTCCAGTGGATCTTTTCAAATTCAATTTAGATCTCTGGTCCCCTATCCTCACGAGAGTATGTATAGCAGCCGTAAAGCTGGGTCTGCTAAAATCCTGGACAAAATCAATCATGGTCCCAATTTTTAAAAAGGGTGACCGTCAAGACGTGAAATGTTACCGTCCAATCTCTCTATTAGACTCTTTGGGAAAGGTCGTTGGCAGAGTCGTGTTAGAACGACTCCGGCTCTGGGCTGAGGAGGGAGACATTATCTCAGATCTTCAGTTTGGATTTCGGGAGGGTTTTGGAACGGTAGAGCAGGCCCTTAATCTCAGTTTGATAGTGGGCAAATATCTCCAAGCAAAGAAGGACACGGTTTACATGGTCTATGTGGACCTGTCTGCCGCTTTCGATTGCGTTTCACACGCAAAACTTTGGATGATCTTGGCCCACATGGGAGTGGACCCCCCTCTTTTAGATTTTTTAAGAGAGTTATATTCAAACTCATCAGCAAGGGTGCGTTTTGGTACGGGGGGGAGTTGACGGCACCTTTTGCAGTAGAGCGTGGAGTCAGGCAGGGTTGTGTCCTGGCCCCCTTCCTCTTCTCTCTGTACACAAACGGACTAGAGGGGGAGATGTTGAGGGGGGCTCAGGACCTACCACGAGTAAAACAGCGCCTGATCCCCGCTCTGCTTTATGCAGACGATGCAGTCATTTTGGCACGCACGCCGCGAGAATTACAGAGGTCTTTGAATAGATATGTCGATTTCATGGGTGGGCTGGACCTACAAGTAAACGTTAAAAAAACGTTCGTCATGGTAGCAGGTAGCGGGAAAAAACGTATAAAGAACATCTGCCTCAAAGATCAAAAACTTGAGGTAACTACTCAGTACTGCTACCTGGGTATCATGATTGACGAAAGACTTAATTGGAGACCAGCAGTAGAGGCCAGATGTCATCTTTTTAAAAGAGCCATAACTTCCTTGATGAGTTTTTCTCATAGACTAGGGAGAAGGCCCCCAGTGGAATTACTAAAAATCTATATTGCCAAGTGTCAGGCGATTGCACTTTATGGGGCGGGAGTCTGGGGATATGTAGATGTCAGTGCCCTACAGGTGGCTGAAAACACCTTCCTTAGATTCCTCTTAGCAACACCGCGTAGTACTTCAACTTACGCTTCCCATCTGGAACTTGGAATTCCCTACTTAGAGGACTTACTAAGGATTCAACCACTATTGCTTTGGAGGCGCATTTGGACTTCTGACAAAAACATCTTAACCCAGGAAATTGTGGCAGATACAATGATCCTTGATCAATCATTAAAAATTAAATGGCTTCGGTATATCAGAAACTTCTTCAATGACCTCGGATTGGAGAAATATTACCTTGAACCCAAAAATATTATCGAAGTATCTAAGCGATCATTGAAACAATTGGCTCTGACACATTTAGAGTCATTGAGGTTGACATCTGAGTCGACAAAATCCTCTGTTCTCCATGCCAACATGACTCAGCTTACGTTTTTTATCCAGCCCTATCTAACATTGCAGATTAGTACCTATGATAGAATGTTATTGACAAGGTTCAGACTAGATCTTTTTCATAGATTAGTATCCTTTTCGGAGAGGAAAAATTGGGATCCAATTCTCCCTACCTGTCCTTGCGATGAGGAATCAATACAGTCGAACTTACACACAACACTCTTCTGTAAATTCCATCATCCACACAGGAGGGTTTGGTTATTACCCCTATTAAAGCAATGGGGATTTAGACAATGTCGTCCAGCGATGCTACGTCTTCAACTGCTAGAATCTGAACTGGTTTGTTACCGCGTCCTTAACTTCTTAAAATGTATTATAAAACATAGGAAAAATCTGTAAAATGTATGTTTAATGTACTCCCAGATACGGCTTTGAAACTATAAGAATCTTTGCTTTGTAAAATATTTGACCTCGCCCTTGTGTAAATTTTACTTTTTATCTTGATTTTCTGTTTTATTGTATATTTGTATTTTTTTTTAAATGAATCTTTTATGGTTTTACAATTTGTAATAACCGAATAAAGAAGTTTATTATATTACATCACTCATGACATGGTCACTGACATCACTCATGACCTCACTGATGACATCTCAAATGACATCACTGATGACATCACTTATGACATCATCCTTGTGATAGAGTGGCAGACCTCCTCTCACCCTAATATAACCTTTGATACACACATTCAAAAATAGAGACTATAATTTTCAAAACAATTGACATACCAATACCAGTTACAACAACCTCTTCAGTAATTCTAAGAACCACATACACATCCACTCATTCACCAACAGTCCTATACAGTCACTCATACATGTACTCACTCATCATATGTACTCATACACCTATACATCCTGTTACACAATGCCACTCATCCATAGAGTTACTCACACACATAGTCACTCATGCTAATAAAGAAACAAACATACATTTATTTGCATATACAGTTATACACACACCACCACACTTACTTCTATGGAAACTTACACATACTTAGTCTTTTAAACAGTCACTTATAGAAACACATACTTATTCATACAGGAACTCTTTCAATCTCTCACTCTCACATATACTCACTTATATACACCAATAGTCACATATACTAGTTTAAAAGATATGTAGTTACTCATAAAGACACTATTGAGACAGTCATTCACTCACTAACACACCCATACACACACTCATCCACCCATACAGTCCTGCACACATGCTGTCTTCAACACATACAAAGAGTGAATCACTCATTCATGCACCTATGCACTACGTAATACCCCCCACCGAACCATGCAGACACTCAGACTGATACTCAAAAAAACAACTAATAACCTATATAGACACCCATGAAGCTACTCACCAACCCATGCAGCCACTTATACACAAAGTGAGAGACTGATACAGATATTTACATATTTAAACATTACTCAGTAAGCCATGTATTCACTATGATACACTTAATCAGTCAGTTACACAATACATTTTTCAAAAACAAATCATCCATTTAGACACTTATATACCCATTTATTCTTCCATTGACCTTGAGATATACATATATAAAACATATTTAATTTTCAGAAAAACACACATTCACTGGATGATGTCATCAGTGATGTCATCAGTGATGTCATTTGAGATGTCATCAGTGATGTCATGAGTGATGTAATATGTGACGTCATCAGCAGTGCATTGAGGGCGCGCGAGTTATAGTTAGCTGAACTAACTATAACGGGGGAATTTCATTGGTTTTTTACGAGTGAAATGTCCAGCTAACTATAACATGTGTGAAACCTTTGGTTTTTTCATTTAATTTCTAAGGTTTTTTAAATGCTAATTCCTAACTATAACGTGTGTGAAACCTTTGGTTTTTTCATTGAATATATATATATATATATATATACTTATAGCAACATTTTGCATCTCTGTACCTTTCCCTGCTCTGGTGCACAAACTGCTGCCATGCACCTGTGCAGGCACCATTGTGCAAGGATCCCTGCATCGTGGGGAGATTGTTTTTGTGCAGGAAGGGGCACTGTCCCGCACAAAAATAATCACGGTGATTTCCTCTTTCGATCCGTGCTGTAGAATGCAGCACGCATTGAAAGAGGAAAAAATGAGGAGTAATGAAAACTTGTCTTCTTGTTGCTCCTCGATACGCCACCCCTGGGGTGGCATAGTATCCTGACGCATTTCTTGGTTTACGATTGCTCGTCAATCTGGAAATGCATCAGTGGACATGGGTGTTGCGTGGGAACACCCTCAGCAACACCCATGTCACACCTCTAATAAGCAATTTGTTGCATGAAATGGGGTGATTTTTACGAGCACACGTAAAGCCATGCTGGGTGGTTTTACGTGTGTTTGTAAATTTCATGCAGCAGGTTGTGCCATTGGTGCATCACGCAACATGACGCGCCAATGGCGCAAGGGGCTCATAAATAAGCCCCTTATTATTTTGTAGCTGCAGATCTTTCTGTGTATGCACATAATAAAAAACTAGAAATCCAAAACAAATGGGAAAAATGTTGTTGTGAAAGCCCCTCAAAAATAAAAAAAATATGAAATAAATCTCTCACAGCAATGCAAAGTATTGAGGGACCCTTAAAACCCCCCAAAAAGAAATTCCAGGAAACCTGCAAAAAGGAAATGAAAGTAAAAAGCATTGATTTAGCATAAACCAAATGATTTTCTTTAAACAAACAAAAGTACACTCTCAATGCCCATAGAACATGCTGACAAAACCGATAAGGTAAATGAAAAAACCTATCCACAAAACATATTACATTCCCAAAAATGTATATACATAACAGTTAATAATTCAAAATATAACTAACATAACACAATTTAACATAACTTAGCAATACTTTACTAAAATTGTGTATGAAAAACCAAAACTACAAACGCCTATAAAAAAGGAATACTAATACATCTAAATATTCAAATAACCGACAAGCACTATACCTAACTTGTGGACCACCCTCCTCAACCCCCCCCTCAAAACCCTTAAAAAAGGACGTAATAGTTTAGACAAAAGGCAGCACCTGACCGCGACCTGTTGCTTGTAAATTAGGCTAAATATAACCCAAATAGATCACAAAGTAGAAGGTAGTGGTAAGAAAATAGCAGTTGAATAAAACAAAAAAAAGATTATTCCTCCAAAGAAATGAATGGGACATATTGTAAAAATGTTGAATAAATGTATAAAAAAGTCTAAAATTATTAAACATGTAAAACATGTAAATAAATGTTGTGATAAAATTGTGAAAAAATTGTAAAGTATAAATGAAATAATAGTAAAATATATACAATTATTAAATATATACTGAAAAAATGTATGATAAAATAAATATGTATAATGACGGTTGTTTTGAAGACATGGAACATTGTGTTTACAGGCCAGCCAAATGTGTTTTAAAATTTGTTTGCAGAAGTTGTTGGATCTCTGAGGCAGAATGGCCTGTTTAAAGAGCAAACGTCTTGCCACAGAGGTCAATGGGACCTCTGTCTGAGTTAAAATTGCTATGAGTTTATGAAATGCGTCAAGGCCTGTATTTATAGTTGATCTTTGGTAAAGAAACACTTTTAAAGACTTTTGTTGAAGAAGGATAAAATGTAATTTCACAATATTTCATTACTTTTTGGATAGTTAACAAATACACAAAATCTTCTTCTAGCCCACCAAAGAACTAATTTATTCTAATTAAGTAGCTAACTTTTCTCTATAAAGTGTTATAGGAGAGAATAAAAGATGCAGGGGCTATGATAATTTTTTATCATTTATTTTATTTTCAGGTTTTTACAAACATACAAATTCAGTAAAGTGTGGTAGAGACAAAAGTCCTTGCAGCAGCATTTACGGGAACTGGGTCGTCGAGGTCTAATAAAAGCTTCATTTAACAGACAATATACAATGCAGTGGCTAGGACCATATAACAGCTCAGGCATCCAACCAGACTCAAGTGAACACAGAAAATGGGGGACTGGCTATTCACCATCAACAAGGTGCACCCACTTGCAGCAGCAGAACCACTCGCCCCTCAGGGTCTTATAGAAATAAATCACCTCACGGCCATCACGCATTCCCCAGGCAAACAGTAGCCTTTCTCCCTTAACCTCCCATCTTCATAATCACCAAATAATTCAGATAGGGGCCCCAAATGTTCTTAGGGTGACTCCAAGGTGGGAGTAGCTCGCTAGATGTGTCAGATTGGGTATTACTGTATGCCATGTCAGTATGCCATTACCCAATGGTTGGAATTGGGCCACATGCCTAGCCCATGGTCACACAGCGCCTCGCAAGTAGCAGACTCATAGCCACCAATCATCTAGCCTCCCGCTAACATCTTTGTCATATCCCAGCAGCACCAGCATGGGAACAAATTCTAAGGTTTCGTGAGTTATCTCCTCCAGTGCGCAGAACACTGCACATCAGAACTGATGCACCCCAGGGCAGAACGAAGCAAGATGTGGAAGCCCAGCTCTGCTCTCCCCACATCGCTGACAATCTGCATTGTCCCAATACCCATATATATTTAGAGCTGCTCAGGGGTGCAGTATATCCTGTTGACATACTAAAAATGCATTAGTCTACCGTTCAATGAGATAGTACTGACTACTGAGCAACAATATTGCCATTGCTTATCACTAATGACTAATCCCAAATCCCTCTTCCATATTAGCCTAGCTCTAGTAAGCCAGGGCCTATGCATCTCTTGTGCAAGTGCAAAAGGTCTGGCCATAAGTCAGCAAGGGTGGTAACCTTTAACAATGATGACTGCGCTGGCATCGCTGGAAGACCCAGTGCGTCCTCGCCAAGAGCCTCCCTCAGTGTATGTTGTGCTTTGAAAATAATGAAAACGAGTAAGGGCAGTGGGCTTGTCACCACGCACTGCGACTGTCTCCCAAGTTCATATTGCGCCATCCTGGAAAAAGTCTCCCGTCATTACAATACCTAGTACTTTCAAGGCCATCACCTCTCCATGTTCGAGGCCCATTGGAAACCAAGAGCACCATACAAGTGGAACTTGCGGGGAAAATAACAAGGAGCTGGCCTGTCACTCCTAAAGATGGTGCCAGGAGTGAACTGTAGTATTCAAAGAATCAAGAACGCTATGTCACTGTGTCGTATTTCTAGATAATGTTTGTGGTAACGTGTGCGGGCTGCCACATTCCTCTCTAGATAACGGTGGGGTAGCTCGCTTGGGCCATGATTCTAATAGTGTGCACACCTGCTCTTCTCTGCCCTATAATACTTCTTCAAATCTGGAGCTTTAAGGCCATCCATATCATAAGGCAGGGTGAGTGTTTCCCAACACAATCGGTTGTTTTTCTGCCCAGGCCAGTTCTATCAAGAGGGACCGGTAGTTGCCAAACAATGCACGTGGCAGCGATATCGGAATGTTAAGTAACAGAAAAAGAAAATGTGCCAACACCTCCATCTTCATCATGGCCATGAGTGACAATGGTAGTTTGATCCAATGATCAACCGCATCCAATAATCTCTGCGCTGCCCTTCCATAGTTATCAGACATAATCACTGCCGGGTCCGTGGGGACCTGTATCCCCAGGTACCTCACTGAATTGGTTTACCACTGCAAGGGTTAATCAAGGGTATCTGTGTTAACGGAAATATTATAGACTTATCCTGGTTCACCCTGAGTCCAGATTATCCCCCAAAATGCTCCACAACTAGCTGCACCAAGGAAAGATTACATTCCAGGCAACAAACATATAATCGGCATTTGATGATATCAAATTGTAACCTGGGAAGCACAAGCCATGATGTCCGTGATACTCCTGGAGAGCACATGCTAATGGTTCAGCCACCAGGGCATATAGCAAGGGAGACAGGGGGCATCCCTGTCTGATGCCCCT
The DNA here is from genome assembly GCF_964204655.1 of Triturus cristatus. Lineage (NCBI taxonomy): Eukaryota > Metazoa > Chordata > Amphibia > Caudata > Salamandridae > Triturus > Triturus cristatus. The sequence continues at coordinate 1,001,966,363 of NC_140592.1, read as the reverse complement.
AGTGATATTATTAGGAGCAGTTACCACACCTTTGGGTGGTATTCAAGCAATTGGTAACGTATAGAGCACTGACAGGAGGTGTATAAACATGTCACCGACCCATATGCACCTTAGCACTGCAAGCATGAATCTCCATTCCACTGAGTCAGATGCTTTTTCAGCATCGAAGAACACCGCTGCCACACAAACCTCTGGATCTGTGTTGAATTACCTCAAACATTCTTCTGAGATTAAAAGTAAGGCTCCACCTGGGAACAAATCCAGCCTGTTCTGATCGCATTACCCCTGGCAGAAGCGGGGACAATCAATTTGCCAAGACCTTGGAATACAATTTGATATCTACATTTTATAGGGACAACCGTCTGTAGGACGAGCATTGTGTTGGTAGCTTGCCAGGCTTCAGAAGTCTCACAATTAAGGCCTCACGCATAGAGGCAAGCATGCGGCCCATTTCAACCATCTCCTCATATAATGTGGCCAGGTGGTGGATGAGTAAATCCTGATAAGCTTTATAAAAGGCCACCGTAAGCCCATCAGTACCAGGCACCTTCCCCAATGGCATGTCTTTAAGAGCAGCACGTATCTAAGCCAGTTGTACAGGCACCTTAAGTCTCTACCTATGTTCTTTCTTGAGCCAGGTCATGTCTATGTGAGCCAAGTAGTTCGTAGCTTCAGTGTCATCAGATGCAAGTGCAACTGATATAAGTCAGCATAATATCTGTGGAAGCGATTAGTGACCTGCTCAGTAGCGTTCAACATTTGTCCCTGCTTGTCTTGAACTTGCACTATCGCATCTGCCTTGCGATGGGGGCATAAGAGGGCAGCCAGTGTAGCCGCAGCGTGGTCTTCCTCCCCATAAGTACATGCAATGGCGTACTTTCCTAAGTGACGGATCTCCCTTTAGGCAGTGTCATGAAATTCATCAAGTTTCTTTTTTATGTCACCCAGTATGCACCGATCAGTCGAATCCAGATGCCGTCGGTCCAAATCCAATATCTCCCTCTCCAGCCGTGACAATAGGTCACGCAGAGAGTGGAGGACCCTAACATGTTTAGGTAATGTGACCCCTCTGATGTAAACTTGAAATGTTCCCCATACCATGGCAAACTTATCGACAGAACTTTTCAATCACTTGTGCTAACTCGTCCCAAAACACCGGATACAATTATGAGTATGGGGGAAATGGCAAGAAAACACAGTCACCCTCAGAGCATGCAGCTCCAGGTCTAGCATCCCAGGGGAGTGATCAGACTATGCCTCGCAATGCTGGACCTGTGACACCAACCCCCCGGATACAAGCCAGTAATCTATTAGTGTGTGAATATCGTGCACTATGGAATAGTATGTGTATATCCCACTGCACTAGGTGACCTATAGCGCCATATATCCAATAGCCCCTCCCTTTCCGCTATTTCCGTGAGAGCGCGGGCTGCAGCCGAGGGCCTTCTTGGGGAACCCCAGGAACAATCACGATCAGAGTTCAGTATGCAATTAAATTTGCTGCCCCAGAGCTGCGGAATATCATCCCATTGCAACAGGCGTGCATGTAGAGAGTGATAAAACTGTGGGTCATCATAGTTTGGGCCATTAACACCAACTTAAAAGCACTGCCATATCATCCTTATAACAGCAATCTACCACATATCTGCCCCCCAGGTCCACACACGCCTCCTGTATACGGGCTCCTGATCCCCTACGCACCCATATTTGAACTCCTCAGGCATGTGTAGTGGAATCTGCTGCATTACAGGGATCCTGCATTGTGTGCTGTGTCAGCATACTGCTCTCGGGTGCCAAGTGAGTCTCCTTCAGTATTGCCACATCTATTCGATGCCTCTTGTGATAAGCCAAAACCTTCCGTATCTTCCTGATGTTGTTTAAGACCATGACATTCTGCATCAGAAATCTGAGCAGTGATTGGCCTGGAGGACTCGTAGCTGCACAATTCATGCCATCTGCCATCTAATAGTTGACATATACATTCTGCTTAGCAGGCCATACAATAGCCTACGCACATAATAGTCACCAGGGTGCACTGAACAAACGTGCAAAACCCACTACACCCACACCATGAAATCACACAATTTACACATCATTTTGACTCCCCTCACAATCCCACCCTGTCCCCCCATTAGATGAATCCAAACAATAACAGGTGGTAAACACAAGGGGATAGATGTTGCCTAACTTATGGCACCATGCAGTCCTGAACCGCATGTGGCCATATAACAAAAAATAGAGTGTGCCTAAAATAACAAAATAAACAAGCGATCACAAAATATTGCCATTTACAATCATAAAAGCATTACAGAACCATAAGGACAAAGGTTAAATGTCATGGTATAGATTAGTGAAGAACCATCAGGACACTGCTGGAACGCTCTTGCCAATGAACCAGATACATGAAACAGGCAGGAGTCCACAAACAAGCCACAGCCCCCGCCCAAGTCTCTCAGACCCTCATTGGGGGACGGGGGGCATTTTAAACACCCAAAAATGTTCCCATCAGGTCCAGGCAGGAGTTCACCCCCACTGCAATTCTGCCACAGTTATCCCAGCAGACAGCGAGTCGTGTGGTTAGCAAAACTAGAGCAGTTTCATTCCTTAATGTCTTGCTTTCCCCCCTCCCCCGTCGTCCCATGCACCGGGAGAGCTGCACTGGCTCCCAGCAGCCACCCTTCATTTGAGGAATTGTTGTAGTTGTTTGATGCCACCTTCGAATACCGCCTTACCATCCAGCATGACCCACAAACTTGCAGGATAAAGTATACTGTACTCCAACTGGAGTTCACACAGCTTCTGCTTTGCTGGGGTGAAGAGACACCGGGCCTCCTGTACCTGCTGCATGAAGCTGCATGACGTCTGGATACAGAGATATTTTTGATCCTTCATGCTATAGTGTCTGCAATACTCTGGCCTTGTGCAGCACAGCATCTCAATCCCTGTAGTTCAGGAGTCTTGCTATTATGGGGGGAGGGCTGGCCCCTGGTATCAGGCATTGGGCCAGTGAACAGTGGGCATGCTCCACCACAAATGTTTCTGAAACGTTTTGTCTTCCCAGCAGGTCAAAAAAGAGGGGCTTGACATAGCGTTCCATGTTGTCAATATTTGTTGACTCACCTATGCCCACTATTTTTATACTTCCTTCTCGAGTGAGCCTCCAAATCTTATGTTCTGGCTTGCAGGGTGAGGAGCAACTTATCCATCTTTTTGTGCGCTGCAGCCAACGTGGCCTGCCCATACTCGGTTTCCGACGCACACCACTCCACAGTGTCCAATAGCTCTGCATGTTTATCCAAACTCTCTGACATCCTGTCCATCCCGAAGGAGAGTGCGTCAATTTTACCTTAACCTTTTGTGAGACTATGCTGCATGGTTGTTAAGATATGTTTCAGCACCATGTCTCCCCAAGACACAGTGTCTTCCAGTGCAGCACCCGACAGAGTCGCGCAACCCTCACAGAATTTAGGGTCTTTGCGCGAATAGAAGGTCATCTTTGGTTGGGATTTGCCCATTCTGCCAGATCAGGGAGCTCAACTGCCAGGCGACTAGCCAACCTCCAGAAAAGTCACCTCCGGCAATGCACGTCTTCGCTAATGAGTGTCATCCTACTCAAATCAAGAACAGACATGGCATGCCTCACAGGAGCCAAGGTGGGAGTCAGGGGGCCCTAGCAGCAGGATCTCGGCAGATACAGGATTAATGGCCTCACCTGTATCTCCAAGCAATGTGGGCAGAGTTTATGGTTTACTCACGGAGGCATGCAAGCGAATGATGAGACAGAGCAGGCACAGGGGAACTTGTCGACCATGTCTCCTCAGAACCTACGCCCCTGCCGGGGGTGGTTTCACAATAGACTGCCGCCCACAGGCAATGATAGTTAATGTGGGATAAAAACCTGGTACTTTGTCACTATAAGTATCAGGATTATGCAGGATAGTCCGATGGTGGACGGAGGTCACTTAGGATGCGGCCATCTTGGAGCCAGGCAAGCTCCGCCCCTTAGGGGTTGTGAGAATTTTATAAACAAGTCAAAGGTTGCAAGCACTACAGGCAGTTATTGCATCACATAGGAGTGATTGTCCTAGATGATTAGCACATGAAGATGTGTTAATGAAGGCAGGATTGCCATTTGACAAGCAAAGGAATTCTAAAGGAAAATTTCAACTGTGTTGTAGGAATATATTATGCATGCGCTCTTACCATCCAACCGATGTACATTTCTGATAGTCATAGAAATGAAAAGTAGTGATAGGCAAGGAAATTACTCCATGCAATAACCAAATATATGGAACTTCAGCTATAGAAAAAGACTTGCTCTTTATCTGTTTGATTGAGAGAAAAGTATAGGATGTTTCTTTAAAAAAAATCATAATCTGCCTTGCCGTGAGATTGTAAGGAAGAATGATAGCTGTATTTTAAAAATGACCAGGGTACATTATGTTCCTTGAGTGTCTGTAGTGCCCTATTTAACTGTGTTGGTGGAAGAATTTCATCTTGCTCATGTTGTAAAGAATTCAAATAATCTTGCAAAAGATTTAGAATGGAAGTTGTGATATTGGAGATAGGATGGATATGTTTAGATAGAGTTTTAAATGATTGCTAATAATTTTGAAAGCAATTTCTATTATTTCCTTATCAGCTTTCAAAATTCATTCTGCAGCTTCTCCCTCTGAGTACACATGTTGTTTTTTCATAACTGTACATATTATTGTAGTAAGAAACCTTTTCATCTTTACAGAATATGGTCTAAAAAAGAAAATCACTAAAATCCATGCCCTCAGTTATTTTTGACATGCGCTTTTTTGCTGCAAACTAACAAAGTGATGGATGGAATTCTTGAATGAATATCAGCCAATGGCGATCACTCGGCGCTGCATTCAAGTCAATGTTTCCACCCACCATGCCACTGTAGATAAAGCCCCACTTGCTGCAAATCAGTGCTCACTCTGCTCATCATGGGAACAGTCTATCCCGAACAGCCAGACAATGCCACCTCCAGTGGAGACCAGAAGCAGCCACAGATCTGTTTCACCCTATTTGGGCTTTATCAGTAGGGTTTAGCTTGAGACCTATGGCACAGCGAGAATGGGATCCACATCTAGGTATGCCCATCGCAATTTGGAGTACAACTGCAGCAATTCTTAAAAACGATGGACTTGAATGTGGCCCCAAGAGGTCACCAGAGGGTGAACTCAATTTGAGCATCCCATCCATCACCTTATTGTTATTGCTATGGGTTTTTTCACAGCATTCAGACTGGAGCGGGACAGCCATCTTTGGCACAGCTTCCTTACACTACAGGTAGAAACTGTCATAGGGGTATATGCTTCCTAGGGTTGGGTCTATTTCTTAGTCAAACTGTAACTTAACCAGAAAACTCTACATACAATTATCAGTATCTGTGGCCATAAGGCTATCTCATCTGAAGCAAACAATGATAAATTGGAGGCTCCAGTCTAAACCATCTCATTCAAATTAATATCAGTGTTTTCTCTCCATTTCTAATCTGCAGAATGTGTCAAATTGAGTTTTGCAAGTAAGGTGTTTTCAAATTTGAAAGGGAATTATAGCTCATGCAAGTCGTTTGCTGAAATGTAAAAATATGATTTCTTCAGGAATCAAGTACGCTGAGAACAAGGTATAATTCCACTGAATTTGGCAACATTTTGCTCTCCAGACAGTTTTTCATTTACATTTTCCTTCCAATGTGTATAACATTGTCATAAGAAGCATTGGCAAAGCCAAAAGGTCACGCCTATGCAGAGCTATTGGCTTTGCAAATGTGTTTTAGCCAGGTTGTACAACAGTGTGGCTCCTTTGTAGCACGGCTTAAAGTTAGTGGTGTGCATTGTCATACAGTGGAGTAGGGGGAGAAGATTGTTGTAGAGTGGAGTAAGGGGAGAAGAGTGTTATGGGGTGGATTTGTTGGAGTAGAGTGTCATACAGTTTTGTAGAGTGGATTTGGGGGACTAAAATGTCATGGAGGGGAGTAGAGTTCGGTGGTTCAATGGCAGACAGTGTCGTAGAGTGTTTTTGTTGGAGTAGAGTGTTGTAGAGTGGAGTGAGAGGCAGGGGCGGCTGGTGGATTTTTAAACTGGTGGGGCAAAAAATTTGTACCCTTGTCCAACGCGCGAGCAAAAAATGTATTCAAATGGTGGGTTTTACACCACATATTTACTGTAAATTTTTGCAAAAACGGGATCCAAATATAGCATTTTAAAGCACAAGTGTGAAGAAAACATTACAAACATATAAAAAATGCGCCCAATCCTCTAACTGTTCTGCTTGCAAAACGACCCCCAAGCCAAGCACACACAGCCAATGGGAAGAGGCCCTCTAAGTGTTTTCTACCTGTAACACATCTCTTCCTCTTTACTGTATTGGTTAATGAAGTCATCAAGGCTCACACCATTGGTAAGACCGTACATTGCAAATACTTTGAAAATTAGATCGCGAAAGAGATCCATCCCAGGATTGCAGTTCATCCTTGATTTTTTTAAGATTAGCCAGACAAACAGAAATTATATTTCAGCAAACTCTGTTTATTTTGCAAAATATAGCATTTATATACTATAAATGTACATTGACAGAAAGTCCACATAACAGAAATCGAGGTGCAAAACATACAAACCTGACGACAAGAATTTGGGTGCAAAGATATACTGAAAAAGACAGATATGGTTTATAAAGTGTTTCAAAATTTACAATAGAGAAAAAGGAGTTAACACAATAAGTTTAATTTTTAAATTGAAACATAAATAATAAAACATATAAATGTAGAGCATTACAAGAAAAAATTTTTAAATCAGTGAAGAAAGTAATTTGCATTTAGGGCCTTATTTATGAGGTTTTGCTGTAGGGCAGAACAGTAGGCCTTCCTGCTGCCCTGCCCTACAGCAAAAGAAAAGGGCACAAATGTACCGTATCTATCAGCAGATACGGCGCATTACTGTCCTTTCCCCATGCACCGGCACACAATAAGCTGATCTGCGCCAATGCAGGCACTGTTGCACCATGGTGCACTGGTGCCTGCATTGCGGGCAATTACAAGAGGCGTTTTCCTCTTTCCCTGTGTGCTGCAGAAGGCAATATGCATAGAAAAAAGAAAAATGAGGCGGAATAAATAGATTTCTCCGCGTTGTACCTCTGTAAGTTTTTGGTGCTGCTTCAGATTACCTATTTATCATAAATCTGGGGCAGTGTCAAAAAACCATGGATGTTGCTGGGAACGCCCCCAGCAACACGCATTGCACACAGAAAACTGAGTTAAAGGGGAACATATTTACGAGGCAGCATTACGCCAAAAAAAGTGTCTTAGTGCTGCCTCGTAAATAAAAATCCTGCACCACGGAACATCACAAAAAGAAACATTGCGGCAGCGCAAGGGGCCTCATAAATGAGGCCTGTAATGTACAAAAGAAAAGTGAAGTATAAAATGTAAACTTTCATTTGGCATTAACAAATAAATAAAACCACACCAAGTGGTTAACATGGTTAAGAAAATATTGTTAAATAAACACAAATATGTTAAAGTGGCAAAGCTTGGTTTCCACTCTTTATATTGGAACAATAATATTTAACGAGTAACAGTAATTTATAAAATGTAAACTTTTAAGCAGCATCGGCAAATAAAGACGTCGCACACAGAAAAATAACTATGCAAATCCAAAAGACGGAAAAATGAAAAGTGCTCAAATCTTTTTGAGGAATACAAAAAGCTTATGACAGCAACTGAATGCGATTTGTAAAGCACTAGGAAGATTCTAAAAATGTGTCATTGTGATGTAGCTGTATGAGTCAAACCCCTCCAAAAAGGTTATTGGGTGTCAACCATGTTCACTTTTTGTACAGAAATTTTGCACGGCGATCTTTAAGAGTGACAAACTTCTCTATAGTACGCTTATTAAATTCTGGAATGTCTCTGATAAGTTCCTGTTCTATAGACAACATGGCCAATGCATTCAGACGAGTCTCTATCATAGTGTTCCTTAAGAATGTTTTTATTCTCTTTAGAGTTGAAAAACACCTCTCGGCCTCTGCTGTGGTCATGGGTGTGGTGATCAGAATCTTCAACAGATTCATAGTCTCTGAAAATGGTTCTTGTAAATTGTTTTCAACAAATAAACCGAATAAGGGAATGGCACCACTAGCTCCTCGAAATTCATGCCTCCCATATATGATTGATAGTTCAGAGTTCAATATTTCTTTGTTTAGCATGGGATATGCCTTTATAGTTTCATTGAGTATTTGATTTGGAAATGATTTGTCATATTTTTCAAAGTGGTCACTTTGGAGTAAAGTAGCGCTGACAAGATGTTTGGTAAATTCAAAGCGTTCTTTGGCGTGGACAATGATAGTATCACAAACCTCTTTGGCAACTTGGACCAAGACCTTTATATCAGTTCTGTGGCTTGAAAACACAGATTCCACCGGCAATTTAGCATCAAGATTGTCAACAGATGCCCTTACATGGGTGATGTGGGTGACAAAATCTGTTGTTTTTGTTTGCACATATAAGGCATCTATGTGTCATGCCCAGAGGTCCGACTCGCGAGACGAGTCAGTATTTAAGGAACCGAGATGCTCTCCACTCCGCTTAGCGTTCTTGCGGTGAGCTCTATTTCCGTCCTGTGGTTCGTTGCCTGACTTCCGGTGTATCGTTTCCTGTTTCCGCCCTCAGCCCTTGGTGGGTAGCGAGTGTTTGCCGAATCCCTTCGGCGTCTGTACGAGGTTCCTGTTGACTAGCCTCGCACCCAGCTTCGCTGTTGCTTCCAGTTTGTACGCGTTAGTCAACCCGCGTATCTTCTCCGTTGCTGTCCTGTTCTCGGGGGTCTTTCCCCAGTCCTGAACCTCTTCCATGTTCTGAGTGGTTATCCCGTATCCCGTTGTTCTGCTCTGCATCACAAATCCTCTCCATAGGTCTTGGTCATTTTCTATGGAGCAGAACGCTTCTCGTTTATTTTAGTTTCTCGTATCCCTTAGGACCCTGTCATATACTCCTGTTTCCCCCTCCGGCTGAGACTCCTCCTTGGATATTCATTCACCTTCTCGGCATCCTGTCTGTCCTGTTCCACCCTCAGACCTCACCAAGTACCGAGTCTGTCGACCTTACGACCTGGCTGTTCTTCTCCAGTTGTTACGTATTCTTTCTATGGTCAAGAAAGGAGAGTGAGGCTACTACATCATTGGGGATACTAGCGTGGACCACTGTGCCAGCACTTTCTACAGGACAGAAGCATGGTAACAGCGCTATGCGCTGCCTTTTTCATTACCTATGAATTATAACGAACAGTTGTGGAGTACTTAGTATTGTTTTCTTCTGTTGACAGATCTTCGTCTACATCTTAGCTACAGACGTCTATGATTTACGTAGTGAACCCTCACCAAGTACATACTATTGTGTTAGGTGCGTTGCCCACATTAATAGTCTAATTGAGGTGTCAGCGAATCTTCTCTCTTTAACCCTGTGTCTTTTGCAATATACGATCCTCCAGATTGAAATCATAGTGTCTACACCTTATCAACGCTGAAGTGTCAAACTAGTGGTAGGTGGGATCTAGGGTTAGAATTACATATGTTACATACTGTGCATGCTGGAGTTAACATAGTGTTTGTTTTACAGCAGAGTAACGCCTACCCTTTCCTGACCTGTCTTCAGCCAAGCTACAGGAGTTTCCCCCACCTTTCCTTGTTTTGTTTCCCTGTTTTCCCCTGGCGAGCCATCCGCTACTCTAGAGTCTGATAGAGTCGGAGGGCCGTAGGGGAAGGCTGAGGCATTGTCTTCGAATTCCTGACGCTCCTGCAGAAAACTTGGGACTTCTTACACTATGGCCTTCTTTTGTCAGAGCCTAAGATCAGATACCCAGCCCTCCGTTGTTTTCGGTTCGTGTAGGGCCATACTCGCTTCGCTTCTGTTCTCACTCAGTGGGTTCATCAATTGTCACAGAGAGCAGGGTGCAAGCTCCAAATCTGGTGAGGTAGGTCAGTATGTTGTAGCCACGCTGCAAATAAACACTTGGAAAGTGCATGGGGAATGTTTCATTCGCCACCAGCGAATGTATTGGTATGATAAAATGAGTTCCGTTGAGTTGGTCTGCAAATAATACACATTTGCTAATTGTGATTATTTTTATCCTGAGTAGAATGAAGACAGGCTATAGGACATCTTGCGTTGATTACTGCTGTAGCTGGTTGCTGTACACCCAGTTTGTTCACTACTATGTGCAAAATCGATACACTTTAACCTCTCAGTCCTATCAGTGCCGTAGCCAGTGTTGGATGACCCTAGTGCAAAGAAGAAAATCGCCCCTGTTTGAATTATAAAATATAGCAATTATCACAGTTCAATGGGGCTCTCAGGCTGATTGGCCCGGTGCAACTGCACCTGCTGCACCAATGCATGCTACGCCCCTGAAGCCTATACAAGCCAGCTATTTACCTGGTCGAACGCAACCGACAAAGTAAGCGTGGTGGACATGAGTACAGTAATTACAAGGGGCCGGGGCACTTTGTTTCAATCAGTCTTTAACTCACATTGTAAATCCATATGGACGGCCTGTTGTGCACAGCTGTTATGTTACCTAAGGTCATGTTTGACCCTTTGACATGGTCCTTCCTTTTTAGCCTGTCACACTACGCACATTGGGTTTACCTTTACCTTCTACAGTGGCAAAGGCAACCACGCAGGTACCGAAATTCAGTGCTGAGTAAAATTGTGACACTGCACATTGGGCCCCTTGGCAGCAGTACATATGTCAGACGAGAAGCGAACAGGGTGCCACTTTCCGGGGCCCAGGGTTCGGCACTCCCAGCCCTGCTGCACCGACCGTAAACCAACTTATATGTATAGAATGGCATGTACTGTACATAAGCCGCAGTCTCAAAAATATTAGCCTGTCACTGTGTTTTGCCACATATCGAGCCTGTTGCGCATAGCTGGTTTTCAGTGCGGATAACAAACGGCATATTCCCAATGCCAGCGTTTCTGTGACAATTCCAAGCCTTTTTTAAACCATCAGGACTGCCGCATTCATAAATATTAATAACAACGCAACGCATCCCGAAAGGCTGGTAGCTGTGGGGCAGAGTCACTCACACGACGGTCTTTTAACATGCTACTGGCTCCGTTCCACGTGTACGAGCCTTTCCGCAGCATCCGTATATTTAAAAAGTATTACTGTCCGAGTGGCCCGTTAGCATGGAAATATGGCAACTCATCCAGTCAAGCGATATCTTTATTAAATCGAAAAGAGGAAAGATAGTCCCTGACACACTATGACACCTTTCTGTAAGACACCATGATGTGGCACGATAGGGCGCTAGTTTTATCTCTGCTTTTTTGGCTTTTAAAGCCAAAAAAGCAGAGACAAAGCCCTTGTTGATATGCCCCCAGGAAAGTATGTGGTTTCAAATTGAAATAATCCTTAACATTGTGTTCTTGCTATTTTAATCAATTTTATATACATCATATCTTCCCCGTTTTGGGGCGTGCTGTACACTCATAACGTGCACATTAATTCTTGGATGGATTGTACTGGAACTTTCAGCCATTGAGATATATGCACAGTTATATGTATGTTTGTGTCCGTCTGCGGGCAGTGCACTCAGAAACTAACAGTCATAGCAGTCAAGATTTAAGCTTGCTTATGTGTGACGCATCCATGATCTAATTGTGTACATGAGTGACATTCCACTGTCGAATGTGTGACACTTCAAGCGACTCTTCAAGGATAACACCAAGCAATGACACCCATGAAAAGACCAAACACCCATGAAAAGAAATAAATATCACAAATGACCTACTTTGGAGAAATGCAAAACTATGAAAAACTTTAAAGCTGCTGTAAACCGGCTGAAATGAGACGTCACTAACCAAGACGAGTGAACCTACCACACGGAGCAGGTCTGGAAACCCCATAAAAAAATATTACCAGATCTGACGGCTGAGTAACTTTATTTATGTGCTCGACATATGAAGCCATTGAGGACTAGAGTGTCGTAGAGTGGAATAGCAGGGAGTAGAGTTCAGTGGTTCAGTGGCAGAGAGTGTCGTAGAGTGTTGTACAGTGAGGTGGTGTAGGGTGAAGTGGGCTGGAGTAGATTGAGGTAGGGTTGGGTGGATCTAATTGGAGTTGAGTGGGGCGGATTGGATTGGGTTAGAGTGAGGTGGGCTGGAGTGGATGGGGTGGATTGGAGTCGGGTTGAGTGGGGTGGATTGGGATGGGGCAGATTGGGTGGGTAGATTGGATGATGTGGATGGGGGGGTTGGGATTGGTTGGAGTGGGGTGGGACAGGTTCGAGTGAAGTGGACTAGATTGGAATGGGGTGGATTCAATTGGGGTGTGGTGGACTTGTTTGGAGAGGGATGGTTTGGAGCAGGGTGAATTGGACTGTGGTGGAGTGGGGTGGATTGGAGTGGAGTGGGGTGGATTGAATTAGATTGAATTGTAGTGGGGTGAATTGGATTGGCATGGGTGGATTGTGGTGGATTGGATTGGAGAGGGGTGGATTGGATTGGAGTGGATTGGATTAGGTGGACTTGGGTGGATTGGATTGGAGTGGGATGGATTGGATTGGAGTGAGTTGGATTGGGTTGGAATGTGGTGGATTGGATTGAAATGTTGTGGATTGGATTGAATTGGGTGGGGTGGATTAGATGGCGTGGGTTGTATTGGAGTGGGGTAGATGGAGTGGGTTGGATTGGGTGCGGTGGATTGGATTGGGGTGGGGTGAGGTGAGGTGGATTGGATAGGATTTGATGTGTGGATTGGATTGGGATGTGGTGGATTGAGTGGAGTGGATTGGAGTTAGTGAATTGAATTAGAGTGGGGCGGGGTAGATTTGAGGGGGGTGAGGTGGATTCAATTGGAGTGGGGTGGATTGGATTGGAATGGGGTGAATTGGTTTGGGGTGGGTGGATTGGTTTGGGTTGGACTGGATTGGAGTGGAGTGGGGTAGGTTGGATTAGGATGGGGAGGATTGGATTGGAGGGGCATAAATTGGATAGGGGTGTATTGGACTGGAGTGTGGTAGATTTATTTGAGTGGGTGGAATCAATTGGTATGGATTGGATTTGAGTGGGGTAAATTGGATTGGTTTGAGGTGGATTGAATTGGAGTGGGATTGACTGTATTGGATTGGGGTAGATTAAGGTGGATTGGATTGGAGTGGGGTGTATTGGGTTGGCATGGGATGGAGTGGAGTGAATTTGTTTGGAGTGGGGTGAATTTGTGAGGGTGGATTGGAGTGGTGTGACTTGGGGTGGGATGGATTGGAGTGGGATAGGTGGATTGAAATGGAATGTGGTGGATTGGGTTGCAGTGGATTGGATTGTAGTGGGGTGGATTGGATGGGAGTTGGGTGTATTGTGTTGGAATGGGGTGAAATGGATTGGGGTGGGTGGATTGGAGTGGGTGGATTGTATCAGATTGTAGTGTGATTGACTGTAGTGTGGTGGATTGTTGGAGGATTGGATTGGAGTGGGGTGGATTATATTGGACTTGGGTGAATTGGTTTAGTGTGGGATGGATTGGATTGGGCTGAGGTGGATTGGATTGCATTGGATTAGATTGGAGTGGGGTGGATTAGGGGAGTTGGGTGGATTGAAGTGGGGGTGAGGCGGATTGGAATGGAGTAGATTGGGTTGAGCTGGATTGGATTGGGCTCAATTGGAGTAGGATGGATTGGGTTGGTGTGGGGTGGAATGGTGTGGAGTGGATAAGATTGGGGTAGATTGGAGTAGGATTAATTAATTTAGAGTTGGGTGGATTAGATTCGGGTGAGGTGGGGTGAACTGGATTTAATTAGGACAGATTGGAGTGGGGCGAATTACATTGGGGCAGATTTGATATTTGGGGATTGGATTGGAGTGGGGTATAGTGGCAGATTGGATTGGGGTATATTGATGTGGTGTGTATTCGATTGGGGTGGATTGGGAGGATTAGAGTGGGGTGGGTTGGGGTGGGGTTGACTGGATTGAGGTAAGTGGTTTGGATTGGGGTGAATTGGATTGGATTGGAGTGGGGTGTATTGTGGGCTGGGTTGGATTAGTCTGGGGTAGATTCGATTGGTCTGGAGTCGATTGGGGTGGATTGGATTGAGTGGGGTGGGTAGAAGATGGGGTGGATTGGTGTGGGGTGAGGTGGGGTGGATTGGAGTGGGGCAGATTAAATTGGAGTAGTGCCGATTGGATTGGAGTGGGGTGGATTTGATTGTTGAGGGGTAGGGTGAATTGGAGTGGGGTGGATTGGGGTGAACTGCACAATTATGTATCAAAGCATCATTCTGGACATTAAAAAATGTCACTTTGCAATATTTAGAACAAGTTAATAATCACCATATTTTTAGAACAATGCACAGCAGCAGAACACATGAGACTGCAAAGGAAGAAAAGAAGATTTGGCAAAATAAAAGAAAGTTAACTTTGGAAAAGAAAACTTTGCAATTTTGTTTGTCCTGCTGGGCACTTTTTTGCCAATCACACGCCTTCTGTTTGTAGGGCACTAGAAGTTAAATAGAACAAAATAGTATCTCAATCACGTCAGTAGCTGCAGACGAGCATTGATTAAGTTAAATTAATCAGTGCTTGGTCCCAGCTCCACAGAAAGGAATCAAAATGATGCTTGGCCTGGAGTGACCAATTACAAGGCTGTAAAGGAGAGTGCCATGCAAGCCACCAAATGGTAAGCAATGGACGATATCCAAGCCCTTTTTGTAAACAATTGTGTCTCGCATGCGAGAAGCATAGGTTAGCACATGCTATTGCAGGCTCGATCCTAAAATTAATTAAGGTGAATAGATAAATTGATGACGGGTAATCAAAATCTTTTTAAGGTTTTCAGGTTCTTGGAAATAATAAAATGTTGATGGATCTGATCTGTCATCACTGTTAAAATATGTTTTTTTTCTGAAAACTTTTAGGACTGTCAAATGGAGGGGATCATGGAATGTTCTCACTGTGTAAAATTGTATTCTTCTCTGGTGCTGCTGTTTCAATGAATATAGTGGTGTCTATAATGATGAAATTAGAAGAGCTTGTGATGATCTTCCACATTGGGATATGGATCCTCATTGTTCAGTGAAGCATTCAAACAGTTGGCTGTTAGCTGTGTAACAGCGCTGATGTCCCATTAAGTTGCAGAAGGACCTTGAGTGACAATGTCATTCAATGAGATTCCCAAAACATATGGAATCTGAATCTTTTCTGTAGGCCCCAAAATTTTATAAGGCATCTTTTCTCATAGAACGCCATCAAATATAGGGTTTGCAGAGATATTGACACCAAGATAAACCCTTTTATCTCTGTGAGAAGATAAATGCAACGGCAATTCCTGAATCACAGGAGATAGTGTAACACTTTCAGAAAGAAAGATACCCATGCACCATCAGCAAAATTATAATCAACATTGTAAGCCACAAAAAACGGAAGGATGATTTTCTAGCAAAGATACAAAGTGGGACCATGTAAGGCGAATATACCCATCATGCCCCAGTTACAGGTGCAAATTCACCTGTAGTAGTGACTGATTTCAGATGAGGACATTGATTGTCTTTCTGGAAGAGAGTGAAGACAAACAGCTCCCATTTCAGGATCCGGATTGGGTTAATTTCCAGATAGCAACATTTTATATGAGTTCTCTGATTTTAACTTTGGAAAAAGGGAGTGTTCATGGTTGGATGCCAAGTTACTATTACACATTGATACTGTTGTTGATCTAGAATGTTCCTTACATTGCACTTCACTTTTCGCTTGAATGGACATTGAGCTTGACAGTGGCAGCTGCCAAATACAAAAGGTGATGGGGTGGGGGAGGGGAGGCTGGCGGGAAGGGGAGCACGAGTGAGTGGGGTAGTTTAATAATAAAAAAAAAGAGAAACCTTACAGTAAGTTGCCGGCCGCATCTAGTGTTGTGCCTGATCTTTCCTCTTTCTTGTCCCAGCAGACACTGGGGCTGCATCAGACTCCCTGTCCAGTTCCTGCGCTGCTCTCATGCTATGACAAATGAGTGCCTAGAGAGTGCACATAACACTCATCCTCCCATGCCCCGGCCCCACCCCTCCCTGCACACGCTGGCTGAGCCCACTGCTTAAAAATAAAACAATAATGAAATACTGTTTCTTTTTTCTAACTGATGGCTCCGAGCCAGTGGGGCGATGCTCCTCCACCATAGCGGAGGAGCCACCCCTGGAGCCTGAACTTGTGGCTCAATCCATAAGTGAATCACATGTGGTACAAATACTTTGTCTCACCATATTTGTTTTCTATACATTGCTGGAGCCTGTTTCACACCACACTCACTAGTTTATTTTTCCATGAGTAATTCAGGTAATGAGGAGAAAAATGCTTACATTATTACCTTCTCTCCATGAGACTTGTCCCTTATAAAAGAAGGAGGCCAATCATCCTCAGCAAAGATTATCTCCTAGGCATCTGATAAATGTGACCAAAATACTGCTTTTATTTTTTCGCGATATGTTCCCTTCAGTTTGCATTTCCACATCGTAAACCCTATCAGGAAAGTTTACATGTCCATCCGGCATTTCAACCTGTATCTATTCCTCAGTTGGAATCACCACAAGATGCACTTTAGAGTTTGTCAAACTGTATTACTTATGCTGTCCAAGTCTTGTTCCACAGTATTTGTATTTGCTGATGCATGCTTTTTCTTTGTTAGCTCAGGTGATTTCATAAAATGAGCTTTTGAATCTGAACCTTTCTCTTCTTTCTTCACACTAACATCAACATTGCATAATGACTCTCTTTCCCTTTATTCTGGCAGTCTTTGTTTTCCTGTGCCTCTCAGTGTGTCCACTTCCTTCTGTCCTTCAACTTGCGACAGAGTCTTGCAAAGGGCAGAAAGAATGATATCAATCAGGCTTCTTTATTTTTGTGTGGTCCCCCAAATTGTATCCACCTGTACCAGACCAGACTTCCCCTGTTGAAGAGATTCAGTCCTAGTTTTTCTGTTGGTTTTTACCTTTTCTTAGTTTCCAGAGATTTTTTCATTCACTGAATCCTCAGACTGATTTTTAGTTGTGTTACAATGAGGCACAATACCCTAAAATATAATGATCTACCGAGGTATACGTTTTCAAAATAATTTCTGAAAGTTTATATTTCTGATCTTGTATGGATACAGCAGCCAAAAACTGGTACATTGCCAACATTGCCACTACTCCTCGAAAGTTACTAAGAACTATAAAAATATGATTTCATAATTCCCCATGATTTGTATACCCAAATTGACTGACAGAGTAGCTCCATGCTCATTTTGTATTTTTTCATTGCCCCTGGTAACACTTCCAAAGAGGGTGTGCCATAGGTTGTAGTGTAAAGTCTTGCAAAAAGTGTTCCCCATGTGGTACAGTCCTTTACAGGTGGGACTAAACCAAGTGGAACACACATAGTTAATATTTTATGCTTCTCCTGGGGTGTAGTGTGAGGATAGACCTCTTCCAATTGATTAATATTTGTGTTAATCGTCTGTGGATGTATTGTTTGCACTGGAACATGTGGCTATGCAGTAGCAGGAACCAAACAAACAGTCCATATGGTCTGAAGAATGTACTTTTTAAGTTGGTTATCACTTTGCACAGATTCTTTCCTTTCGACAAAGACCACTCAGAATCTTTGATGTATGAGCTGTAATCTTGTGCCCTTTTGGATCCGTGCCCTCCATGCATTGTACTTTTACAGTGTCTTGGTTCATTTATGTTGTAAATAGAATCACTATTGGAGCACTGCATCATCTGCACTATGAACACTAATGTTGTATTTTGTTACATACAATTGTATTCATTACATTTAAGATGGAAATCATTTGTGTCCTGTGCTTTGTAAATTAACTTTGGTTTAGAATTAATATTGAAAAACTAAGGGGATCCCTCTTAGGTACACAAAAGGTTCCCATTAAAAATGATTCCCATGGGGTAATTGTATTAATTAATATGTGCTGACGGTCATCCGTGTGGGCATAGTGGGTTGTCCTTGCTTTTTGACACACACATTCCTTGCATTGTAAAACATTTTCAAGCAGAAAGTGCTGGTCCATTACTATCTCGTTTAAATGATTCCCAGGGCCGGCTCTAGGGCAGTGCGATTGGTGCGACAACACCAGGCGTTGACTTGGGGTGGGGGCGTCATTTTTTAAAATGTATTTTATCATTTTAAAAGCACCTGATGCCGCATTCCCGGCCTCCAGCAATTTTCAGACATCAATTAAAATGTCAAGATAACTCCAATGATTAATTGTCTTTCTGGAAAGAGACTGGAGGTTTGTCTAGTGGAAGTTTTGACTCATCCTAAGGTAGAGGGTAAAATGTCTGTTGCTAAGAACGTGTACCATGCAGATAACAAAAGGGAATTTAGTGTAAATAGTTCAGTGGGTTACTACTTCTGTAAGAGAGCTCCTTTTGTTACTTGTCGTTTATAAGTCAAAATCCTAATATAGAACATTGAGCAATTAACTGTCATCCTATAGCTGCATGTAAACTGGAAGGTATATGTTGGAGCTATATATTTTTTTGACCTGTCTTTCATCATCCTAATCTTGTAAAAAGGGTTCAGTTGGGTAGAAAACAATTCTTATTATGAAAGAGAACCACTAACATTGATGTTACGTTTTAAATTCTGAATTTGTGCTTTTCCAAAATAAGGACTCAAACTATATTGCCTACTAGTATCGAAGACATGTCACTCCTACACTACACCTTGTAGTCCTGTCTGATGTAACATTTCCTATACATTGATTTACACACATGTGATTGTCTCTGTGCAATGTGTGTGTGGTGTAAAGTGCTCTCACACCTTACACTGGTATGAGTGGTGCTATAAAACTGAATGAATCTGAGAGGCCGTGATTATGGAGTCTTGAGGGACACTGTTAAAGGGTGCTATTGAGGGAATCCGTGGCAGAGTTGGTCATTGGGGGGGCGCCAACAAACATTGTCACACAGGGCACCACCAGCGGTAAAGCCGGCCCTGATAATTCCCTCTCTTGGTGAATGGCACCTAGCTCCTTTAAAGATGCTGTTGTAATTACACTGCAAAATATGCAAGATGAAAATCTCCTGCCTTTATAAAACTATTTCCCTGCTACCATTTTCTTCCAAAGTGTTGGAAGCGCATGGAGCTCATGAATTAAAACACCATTTACAGTAAGCCTGGGCGCAGTGCTACGCTCCGGCCGCGGAGTGTGCGTAGCTTTGCCTACTTCACGATCCGTGTAGGCATAGGGCATGCAGGCTACGCACACCCACGGCGGAGCGAGTTGCCCACCTCCCTCCTGCCCACTTTTAAAATACATTAACAGTGATCCTAAACTTTTAAAAAACAAGGTTTAAGTAATTTAAATAACTTACCTGAGCTGCGGCGTCCCGGGGCTCCCTCTTCCTTCTCTCGCCGACTTCTTCCTCACAAATGCGCATGCGTGGCCGCCCGCGCATGCGGATTTGTCGCGCCAAATGCGATGCGTGTGAGGAACTTCGATTTTCGATCGTGATCGAATCGACCCGCCATCTTGTGCTCCGCCGCCATCACTCAGGCAGCACGGCGAACAAAGTCTAATCTGCTTTTTCTGCAGCTTCGTGTTAAAATGGTCTTTCTGCCTCTATTTGCAAAGCTGGTGTTAGGTCTGGCCGAGTACACTAATCCCTGTCTGGTTTTTCTAATCCCCGTCTCAACTATCTGTTGGTTCACACTATTCTTTACTGACTTTATCTTATCGTCTGTCCTTCACTGTCCTCTGCTAGCATTCTCTCGTTTCACAACTGTCCTCCAACACACACAAACGTATCTCGCCACCTGCAAGTTTGTTACAAATCCGTTAATAAATTAGTTTGAGGGAGGGGTGACAAACACAGTTGGAGGAAAGGTTTCTTCGAGTCATCTGACACTTTTGTTTTCAAATCTCTCCTATTGGTTCTGTCCTATTTTCCAACTTTCCTTATTGGCTCTTTCTTGTATTTGCTGGGAGTATACTTGGTTAATGTATATAGTATCTATATGGTATAAAAGTTTGTGCGCCACAGAGTGAAGTGGAAGTCTCCTGAGAACCTACCTTGTGTACTTCTGGGACAACTGTACTAGCTGCAGCTAATAAATCTGATCTTCTAACGCCAAACAGAGTGTCCCGTGTCTCTGTGTAGCTGAGCAGGAGGAACCCAGGAGATTAAGGCGTACCCTGCGCCGCCAGGCCCAAAAGGTTCTGGTTCTTCAACTGGCGCCCAACGTAGGGCGGCTTCAGTGGTACCGGTTCTGCCTGAAGGTCGTGAGGAACCCCGCAAGAAAATTCCGGAGGGTTCGCGAGCCACCTCAAGCGACCCCTGTATGTCAAAAGTGGTCCGAAGGTCTTTTGCAGCGCGGTTACTCCTTCCTGACGGCTACTAACAACCGCTGCCCTGACTGCTGCCCTGCCTTGGCCCTTTCTTTGATGATGTATGGTAAGGCGAGACGATAGACGGGCCTCTGTTGGTGTGAGAAGACGTCCTTAGTTAAGTATCTTCGTGGGTCGCGCCCACAATTTTTGTCCTTTGTTTCCTTAGTATTTATAGTCCTTAGTCTTCGACTATTGCAATAATCGAAACCGAGGGTAAGTGCATTTGTGCTGTGTAAACTGAGTTTTACTCCTTTGAAGTTTGTGAACAGTCAGGTAAAATCGCGAGATGCCTGGTCGGACTAAGTTTGGAAAAATTGGTTGTTTTGGTTGTAATAGGGATTCCCGACTTGAGGACTCTTGTCCGATTCCTTCAGTTGGAACTCCCACATATGAGCTCTATTCGAAACATGGTATTGGCCCCATTGCCTTTAACGAGATATGGACCCGATACACGAAGAAAGATGGTGTTTTAAAATGGCCAGAAAATGCTAGTTTCGATTCTAATGTGCTAGATAATTTGGAAGCAGTCCTATTCAAAAGAAAAGCCCGGCCGGCAATGTTTGACTCTTTCCGCCTTTGGCGTAAGGAAGCCAAACAGAAAGAAATTAAGCAAGCAAAACGAGATAGGAAAGCACAGGGTATGACGATTATACAGGCTGCTCAACAATTCAAAGATGATCAAATTGATAATGCAACTGAAATTTCACAAAGACAGCATCGAATGGCGATAGATAAATGCAATCCGGTGTTGCCTGTTTCCCCTTCTGAAAACAAGAAAGATATAGAAGAAGATCCCCTAATGTCCCATTTATTGAGGTTGCCTCCGCCCTATGCACAAAGTGCTAATGCACCCCAATTGTTACAGCCTGTTCAGCCGTCAGCGGTACCTCCGCCTGTTCCGGCTCTTCCGCATTTGCCTCCTCCAGTATTACCGCCTCCGCCAGTTTTATCATTAACTTCAACTTCTTTGCCCTCATCTCATGACCTTAGATCTCCTTTGCCTTCTGCTCCTCCTGCAATTATCGTTTCTCCTCCTGTCAGTTCTCCTAATACTTTGTCTCCAATTCTTATGTCTAATTCTCCGTCTGTGCGTAAACGTCTCACAGACACTGCCACTAGTATTCTATCTCCTTTCTTTGGAGCTCTAAGTGTGTCTCCGGCTTTTGCTCGAAGACAGTCTCCTAGTCAGTTCCCAGATTTTGAAGAACGAGAAAGGCTAGACTCTCTCGCACGTAAATGGATCAAGAAGGGTCCTCAATACAGTGTGTCCAATATTATGCCTACTTTCTCACAATGGAATGCGCCTACGCAAAGATATGTTTTTAATGTAATGTGCGATACTCTCATTAAAGAATGGGAAGATGTGGATTCAAGTCCGATCCCACAAGATCTGTTAGATGTCCAGACTGATTTTGAGAAAGGACTTGTTGTGGGTTCCAAGGTTGAGAGAGCTGTAAGGACACTTATTTCTTATAGGTCCTTGTTGTTCTCTCAGGCTTTTCTTGATTCTGATCCGTCGGTTAGACCAACACTGAAAAGCTATCCCATGAGAGAGGTTCCTCCAGTATGGAAGGAAGCGGTTGCAGCAGTAGGTGCTAATGCAGCTATTCCTGCTCACTTTCAACGTATATGGGTACATGTTCCATGGAAACGATCTGAAGTCTTGGCCCTTAAGCAGACTCTACCAGATCCCCGTAAGAACCCTGCAGGTTATTACAAAGAATTATTGCAGACAGTAGATGCTTGCATCATGAATTTAGCTGATATCAACATGTTGATGGGAAATGTGGTCCCACAGACAATATGGGCTAAGATTCGTAAGGAGGATCATGCACAAGAATTAGGTGCTACTTGGGATGTTATAACTACCTCAGATAGAGACCAAGTGGGTGGTGCAAAGCCTGAAGCTCTGATTTCGGAACTCCCTGGTAGGATTATTACATTAATGAAAACTATAATGCCTGCATTGAGAGTTAACTGGGATAAATTAGCAGCATGCAAACAGAAGAAAGACAAAAGTGTCTCTGATTTCTTTACTCGTTTTGAGGAGACATTTATCGATCACAGTGGTCAGGATATGGCTACAGAGGGTGGACAGCGATTATTTGTGGACAAATTCGTATTTAATTTGCTTCCCGAGCTGTCGCACAAAATAAAAGATTCTGAAAGTTCATGGGCTGTTTCTTCTTCTGCCCAGATATTGGCTACTGCACAATATTATGAGAATAGAGATAAAGAAGAGAAGGAAAAGCAAGAGAAAAAGACGAAAGAATTAAAAACTAAGGTTCTCTTGCAACAAACTTATCCTCCTCGCTATGTTCAGCCTCAGTTTCAACAACCTCCGCAGTTTCAGAGGTTGTATCAAAAACCTGAATCATACATTCCGCGACCTTTGTTGGGTCCTAATCAATGTGCCTATTGTAGAGAGGAAGGTCATTTTAAGAATAGTTGTCCAGTTTTATTACAGCGCAATGGAGCATTATCTGCTCCACGAGGTCGTGCTGGCCTTCAGTCAGCAAACAGAGGTAGAGGTCGAGGTGTGATGACTCAAGAACAGCGTGCCCTTCCTTCTCCCAATTCTGTAAACTATTTTGATCAGCAAAATGTAAGGTCTACGCAATATTATAATGAAGATCATTATATTGAAAATGGAAATGAAAATCTTCATGCTAACTAGGACAGCCATGGACAAAGTAAGGGAGTTATGTCGATTCCAGTAGATCAGAATGGACCTTATGTTAACGTCACTACAATGGGTGTTTCAGAGCCATTTCTTCTAGATACTGGGGCAATGAGAAGTTCTATCATTCATTCCAAACTCCCTGGGGCACCTTTGTCTGGCTTAACGAATGTTTCTGTAGGATCCTCTGGCCCCTCTGTTCGTAACCCGGTTTCTTGTACTTTGCCTATTACAATTGGCCCTTATGATATGGAAGCTCCACTTCTCTTGACGAATGGTTGCGGTGAAAATCTGTTGGGCTTAGATCTATTGAAAAGAATGCATGCTACGATATATTGTTCTCCTTCTGGTGTACATCTTACTTTAGGACAAAAACGGACTTCTCCAATGTATTTATCCAAAGATCAGTTTCCACCTGAATTGCTTTCTCTTCCAGCAACACTTTGGGCCATGGGTCCGAACGATGTGGGTTGTCTTGAGATTCCACCTTATGTTGTCACTCTCAAGCTTAATGTTGAATTGCCACGCATTCCGCAGTATAGGATTTCCACTGAAGGTGAAAAAGCGCTTTTAGAAATCATTCATGACTTGATTCAGAAGGGTGTGGTTGAGGAAACGAGAGGTAACACATGCAATAGTCCTATTCTTCCTGTTCTTAAACCCACTGATCCTTCTCAGCCACCTGTATATCGTTTTGTGATTGATCTCCGAGAAGTAAACAAAATTGTTGTACCACAGTTTCCCCTAGTATCAGATATCACTGCTTTGTTGACAATGATACCTTCTACAGCGACCTGGTTTTCTGTTATCGATCTAAAGAATGCCTTCTTTAGTATTCGTATTGCAGAAGAGAGTAGGGACATTTTTGGCTTCTCTCTTGGAGGCCGAAGCTTCCGGTTTAAGCGCGCACCTCAAGGCTATTGTGAAAGTCCCTCTATTTACAGCCAAGCTTTAAAAAGTCATCTTGATACTTTTCATTTGCCGTCTGGTGCTGCTCTTATCCAATATATGGATTACTTGTTAATAGCTGCTGATTCAGAAGAGATTTGCAAAAATGTTACTGTTGCATTGTTACGCCATTTGTTTGATCTGAATCATAAGGTTTCACCCTCCAAACTACAATACGTTCGTAGAGAGGTTACCTACTTGGGTCATCTCCTATCAAAGGAGGGACGACGATTAACGCCAGAACGAATTCAGGCGATTACGCAAATGTCTGTGCCATCCACACAAAGGGAGGTACGTGCCT
The DNA here is from genome assembly GCF_964204655.1 of Triturus cristatus. Classification (NCBI taxonomy): domain Eukaryota; kingdom Metazoa; phylum Chordata; class Amphibia; order Caudata; family Salamandridae; genus Triturus; species Triturus cristatus. The sequence goes on along the minus strand of NC_140592.1, from coordinate 1,001,942,056 downwards.
TTCTGGGTATCACCTCTTATTGTAGGCAATGGATCCCTAACTTCTCTCTGATAGCCAAACCTCTGTTGGCCCTCACTTTGAAAGATACGCCTCAACCCCTTCCCTGGACTGATGAGTGCCAAAAGAGTTTTTCCGATTTACGTACTGCTCTATGTTCCGCTCCTGTATTGGGTACCCCTGATTACAGTAAGCCTTTTACGCTCTATGTTCACGAAAGGGAAGGTTGTGCGTTGTCAGTTTTAACGCAGCGATTTGGAGACAAACAGCGGCCATGTGCCTATTTTTCGGCTACGTTAGACCCAGTAGCTAAAGCATTGCCCAGTTGCCTCAAAGCGACAGCAGCAGCAGCAATTTCTATTCAACAGTCTGCTGGAGTGGTGTTAGATAACACTCTCATTGTCATGGTACCACATGCAGTGGATACCTTACTAAATAGAACGAAAACGCAGCATCTTACGAGCGCTCGTCTAACTGGATACGAGCTGACACTGTTGGCTAGTCACGTACACATCAAACGATGTAATACCCTAAATCCAGCCACTCTGTTGCCCCTTCCAGATAAGAAAAGTGTTGAGGAGCAACATGATTGTTTCTTTCGTACTGAGGAAGAGACTAAAGGAAGAATTGATTTGAAAGACACACCGCTAGAGAATCCGGATGGAACTCTATGGGTAGATGGTTCTTGTTTTAAAATGCCTAATGGGGATACAGTTTCAGCCTATGCTGTAACTACTTTGCATACAATTGTGGAAAGAGCACGTATTAGGCATAATTCAGCTCAAGCAGCAGAATTGATAGCATTAACAAGAGCATGTGTGTTGTCAAAAGGAAAAAGAGTAAACGTGTACACCGACAGCCAGTATGCTTTTGGTGTAGCGTTCAGCTTTGGGCGTCTTTGGAAGGAAAGGGGATTTCTCACTTCACATGGCACTAAAATACAACATGGTCAGTTAGTGACTGATCTCCTTGAATCACTTGCCTTACCTACCCAAATAGCGATTGTGAAGTGTAGTGCACACAAAAAGATTACGGATGACGTTGGTCGAGGAAATGCATTTGCAGACGAAGTAGCGAAAAAGACAGCGAGAGAAGCAACAAGTTGAATGTATGTGGCGGGTCCTGCAAATTGGGTTAGAGAGAGAGGAATGTATGAGGATACAGTGGAAAGTGTACGAGCAATTCAGAATGAGGCTTCAGAGAAAGAGTTGAGCAAGTGGAAAGAAAGTACAGGAATGTTAGATGAGATGGGTTGTTGGGTGGAATTATCTGAACACCAACGTTGGCTGTTACCAGATGCCTATGTGCTCCCAGTGGTCACTATGGCACATGGTCCAGCCCACTTAAGTGCAAAGGGTATATGCAACCTTCTAGCTCCAGTGTGGCGAAATGAACAAATTCCAAAATGTGCAGACAATATAGTGAAACATTGTATTGTTTGTCTAATGTACAACCCGGGAAAGGGAACCCCAACTCCAGCAGGTCACTTTGCTCCTCCAACATATCCATTTGAGGTATTGCAGATCAATTATATTCATATGGAGCGATGCAACAACCTCAAATATGTTCTGGTGGTAGTATGTGCTTTTTCAAGATGGATAGAAGCATACCCTCTAAAAGACAACACAGCTTTATCCACAGCTAAAATTCTATTGAAATAATTTTTCCCCAGATTTGGTTTGCCGCGCATTGTCTGGAGTGACAATGGGAGCGAATTTGTTGGCCAAGTCATGCAGAAAGTTTGTGCGGGTCTTGGTATCAAACAAAAGTTTCATGCGGCAAATCATCCACAATCAGCGGGTTTAGTAGAATGCTACAATGGTACATTGAAGTTAAAATTAGCAAAGGTTCAGGCTAGTACAGGACTCAATTGGCCCGATGCTTTACCATTAGCTCTACTATCCACCAGAACTGCAGTACACTCTCGTTTGGGACTTAGCCCTTACGAAGTGGTTTTTGGACGCCCGGCTAATGTATGGGGAGTCCCTCGCCCTAAAAAATACTCAGACTTGCCATATCCAATGTTGATTTATTACTTGCATGATCTCACGACTAAATTGCGTGTTCTCCATCAACAGGTTCAGAGTGCTTTACCAGAGGCTTCCACAGACCCAGGTCATTCCATCCGACCAGGTGACTGGGTCTACACCAAAAATTTCCAAAGAACGGGAAATTTGGAGCCCAGATGGAGGGAGCCCCGAATGGTCTTGCTCACCACGAGAACAGCAGTTAAAGTCGAGGGAAAGAAGAATTGGATTCACGGCGTGCATTGCAAGAAAGTGCCTTTGCCCTTACCTTACGATCAATGGGTGCGTAGGGGCATTGGTGACTCTGAGAGCGAGAAGGTTCCACGATTCGTACCCTTTAGTGATGCACGCCTGAATGGGACACTGTCTGAGAAAGAGGACGACGATATTCTACAGGAACCAATACCATCGCATCGTCGATTAGATACAACCAATCCACGAACATTGTTTCAAAATCAGAGCACTCCTGGAAAGGAACGATACAATCTGAGTCCTAGACAAAAGAACACTTAAGATTTTTTCCTCTCTTGTGTAGTATTCTGTCCCGGTTGCAGGGTCACAGTAGGAGTCTTAATTGTGACCTGAGTAGTGGCAATAGGCCTGCAGGACTTGCAGTGTCATAGGACGGCAGATAATCATAATTGAGTGATCGAGGAAGATTGCCGTGAGCATCCATTAGAAAGATGGAAACTACACAAGACAAAAGAGAGAGAAAGGATGAAATGAAGAAAGAATCCTGTAGACCAATGTACTGTCGTTTTAATATAACCTTATGTATTATTATATTATTGTGTATTGTTTTGGCGTTTATAGGTTGGTTTGCTTATGCTCTGCAGCAAAAAGTTGTCTCCCCTTCTTACAGAGATGAACAAAGGACGATTGTCGATTCATCCACCCATGTGGCTATGACCAAGCAAAATATCACATGATACATCATGACAATACACAATGTACTGAGGTGTGTGCTGTTGGGTATGGACACATATGTCACCTACATGCACATCACCTCACATCTCAAGTCCACATGTCTACATAAGTTCCATGTAGTGCAATGGCCAATCATTGGGCTGTGTCACAGTACCTATGTACTCCTGTCACGTTACAAACACACACCACAGTGACAAGTGAGGCCTGATGTCTCCCAGGCATCACAGCTCTTTGACATGCAGATACCCAGGGTCCCTGTATTACCACATGGACACTGGCATGACATGGCATATCATGTGCACTCCACAAACGAACCGTGAGTCCCGCAGGTAGTGGCCACTGTCATCTCTGCAGGCCCTACATGGACGTCTCGTAGACACACACACAACATCAATGTTGATGCACAAACCACATGGATGTGGAGACTGTCTCCCATTGGGCACATTTGATCAGCCACATCTGAGTCACAACATGCACACAGACTGTGGGTGTACATCAGAATTGTGGCTATAGGTCTCACTGTGATGTACAAACCATCACAACCAGGACTCAGGGTGTATGTGACATGTCCTAAACATATCCAACCTGCAACTGTGTCCATGACTCATGCCCATAACTGTACAGTTGCACATCACAGTGGTAATATGCACAACACAGAAAGGATTCTGTCCCCATGAACACGTGCACAGCCTGGGAATGGCTGCACAAAAGTGCCACACAACAAACCAAATGTTGCCCCCCAAAACACACAGGTAACACAGCCTTACATGCCATGGGACACAGTGTGGCACATGCTGTAGTGTGATAGGTGTGCACCTGAGTCCCTGGCAAGCCATTGTCTGTGGAAAACATCAAAAAGTCACACCAATGTCAACTGACGCGGGTGACTTCTACAGAGACGCATTGCACAGTTCCGAACCGAGCCGTGCTTACGCTTAGCCATTGACTGCAATGAGAACCGATTCGGGTGATGATCATGCATACGCATTGCACAGTTCCGGACCGAGCCATGCGTACGCTTAGCCATTGACTGCAATGAGAACCGATGCGGGTGATTATCATGCATACGCATCGTGCAGGCATGGACTGAGCCGTGCGTACGCTTAGCCATTGACTGCAATGAGAACCGATGCAGGTGACTATCATGCATACGCGTCGTGCAGGCATGGACCGAGCTGTGCGTACGCTTAGCCATTGACTGCAATGAGAACCGATGCGGGTGACTATCATGCATACGCATCGTTCAGGCATGCACCGAGCCGTGCGTATGCTTAGCCATTGACTGCAATGAGAACCGATGCAGGTGACTATCATGCATACGCGTCGTGCAGGCATGGACCGAGCTGTGCGTACGCTTATCCATTGACTGCAATGAGAACCGATGCAGGTGACTATCATGCATACGTGTCGTGCAGGCATGGACTGAGCCGTGCGTACGCTTAGCCATTGAGTGCAATGAGAACCGATGCGGGTGACTATCATGCATACGCGTTGTGCAGGCAAGGACCGAGCCCTGCGCACGCCTTGGCCATTGAAGCGTATGGAGACGGGTGCGTGTGGATTTTCAAAATATGCGTTGTACAGTCAGTTGACCGAGCCGTGCCCACCCATTGGCTCTGCACTGTCATGGAGACGGATGCGGATTCAAAACTTGTACGAGTTGTGCGCTGGAAATTCAGTTGGATGCCTACAACAATGTTGCAATTTCCAGTGTTTTATGAAGGTGAAGATTTGAACAATGCGGAAGATGTGTACGAGTCGTACAATTCCATGGATTGGCCAGATTCATAGAATGCACCCGTGTTGGACCTAACACTAGGGACACATGGCACAGATTCTGCCTCTGCAGCACAGATATAAGGCTGGCTGTCCCCCAGGGAGCTCACTTGCCTGCACTACATGCTACTGGACCACATCTCTGATACCACTGCTGCTGTCTCTGCATCCTCTGGCTACTGCTATGGCACATACTCTGGAGAGTGCCCGAGCCTTCACTGAGGAGGAGAACCAGGCCCCGCTGGACAGGCTCCTTCCACAGTACAGAAAGCTGTATGGGAAACCAGGGGAGCAGGTGAGTGTGCAGTCCACTGCCTTCCTAATTGTGCATGTTGTCTGACTAGCAGTACTAGCAGTGTGTACACCAGTGGCAAGCATACTCACTGAGTACTTTCATCCCCCAAAGTGTGTAGGTACATGTAATGAACAGGTGTTCTGCAGCAAATGTGCATTTGTGCAAGCTTCAACTTCCCAGGCAATGTTAACATGTCAGACATGCAGGGCATTTGTCCGCTTCCATGGGTGCACTACCTGTGTAACTAATTTTCCTTTGTGAGGATGACATGTATATCCAACGGTTTGCAGCACAAATATGTGGCATGTGTGTTGAAGGACTTTTAACTTTGTCATCCTCACAGGTTGATGCCCACCAGAAGCAGGAGATATGGCTGTCCATCGCCCGGGCAGTTCGATCAGTGGGGGTCTACAAGCGCCGGATCCGGAACTGCCAGAAGAGGTGGCAGGCCCTTCGGGGCTGGACCCGGAGGATCGCAAGGGTCCAGCTGAAGCTGTCGCCTCCTCGAAGGAGGGGCGGACACCAGACCCTGACCCCCCACATGCTCAGGATTCTGGTGGTGGTCTTCCCGGACCTGGATGGGCAGCTGAAAGCCAGACAGCAGCAAGGAGGGGGTAAGTCCAAGCCTAATCTGTGTACTATGTCTGACATGCTATTTGCAGTCTTTTGTCCTGGTCACACTTCCACATTACGTAGGTCTTGTAGTCCAGGACTCATGTCCCTCAATTGTGTGATGCACCCTCCTCATCTGATCCACAGATGTGGCCCCTACAGTCTGTGGCTTGTGTCACTAGGGCACTGTGTCCCTGCAGTCAGCTATGCTTCAGGTTCCGGACAGCATCTGTTACCGTGACTCTGTTATGTGTTTCATGGGTGGGTCAATTGTTTACACAATGCCTGAGATCTGACATGTGATCTGTGTGTGCCCTTGATATGTGTTCCAATTGCTGGTCTGACTCGCTACATGTGCCTGTGGTATTTCAAACACACCCATGCAGCAGGGGACTCCAAATTGTGGGCCTCAGGAGTATGTATATTAAGTGTGTCACACTTGCTTAGCCACCTGACTACTGTACAGGGCTATACACTGTTTCACGTAGACTTGGGCAGTCATGCCTACTCAAGGGCATTTAGAAACACTCTGTAATCCCACTCCTGTGTATCAATTTACAGGTTGTGCTTAGTGACATGTGCCTTCCTCGTGTCTGCCTCTGTGTCATTGTGGTGTGGCTTCCTTTTCAGGACAACTGGGGTGTTCATGAGTTTGAGGGTCAGCAGGACATCTGAGATGTGACTATAAGAGACAAGACCTGTGTGACATATAGGTGTGTGATTACTTGACAGTGCACAATGGTGTATGCAACTGTGAACTTCAGGCAGCTGTGTTTCATGCACAGCAGACAGTGATGTGCTCATGTACAGGGAGTTGTGTTCGCAGAGACTCATATGTCTGTTTTGTATGATGTGGGGTCATCTGAGTCCGGGATATGTTGATTGCAGGGGATGGACAAGTGCACTTGTCAGCTGCAGAGTTTGCTTCACCCATGACCTATGATTGTGACACAGTGCGTACTGTTGTTGTCTGGATGCCCTGCCCCTGTGACAGGAGACAGTGATGACTGACTTTCCAGGCATGCCAGTACCATGGCATTTAACTTGCTATGAGTGATCCTGCATTAGGCTCAGATGTGCTCCATGCACCCCATTGTGGCATTGACTATCAGGACATGAGAACATCATAGTGTGTGTTGCTGGTATGCATCACAAGCATGTGAAATGAGACTCTGGCCATCCCTTCATCCTGACACCTGTACTGAGTCAGTGGCAAGAGATGTGATGTGTGTATAGTGACATACTCTTACATGTTCACTTGCATGTACAACAAATGTGTAGGTGGTGCATTTCTGCACATTGGGGTATTAGCATCCAACATGCAACAGACATATGGGTGCAAGTCCAGGAGGAATATGAGTGCCATGGTTGATGGTGAGACTGACAATTGGCTTATTCTAAACAGAGTGAGCACTTTGAGCAGTGTTCAGCTGATGATGCCAGGGCTTGCCCTGTGATGTGCTGTACTCACTGTGGTGTGTGCGGTCAGTGCAGGTGACTGATGTTGTTCTTTTTTTCATAATTCTATCCAGATACATCCACGGCCACAGGAGGGGACAGCTCCACGGACCAGGAGGAACCACAGAGCCTGACTGGGACAGAAGGCGAGGAGTCGGAGGGACCCAGTGGCACGGAGGGCGAGTGGTGCCACACCGAGGAGTCCTCAGCACCATCCACCGCAGCTGAGGGCCACAGCAGCTTGGAGGATGACTCCCTTGTGGAGGCGGGTGTCAGCAGCCACCAAACCCCAGTTAGTGAGGCTGTCCCCGCCACCACCACCACCACCACCATCACCACCCTCCCATCAGCTCCCATTCTAGAGGTCCGTGGAGGCTCCTGTGTTCGGGAGCATGTCTCCTTTGTGCCAGGCACCGCACCCCCTGCCCCTGTGTCCCCTGCTGCCCTCAGTGTGGAGTCTGTGGACTTGCTTCAACAGATCCATGTAGGGCAGACATCAATGCTGAGTGTCCTCCATACACACACCAGTCTGTTGACACAACTGCTGTTGTTCATGGAGGGCATTTCATCGGGCTTGTCTGCCCTAGAGAGGACCGATCAGTCCATGGCCTCCTCTCTAACAGCAGCAGTGTCCCTCCTCCAACAGTCCCTCACCCCTCCTACCCCTGCCCCATCCACAATTCCTAGCACCCTACCTGTCCGAAGCACACACACACCAGCACATTCACCCAAACCCACAGACACAGGCAGCACAGAAACACCCAAACAAAGGTCTAGACGTGCACACAAGCAACCTCAGGGGAATGATACCATACTCACAGGGAATGGTTTGCAAACACACACACTGGCATCCACAACCACTCCATAGTCCTCCGATACCTCTCCCTCCAAGATCCCTTCCCTTGCCTCACCTGCAACCCCATCTCCCCAGAAGCTCTTCCTCTGTGACCTTGGCCTCTTCCCCACCGATCCAGCAGATCCAGCTTACAAGGGGAAGAGGAAGTCCCAACATACAGAGGGGAGTGCCCCTCACACCCGGACACCCTCCCCCAGGCGCAGTCAGACTGAGGCACCCACCCGCAAGTCCCCCCGGATCCGGAAGAGCAAGACCCCACCCCGCAGCTCCACAACACAGTCTCCGTCCTCCATCCCCCAGGCCACCACTCCAGAGGTTACCCCGCCACACCATGCCCCAGGTTCCCCCACCCACAGATACACCATCCCCAAAATGCTCTGTCCCTCACCCCCTACCACTTGCTCTTCCACCCCCACCCCCCCGGGCAGACTGTTTGTGCCACTGATGTGAGGGCCGTGGACCACCCCTCTGTCCTGCCGACCTCACCTGAACTCCATTCCGCTCCCATGGAGTTGGGCACTGCAGTGGAGTCCACGACCACCCCGTCTGACTTGGGCACTGCAGTGGGGACCCAGTCCACTCCATCTGACCTGCCCACTGCAGTTGTGCCAGCACCCACCCCATCTGACTTGTGCCCCACATTTGTGACTGCACCCACTATGCAAGACACCTCCACTGCAGTTGCCAGTGACTCTCCTGCATCCACCACCCCTTCACTGCCTCCTTCTGCTGAGCCCTGATCCTGTCCATGCGGTGCCTGGCCTGCCCCCATGTATGCCCCTCCGAGTGGATGTCCCCTGTCCTTGCCAGTGCAGGCAAGCAACGTGTGACAGTTGTCACTCAAATCAAATTGTTGACATTTGGATATGGACTGGCCAGTGGACTTTGTTTTTACATGACTTTGAATTTGCATTTCAATTTGGCTGAATAAAGCATGTGTATTTATCCTTGTGAATTTGATTTAGCTGTACATTATGTTGATGATGTTTACCATGACCTTGCAGTTATAATGCTGGATTTCCAATGTTGAATACTGAGGTGTTGATGTGAGGTACTCCATGTGGTCCATGAGATATGTATCCTATTCTGGTCGGTATCCATGTCATCCTTTGCAGCTGACTGGGTGTGTCATGGTTAACAATTTGAGAACATCTCTGTAAACATTTCATTTGCATGGTCACATCTGTGGCTTGCACACATGCACATATGATGTGCTTCCCATTGTACAATTTGTCTATTTCCCTGACTGTGGGCGCATCTCCACTGGACCTGCAGGTGTGGGCATCATTGGTGTAGGAGCAACTAGATCCTCTGTGCAACTTGCTGGACATATGTATTGGGTATGTGCAGAAGACTTAAGAGACACTCCCGTACCCAGGCTGTTGTGACCAGAGCCTTCATTGGGTGGTAACTGATGGCTGACTGACCAAGTGTTCTGCTGACATGACTGAGACCTGCTGGGACTATGTTTGGCACAGCTGAGCTTCCACAGGAGTTGAGTCCCCTCAAGTAAGTGTGTTGTTCTGTGACATTGCCTGGGCCCATGGTGTGTGTTGTGTGAGCATGTGTTTGTGTGTGTCTACATCCCTTTTCATACACAGGCAGTGTTCCCTTGATATGTTCCTGTTGTTGATGCTTGCTGAGTTGTACTGTGTTCATCCCACATCTTTGTCCTGGGCTACCAGATGTGTGGGTGCATGACACACTACTGTTAATTGGTGTTTCATCATTGGGATTTGTCAGTTCTGAGTGGTGATGATGTGGTTAGACGCAGATGGGACACAGTCAGGTGTCCCAAAGGCACTTGTTTGTTCGCAATATCATGTAGTTGTCCCTCGGTGGTACCTTTCAGTGATTGAGACATGTGTATGTGTGTGTGACTGCTCCCACTCGTCAGGTTCAGGGCTGCAATGTTGGCAGGTGTCAGCATGTGTGCCTTGTGGTTCTCCTTGGCTTCTGCATTGTCCTGGGACTGTGGCAGTGATTCCGATGGTTAAGGGAGCTTTGACGTCATGGCCATGTACCGCATACTGTGCAGTATGTCTGTCATTCACCAGGGTTGTAGACTGTCCTTGTGTGATGAGTCTGTGCACCTTAGTTCCTCCCAACATTACTGTGTTTGTCATGGGTGCATGTGCAATGTCTGTGGGCGCATCTCCACTGGACCTGCAGGTGTGGGCATCATTGGTGTAGGAGCAACTAGGTCCTCTGTGCAACTTGCTGGACATATGTATTGGGTATGTGCAGATGACTTAAGGGACACTCCCGTACCCAGGCTGTTGTGACCAGAGCCTTCATTGGGTGGTAACTGATGGCTGACTGACCAAGTGTTCTGCTGACATGACTGAGACCTGCTGGGACTATGTTTGGCACAGCTGAGCTTCCACAGGAGTTGAGTCCCCTCAAGTAAGTGTGTTGTTCTGTGACATTGCCTGGGCCCATGGTGTGTGTTGTGTGAGCATGTGTTTGTGTGTGTCTACATCCCTTTTCATACACAGGCAGTGTTCCCTTGATATGTTCCTGTTGTTGATGCTAGCTGAGTTGTACTGTGTTCATCCCACATCTTTGTCCTGGGCTACCAGATGTGTGGGTGCATGACACACTACTGTTAATTGGTGTTTCATCATTGGGATTTGTCAGTTCTGAGTGGTGATGATGTGGTTAGACGCAGATGGGACACAGTCAGGTGTCCCAAAGGCACTTGTTTGTTCGCAATATCATGTAGTTGTCCCTCGGTGGTACCTTTCAGTGATTGAGACATGTGTGTGTGACTGCTCCCACTCGTCAGGTTCAGGGCTGCAATGTTGGCAGGTGTCAGCATGTGTGCCTTGTGGTTCTCCTTGGCTTCTGCATTGTCCTGGGACTGTGGCAGGGATTCCGATGGTTAAGGGAGCTTTGACGTCATGGCCATGTACCGCATACTGTGCAGTATGTCTGTCATTCACCAGGGTTGTAGACTGTCCTTGTGTGATGAGTCTGTGCACCTTAGTTCCTCCCAACATTACTGTGTTTGTCATGGGTGCATGTGCAATGTCTGTGGGCGCATCTCCACTGGACCTGCAGGTGTGGGCATCATTGGTGTAGAAGCAACTAGGTCCTCTGTGCAACTTGCTGGACATATGTATTGGGTATGTGCAGATGACTTAAGGGACACTCCCGTACCCAGGCTGTTGTGACCAGAGCCTTCATTGGGTGGTAACTGATGGCTGACTGACCAAGTGTTCTGCTGACATGACTGAGACCTGCTGGGACTATGTTTGGCACAGCTGAGCTTCCACAGGAGTTGAGTCCCCTCAAGTAAGTGTGTTGTTCTGTGACATTGCCTGGGCCCATGGTGTGTGTTGTGTGAGCATGTGTTTGTGTGTGTCCATATCCCTTTTCATACACAGGCAGTGTTCCCTTGATATGTTCCTGTTGTTGATGCTTGCTGAGTTGTACTGTGTTCATCCCACATCTTTGTCCTGGGCTACCAGATGTGTGGGTGCATGACACACTACTGTTAATTGGTGTTTCATCATTGGGATTTGTCAGTTCTGAGTGATGATGATGTGGTTAGACGCAGATGGGACACAGTCAGGTGTCCCCAAGGCACTTGTTTGTTCGCAATATCATGTAGTTGTCCCTCGGTGGTACCTTTCAGTGTCTGAGACATGTGTATGTGTGTGTGACTGCTCCCACTCATCAGGTTCAGGGCTGCAATGTTGGCAGGTGTCAGCATGTGGGCCTTGTGGTTCTCCTTGGCTTCTGCATTGTCCTGGGACTGTGGCAGGGATTCCAATGGTTAAGGGAGCTTTGACGTCATGGCCATGTACCGCATACTGTGCAGTATGTCTGTCATTCACCAGGGTTGTAGACTGTCCTTGTGTGATGAGTCTGTGCACCTTAGTTCCTCCCAACATTACTGCGTTTGTCATGGGTGCATGTGCAATGTCACCTGTCCATGTGGGATTCACAGATACACATTGGTGCAGTTCAGGGTGTGTGGTGTTGATGGTGGACAGATGTGAATGTTTGCATGGATGGGCCCCTAGCTCCCGTTTGTCCATGGATGATGGGCCATGCTGAGTGATTTGTGTTTGTGTAGGTGTGATGTACGTTTGTGGCACAGGACACATGTCTGGGTTTCACAGTTTGTACGACATCTACCTTTGTCATCGCAGTGGACGTATCATGCATGCTTGTGTCACCCCAATGTCGGGTTCCTGGGGGTAGTGCTGTTGTGTGTCAGTCTCTTGCTGTGTTAGTTGCTGTCACATGTGTCTGTTGTGCTCCCTCTCATCTCACAATGCCTGATTGCCCACTAAGGGGGACCCAAGGATGGGTTACTTTTGTATGGCACTGTGTCCACATCTGTCTCACTGTGGTTCAGCCCCCCTCATGTGTTGTGTAGTCACCTGTGGTTACTGAGCCACACACACACATGTGTCAGATGTGCAGTGTGAGGTTGCCTGTTTGTGTTTGTGTTTGTGCATCTGCACCAGTGCATTGGTATTGCTGTTGTGGGCCATTGTCTGGATGTTGTTTTTGTGATTTTCCCTGCTGTCCGTGTGAGTCATATCACATCATTCTGCACATTCATCCTGGTTGTTAGGCCCCATTGCTGGCATGGAATGGGAGTTTGTGACCTAACACCTACAGTCTACACATGATGTTTTGATTTGTGTGTCTATTTTCGAGATGTTTGTATGCTTTGTGATGGTCACTTCTGCTTTTGTGTCATTGTACACTGTATGCAATGTCAGCCCCCATGGGTGGTGCTTGTCTGCACATGGCCGAGAGTATGTTAGGTTTTCACAGCACTGTTAGCCTCACCACATCTCTGTGGGTATGGGACACAACCTCTACTTTGCCCCAAAAGTGTTTCATGTGTTGGGACCAGGAATCATACATGCTGTTTGGCATTTGCAGCTTTGACCATGATGACACTTACCTTTTGGTCACTGTGATGAGGGAGGTTTTAGACCCCATCACCACAATGCTCAACATTTGCTGCAGTTTGGAACACCGCACTTAACTTTTGTTCTACACAGTGAGGGGGTGTTAGTGAACATTGACACAGTGCTATTGTGATGCTTGCCTTGTGTAGGCCACACTCAGTTTTTGTTCACACATGTGATGGTAGTTGCATTGTATGTTCGAAGTCATATTCACTGTTGTGAGCATTTGTCACAGACTACACACTGTTGTCATGAAGTTAGGGGGGATGTATTTTGCAGACATACCTAATGTTGGTGTATGATGGATGTGTGGCACATCACCCATCCTATGGGTGGGGGTGGCAGGAGTGTTGGGCAACATACGCCCTATGGGTGGGGGTGGCAATAGTGATGGGCAACATACCTCCTATGAGTGGGGGTGGCAGGAGTGATGGGCAACAGGTACCCTATGAGTGGGGGTGGCAGGAGTGATGGGCAACAGGTCAGCTAAGAGTGGGGGTGGCAGGAGTGATGGGCAACAGGTCTCCTATGGGTGGGGGTGGCAGGATTGATGGGCAACATAAGCCCTATGAGTGGGGGTGGCAGCAGTGATGGGCAATATAAGCCCTGTGAGTGGGGGTGGCAGGAGTGATGGGCACCATAAGCCCTATGGGTGGGGGTGGCAGGAGTGATGAGCAACAGGTCCCCTATGGGTGGGGGTGGCAGGAGTAATGGGCAACATAAGCCCTATGAGTGGGGGTGGCAGGAGTGATGGGCAACAGGTCAGCCAAGAGTGGGGGTGGCAGGAGTGATGGGCAACAGGTGCCCTGTGAGTGGGGGTGGCAGTAGTGATGGGCAACATAAGCCCTATGAGTGGAGGTGGCAGTAGTGATGGGCAACAGGTTCCCTAGGATTGGGGGTGGCAGGAGTGATGGGCAACAGGTCCCCTATGGGTGGGGGTGGCAGAAGTGATGGGCAACATAAGCCCTATGAGTGGGGGTGGCAGGAGTGATGGGCAACAGGTCCCCTATGGGTCGGGGTGGCAGGAGTGGTGGGCAACATACCCCCTATGAGTGGGGGTGGCAGGAGTGATGGGCAACAGAAGCCCTATGAGTGGGGGTGGCAAGAATGATGGGCAACAGGTCCCCTATGGGTGGGGGTGGCAGGAGTGATGGGCAACATACCCCCTATGAGTGGGGGTGGCAGGAGTGATGGGCAACATAAGCCCTATGAGTGGGGGTGGCAGGAGTGATGGGCAACATAAGCCCTATGGGTGGGGGTGGCAGGAGTGATGGGCAACAGGTCCCCTATGGGTGGGGGTGTCAGGAGTGATGGGCAACATAAGCCCTATGAGTGGGGGTGGCAGGAGTGATGGGCAACATAAGCACTATGGGTGGGGGTGGCAGGAGTGATGGGCAACAGGTCCCCTATGAGTGGGGGTGGCAGTAGTGATGGGCAACATAAGCCCTATGGGCGGGGGTAGCAGGAGTGATGGGCAACAGGTCCCCTATGGGTGGGGGCGGCAGTAGTGATGGGCAACATAAGCCCTATGAGTGGGGGTGGCAGGAGTGATGGGCAACCTAAGCCCTATGGGTGGGGGTGGCAGGAGTGGTGGGGGTGGCAGGAGTGATGGGCAACATAAGTCCTATGGGTGGGGGTGGCAGGAGTGATGGGCAACATATGCCCTATGGGTGGAGGTGGCAGTAGGGATGGGCAACATAAGCCCTATGAGTGGGGGTGGCAGGAGTGATGGGAAACAGGTCCCTTATGGGTGGGGGTGGCAGGAGTGATGAGCAACATAAGCCCTATTGGTGGGGGTGGCAGTAGTGATGGGCAACAGGTCCCCTATGAGTGGGGGTGGCAGGAGTGATAGGCAACATAAGCCCTATGAGTGGGGGTGGCAGGAGTGATGGGCAACAGGTCCCCTATGGGTGGGGATGGCCGGAGTGATGGACAACATACCCCCTATGATTGGGGGTGGTAGTGGTGATGGCCATGCAACCCCTATGGTGGCCTGTTGCTAGTGGACAGGATATGGATCCTCTGGGTGTGTGTGACATTTGGCGGGTACGTGTCGTTTGTTTGTGTGGTGGGTGTCTGACTTACCGTCTGCGCCGCCCGCGTCTGTTCCTGATCCGGTCATAGATGTACAGTACTGGTATGACCTGCGCGATTGGATTCATGATGTGTTTGTCTCGGACACGCTGCTTGTTGCTCCGTCTCGTACCCATTGCTAGCTTGTCCGTCTCATAGCCGTGGATTGTGTTCTGGCGCGAATCGTACCTGATATGCTTCTTTTCCGGATGCTGTGACGTGCTGTACGTGGTGACCTGTCCGGCGCGTATGATTTGCGCATCGTACTTGTCCGGCCGGAAACTGCTATGGGAACTGCTTCCGGGCGACTCGGTTTGGCAATCGGAGGTACGGCTCGTACGGAAAATGAAGCTTGAATCGCAGCCTACGTGTCGGTCAAATTTGTCTCAGTTATGCGCATCGTACTTAATCACCCGGACGGACCGGCTCCGGGTACGAGTCGGTCGCAAGGTAAGGCTAGGAACAGCTCTCGGAGAGCGGTCCGACCCGGATCGGAATCGACCCCATAGTAGCCTTGGTCCTGTTGGATGCTTTCTACTGCCCATGAAACAATCAACTATAAAATCTTGTTCAATCATGTGGAAGATGCTGACATAAACAGCCGTACTTTAAAATGGATTTATTCCTTCCTTAAGAACCATACCCAAGTTGTTCATCTTGACTCATTTAACCCCTTCGCTTCCAGGCCTTTTCCCCCTCCTGTGCCACGCCTTTTTTTGGCTATTTGGGGTAGTGCGCGCTGAGGCCCCTGTAACTTTTTGACCACATAAGGTATCCACGCCAAATTTGCGTCCTTTTCTTCCAACATCATGGGGATTCTAAAGGTACTAAGGGTATGTGGATTCCCCTGGAGGGGTCACAGAAATCGTGAATCATGCGAAATTTTTAACACATTGTAATCATGCGTGATTCCTACAAGCAAACAAAAATTATGTTATTTAAAGTTCATGTTCGACTGTAAATATACTTATGGAAGTCATTTTCATACGCTTTTATGTAAAAACCCTAGTATCTTTAGATTAAGCACTTTGCACTTTATGGAAAACCAATCCTGGTTATTCTCGAATATTTTGATTTCAAGCCAGTTCGGAGTCATTTATATGCTAAAGCTGCCAAAAGTATACAGGCATTATACACTTCGAGCATTAGGGAAATAGTTATGTTGCAGCTTATGATAGTGCCAGGCTTTTAACCGCTATAATGTGAATTTTAATGAGGGACCAGTTCCATATATGTAAATAGACTATATATATTCTTTCTTTGTCTGTATTGATGCTTTTATGATTCTGTGATTCAAATAAAGATATATATTGATTGATTGATTGAGAGCCAAAATACAGCAAAATTTAGTTTTTTGGGGGAAAAATGGGAAAAACGGGCTGCAAATGAAAGCATCTGGGTTTATCCCTGCAAATGTTTCCAAAAAAGGTTTGTGGGGCTGAAATCACCATTTTCCCAGCTTTTAGGGGATACCATACTTTTGTCAGAAACCCAACATTTTTTACACAGTTTTGGCATTTTACTGGGACATAGCCTATTTTTGCTATTTTTTGTGCTTTCGACCTCCTTCCAGTTAATGGTAAAAATGGGTACAAAAGCAATAATGGATCCTGGAAAGCTATACATTTTAAAGAAGTAGACAAAATTCTGAATTCAGCAAGGGGTCATTTGTGTAGATCCATCAAGGTTTCTTTATAGAAACTAACAGGTAAATAAAGGATAAATTGAAAATTTGTTGAAAAAAAAAGCCTTGTTCTGTCAACGTTTTCACCTGTAACTTCTTCTAATTATGACAGATCTTTGAAAGCAATATACCGTTACATCCGCTGGACATTACTGGTTGTGGGGATATATTGGACTTGTAGGTTCACCAAGAACCCGACGAACCCAGAGCCAAAATCTGAGCAGTAACTTGCAATGGATTTTTTATTATGTACCGGGTATATAGTAAGTATTCTGTAAAAATGTGTACATGGAAAAATCGGTATGAAAGACACCTATGTATTTCTGAAATGGGAACAAAATATTAAGGGTGGGCGTAGTGGGCGTAGTGGGGCTACGTGAAGCAGCACGTAGTGTGCCCAAATCTACGCACACTACGCGCTTCGCGTAGCCCCACTACGTGCCACCCACCTCCCACCCGCCATTCTTTTAAATATTATAAGCAATGAAAAATAAAGTAAAAGTAAGTCGACTTACCCGTAAGCGCGGCGTCTCCGGGGCTCCCTCTTTCAGTTTCTAATTTCTTCTGGCAAATGCGCATGCGCGGACGCCCGCGCATGCGCATTTCTCGCGAGAAATGCGCATGCGCGGGTGTCCGCGCATGCGCATTTGCCAGAAGAAATTAGAAACTGAAAGAGGGAGCCCCGGAGACGCCGCGCTTACGGGTAAGTCGACTTACTTTACTTTATTTTTCATTGCTCATATATTTAAAAGAAGGGCGGGCGGGAGGTGGGTGGCGGGTGGCAAGCAGCTACGCTTCGCCCTCGGCGTGTGCGTAGCGCTGCCCTGCTTTGCCTACTTCGGAAAGTGCGAAGCAGGCAGCGCTACGTACACTACGTGGGCGAAGCGTAGTGCTACGCCCGGGGTTACAAAATATAGAGTTTAGAAACAGTAGATATTTGCACATTTCTGAAATTGGGAATACTTATACTAGCATGAGAATTATCTGTCATTTTTTAGAATGACTTCTTTTTTACACAATGTCTTTCATTTGGAAGGCAGAAATGCATCGAAAGTCAATAGGTAATAACAGTTCCTTTACAAATCTGAATTACCCAAAGTCTCCCGATAAAAATGACACCTCACTTGTATGGGTAGGCATAGTGCCCACGACAGGAAATGGCTCAAAACCCAACGTGAACACACACATTTTCACAATTCAAAATGACCCTTTTTTGGCAAAGTGCCTAGCTGTAGTTTTTTAACCATAGCTCTGCCGGCACCTAGGGAAACATAGCAAACCTATACATTTTTGAAAACTAGACACCCAGGGGAATCCAGGATGGGGTGACTTGACTGCCTCCCATCAGGTTCCGTTACCCAGAATCCCTCGCAAACCTAACAAATTGCCAAAAAACACCACATTTTCCCCACATTTCTCTGGTGGAAAGTTCTGGAATCTGCATGGATCCACAAATTTCCACCCACCCCACGGTCCCCAAAGTCTTCCAAGAAAAATGGTACCTCACTTGTGTTGGTCGGCCTAGTGCCCGTGACACGAAACGGCGCAAAACGTAACATGGACACACCTCAATTTCGCAGCGAAAAATGACCCTTTTTTGGCAAAGTGCCTAGCTGTAGTTTTTGAACCATAGCTCTGCTGGCACCTAGGGAAACCTAGCAAACCTATACCTTTTTGAAAACTAGACACCCAGGGGAATCCAGGATGGGGTGAATTGACTGCCTCCCACCAGGTTCTGTTACCCGGAATCCCTTGCAAACCTAAACTTTTGTAAAAAAACACCACATTTTCCTCACATTTCTGTGGTTTAAAGTTCTGGAATTTGTGTGGATCCACAAATTTCTACCCACCCCGCGTTCCCCAAAGTCTTCCGAGAAATATGGTACCTCACTTGTGTGGGTCGGCCTAGGGCCCGCAACAGGAAACGGTGCAAAATGCAACATGGACACACCTCAATTTCGCAGTGAAAAATGACCCTTTTTTGGCAAAGTGCCTAGCTGTAGTTTTTGAACCATAGCTCTGCCGGCACCTAGGGAAACCTAGCAAACCTATACATTTTTGAAACCTAGACACCCAGGGGAATCCAGGATGGGGTGACTTGACTGCCTCTCACCAGGTTCTATTGCCCAGAATCCCTTGCAAACCTAAACTTTTGTAAAAAAAAAACACATTTTCCTCACATTTCTGTAGTTTAAAGTTCTTGAATTTGTGTGGATCTACAAATTTCTACCCACCCCGCGTTCCCCAAAGTCTTCCGAGAAATATGGTACCTCACTTGTGTGGGCCGGCCTAGGGCCCGCAACAGGAAACGGTGCCAAACGCAACATGGACACACCTCAATTTCGCAGTGAAAAATGACCCTTTTTTGGCAAAGTGCCTAGCTGTAGTTTTTTAACCATAGCTCTGCCGGCACCTAGGGAAACCTAGCAAACCTATACATTTTTGAAAACTAGACACCCAGGAGAATCCAGGATGGGGTGACTTGACTGCCACCCATCAGGTTCCGTTACCCAGAATCCCTTGCAAACCTAACAAATTGCCAAAAACACCACATTTTCCCCACATTTCTCTGGTGGAAAGTTCTGGAATCTGCATGGATCCACAAAATTCCACCCACCCCACGGTCCCCAAAGTCTTCCAAGAAAAATGGTACCTCACTTGTGTGGGTCGGCCTAGTGCCCGTGACACGAAACAGCGCAAAACGTAACATGGACACACCTCAATTTCGCAGCGAAAAATTACCCTTTTTTGGCAAAGTGCCTAGCTGTAGTTTTTGAACCATAGCTCTGCTGGCACCTAGGGAAACCTAGCAAACCTATACCTTTTTGAAAACTAGACACCCAGGGGAATTCAGGATGGGGTGACTTGACTGCCTCCCACCAGGTTCTGTTACCCAGAATCCCTTGCAAACCTAAAAAATTGCCCAAAAAAACACATTTTCCCCATATTTCTGTGGTGGAAAGTTCTGGAATCTGCGTGGATCCACAAATTTCCACCCACCCCGTGTTCCCCAAAGTCTTCCGAGAAAAATGGTACCTCACTTGTGTGGGTCGGCCTAGAGCCCGCAACAGAAAACGGCGCAAAACGCAACGTGGACACATCTCAATTTCGCTGTGAAAAATGACCCTTTTTTGGCAAAGTGCCTAGCTGTAGTTTTTTAACCATAGCTCTGCCGGTACCTAGGGAAACCTAGCAAACCTATACATTTTTGAAGACTAGACACCCAGGGGAATCCAGGATTGGGTGACAGGGCTGCCTCCCACCAGGTTCTGTTACCCAGAATCCCTAGCAAACCTAAAAAATTGCCAAACAAACACATTTTCCCCACATTTCTGTGGTGGAAAGTTCTGGTATCTGCGTGGATCCACAAATTTCCACCCACCCTGTGTTCCCCAAAGTCTTCCGAGCAAAATGGTACCTCACTTGTGTGGTTCGGCCTAGTTCCCGGGACAGGAAATGGCGCAAAACGTAACGTGGACACACCTCAATTTCGCAGCGAAAAATGGCCCTTTTTTGGCAAAGTGCCTAGCTGTAGTTTTTGAACCATAGCTCTGCCGGCACCTAGGGAAACCTAGCAAACCTATACATTTTTGAAAACTAGACACCCAGGGGAATCCAGGATTGGATGACTTGACTACCTAACACCAGGTTCTGTTACCCAGAATCCCTAGCAAACCTAAACAATTGCCCCAAAAAAACACATTTTCCCCACATTTCTGTGGTGGAAAGTTCTTGAATCTGCATGGATCCACAAATTTCCACCAACCCCGTGTTCCCCAAAGTCTTCTGAGAAAAATGGTACCTCACTTGTGTGAGTCAGCCTAGTGCCCGCAACAGGAAACGGTGCAAAACGCAACATGGACACACCTCAATTTCGCAGTGAAAAATGACCCTTTTTTGGCAAAGTGCCTAGCTGTAGTTTTTGAACCATAGCTCTGCCGGCACCTAGGGAAACCTAGCAAACCTATACATTTTTGAAAACGAGACACCCAGGGGAATCCAGTATGGGATGACTTGACTGCTACCCAGAATCCCTTGCAAACCTACAAAATTGCCAAAAAAAACACATTTTCCCCACATTTCTCTGGTGGAAAGTTCTGGAATCTGCGTGGATCCACAAGTTTCCACCCACCCCATGGTCCCCAAAGTCTTCCGAGAAAAATGGTACCTCACTTGTGTGGGTCGGCCTAGTGCCCGTGACACGAAACGGCGCAAAACGTAACATGGACACACCTCAATTTCGCAGTGAAAAATGACCCTTTTTTGGCAAAGTGCCTAGCTGTAGTTTTTGAACCATAGCTCTGCTGGCACCTAGGGAAACCTAGCAAACCTATAAATTTTTGAAAACTAGACACCCAGGGGAATCCAGGATGGGGTGACTTGACTGCCTCCCACCAGGTTCTGTTACCCAGAATCCCTAGCAAACCTAAAAATTTGCCAAACAAACACATTTTCCCCACATTTCTGTGGTGGAAAATTCTGGAATCTGCGTGGATCCACAAATTTCCACCCACCCCGTGTTCCCCAAAGTCTTTCGAGAAAAATGGTACCTCACTTCTGTGCGTCGGCCTAGTGCCCGCGACACGAAACGGCGCAAAACGTAACATGACACCCAGGGGAATCCAGGATGGGGTGACTTGACTGCCTCCCACCAGGTTCTGTTACCAAGAATCCCTAGCAAACCTAAACAATTGCCCCAAAAAAACACATTTTCCCCACATTTCTTTGGTGGAAAGTTCTTGAATCTGCATGGATCCACAAATTTCCACCCACCTCGTGTTCCCCAAAGTCTTCCGAGAAAAATGGTACCTCACTTGTGTGGGTCGGCCTAGTGCCCACGACAGGAAACGGCGCAAAACGCAATGTGGACACACCTCAATTTCGCTGTGAAAAATGACCCTTTTTTGGCAAAGTGCCTAGCTGTAGTTTTTGAACCATAGCTCTGCCGGCACCTAGGGAAACCTAGCAAACCTATACAGTTTTTTAAAACTAGACACCCAGGGGAATCCAGGATTGGGTGACTTGACTGCCTCCCACCAGGTTCTGTTACCCAGAATCCCTAGCAAACCTAAAAAATTCCCAAACAAACACATTTTCCCCACATTTCTGTGGTGGAAAGTTCTGGAATCTGCGTGGATCCACAAATTTCCACCCACCCTGTGTTCCCCAAAGTCTTCCGTGAAAAATGATACCTCACTTGTGTGGGTCGGCCTAGTTCCCGCGACAGGAAACGGCGCAAAACGTAACGTGTACACACCCCAATTTCGCAGTGAAAAATGACCCTTTTTTAGCAAATTGCCTAGCTGTAGTTTTTGATCCATAGCTCTGCCGGCACCTAGGGAAACCTAGCAAACCTATACATTTTTGAAAACTAGACACCCAGGGGAATCCAGGATTGGGTGACTTGACTACCTCCCACGAGGTTCTGTTACCCAGAATCCCTAGCAAACCTAAAAAATTGCCCAAAAAAACACATTTTCCCCACATTTCTGTGGTGGAAAGTTCTGGAATCTGCGTGGATCCACAAATTTCCACCCACCCTGTGTTCCCCAAAGTCTTCTGTGAAAAATGGTACCTCACTTGTGTGGGTCGGCCTAGTTCCCGCGACAGGAAATGGCGCAAAACATAACGTGGACACACCCCAATTTCGCAGTGAAAAATGACCCTTTTTTGGCAAAGTGCCTAGCTGTAGTTTTTGAACCCTAGCACTGCCGGCACCTAGGGAAACCTATTAAACCCACACATTTATGAAAACTAGATACCCGGGGGATTCCAGGGAGGTATGGCTTGTGTGGATCCCCCAACGTTTCCTTACCCAGAATGCCCTGCAAACCTCAGATTTTGCTGAAAAAATCACCTTTTTCACACATTTTTGTGTGGGAAAATTGTGGCATCACCGGGCTGACACAAATTTACTACTACCCAGCGTTCCCCCGGGTCTCCCGATAAAAACTGTGCCTTACTTGTGTGGGAGGCCCAAGTACCCGCGACAGGAAAGGGCCCACAACGTAGTGAGGCGACATAAAATTTGCCTATCTCAAAATGACCTGGTTTTGCAAGGGGGGTCACTTGGATTTTTTGGCCCAGTGCTCGGCGGCCACCTAGGGAAACCTACCAAACACACACATTTCTGAAAACTAGACACCCGGGGGATTCCAGGGAGGTATGGCTTGCATGGATCCCCCAACATTTCCTTACCCAGAATGCCCTGCAAACATCAAATTTAGCTGAAAAAATAACCTTTTTCACACTTTTTTGTGTGGGAAAGTTGTGGCATCACCGGGCTGACACACATTTCCTACCACCCAGCGTTCCCCCGGGTCTCCCGATAAAAACGGTGCCTCACTCGTGTGGGAGGCTCAAGTACCCGCGACAGGCAAGGGCCCACAACGTAGTGCGGCGACATGAAAATTGCCTATCTCAAAACGACCTGGTTTTGCAAGGGGGGTCACTTGGTTTTTTGGCCCGGTGCTCGGCGGCCACCTAGGGAAACCTACCAACCCACACATTTCTGAAAATTAGACACCCGGGGGATTCCAGGGAGGTATGGCTTGTGTGGATCCCCCAAAGTTTCCTTACCCAGAATGCCCTGCAAACCTCAAATTTAGCTGAAAGAAATCACCTTATTCACATATTTTTGTGTGGGAAAGTTGTGGCATCACCGGGCTGACACAAATTTCCTACCACCCAGCATTCCCCCAGGTCTCCCGATAAAAATGGTGCCTCACTCGTGTGGGAGGCCCAAGTACCCACGACAGGCAAGGGCCCACAACGTAGTGAGGCGACATGAAAATTGCCTATCTCAAAACGACCTGGTTTTGCAAGGGGGGTCACTTGGGTTTTTGGCCCCGTGCTCGGCCGCCACCTAGGGAAACCTACCAAACCCACACATTTCTGGAAATTAGACACCCGGGGGATTCCAGGGAGGTATGGCTTGCGTGGATCCCCCAAAGTTTCCTTACCCAGAATGCCCTGCAAACCTAAAATTTAGCTGAAAAAATCCCCCTTTTCACAAATTTTTGTGTGGGAAAGTTGTGGCATCATCTGGCTGACATAAATTTCGTACCACCCAGCGTTCCCACGGGTCTCCCGATAAAAACGGTGCCTCACTCGTGTGGGAGGCCCAAGTACCCGTGACAGGCAAGGGCCCACAACGTAGTGAGGCGACATGAAAATTGCCTGTCTCAAAATGACCCGGTTTTGCAAGGGGGGTCACTTGGTTTTATGGCCCGGTGCTCGGCGGCCCCCAAGGGAAACCTACCAAACCCACACATTTCTGAAAACTAGACACCCGGGGGATTCCAGGGAGGTATGGCTTGCATGGATTCCCCAACGTTTCCTTGGGGTGGGGTGGGGGCATGGGCCTGCCCGTTTTGGGCAGCCCCCAACCCTAATTTTTTTTTTTTTAATTCCCTGGTGTCTAGTGGGCTTTTTGCCCCCCCGGGGGGGGGGCAGATTGGGGGCCAATGCCCCATCTGCCCCCCGGGGGGGCAGAAAGGCTGTAATGGTGGCGAGTGGGTGGGGGCATTGGCGTGCCCATTTAGGGCAGCTCCCACCCTAAAAAACCCTAAAAACAACTCCCTGGTGTTTAGTGGGCTTTCTGCCCCCTCCCGAAGGGGCAGATTAGGGGCCACTGGCCCATCTGCCCCCGGGGGGGGCAGAAAGACTGTAATAATTGGGGGGTGGAGCTGGGGCATGGGCTTGCCCATTTTGGGCAGCCCCCACCCCTTTGTTTTTTTTTTTAATTCCCTGGTGTCTAGTGGGGTACTGCCCCCATCTGCCCCCCAGGGGGGGCTAAAAGACTCAATGGTGCCACAATAATCAGGGGGGAGCAAAGGCCCTTGCCCAAGGGGCCGCTCCCCCCTCCCTGGTATCTTGTGGGTGGATCCCTACTTGGGGATCGCCCTACTGTGGGGATACACTGGGGAGATTCTCCCCTTTCCAACGATACCTCTCCTGTCTTTCTATGTGCTCAGGGGGCTGAGATAGCCAAGTGAAACTGAAAGGAGCCTCTTGGCTCATTTCAGTATCAGTTTCACTGTAATGACGTCGGCGCAACGTGCGCGCCAATCGTCATTACAGGGAAAGCAGGGTGGGGGGCCTCTGGAGCTGAGGAAGCTCTTCCCCAGCTCCCGAGGCTATTTTGAATTAAAGGGAATCCAGAGGGATTTCCCAGGGAATGCCTCATGACGAGCTGGAGTCGTCATGGGCACACGAGAACTGTGTGCCATGACGAGTCCAGCTCGTCATGGGCATTCAAGGGGTTAAAGCCAAGGGAGTCCTGGTTCAATGTGCTTTTGCCTCAAGGGTCTTCTCTTTCCCCATTCTCTTTAACTTTTATGTGAGGCCTCTCATTGAAGAACTTGGGAATAGAAAGTTTAATTTATACAACTATGTGGATGACTCACAGATTATTTTCCAGCTGGAGAATTCTATTGCCTCCCAGAAAAAGTTTAAACAGCTTTTGATACATCTGGGAGTGGATGGCCAAAAACCAATTTGAAACACAATTCTGATAAGACTGAAATTGTAATTCTACAAAATACAGACAGCTTATGGAGCCATTTATATTTGCCTCTTGAACTGGGACATGCTCCTGCTCCTACGCATTAAGCCAAAAGTCTCTGAGTCATCAGTGATAGTGACCTGGCCTTAAATTCACAAATTGGGTGCGGCGATCTTTCCTTACATATTAACATTGAGAGAGTTTTAATAAAATAACAATGTTTCTTTCAGGAGAAGCATTAAAAGTGGTCATGCTTGCTTTAGTAATATCTAAACTAGATCATGCAAACTGCATTTACTTGGGCCTCCCTAAAAAGTTGACCTACAGGTTACAAATGGTCCAGAATCGAGCAGCAAAATGTATCTATAAGGTGATAGATACCCACACATCTCACCCATGATCAGTGGACGTCATTGGTTGCCTGTGAAATATAGGATCAAACGTAAGATTTGATGCCTTACCTTCAAAGCTTTAGGAAGAGAGGAACCTCAATTTTTACAGAAAAAAATTCTAAAATATTGTGCAGTATGGAAACTTCACTCTCCAGCATTTCTGCTGGCGGTCCCTATATTTTGGAAATTGGAAATGAGTGGCTGTTCTATTTTTGGTCGTAGGCTCATAATCCCTCTTTTCGCCAAGAATGAAAAATGTGGCTTTTCAGACAAACCTGATCTGGTCATAAATTGTCAGGAAACATCCTTTACAACGCAGGCATTACAACACAGTGACTTTACAACGCAAGTATTACAACGCATGTACACTTACATCTCCTTATTTCACAAAGCATGCCATTACTACGCATATATAGGTACAACCCATGCTTTTACAACACATTGGTAAGTATTGTATGGTAAGTGTTTGTTATATTTTTAGATAATGCATGTTAAATAATTTAAGTAATATTTATTTGCAAAATATAATAATTTATGTATAGTTTGTTAGTTTGTATATATTTATATTGTTATCTAAGAGTTAATATGTTTGTTAATATTAATATATAATTTATGGAATAGTTATAAGTTATGAGTAGATTAATATTAATGCTACTGTTATAATTATTATGGAAATATTTATAGAAAAAATATTTTTAAAGAGAAGATTAAAATATTATATTCATTTATTACTTTTGTTGGTAAATATTTAATTCTGTTGATAATAATTATTTACTTAATTTTAAGGTTTAGGTTAAAAAATGTAGGAAATTAATATTCAGGTATAAATAATGTTTATAAGTATTTATTTGTTATGTAAAAACTTAAAGAAGGTATTATTAAAAACGAATTAAATATTATTCAATATTTTAAATAAAAAAGGACATAGATAAAAATAAAGTTAATGTTAGGTTTAAATACTATTACTGTTAATAGTAAATTGTGATTAATGATATATATATATACATATTTTAATGCAAAGTATATGGAATTAATTATTAGTAAAGGTAAAAACAAAATACATATATATATAAAAATGTTTAAATTAAAAAAATATTATTTGGTATTTTATATTTTCATTAAAGGTAACTTAATATGTACAAAGAAATAGGAAACAGGTCATTTCTTTTTCAGAATTATTTATTGTTAATTTAGCGTTTTTAGAATCATCGTAATAAATTGAGAAAAATATATAGAAAAATAGAGTATTTTTTAACATATTTTATTAAGATAGTTTTGTATTTTATTATGTAGAGTAATATTTTATAATACATATTTTAATAAGTTTCTTATGCTATTCTATTGTTTTCAATGAGAGAAAATGACCTTTTTTCATTTTTACTAAAACATATGACGGCGACGCGTAGACGTAAGTTTCATCATTATTGATGTGGTCACTCGAGAGAACAGAAGCAAGGGAGAGCTGCGTTAAGGCAAGATACATTTACATTCTTAAAATACATAGTGTAGTGGTTTATTGTAAGGAGAGATGAGGGAGGTATATCTATTTAGTAAAGGTATTTTACGTATGTTTCATGTGTTTTCACAAACTAATTTCCGCCATTACAGGTTGCAGTAGTAGTTCCACGTCAGGTCTTATAGTTCTAAAACTACATTTGTTGTGTTAAGTGATTAATGGTATATATATTAAACACTTAATAAAACAAAAGTGTTTTGAAATGTGTATCTTTTTGGTTTAGCGGTACGTTGTTTAATAAATAACACATTTTTATCAGTTTTGCGGTTAGATGTATTTAAACTTTGGTTAAACTGTTATACACTTTGGATGTGTTCATACATTTTTTTCTACAGGATTTTGGCTCTAGATGGATTTAATTTTTGTAATTTGTGGCGTTTTTTCTATGTAAAAAAAAAAAATTCAGGATTTTTTTCTTGGGTTTCTTTTTTTAAAATTTCTAGCGATATTGAAATGTTGTTGGATTTTGATTAGAAGTGGATTGCAATGTTGGAATTTGTTTAGTTTTTTCAGAAAAAAAATATATTTTTCGGGATTTTTTTATTGGGTGCATATTTTCACATATGCACTGATTTTAGTGTGCATATTAATATATTTTTTATCGGGTGATGGATTTTTTTAAATGAATTCACTGTTATTTACTATGGATTAAAGAAAAAAAGGACTCTTGGTGAAGTAATGGATGGAATTTAAGTCCAAGAGTTGAAGATAGAAAACTTCTGAAGGTAAGAAGACCCGACTTTTATTTCTAATTTTAATAGTTTTTGAATATGTTCAATTGAATTAGTAGGAGTTGTTTTAGGGTATATCAGACAAGTAAAATAAATGTGTTTTAAAAGTGCAGGATGTGTGTATGATTATCAAGGTAGTCTGAAGCCACTGTCAAAGAAAATTGTTGAATTACACCCAATAGTCTTTCTGACATTTCCTTGGTTCTGGTACAAATACGTGGGTTCAGACTACCTGTTAATGATTGCGCCATTCTCATTTCTTGGAAACTTTGCTCTAAATTCAAAATTGCCAAAAAATGAAGGAGTTGTGCCATCCCTCTATGGCATTGTTTGTTTTTGCTCCTCCTTCTAAGCAGGTCGAGTAACAGTTCCACCAGTCCACATGGAAATGTGGTCTCCTGCTCTGACCTGACCTGCTTAAATGGCCAATCCATGTGTCTTCAAAATAATTTAGTATAGGTGCCAATTTATCTTCATTTGCTGTAACATATACAGATTTAGTAATTGAAGTGTAGTATTCGTCAATACTGTAAGAAGGAACAAAGCAAAGTGCAGTTAGTTTTTGAGTTCAAACTGTAGTTTACTGTCTGATATATAATCCTCAATTAAGGATGTTTTTTGAAGTTTGTGCCAATATACCTGAGAAAATTGAAAGAAACATGCTTGAATTTGGGTTTCTGGATAGGTTTTTGTAATTGCAGTAATCATAGATATTTCAAAGTCAATTATTACTTTTCTAGGACTTTTGTTAGATGTTTTAGATTTTATCACTGATACGAATTCAGTGTATGTTGAGGATTGTTTATCAGGCAGTAAACTGTATACTAAGGGAATTACTGTATTGTTAATGTATGCGTGAATAGTGTATATTTGGTTGAATGTATGGGGCGTTCTTTTTAACATTCCATCCATCATCCAAGTATCGGGGTCTATTAGGATGGCAGATGGATGGCCGCCGCCGGGACGGCGGTGGCAACTGCCGGACCGGCGGCAGACATCCGCCCGCGATCGCAACCCTGAAAACCGCCGGTCCCATTGGCATGGCTGTGATGGCTGCGGCGGTGAGAATCACCGCCTGCCACTTTTCCGCCGGGCGGAACTAGACCGCTACAATGATGCCGGTGCAGGGCCAGGCTCCGCCCGGCATGATTATGATGCCGGCGGCAGCCAGCCTTTCTGCGGCGGTGGAACCGCCATGGAAAGGCATGCAGAGATTGTCTCTGGGGGCCCATTGTGGGCCCCCAATGTGTTGGGGGGTGTGGGTGTGGGTGCACTGGGGGTACCATGCCTCTGTACCAGGTGGCAGGCACTGTGCAGTGCCTGCCACACAGTGCAGTGACATGCATGACATGCTCCTTTTCACCACGGTGGTGCTGCTGGCAGCAGCAACCACCACAATGTTAATTGCCAGAATCCGACCGCCATGGTCGGATTTCGTCTGTGGAGCATCCTAATTGAACCAGCGGCTATGCCACGGTCCTTGCGGGCGGTCTTTTTCCACTACCATGGCGGTTGGGGAGAATTTCCAACCACCATCCTAATAGGCCCCTAACATTGTTTTCTAACCGTACTAAATTTTGTGGTGTGCTGAATATTAGGATTCTCTTTTGAGGGTTTTCATTATCATGCAATAGGAAAGGTTCATTAGAAGCAGTAACAGACAGTTCAGGTGGAATAATAATGTCGGAGTATGTTTGAGGCGTTAATCTTTGTGGGTTTCTTGTCTGTTTTTGACGTTGAAGAATTCTTCTCAAATTAGGTATTGTGGGCATACTACTTGCAACATGTGGGGGAATTTGTTGAGATACCTCCCTTAAAAGTGAACCACAGGGTTCATTGGAGGTGGATGCAATTTCTTTAATTTCATTTATTCTTTCACAAACTTCAATCTCCAATGCAGAGGCACAGTGGTTATGGTATGTGGTCCTTAAAACACAGTGTCCCCAAGAGTAACCGCTCTGCCTGTGCAATGGTTTGAGTAATATTGCATACACCTCCAATGACACCTGGGTTCAGATAGTCTCTCCTTACAATAAACATACGCACTATGGTTCAGCAGCCTGTTCCCTCTTTTGCTTTGGATGTATTTTGCTACTTTGGATGGTGTTGCCATTGTTTTCCTGTAAAGAGAAGAAATAAATAAACGATGTTATTTATTCAAAATTTAGTGATATATACCTGTTTAGAGGGAAAATGACAGTATGCTTATATTAGTTTTTTCACAGTTTACAATGTATGCATTTTCAATATCTGGTTATTTTTTTTTATTTTGATGTATCTCTATTTTTGTTGTATTTTAACTTAAACAATCCTGCTTTATTGGGAGGAATGAAATTTAATTAATTGTATAGGAAAACAAATCAATTTCTCTTACCTTTGAATTAGATGTTACAATGTTCTTTTGTGTTGGAAAATTAGGTGCCGATTCCGATCATGGAAAAACCGGGTACGAATCGTCGAACAGAGCGTTTTCTCCGTCCGACTCGTACCCGGGAAAAATACCTTACAAACATGCAAGTACCATTCGTACGGAAACACCATTTCCGTACGAATCGTACAAAACACCGACCGGCTAAAATATACCCACAATTCCGATCCGGGACACCGCGTACGCGACATTCGCATGGAGTCAGGCAGCTTTTTCTGGACCAGCAAATACGATTCGTACCCACAGCACTTCGCACGGCAATATTTTTACGGGACCCAAAAGGTGCCGGAAAAGCTAAGTACGCCACGATGCATGGCGAAAAGGGGGCCCGGTACGCACCATACCCCCATCCCTACACATCCGCACCGTACCCCCAGCCCCCCCCCCATGTCCGCTCCGAACCCTCACCCCGTATGTACGGTGCGTACCCCCACCCCACCCCGTATGTACGGAGCGTACCCCCACCCCACCCCGTAGGTACGGTGCGTACCCCCACCCCGTATGTAAATAATTATTGATGTGGAAATTACTTTGTTTTGGTTTGTTTCTTTCTTATTGTTTGAAGGTTTGAAAGCTGGAGAAAAAAAACTTGAACATTGTTAATATTTTATGTTGATGATGTATTTGTGTTTGTATGTTTTCTCATTTATTTGCTCCCCCTTGGTTGGTTATATTTCAGAGAATTACCTTGGTATATGATGTTGCTGCTGTCCAGTGGATTTTGAGATTTTTTTGTTGAGATGTTTTTTTTTGATGTTGTATTGTAGTAATCTGTTGATATAAAAATAAATTAGAGTAGGAAAAGTAATTTTAACGTTTTAATATTATCCATGTTTATTGAAAGAAGTCATTTTTAGAGTAAGAATATTTCTTTTAATCTCATCACTATCCAGCATTTTCTCTGAGTCAAGCATATTTTAGAGTAGGTATAGTAATATAAATATACTAGTATCCTGCACATTTTCAGAATCAAACACACTTTGGATTTGGAATAGTTATTTTAACTTAAACACTATCCAGCATTTTCTCTTAGGTAGGCATTTTTTGGAGTAGGAATAGTAATTTTAATGCATTATTATCATGCACATTTTCAGAATTAAGCACCTTTTGGAGTTGGAATAGTTATTTTAACCTAAACACTATCCACCATTTTCTGTGAGGCAAGCACCTTTTGGAGTTGGAATAGTTATTTTAACCTAAACAC
Source organism: Triturus cristatus (assembly GCF_964204655.1). NCBI lineage: Eukaryota > Metazoa > Chordata > Amphibia > Caudata > Salamandridae > Triturus > Triturus cristatus. The sequence goes on along the minus strand of NC_140592.1, from coordinate 1,001,910,637 downwards.
TATTCAGGATTTTCTCTTAGGGAAGCATCTTTTGGAGTAGGATTAGTAATTTTAAATACTACTATCCTGCACATTTTCTGAATCAAGCACCTTTTGGGGTTGGAATAGCTATTTTAACCTAAACACTATCCAGCATTTTCTGTGAGGCAAGTACCTTTTGGATTTGGAATAGTTATTTTAACCTAAACACTACCCAGCATTTTCTGTGAGGCGAGCACCTTTTGGAGTTGGAATAGTTATTTTAACCTAAACACTATTCAGGATTTTCTCTTAGGCAAGCATTTTTTGGAGTAGGAATAGTAATTTTAAATACTACTATCCTGCACATTTTCTGAATCAAGCACCTTTTTGAGTAGGAATAGTTATTTTAAATGTAACACTATCCAGCATTTTCTCACAGGCAAGAACACTTTGGAGTAAGAATAGTAATTTTAATACATTATTATTATGCACTATTTCAGAATCAAACACCTTTTGGAGTTAGAATAGTTATTTTAACCTAAACACTATCCAGCATTTTCTGTGAGGCAAGCACCCTTTGGAGTAGGAATAGTAATTTTAATATACTGCTATCCTGCACATTTTTTAATCAAGCACCTTTTGGAGTTGGAATAGTTATTTTAACCTAAATACTATCCAGCATTTTCTCTCAGGCAAGCACCTTTTGAAGTTGGAATAGTTATTTTAATCTAAACACTATCCAGCATTTTCTCTGGGTAAGCATCTTTGGAGTTGGAATAGTACTTTTTATCTAAACACTATACAGCATTTTCTGTGAGGTAAGCATTCTTTGGAGTAGAAATAGTAATTTTAATACATTATTGTCATGCATATTTTCTGAGTCAAACACCTTTTGGAGTTGGAAAATAAATTTTAACTTAAACACTATCCAGCATTTTCTCTTAGGTAAGTATTGTTTGTAGATGGAATAGTTATTTTAGCCTAAACACTATCCAGCATTTTCTCAGAGGGAAGCATACTTTGGGGCCGATTCCAATTCTGATCGGAAGGGCTCCGACCGATTCGGATCATGTCGGCCGGTTTCCTTTCCGACCGGGTTCGGTCGGAAAGGAATCCGACACGGATTTCTGGATTGCGGACGACAGGCTCGGAGAGCCCATCCGCCGTCTGGAAATCACCCAGTACTCCCCTGGCCGCCTCTTTGCGACTGAGGGAGTACGATGGCAGCTTTTCATTGCCTTTTCGTGCCGGTTTTTCCGGCACGAAAAAGCAGCCGGAAACTGTCTTTGGGGGCCCCCAGTAGGGCCCCCATGGGTGCGAGGCTGCCGAATGGCAGCCTGGGGGCACCTATGGTACCACTCTGTGAATTCCTGCACCCGGTGGCAGGCACCTTGGGGTGCCGCCCACAGGGTGCAGGGATGAACTGCACCCCTGCTTTCAAGGATGCAGGCATGCATTCCGCTCAGAATGCATGCCTGCATTGTCTTGTATACGAGTGCAACCGAACCCTGTTCGGTCGCATCGTACTAGCAGGGCCATAACCGACGACAGCAGGTCGGTCGGTTAGGGCTCCTGACCGATGTCGGACGGACCTGAGTCCGTCCGACATTGGAATCGGCCCCTTAGTAGTAGGAATAGTTGTTTTAACCTAAACACTATCTTTCTCACAGTCAAGAACCTTTTGGAGTAAGAATAGTAATTTTAATATATTATTATTATGCAAATTTTCAGAATCAAGCACCTTTTGGAGTAGGAATAGTTATTTAAAACTAAACATTATCAGGCGTTTTCTCACAGGCAAGCACCCTTTTTTGCACATTTTCTGAATCAAACACCTCTTGGAGTTGGAATACGTAATTTAACTTAAACACTATCCAGCAGTTTTCTAACAGGCAAGCACCCTTTGGAGTAAGAATAGTAATTTTGATACATTATTATCCTGAAAATTTTCAGAATCAAGTGTCAATTTTTTTTTAACTTTGAATATATTTTGTAAAGTGAATAATAATTATTTTTTTGGGTGAAGTCTCGTTCGTTTTAGCATTTTTTACTATAAAACAACTATTTTACATTTTGTTTTAAACAAGAAAAAAAAATATGTTGTGACTTACTTTAGATATATATTGTCCCAAATAGAGTATTTAGTAAAGTTGGTTGGAGGTTGTAAAGTTTTGTAACAAACTGGAAAAAAAATATGTTCGAATTTAGTTTATTTATTAAAAATTGTTAAGTAGCTATACATTTATATAGTTTGTACTTACTTCGAGTTTTAGCTGGCTTTCTTCGACGAGTAGAATTTGCAAAGTGTAATCCCACGGGCAGTCTCTGGTAATCAGGTAACTACAATTTTAAAAATGGTGGATGGCTCCTTTTATACGTTTTGTTGTCTTGAACGTTATTTGAAAGTAAAATATGTTTTGCGTTTAATTTTTCTTTGTGTTTTTAATGGTGTGTCAGAATATAAATAATTATTTTGGTATGTTACTTTTCATATCTTTTTATTTTATTAGGTTTTAACATCCGTTTTGGCTATTTCCGGGTCAAAGTAATTTAATTGAAAGAGCTGTAGGACTTTTTTTTTCTCGTATTTTTAAAACGGAACTTTTCTTTTTGGTGTTGGTATTAGTTGTGTGTTATACTGTTTTTGTTATGTGAAAATTTTATATTGATTAATAGTTGTTTAATTTGCATTAATTATTAGTGTTTTTATGTTTGTGTATATGTTTGTGTTTACATAACAAAATGCTGAAAATGTTGGTTAAATGTATATGTTAAAATGTTCTAAATAAATTACTTTATATTATTTAAGTTTTACATTTAATTTATATGTGTATTATGCATTTTGGTAATGTTTATTAAAATTATAAAGTGAAAAACAAAATCCAGACAAAAGTACCCTAGTATTAATTGTGTTACCCGAGTATTTTTTTGCCATTGGGTAATGCAATTCAATATTGTGTTATAAAATAGTATGTGTTGTAGCAATATTTAAATACATGTATATACATTTTATTATCTAAATCATTAATATTAACCGTGGGTATTAATTTTAATACTCGAGTATTAATTTTAATGATTGTGTATTAATTTCCATTAATTAAGTTTTGATACACTTCACCACCCAAAACCCCTTTTTTCCCTGCATCATGCACCAGGGGTTTATTGTACAAAAAATATATATATAGTGCATTGTAAATGTGTGCGTTGTTGTAGTATGCGTTGTAATGGATCATTCAATTTATTATACTACATTTGCGTTGTAATGGTATGCGTTGCAAAAACTTGCGATGTAATGGTAGTTGTGCTGTAAAAGTTGCCTTGTAAAAGCATGCGTTGTATCGTCATATATTCAAATTGTCTGTCTTCTGCTCATCGTCAGCAATTACACCCCACAGGACCAAGAAACCACATGTGATCATATGTTCTATAAATACATTATAACATAACATAACATATGGCTACTAATTGATTTGGAGTGGATAGATTTCCTGCATTCTGATTTTGATTATAACCAAGGGGAAGGGGCTGGGTTACCACCTACTGGAAGTAGGTGGTAAAATGTGAATGTTTTGCAACAGCAATTGCGGTCACAAAACATTCATACATACTGATGTGATTCGGTATTAGGAATGGACGCCCTAAACACTCCCCTTCCTAATACCGAATTGCAAACTGATTTTGCGATTCGGTAACAGGTTACCGAATCGTATAATTAGGTGTGCTACATTGGAAAAGCAATTTTTGCATTCACAAACTGGCAGATTCTGCGAATCTACCGGTTTGCGAATGCAAAAAGCCTTGATAGATCTGGCCCTAAGTCTGTTGCCCCTTCACTGAATTCTGCCACACACTATAAATCACAACATCACTGTTTAAAACACTACTTGTAATGTATAACATAAAAAGTACAAATTATTCCAAATCAGCAACAGATAAATCCTCACAAAACACATACACATATCTTATATACAAAAAAACAGCACCACATCATATAAAAATACATTATAATGACATCCAACAGTAGAAAAAAATCATCCTGGGTAATATTTGCTCACTTGTATTAGTGGTCATCAAGCATGAAGGAACTGTGTGGGGGACTTGATGTGCATATTGGATTGTCTGGACCAAGTCTGCGTAGAGGTCTTACAAAGGTATTGTCAATGATGGCGAGTAGCATATAGGGCTTACAATTCCATATCTCCGCACCATAGAGTGCTACTATCATGTCTTTTGCTTTGTATTTCTGTAAAACTATATATTTTGATTAATGTTAAATTTATGTTTGAATCTACAAGTAGCATTAGCTAAGGTGGACGTAGAAAGACGATCCTTTCTGTCAAGTCAAATATAGACGTTTTTACAATTTATGATTTTATTGGATTATGAAAGACCATCCATACAAGATTATCTAGGCTAACCATAATAGCTACAAAACAAAACCAATATATATCTGCTTTAGGAGACATTTAACAGCAATTTATAAACTGTGTCAGAGTAGAACGTTAGTAGTCTCTATTATTTCGTGTTCATAGTCTTCTTAAGTGAGTTCTTGGGACTTATAACCAATTAACTCCTATCTTTTAGCCATCACAGCCTGAAATTGGAAGACACTTCCAAACCAAATTTTGCATGTCTGAAGTGATCCGGATTAGAGATAGTGGGAGTGAAAAATTGGAATGGGAAAGGCCAAACAAGGTTATAGAAAGGGAGAGAACACATAAAGGAAACGGGTAAATTAAGAAAAAGGAAATTTGTGTGAGGCATCAAGAAAATAAAAATCCTTATATTTTATACCCACAAATGTCTGTTAGGGGTTTTGTGGTCATGGCAGCAGGTGAATCTCAATAACATTCCATTTAGGCTCAAATAGTGGTCCTCGGGCCCCCTAAAGTCACAGGCAGGTCTCCAGAGCACCTGGTCTCAGGGGAGGAAAAACAGCCACATATGCTTTCTCGGTATTTCTAAAGATCTTTCAATAGAGCAGTTTGGCATTCAAATCACAAGAAATCTAGGGGGGTTGAGAAGTACTCTATCAAACTGCAAGCACCCATTTTGCTCCAAACATGCTTAGCATCCTCATTTAGGTGACTTTGAATTCACCTTCTCTCCTAAGTGGCATAAAGGGAGCTTCACCACCTCTTCATGAGGGGCAGTATACAGAAAAAAAAATGATGTTCCCTTTGTATTGCACCTGGCCACTTTTTCCCACTATCTTAAGGATTCATTCCTTCAAAGTCTCTTCTCTTAAAGTCAGCATTTGTGTTGGGCTCCCATTCCTCTTTACCTGTTGCAGGAAGTCTCCATCAGTAGCAGCTCTGTCTGTCCACAGATAGTTCCTCTAGATGGATTTTCAGTTCCTTTGCAATCCACTCAGATAGGAATAGGGTCAAATCAGGCTCTCAATGACCCTTAGGGACTCCTAGAATTCAGAGATTCCTTGTTCAAGCTCCAGTAATTCCAAGCATCTGCCAACCACAGTTTAGCTCTTTGGTATGGCTCCGAAGCATTCCTATAGCTACTTATTTGCATTTTGAATTTTCTTCCTGGTTTGAGCATGGACCTGGACATATTTCTCTATCCTGTAAAATCACCCCTACAGGATTGCAATCTCCCTAGAAGTTTAGGGCATAGGTGTTTTTCGTCCACTCTACAATTGTGGTAAAAAATAGAACCGAGCCATGGCAGTAAAAGCATTGAGAAATTCCTTATGCAGATTGAAAAGTTTCCACAGTGTCATCTTTGCGTCTACCAGAGGGTTCCCTCAGTGAAAAGAAGGTCAATTGCCCTCCTCTTTTGTACTTTTCTTCCATGTGTAAGACATCATAGGGAGTCTATTCGGGTACAGTCCCTATTGCCGTTTGGAGCACCTTAGTGGAACCTCTACTGCTCTCCAACATGGCTGTCGACTTTGCCACCTCCTGGCTGATCATGGAGAGTAGTTGCGGAAAGAAATCTCATCTTCATTTCTCTCAGGGAGATGATGATGACAGCAAATTGTGTGATCCTCTGTACGCTTTGGCTCCACCACCGCAAGCTCACCCCAGCTGTCTTTTAATCTGCAAAGACCCTTCACCACAAGTGAGGACTTCGCCTTGCCTGCATGTACTTCTAGATGCCAGATACCAGATGGCAGCTGTGAGCTCAAACCACTGTTTTAGTCTTTTGCATCCTCCACCAGAGCCCTCACTGGTACGCTGCTCCTCCACCGAACTCCCCTATACCCCACTTGAGAAGCTCATTTACCACAATAGAGGAAGATCAGGTTCGCTCCAAACCCTAGTCCCCTTCTTGACTGCATTTAAGGCACAGACATTACACCTGAATTATTTTGTGACCTCCTCTAAGACAGCTCACTTCAGGTAGCAAGTACCCTGCTATTTGTAATAGGGACAGGTGTTGTAAGATTCACAATCAGGAGAGCTTGTAATTGGAACTTTTTCTTTCATTTAAGAAAATACTAAATAGAGTGAGGGATAATTCTCACCCCTGTCTTGAACATGATATTGTAGGGAACTGTACAGTTCTCAAGCTCAACCTGACAAATTCCACACAGTATCAAGTAACATTGTAAAAACACACTTTCCAATCCTACATTCTGCAAGGTACACCATTGAATGTTCTTGTTAACACAGTTAAAGTTTGACATAAAGTAAATACAATTATGGAACTGGGGCACATTTTTAGAAAAACTTACTTGCACTGTCAGTAAAGCCTTAGGCACTGCTCAGTAATAACAATGACCTTTCTATATCCATATTGGGCTTTCATTAAGACCTGCTGTTTATCTAACCACTCCATGGAGAGGCTGATTGGAAAGTGCATTTGGGCCCTGTTCTCTTGGTTGCCAGGGATTTTGCAACATTCAGATGCTCTATGCAAGTGTCTGTAGTTAATTGTACCTTGGGATTTCAGCTTTCTTAAAGTAGTCATGGCAACACTTCTGAGCTTCAGGCTTAGCCTATTGAAATGAAGGGCTCGTTGAAGCATGATCTTCTAGGAGGAAAGACAAACGCCAGAGCTAAGAGGACATTCTCTTGGAGGTCTTTACTTACTTACTTATGCCTACTACCCCTCCTGGGGTATAGGCCATCGACCAGGACTCTCCAGCCAGCTCTGTCCTAGATTTTTCTTTCAATCGGACTTCAAGTGCAACCCATCTCCTTGCAGTCAGCCTGGAGGCCTTGGTGCCAGGTGTTTTTGGCCTTCCTCTTTCCCTTTTTCCTTGAAGGCTTGCCTGGCGGTGTTTGATGCTGGCTTGCGAAGTGTCAGCATCTTTTCAGGATTTTTTCATGAGCAGAGAGTTGTTGCAAAGTCTGCTGAAATAGGTAATTGTTGCTGATGGTGTTTGGCCAACGAGTTTGGAGGATTTTCTTCAGATAGGTGTTGATGAAGGTCTGGACTTTGTTGGTTGTGGTCACTGTTGTCCTCCAAGTTTCTGCTCCATACATAAGGACTGATTTTATTTTGGTACTAAAAAGCTTGATCTTGGATTGCAGCGTTAGGTCCTTCTAGCTCCAATGAAGCCAGCCCTTGCTTTGCCGATTCTTGCCTTAGCACCAGCGTCTGTGCCACCCTGCTTGTTCATGTCACTGCCCAGGTAGGTAAAGGCTTCAACCTCTTTCAGTGCATTGCTTGCAAGAGTGACTGCAGTTGCGCTGGCCATGTTAGTCTTTGCAATCCAGGCATTGTCGGTCTTCTCTTGCATCTGCAGATGGGTATTGGAGACTAGGGATAGGTCGTCTGCAAAGTCCAGATTACTGAGCTGTGTCCAAGGTGTCCATTAGATCCCATTTCTTCTCCTTGCTGTGGATCTTGCTGGGGGTCTTTCTGAGTCTCTAACATCTGCTTGCTGACTGTAGTACTGGTTTATGCAGTCTTTGAATCTAGTGAAAACATTTCAGACACTCACCATGTCACTCTTTTTGCAAAGAAAAATAAAGTCACTATACGCTGTGTACGGATAACATTCCTACCTTTATTAGTTATGCAGAGATAGATGTCTGCATAAGTATAAGGCCCACTCTGTGGTAGCACCTTCATTGACACAGGCTGGCGGAGGCCTTGCTCACTTGTACAAGCAGTGGACATGAGACACCAACAACTACCCAGCACCTTTGTGGTGGAGGAATCCACAATGCTTCCTTCTGAACAAGTCAGACTTAAATTCTGCTGCTGCAGATGAACGATGGGATGGCGAAGGTCAAAACTTTGGGAAAAAGAGTACATGAGCTTCCATTCTCCCTGTAAACCACCCCAATAAGTCCAACGAAGAATAATTAACAAAAAGAAGGACTACCAATACTCCCAATAAATAGAGAGGGACTAACCATGTTGCCAACAAAAGGACCGTAAGCACCGCTATTTGAGTATCAAATATGTTGGGTACTGTTGACCTCATCACCAGCACTGCTAAAATTACATTTTGAGATTGTACGATACACCTCTCCCATTATTTATTAAAATCAGTGTTATCATGTGTAGGGTGACCATTTAATTTTTCTTTTACTGGTGAGGTCCCTCAGCTCATGGTTAGACTTGCCTGTGTCAGAGAGAGTCTGTTGCAAATGCAGGGCTGTTAAAAGCGGGCACTGTTTTTAATCTCTGAGATTGTATAATCTCATTAAAGATCTGCTGGAGATTTTTGCTGCTTCATGTTCCTTTGGATTGCCCTGTAAATCTGCCAAGCATCAGGATGTCTACTGCTTCCTGGGATACTTCCTTCTTGCACTCTAATTGTTTCTGCACTTTTAGGCATTAGGAACAGCTCATTCCATCACAGGTGAACTGTAACCTGTCACTTATGCACACCAAATGCACACCAAACTATGTGAGAACTTTCACCAAGAATACATGCTTAACAGAGATAGTCTTCATCTAAGTGGCGGGTTATCTTCTCTGCCACCCCCGCTGCAAGGTAATACAAAGCAACCTCCTCCCCCCTTTAGTTCAGTAACCTATGGATCTTCATCCACATCATAAAACTGGTGCCCTCCATGGCAGCTATCAATTGCCAAGATAAAATTGACCTTTTGAACCAGCAATGATATTTAACGTATTGTCCATCTCCAGCATTATATACATTAAGAATCCCCTTTAGTAACCACACTGTTTTATACTTGAGAGCTGCCAGTGGTTTACATTGGTAACACATAACACCTGTTGCTTGAATTGCCCTGGCACCAAGGTAATACTGTCAGTAGGCTTTAAGTATATTTTGGGAATCCAACCATTTTTCTCCAAACATAAGCCCAGGAGTTCTGAAAATACTCTAATTTTCATCTTGAACACACAATTCTAAATTTTGGTATACATATATTATCTAAGCAAAAGCTTCTAATGTAGTAGGCTGTGCTGGACTTAGGAGAGTTATTTACAAGTAGCTGGAAAGTTACCAGTAGCTCACGACCTACTCATTGGAGATGCCTGCCCTAGAGGCAGGGCCAGAATGGGAACCAAAACCGGCCCTGGCAAAGAGCTCGGCCGGCTAGCGGAAAGCTTAAAACCTTGTACCGCTTTTGTTCCGGGGGCCGATATTGCAGCTGTGCTGCAAAAACTGGCCCCCCTAACAATAACGGTCCCCCAGGGGTCTAAAACCAGTCCCCACCCTGAACACCCGTGCTCGGGACCCACTACGGACAGTCCGGCCCTGTCTTGAGGCCTCTTAAGAAGCTAGTGGCAAAGGCGCATTTGTCAAAAATTGGAAGATATCCCATCCACCAACTTCTTGCATTCCCGGCCTCTCTTGCCTTATTTTGAATTTGGAGGATGGTGAGAGGCCAGCTTGCAAGCATTGCACGGCCGACTAGCTGTTGCTGTTTCTTCCCCTCAGTGGCACCTGCTGTGGATGCAGGAGCTGCTTTATAGGAAAATCGGCTGCAGATATTGCCACAAAGTCCACACTTGGTGTGCCATTATGGTTGCGGCTGGGGTGGGAGGATCTGGATCACGACTCTGGCGTTCTTTGCCCTATGGAGATAATTACAATTATTAATGCTGTTGTTGGTTGTCACAGGAGTCCATGCATGATTTACATGTCATTTATCAGCTGAACACTACATGTGATTAGGAGGAATTCATATTAGAACTCGATGGAAGGCGTTATAGTCAATTAAGTTAATGGCTGAGTCTTTAAAAACGGTATATGATGGACTGCATAGCACATCTAAAATTGTTCCACATCTCCAAGGTGTATGATTATGCCATGTCTCCTTCCTGGGAAAACAAAACAGAAAACTAAATCACGAAGTAATACTTTTTTAATTTAGAAACATCACAAAGCTGTCAACTCCATTTGCAAAATGATGTCTTCTTGATTGACATGCAAAACAGCTAAGCCTCCACATTATTATTCACATCATGCATAACAACATGCTGCGTGCCCGCGTCAGCCAATGACTAAAAAAAGTGATTTTACACAGTAGCTTTTTGCAGAGGTCTTTAAGTCTTAAAATGATGAATCAAAAACCTTTAAGTGATTTCACGTTGCCCTTTTTAGATGTGTCTAACATATTGCTTTTTCTATACTCTATGATACATATATACCTGCATTAATTATGAAAAAGGCATCTCTGAGTGCCAGAAGATGGTCAGTAGGCAGTTGCGAAATGACTGCCCTGCACGATTCATATCTAGTGTGTGGATGGACCTTTCTGAATGTCTTTCAGAAACCAATCAGAATGATTCTAACAAGTGGCTTTAAATGAATGCAGGGACGGTCCAGGTGATAAACACTTGCCTGGACCGTAGGCAAGAAATATTTCTGATTTTTCTAGTTTACGTGTGGAACAGATGTAGACAGATTTGTCTCTCGAGTTCACACCATGGAAAAACTACTTTTTTTCCATATGATTTACTCTTTGGGCACTTATTCCATCTGCTCATTTTCTGATATAAAGTAAGCTGAGAGACCTTTGGGTATGCCAAGGTGCGGTGCGCTTGATCATTTTTAGGTCTGGCTTTAGCACGTTTTGATTTTATTAAAATTATATATGTAGTACCTTTACTTATTGTGGTCTGTTGTTGTGTCATGCACATTTTTCTTCTGCCCACTACAGCATACAGTATGGCCCAAAGGTGTCAGCCCACTTCAGCCATTGGCTAACTTCACTGTGAGTGAAGGCATTCCTCTCTTTCACAACCACCACATTCGCACAACAAAGTAGTTCCATTCAGTGTCAAGGACACAATGGCAATGCGTGCTTTTTGACACCAAAAACATTTTTAGTTTTGGGTAATCTTTGTATTTTTTTCTATAAATCGAGGGTACAGCAGCTCCCCCAACAATAAGGTTTTGCAAGAACATGATATAACAAAACAGGCATTGAAAAAGAAAAATGGCTAGAACCTAACACCATACATATTAGCTGTGCTAATGCAAGTTTAAACTGTTATCTGCTCTATGGCTCATTGATGCTCCTGAGACCTTAAAGGGTATGGTAGCTCTTTCAATCTGGTACTGGGGGTAGCAGGCACATTTGCATAGAACCCTTAATCAGGGATATACAATCCAGTTTAATAACCCTTTTCCATCACATGAACGTAAACACCTTGAGAACATTATGTTGTAGGATGGAGATGTTGCTTTCTTTAGACATCCCCTCCGACAATAATATTATATTGAATTACACTATCATTTTATTTAAATAGTGCTTTATATTACTGACATTACTGACATTACTGATTTGCATATGGCCATGTCTGAACTGGGGTGGCAGAGTGGGCTAAAGAACGGTGATGGATTAAACCCAGATCAGTTGACTGGGGGTGATGTGCTTGCAATGTTCAACACTCCGTCCATCATTTCCTTTGGTTTTGCTTTGTTCGCCATAAGTTGGCTGGGTATGCTCAGACGTGAGTCCCTTGCTCACTTTGCCACTGGATTCAAGCAAGCCTGGCTGAAGACGGCTGAAATGACAGAAACCAGTCCTAGGAAGCTTGTTTCCGGTCCAGGGAAGACATGGCTTGGCAGTTCGGGCTGGACTGTTCCCATGAGGCACAGGGTCATACTGATTTGCATATGGCCATGTCTGAACTGGGGTGGCAGAGTGGGCTAAAGAACGGTGATGGATTAAACCCAGATCAGTTGGCTGGGGGTGAGTGCTTGCAATGTTCAACACTCCGTCCATCATTTCCTTTGGTTTTGCTTTGTTCGCCATAAGTTGGCAGGGTATGCTCAGACGTGAGTTCCTTGCTCACTTTGCCACTGGATTCAAGCAAGCCTGGCTGAAGACGGCTGAAATGCCAGAAACCGGTCCTAGGAAGCTTGTTTCCAGTCCAGGGAAGACATGGCTTGGCAGTTCGGGCTGGACTGTTCCCATGAGGCACAGGGTCATACTGATTTGCATATGGCCATGTCTGAACTGGGGTGGCAGAGTGGGCTAAAGAAAGGTGATGGATTAAACCCAGATCAGTTGACTGGGGGTGAGTGCTTGCAATGTTCAACACTCCGTCCATCATTTCCTTTGGTTTTGCTTTGTTCACCATAAGTTGGCAGGGTATGCTCAGACGTGAGTCCCTTGCTCACTTTGCCACTGGATTCAAGCAAGCCTGGCTGAAGACGGCTGAAATGCCAGAAACCGGTCCTAGGAAGCTTGTTTCCGGTCCAGGGAAGACATGGCTTGGCAGTTCGGGCTGGACTGTTCCCATGAGGCACAGGGTCAGACTGATTTGCATATGGCCATGTCTGAACTGGGGTGGCAGAGTGGGCTAAAGAACGGTGATGGATTAAACCCAGATCAGTTGACTTGGGGTGAGTGCTTGCAATGTTCAACACTCCGTCCATCATTTCCTTTGGTTTTGCCTTATATTACTGACAAGGCACCGAAGCACATCAGTGGTGAAGTAGTTTGGTACACCCTCATATAATATACCTACACTTTTCTAAAACCCGTCTCTCTACTTTCACTCCTTTGACATCTCCTTAGACTGGACACCTGTGAACAAATGGCACTGATGTATACAATTTCGTAATTCACTAGGGGACTGCAGTTGAGTTAAATATACACGGTATGATTCACATTCTATTTTGTGTTCAAATGTTCTATTAGTCATACTGATGCGTGACATAGAACAACAATCAGAATAAACTTCCACCGGCACCCGAGAAGTAGCTTTGCCTCTAAAACTCGACATATTTCAGTAAATTGGAAGTTTTGTGGAGGAAATGCTGTGTTTCTTTTAATCTTATGGAAAGCCCGGGAATGACGAGCTGTTATACCCCCAAATAGGATACCCTGATCACTGGTCAGGGCACTGGACTTTCATCTTTCCCGATAGCAGTCTGGGCTAGCTTGTGCTGGTGCTAGCAAGAACCGCCCCTTATTTTGGGGGACTGGGGCTTATTATCCATCGTCAGACCATTGTCGACCCAGAGAAAGAGAGAAAAGGACATACAAGATCAGTGCTTAATTTGAGGCAGTTGTTTCTGGTACTCGGCACCGGCACTCAATTGTCCACACAGGCACTTATGACAGTCTGCCACATGGTGGCGCGGCTCACCTAATTTAGATATTAGCACAACAACGGTTGTTTACGAATACAATATACATTATAAATTACTAATACCTGCCTTATCACTCATTCCTTTAGCTTTGGGGACCTGGAATAGTCCGAACCGTCACATTTGCAGGAGAGAGATGGTTAGTAGTTGATTTAGTACGTCATTGGCAGCGATGACAGGGGCAATGGGTTGTGCAAGCTGCAGTGGCCTCCTGGTCAGGACCCTGGCACTTATTATTTTACAAATTAAGAACTGTACAAGATAGTAAGAAGATGGAAGCAAAACCGTTAAAGATAAGGAAATAGTTACAAAAGGAGAAGCCAGGGATGAAAAAGAACCTGCTAGAGTGATGTAAAGGGAAAGATGAATGAGGTGGAAAGAAGGCAGCCTCAGTTTTCGCCAACCCTGACTTTCAGCAGTGGCGCGTGGGCTCCTAATACACATTTTGGGCCCCTCAACTTCTTTTTTTTTCTTTTTTTTAAATGATGCTGAGTTTGACAACCCTGTCCCTTTTCAATAGAGCAACATTTGATGCTCGAGTGGGCAATATCTGGCATTGCTCTGCTGTTGGCACTGTAGGCATTGCTGTGCTCTGGAAACCCGCTTGAGAGGCCCTTTTACAGAATTATTAACACCTCTAACTTCAGCAGGCTCCTTTGGCGACTTGTGCTAAATTCTGCCTTACAAGAACTAACCCAGTGATAGGCGTTGAGTCAAATGTTAATGCATCAATGTGGACTGCACCACCCTGGACTGGCTAAGGAGGGTAAATAAAACATGGAAAGAACAGTAGGACGTACCAATAGTCCACATAGCAGTAGTTTTGTGTAGTCCTTCCAGTGATAACGTGACGTTCCATTTTACATCCCCAGTTCATGAAAGCAGAGACCACAGCCCACAGCCAATCAAACTGAACACTGTTCCAATCTATGACACTAACCAATCAGGTTGACTATTTCTTTGCAGGATTTCTTAAACAGAAGAGGGTCACAGCATAACATGACTGGATGTCCTTTGTGTCTTTCAGATCCAAAGTTTCCAAACAAAATGTGAGAAAAACAGCTCTATATAAGTAGTTTCCTTCTACTCTCTATCAATTTCAATAGGTAGCCGTATTCTTCTGGACAGCAGTGAAATCCAGTCCTTGTGTGTAAACGACTAAGGGTGGGCGTAGTTCGCGAAGTAGCACTTCGCGAAGCTACGCAAAGTGAAGTTCGTACTACGCGAGCTACGCGTAGCACTTCGCGAACTGCGTAGTAACATGTTCGCACTGTGCAAGATGTTGTTTTCAATGATTGCACAGTGCGGACAAGCAACCGGCACTGTGCAATCATTGAAAATGGTATCTTGCACTGTGCGAGCTGTAGTTTTCTGCTGCTCGAGTAGATTTTTACTCGAGCGGCAGCTTTCTCAACGTGAACTGGTAGTTTCTCATCGCGAGCGGTCGCGAGCATACGCGACCCCTCGCAATGAGAAACCTGACCTCCTCGCGTTGGGAATCTCGCCGGGAGGTTTATTTTCCATGCTCGCGATCGCGAACAAGGAAAAAGTCTCGCCAGGATGTCATTTTGCTTGCTCGCGGTCGCCAACTTGACGTTGAGGACCGCGAGCAAGCAAAAAATTACCGCAGCACTACGCAACACTACGCTACGCGTGTTCGCACTGTGCTACGTGCAGTTCGCGTAGTGCGAAGTAGCGCGAACTTCGCAAACTACGCGAGCGTAGCGTAGTGCTTCGCCCAGGCCTATAAACGACCCTCTGAAGCAACTTGAAAAAGCCCATTTCAAGGGCTTTTTATCTGAATGGCAAAGGTGTTCACAAAAGTCAACACAGAACGTCTTTATCTGTCAAACAATTATAAAACAATATTTTTCAATAGTCTCTATGCTCTGCTCCTTGGTTAGAAACCCATGCATGGTCTGGTGAAAACAATTGGGCACTCTGTATCTTTCTTGATGAGTTGATACTGTGTACCCCCAATCGCACGGCAAGAGTTGTCAAACTGAGAATGAAGAGCCGATGGAAGTCCAGCATGTTCAAGACTTGTGCCTTATTGAGAACCTTCATTGGCTGATCAAAAAGCTGCTGAATACTCTTCTCCATTTTACATTTTGGGTTGTTTTTGTGTTTGTCAACATACTGAGTTGTGCGAGATAGTGTTTCACAGAGTCATAATAATAATGGCAGTACATGGGTGTAGGTGGCAGGATACTCCCAATCCATGATCCTCCGAATCTTGGCCTGCTGTTTACCATCCAGTAACCCAAATGTTGCCCATGAAAGACCACCAAGCTTTTCCCAATCTGTCATTTGGTTGCTCTGATAACTAGCAGAGCTCTCCTTTTTGAGGTGAACCAGGTGACCTGCTTAAATGAACGCTCAATTTGTCAAGGAATGGGACACAGAAAGCTTCTACTATATTCAAGGTATGATTCACCAACCCCTGGAAGGTGGCAGCTGTATACCTTAATCTGAAAGGCAAAACCATGAACAAGACCAGGCCTTCTGGGTATCAAGAACACCATCTTCATTTGTGTGTCAAGCATTAGAGCAATATGCAGTACCCCAAGATCACAAGTTTGTCAGTGACTGGCTGTTGCTTATAAGCCCTTATGAGCTCCGGGAGCAAATGCATATATATTTTCTGTTTCTTGGCCCCTCACTTTGCTCCACTTTAGGCCCCATCAAAGTTAATTAAGTTCCTTGACCCACGTCAGCTGGTCATCCCCTGGTCATCCCGCCAGAGGAAGAAAAACAGATCTCAAAACGGCAATAGTCCTTGGTTTGGGACCAGTTCTAACACCTAATTAAGGTCAAATACTTACTGGAAAGCTGCTGGAGAGCTAATGTAAATAAACCTCAGTAAGCTTACATGAGGGAAAAGGGAGCTTTCTGAAGGTCACTTTTCATAAATAGTTATTAAAAATCCAATTTCGCTAATGACTTGGGCTTTAACTAAATATTAAAAAGAGATATTGAATTATCTTCCAACTGGCCACAATCTCAAGATACAACATTAATATTGTAGTCTGTGCTCTGGCTTTTTTCATAGGACAGCCAGATCCTCCCACAGTGAAAATAGCTTTTTGGAGCTTGTCACTGCAGGGACATGGTGACATTACATTTCCAAAGGTCCCATTTTTAAATACAGTGCACATTGAAGAGTGGCTTACTAATATTAGAAGGGAGGTTTTCCACTGTCAAAGAGTCTTTTTGACAGACAGGGCTGCAGGTTTGAACACCATCTACTGGGGTAGGCCTAAGAAGCTATGTTTTCCTCGTCACACTAGTGGGTCGCACAATAAACCCTGCAGTCCATATGAGATTTTATACTTTCCATTTCATGGATGTAGTTTCTACTCCATATGCCATGGCCCTGTAGGAGAGTTAAATAAGGCAATTAGGGATTAGCCAATTTCTACATGTTAGGTCTCATTGCACATTCATTGCACACTAGACAGCGGTGCCCCAGTGTGCAAAGTCTAAAATCCAGCAAAGAATTTCAGGAAAAATCTGTGTTGACCACAAAAAAAGGGGCATTTACAAACACACTCCCACACCCACACCCACATACCCCCATGTTTACATAGCTGGCTGGGGTTTGCATAGTGGGCAAAAAAATGATCTGTGACTGGGGGTGAGTGGTTGAAATGTTTTAGCACTCCGTCCATCATCTTGTTGTATTTGCTTCGTTCACCCTAAGTGGCCATGGGTATGCCCAGACATGGGTCTCTTGCTCGCTGTGCCACTAGATTCAAGCTAGCCTAGCTGATGAGGGGTGAAACCCCGAAACCGGTCCTAGGATGCTTGTTTCTGGTACAGGGACGACCTGGCCTGGCTATTTTGGGCTGGACTGTTCCCATGAGGAGCAGGGTCAAGGTTGATTTGGATATGGCTGGTCCAAACTAGGGTGGCATAGTGAGCAAAAGAACGATGGATTAAACCCAGATCTGTGAATGGTGGTGAGTGGTTGAAAAGTTTCAGCACTCCACCATCATCTTGTTGTATTTGCATAAATACAGGTCCCCACCTTTGGAAAGGATCAGAATGGTATAATGATGAACCTCAGCTATGTCTTGAGATGATGAATACTCTCCAATATACAGTCCTGGAAAAGATTGATCCTTTGAAGTGATGCAGAGTAAAAAGAAATTTAGGCACTGTAAATTGTACACTACTATACTGTAAAATGAGCAAACAGCTTAGAAAAGACTCTCATCTGATTGGGCATATAATATGAAATAGCATTACCCTTTAAAAATTGGTCTAGGAGAAAATTCTCCACATGAGCTCTTTGAAATGGGGGATGACTAGCACTATTCCAGAGAATTCCCATAGAAGCCCATGTTCTGGTGTCAACATGGGCTTCTATTGGAATTCTCTGCGGCATATTATCAAGCCCATTATCGCCGCTTTAGCGGCAGTTTTCTGCCGCTAGAGCGGTGATAATTTTAATGCCGTGCTAGATAATTAGGCCTGGGCTAAAATTTCGTTCCGTTCGCGGAAATTGCGATAATTTGAAATTTTCGCGTTCCGTGGAAAGCGCGAAAATGTCAAAATTTCCGCATTCCGCAGCTTGGCGATAATTTGTTTCTTGCTCGCGCTGTAAAATAATACATTCTCGCGCGCGCCCGATCGCCTTACCTGAATCCCTGCGTTCGCCGACAAGTTTTCTTGATCCGGTCGCGTTCTCCATGAGATGTTGTATTGTTTTTAGCCATTTGCGCTGTCTCGCGACAGTTCGCGCCCGCAGTGACGTCATGCGTCGCGCGATCACGTCTTTCTTCTCGCGATCATGCACCGCGAGACAACTGAAAACAAGATGGCCGCGCCCGCGAGCAACCACATGGGTAAGTTGGCGAACCGCAACCATGCAGAAAATCTCGCGAACATGTGGGAAAAAAGCTTCTGCATCTTCGCGATATTTCCGCATGTTTGCGATAATTTTTAACATTTTCGCGATAATTTGCAAAAGTGTATTTCGCAAATTCCGCCCACCCCTATTGATATTATGCCCCTCTGTTTGTCTATTTTTTGAAATAGGAAAACAGATCAGATAAGAATGCCTGGATGAAACTACTTCCCAACTAAATACAAGGCAAGGCAATTGTGTGTGGCTTGAATACTGCCATTTTCATTTAACTATAATGTCGCTTTAATCTTTGTTTATTTCCAGTAAATCTATCTATCTATCTATCTATCTATCTATCTATCTATCTATCTATCTATCTATCTATCTATCTATCTATCTATCTATCTATCTATCTATCTATCTATAGATATAGATAGAGCTATATCTTTCTATATATATATGTGTTACATAAATATAAAAGTTTAAAATACCTCTTACACTTAAAGCTCCCAAGAAGTAAAACATCACATTCTAACAGCCGACAACCAGCCCAAAACATATGTCTCCATCCTCCTCTGTACAAAGCTTGGGAAGTACAGTTGTCGCTTCACTGTCCTCCACCTTAGGCCCTATGTTAATTGTCAGTCACTTGTTCACTGGACTTGGTGAGTTACCTCCACAGGAAAAAAAGAAGACCTGCTCCACAGGGTGCCCATGAACAGAGAGACTCTTTCCACTCCATGCTGAGAGTCCAAAAGTCAGTTCCTCCATTCATATGGGTGCTTGGCCTTCTTTCATCACTTTATTGTGTTAGTTGCTTGCTTTTTCCTTTTTTTCTTGATATCCTGTATGTAGCTGGCCTGCTATTCTATTTGTCTGGATTGTTAGTTTAGTTTTTGTTGCATTTGCAGTAATATATTATTCGGCCAATTTTAAGAAAGTGCCCGACCTACATAGTTGTGGGTGGGAATTTGAATGATTCATTCTGGCTAAGTTTCATGGGTGCTGGTCGTTTGACACCTCACGCCGTTAAGCTGGCCTGGCCTCAGTAATTAAGTGCATTGGTTTCTTGGGAGATGTTATGCTGCCCTTTTGCATGCATGTTGTCTTTCTGGTTGCTTTTACTGTTTGTCTCTATCTGACTTTTGTAAACTTCTGTCTAGTTGTTAGGCCTCTCAATGGGTCTCTCAGTGATGTATGTCCAGTGAAGCTCATGATGCAGGTAAAAGAGATTTTGAGTCCTAATGGCAGGTTGTGATCCAATAGAGTTTAATGCTGCCATATTATGTTCTCTTCTAAAAAAGAACTTCCCCTTTATAGCTCTCTATTGGGTGTTCACAAGTGTATGAGAGGCAACACAAGGCTGGATTCACTGTGTCAGTTCAGTTAGAAGCTGATTGTAGAGTCCACACAAAACTTGTAAGATTCAAGTATTCTTTATTCCATAATTCGGTCCAACCACATTAGCAGCCAACGCGTTTCACCCAAGCATGGGCTCCTTCAGGGCTGTTAGGAATCATACAAGGATAATGGTTGTAACATTGATTTGTACAAATAAAACTTTATTTACAAAAAAAGAGAAAGAGACAAAGACACGAAATAGAAGGAAGAATCAGCAAAGTGTTAGGGGAACTGGTGACGTGAAAGAAGCAAAGCGTACCGTTGTCTAGTGTCAGACAAACAAAAGACCTTTTAATAAACGTGAAAAGAGGGAAAGGGTGAAGTGAAGTAATCCAAGGAAGAAACCCCAACGAGTGTCCATAAGACAAAAGCGAAGGTAAACATTAAGTGACCCTATGTGTGTTTAAAGAGACCTCGGGGGAACTGAAATAGGGCCATGAAACTGAAAAGAGAATATCTACTTAAAAACACCAACAAGAAAACTCAGAGACACAAAGATAGACTTGCATTCATCACGACATATTCTACTCTTAATCATGAGGTGTTTAAGATTCTAGACAGACATTGGTCCATCCTTAAGGGAGCGCCTGGTGTCAACAGTATCATTACACCAAAACCATCTATGACCTTCAGAAAAAGCAGAACAATTAGGGACAACTTATGCCCTAGCTATACGTTACCTCAGCCCCCTAAGTCTGGTTGGTTACAAAAACCTTTAGGGTTCTACACTTGTAGTTCCTGTAATATCTGCCACTTAGGATGTAACAAAACTCTCACGTTCAGGTACAACTCAGACAAACAACACAAAATCTACCACTTCATCAATTGCCTTACCAGCTTTGTGGTCTATGTCTTGATTTGTGGATGTAATAAAATCTATGTGGGTAGTACTGTGAGACCACTTAAACCCCGCATACAGGAACACCGTAGAGCTGCGTTACATGGTGACACTACGTATGCTATAGTGTCACACACCTGTACAGAAGGTGTAGATAGATCCAGGTTTCGTTTCCACGGCATTGATGTAGTCATAACAATATACAAACAATACTGTGGGTCTGATGTTCAATGCGAAAAATAACACCGATATGACAGAAAAAGTGTGCAACCTCCCAATAGGGTTAAGTTCCCATCACCCACCAAAGGTGGTTTTTCATCATCTGGGAACTATGGACAGTACCATAAACACCAACCACTATAGTGATTGTGGTGGTTCTACGGTAGTCCCAGGCGTGAATGCAAACAACATTGCAGTCGGTGGGGTGATGGTTGCAGTGCAAAAAAAGTAATAAGAACAGTGCAAATAAAAATGGCTAACAAGACACTATAAACTTTATTCTGGTGCTGTCTTGGTGCCACTCTAAAAACAGTGCATCGACAGCTTAGCAAATAACTGTCAAGATGTCGGTCTACATGTTTCGGCTACTGGACATAAGAGTCCAAGCTCTCATCAGGACCATGTTGGCGCTACTGCAAAAATTGTGTAAAGAAAAATAAATAAATCTAGTGATAACTGGGTTGGTAACTTATACAACCTGATTGGTCCTGTGTGTCCCAGTTGAACTGTTACAGGTAATACTTGGTAAAAGAAACCTGGTCAAAACCAAACAAGAAATCAGACAAAAGCATTGATGGGATAGCCTCACTTGGTTTTATGCAAATATCAGTGTTAATCACAGAACAATTTTTAAGAAAAGAAGAATTATTTTGTTTCTATGAAATCATGGCAGTACACAAAAGTGTATTACATGGCGATAAGTTGATTCAACAATCAATATGTTCACTTACCCGGAAAACTGCGGGTACGCACCTCGCCTCTCCTGGCATCCGCTCAGGACATGAGGCACCGCTCTACAAATGGAGATTCCAAACAACAATATTACCCTAATGGACAAAGCAGTTTTAATCCACAGGGGATATAGGAATTCCCCACCGAAAGTACTTGACTACAAGTGTAAAAACAAAGGCAGAGTCTATATTTAAAAACAACGGGAATATAATTTTTTAGGCGCTCCAGTGTATGGTATTGCAAACAACAGGTAGCAAAACCAGTGTTAGTATTTTATGTGCAATATTGGGGTACTGAGATCCAATGTTAAAAGTTTTAAGGACCTACAGATATCAGAAAAGCGAAAGAAATCAGCCCGCTTTCATCTACATCCAGTCACACACGAGAGTGCCTTGTGTGCTGTAAGAATGTCACACTGCGATTAACATGCTGCGTACAAGTTGCCAAGATGACAACAAGAACAGACTAATCAGACTAAACAGACTAAGCCTGAATCGTGTCGGCAAACCTAGAAGAATTTCCTAACATCGTTAAAGTTGCATCAGATGATCGTCGGTAACAGTAGTTAAAAAGGTTAAGAGAAACGTAGAAGAGACCCTTACCTCTCCGTCGCTACCCCGCTCTGACAACTGAGCTGGACGGGGAGATATCTGCCGGAGAGGAGGAGTGTCCATATACACGCATACTTCCGTCTTGACCACTACGGAAAGCGGCGGTGTACAAAGTACCGCGTGCGTTGTCATCTGTCGAAGGAATGCTGGGATTTGTAGTTTCAACCACAAACTCATGCCTAAATGTCGTATTAAATGTCATTGCTGGGTAAAGGGGAACAACTTGTGACTCCACTGGAGAAGTAACACCAGATCTAATATGTCAGGATCGTATGGGTGTATATAAAAAGAAACAAAAAGAAGCAAAAAGCAATCATTGTGTCCCTAATTTACAGACTCATAGAAGATGGAACCCGAACATATAGATATAAAAGTACCTCACTAGTTCACGCCTAAAGGCTCACTAGCCTGTCTTAGGCGCTGAATCAGATGTGTGGGTGAGGAGATCATTAGGGCTGTCCACCCACGTCCGATTGTCTCGTGAGGGAAATCAAATAGAGTCTTTCTGCATACTGATATGGTACCCAAATCCTGTTATTTAGAGAGATGACCACGGGATATCATCATTCAAGCCCAGTTGGTCACTCTTGAATTTAAATACCCACTTATGTTCTTTAATAAACAGGAATTTTTGTATGTCCGTCACATGTGTGGGAATAAATGGTTGTTCTAAAACCAACCACCTCAAGTCTTCTGGTTTATGTCTGAATGACAAAAAATGGTTGGTTAGTTTGGTAGCCTGTTTGTTCCGCCTAATAGTGCTTTTATGTTCGTTGATACGTGTCTTGATCTTGCGTGTAGTCATACCTACATAACGCAAAGAACAAGGACAGGTAATAAGATAAATGACCCTTTCAGTGTTACAGTTAGTATGTTTTTTTAAAATCCAGGGTGTGTCTGTACCTATATCAACTGTTTTAGTAGGCTGAGTCTGTGGGCATGCTGAACATTGGCCGCATGGAAAATGGCCTTGTACTGGCGGTAAATCCCATAAGGTGTTGGTGATGGTGGGAGATTTCAATCTAGGTCTAGTATGTACAAGGCTATCTTTTAGGTTGGTACCCCTTTTGAAGGAGAATAAAGGTGGTGGAATAGCCTCCTTCCCTACATTTAATATCCGCCAGTGTTTTCGCACCGTTTTCTGCACCTGGTTAGACCACGTGCTGAATGTATTAACAAAGGTCATTCTGGACAAGGGAGGCTTTGGCACTGGGGTTTCCAAAAGGGCTCCCCGGTTATTGTTTGAGGCTCTTTTGCAAGCCTGTCTCACCAGGCGTTTTGGGTATTGTCTGTCTCTCAATTGATTGGAGAGTTCTTCTGCATGCTGGTTGAAGGAGATCACCTTGGAACAGTCCAGGTTGCGGGTCCATTGATGTAGTCATGCCTGCTAAAAGGGGTGGGGATAGAGAACTCAGACTGAGGCAACTGGAGGCCAGATGGATTTGTACACTGCGATCAGTTGCACTGGGCTTCAACAGCGATAATGAGATGCATCATTTCCTCTAAATTTTGTGTACACCTTGTAATGAGTGCTATATTCTTGACTTTCTCAGATCATTGTAACCTTTTTGTCAGAAACTATGTTTTTCAATATAACAACCTTATTTGTACTCATTACATTCTAGTGTATCGATATACCCCTGTAATATGTCTGTCCTACTCTCTACGTCACTTGCACACAACAATGGCAATGGAACATATTCGGGTGTGTTTTCTATCTGGGGTACACATTTTTGTACCATGCTCATACCTTGTCTGTCTACACTGTTCCAACCTGTTTTATTGGACCATGCATTATGATTGGTTCAGTACATTCCTGTTAGTTTCTTCGGTGACCATCAGCCATACGTTTTAAGGCTATGAACATTCTATCTGTCATTTAGAGTTTTATTTTGTCAATAGTGGCCATATAGGAAAGCCATCACATATTCAAGTATGTTTTAACTAGCTCTATAAACTTTACTCATTTGATTGTCATAACACAACCACGTATCATCTCTCTATTCAATCCACTGTTAGTACGGAATTGGGTTCGCCCTATTCGTGCTTTCCCCATTTCTAGATCTCCCCTTTTTCTCATCCCAATTCTGGATGAAGTCCGAGTCTTTATTGCATTTGGTCGTCACCGTACACATTACTCACGCCGATACCTATTGGCCTGATGTCTCTTTTTGCATTTTATACACACGTGTTAATATACGGCTGCGAACGGATTGATTCTCAGTCGCTCACCTTGTGTTTTTAACTCTTGCGCTTATCACGCCAAACTTAGTCCATTATTCATTTTTACTTTTTCTCATTATTGGATGCACGTTACTTTAAAATGTTCAAGAGGACAGTCCATTACTGTTTCCTTAATGTTTTGTTATACGTGACACGGAAGTTGATTTGATCGCCCGTATACCGGAAGTACTCCAATATGGAGTATTCCTATTTGGGTTACGTTCTAGTTTACTTGCGTGCTCCCACGATCACCGGAAACTCCTTTTTGGTGCCAACGTATATCTATACTGGCGTTTTTCTTATTCTGGTAACCGTTTCAACACGACGGTCATTACGGCACTACAGGCCCCCCTTGGATATGACTTGATACGATACACCTGAAGTAAGTGCAATATTGGCGATATATGGATTTTTCGGCCTTAATGTTATTCCTACTTGATTCCAGTCAATATACGTGTTTACTGTTACCTGTATACTTAAACACTGAAACACGGCTTTGTGGCTTTAGTGTTCTACCTCTTTTTCGCCACATGCTAAATACTAATGCGTTTATCTTTGTACGGGCTAGCACTCTCCTTTTTCGTACCTGACTATTTTCGTTTGGATAATCATTATAGCATAGATTCAGGTAAAGGTATGCGTTCCTGTGTCTGAACTACAACTTACGTAGTTGAGAACTCTGGCTGTGCCAACTTACTGTGTTTGGGCACACTTGACTAGTTTGGCAGATTTAACGCCACATGCTAAATACCAATGCTTTTATCTTTGTACGGGCTAGCACTCTCCTTTGTCGTACCTGACTAGTTACGTTTGGATACTTATTATAATATAGATTCCCGGGAAGGTATGCGTTCCTGTTTTTGAACTACAACTTACATAGCCGAGAGCTCTGGCTGTGCCAACTTACTGTGTTTGGGCACACTTAACTAGTTTGGTGGATTTATAAGTGTGGCACCTTTCGTTTTCCTGTTATCATTTTTTGTGCAATTTTGGCCTATACATGCACTCGCTTACTCGTTTCCTTTATTCCACACCTGAACGTTTTGTTACTTTTTAGACAGATTGGAACAACCAGGATTCCTTGAAACATACGGTTCCTCACGTATACCTATATACGCTTCTCCACTGCTCCCATGCCACCTTTTGGCAAGGTTAGTAGGCACCGTTTTAACCTAGCATCACTGTGATACCTCGGTGCATTCCACCCTGGGCCATTACTTACTCTCACCCTTATTACTTTCAGATATAATTTACAAAAGACACCCTTATTTTCACGACAGCCTTTGTGCATCATTGTTTTACATTTTCTGGTAAGCGACTGTTGTAGCCATGCTCAAAATGTTTTCTTTAATTTTTTCTTTCTTCTCACTACTGAATCTTTGAACACGACGTCATCGTTCCCCTGAGGTCTCTTTAAACACACATAGGGTCACTTAATGTTTACCTTCGCTTTTGTCTTATGGACACTCGTTGGGGTTTCTTCCTTGGATTACTTCACTTCACCCTTTCCCTCTTTTCACGTTTATTAAAAGGTCTTTTGATTGTCTGACACTAGACAACGGTACGCTTTGCTTCTTTCACGTCACCAGTTCCCCTAACACTTTGCTGATTTTTCCTTCTATTTCGTGTCTTTGTCTCTTTCTCTTTTTTTGTAAATAAAGTTTTATTTGTACAAATCAGTGTTACAACCATTATCCTTGTATGATTCCTAACAGCCCTGAAGAAGCCCATGCTTGGGCGAAACGCGTTGGCTGTGAATGTGGTTGTACCGAATTATGGAATAAAGAATACTTGAATCTTACAAGTTTTGTGTGGACTCTACAATCAGCTTCTAACTGTACTGACACAGTGAATCCAGCCTTGTGTTGCCTCTCATACACTTGTGAAAATATGCTTTATTCAAGGTCTTTTAGCAGCTGGCCATTTGAGGTGGGCAATACTCTCACTACTGTATAGTGACATGTCTAGGCAGGGCATTCTCTTTTAACCTAGCTGCTTTTCTCTATAATTGTAGACTCTCTATTGAGTGTGCGAGATGTAGATTATAGGCATAGGGGCCTATTTGCAAGGTCTCTGTGCCACTGTAGCATCTCATTTTTGACGCTACTTTGGCACACAATGCTGAGAAATATTCACAAGGCCACGCAAAGCCACGCAAAGCCACCCTGCATGGCTTTCCATGGCCTTGAAAATATGGCCCCTTTTCACGCGTTACTCTGTGGGAAAGGAGCATTACATGGGTGTTGCTGCGGGTGTTCCTACGCAACACCCATGGATTTTGATGCATTCCCAGATTTACAAAGTTTTGTAAACCTGGGAATACATCAGATTCTAACACCTTCACAGGGAAGGTGTTAAAGTGGCGCAATGAGAAAAAATACCTTTATTTCTCCTCTTTTTTTGCTCTTTCTATGCGTGCTGCATTCTGAAGCACAAATAGAAGGAGAAAATTGCCATAAATTATTGTTTATGGGCGAGAAGGTGTCCCTTCCTGCACAAAAACAATCATCCCTGCAACGCAAACACCCTTGCACCGTTGTGTAAGGGTGCCTGCATTGGCACTAGGCAGCCAATTGTGTGCCAGCACAGAGAAAAGCACAGGGATGCATCGTATTGCTGTAAATACAAAACATCCCTTCACTTTCCTAATGACGCAGCTCAATGCAGCAAAATGGCTTGCAGCGATGTGCTGCATCATCCCATGGTCTTAGTCTTGCTGTCCTTCATCTCATTAGGAACAACTCAATTTGTTGAATTGGGTGCTTTTACATCGATTGATAATCTTGTTACTGGGGAGAGAATCACGGGTTTGCCCTTTCCCCACTCTCGTTCAACATGTATCGGGTTTCACTAGCACAGCTGCACTATGGGATGAGTTGTACCATGTTTATGTATGCAAATGACATCAAGATGCTATTGGACACGAGGGCCATAGGAGATCTAGTTCGATTTGCACTTTGCACAGTTCTAGAATTCACCCAGTGTTGGATAAGTATAAATTGTCTAAGTCTCAGACGTGAAATATAAGATTTTATAACCAAGTACATAGTGAACTACTGGGGCAACATGTTCTGGCCCATTTAATGGAAACTGCCCATCAGTGCGATAAGGAACTTAGTGGCATATTTACAAGGGCTTTATCTCAATTTTTTTGGCTTTTAAAGCCAAAAAAGCAGAGATAAAAATATCGCCCTATTAACAAGAGGGTGCTAACATGCATCAGCGCATGTTAGCACCCTTTTTCCCAATGTCTCCCTTTGCATCTCTAATGAGATGCAAAGTGGGCGTCACTGGGCAGGACATCCTTGTAAATATCTCTGATGTGCTCATCGCAATATTTACAAGGCTGCCAACTCATTTTGGCAGACGTTAGTTTTGGGCAAAAACCGCTGTTTTCGCCGGAAACTAACGTCTGCTAAGAGAGATTGTTTTTTTTTTTAACATGTCTTATAGAGATACAGAAGTGAACATTTTGTCTATTCATGTTTAAATCATGACTACAGCTTGTTCAAAATGCTGGCATCAGAACCATCTTTGACGTTAGGAAGTTCGAACTAGTGATAACCAAGATATTACACTGGACTCCCTGTCCGTAAAATAATCTGGTTAAAAGCGACCTCTATTATGCACTGCATTTTTCTCCAGAACGTCTTGATACTTTTAGCCCAAAGCTTCCTATAAACCTCATCTAGACTTGAGGGCTTATTTAAAGTGCGGTGGGCTCTACTCCTTACTCCATTCAGCCAGGAGAGCAGAGGGATGTACTCCTCTGCCTTGCAGACTACAGGCTGTGATATGCATCACTGTCCCCCTGCCTGATGGAGATGTGTGTGTCTCTGGGCATTGAAGTGTGCCAATACCATGTGTTATGGCACCCTCATTACAAAGTTTTGTTTTTCAAAATCAAATTCACAAATTGGGAGTTTGTTTTAGTAAAGCAAAAATAAATGTACTTGAGATGCTGGGCCCCAGCGTGTGGAGGTCATATATTTGTTTTCCTGTTCAGGACCACCAGCCTTTACCTATTAGTCCTAAACAAGGAAACAATTTAATAGAGTGGATACTCAGGGGTACTTTGACTGACAGCCCAATGTCTATTGAGCCTTCGGTAAAAGGCTTCCACTGGCTGAAAATGATTCACCCGGCTTCAAATAGAGCGGGAGAACCTGACGTTTGGCGGACAGGTTGCATTGCCATGTTTGCGGTAGAATACCATCTCCCAAAAAACTCTAAATAGGACCCCAAATCTCCAGTCAAATAAACATGCTTTTTACCATTGCAGCTGTCAGATTAGAAAAAGTGGTGGGAGATTCTTTCTGGGCCAATAGCCCGAAATTTGGAATTGTCTGATTCTTCATCTTAAGAAAGAATCAAATGCCCTTTTATTCTAGCAGCAATATAAACAAGCATTGGCATAGCCTATAGATCTCGCCTTTGGGGCCTTATAAGTATTTCGTTATGCAGCACAATATCCTTCCGGAAAAAAATCAACTGTTGCATGGCTAAATAGTTATAAGGTCCCAAAGGCGAGACCTATTGGCTATGCCAATGCTTATTTTTTTAAAGGCACAGATTCCTGTTGTGAAGCAGAAACATTTGAAATTGACCATAGATGGTTAGAAACGTAAATATCAGGAGTTAAAATTTCAATGGTGCTGTCAGGGAAAGGATTATATATCTGAATTATCTGAAGCAACCAGACACACAAATGACTACCACAAACAGGGCCCCCTCATATACCCACAACTACATTAGATGCACAGTACATAAACAAATTCAAACAAGACCGACCATGAGAGAAAGAGAGAGTGTTTGTGTGTCAGAGAGAGAGAGAGACTAAATGTGCTTTGGTGTGGGGGTGTATATGTTTGTTTGCTTGTGATTCCATATGTGTGTGGGGGTGCAGAAGTTTGGTTGGTATTTTGATGTTTTCTAAGAAGGGCTATTATCATGTGTGTGCTACGCACTGAGGGCCCTGCACATTTTCAGATGTTTGCTAGTTCCTAGCAGGGACCAGTCTCCCAAAATGTGTTTATTGACATTGGAGAGGACAGGAAATGTTTAGATTCAGACATCCAGGCAGAATGTGTAAATTGGATTAAACAAAACCATTTAAAATAGGGTCCAAGGGATATATATTTTTTAAAGACCCACACCTGATTTTATCCCCAGCACCAACTGAATGTATAACACACGAAACACAGGGGGTCTAACAGCCAAATTTGAGAGGCTACACTGTCGATACTGAGTCAACAAGATCTCAAAATATCTTTATCGCACACACATAACGTATTAATAAAGATAAAGAAGGAAAAAAGGCTAACACTACATGCATAGAGGAGACCGGTACATCATCGATTTTTCGTAAAATGGCTGATTAATCCACAACAGATTGTAAAGGGTTTCCATCCAATTAGACTCAATGATCAGTCCTATCATTTGGCCAAACCCATGTGCAAATGAGGCTGGTCCCCTGATCAGTGGGACACTCAGCTCCGCACCTTATTGTTGTATCAGGATTTGGTCCACCAAATACACAAACCGTCCATGATGACTGATATTTTGATGGTAAAGTAAGAAGAAATAGTGCAACGAACAAAAAAGTGATTTAAAATAGGATGGAATGTCCTCCTTCTAAATACTTTATTCTACGGACTGGACACGCCTCCTAATTAAAAAATAGAACAGTGCAAAAGAAGACAGTGACAATTATCTGTCTACATAAGGGCCAACATGTTTCTGCCTAACGGGTATTTAATCCCTTGGCATTCGTCAGGGCCTCTGCTCGTATAATAGTTGCACTCCTAATAGTGAAATATAGAATTCACCACCATCACCAAAAACAAATTATAATAAAACTGATTTGAAACGGTACAACCTGTAACAACCATGGACATTAACCCTCCGATTCAAAATGATTACTGTGAATTCCTTTGGCCTCCCCCAAGTCTCAGATGGGAGCTTGAGGTACCGACGGAAAGTGCGGGGCCTCTTAGTACCTGAGCAGTGTCCAGGTGAGGTGAGGTCTATTGCCCTACCACAAAGGAATTCACAGTAATCATTGTGAATCGGAGGGTTAATGTCCATGGTTGTTACAGGTTGTACCGTTTCAAACCAGTTTTATTATAATTTGTTTTTGGTGATGGTGGTGAATTCTATATTTCACTATTAGGAGTGCAACTATTATACGAGCAGAGGCCCTGACGAATGCCAAGGGATTAAATACCCGTTAGGCAGAAACATGTTGGCCCTTATGTAGACAGATAATTGTCACTGTCTTCTTTTGCACTGTTCTATTTTTTAATTAGGAGGCGTGTCCAGTCCGTAGAATAAAGTATTTAGAAGGAGGACATTCCATCCTATTTTAAATCACTTTTTTGTTCGTTGCACTATTTCTTCTTACTTTACCATCAAAAGATCAGTCATCATGGACGGTTTGTGTATTTGGTGGACCAAATCCTGATACAACAATAAGGTGCGGAGCTGAGTGTCCCACTGATCAGGGGACCAGCCTCATTTGCACATGGGTTTGGCCAAATGATAGGACTGATCATTGAGTCTAATTTGATGGAAACCCTTTACAATCTGTTGTGGATTAATCAGCCATTTTACGAATAATCGATGATGTACCGGTCTCCTCTATGCATGTAGTGTTAGCCTTTTTTCCTTCTTTATCTTTATTAATACGTTATGTGTGTGCGATAAAGATATTTTGAGATCTTGTTGACTCAGTATCGACAGTGTAGCCTCTCAAATTTGGCTGTTAGACCCCCTGTGTTTCGTGTGTTATACACACAGAATGTGTAAATTGCCACACCAGCCAGAGTCTGACAAAATATTGTATTTTAAATCTTGGGAAGGAGGGCTGGTTATCGGATCTGTCAACAAGAGTTCAGGAAGGATGAGTACTAAATCTAACCGTTAAACTCACTATTGCAGCAAGAATATTATTTAGTTACCCCTGCACTGCTATTGTGTGAATCAAGGAAGCCTAGATCTGTGTGCTTTCTCTTTTACTCACTGCACAGTGTTTGTTAACATGATCCAACACACCAGCTTGTCTGCTGTCAATCGGGCCCCCATTTTCAAGAGAGACATAATGTAAGCAGTTCACAAGTGCTGGTTTAAAATTCAGAGCGACATCGCTTTAAAAGAAAACAGCTTGGCTCGGTGAGTCGCTTCTCTTGTCTGTTTATTCCACTGGGCCCTTGATTAAGACACTCCTAACAGTAAGAGGTGGGGCTTGGAAAGAGTTTTGCGAACTCCGTAGCGCTGAGGTTGGCTTCACCGATAGAGAGGAATGAAGCGTAAAAATAGCTGAAGGGCGGAGGTTTCACGAACCTGAGGGGATACAAAATATTACACAGCACCTCCACTTCAAGTCACTGGCGTAACTGCAGCTGAACCACAACATGACACGTGATCCCGCTAGTGAAATGCAATGTGTTTCAAACACAATGCACATCCAGTGGGCCTGGAAATTATGGTAGTACACTGTGCGTTTGCAGAAAACTGGGATGGTGTGAAGATCATTGGGTTGTTTTGAAAAGGCTGTCTATGGCGAATCCTGTAATCAGAATTAAAAGTGTGCGCCATGTAGATAAAAGTTAGGCGCATGGCTGCCATACTGAAACATGAAGCATGGTGCCTGTGAAGAGGGCGCTGTGCAGAAAAAATAAAAGCCATGCGGTTTCCAAAATCACATAATAGAACAAAGATTGTTTACGCTTCTGAAATGAAAGACAATGCAATTCAAACATGCAGACACATGCTACCTTCTCTTTAGTAAAAAAGTAATTTTAAAAAGGGCTCACAAACACATGCTAACATTAGAACTATGCCTTTAGGCTACCACAAGCAGGAAACCAAGTACTGTCCTGGGAAGCGCTGGCTGAAAATACACAGCCCGTGAGTGGTGCGCGCGTGAGAGAGAGGGGGAGCAGGAGGTGAGCCCGGTAGTGGTGCGTGCGTGTGCGCGCAGTCTGCTCATTTTCAAGCAGTGCACTCGTGCTTGTGGCGTGCCGCTGCTCGCTCCCGCAAGGTGGGTGCCGCCACAAGCACGAGTGTGTGCTTGAAAATGAGCGACCGCTAAAGGCCCTTCTATGCAGCGCATGCGTGCTGCGTAGGCGAGACCTATAAAATAGCATTTTTCTAATTAACCAGCCTTTTCAATCTAGTGGTTGCTGAGAGTTATTGATGGGTCTGTTGTAGAGTACCAAGAGCCCGATCTAGCTGCGGAATGCCAGGTCATAAAATGTTGCGTTGTATAAGCACCTCATGTGGCATGCCAGGAGATCCTTTCTGTTGTCCAAGACAAAAGTTTTTATGGGTACACCCATGCAGTCTCAAAGCACTGAGAATTCCATCTCGTGTGCATATTCTTCTACAATTCTATCAATCAATATGGTATATGTTGGTTAAGTTATTATCACCCATATGTGTCTGGATCCCATGATTTGGCCACTAATGAGGGGCTTTACACTGTCTTGGATCATTAGGACCAGGTATTGAAGGCAAGATGTTTGGAGGACCCCTCCAGTTTGTGTGGCTGCCCATCGTTCTGTCCCTTAGATTTCACCCTATTGAATACCCACCATTCCATATCCAAGGGCAGTTGCTTTGAATTTGTGACCCTGGAGTCTGAAAGGTGCTTTTGTAACTTCACTAGAGAAGCATCCAGAATGTGCTCTACAGTAAACAGGACACACAGTTCTTCACAGTTGATTGCACATGGACATCGATTCATCAAATTGCCAAAGGTAGCAGAAATTATCTCATGCACTCTTTGTCCATACAATGACAATTTCTGTGGGGTTCTTATTACATCACAGCAAATGATGTCATTTGACATTTGACCATGGGGGGCTTTTCAGCTTGCCTTGAGTGCGGAGGAATGGGCTCAGTGCTTTGTCCTTCCCGCCCCGGTCCGACGCGGTAGCTAGTACCGTTGTGCGGAGGGTGGGGTAGGTAGAGCCCAGCACTTCCCAGTCGGAGCGGTTAGCGCTCTAGTTGGAGGGCGAGTCTGGCTATTTAGAACGCTTGGTTCTGCGGCTGCGCTGCGGTGAAGGAGGACGATGGCAGTGTCCCCTTGACCCGTTCAGCAGTACGGCCCGATAAGGCTTCTCTTATTTCTATTGCCCTGACAATTTTAATTTGTTCTTACTCTGCTTTTATTTCTGAGGAATGTAAGGGGGGGTTTTCAGCTTACCTTGAGTGCAGAGGCCTGGGCTCAGTGCTTTGTCCTTCCCGCCCCAGTCCGACGCGGTAGCTAGTACCATTGCGCGGAGGGCAGGGTAGGTAGAGCCAGGCACTTCCGCTTCGCAGCGGCTAGCGCTCTAGTTGGAGGGCGAGTTCGGCTATTTAGGACGCTTGGTTCTGCGGCCGCAGTGCGGTGAAGGAGGACGGTGGCAGTGTCCCCCTGACCCGTTCAACGGTAGGGCCGGATAAGGCTTCTCTTATTTCTATTGCCCTGACAATTTTAATTTGTTCTTACTCTGCTTTTATTTCTGGGGAAAGTAAGGGGGCTTTTCAGCTTACCTTGAGTGTGGAGGCCTGGGCTCAGTGCTTTGATCTTCCCACCCGGTCCGACGCGGAGCTAGTACCGTTGCGCGTAGGGCGGGGTAGGTAGAGCCAGGCACTTCCGCTTTGCAGCGGTTAGCGCTCTAGTTGGAGGGCGAGTCTGGCTATTTAGGTCACATGCTCCAACAGCCGCGCAGCGGACACACCGCTGGCGTGCCAAAGGCAAGCCCGTCTGCGCCAGTCCGCGGCCAACCGGGGCTCGAGGCCAGAACCCCTGCCGGCTTTGACCAAGGAGGGTATTATAGTTTCCAACAGCTATATGCGCTATGCCTCACGATTGGTGAGGAATGTAAGCATAGTATAAAGGTAGGAAGCAACAGTGGGATGTCTAGTCACTGCCCTTTTACAGTCACCCCCCAGCTGAAGCTCAAGGAGTCTGGACAGATATTGAGCCACTCTCTGATCAATTGTAGATCTCTGAGGAAGCATAGAGTGGATATTTATGACCACCTGTTAGATGGTCAGGT
This sequence comes from Triturus cristatus, assembly GCF_964204655.1. Taxonomy (NCBI): domain Eukaryota; kingdom Metazoa; phylum Chordata; class Amphibia; order Caudata; family Salamandridae; genus Triturus; species Triturus cristatus. The sequence goes on along the minus strand of NC_140592.1, from coordinate 1,001,876,256 downwards.
AGACGTGCTATTCCTCACAGAAACGTGGTTAAGTGAGGACTCAGCCCCTGAAATCCTCAAGGCCCTCCCTAGCGGCTATGGTATTACCAGAGTGGATAGACCCACCGGGAGGGGAGGGGAGGGGGGATTGCAATAATTAATAAACACTCTATTCAGTGTACCCTCGAGCCGATGGATATCGTGGACAGCGAAGCTGTTTTTTTCTCTATCACGGCATCTAATAATAGCATCATAAATGGGTTTCTGGTATATAGACCCCCAGGAGCCTTTACACGGTTCGCCCCTAGTCTGATCGAGTGTCTAATTCAACTGGCACTACGATATGAGAAACTACTTTTGCTGGGTGACATGGATCTCCAGTTTGAGGATGTGGCCAATTCTGGGGCTCAAGAGATTTGCCAGGAACTGGCAGCTTTACAGCTGACATTAAAATCAGAGCTCCCCACTCATCAATTGGGCCACTTACCTGACCCGATTTTCGCTAATTGGGGTGCCTTAGAAATAGAGCCCCCGCTCCCGGTCCTATGGTCGGTTCATTTTATGATCTCTTTTTTTTTTTTTTTTTACTTTGTTTATTGGTTTCAGTCATAGCGATACATGTATGGTTTGGGCGATATTTTCAAACTAACATCAGATACTCAAGTCGACGTACAATTCCATCGTGCATACTAAACATTTCCTGTCGAACACATCTACCTATGCATTTCCATTTCGACAACCGGCAACACACATAGATTTCCCCGATATTTGTTCCAGTGTGACCATTTCTTATCCCACTTCTTTGGACATCCCCTAGCCCTGAACACCTCGGTTTCTGCCATCATACATCTGTCCATTTCTTTGGCCCACATAGTGGATCGTGGCAAGCCCGCTCCCCCCCACCCTCTAGCAAGTTCTCTTTTTACCAATGTAAAGCCCAGTGTGGTGAACTGCTGTTCAACTTCCGTCAGGTCGGTCTCTCCCCATGTGTTCAACAATCCCAGTTGCGGTGTTAGTTCTATATCTTTCCCCAACGACTTACACAGGTGGCCTGAAGCATCCCTCCCCAGTGTGCATATCTGAGGGCATGTCCATACGTTATGGTAAAATGTAGCCTGTCCGCCACACCCCTTAATGCATCGGTCGTCGGGTTTGGCCCCTATTCTCGCCAGAACTGTCCCTGTGATATATGATCGGTGCAGTATCATAAGCTGGATCAGCCTAAATCTCTGTGTGATAGTCGCCTCTCGTGGGGACATCAGTGCTGCCTGCCAGTCCTCGTCATCCAGGGGGCCTATGTGAGCTTGCCACCTTTCTCTGAGCTTCGGGAAAGTGTCCGGCAAATTATTACTTAACTTTTTGTAAGTTAAAGATGTTGCTTTCGAGCTAAGGGGCCCGTCTAATAGGCGATCTTCCAATGGTGACGATTCCGGAATGTCTTTAAGAGAGGGAAACGCTGACTGGATCGCGTGTCGGATCTGGAAATACCTGTACAATTCCCCTTGTGCCAGATGATACTGTTTCTGGAGGTCACCAAAGGTGAGTATTGCTCCCTTCTTAACCAGGTCCTTCACTACTGATATCCCAATGAGGTCCCACTTATCGAAGCCGGGCTGATAGCACAGCATACCTAGCTTACGGGTAACCCACAATGGCGTGGCCTTTGAGAGGACATCCGTCCATCCCAGCCGGGAAGTGACCAGATGCCATATTTCCACTGTGTGTTGGGTAGGGCCAAAGAGATTTTTCCGGTTTCTCCTGCCCGTGGTATACAGGGCTCCCAGATATCCCGAGCGGTCCATTTGGTACCGATCCAGGGCATACGCTGGATCATCCGGAGGATGGTATATCCAATGATTGAAAGTCGCCAATTGCGCCGTCCAATAGTAGCGTTGTATGTCAGGGAGTGCTATGCCCCCGTCATACCAGCCTGTCGTCAATTTTCGCTGTGCTATTCTGGGGGCCCTGCCATCCCACAACAGCGCACGGATCTCCCCCTCGACCGCTTTAAAATACGAATCTGGGACTCTGTGGGGACAGTTCTGGAGTATATAGAGAAAACGAGGAAGGGCTAACATTTTAAAAAGCGCTGCCCTCCCCACCAACGTCAAAGGCAAAGTCCTCCAGTGTTTTACATCTGCTCTTAGCCGAGCCAAAGGTGGGGCCAGGTTGGAGCTATAAAAACAGGCCTGGTCCGAAGTGACAAATATCCCTAAATATCGAAACCCCTCCGTTGCGACTGCGACAGCACAGTCTACTGGTAAATGAGGGGTTACCCCTCGCAACATAAACAAGACGGATTTACGCCAATTGATCGCGTATCCTGAATATTTACCGAAGTTTGTAAATATGTCTAGCACAACTCTCATCGATTTATATGGGGACACTAGGTATAAAAGTATATCATCCGCATACAGGAAGATTCGATCTTCCACTCCCTTCTTCCATTGCAATCCCCGTATCATCACATCTCTACGGACCCAGTCTGCGAGGGGCTCCAGCATGAGGGCGATTATCAGCAGGGAAAGCGGGCATCCCTGTCTGGTCCCTCTTCGTGATTCGAAAATCCTGGATGTAGAACAGTTAACTCTCACCTGCCCCAACACTCCATTATACAGGAGTTGTATCCAAGCTATATATTTGGGGCCCAATCCCACTCTTTTCAGGACCTCGAACATGTATGGCCACTCAATGGAGTCAAATGCCATTGAGGCGTCGAGAGATAGCACCGCCGCGTCCTCTTCAATATATTGTCTACGAGCCATCACGTTATGGAGCCTCCTTATATTAAGTGACGGATTCCTCCCTGGCATGAAGCCTGATTGGTCTGGGTGGACCAGAGATGTAATGACAGTTCATAATCTGTTCGCCAGGACTTTTGCCAACACCTTTGTCTCCGCGTTAATCAGCGAAATCGGCCTGTAAGAGCCGCATTGATCTGACGGCTTGCCCTGTTTGTGAATGACCACGATGGTGGCAAGCCGCTGATCTACTGGTAAGCTGGTCTTCTCTAGACTTTCTTCGCACATGGCTCTCAGGTGGGGCACTGTCAAAGAGGCCATGGCTTTCAAGAACTCTATCGGGATCCCGTTGGGCCCCATCGCCTTGCCTGATTTAATTTGCCCTAGGGCCTTGCTTATTTCTTCATTCGAAAGGTCGGCCTCCAAGGTCTCTCATTCCACCTCCGAGAGGCTCGGTTTTCGGCAATCGGTTAGAAGCCTACGAGAGTCCTCCGTCGTATAGCCTGTGGAGGGGGCGTATATTTTTTCAAAATGTATTTATTTATTTGAGATTTATATTGCGCATGGCTGCCTCAGCAACGAGGCATCCCAGCGCAGCTAAATGGTAGCAAGGGGGAAGAGCCAGGTCTTCAAGGCCTTACGGAAGACCAGGTGGTTAGAAATAGTTCTAGTGGGTGTCGGAAGTGAGTTCCATAGTTTGGCTGCCAAGTGTCGGAACGAACGGCCCCCTGCCCTGGCCCTCCACACTCGAGGAGCGCAGACCAAAGTTTGTTCAGCAGATCGTAGTGAGCGCCCAGGAACATAAGCCTCCAACAGGTGTAGGAGGCCGGGCGGGGCCTGTTTGGCTAGGATCTTATGTGAGATGCACAGTGCTTTAAACTGTAACCGCTTATCCACTGGCAGCCAGTGAAGTTTGGATAGCACCTGGGCGACTGAACAATGCTTGGGTAATGAGACCAGGATCCGTGCGGCTGCGTTCTGGACCCTCTGGAGGCGGTTTACGCTAGACCTGGGAGCTCCCAAATATAGACAATTACCGTAGTCTAATCTAGAAAGAACCGACGCCTGGATGATAGTCTGTCGCACCGGAGGAGGAAAAAACCCGAGCAATGGCTTAAGACCCCGCAGGAGTCCAAAGCAGACCCCAGCCACGGCTTTTGTTTGTTTCTCAAATGTCAGTCCTCGGTCGAACCATACCCCAAGATTTTTTACAGTGTCCCTAGGGACTGGGGCAGGTTTTAAACGGTCCGGCCAGTGAAGATCAGTCCATAGTTTCCTATCCTTCCCGAATAGAAGGATTTCCGATTTCCCGGAGTTCAGTTGTAGACAGTTCACAGCCATCTAGTCAGAAATAGCCAGCAGATCGTCCTTGAAATTATCTAGATTGATGGTACATTTCCTAGAAAAGGCTATCATCAATTGGGTATCATCGGCATAGGATACCAACGAAAGCCCCCTTCCCTTAGCCAGCTCCGCCAACGGGCTAACGTATAGATTAAATGATAGTGGGCTCAATATAGAGCCCTGTGGTACCGCCTGGTGTAGTTCAAACTCCTGTGAGGCAAAGGGAAGCGCCGAGACCTGAAAAGATCTTTCTGATATAAAAGATTTAATCCAGGCCAGGGCTAAGTCCTTGACCCCAATGTCTTTCAGACGTTTCAGGAGTATTTTATGAGATACCGTATCGAAAGCTGCACTTAAGTCCAAAAGGACCAAGGCCGCTGAATCCCCTACATCTAAGTGACTCTTAATTGTTTCCGACACAACCAAAAGCGCAGATTCCGTACTGTGCCGGGGCCGAAAGCCGTGTTGCGTGGGGTCAAATAAGGCATATTGCTCAACAAAGCTAGCCAAGATAGAGTTGACATGCGCCTCCGTCACTTTAGCCAGAAAGGGTAACTGAGAGATGGGACGATAGTTACTCGGTTCGGCAGAGTCTAAAGAGGGTTTTTTCAACAGGGGGACGACTTTAGCATGTTTCCAAGCCCGTGGGACTGATGCCGTTGACAATGACTGATTAATCACATCCAAACAAACCCCTGAGATGGAAGAGTAGAGCTGGTGGAAGCGAGTGGGAGTCACTGGGTCTGCTGGGGAGCCCGATTTAATTTTAGAGCATAAAGCCACAAACTCCAAAGGCGAGATGGAAGGAAATGCCACCAGACTGCAATTTTCCACAGTCTCGCCCCCAGTCGGGTCCGCCTCCACAGACAGGGAGGCTACTTGCGGGAGTCCCTGATAGATCTGTTCCACCTTATTATTAAAGTGCAGGGCTAGCTCATTGCATTGATGATTGGAGGCAACCGGAGGGGCCCTATTGCCGCCTGGATTCTTCATATCGCCCAGTAAAGAAAAGATAGTCTTAGCTGGGTTAGAACTGCCGAGGATTTTACTGGCAACAAAGTCCGCCCGCGCTCTACGGATATCCTTATGGTATGACTTAAGGGCCGTTCGATATTCCAGTTTTGTAGTCGCAGAGTAGGTGCGTCTCCAGACGCGCTCCAGCTGTTTACAACCCTTTTTAGCGAGGGTGAGGGTGTCGTTAAACCACGGATTGGATGGGCCGCGACCTTTCCTTCCCCATTTAGAAGGAATGTGACTGTCCAGGCCAGCGTCAACCAATCATGATAGCACTGGTTCGCTGCATCCACGCACAAGGGTAACTGAGGTTGACGGCTAGATAACCAAACAGAGAGAACCTCTGGGTTAAACCTGTACGTTTCAGTGTCTTAGTAGGGCAGATAGAATCAGCCTTAGTCTGAAGTAGCAGGGAAAAGGGGACCAAGAAATGGTCGGGCCAGGCCTGTGGGATTGGGGCGCGCATTATAATCTGAGGAAGGTTGGAAATAACGGGATCCAACAGATGACCAACTGCGTGAGTGGCCTCAAGCACATGCTGTCTTAATTGGAAGGCTTCTAGTTCTGCCAGAAGACTGACGATCTCCACTTTTTCAATGTTCTCAAAATGGAGGTTGAGATCACCCAGAATGGTAAAATTGGCTGCCTTGCTGGCAAAGTGACCCACTTTGTTTAATAGGTCTTCCCTGAAGCTCTTTGCTGGTCCGGGAGGCCTATAAATCAGGAGACCAGCCAGTGAAAAGTTGTGTGTTAGCCCGATTTTGAACGTGGCAGATTCACAGCCCACTATAGGTTCGCTTTCCAGACTAGCCCTATATGCCTCCTTGACTACCATAGCCACCCCACCCCCTCTCCCCCCCTGCCGATTCAGTGTTTTCAACACATAGCCGGGTGGAAGAGCCAGCCAAGGTACTGCCACGACATCCTGATTAAGCCAGGTCTCTGTGAGGAAGAGAGCATCTGGAGACTCGTCAGACATGATCAGCAAATTTCTCCGCTATGTCTTGTGGATGCAGCACCTCCTCACTTCTCGGCGTCGTCAGTTTATGTACCCATCTATTTCCCTGTTCGCACCTTTCCAACCACGCTAGTGTCCTGCCAGCCCTATCCCCAAGTTCATACAGTCTACATTGAGTGGAGTTATGTTTAGCCACCATCTGCTCCCTTGTTTTTATCCTGTATTCATCTTGCTTCAGTTGGAGTCTATGCGTTATGGTCGGTGAGGGGACTTGTGAGTGCTCCTGCTCTAATTCAGTGAGTTCGGACTCTACCTGGACAAAGAGTTCACGCTTCTTGGCAATATAGCCCGTTTTTAAGGACAGAGCTTGTCCCTTAAGAACCACTTTGTATGCTTCCCAGAGTACTTGCACGGAGTCGACTGATCCCACATTTTCAACGAAATAGTTCTCCGTTTGCCTGCGGAGTTCCTCTCTGATGTCAGGTACGCGTAAGAGCCAGGGGTTGAGGACAATGGTGGAACGTGCTGTTCGCTCCCAATGTGTATATTCCGTCCAGACCGGGGAGTGGTCTGAGATGCCCCTAGGTAGAACTTTATATTGGGTGAAGTTACCTGTTGACGGCAGATGTGCAGGAACAGCTAGCCGACTATTTAGAGACCCAAAATCTCCTCCACGACTCACAATCTGGTTTTAGATCCAGCTACAGTGCGGAGACAGCACTATTGGCGGTCTCTGAAACTATTAGGGAAAGCGTAGACAGAGACGAGGTCGCCATGTTGGTACTCCTCGATCTGTCCGCAGCTTTCAACACCGTTTTGCACTCCATACTGTTAGACAGACTCTATAATATAGGGATTCGTGACACGCCTTTGGCCTGGATTAAATCCTTTCTAACGGACAGAACGCAACAGGTGTGGTGTCACCCCTTTATGTCCAAAGACAAAAAAATCCTCAGATGCGGAGTCCCTCAGGGGTCGGCGCTCAGCCCCCTCTTTTTCAACGTCTACCTGTCACCATTGGCAAAGGTGGTAGAGGCTTCTGGAGTCAGAGTGGTCTCTTATGCTGATGATACACAGCTTATCTTTTCCTTCAAAGACCACTCTGACAAAGGACTTTCTAACTTTAAAACCTGCCTCTCTAACATCGTATCCTGGATGACCTCCAATACCCTGAAGCTAAACACCGACAAAACCGAGGTGCTTTTTTTTAACCAAAAATTTCCTTCGGAATTAAACCCTCCCCCTTCACCGGTCAAGACTGCCCGTAATCTGGGCTTTCAAATTGATAACGAGCTGTTAGGTAAGTCCCAAATTCCTAAGGTCACTTCTGCCTGCTTTGGCAAACTGTGCATGATAAAAAAGATGTCCCCCTATTTGCCCACGGATTCCTTGAAGACTATTGTACATGCTCTTATCACGTCCCACCTGGACTATTGTAATAGCCTTTACGTGGGGGCTCCAGCTTATCTCCTTCATCGACTTCAGATGGTCCAAAACGCGGCGGCCAGGCTGATCTGCAATATCCCCTACCGCCATTCGATCTCGCCCCATCTGAAGAACCTCCACTGGCTTCCGATTTCTTCCCGGATTCAGTTTAAAGCCCTGGTCCTGACATTCAGGGCCTTGAATGGTAGGGGGCCAGGATATCTCAGACAAAGGCTGAAGCAAGTTCATTCCTTCCGTACGCTTAGATCAAATCACCTTCGACTTCTGCTCCCCCCAGGTACTACAGATCTAGGAAAGGTGGTAGAGCCTTTGCAGTGATTACGGCAAGGCTATGGAATGCCCTCCCACTCAACATCCGTATGATCGACTCAGAATCTCAGTTCAGATGTAAACTGAAAACCTGGCTATTTGCAAGCTGCTAGCTTTTCTGTTCTCTGCTGCTGTTGTCCGCAGCGCCGGGACACCCCCGTTGGGGGTAGCCGCGCGCTTAACAAATTTCATAATAAGTAAATAAATAAATAACTAAATGTGTGAGGAGATAGTCGATACGTGATAGACTACGATGGACACTAGAGAAATATGTAAATAAATTCCCCGTCGGATGAAAAGCGCGACCCACGTCTGCTAAACCCAGTGCCTGCACAAAGTCCACCAGGAGAGCATTATCCTTTTCTCTTGACTTCGGTGGATGGCGATCTACGGTGTCATCTAAGGTCATATTGTAATCACCCTCCATAATCAGTGTGCCCTCTCAGAGTCCAGTCAGCTTCCTCCCCAGTTCCGCCAGTGCCGGCCGGCCGGCCCAGAGCAGGCGGCAAGTACACCGAAATGATATTTATAGTCTTTCCCTCCCATTGGGCCTCAACTCCCGCAAAACGTCCTCCTGTATCCACCCATGTCGTATGTACTATGAGGGGCGTGGTTTTTTTAACCAGAATGGCCGTTCCCCTAGAGCCCATGGTGTAATCTGCATGTATCAGAAGTTTGTAGCCCCACCTAGTAAGGGCCTTGGTTTTTTGACCCACCAGATGGGTCTCTTGTAGCAGGATTATGTCTGGTGAATGTCTCTTGAGGTATTGTTGGACTATCCCTCGCTTGATCTTGTCACCAACCCCATTGACATTCCAGGACATTATCGAAAGGGTTAGGTCTCTATCAGCCCCCATTGCTAGCCGACACCCCGCTTCCCCATACTCGGATTATCACTAGGCAATAAGTGTGAGCTCTCCCACTCACTTTCCGCCCTCCAACGTTGACCCTGTCCCCTGTAACCACTCGACGCACTTCATCACTTTTCTGACCAATAACACATTCCAAAACGAAAACATCATCCCGACTTCTTAACCCCCTGGAACCCACCCCCCTGCCTACCCCCCCACCCTTAAGATAAGACCCGCGTGGACCCACCCACCTCCCAACCCCTCAACCACTTCCCCCCTCCCTGCCCCCCTGCCCGTGGATTCACAACTACCCACACCCGAACATGGCAGAGTGCCTCTCTCCCCCCTAGAATGCTAGAAATGCACGGGGTGAACAGCTCCCATCCCTGCCCGTTCACATCACAATGAACCCAGAAATTCTCACCATCCACTAAGCATATTGTTCAGACTCAGTCACCTCACATCAGATAACCCCGGGAAGTGAAAGGTTATCAGCCAGTGTCTATATCTATCGGTTTTGGTCCCTTTGACTAGGACATCCCCCACCCGCTTCCCCCCTACTTGCACTTTCACTTGGGCTTCAGCTCTCCATCGCTGCCACCAAAGGTCCTCAGGCCTGTTCCCTCTGTTGTCCTTCTTTCACTGCAGGGCCAGTCATGGCAGCATCAATACCAAGACCCCTGCGGTGGGTAGATCTGTCCGGACGCTCTCGCCTCTGAGTTCCCATTGTAGTCCATCCGTCCATCCAATCCCAAACTGCATCCGGTGAATCAAAAAACCACACTTTGCCATCCGACTCCACCCGCAGCTTTGCGGGGAATAACATCGCGTACTTCACCTCCCGATCTCGTGATTCCCTCTTAACCGCTTGAAAGCTGCGTCGTTGGGCCTGATCCTTGGCCGCGAAGTCCGGAAAAAAGGTCACTTCGTAATTGTCTATTTTCAGCGGGGGACTAGATCTCGCTGTCTGCAGGATAGAGTCTCTATCTCGGTAATTGAACACCCGAGCGATGAAGGGCCTCAGGGGCGCTCCCGGCTTTGGCCTTCCACCTGGCACTCTATGCGCTCTTTCAATAGAGAAGTAACTGGACAGATTCTTAGGCTTTAGATGTTTCGTGATTAGGTCTTCAACGTAGAGGTCCGCCGCCGGCCCTTCCGTTTTTTCCGGAATTCCCAAGATTCGGAGATTATTGCGGCGGGCCCGGCTTTCATAGTCATCGAGCTGCTGTGCCATCCTTTCCTGCTTCTCCTTCAATTTGAGCATCTGGTTCTGTAGGTCCGATGTAGGGCATGGGTAACCACCTTAAGCTCTTTCACTTTCTCATCCATCTTCCGGAAATCAGCACGGATGAGAGACACCTCCACTGTGACTGAGTCCACTGAGGCGCTCACCCCGTTGATAGCCGCCATGACATCATGCAGAGTCGGATCCGGTCCTTGCTGGGAGGCCCTCGCCCCCCCCTCCTTCTCCAGCTGCGGCAGATCTTTCCTGCCTTCCTCTTTAGACCATGCGAATTTAGCAAGTTGCTTTTGGGCATTTGCCTTAGGCCCTTTCCCTCCTGACACCATAGAAGCACTGCAATTAGAGCCCCACTGGGTGAGGACACCGTCCAGCCTCCACCAGTCCGACTCCGGTCGTCGAGCGTGGGTGCTTACGCCCGTGCGATCCGCCTCCAGGTGTCCCTCTCGACCGTCGGGTCTTATATTTTGAAACAGCGCAGTCTGATTGGGCCTCTTCACTCCTCGCCCCTGAGCTTGATCAGTGAGGTATCCGTCGCCCCTCCACTCTTCGTCCAAGGCCCCCCGCTACACCATCTCCACCAAGATTCGTGCAGCCAGAAAAGCCTCCCGGAGTCAGGGCTCCTCTGAAGTTCCCGCCGCGGCCCCCCAAGCCGCCACCTGCCTTCACTGTTCAGAGTCACAAGCCCTCCGCTTGCCCCCGTCCCACCACGTATTGCCTGTCTGTGGTTCCACTACTCCCTCGCCGACGCCCAAGGTCTTACGGGCCATGCACCCCCAGCCGCAGGTGCGCCTCATGGCTGTTCTCCTCCATCTGAAGGTTGGACTGGCCTATAACCGAAGTCGCTTCCGCGTCCAGCTGTCTACCCAGGTCCTAATTGTATGGGTAGTGCCCGGTCCCACTGTATGTCTCCTATAATGCCAGCACTCACCTCCTATGGCAGCATCTGGTCAAGAATAACAGGTCCGGTAAGCCCCCGAGTCCCTCTCACCATGCTCTCAGCTGTACCAGGCCCAAGCCAGGGCCTCGCGTTGTTCTCAGTAGGCGATCCTCGCCAGTCGGGGCCTGCCACGCCCCCTCCTTGTCTCCCGACTCCCAGAGGTGTGCCGAATCACGCGGCTCTGGGTTCCTGCTTCCTCTCGCTCCCCCTCCGGGGCTTTATGCAGGCTCTGGGGCACCACTGGATTTTCAGCACTCGCGGCCGCACCACAACAGGGCCGCCGAGATTGGGGCTCCGGTGAGCGCGTTACCCACCAGGCCCACCATTCCCGGTTCAGCTCCGCCCGGGAGCTCCCTGCATTCACACCGGCCCCTCCGGGCGCCAGCCTCGGGCCGGAGCTCCGTCAGTGTCCAACCAGGGCCAGTACACCCGCAACGGCGGCTGTCTCTGTGGTCCCGCGCCGCCCCGCCACACCGCTGACGCACACCGCTGCCTCCGCCTCCGAGATGGCGCAGCGAGGGAGCCGGACCCGGTCGAGTTTTCTACCTCTTTATTAAGTCTCCGGGGGGGGGTAGGGTGCAGGGCGACTTGATTTCCAGCTGTTGTTACGTGTGGATGGCGGCGGATAGGGCAGGATTGTTTACGGGTATGTCGGAGCTCGGTCAGGCAGTGGCCATTCTTGTTGGCTGCTAGCCACGCCCCCTCTATGATCTCTTTTAAGGCTAGGATGCCTGTACTAAATGCAAATGAGAAATTGGAAAACAAGAAAAAAGACAGGAGGTGGGCGGGTTTCTCGCAAGAGAATTTTAATAAGGTCCTATTACAGGGTGGGCCACCAGGTGGTCTGGATATTGACTCTGCCTGTGATGCTTTGGATAGACGTATCACGGAGGCACTCGATAGTAATGCACCGTGGTCTACAATGGCGTCAGGGAGAGAAGCAAAATCAGCCCCCTGGTTCGGGGATGAACTTAAAATGGCAAAGACAGTCTGTAAACGGCTTGAAAGACGATGGAGAAGAGACTTCTTGGCTCTTGTTAAGAGTGAACACAAAGCCAGTCTCAAGTGCTACCATGCCCTTATTAGAAAGACGCGGGCTTCCTACTATAAGGAGAGGATCGAGATAGCGGAGAATTCGGTTAAAGAGTTGTTCACTGTTTTTAAAGAGATATCCTCCATGGCTAATATCGCAGTGCCTGTTATAGGCTGAGTGGAGTCCTGCAATCGGGTGGCAGACTTCTTTGCCGAGAAGGTAGAGAAGATTTACTCCACCTTCCCGGTCTCGGCACGTGAGGGGTGCATGGATGTTGATGTTTCTGCCAACATAATGGGGATAGAATGTCTTGAGGCATTCATCGCTCCATCCCATGACACCCTAAATAAGATAGCCACCAGCAGTAGGTCTGGCTCTCCTAGAGACCCTACAACTCCTAAGGGGCTGCGAGGGAATATTGAGACCCTCGAGCCCTGCATTAGACATCTCTTAGAGCTCTCCTTCGGCTCAGGTACTGTTCCCAAAAAATTGAAGGAGGCTGTTATTCTCCCTTTAAAAAAGAAACCTAATGTTAGCATGGACCAATTGGACAATTTGCGTCCTATTTTGCTATTACCATACTTTGCGAAAATTGCAGAGAAGGTAGTCAACATCCAACTGATGGCCCACATCAGTAAACATAGTTTACTCCACCCTACCCAGTCTTACTCGACCAAATCGGCTTTGCTTCTTTCTATGGAGACCATTCGAAAACATGTTGATGAGGGACAGACAGCGGCCTTAATTCTATTAGATTTAAGTGACACTTATTTGACACTGTGGCCCACCATACGTTGCTACAGTGTCTTAGAAAGGGAGGTGTGGTTGGTAAGGCTCTGAAATGGATGGAATCTTTTCTGCAAGATCGTAGTTTCCAGGAAGCGCAGGGACACCATCTGTCAAAAAACATCAAGCTGAAACAGGGGGTGCACAGGGGTCCACCCTCAGCCCAACCCTATTTATTCTCTATGTCACTCCGGTGGCAGAAATTTTGGAAAAAATTGGGGTCAAAGTCGTGTCCTATGCTTACGACACTCAACTGGTGGTGTCCCTAACACAAGCAGATGAGAAGGCAGCCATTAATCTTACAACATGTTTGCAAGAATTGGCATCCTGGATGGCTAACAATTGCCTTAAATTAAACGGGAACAAAACGGAGGTGTTGGTAGTAGGTAAAGCACCATCAGTGTGGTCGTCGGCTTGGTGGCCACAGACTTTGGGCCCTACCCCCATGCCCAGTGAACAGGTTAGGAACTTAGGGGTGTGGCTTGACACCAAGCTCTCATTTGAGCACCACACCCGGCGAGTGGCAGGCACATGCTTTGGAGTCCTGCATGGACTCCAGAAGACCTTGGACATGTTGCTTACCACAGCCAGGAAAACCATGGTCCATGCCTTGGTGACATCGAGGCCGGACTATGGAAATTTACTCTACCTGGGAGCAAATGTCAAATGTATACAGAGGCTCCAACGTATCCAGAATGCAGCAGCTCCCTTGGTTCTGATGCTACCCAAGAGAGCCCCTTCTAAGAGGGCCTTGGTCGCCCTGCACTGGCTTCCGATCAAGGAGCGAATTTTGTTTAAGGCTCTCTGCGTTAGCCATCGAATTCTACAAAGGAAGGGGCCCACCTATTTACACAACCTCCTAACCCCTTATTCCCCTACCCGTCAATTAAGATCGAGTGGGACGGGGCAGGTTAGCATTCCTACCATCAGGAGGGCAAGAATGGGCAGTCGCTCTTTTCGCTTTTTGGTGGCACAGCAGTGGAACAAACTCCCTAGGGGAATGCGGATGGAGGCTTCGGAGACTAGCTTTCGCAAGGAGCTGAAAACTCATCTTTTTCCCTCAGATTAAGCCATATGTCTTCTTTTCACCTAGTTCAGGGTCTTTCGGGTTGTTGCTTTTAGGTCTGTACCGCAGCGCGGGGACACACTAGCCTAGTGTAACCAAGCGCTTTATAAACTTGAGTATTATTATTATTATTATTATAATAGTTTCTTGAGCTTTGTTCCTGCCTCTGCAGGATTTACTAATTCCTATTGCAAGCCATTTTGGACAACGGTCCAAGGTTGGGAAGCCATCCTATTGCAATTGTGTTATTTCCATTTTTTTGTAGAGTTAATAGCTAAAGTATAGGTATTTCTACTGTGTTAGAGTCTGATAGGACTGGATGGCTATCCATAAGTGAGCACGCTTTGAGAAGATGTTTTATTCCTCCAAAAGTGAGCGCTCATGCATCATTTTGTTAACATGTTTCCTAAAGACTTGAAATGAGGTCTGAAGTTCCCACTGTTTATTTATTTTTAGAGTCTATATAAAGGACTGTAAATAGTCACTGTCTTGCCCTGTGTTTGTAGACAATTCAGTCCAGAGCCTTTGATCTAATGAGTCTTAGTTGGCTGCTCTCAGTTTGTGGCAGAATTAGACAAAGGGTCCTTGTCTTGCATATTTTTGCCTCACAAGGCCAAACTCCATCCTAATTTGTGCTGGCGAGGCATTCCAATATAGTTGGAAAAGTTGCCTATAGGGGTTAAGGTTTAGCAACTCGAGCCATTCAGATTCTCAGCCACAAAGTGCTTTGTAGCCATAGGCTATAGTAGACAGTAGCGTTGTTCTAATTATCTCCAGTATTGGGAGGAGCGAGTAGACTTCAATCTTTTTCTGAAGGGCTAAAAAAGCTGCTGAGCGAGATCCTGCCTTCACTTTCATTTGTTCGTTGTGTCAGGTAGAACTGTTTATACCAATGGTCACTCCCAGATACTTGTATGATTTCTCTTGAGTTAGTTTGGGGTAATTTAGATGCCAGGGTGCTGCTATCTTAATTCTGTTGCTGTATGTTAAAACATTTGTGTTTGCGAAGTTGATGTCTGATTATTTGCTAAAGTGCAGTTGCTTAGTTTGGACAGCAGTTTTTATATGCCAACGTTGGTTCTGCTGAGAACAGCTATATCCTCAGCGTATAACATACTCATGAATGGTTTCCCAACTCGTTTGGGTGCATGAGCAGTTGTCTGGTCCAAGACTTCAGTGAGATCTTCCAGGAAGAGATTGAAGAGCGCTTGGGCGAACACACATCCTTGTTTAAGGCCTGTTGTGGTCTTGATCTTACGGGATACCCTTGTTCCGTCTCCTATTTGTATCCTAATCCACGTATCAGTGTAGAGTTGCTGAATATCTTTCATTAGTTTTTATAGGATCCTCCAAGCTGCAAGTTTAGACCAGAGCTTTACCATTTCTATACGATCAAAAGCGGCCTCCAGATCCACAAAATAGGTATGCAAGGAACTTTTGGATTTCTGAGCTTTTCTTATTGTCAGGACTACTGCTATCAAATTAGTCAGGGTGCCAATCCCAGGGGGAAAGCTGGTCTGATTGCATGTAATTATCTTCAAATCCTCCACCCAGCTGTGCAGATAGTGGAGAGGAAGCTCAGCATGCATAATATTTGACCTAATTGCTTAACAAAGTGATCAGGGAACACTTTGCTGGATTGCTATTTTTACCAACTTTAAAGATTGGGTAGATGATTGCACCACGCCAAGGATCTGGGATTTGACTGGAAGGAAAGCAGTAATCATACAGTGGGGCCAGATGGCTCGCCCATCTCTCTGAGCTTGATTCAAAGAGAGCATTGGGCAGGCCACGCGGCCCTGGAGCTCTATATGATTTGCTTTGGGCTATCAGCTTCTTAGTCTCTCTAGTGTAGTAGTTTTTTCCATCTGGGTCATCCATGTCCAGCCCTGATGGAGACGTGAATTTGTTGTGGATGGATTTGTTATCACAGAATCTTTTAGACAGTTATTATATTGGGCTACAAGATGCTAACTCACTGATACTGGCGCTGTTAGCAGTGTATGGGCCTCTTTCCAAATTGTTAACAGTCCTCCA
This sequence comes from Triturus cristatus, assembly GCF_964204655.1. Lineage (NCBI taxonomy): Eukaryota > Metazoa > Chordata > Amphibia > Caudata > Salamandridae > Triturus > Triturus cristatus. The sequence goes on along the minus strand of NC_140592.1, from coordinate 1,001,860,512 downwards.
GAATTGACTTAGCTGCTTACTTTTACAATGATGGAGTATTCTTGCCCACAGACCTTCGATATGCTCCTTCTTGGCTCCCCATATTGCTCTTTTTATACCTCTGTCTAAATCTTCTGAATTTCTCTAACTGTTATGTATCAGCTGGACACTTCCTTAAAGATTCTGTAAAACATTCAGATTTTTGGTTCTTTAGACCTAGTTGATGCCCATTCTGAAGCAGAGCGTTTGGAAATATATTGAGCAGCTTGGTGACAAGTGACTCCTAGTCTTGCATGGGGTTGATAGCCTGAGATATTTTCGAAGCGGTGAAAGCGGCGCACTGCTCAATTATATCTTTTGAAATATGGGCTTTCTATTGCAGCCTTTTCAGTTTTCCCATCGTAACTAGACTTTGGAGCATTGCGGCAACATTTAAGTGCAGGCTGGTCATTGTACTTAGACCAAATAACTGGGGAAAGTGGTTGCTTTCAGGACGTAACTCAATTCTAAAAGATGTTATCTGATTGACTAGACTTAGGCATGATAAAGTCTAGTCTATTGTGGAACTTGTGTTAGTGGTGATTATTGTTTTTGTTGGGGGTTGTTCTTCTTGAAATGTCCTGTTTAATATCCTCAGACCCATGCTGGTGCATGCCATAAGGCTGGACATAGCAAGTTTAGTGTGTATGATCTCCATGGGTGAGAACTGATCCAGAATCTACCATATTGAATCTTGTCCGATGATGACATGTTCATCCCGTCCTGATTGTGAAACATATTTACTTTAAAGTCACCTGATACTACGAATTCTGCTGAGGTATGATCCTGCTTCAAACCCATTACTATTGATTGCAGGTTTACATCAACTTTATGCTTTTCCACAGATGACGGATTGATGTATATATTCAAAATAAGTAGGGGATTGTTTGTGTCCTTGGACCAGTCCTGTAGTTTAATTGCAATGATCCAGGGCTAAGTCAGGTTCAGTTGGGTTGCCTTGCCCTATAAATCTTGTGAGATGTAAATGGACAGACCACCCTTTCATCGGCCCCGTAGGGTAAGTTTGACTGCTAGGTAGTTATATTTGATGGATCCAATTAATGAGATTTTATCCTGGGCCAAGGTCTCTTGCAATAAAATAGTATGGTGCCTCTTCCAAAAGGTGGATACTGTGGGAATTTTTTGTACGTTTTTTAAACCACCCAAGTTCCAGGAACAGAGTTGAAGAACTTCTGTATGTTCTATATTACTAGTCTTATGTGAATGTGTGCATTGAAGTCATCCTGGGGCCCTGTTGGTTAGGGCCGATGGAAGCTAATTCCACCCATCAACTGAATGTTCCCATGGAGTGCATGACTTTGTCATCGTATTTGGCTGGAACTCCTTTGCAGTGACGTTTGACCAATTTTTACCAGTGGTATTCCTGAGAATTGAATAGGCCGAGGGCAGAACTCTGTACATTGGAGGATGCACTCAGCTAGAGCAGGGGCCACCTTGAGAGGACGTGTCGATAGACCTCTTCAAAGTGCCCTGCTATATTAATGCCCCTTTTGTCCATGTGTGGTTTCCTCTCCAATAGGGCCTTACCTTTTTCCTCTGAGCGCCATAAGACTATTGTTGTTTCGGCCTTAGAGTCACTTCAAGATCTGATGTTTGGGACAAATTTAACAGTTACTATGTCAGAAGAGTTGATGTCCCGGAGCGTCAAGGTACTCCTGACCAACTGAAGAATGCTCCCTCTTTTAATGTATCATGTTGTCCCCGGGAGACAGACATTGGTGTCAGGTGTGTGGTGTTCCTGTGTGTCGTGTTCCATAAGCCTGATTGTCTATGACTGGGAAACGGTCTCCTTTGTTAGATGGCGCTCTTTCTGGGGACTCAACCGTGGGCTTGGACCTAGCTATTCAGAGATCTTGAGCTGGTCTAGGGTGCCGACGGACAGGGAGAGGGCTTGCCTAGTTGGATGTAAGTTTGTTATTTTAACTGACAGCACCTGCCGTATTATTCCAGTAGATGGATTTCTTTGAGGTTTATTCTGAATTCTGGGCCTTTCCTTTGCTAGGACTGGTTCGTCATGACTGTTTCCTTGTGTTTTATCATCTTCCATTACAGAGTCAACATATATACCATATGTGATAGTTTTTTGCACTTTGTCTTGAGGATCCAATGATAGATTCCTTCAGAATTTACTTTGAATTTTTCAAGCCCTTCCTTTACTGTGATCGGATCGTTATAGCCATTTTCATTGATTTTGTCACCTCCATTTGAAAGGTTGCCCCATATACCACAGGTGACAGTTTCTTGCAGATCGGAGTGTGACTTGGGCTCTTCAGAGGGCTGATAGTTGACATTAAATGTACAAATATGACAGTTTATGCCTTTTGCAGCTCTCAATGTTTTTGTCCTCACTTATGGCTTTCATGTCTATGGATTTGGGCATTGTTTCTGAGTGGGTGGTCCCTTCCCCTGCGCCCATTTGTTTGACTCTGTCTTCTCCTGAAGACTTATCAAGATTCCCTTGAGAAGCCAGGTTTGAGTTATTTCTTTGAAATATCAGAAAGAGTCTGGTGCATCGTGCTTGTTGAATTGGCTGTTGTGATTCATCCAGAGAAACTAGTAGTTGGCGCTTATTTCTGCCCTTATGCATTGTCTTACATTGGTGTTTTGAAAATTTGTAATTACGTACATCTCGCGGGGGCTGATGATTCGAGGTCCCCTGTGATGCCACCAAACACCCATCTGATTTTGCGGTCACTGCGTTCTCTGTGGTGCTTTCTTGGAAAACTGTGCTTCGCATTTGGTTTAGGGGAGGGTCCGGTGATTCAGCATACTTTGGAAGAAGGATCAGATAGTTCTGGCCTTTGAATCCATTGGAATCAAGTGAAAAGACAGCTGGAGAAACCGGGGATCTCAGGAAGGTTTGTCTTCAATGTTGCTCTCGCTATGTGCAAACAAGGCCTATACCATTATTGATTGCTATGTGTTATCTGTCTGTGTGTTATCTTCCTTCTTTTTGATATTCTCTGGTTTGAATGTTACAGGCTCAGCAGGTGAACTTATGATTTTTTGTGTTTAGGTAAAAATGAATAAATGTGAGGTTCATGTCTGGTATTATTATTTGTAGCTGTACTAGTTGTTTTGGATGGTTCGTCTGGCCTGTTGGCAAAGTCTTCAAATTATTCTTTGATTCTGATATTAAAGATTTTTAAATGCTAGCCAATGAACTTAACTTGTCTACTAGGGGAGAGCATGAACAGTCCTTGGAAATAAAGTTGGCAGACCTTATTCACAGGGAATAAATGTGTAGTAATGTTTCAATCTTAGCGTTGATTCCAGTAACATCGAGTGCCAGCTTGTTGAATAAATCCACCTGAACTGCCAGTATTTCAGAGTGGAAGCTTGGGGCCTCCACTGTGGCGTAAGCCATGGCTGGATTGGATGACCAAGGGCCCTCCTTTGCATCCTTGCCGGCGTTGGCATTAAAAGTACTAATTAGTGTGTTATCCAAATCTTCTTTCAGGCAGGGTGTTCCTTCTTGCACCTGATTACACAAGTCATCATGAACCTGGGTGTGTTTTAAAGGGCCCCCCTCAAAGTATTTTCACCATGCACCCACTTTTTCACCAGTGCTGGGAAGTTCCTCAGCTTTAGATTGTATGAGTGATTGAAATTTAATTTTCTGACCTTTGAGTTCCTCTACTGCCTTCGGCTGAGTTTTGGGCACTTAGGGGCCCATACTTACTAAAGGGCTTGGCGGTGATGGATGAGTGGTATGTTCCAAAATCTCGCTTGCTGTGATTTTACATTTGATTAGCTGGGGCCCATGCTTAGGGAGTCTGATGGAACAATGCATGTGAGAGAAAGCCTAGGCAGCTTTGTGTGTGTTTCATACTCAGTGAGAGGTTGGGAAGATGTGAAATCCAACTTTAGCAATGTTTGCAGAGCCAAGTCTTTGGCCTTAACTCATGGCATGAGGAAACAGGACTAGTGAGATTCATTACTTAGCGAATCGATTTGAATTGGCATGGGCTTGAGCCCCCTTTGAGAGGTTTTTAATATAAACTCTTGAATTTTGCTTTGGTTTACTCTGTGCTTATGTTTTCTTTTGGTTGCCCCTTGTCACCTTGCCTTAGTTGCCTTGTTTGTTTTGTCACACATCATCATTACCTTCATATATCCCATTGCACATGCCCACTTTTGCAGCCTCCAATATTTTTGTACTCTGAAAGTCATGCAGAGCTTTTTAAACGGCTGAAAATTATTACAAATAATGCTGTGTGCTTTGTGTATTGTTCGTTGTCTACTGTCTGATATGGAGCCTATTAGCTTGACTTGATCTCTCCATGCTCACTCATACTCTCACCTGCTTCCCTGGTGGCTCACGGGGCTGGTGCTGTTTGATTCCACAGCAAATTCAGCTGGGTGCAGCCCATAACAGGGTTGAAATCAGGTGAGGAGGAGGCCAGAGAACCAACCAAGTGGCCAGATGTTAGGGCTACAAGGTAGGGCAGGAGCTGGGGACCAAAGGGGGTGCAAGCCGCACCCACTACTGAGCATGCTGCTTCCGCACTGCCCTACACTCACCCCTTCTTATGGGTGCCTAGAGCTCCCAGCGCGCCCATGCCCGTGCCTCAGCCTGTCAAGATACTTCCGTGACTGTGCAGCACAATACAGCCCATCCGCACCCGGCCAAACAGCTGGCCGTGCTGGAAACTGGCAAGAAGCCCAGTGACTTCTGGAAAGGTCTTGAAGGGCTGCCGGATTCTTCTGAGGTCACCGCAGCTCCAGCTGCAGCCCAAGCTTCCCCCTAGGCCAATCCACTACTGGTTCTCTGCAGCGCTCCAGATGAATCCGGATCAGCAACTGCCACCGCCAAGCACCGACTCCGCCTTGCATGCTGCACGTTGCATGTTGCGTTGCTTTAAGTAGAAAAACAGTGCTAGCGACTAGGACTTCAATTATGACCACTCTATTTCTGTGCATGAAGCCCTGTCAATATCCTGCTCGCCTCTGTAGAAAATGCTTTAAAAAGTGGAAATAAAATTCAATGTGAAAGAACACATTTTTGAAGATTGTAAGACAGGACTATCAATTGTATCAGAATTTGGTGCACATGTGCAACGGGGCAGCGCTTTGATTAGATATGCTGTGAGTACAAGAACAGTCGCAGAAAGAAACAAGGAGCCTCCTTTCACTACGCCTACGAGTTAGTGATGATTTGTAGAATCCTGTACAGCTTTCTGGAGGCATCCAGAGCTCGTATTTCCAATGTATGATGTACCTAGGTCGATGTGTGGTAGACTGCAGCAAAGCTTCATCACAAAAAACAAACTGCAGATGGAAAATTGAAGGCAGTTTGCAAGAAGTATATCCTGGCATTCTAAAATAGAAAACATCACCTTTAGATTTGTTGTACAGGTAAGAAGCAAAACAATTGTTTTATTGCTATCTTGCATTGTTTATGTCGAATTACTCACAGAATGAAGTTGTGTTTTAAATACATTTTGGTTGCCTGTGGGTGGCAAGGTCAGTGCCATAGGTGTCAAAGGGCATGCCAAGAGTAGCAGCTGCTAACACGGCTACCCCTAACCGATGTGTCCATTGATTATGATGGTTAAATGATTAGATTGATAATGTACTCACTACCCCTAAGTCTATTAGCGCTGCCCCTGTGTCTCTTACCACAATTAATTGATAGGGAAAACTAGTCAGGTACATCTGCTGCCTTTTTGTCTTAGCATTTATGTTTCTCCTGCATGTGTAACGAAACAAGCGATACCCTAAAAAGATCTGTGAACACAAACTAAGTCACTATTCACACTTTGGGATGTGAGGATGAGACAGAAATGGAAACGTGACCCAGGCACCCGCTTCTGTTGAATTTCAGGTGCAGGTGTAGCCATCACAGCTTACAAATTCCACCTTTCTGTGTCAAATGTGTGGGCCCTAGCCTTTGCTTCTCAATGGCTTGATTACTTATCTTTAATCATCATTACTCTGAATGCCCTTTTCTCACCCTAGTGCTTTCTAAATGAGGTGACCCACCTCCCATTCAGACACCATGTGACCGAGCGTAGCCAATTAAAATGTAAAACTTCCAACCTCCTGCCTTCCCCCCACATTGCCCTTCCTCTTACCTGATCAGTAAATAGCAAGAAGAACCCCCACACTTCATGTTATTCCAAAGCTTTAAGGGGTCGAGGATGCGAGTGGGCAAGTAGGTGCGATGTGAGTGAAGGTACGAGAAAATGGTGTTCTCAGTAATGAACATTACTAGTAAATTATCAAGCCATTACTTCCTCAACCCCTTTCTTGTGCCATTGCTTACTAAATGCGGATATTCTAGAGCAGAAATAGCAACCCGAATGACGTAAGAAATTATTTATTTCAAAATAGATTTGTTATCAACCAAAAAGAACAATCATCTAGGAACAACCACAGCTAACACTCTTGATCCAAACTCCGTAAAGTTAAAACCCCCATATTCAATCTCTATAGAGACAAGGGTGAATGGCTGAAACTCCACATGCTTCAGCAAACAAAGCAGCCAAACCTCGAGTAGACCTTCCCTAAATACCTCCTGGAAAAGTAACACATTGTGAAGCTTAAGCCATGGAAATCAAAGTCTTGATCCATATGTTGCAGAAGAAGCAGGAGTTGAAGAAACTGGATAAAAGCAGGGCAAATGCATCTCCTGTTCTTTGAACCCTGGTCTTAATTTGAGAATGATGCAACCTGTCTGAATTAATCCTCAAATACCGGGTATGATAGACAAACCTCCCAGCTCACCCATTTGCATGCAGATGTTATTGTAATGTCTTGTATTACAAACTTCTTTGGTGCTTATTACCGCTATGTGACACTCTGAAGTGCTTGCTTACATAGTTAGCACACTAACTATGTAGGGTGTTTGGTTGGAAATGTATTGTTTTTGTTTTGATCATGAGTTGGAAGTGTTTCCATGGGGGTCATGAGGACCCCCGAGGTGCACTTATCAGAATGCTGTCAGGTTTGAGCAGCTCTGCAAGGCCCTTTTTGGTAATTCTTATGTTCATACCCCACTTACCTGGTTATTGTATTGGGTTTTCCATTCTGAGATATTTTGTTTAAAGTTTATGGCTCTGAGAAGGCACATGTTAAAGGGAGAAGTGGTAGAGAGATCTGCTGGGAGGGACTTTGTTAATATTTTACCAACTCTGATTGTCATTGTGAGATGCCAGGTAGTGGCCGTAGTATTTTGCTAGTCTGGCCCTTTAGTGTTGGACTATATTAGAGTCCTCTATTGGCCAGTGGTATATATTGCAAACCTCTTCAAGTATTCATGCCTGTTCAGTAGGCGATGGGTGTTTTTTTGCTGTGGACTTGTATACTCCTGGGGATGCATTTGACCCTTAGCATTTCTCTCTTATCTGAGTGTAAGAGTGTCAAGCAATAAAAGGGACCTATAAAGCAGCCTGTATGAGCTACAATCGACTGTCTGATGGTTGAGTGTTACGGTATTAGTTTCATTGTGAGTTATATATTGTATTATAAGTGCATTATATTTCACTTACTACCCCTTATGAGACATTGGTGTGCTTTTACGCTGGCCAGAATGCTGCTCTAGGTTCAAGGGTTAGAGTTTTTTTTTTCATAGTGATTGTTGGTTATTGGGATTAGTCTTCTGCTCTACAGGAACCATTCCACGTTTTTACTCTAGTGGCTATGTGGTAGATTACATTAGTAGATATTAGGTTTGATCTTTAGTGGGAGAGGGCAATATGGGAGTTTCATGCCTTGGTTGGCGGCATTAACAGATGAGCTACAAGAGATTAGGCATTGTTAGGGTGCAGGGTATGACTTTTCAAGAAGAGGTTGTGATATTTGAAACATCGTGCAGGCAATTTGCAGGGATATAATAGTAAGGATTAAGTCAAACACACATGTGATTTAGAGTAGACTGTACTCAGAGAGTGGAGGCCTACGGAGGATGGAAAGGAAAGAGAGAGTCATTTGAAAGAAAAAGTCAATGCAAGAGTTGGAAGTTTTAAGTCAAAGACAGCTTTTGTGCAGGCTTTAAGGCATATCGTGGAGGCCTTTTGAGACAGCGTTCAAACCTGTAGGAACAATTAACATTATGAGTAATATCATTGGAGGCCATGAGAACACCCCTGTGCACCCACACCACCATCACCCATGCGTAAAAATTACTAAATAAATATGGTCTCATTTGCCGATAAAATCTGATGGAATTAAAGCACTAAATAGGAACATCGTACTTTAAATGTTTGAGCTAGAGATGTGCCTCCCCTTTGACTTGGATGATCATGGTGGGATGAAGGAGAATAGAGTCTGTTTAAAGGATTTGTGTGAAGGATTGCTTCTCAGGGCACATAGTTCCGGGGCTGTGTCTCATCTGGAGCCCCGACAGCATAGACACAATGAGGTGTGAGATCCTGCATCTGGCGGTCATTCATCCTTCCTGTAGCAGTAATCAGACACACAAAAGAAAAGACCCTGTCTAGAAACTCCTCACCTGAACAAGAGAAACTGTAGTCCCACTCTTCACACTTCCCATGTGCCAACCTGGCAGTGCTCAGGAAGAAAAAGCATTTAGAAGCCCCTTCCTAATTAGGACCTCATTGAATTTGCAATGGGAGCTCTGTCTTAATTTCTGACCACCCCTTCATGTGGTCTCCACCCTTAAGGCATGGGAGTGGAGGCAAATGCTGCATTTACACTTCATCTAGATGTGGGATTAGTCTGCATTCATCTGAATGGTATTTGTTGGTGTCTGCTTCGGGGGACACCCTCCATGTGCTCCCTGGGAATGCCTCTTCATGTACGAAGTACATATCCAACAAGTTTTATGCTCCAAATAATAATTTGATTCAGCCTGGAACAGAATGCACATTTCTGTGCCCCAGAGGCATATCTAGAATGTATTAGGAGTCCTGGGACATTGTCACTGAGTGTTGGCTGCTACTTGACTCGCTTTGGTTTTGTAGGTTTCCTGCTGCAGCCCTGCTAAGGGTGGTTAGGCCTGGCTGCCTAGACGCACACCTTGGAACAGAGAAGGCTCTATCCATGTTGGTTTGTACCGCTCTTTCCCCTCAGACTATATGGCTAAGATAACATTTAAATATTTTGGTCAGCATAAGAATGTGCGGCTCAAAACGTTGCAACATATATACATTACCCTAAATGGCGAACGATAAATCATTACCAAACAAGAATTTTATTTAAGTAATTGCCACTGTTTAAGTCTCTCTCATTTCTTTGAGAGGTGCAGCTTCAGAGCTTTTCAGATATTCCCACACACATAGTAAAATAACACTTCACCAACCCTAAGACACTGTTGTTTGAGCATGCATGTCCTTAGAATGAAAATGTAAACACGCTCCAGCCATTTTATTTTATTGGAGCATGGTGCACCCATGCAGAGGTCAGCATGCACTGCAAAGTAAATGGGACAGGTTCACCCCAACAGCCACCATAAATGTTGACTTTTTTCTTAACATTTGGGGTTGCAAAGAGATGCATTTCAATACAAAGTAATCCAAGTTTTTTTAAAACATAGAACAAAAACCCTCGGCGACATCTGTTTTATGTGAATGAAGCTTGGCGGTGACAGCAGCAGCTTCCTAAGAGCAGTGACTCACTGACTGATCTCCCACTAACTGGATGCAAACCATCTTAGTATGCAAATGTTCAAAGCAGAGGAAACCGGAAATCCAAACTAATAAACTGGTGTGCTTACTAACCACACGGTATGTTTCCTCTTTTTTGAATCATCAAGTAATTGTCAAGCTGGCGATCCCCTCTCCAAGCCAGAGGATCTCTGAAGTTTCATATGTGCCATCAGGTTTTTCATCCCGATGTCCCACAGGTGTTGGTGGCACAGATGTTGGTGGTGCCCTAGCAATCAATCAATGTCACTTGTACAGGGCTCAGTTGCTGCAGAAGAAGCGTCCTGGTGCTCAAGGCACAGACTGGGAAAATGACCGGACAGTTGATTTCGTTTTGATCAAAAAGCCAGGTTTTTTATTCTTACCTTCATCAATGTTCTCACTTGACCATGCAAAGTTTGATTATAAAGGTGTTCTAGAGTTTTGCAGTCAGAACTGAGAAAGATCTGCCTCAATTTAACAACTTGGTAAACCTGTAGATTTGCATAAGTCGGAGGTGGTTTGATCTTAGCGATCTCTCTTGTTGGTAATGTCCAAGTCTGTTTCTCAGGTATTGCGGACCCTTGCCTCCAGGAGCTCTAAATGCCAGGGTCAGAGCCTTGAATTGATCCTTTTGTGAAATATGATGGCGGTAAAGTACCCGACAGATCACCCTAGCGGCTGCGCTCTGTTGCGTCATCTGGAGCCTATGGATTATAAAAGCAGGTAAGCTCATATAAAGATTGTTTGCGTAATCCGAACGTGATGTCACCAGTGCATGGATAACTATTTTACGAGTCTCAACCGGGAGTAGGTGCATCATCTTCCTTACTTATCTGAGCTTCAAGCAACAGGTAGAAAAGATCCGTCTGATCTGGAAGGCAAAGGAAAGATCAGAGTCAAACAGGACTCTACTCTACCATACTATGGCCTACAATTTTATAGTCTTTCATTTGTGCGTTCCCTGTAGTAACATGGCATTACACCTCTTGTCAATGGCTGTGCTCCAGGATACAGAAAAGTACAGGTTGTGATTTGACTAAAACTTCTTAGTCTTCGCTCACACCATTATTGATATTTCTACAACAAATTTTGCAACTGGGCTAGATTGATAACTAAGCCTTCTGGTTTTTTCCTGTTGTTTTTTTTTGGGGTGCATGCTTGTTCATGAGTGATAGACTATAAACGTAAAAATTCAGGTATGAAACTGGGAAGGACAAATGAAAATTGCCACACAACTGGAGAAACCATCACCTTAATGATAAACAATAGCCATCTGTAAGGAAAAAGACAAAAGCGCCCGCAAATGCTTAACATACTGTGCAAGACTCCAACAAGATACTCTGCCAAAAATGGAATTAAAGAAAGGATGTTACACTAGGAAAAGAAGAGAAGCGCAAGGAACAGTGATAGAAAACTGACAACTTGCTGTGGTATTGTTTCTGGGTGGAAATCCTATGGTCCCTAAGAGGCTATCTGCAGCTCTGAAATAAATCAAGGTTATTGTAGACTGGCTCATCAGGAACAAAATGGCCTGGCTCAGAAACTGAGATGGGGTTGGGATATAAGACATCATTCTGAGAGCGAATGAGAAGATGGAAAAGGGCCCGTCCAAGCAGGAAGAACAACCAAAACCTATTGAGCAGTCTACAGATGCAGAAACATGCTGTACTCTGCTTTACTGAAGTCAAGATTCGATTCCAGAGGAGGGAAATGAAGCAAAAGGACATTCATGAATCTAAAACAACTGACCAGAAACTCCTCTGAAAAGCACTAAGTTCCTGCATGTCATAAATGCAAAGAGGTTCACTGTGTGCAGTTTCCTAAGAGGCTGGCCCGTATTTAGGTGGGGGGCTCAGTCTGAAAGAGAAAGGAAAATGCTACCCAATAGATGTCTACTAGTGAAGGGAGTGAATGTGCCTGCTAAGGAAATGCATCTGAGGTCAGCTGACTGCTGCTAGGTGTTTGGACAAGAGGTTGCTATCTATCAATCACCCAATTACAGAGTACCTTCCAATTTTACAGCTGTAGGCGTGAGTCCCTCTCTGCATGTTAACATAAGCATGCTAGTGATGTTTTCTGTGTAAACAGGCAATATTTCCCCCTCAAAAAAGGAGGTAAGGCCTTAAATCAATACCTTTTCCCTTGTGCTCCATGATATTGTGAAATGTCCAATCAACAAAGGGCAGTAATCCAGCCATGCTCAAAGTTGGTCTTGATAAACATCTGAATATTTAGAACTGGGCTGGTTTGACTGTGCAATATAAGTTAAGTTTGGCTTACATTTGGCTCTTGCATGAAATTGACTCAAATCACCAGACTACAGAGAAAGAGTTGGATTTAAAGTTAAGCCAGACAGCTTTGAAAAATTGTTATTCATAATCATACAGGGGGAACCACTTAACCACAAAAGACATTGAAGAGAAGTGCCAACGTCAAGCAAGAGGCACGCTCTCATACCTTAAATAAGGACTGAAGCATCAGATGCTGGATCAGCAATCACCATTGCATTGTACCAAAATGCATATTTTCATCAACAGGTGAGTAGCATTCCTATTCTTCAATCTCCTAACAATATCATACACTGACACATTAATATTATACAGAGTGTATGCCTTTACATTGGTTTTTTTAGGTGGATGCAAAACTTGTCAAAGAAGCAGCATGGCAACTTAATGCGTGGCAGAGGAGGACTTTAAGATAAAAAAAAGGTGAAGGGGCACCTTAACTTTAAAATAGGGACGAACTCCTAAAGTCCAAACCAAGCAATGCTTCATAATTCAATGTTTAAATGTGAAAAGGCCAAAGGCAAAGACCAGTGTACAAGGGCCCTTGCACAAAGGAGCAGAATAATTAACAGAAGGTAACTTCTAATGTACTGAAATGTGCCTTAGAGGGACAATGACAATTTCAAGTTCAGTAAAGTTGCTGCATTGATAACCATACTCCACATTTTTTAAAGAAATTTGTAAATGTAGGTTAATGCTACTAACAAGAACACTTTACGTGTTGGATGTTTTAAATACACACCAGACAGAGGCTCAAAGAAGAAGATTGGAAAGCCTGAAGAACCAAGGGAAGAACCCATAAAGGGGCTACTGCCTTAAGAGGAGATCTAAGAAGGAAAAACCTTTAATGGTCTACTACCAATGGACTCCATTTCAGCAATACTCCAAGCTGCTCTTACTGCTGACCATTGCATGGTCAAAGTAACATCTGCTACTCCTTTATCAAATCTCTTTTGAAGGAATAATAGAATCCATCTTGCATTTTGAATCTAAGGGATTTAAAGAATTCTTTGGATACTAGTTTGAAAAAGAAGATCAATGATGATCATTGGATATCAAGTGGCAAGACACCTATATTCTTGAATTGATATTACTAATGGGAAGGAAAACCCCAAACTTTTAAAACTTCTCCTCTCAACAGCCTTACTGCTAACTAGGCCTGTGCGAAATTTAAATTATGCTGGCATAATTTGCTTAATATTGGGCTGACCTCATACACTTTTTACACAAAATTCCCACAATTACACCATGCCACTTTGAATAATTACACACCACTCATGGGAAACATTTACTGCAAAACACATCATTCATGGTAAATATTTACCATAAAAGCACATGAACAAGAGAAGGTGAGAGGCAATTATTTGAGGTGCTTTTATTAAATACGTCATCTCAGCAAAACTTGATGTGTTTGAGGCGAGGGCGCGTTTCACACTAAAACATAGCACACAATAATGGATTTGCATTTTGTGTAAATAACTGCATTTTTGCAGAATATTGACGAAATTTCACATAATTATGCAAAAGCAAATTATGCAAATTTTGCACGCCCCCACCCCCACTGCTAACCATTTTTTCTGACATACAACAAAAGAAAGAAAAGGAGTGCAAAGCAGACCCTGTTCTACTTCAAATACCTATTCCTGTATTATGGACATTTTGGACCAGATTTACGAACCTTCACAAAGTTGACGCAAACCTGCACAACATGTTTTTGTAGGCTATCCCTTCCAGTGCAAACCCTGATCTGCGCTGGAAATTTGTCTAAAAGTAAGCATTGTAGCGAAAATTGTTGCTTTGCCTTACCTTTCGTCTGAGGGGCATTCCATGGTTAGTACATGGGTGTACACCTGCAGTCACCCATGTGTTTTTTTATGCAAAACCACATCTACTACCAATAATAAACAGGGTTTTGCAACAAAAAAATAAGACCAATTTAAAGCAGGCGTTAAAAAGGAGAATTCTTTTTATTTCTCCTTTCTTTTCCAACTTTGCATGTGTGCTGCACTGTACAGCAAACATATAAAGAAAGAAACGTTTTAAAGTTAGTCTGAGCATAGTGTTTTGTACTGGAAGGGAAACCTTCCCGTACAAAACCTACGCAGGACCCACGTAGATACCTTTGCACTATAGTGCAACGGTGTGTGTGTGTGGCGCACATCTGCCATTTGCACCCCGGCGCTAGGGAGAGGGGAGGAGAGTGTCATATCTCTGTAGAGATAGCAGTTCACCGCTCTCTACTTGTCATGCAAATGAAATAACAGCATTTGTAGCACACAGCTACCTCCGGAGAGGTGTCCTGGCGCTGGGGGCGCTCAGGAAGATTAAGCAAGCTATTGCCCAGAGTCACATAGTGCTGGGCTAACCTGCCACCATCACCAGGGATCGAACCGTGAACCCCCTGTTCTGGAGTAAGGCACCCTGGCTGCTGCGCAACACCTCTTCCACTTGTCATGCAACACAATGCAGCAACTTTGGGTGCTGAGCTGGGGTGGCTGGCATCTTTGTAAATCAGGCCTTTTGAGTAATGGAAACCAATTCATCCTTAGCCAAAAAGATGCCACCAATACCAAAAGTACAGCTTCTTTCTGAGGTCAGCATAAAACCTTGGCTATCAATAGAAATTGGGGATATGCTTTAAAGAGGAGAAGAGACCTTGGGCATTTTACTGCATCTTCTCCTCAACGGCTTTCCTCCGGGAACTTTGAGAGAGATTTTAGCAGAAAATTATTTTTTAAATTGGCAAAAAGGTCTATTTGAGGCCTGTTTATATATTCCCCTGAAAATATGAGAAGCCAGAAAGAAATTGTGGAAAGGAGGAAATACTGTCTGTCGGCTATCACATTCTCTTTCCCTTATATGTAGGTTGGTTAAACAAATATCACAAAATGGCCACTATCAGCACCAGGACCTTCATAAAAACCATTAGCAGGGGAATTAAGCTGAAATGGAGCACCAGATACTTCCATTGATGACTCTCCGTGCAAAAGTTTACAAACATTTGATGAGTTGGAGTTGTCAGGATGTATAGATATTGTTAGAATAAAACTTTCTTAGCTGTGTTGCTTATGTATTGTTCTGCATAAGTTAGCATTTGCGGCACCATTTCATGTTTGGCTGCCATCTTGAGCCCTGATCAAAACTAATTTCTCTCTCTGCGAGAAGCAGCTTTGATAGTTTTAGTTTCTCCAAGGTTGGGCATTGCTGTACTAATAAATACACTGTTCTTATTAGTACATACCTTTCCCACTAGATAGAGGCCTACTCCCACTAGTCCAGCGATGGGCATAGGCAGAACAACCTTGACTCAAAGATAGTGTGTGCCCAGTCTCAGGATTGAAACTTTTCCTTCTGTACCTTCTTTGTGTAGCTGCCTCTGTCTGGAAATTTCCAGTCTGGGTGTGCCTTCATTGGTTCTGAATCGTACATAATGTATCACCATGTTTGCTGATATCAGTCCCTCTGCAGCAATCCTAAGAGACTGGGTGGACTGGGGTCCGCTCTAGTGTATCTGAATAAATATACTTGGTTTGTATTTTCTACTGTCTGACCGACTCTTCATTTGTGTGTAAGGCTGAGAGGTGGTCGTGAGTGGCCCGAGTGGCCCTAATCGGGTCACTTCCTTCAGTATGCATCCTGAGATATAGTACTATCATCAATTCCTCTCGGGACACCAAGGCAATTTTCCTCTGTAATGTTGAATCTTGAAGTGTTTCTTTTTCAAGAATCAACTCAACGTCAATATATTTATTATTCATTGGAAGTCCCACCATAACTACTGAACCAGGAAGACAGTGGAAGAGGAAACTGTTTCTTTCTTCTGATTTTGGGAGAGGACAGGTTCTATGTTTTGCTATCAGCTGTTCTGTTTCCTATGACAGAGCTCTGAATATGATTGAATCTTGAGTGTAACTAAGACCGGCCTCTGGAGGGATATCTTTAAATTCCAGAGAATTAACTTGTCTTGTTATGTCCAGCACCCACACATTTTACACAGTCTTTGCCGGACTTCCTAAGAATCAGAAAGGTTACCCTTTAAGGAAATGATGTCATAGTCAGGACCACTTCTAGGTTTAGGAGGTGGAAGAGTGGGACGTCTACTCCATTCTCTGAATGAGAAGATTGGTTGAATGTACTATTGACCCCTGGACATGAGAAACCTCTCTGACTCAGTCTGTTAGATGGTCTACATGGAGACTCTGGAGTCTAAATTTCAGTCTTAAAATATTGAGTATTTTTGTGATTATAGGAAGCTATATGAAGTATTTCTTCAAGCTGGTCCCCAAACAGCCTGTCATCAGAAAAAGGCATATGCAACATATCTAACTTGTGAGATCCGTTTAGACTTCCGTCTCTCTGTTGTGTATGTCACTGAGAGCAATATTGGAAACTGAAGAAAATGCTGAAGACTTAATGAGGTCACAATATACATCTGAAAAGACCTTCACTTGTATACCCATGCCTGAAAACAATTTGGAACAACACAGCGCCTCTTGTATGGCTGCAATTATGGTTTTAAAATCGTACAGCAATGGCCATGATGCAAAAATGTCCTCAATAGCTGCTCTCATTGCAAAAAGTTCAGAACGTTAACCCTTTTTTCAATGATGGTTCCACTTAGCGATATATCATTTGCACTATGGAAACAACATCTGTTATTACGGTTGAAAACACTACCAAGATTGCCAACTCTGGATCTATCTTAACAACTGCTGGTGACCCCATCTCATCTTTTATATAGGTGTGTTCAGAATTTAGGAAATGCTGCTTACTCTGAATTCTTAAGGTTCTCTTTATAGCAAATCAGAAATTTACTTTTTTATTGCCAAGCACGGTGAAGGACGAATAGCAACTGTCGAAACACTTATGTGCTCATGGATGGATTCTCATCTTCCATTGGTACTTGAAGGGTATTAGCTGTTTATTTGAAAAGTGCCACCAAATCTGACTTTTGAATAAACTTGCCCTTCAGCACAGACTCCGAGACTCGAGTCTCTTCCTCATCATATTCAGGTGAAGGCCACGATGACCCGGAAGATGGTGATGATATATTAATGTAAGAAATTGAAGATGAAGTTGAGGACGCAGAATAATGGCTGCCTGAAACCTCTCCTAAAAGCCTCTGATAAACCTATCATAAACTGTAACAACTACTCTGAGAAAATGGACTCAGATGGTATAGGAGGGTCGGTAGGCCGAGGAGGAGGAGGAACAAAACTTTCCTTGCTGTGCCTTTTTCAATATATCATTATCCTCCCAGGAGCAATGACTCTTAGTTTTACCCAAATGCAGTGTTTATTCTGAGCCGGTGGTTTCTGGTGGGGGCACCAGCGATTATTTTTGGGGGCCAGCACTTATCTTCCTGCGTTAGGCATTTACTGCGATCAAAAGACACATATGGTAAAGACGGAGGAAGAGAAATATAGAAAAGAGTCACAAAGGGAAAAAGCAGAAAGCTGCAAGAGTGAGCTAAAGGTAGCTGTAGCTGTAAAGGTAGCTGTAGCTGTCCAAGCAGGAGCGGCTCCACTGTAACAGCGGAGGAGCGTCCCCCCACTGGTCAGAGTCAGAGTCAGTCACAGAAAAGTTAAATGATAATAATATTGAGGCATGGGGGGGCTGGTCATGACAGGGAGGAGTGGTGGGTACTTAGATGTGTGCATATCAGTTTGGCCGGCTATCCTTGGCCAGCCAAACAGACATGCGCACTTATATTTCTCCAACCGAGCTGAGTTGCAATGCCAGCTTAGAGAAAAGCCACAGGCTCCCAGGTGCTGTCTGAGCAGCAGACCAGGCCGCTCAGACCAATCCTGGTGCTGTTCTCATAGCATGAGAGCAGCACCAGGATTGGGTGGAGAGCCTGTGCTTTCCCAGAGACTGCCAGGAGTGAAGAACAGAGGCGGCCGTCTGCGTTGGTGCAGTGAAAGGTAAGGCTTTAAAAAATATTACTTGTACCCTCAATTCCCCGTCTGACCCCCCACTTTTGCTGTGTGTCGGCCGCCACTGAGTCCGAGATGTCTTTAGGATTACCCTGCCTCAGTATTTTGTGCTCGAACTCTTAATTGCAGCAGCCCCGTGTTTCAGAGGAGAGCTTTGGGCACCATCACGCTATTATTTACAAACTAAGCACTGCCCAAAAGGCCCCCACTGTTGCCCTTGCAGCGCTTGCTTGCAAGAACTAAAAAAAATATATCTAACTGCATATATAGAATTGTTTAACTATACAATAACCCTTAATCATTTCAATATGTTCATTCTGCATTAGTTTACGAAAAGAAAAAAAACAAGTATCAAACCAGACACACTCAAGTTAATGTAAACAACTGAGCCCCATACAATCTCTAAGTTTTAATGGGTCTGCAGGGGCTCGAAACTTAATTCTCGCTGTCCTGGAGAACTGGGAACATTGTTTCAACGTGTTTCCTACTCGTTCACCGGAACTGGATACATGAGCGGTTAAGAAATTGATTTCCCTTTCTTTTTGCAACAAAGTTTCAGCGCACCCATCGCTCAGACCAACAGAGTTAGGGACACTAAAATGTTTCAAAACGGGGGCTACAACTGGCCACACAGTTTCAGTCCTTCTCTAGCTCAACAAACAGAGCAGAGCTGGGACACACCTATTATTTAGAGAAGCATGTAGCATCCTCCACTCCACTGCTTCCACTGGAGATAGGAACTGGCCCATAGGAGGCCTGATCCCAGTGCAAATCGTGGAAAGGTCCAACCTTAACACTTTTATGAAAAGCATTAATCTCTCAATCTGACCCCAACGACGTGCCCAACATAGCATCCACCAACCAGGGTGCAGAGAGAATGGCCTGGGCTTCATTCAGGGTGCCCAGTAAACCCCAGATCCTACATGAATTTTTTGCAGGCCTCCAAGCGCTGGATCCCCAAGCCTGACCCCATCAGGCTCACTCAATGTCTGCCTGCACGAAGCAGACAAAAGAAACAGGAAGCGTGCCTGGCCTTTTCCCCGTTTATTGTTCAGATGGGGGAGGGGCAATGTAAGCCCTCCAGACCGTTCAACCAATATGGATCTGACCAGATATTGAGCTTCTGGAATATCATTACTCTATCGGCGTTCCAGTCCCTTTCCCACCTATTGGAATTAGCCTTGATTATCAAACCAGAAGTCATTGTTTTTTTAATCCTGCGTGCTCTTGGGCATTTACTTTTTGAATGGATTCCTCTTCTGATTTTTGTCTACATTTAGAAGTACTAAGCATCAGTCTTAGAATTGGTAACGTGTGTGGTAAAATAAACAACACCCGTTTGACATTAGCCTTAAAGTAAGCAAAATGTGACACAGTGGGAAAGATGCAACCTTTTAAGCAAGCAAACATGCATTGCAATCCTTGCACTAGTACTTGACCAAACTGTTTGATCTTTGGCAAATCATATTGTCCTAATGCTTGAGTCCCCTTAGGTAAATTATTTAAGAACTTTTAAAAAGATTCGATACAGGAAAAGAGCACCAAATCTATCTGAAAATGCCCTTTGTAAAGTTTCATCCTCATAAAAAGATAATACAATCATAGCTTCAAACCTAACTGATGGATAGCAGACATATGACTATCTGGACTGCCCCTGTGTGATGATCGAATGTCACAGTTTTGGACCCTGAGAGACGGACTCAGCCTTCCATAATTTTGAGGTTGGCAAATCAATAGATGTAAATATATATATTTTACCCACGGACAGTGGCCAGTGGGTAGTTATAGTAGGACCATGTTTCCATAGGAAAAACATTATTTTGCTTGCCTATAACTTTGGTGCCGGTTCACGAATCTTCACGCAATTTCCCAAAAAAGTGATCAGGTGATTTTTGTTGTGCATGGAAAGTTTCGGGTGATCTGTCAAGTGGGGGGCGAGAAAAGGGGGGGTCAAAAAAGGTGTGTTTCCCAAGTTAATTCCCATAGGAATTGTCAACATGCCTACAGCCCGAACCACTGGACAGAATTACACCAAATTTGACACAAAGGTTGATTTGGTGACGCAGATTTCGATTTTTTTTCTTATTATGGTGTAAATCCATTCAGTAGTTGTTGAGAAATTTAAGAAAATATACTTACTGATGATATCTGTGGCCACGAGGACTTTGTGAATAATAACGAGGTTGTGCAGGAAAATGCAGGGCTCTAATTGAACACTTCAATCAGGAAGTGTTGGCAGCCTTCTTAGGACTCAGCTTTAACTGAGTCCCCCAAAAAACATAAAAAAGGGGGCAGGGTACGAATATCGTGACTCCCATGCCTTGCTGTTGGGGTCCCTTGGGACTCCGCTATAGCAAAAAAGCCAAGATTGTTTTTTAAAAGTGTGGCTACCCATGCTTCTTTGTAATTGAGCCCCTTGGTGAGCCAAATCCCAGTGGGGGTGTGAGGTTTTACAATTAAAAAAAATTGGGGGCGCTTTGCCCTGGGGACTGCCACTTCCCCGGTCTATGTTACATAGAATTTATAGAGCGCGCGTTCACCAAACGGTTTTGATGGAGGGTCTCGAGCCACCATTTAATAAACTTAAATGCCATTCCCTAACCTACCCTGACAAGATGAAGTGCTGATGGCCCTATGTCCACTGAGCATAATAAATACACATAGAAGTCCATAGAACCTGTAAACCCAACATGCATAAGCCCAAATAAGAGGCCCAAGGCCCAAAGCCCACCGCCCCATGATATCAGTATGTAACATTCAGAAGTTACTAGGCCCAGGGTTTCCAGAGCTTGCATTTCAGTTGCACCAGAAAACACGAGGAAGCCCAAGCCATTAGAAAAACACAGTAACTTTCCACCGTTACAAGGCCATTGCACACCCACACGTAGACAGAAAACCAGCTGGTACACGTTGGCACATTGTTTATCATCACTGAAACCCTATTTTTGAAAGTTAGCTTGCTCAAGATAAACCGCAATGTCTGATGAAAACTGCACCTGCCTTGTGGTCCCCGGTCACATGCATTCTGTAGGAAAATGTACGCGATCACAACATTCTGTGTTTATACGTTGCGGTCAGGCATGACCTACCAACCGTTGTGCCACCTGGCCACCTAACCCCACCCAAGGTCTTAGAACACGTGCGGTTGACCCTTTCCTGTATCCTAGAACACATGCGGTCAAGCCACCTGCTGGCAAATGCGTCAGCAAGTACATCAGGTCCACCCCTGGTTCCCCATATCAAGATATTTAAGATCCAACACGACAGTTGGAAGGTAGAACTTTTCTGTGCTGTCCACAGGCCTGTTCTCCAGCCGGCTGCCTATCTGATTTGGGACCTTACAGCCTATTTCAGGTGGTACATCCCCCTTTTGGGGATTTTCCTTTATCTCTTGAAGATATTCTTCTTAGCTCTGTATTTCTGATCCACACCCATTCCCTTGCATTTCAGCTTTTAGTAACTAGGTTTTAGAGGATTGTTTGTCTTAAATTAAGGTTGCCTCTGGGCACTATGCTTTCCTAGGATAGCTTCTGCTTCCATCTAAGTTGTCTCAAACGTATTCTTAAGGTCTTAGCCGTAGCACATGTAGCCACTTTGAAATGTTTTAGCTACCTAGATCTTTGTTCACAGACATAGCTTTATTTCAAACGATTATCTGCAAAAAGAATGCATTTCATGAGCATCTAAACCTGCTGAGGGTTTAAATACGCCATATCATTAAGGGTTCTCCAATTGATCCATCTTATCATCTATCTTTAGTCAGTATATTGCTTAAGAGTATGTGCTTATGATATTTAAATGCTTTCCCTGGCAGAGTGAAGCCAGGCTTTTTGCTGAAGTTTTTAGCCTGTGTAACGTGAATCCTCTTTCATATATTTAGCATGTTTGAGTTAATTAAATAAAATGTGCCACTCCAAAATAAATGCCACTGCGTCATCTCACTTCTTTGTTCCTCATTTCAGTAACTGTCGAGCTGGTGCCTGTGATCACCCACGGAAGGTATTTCGTATTCTTGAGGGCTCAGGGACAACACCCTTGGGGTTCTGATCAAAGATCTCCCTTTCTCATCTGGCGCCCAACGTCTCATCGTACCACAGCCTACGGTGGAGGGAGTGCTCCTCCAGGGGCCACCGTCGGGGGTCCGGCAGCACCAGTGCAGACCTCGGGTAAGCCAGGGTTTTTTTTTTTTCCCTTGCATTTCCTTGGTCACGCCTGGTTGCCTGCGAGTACCGCTGTCGGTTGGCACTGACTGATGCACACCTCGCACCCTACGGCACTCTCTCTCTGGTCACGATTTTCGAACTCTCTTTCCTTCCTGTGTGGTCCTGCCCTGCTTCGTTCTCTTCTGTTCATAACTTCCTTTTCCATTTTTTATCGCCTGCAGGCTTGCGGGTACTAGTATATTTCTTTATCATTGTAATATTCTATACTGCTTTAATGGGCCATGTGGACACACAGGATTAGCCCTGATGTGTGTAGCCATAGTGTGTGTGTCTCACGCCTAGGTGACTGTGAGACAGTGCTTTTTGAGGACACACAGGATTAGCCCTGATGTGTGTAGCCTTAGTGTGTGTGTCTCACGCCTAGGTGACTGTGAGACAGTGCTTTTTTAGGACACACGGATTTGCCCTGATGTGTGTAGCCATAGTGTATGTGTCTCACGCCTAGGTGACTGTGAGACTGTGCTTTTTGAGGACACACAGGATTAGCCCTGGTGTGTGTAGCCATGATGTGTGTGTCTCACATCTGGGTGAGACGCTGCTTTTTCTAAGGACACCCAGGATCAGCCCGGGTGTGTGTAGCCCTGATATGTGTGTCTCACGTCTCGGTGACTGTGTGACGCTGCTTTTATGAGGACAGGATTATGCATGAATTTGTCTATGACACAAGGTCTCACTCTTTCTCTTGATCCCTTGCGCCTCTCCTTCTCCTGCTCCATCGCCTCCCTACGTCTTTCTCCGGCGCACCTTCCCCCATGGGGGCCGCCTGCCACTATCCACCTGTTTCGCCCCCTCCTGATCTCTATCTGCAAGGGTTGGGTGTCTTTGTTATCGGTATACCTCTTCTTCTTCGGCTCTCTGCGCCACTTTTGCACACCCCTCGCCCGCCACCTTTGCCGGTGCCTCACCCTGCACACCCCCACCGCCGGACAATACTTTGTGGTGTTTGCAGATCTCTCGATCCAACAAGCACGCACTTCCTCGCCTGGCTCCGGCCCGTTCCTCTGCCTCCCTCCGCCTCCCCTCCCTGACTCTCCCATGCCACCTTCTCTACTGCACTTGCTTTTCTGTCCCTCTGCCCCCCATATCCCTCCTTCTCTGCACTTCTTCCCTACTTCTCCTCTGTCTTTCTTTCCTCTACCTTGCACTCATTCTTCCACTTTTTCTCTTTCTTTCTTTCCTCTCCCACTACTTCCGCCCCACCCCCCCCCTCCATCTTCCTGCCATTTCCCATTCCTCTCTCTCCATCCTACCGCCACTGCCAGCGCGACGGCTCCTGCATAGTCTATTTTGGGATCGGGGTGTACTGCAATGTTTTCATTTGGGGATTGCCATGTCGTTTTTATTTTGTATTCTCATTATTTTCCCTTCTGTTTATGTTTTCTGTCCACTTGTCTCAATATGCATTGCGCTTCTATGTCCATCGTCCCCTGTGTGCTTTCATGTTCCCGCACTGTGCTATGCATATCAGGTGCTTTCATTGTTTCAGTGCCAGCGCCTTTTGCTGTTTCATGTGCTTCAGTGCGCGCGCTCTGTCCAGTACCACAGTTCCTGCATTCCCCCGCACATGCTCCATTGCCCACTGATAGTCTCCTTCCTTCCTACAGCTGGGTTCCTTCGCTACAGTCTCTACACTCACACGCACGGTGTATCCCCCAGCCCGCCTCCTCACATTTTGTCTATCATTTGCTCCCGCCGATGATAGCCAAAAAGGGGGGATCAGGGGTCTCTTAGTTGCACCCTTGCCTCCCTCCTGTGCCCCATCTGCCAACAATGCCCAGCCTCCCCTCACCCCAGTAATGTCCCACACCCCCCCACGCATTATCTGTCGCACCATTCAGTTTGTACACGGCGTCCCACAGGCTGTCCACAATACCTCCACTGGCGAATTCATTCAGCTTAATGACGACGACCGCGATATATTGAACGACGCCGGGAAATTTTAGGGGTCCCATTCACCACAAACACCCAAATTCGTATCTGTCCACTATCCTTGAACGATCTATCTGACGCCCTCCCTGCCATATCCCTCACCCCACCATCCCCGGACACCACTTGTCCGAACTTATTGTACACCGACGACCGTTCCAATTCATCCACCCTATCTGTCCCTTACACTGCTTCTCCTGCATACCCACGGCACCCCGACCACCCCTCCGCCATTCTTCTCACGGACAACGCATCATCAATAGATTCCATCCCGACAATAGCTTATTCTGAAGCTGCTTCCATTCCCCCTCTTGACGGTCCCTATTCCCCAACACCCTCCGCCTCTGATTCCCATTCTTCCCAGCAGTACCAGGACGACACAGTACCGCTCCTGAGAGCATTTCTGGGCGACTATTTTCAAAACTCTGCAGATTCCAGATCCCTGCCCAATCTTGCTAATCTACCACACTGCTCCCTCTCGAAATAAAGGGAATGACTGACAACTGCCATAATAATATTACTGTATACCTGATCAATAACAATATCGTAGGTCTCTCTGACGGCCACCCAGCTTCCTTTATATATGTTACGCCCCTCACTAGTGCCGTCCTTCTCACAATTTTTCAGACGCTGAATATTGACTTCAGTCACCCTTGCCAAATTACTCTATCTCTCGCACCGGCATTCTCACGCCCCGCCGACTACACAAACAAGTCTCACAAACAAAACAACAAATAAGTGCTCCTTCACCCACTACACCTCTGTAATACCGGTCTGTCATTCACCTGGAGTCCGACACGAATAAAAGCCCCATGCAGGCGCTCCATGCAGTGTACGACAAACGAATATTTGGCACCTCAGTGCACAGAACACCCGCCGGGATCTACATAAGGGTTCGGTTGCTGTCCCCAGGCTTAGAACTACCCACCGTATTTACATCCTCTTGGCCACGAAACCCACTGCAAAGCCAAATACGTCTTGCCTTTGCCCGCCACAATCTCAAATTTCCCGACCTTTCCCCAGAAGGAAACTACAGGGGACCTGATGAAATACACCTAAGATTCATACTGTACAACATTGTATGTACGGAAGTAGGTGAAGAACTTATCAGAGACCTGCCTCCTCCTGACTGTAACACCATCCAAAACACACACTCCACAGACCCCAACAGCTTTAATAAGACTATTCTGGAGCACGCCACCACCTTCCTGAACACCAAATACACTGGTACCAAGCTACAAAAAAGGAAGGCCACTTTAGATCTCTGGCGTATCTTTAAAGACAATACGCAGGAGCACACACCTACCATGCCCACTGCTCCTTCGGCACCCCCACCCTATCAGGCTAGTGGCATGTATCCTGTGATAACAACCACGGAAGAAAAAGAACTAAACTTACAGACAACCACTAATAGCATGCCGGCAATAGGATACAGTCAGCTTCCCTGCGATATCAACGCAACATATGAGTCCCCTCCGCCTCCCACCGACCATTGTATTGCCCAGCCACCACCGGCAGCACCGGCCACCAGCAGTGGCCCAAACTCCCCCATCACAGGACCAGCCCCGAGCATCGCGGGTGGAGCCGCCCAGCCCCTGTCACCTACCACCCACAACGGTCCAACCCTGCACGCCGCAGTACCTGGCCTACTAGGGCCAATAGACGCGCAATTTACATTAAGGCTCCTCCCCACGTCCGCCTCTGCCCTACCCACCGAAGAAAGCGATGAAGATGTAGATAATGCGTCTATCGCGCCATCTATCGCTTCCCACACATCATCGCATCATTCGTCCACTACATCTCACCACTCACTGTATCCCCGCCGAGACCTCGACGCCCTCCGTGACGCAACTGCTCCGCAGCTCCAGGAGCAGGAAGCCACACTCCGAGACCGCATGCCATTCTGTAACCCTGACGCCGCCGACCAAAAGACCACATTCTCCTCTGTCCAACAGCAGATGGGCAAGGGGCAGTGGCTCTCTCCGGCACCACCCCTAGTCCATTACGACCAATGGAGAACGGCCCCAAACACACACGAAAGCCTAGAATGTAGTCCGACCGAAGACACCGCCACAGACTTCTTTGGCAGAACGGTGCTGCACCGCTCCGAGGCAGACTCACTACTTCCCGCAATACGACGCATGTCACTAAAAATGGAACAAATAAATGACAAAATAACTGAGACACTCACCCTGGCCCGCCCGGAACAATATGTGGCTCAAACGCCGCCACGTCTTCCAACCACACAACATGTGCAAAAACATACCACAGCCATAGAGGTAGATGGGGCACTAGGCTGTACTGAACAACAGATCACCGACCCTCCACCCACGGGAACCGCAGACCCCTCCCCAGGAAAGGTGACAACACCTTTGGGGGCCTTTGAGGGCACAAGCAGGAATAACGCGACAGGCCGCGCCTGCAGGCAGCAGCACCGATGCCCACACTTTCCCCACAAACTACGGCACCTGTGGCGAACCCATTCGCCCCACCATCCGCCACAACCAGGGTACAATCGTCCGGCCAACCACGGGCGGCGACAAATACAAACCCCTTCCACCAAACAGATCAGGGACTGACGAGTTCAAGGGATACAGGGGGGAAAAGGAGGCCTAGACTCACAGAAGTAGAGAAACTAAGGGTACTAGGAACGCACGGGCGCCCCGATGACACCTTATATGACTTCCCTGACAATGACTTCCCTGTTACTGACGCCTACATCAGCTATGATGTCACTGGTGCCGCTTCCATGCGCAACACTCGACACAAGAAAGGTAACGGCATGCTCCTCTGTAGCTCACATGCCCTACAAAAGAATAATGGCATGACTCCCAACGAAATAGTAAAAGCAGGAGAGGGTTCAGATTATGCTGTCAACCCTTTCACGGACGACCTGGCTGGCTGGACGGAGTCTCTGGCCCCGCAGATGCTCCCCTGGCCCAGAGACGGGTCTTTCGAACCTCAGCATCTGGCTACAGCCGTAGAATGCATCCTGCAAGGTGCAGGGGATGAGGATTGGGATTATGCCTACATGCGAGCCAGTCTAAAAATACGGCAGAAATATGCCAGACGGTATGACACCACAAGACCAATGCTTCAAGATGCGGGATTTGCTCGCCAAATGCCGCTCTTGTACAAGAGGAAGCAAGACCCCCCAGTATATCACTGCTGGTCGTTTGCGGAAAGAGAAGCCATTAAAAAGACCCTCCCCCCCTCACGGAGGGTGCAAGCAAATGGATAGTGGCCCTAGAGAAAAATACAACAGGCACAGTACCAGGGATAGGCAATATGAAAAGTTTACTTATTTCCCTGATGGGGAGAGAAGCGGAAGACATTTTTAAAAGTATAAGTAAGGGGCTGATAACTATGAACGACACAACATACGACGGAGAACCATTTGACAAAATAAGAGCGGGGGTTTGGACAAAACTGCAACTAAAGTACCCCGATGTCCCAGATATTGGGTCACTCATGTCATTGACAATGCAAGTAAATGAGGACCCGATTACCTTCATCTCTAGGATGAAGGAAAAATGGCACCAAGAATTAGGCGACTCTTGGAATACCACGGGGGGGGAACAGCAGACTTTTCTATCACATGGTTAAGAGAGGCCTGCCAGAGGAAGTACAAGAAAAATTAGATGCCGTAGTAGCCATGGAGGCCAAACCATGGCCTGAAATACAAACAAGACCACATCATACATTTTTGCAAAAAGAAGCTAGAACACGAAAAGAACAGACAACTTGCCATAGAAAATGCAGCTGCAAAATTGGTGCAGCAAAAGCTTAACAAAAAACGAGACACCGTAGATACTGTCATGTTGGCCGCTCCAGTCAACCAAATGACAGCCGTCGCCACATTTCCTCAGGCAGCTCAAAATGTGCTCACCGCTAATACTCAGTCTATTCCGCAACAGGTGCAGCAACCTGCTGTACAATATGCACAGACACAACAGCCACAAGTACAACAACCGGCCATACAGTATGTGCAAGCGCCGACACATCATACTATGCACCAAGTGCAGCCCCAGCCCCAGTCACTAGTACAGTATGTACAAACGCCACAGCAACCCCCAGGGCAAAACATTGCTGCACAACAGCCCTATCATAACGACCAGCAACAGTATTACGGTATGAACAGAAATAATACAGGCATGCAAGGCAGAAGTTATGGTATGGGCCAGCAGAGGGCCCAACAGCAGGCAGGACCAACAATTTGCTTCTATTGTAACAAGCAAGGCCACATACAAAGGAACTGTCGTACTAAGTCCATGGACCAAATTAGGGGCCAAGCACAGCCAATGCGACAACAGTTCCAACAACAACAGTCATACCCGCAGCAACACCAACTACAATACACCTACGCCCAACCTGTCCCCCAGCAGAACATGCAGCTGGCACAACTCCAAACGCCAGTAATGGCACAAATTCAACAGGCACCCCAACAACAACTGGTCCCCATGCAACAGGCACAAGCTACCTTACATACCCCTATGCTTCAGCAGCAGCAGATACCAACATACCAAGTGATGCCCCAAGGCCCCAGTTCGACACCCTTAGGGGGTATCATAGTCGCGTCTACCCCCAACAATTCGTCCCCACAAGGCACCATCCACCAATACCAACAAGGGGGGTACACTTGTTAGGCCAGCCCACAGACAACCCTTGTGTGCCCAGTTTTGTCATGCACCATGAGCGGTGAAGATGACCCCACCGTCCTGGTCACGATAAACAACGAAACATACAGCTTTCTCATTGACACAGGCGCCACGTACTCCTGCATTACTGGCGGACCTCTGCCCATTTCAAACCAGGTAGCGGACACACAGGGATTCTCTGGGGCAATAGAAAGGGTCCCTTTCACCAAACCAGTGCCCATACAAATAGGAGACCGGGTGTTGGAACAGCCACTGCTGTACTCCCCTCGCTCCCCAGTGAACCTTCTGGGGCGCGACCTCATGACAAAACTAAACATGTCCATTCACTTCCATGACAATGGAACAATGATTTGCTCGATACCAGGCACCCCCTTGGCAAGGATGATGGCACTCACCGTTGATTCCTCCTTGGCAGCCCACATACGAGCTCGCCCTGTAGACGAGCAAGCATTTTCCACTGCAGTACATATCGTTGTGGCCAACACCCCAGAGCTGCATGACCGCACTGTTCAGCTCCCAAAGGAGTTCCTCTTCCGCCCACAATCCAGGAACGCCCAGATATCAGACACAAGCATGATTTTAGGCCTACTTGCCCTCCATATTACACCGACATATGGGGCGTTCATAGCAGGTGACGACTATATGCGTTCCTGGGCCTGTGTAATATTCATTGAGCCCGGACACCAGGTGAGAGACATTTCAGACGACCAGCTCTTTAGCGATCCCGATCAGTGCCCCATGACAGAGATTATGTACCAGTATGAGGTGCCCCTCTCGGTGACAGTAGAGAAAAGAACACCCACTGCCCCTCCAAAAAATGATTCAGTACGTGAGGAAGACTTAGCTCAAATTCCGTCACACCTGTGGACTACCGGCCCCAATGATGTAGGTCTCATTCGTTCTGCCGCTCCATTTAAGATAACATTGAAAGTCGGAGCCATACTGCCAAGAATAAAACAGTACCCATTGTCAAAGGAAGCAGAAGAAGGCATAGCTCCCACAATACAGGCCCTGCTTGACCAAGGGGTAATATACCCATGCGTTTCCTGTTGCAACACCTGTCTTTTTCCGGTGCGGAAGGGTAAGACCAACCAATGGCGTTTGGTACATGACCTCCGTCCCGTAAACAACATAGTGATACCTGAGTTTCCCATTGTCCCAGACCCTTCCGTCATCCTGACAAACATTCCCCCGAACGCGAAATATTTCTCCGTAATCGACCTGAAAAATGCGTTTTTCAGCGTCCCCCTTCACCCAGACAGCCAGTACCTATTGGCGTTCTCGTTCAAAGGGGTCCAGATGACATACACCCGTCTAGCTCAGGGGTACTGCGAATCCCCTAGCGTCTTCAACAGGGCTGTCAGAGAAGACCTATCCAACTTCCAATGCGGCAGCACCTTGTTGCAGTATGTTGACGACATTTTGCTCTGCAGCACCACGGAACAGCAGTGTAGAGTAGACACCATCGCTCTGCTCCACACCTTAGCCGACAGAGGTTACAAAGTGGATAGGAACAAACTCCAGTACTGCCAAACAGAAGTACACTATCTAGGCCAAATACTGTCAGCCTCAGGGAGACGAGTCACGCCAGATAGAGTTGATGCCATAAATAGAACGCCAGAACCCCAAACTGTAAAAGACATGCAGAAATTCCTTGGACTGGTCAACTATGTCCGACAATGGGTCTTTGACTTCACAACAATAACAGCCCCTTTGCTGAAAGCTGTTAAAGCAGCTAAAGACAGACGCAACAAGATAAACTGGTCCCCAGACATGACAGCCTCTTTCAAACAGCTAAAAGATGAAATAACGAATGCACCAGTTTTGGGTTCACCTGACTACACTAAATAATTCTACCTGTTCACCCACTGCAATGGTCAGGTCATGACCTCTGTGCTTGCCCAGAAGTACCCTATGGGTCACAAACCCATTGCGTACTTTAGTGGCATGCTGGACTCTGTCATGAGGGGTCATTACCCCTGTGAGCAGGCTCTTGCTGCCGCCGCCTTTGCTGTAGAAAAGAGCACCCCCATAGTCATGGGATCCCCCCTGACACTATACACTGAACACGCCGTCTTCGCCATAATTCAAAAAGCCAAGACGACGTTAACAACACAAAGAGTGTCAGGATATGAAGTAATATTGTCATTGCCCTCCCTGAAAGTCGTCAAATGTCACACGGTGAACCCTGCTACATTTTTTGCCCATCCCATTGCAGCCTCAGACGATGACACTCATGACTGCGCCACGTACTCTCCAGATGAGTCAGGAGCAGCAAAAGAGGACCCACTACCAGACAGCACTGTGTATTTCGTTGATGGGTCCTCTACCATCGACCAAGAGACAGGGATCAGGTACACCGGAGCAGCAGTAGTTCGGGCCCAGCAGCACGAGTCCTCTGACTCCCTAGACATTATACAGCAATTAACATTGCCTCCACATTACTCAGCCCAAGCTGCCGAGTTGGTGGCATTAATTGCCGCTTTACAACACGGGGCCGACGACCGCATCACAGTATACTCAGACTCTGCATACGTCACAACTACAACACATTCAAGCATACTGCGCTGGAAAAGGCGCGGATTTCTCAAATCAGACGGAACACCGGTATGTCACAAGCAATTGTTAGAAGACTTGATTGAAGCTCTGACACTTCCAGCTGAGGTAGCTGTTGTCAAGTGTGCTGCACACACCAATGGACAGGACTTTGTCTCCAGAGGGAATGCTCTGGCAGATTGGGCGGCCAAAGCGGCAGCCAGAGGCCCCCCACCTGTAACGTGGCCACATACTCATAACACACCTATCCTCCTTGCCCAAGCACTGACACCGGCAGACAAGGTCTCCACGCATGATGACATACAAGCCCCGATACAGCAGACAGACACACACGAAGATAGTTTAGATCCACAGCAACACACAGGCAGGACTAACGAGACACTGGACTCTAGCGTTGCCTGCCCTATGGACAACACACAACAATATGACAAGATCGCCCAACTGCACCTCAGGGAAATACAAGAAAGTGCACCACATCAAGAGAAAGAGTTATGGAAAAAGAGGGGAGTACAGCAGGACCCTGCAGATTTCATTTACAGACAGACCATGTCAGGAAAGCCCGTTATGCCGCTAGCCTTACTGCAGGTGGCACTAGACCAACTCCACCTTCCTGCTCACGTCTCCCGAGATAACATGTCCACTACATTACAGGCAGACTGGTTCATTCCCAACGCCTACGAATTAATACAACTCTTCGTTAATAAATGTCTCATCTGCCAACAGTACTCACCAAATCCGACTCTCAAAACAGTGACTTCCACCATCCCCAAACCCTCTGGCCCCTTCAAAGAGCTCCATATCGACTATGTCGATATGATTGATCGATGTCAAAACTACCGATACCTCATTGTCGTAGTTTGCCCATTCTCACGCTGGATCGAAGCTGGACCATGCGTCCACTGCGATGCCAAAGCAGCAGCCACATTCCTACACCGTGATGTCATCTCCCGCTTCGGGATCCCCGAGGCCATCCGGACAGATAACGGAAGTCACTTTTCAAATGCCATCTTCTCCTCCCTAACCACGATGCTAGGCATCAGACACAAACTGACGTCTGCCTACCACCCCCAAAGCAACGGCATTCGTGAACGCCTCAACGGCCTACTCAAGAACAAAATAAGCAAAATCAGCGCCACCATCGGCAAAAAGTGGCTATACTGCCTCCCGCTTGCCCTCTTCTCACTAAGAAATTCACCTAGTTCGGACCACCACCTCACACCCCACCAACTTGTCACCGGACGATCCATAAATGTAGCTGTCCCCCCCACAAGGCCCAAAACGGATAGTGAATCATCTTCTGAGATTGTTAAAGCTGAGCTTTACGAATTCTTGTGCACACTAACCCGCGCTGCGCAGTTCCTTTCTGTACAGGTATCCAAGAGGAAGGAGAAGGGCCCCACCGATCCAGAGCTCCCACCAATACGTCCTGGAACCATGATCTTTATCCGAAAGCACGTCCGGCGCTGGAGAGACCCCAAATTTGAAGGACCTTTCCAAGTGATCGATTCATCCCCAACGGCTGTCCGGATAGCTGAGGGCAAGGCATGGATCCACAGGAAAGACGTCCGGCTCGACCCTGCCCCGCCGCCACAATAGACAATGGACTAACTGAGGAAATAGAAATGGCCAGCGTCCCCCTAAATGAAGACAGCGGCTGTCCCTCCACTGTGGAGGAAGAAGATGAGGACACTCACGTACTGATCCACGAGTACAGTGGCCGTGAAGCAAAGATATGTATACTGTCTATAGTACTGTTTTGTATTATCATTGGAGTGGCACTGGCTACATTTAATTGGTATATCTTTTTCCTTGCTGTAAGGAGCTATCATGCCGTAAGCAATAGTGGTACAGGAGCATCCACTGAGGCCATGTTACCCACCACCCCAGCAACTGCACCAGCAGTAACACGACACATAGCATAGGATTCGCCGGAAACAAGGACACAGCCCAACACCACACGACAGGCCCCGAACTCCCAGCCTCTAGAGCCAGTAACATACACACCACGTCACCTCCCGAGCCCCCAATGGTGATACTAGACGACAAAGGGAACACTTGGGATAAGACTGCCAATTTGACGGAAAAACGAGCAGCCCATGGACACCCGTCACGCCGTCACAGAGCCCGCAGATTCGCCCCCATCTCCCCATATATAGGGAAATCAAAACACCGGGTCATCCATGGTCTCCCTATCGACCAGAGACACAAGCCTAAGGGAATGCCATTTAAAATGTTCCAACACCTCGTGACAATACAGGAAGGCCTAGGGCCTATGCTCAGCCTACCCCAATCCATAAGAGAACATTCAGTACACTCCTCCCCGGAAGAAAATTCATGGTACAGGGACATGACAGCCGTAGGAAAAAAAATCTCAAACGAGTCCTGCTATGTGTGTTCATATGTCCCCCATGCAGTTGGTGCAGACAGACTAGTTTTCCCTAAAGAAGTCCCACCACAAACAGTGATGTGCTTGCTACATCTGTACCTTTGCCGCGTCGATGGGTTAGTACAGATAGTAGGAGGGGCTAAAATAGTGCTTGGAATTGTAAACACATCGGAATGGGACAACAACAAAGTGATATTCAAGGTCACTTCTGACAAAGGGGACATAGAGCGGATGATACAAGCGAAGTACAAGAGAAATAGACCCAATATGGATCAGCGAGCAAAGATGTATAGGCAAGCATGTTACATTTCAATATCAACACCCTATGCGGACTGTGACACACAACTACGCCTCCATCATCACACCCACCCAGGGGGGGTCCCGGGCCCAGACTGTCCATGCCAGAACAGAACAATCCTGGAAGTACAAGCCCGAGTATATTACAACAATGAGTGGAGCGACCCTGACCACATATACTGTAAAGCAGCATCCCTGGGCCCCCCATGGTCTGGCGAAACAGAGTGGGAGGAAAATATTGATTGGGATGTAGAAGATGACTGTGCACAAATTTGGAAGGAGGCAGGAAGCAGGTACACCTGGGGTGGGGACAGACTGTACAAACATAAAAAAGCATTTAAACTTAAAAATCCTTCTCTTTGCTTCATAGGCAATGGCTCCGTCTCTGTTGGGCGTAACACAGACTGTAACTCTACAATATTCAATTTCGATATGCAGTACGGCACCTCCACCCTGATGGACTACTATTGGGCCTGCGGTGAACACCTGTACCTTCAACTTCCTCCTCAGTGGCTCGGACTGTGCTCATTGGTGACTCTGCATGAGATACATCTGGTGGTACCAGCATCAAACGTCTCCCACATACTATCACATCCAATGACAGGTGATGTTACATTCCTGCACCGCCACAGGAGAGCAGCTGAATATTTCGCAACAGAGACACATCGTAACGTTCCCCAAGAATTCCGCCTCTTCAACGAGGCCCAACTATTCTTTGGAGGAGCATTTCCCTTATTTCAAACAAAGGCGAATGCCCGCTGGCTGGAAGTCACCCGGTATGAGGTCATGAAGGCCATCAACAGTACTAGGGATGGGCTCAATGCAATTAGGGAAGAGCTACGTCCCCTCAGACAAATGGTCTTGGAGCACCGTTACTACCTGGACATGCTGACCGCCAAGGAGGGTGGTCTGTGCCACAAAATAGGGAAGGCATGCTGCACGTTCATACCAGGAAACGACGAGGACAACGGATCAATTGCAAGGGCCATTGAGGAGTTGACGAACTTGGGAAAGGAGATGCTCTACGAAGGAGGTGCCCTTGCGGACATTATCCCAGTGAACTGGTTTGACTTTGACTGGATGCCATCCTGGCTAACAGCCATACTGAAACTAGTAATACCTATAGTTGGAATTATGTTGGTTCTGTATTGCGCCTTTCAGATAGGGAGTCATTGTATTAGAATTGAGCACAAAGGCTGTAGGGATAAATTACGCTAGCACAGGGATTTACCAGGCACCAAAATATGAAGATATGGATAGGCCCCCTGGGGATGGGTCTGGAGTACAGGTACCAATGATCGAGTTACCCCCCATCGCCTCACGCCATGGTGTGCCTACGGCACCTCCGCTCCCACCAGCCAGAAATACATATAACAATACATCTGCTGCTGTTCGGTATGAGTGTCTGATCAGTGAGCCAGCCCCAGGCTGTACGCAGTGGAGTACCGAGACTGATGAAGGAGTGGCCAGGCAGCAAGGGCAACTCCCCGGTAACATTGAATGCTATGTCAACGACACCCCATTGTCTTCGCCGGTAGCCGAAAGACCTCTGCTAGCCAGCAGATATTCAGTTAGGAATGTGTTCATGGTGAATGAACAAGAGGAGGGAGATGATGGAGGGTCTCGAGCCACCATTTAATAAACTTAAATGCCATTCCCTAACCTACCCTGACAAGATGAAGTGCTGATGGCCCTATGTCCACTGAGCATAATAAATACACATAGAAGTCCATAGAACCTGTAAACCCAACATGCATAAGCCCAAATAAGAGGCCCAAGGCCCAAAGCCCACCGCCCCATGATATCAGTATGTAACATTCAGAAGTTACTAGGCCCAGGGTTTCCAGAGCTTGCATTTCAGTTGCACCAGAAAACACGAGGAAGCCCAAGCCATTAGAAAAACACAGTAACTTTCCACCGTTACAAGGCCATTGCACACCCACACGTAGACAGAAAACCAGCTGGTACACGTTGGCACATTGTTTATCATCACTGAAACCCTATTTTTGAAAGTTAGCTTGCTCAAGATAAACCGCAATGTCTGATGAAAACTGCACCTGCCTTGTGGTCCCCGGTCACATGCATTCTGTAGGAAAATGTACGCGATCACAACATTCTGTGTTTATACGTTGCGGTCAGGCATGACCTACCAACCGTTGTGCCACCTGGCCACCTAACCCCACCCAAGGTCTTAGAACACGTGCGGTTGACCCTTTCCTGTATCCTAGAACACATGCGGTCAAGCCACCTGCTGGCAAATGCGTCAGCAAGTACATCAGGTCCACCCCTGGTTCCCCATATCAAGATATTTAAGATCCAACACGACAGTTGGAAGGTAGAACTTTTCTGTGCTGTCCACAGGCCTGTTCTCCAGCCGGCTGCCTATCTGATTTGGGACCTTACAGCCTATTTCAGGTGGTACATCCCCCTTTTGGGGATTTTCCTTTATCTCTTGAAGATATTCTTCTTAGCTCTGTATTTCTGATCCACACCCATTCCCTTGCATTTCAGCTTTTAGTAACTAGGTTTTAGAGGATTGTTTGTCTTAAATTAAGGTTGCCTCTGGGCACTATGCTTTCCTAGGATAGCTTCTGCTTCCATCTAAGTTGTCTCAAACGTATTCTTAAGGTCTTAGTCGTAGCATATGTAGCCATTTTGAAATGTTTTAGCTACCTAGATCTTTGTTCACAGACATAGCTTTATTTCAAACGATTATCTGCAAAAAGAATGCATTTCATGAGCATCTAAACCTGCTGAGGGTTTAAATACGCCATATCATTAAGGGATCTCCAATTGATCCATCTTATCATCTATCTTTAGTCAGTATATTGCTTAAGAGTATGTGCTTATGATATTTAAATGCTTTCCCTGGCAGAGTGAAGCCAGGCTTTTTGCTGAAGTTTTTAGCCTGTGTAACGTGAATCCTCTTTCATATATTTAGCATGTTTGAGTTAATTAAATAAAATGTGCCACTCCAAAATAAATGCCACTGCGTCATCTCACTTCTTTGTTCCTCATTTCAGTAACTGTCGAGCTGGTGCCTGTGATCACCCACGGAAGGTATTTCGTATTCTTGAGGGCTCAGGGACCACACCCTTGGGGTTCTGATCAAAGATCTCCCTTTCTCAGTTTCTTGGCGCTGGGAGAAAACATGAGGCAGCAGAGGGACAGGAACTAGTTGTCATAAGCCTGAGAAAATAGCCGAGTCTTCAGAAGTTTCCTAAATAAGGCATAGGTGGAGGCTGTTCTTATCTCCAGAGGGAGTGAATTCCAGAACTGCGGTGCCAGTACTCCAAAACGAGCGCCGCCCATTTTTTTACGTTTCAAGGTAGGGATGACTAGCAAGTTGTGGTGAAGGGACCAGAGGAGCCGGTTGGGAACATAGCGTATGATTTTAGATGAGATGAAGGCTGGTGAGTTTCCGTACAGAGCTTTAAAGATGGTGCACCCCAGTTTAAAGAGACCTCGTTTGGCCACAGGTAGCCAGTGTAGTTCCTTCAAGAGAGGCTGGATGTGATGCCATCTAGGCTGATGGAAGATCATCCTGGCCGCCTGATTCTGGACAAGTTGAAGGCGTCTAAGCTGATAAGCTGGGATGCCTACGTAAAGGCAGTTAGAGAAGTCCAGACGGGAGATGACCAGGGCTAGGATTACCAAGGTCAAGGCTTCTTGAGAAAGGAATCTACAATTTTTTTTGATTTGGCGCAATTGGAAGAAGCCAGCTGAGACCACAGAACTGATCTGGGCCTTCATCGAGAGGTCGTTACTGACCAGTATTCCAAGGCTCTTAGCGGAGCTGGCTGGGACAGGGGGGTTGCCTAAGTAGGGAGGCCAGAAGTTAGAGTTCCATGGGTTAGCAGGGCCACCCGTGAGAATTAGCTCCGCTTTGTCAGGATTAAGTTTCAGCTGGTTTCCATTCATCCATTCACTAATAAATGTCATAGTGTCCTGAAAGTGGTTTAGTGAAGAAGGGAGGAAGCTGATATTGAAAATCAGCTGAAGGTCATCCGCATAATTGTAGGTAACAGCTTCCCTATCCCGGAGAGAAGAGATTAAAGGGAGAAGGTATAAATTGAAAAGAAGCGGGGAAAGGGAAGAGCCCTGAGGGACTCCACAGGAAAGTTTCCTCTTTTTAGACGAGAAATTGGCAAGACGGACTGATTGGAATCTATTACTGAGAAAAGAGGAGAGCCAATCCAGAGCCCGCCCCTGGATCCCGGCATTATTGACACGGTCCAGAAGGATGTTGTGGTCGACCGTGTCAAAAGCCGCGGACAGATCCAGGAGGACCAGAGCCTGAGTAAGACCATTGTCAGCACTCCCTCTAAGCTCGTCCATCACTGTCAAAATGACAGATTCAGTGGAGTGAAAGGGACGGAAGCCGGCTTGGTGAGGGTCCAGAATATGATGCAGCTCAACAAAAGAGCTTAGTTGTGAGGAGACATAAGCCTCTAGGACTTTACCAAGGTATGGTAGAAGTGATATGGGACGGTAGTTGCCAGGGATGGAGGGGTCAGCACCTGGCTTCTTCAGTATAGGGATGATTTCTGCATACTTAAAGAGATTGGGGACTATGCCCTCTTCAAGTGATTTATTTAGGAGGGAGAGAATGGCCAGGACACCTGGAGAGGGTCTGCTGAAACTAAGTTAAATAAATGTGGGGTCCCGCACAGCCCCCCATCACCCTGGTGACTGCCACCTACCTGGGGCACTGTATAATATGTATATATGTATACGGGCAGGCTCACTGGGCCCACCTGTGCCCCAGGGACCACTATCTCCTCGGGGCAAACAATGTAATATAAATGCAGGAGGGCCCGCACAGCCTCCCCACAGCCCCGGGGACTGCCACCTCCCCGTGGCACTGTATAATATGTAGGCAGGTAGGCCCACTGGGCCTGCCAAGCCAGCATGCGCCCTGGGACCACCACCCCTCCGTGGCAAACAATGTAAAATGAATGTGGGGGGCC
Organism: Triturus cristatus; assembly: GCF_964204655.1. NCBI lineage: Eukaryota > Metazoa > Chordata > Amphibia > Caudata > Salamandridae > Triturus > Triturus cristatus. Next base: position 1,001,821,646 of record NC_140592.1, on the reverse strand, counting down.
TGCACAGCTCCACCACAGCCCCACAAACTGTCACATCTCTGGGGCTCAAAGAAAATAATGAGGGGGTCCATGGCGGACACCCAGTCCTAGGCACCATCACCTCCCTGGGCTTAAATAAACATTGTAGTGGGGATGCAAGACCCCCCTTGTGGAACCATGGATGGCCCTGGGGACTGACACCCCCCCAGGGCTGGCTCCTGCTACCTACTTAGGTGCTCACCCTCAGGAGGTAGCTGTTTGCTTATGCTTGGTGGGAGCCGACTTTGCGGAGTGCAAAGTTTATTGGTAACTCCAATTCTCCGTTGAATGAAGAATTGCTGGATATCCAAACTCCGTGAACGGAGCAGAATTTTATACCCAGACCTAGAAAAAGCCAAAGGTTACTGGGACGTTATAGTTAGGAAATAGTATTTTGCAAAAAATGTAGAAATTCACTGATAAAAAAACAAAGGTTACAGATACGTAGGGGCAGCTCCTCCATGTGGGCAGAGGAGCATCACCCCACTGCTTTTTTGCAGTGCGAGAAGCAGAAACATGAAATGGTATTATAAATACCATTTTATGTTTCTGCTTCTCGAACTGTGAGAAAGCAGAAGGGTTTGGTTGAGGTCAGTGGGTGGGTGGTCCTGCTCTAGGGCAGGGGAGGAGTGGCTTGCTGACTATTGTGGGCACTGACTGTTTGATCGGCCTTCTGGGGCCAACTAAACCAGTCATGCACACTCTGACATTTTCTCCATGTAGGCTGCATGCAGCCTACACGGAAAGAATGGCCTCCCCATAGACACCTGGCTGGTCGGCATCTCGACCAATCACAACGTGTCCATTGCAGTGTTGTGAATGGCTTTGGGGAGGGAAGGGAGTCTGTCTGTGGCTGCTTCCTGTTGCAGAGAAGACAACGCGGGACCGATGACGCGGGACCGGGCCGGCAAAGTTAGGTTAACTTTTATTTTTATTTTGAATTAAACCTCCCCCTACCTGTGCAACCCCCTCCCCGGGCACCCCCTCCCCCACTTGCGAGTCATGCCAACCAAGACTAAAGAGACGTTATATTTAGGATCACATTTCACTCATTCAAAACCAGTGAAATTCAGCAGTTATAATTACCTGAGGTAACTATAACTTATGCCCGCAATGCACTGCTTATTACCTCACATATTACATCACTCATGACAAGGTCAGTGACTTCACTGATGACATCACAAATGACATTGCTGATGACATAATCCACAGAAGCACTCACATACCAACTAACACCCCTATACAACCTCTCATATACCCACTCACACAACTACACAAGTACTCACATACCTATTCAGAGACCCATACAAGTACTCACACAACCACTTACTCATCCATAGTGCCACTCAGACATCCACTCACTCCTCATACAGGCACTTGCACAACCATCTCATTCACCCATAAAGCTACTCATACAACCAGTCACCTAACCATACAGCCACTCACACCCACACCCAAATAGCTACTCACACACCCACTTATTCACCTATACATCCACTCACACATCCACTCACTCACCCATTCAGTTTCTCAGCACAGCCACTCACTCACCCATACCAGAACTCACACACTCTCTTACACACCCACACAAACACTTACATGGCCATGCACACATCCATACAAGCACTCACACATCTGCTCACTCACCCATGCATTCATTCACACAGACATCTAGTTTACAATACAGCCACTCACACACCAACTCACTTAACCAAACAGCCACTCACTCATCCATACATCCACTTAGACAGCCAGCCACTCACTGATACAGCCATTCAGACACCCACTCACTCATACACACACACTCATCCATCCATACAGCCACCCACACACCCGTACAGTCACTAACACACCCAGTTGCTCACCAATATAGTCACTCACACAGCCACTCACTCACCCACACAGCTACTCTCATACCTATGTATACACTAATACAACCACTCACACACCCACTCACACACCCATACGGCACTCTGACACCCACTCACACAGAGATGCACACAGTCATGCAGCCACTCACATAATATATGTTACAAATAGTATCACTCATTGGCAGTCCAGAAAGTATACTATTTTAACTTTTGTAGTACCTTGGTATATATGTTTAACAGTCATAAACTTTTAGAAAACACTCACATTCACTGGATGATGTTATCAGTGATGTAATTTGTGATGTCATTGACTATGTCATGAGTGATGCAATATTTGAGGTCATAAGCAATGTGTTGCGGGGCCTAAGTTATAGTTAGCTCAGCTAACTAAAACTGCTAAATTTCACTGGTTTTGTCTGTGTGAAATCTGAGCCTAACTGTAACGCCTCTGTAACTTTTGTTTTTTTCACTGAATTTGTATGTTTTTAAATTATATTTCCTAACTATAACTTCTTTGTAACCTTTGTTTTTTTCACTGAATTTCTAAGGTTTTTATTGCTGTTCCTAAGTATAATGTCCCTGTAACCTTTGTTTTTTAAAGTGAATTTCCAAGGTTTTTTGAATTTTCTTTCCTAAATTTAACCACTAACCTTTGGCAGTGAATGTGTTATTGAGTGCATGAGTGTCTCAGTAAGTCTGTGAGTGGGTGTGTGAGTCTCTGAGTGGGTCTGTGAGTCAGTCTGAGAGTGTCTGAATGGGTCTGTGAGTGGGTAGGTGAGAGTTGAAGAACCAGAACCTTTTGGGTATGGCGGCGCAGGGTACACCTTAATCTCCGGGATTCACCTGCCCAGCTACACAGAGACACGGGACACTCTGTCGGCATTAGAAGATCAGATTTATTAGCTGCAGCTAGTACAGTTATCCCAGAAGTACACAAGGTAGGTTCTCAGGAGACTGCCACTTCACTCTGTGGCGCACAAACTTATATACCATATAGATAACCTATACATTAACCAAATGTACACCCAGAGCATACAAGAGAGAGCCAATAAGGAAAGTTGGAAAACATGACAGAACCAATAGGAGAGATTGGAAAACAAAAGTGTCAGATGACTCGAAGAAACCTCTCCTCCAACTATGTTTGTCACCCCTCCCTCAAACTAATTCATTAACGGATTTGTAAGTAACTTGCAGGTGGCGAGATACGTTTGTGTGTGTTGGAGGACAGTTGTGAAATGAGAGAATGCTAGCAGAAGACAGTGAAGGCCAGACGATAAGATAAAGTCAGAAAAGAATAGTGTGAACCAACAGATAGTTGAGACGGGGATTAGAAAAGCCAGACAGGGATTAGTGTACTCGGCCAGTCCTAACACCAGTTTTGCAAACAGAGGCAGAAAGCGTATTTCGACACCAGGCTGCAGAAAAAGCAGAATAGACTTTGTTCGCCGTACTGCCTGAGTGATGGCAACACAAAATGGCAGCGGAGCACAAAATGGCGGGTCGATTCGATCGCGATCAGAAATCAAAATTCCTCATTGTCTGGGTGCTCTGTGTTATTCTGCCTCTTTCTGCTCATTCCTCACCTCTATTTTGACTCTTGCTGCTCATTTCCGACCTTTATTCTGCCTCTTTCTGCTCATTTCTCAACTTTATTTTGCCTCTTTCAGCTTGTTGCTGACCTTTATTTTGCCTCTTTCCGCTTGTTTCTCACCTTTATTTTGCCTCATTTTGCTTGTTTCTGACCCTTATTCCCATCTGACCTATATTCTGTCTCTTTCTGCTCACTGCTGGCCTTTATTTTGTCTCTCTCTGCTCACTGCTGGCCTTTATTTTGCCTCTTTCTGCTAGTTTCTCACCTTTATGTTGCCTCTTGCTACTGGTTTCTGGCCTTTTTTCGAACACTTTTTGCTCATTTCTCACCTTTATTTTGTCTCTTTCTGCTTTATTTTGCCACATGTTGCTTATTTCTGACCCTTATTCCCTTCTGACCTTTATTCTGTCTCTTTCTACTCGTTGCTGACCTTTATTTTGCCTCTTTCTGCTCATTGTTGACCTTTATTTTGCCTCTTTCTGCTTGTTTCTCACCTTTATTTTGGCTCTTGCTGCTAGTTTCTGACCTATATTACCATCTGTTTGCTAATTTCTCACTTTTATTTATCCTCTTTCTGCTCATTTCTCACCTTTTGTACCTCTTGCTGCTCATTGCTAGCATTTATTATGCCTCTTTCTGCTTGTTTCTCACCTGTTTTGCCTCTTTCTGCTCGTTGTTGACCTTCATTCTGCCTCTTTCTGCTCGTTTCTCACCATTATTTTGTCTCTTTCTGCTCATTTCACACCTTTATTCTGCCTCATTCTGCTTGTTACTGACCTTAATTCTGTATCTTTCTCCTCCCTTCTGACCTTCATTCTGCCTCTATCTGCTTGTTTCTCACCATTATGTTGCACTTTCTGCTTGTTGCTACCGTTTATTGTGCCTCTTTTTGCTCATTTCTGACCCTTATTACCTATTGACCTTTGTGCTTCGTCTTTCTGCTCATTGCTAACCTTTATTTCACCTCCTTCTGCTAGTTTCCTACCTTTATTTTGGCTCTTGCTGCTGGTTTCTGACCTTTATTTTGCATCTTTCTGCTCGTTTATCACCTTTATTTTGTGTCATTCTGCTAGTTTCTCAGCTTTATTTTGTAACTTGCTGCTCGTTTCTGACCCTTTTTCTACCTCTTTCTACTCATCTCTCACCTTCATTTTGCCTCTTTCTGCTCGTTTCTCACCTTTCTTTTGTGTCTTTCTATTTGTTTCTCACCTTTTTTGCCACTTGTTGCTCATTGTTGGCCTTTATTCTTCCTCTTTCTGCTTGTTTCTCACTGGTTTTTTGCCTCTTTCTGCTCATTTCTGACCTTTATTCTGCCACTTTCTGCTCATTTCTGACTTTTATTCTGCCTCTTTCTGCTCACTTCTCACCTTTCTTTCCTCTCTTTGCACCTTGCTGATCTGTTTTGCCTCTTTGTGCTCATTGCTAACCTTTATTCTGCCTTTTCCTGCTTATTTCTCACCTTTATTTTGCACTTGCTCCTCATGGCTACCATTTATTTAGCCTCTTTCTGCTCATTGCTGACCTTTATTTTGCCTTTTTCTGCTCATCTCTGACCTTTATTCTGCCTTTTTATGCTTGTTTCTTACCTTTATCTTGCCTCTTTCTGTGCTTTGCTGACTTCTATTTTGCCTCTTTCTGCTAATTTCTCACCTTTATTTTGCCTCTTTCTTCTCTTTTTGCAACCTGTTTCAGAGATGAAACCTCCGCTTCCAGCAGTTGGGAGAGCTTTGACAGCTCCCGCCCGCTGGATGTGAAGAGTTTGCTTTTGCTTGATGGGAGCTGTCAAAGCTCCAATGAAAAAAGCAAACATCTATGGCCCGGGTGTGGACTCCCAGGGACATAGCATGAGCTGGCCATGAGGGGTGGTGGTCCCCAAGGCAATGTATGGCTCCAGGAGTGGGGACACATTTCCCCCTACTTTCTTGTGCAATAGCCACACTGAGGAACTTCGATTTCTGATCACGATCGAATCGACCCGCCATTTTGTGCTCCGCCGCCATTTTGTGTTGCCATCACTCAGGCAGCACGGCGAACAAAGTCTATTCTGCTTTTTCTGCAGCCTGGTGTCGAAATACGCCTCTGCCACTGTTTGCAAAGCTGATGTTAGGACTGGCCGAGTACACTAATCCCTGTCTGGCTTTTCTAATCCCCGTCTCAACTATCTGTTGGTTCACACTATTCTTTTCTGCCTTTATCTTATCGTCTGGCCTTCACTGTCTTCTGCTAGCATTCTCTCGTTTCACAACTGTCCTCCAACACACACAAATGTATCTCGCCACCTGCAAGTTAGTTACAAATCTGTTAATGAATTAGTTTGAGGGAGGGGTGACAAACATAGTTGGAGGAGAGGTTTCTTCGAGTCATCTGACACTTTTGTTTTCCAATCTCTCCTATTGGTTCTGTCCTGTTTTCCAACTTTCCTTATTGGCTCTTTCTTGTATGTTCTGGGTGTACATTTGGTTAATGTATATGTTATCTATATGGTATAAAAGATTGTGCGCCACAGAGTGAAGTGGCAGTCTTCTGAGAACCTACCTTGTGTACTTCTGGGATAACTGTACTAGCTGCAGCTAATAAATCTGATCTTCTAACGCCGACAGAGTGTCCCGTGTCTCTGTGTAGCTGAGCAGGTGAATCCCGGAGATTAAGGCGTACCCTGCGCCGCCAGGACCAAAAGGTTCTGGTTCTTCAACTGGCGCCCAACGTAGGGCGGCTTCAGTGGTACCGGTTCTGCCTGAAGGTCGTGAGGAACCCCGCAAGAAAATTCCGGAGGGTTCGCGAGCCACATTTAGCGACCCCTTTATGTCGAAAGTGGTCCGAAGGTCTTTTGCAGCGCGGTTACTCCTTCCTGATGGCTACTAACAACCGCTGCCCTGACTGCCGCCCTGCCTTTGCCCTTTCTTTGGTGATGTATGGTAAGGCGAGACGATAGACGGGCCTCTGTTGGTGTAAGAAGACGTCCTCAGTTAAGTATCTTCGTGGGTCGCGCCGACAATTTTTGTCCTTTGTTTTCTTAGTATTTGTGGTCCTTAGATTCGACTATTGCAATAGCCGAAGCCGAGGGTAAGTGCATTTGTGCTGCGTAAACTGAGTTTTACCCCCTTGAAGTTTGTGAACAGTCCGGTGATATCACGAGATGCCTGGTCTGACTAAGTTTGGATGAATTTGTTGCTTTGGTTGTAATAGGGATTCCCGGCTTGAGGACTCTTGTCCGATTCCTTCGGTTGGAACTCCCACATATGAGCTCTATTCAAAACATGGTATTGGCCCCATTGCCTCTAACGAGGCGTGGACCCGATACACGAAGAAAGATGGTGTTCTAAAATGGCCAGAAAATTGTAGTTTTGATCCCGATGTGCTAGATAATTTAGAAGCAGTCTTATTCAAAAGAAAAGCCCGGCCGGCAATGTTTGACTCTTTCCGCCTTTGGCGTAAGGAAGCCAAACAGAAAGAAATTAAGCAAGCAAAACGAGATAGAAAAGCACAGGGTATGACAATTATACAGGCTGCCCAACAGTTTAAAGACGATGAAATTGATAATGAGACAGAAATCTCAGAGAGACAGCATCGTATCGCGATAGATAAATGCTATCCGGTTTTGCCTGTTTCTCCTTCCGATAATAAGAAAGATATAGAAGAAGATCCCCTAATGTCCTATTTATTGAGGTTGCCTCCGCCCTATGCACAAAGTGGCAATGCACCTCAGCCGTTACAGCCTGTTCAGCCGCCAGCGGTACCTCCGCCTGTTCCGGCTCTTCCGCATTTGCCTCCTCCAGTATTACCGCCTCTGCCAGTTTTACCGTTAACTTCAACTTCTTTGCCCTCATCTCCTGATCTTAGATCTCCTTTGCCTTCTGCTCCTCCTGCAATTATCGATTCTCCTCCTGTCAGTTCTCTTAATACTTTGACTCCAATTCTTATGTCTAATTCTCCGTCTGTGCGTAAACGTCTCACAGACACTGTCACTGGTATTTTATCTCCTTTCTTTGGAGCTTTATATGTGTCTCCGGCTTTTGCTCGAAGACAGTCTCGTAATCAGTTCCCAGATTTTGAAGAACGAGAGAGGTTAGATTCTCTTGCACGTAAATGGATCAAAAAGGGTCCTCAATACAGTGTGCTTGATATTATGCCTACTTTTTCGCAATGGAATGCGCCTACGCAAAGATATGTTTTTAATGTATTGTGCGATACTCTCATTCAAGAATGGGAAGATGTTAATTCGAGTTTGATCCCACAAGATCTATTAGAGGTTCAGACTGATTTTGATTAAGGACTTATTGTGGGTTCTAAGGTTGAGAAAGCTGTAAGGACACTTATTTCTTATAGATCCTTATTGTCCTCTCAGGCTTTCCTTGATTCTGATCTGTCGGTTAAATTGACACTGAAAAATTATCCTATGAGAGAGGTTCCTCCAGTATGGAAGGAAGAGGTTCCAGCAGCAGGTAACAGACCACTTATTCCTGCTCATTTTCAACGTATATGGGTACATGTCCCTTGGAAGAGATCTGAAGTTTTGGCCCTTAAGCAGACTCTACCGGATCCTCGCAAAAACCCTGCGGGTTATTATAAAGAATTATCACAGACAGTTGATGCTTGCATCATGAACCTAGCAGATATCGATATGTTGATGGGAAATGTAGTTCCACAGACAATATGGGCTAAGATTCGTAAGGAGGATCACGTGCAGGAATTAGGCGCTACTTGGGATGTTATAACTACCACAAATAGAGATGAAGTGGGTGGTGCAAAGCCTGACGCTTTGATTTCGGAACTTCCTGGTAGGATTATTACATTAATGAAAACTATGATGCCTGCATTGAGAGTAAATTGGGATAAACTAGCAGCATGCAAACAAAAGAAAGATGAAAGTGTCTCTGATTTCTTTACTCGTTTCGAGGAGACATTTATCGATCACAGTGGTCAAGATATGGCTACAGAGGGTGGACAGCGATTATTTGTGGGCAAATTTGTATTTAATTTGCTTCCCAAACTGTCACACAAATTGAAAGATTCAGAACGTTCATGGGCTGTTTCTTCTTCTGCCCAGATATTGGCTACTGCACAATATTATGAAAACAGGGATAAAGAAGAAAAAGAAAAGCAAGAGAAAAAGACGAAAGAATTAAAAACGAAGGTTCTCTTGCAACAAGCTTATCCTCCACGTTATGCTCAGCCTCAGTTACAGCAGCCTCCGCAGTTTCAGAGGTTGTATCAAAAACCTGAGCCATACATTCCGCGACCTTTGTTAGGACCTAATCAATGTGCCTATTGTAGAGAGGAAGGTCATTTTAAGAGTAGTTGTCCGGTTTTATTGCAGCGCAATGGAGCATTATCTGCTCCACGAGGTCGTGCTGGCCTCCAGTCAGCAAACAGAGGTAGAGGTCGGGGTGTGTTGACTCAAGAACAGCGTGCCCTTCCTTCTCCCAATTCCATGAACTACTTCGATCAGCAGAATGTCAGGTCTACTCAGTATTACAATGAGGATTGTTATATTGAAAACGGAAATGAAAGTCTTCATGCCAACTAGGACAGCCATGGACAAAGTAAGGGAGTTGTGTCGATTCCAGTAGATCAGAACGGACCTTATGTTAACGTCACTACAATGGGTGTTTCAGAGCCATTTCTTCTAGATACTGGGGCGATGAGAAGTTCTATCATTCATTCTAAACTCCCTGGGGCACCTTTGTCTGGCTTAACGAATGTTTCTGTAGGATTTTCTGGCGCCCCTGTTCGCAATCCAGTTTCTTGCCCTTTGCCTATTTCAATTGGCCCTTATGATTTGGAAGCTCCACTTCTTTTGACGAATGGTTGTGGTGAGAATCTGTTGGGTTTAGACTTATTGAAAAGAATGCATGCTACGATATATTGTTCTCCTTCTGGTGTACATCTTACTTTAGGACAGAAACTGATCTCTCCAATATATTTGTCCAAAGATCAGTTTCCACCTGAATTGCTTTCTCTTCCAGCAACGCTTTGGGCCACGGGTCCGAACGATGTGGGCTGGCTCGAAGTTCCACCTTATGTTGTCACTCTTAAGCCCAATGTTGAATTACCGTGCATCTTGCAGTATAGAATTTCCATTGAAGGTGAAAAAGCGCTTTTGGAAATCATTCATGATTTAATTCAGAAGGGTGTGGTTGAAGAAACAAGAGGAAACATATGCAATAGTCCTATTCTTCCTGTTCTTAAACGCACTGATCCTTCTCAGCCACCTGTATATCGTTTCGTAATTGATCTGCGGGAGGTAAACATAATTGTTGTACCACAATTTCCTGTTGTTCCAAATATCACTGCTTTGTTGACAATGATACCTTCCACAGCGACTTGGTTCTCTGTTATCGATCTAAAGAATGCCTTCTTTAGTATTCCCATTGCAGAAGAGAGTAGGGACATTTTTGGCTTCTCTCTTGGAGGCCGAAGCTTCCGGTTTAAGCGCGCACCTCAGGGCTATTGTGAAAGTCCCTCTATTTACAGCCAAGCTTTAAAATGTCATCTTGATACTTTTCATTTGCTGTCTGGTGCTGCTCTTATCCAATACATGGACGACTTGTTAGTCGCCGCTGATTCAGAAGTTTTTTGCAAAAATGTCACTGTTGCATTATTACGCCGTTTGTTTAATCTGAATCATAAGGTTTCACCTTCCAAATTACAATATGTTTGTTGAGAGGTTACCTACTTGGGTCATCTCCTATCAAAGGAGGGACGACGATTGACACCAGAACGAATTCAGGCGATTACGCAAATGTCTGTGCCATCCACACAAAGGGAGGTACGTGCCTTTCTGGGTATCACCTCTTATTGTAGACAGTGGATCCCTAACTTCTCTCTAATAGCCATACCTTTGTTGGCACTCACTTTAAAAGATACGCCTCAGCCCCTTCCTTGGACTGATGAGTGCCAAAAGAGTTTCACTGACTTACGTACCGCTCTGTGTTCTGCTCCTGTACTAGGCACCCCTGATTACAGTAAGCCTTTTACGCTCTATGTTCACGAGAGAGAAGGTTGTGCGTTGTCAGTTTTAACACAGCAATTCGGAGACAAACAGCGGCCATGTGCCTATTTTTCGCCTACGTTAGATCCTGTAGCTAAAGCATTGCCCAGTTGTCTCAAAGCGACAGCAGCAGCAGCAATTTCTATTCGACAGTCTGCTGGAGTGGTGTTGGATAACACTCTCATTGTCATGGTACCACATGCAGTGGATACCTTACTAAACAGAACGAAAACGCAGCATCTTACGAGTGCTCGTCTAACTGGATACGAGCTGACGCATTTGTCTAGTCACGTACACATCAGACGATGTAATATCCTAAATCCAGCCACTCTGTTTCCCCTTCCAGATGAGAAAAGTGTTGAGGAGCAACTTGATTGTTTCTTTCGTACTGAGGAAGAGACAAAAGGAAGAATTGACTTGAAAGACACACCGCTAGAGAATCCGGATGGAACTCTATGGGTAGACGGTTCTTGTTTTAAAATGCCAAATGGAGATACAGTTTCAGCCTATGCTGTAACTACTTTGCATACAGTTGTGGAAACAGCACGCATTAGACACAATTCAGCGCAAGCAGCAGAATTGATAGCATTAACAAGAGCATGTGTATTATCAAAAGGGAAGAGAGTGAACGTGTACACTGACAGCCAATATGCCTTTGGTGTAGCGTTTAACTTTGGGCATCTCTGGAAGGAAAGGGGATTTCTCACTTCACATGGCACCAAAATAAAACATGGTCAGCTAGTGACTGATCTTCTTGAATCCCTTGCCTTACCCACCCAAACAGCGATTGTGAAGTGTAGTGCACACAAAAAGATTACAGATGATGTTGGTCGAGGAAATGCATTTGCAGATGAAATAGCGAAAAAGACAGCGAGAGATATTACAAGTCGAATGTATGTGGCGGGTCCTGCGAATTGGGTCAGAGAGAGAGGAATGTATGAGGATACAGTGGAAAGTGTAAGAGCGATTCAGAAGGCGGCTTCAGAGAAGGAGTTGAGCAAGTGGAAAGAAAGTACAGGAATGTTGGATGAGATGGGTTGTTGGGTGGAATTATCTGAACATCAACGTTGGCTGTTACCAGATGCCTATGTACTCCCAGTTGTTACTATGGCACATGGTCCAGCCCACTTAAGTGCAAAAGGTATATGTAAACTTCTGGCTCCAGTATGGCAGAATGAACAAATCCCAAAATGTGCTGACAACATAGTGAAACATTGGATTATTTGTTTAATGTACAATCCGGGAAAGGGAACCCCAACTCCAGCAGGTCACTTTGCTCCTCCAACATATCCGTTTGAGGTGTTGCAGATCGATTATATTCATATGGAGCGATGCAACAACCTTAAATACGTTCTGGTGGTAGTATGCGCTTTTTCAAGATGGATAGAAGCATACCCTTTAAAAGACAACACAGCCTTATCCACAGCTAAAGCCTTACTAAAAGAATTCTTCCCCAAGTTTGGTTTGCCGCGCATTGTCTGGAGTGACAATGGGAGCGAATTTGTTGGCCAAGTCATGCAAAAAGTTTGTGCGGGTCTTGGTATCAAGCAAAAGTTCCATGTGGCAAATCATCCACAGTCAGCGGGTTTAGTAGGATGCTACAACGGAACCTTAAAGTTAAAACTAGCAAAGGTTCAAGCAAGTACAGGACTCAATTGGCCCGATGCTTTGCCATTACCCCTGCTGTCCACCAGAACTGCAGTACACTCTCGTTTGGGACTTAGCCCTTACGAAGTGGTTTTTGGATGCCCGGCTAACGTATGGGGAGTCCCTCACCCTAAGAAATACTCAGATTTGCCATATCCAATGTTGATTGACTACATGCATGATCTTACGACTAAATTGCGTGTTCTCCATCAACAGTTTCTGCCGGAGGCCTCCACAGACCCAGGTCATTCCATCCGACCAGGTGACTGGGTCTGCACCAAGAATTTCCAAAGGATGAGAAATTTGGAGCCCAGGTGGAGGAAGCCTCGGTTGGTACTATTGACCACAAGAACAGCAGTTAAAGTCGAAGGAAAGAAAAATTGGATTCACGGTGTGCATTGTAAGAAAGTGCCTTTGCCTTTACCCTACGATCAATGGGTTCGCAGGGGTATTGGTGACTCAAAAAGTGAGAAGGTTCTGCGAATCGTGCCCTTTAGTGATGCACACCTAAATGGGACACTGTCTGAGAAAGAGGACGATGACATTCTTCAAGAAGCAATACCATCACATCGTCGCTTGAATACGACTAATCCACGAACATTGTTCCAAGATCAGACCACGCCTGGAAAAGAACACTATAATCTAAGACCTAGAACAAAGAACACTTAAGATTTTTTTCTCTCTTGTGTAGTATTCTGTCCCGGTTGCAGGGTCACGGTTAGGCCTGGGCGGTAAATTCCGTTCAGCTCGCGGATTTTGTGGAATTTCGGTAATTTCGCTTTCCGCGGAGTACGCGAAATTGCCCAAAATTCTGTTTTCCGCGACTTCGCGAAATTTTTTCTTGTTCGCGTTCTCAAAATGTGTGTTCGCAAGATATTTCTCCCCGAGCATGCAAACATTAACTGTGAACAGGAAAAAAGCATCGCGAACAAGCAATTCCGCGTGTTCGCGGAATTTCTGCATGTTCGCGAATATTTTTTACCGTTTCGCGGAGATTTGTGTAACGCGATTATGCAAATTCCGCCCACCCCTAGTCATGGTAGGAGTCTTAATTGCAACCTGAGTAGTGGCAATAGGCCTGCAGGACTTGCAGTGTCATAGGACGGCAGACAATCGTGATTGAGTGATCGAGGAAGATTGCCGTGAGCATCCATTAGAAAGATGGAATCTACACTAGGAAAAAGAGAGAGAAAAGATGAAATGAAGAAAGGATCCTGTAAAATAATGTACAGTCGTTTCAGTATAACTTTATTTATCATTATATTATTGTGTATCTTTTTGGCATTTATAAGTTGGATTATTTATGCTCTTCAGCAAAAAGTTGTCTCTCCTTCTTCCTCTTCGTCTTCTTCTACTGTCTCTCCACATTTCTTTCATACCCTTCCTCAACATGAACTCATTAGAAGAACCGAATATTATAGCAATTCCTTTGTCCAGTTGTTACATCAACACCAGTTAGTGGTCAATACGACTGACTGTTGGGTGTGTGGACTTATGCCACATACCACAGAGAAAGGAATGCCATATTTAGTTCTCCCGTTTTCTTATGAGGGTTCTGCTTGGGCTTATTTTGTCATCTTCTCCAATGCCTATCAAAGCAAATTCAGACGATCCGTTAGTTCACATGTTAGTGATCCGGATTTTAGTCATAGTTCGTTGATTAAGGGAATGGTAGCTATGGCTAAAATCATGGAAAATAGTAAGATCTCCATTGACGAAAGAAAGGCGTACACTAACTGGAACGTCACCCAATATATCACTAGCCTTAGTGACAAAGTTAAGAAAGGAAAGTCTTCACCAATTTGGACTATACCACATCAGGGCAATTTCTGCTTACAGATAAACGATCACTCTTCTGACACCATACAAAGAAATAACTGCTCCCACACGTACATTTATTCATCTCAAAACTCGCCTCCACTAGCGCCGTCTCAAGGCACATATTTCATCTGTTATAATAGAGCTTACACATGGTTACCAACGGGTTTCTCCGGTACTTGTTATATAGCTTTCCTTCTTCCCCCTACATACACCGCTTCCGCAAATCATCATCGAAACAGATACGGCAGAGGGATTATTGATTCGAAAGATACAGCAGGACAAGAGGGAGGAGATTTCCTCAAAGGATTTCTTCCCTTCTGGGGTCCAATGGCCAACAGCAGAAATATAAGGCAACTGGTCCGTGTCGTAGAGACCACAATACACATCACTGTAGGAGCCTTAAGTAACATCACGGCAGAACTACAGGCGGACCGTCTTATGACATTACAAAATCGAGTTGCTTTAGATTTTGTTCTTGCAGATCGTGGTGGAGTGTGCAAATTGATCGGGTCAAGTTGCTGTATTTTCATACCTAATGACGCTCCGACAGTATACCAAGCTATCTCCAAGTTGCACATAATCTCTGAGTTGATTCACCAGGACGAAGGAGATTGGTCTTTTACGGAGTGGTTTTGGGGACTACTGTCCAAATGGGGTTGGAAAGCATTGACATTCCTTGGAATAGTGTTGACCATTATTTTCTCTTGTTGCCTTTGTATGCACTGTGGTCCCGCCATCTGTGACCTTTGTGCTACTATGTTCATCCCTAAACCCAAACCACAAGTAACAGAAAACATAAGAATGATGTTACAGCAACAGTTCGATGACCTCATGGCTATCGACATTGACTCAGATTAACATGAGTCTATCTTGCCTGAGTACTGGCAAAAGGAAGGTCTGAGGAACTTCGATTTCTGATCGCGATCGAATCGACCCGCCATTTTGTGCTCCGCCGCCATTTTGTGTTGCCATCACTCAGGCAGCACGGCGAACACAGTCTATTCTGCTTTTTCTGCAGCCTGGTGTCGAAATACGCCTCTGCCTCTGTTTGCAAAGCTGATGTTAAGACTGGCAGAGTACACTAATCCCTGTCTGGCTTTTCTAATCCCCGTCTCAACTATCTGTTGGTTCACACTATTCTTTTCTGACTTTATCTTATCGTCTGGCCTTCACTGTCTTCTGCTAGCATTCTCTCGTTTCACAACTGTCCTCCAACACACACAAACATATCTCGCCACCTGCAAGTTAGTTACGAATCCGTTAATGAATTAGTTTGAGGGAGGGGTGACAAACATAGTTGGAGGAGAGGTTTCTTCGAGTCATCTGACACTTTTGTTTTCCAATCTCTCCTATTGGTTCTGTCCTGTTTTCCAACGTTCCTTATTGGCTTTTTCTTGTATGTTCTGAGTGTACATTTGATTAATGTATATGTTATCTATATGGTATAAAAGATTGTGCGCCACAGAGTGAAGTGGCAGTCTCCTGAGAACCTACCTTGTGTACTTCTGGGATAACTGTACTAGCTGCAGCTAATAAATCTGATCTTCTAACGCCGACAGAGTGTCCCGTGTCTCTGTGTAGCTGAGCAGGTGAATCACGGAGATTAAGGCGTACCCTGCGCCGCCAGGCCCAAAAGGTTCTCGTTCTTCAACACGGGGAAGTGGTGGTCAGCGGGGCCGAGAACGGCCTGGGAGAGGGGTCTCGCAGCCCCTCTCTCATTCTTTAAAAAAAAATTGGTCTGGGGAGGGCGTGGTTCCCAGGGCTCGGGGACCATGCTGCCCCCCAACAGTGTTTGCTTGCCCTGGGGAGGCAGTAATCCTGCGGGCTAATGGCCCCATACAATCCATCCTTCATCATTTAAATAAACCCCCGGGGAGGTGGTGGTCCCTGGGGCTCTACGAACCTTATTAGGGTGGCCCCATGCGCCCCCTCCTTAAAAAACAAAATGCCCCTGGGACCTGGCCTGCCCCACCTGGGGGCTCATTTCAAAACAAGCATGAGTCATGGATCTGCTGTAATTTTTTGCCACCTTGCCCCCTTTTCTTTTTTTAAATGTTTTTTCAGGGACTCATCTGAAACCGAGTCAGAAGATGGCTGCCAACACTTCCTGGTTGACGTGTTAGCAGCCATTCACATTTTAGCACGGGGACTGTTGAATCCACGGAGGATCCACATCTCTAGATATACAAATTTGGTATTTTTAAAATATCTCACAAACTACTGAACGGATTTACACCAAATATCATAAAGGGTTCACTCTGGACCATGAGTTACCTTTCTGCCACCAAATTTGGTGTAATTTCGTCAAACAGTTCCGGATGTAGTCATGTCTAAAAATCTCTATGGAAATTAACATTGGTAAAACATCTTTTTAGACCCCCCCTACTTTTTCACAACCCTCATGATGGATCACCCTGAAACTTTCCATGCATAGCAAGAATCACAGGCACACTTTATTTGAAAAGTTTGGTGAAGATTTGTCAAATGGCGCCAAAGATATAGGCAAGTCAAAAAACACTTTTCCTATGGACACATGGTCCTAACTATAACTACCTACTGGTGACCGCGAGTAGATAATATATACATATATGATATGATATATACATCTATTATATATATATATATATATATATATATATATATATATATATATATATATATATATATATATATATATATATATATATATAATTCGTCAACCGGCGCCAAAGTTATTCAAATTGGAATTTTGAGATTTCCTATGGAAACTAGGTTGTAACTATAACTATCTACTAGCGACCGCCAGTAGATAATATATATATATATCAATCTGTATATTAGATAATGATGTACTGTGCTTTCAACGCATTTTTTGCATTATGCATATATAGCAATGGCCATTGAAGGGATGTTAAATGATATAGTCAATAATGTTACTGAGTAACTGACAACAGTCATCAAAATATGAACAACATCTCCACTTTTTAACAATGTTGGGCATTTATGCAAACATAGGAAAAGTAAACACACTTGTCAAGAATTTATTATTGTTGTATGCAATATGGCAGAAACTACACAAATAGTCTGTTTTCTTGCTCCATTATTTCAGTGGAAAAGAGAAAGAGAAAAAAACTATGCACTTGTCACTTTAAAAGTGGGGGGAAATGACGTGGTGGGTCATGTGATCAATAACCCTTGGAGGTTCGAAACGCGTCATGGCGGCCATGCACTGAAAGAATTAAAAATTACATTTGCACTGCAAAAAGTGGAGTTCGCGCCTTTCTTGGTTCTGGGGACTGGACCGTGGAGAGACCTTTGTTAGAAAGGACTCCGAAATAATTTCAACCAAAGACGGCTTCTTTGGATTACGCGAACCCCTTCTCAACTCAGGGCTGTACGGCGAGAAGCTGTTTCCGGTGCAGACTGGAAGATTTGAATTCTCCTGGAGAAGAGAGCTGAATGAGCCCCCGGACCAAGGAAATTAACTTCCGGACTGTGGCCGAGCAGTGGACGGGTGTCGGAGGACGCCGGTAGCGCGAGCGGAGGTCTCAGAGGAAGAAAAAGCCTAAGGAAAATCCGGTGAGAGGTGTGCAAAAGCGAGTGTCTGACAAAATAACGTACGGACATACCGTTTTAGTAATTAATAGTGCAATACAAATCATGGCCGCTGACATACTACGTGGGAGGGGGGAGGCAGCTGACAAAATATTTTCAGACACAGCAAGTGCCCCATTGCAAGCCGTAGCGGGGAGTATGAGTGACGGGGGCAACACCAACGTGAAAGAACTATCCTAAAAATTGGAAAAAGCGATGCGCACCGAGCAGGCAAAATGGTGGGAACATAAATCACTCTCCAGATATCTGGAGGTCGGCAGGATCCCCCGCGGTTTACGCATTATGCTTGCCCCTAATTATGACAGCCTCAACCCCAACATGCTACGCGAATGGGGAGAATGCAATTTAGAGTCCTCGAGAAGATTGGTTGAAATATTGGTGAAATACGCTGAAAGTGACAGAAATGAACTATTGGCTCAGATTGATACATTGAATCAACAAATAAACCAGCTTGAAACCAATGGCCAGAATCCAAAGATTCGTGAAGAGATGTTGGCACGCTTAAAAAATGAGGAAGAAATAATAAAAAGGAGATAAACTTACAAATTTCAATGGCATAAAAATGACTATGACTTAGGTCAAATATTCACCTTCCCTCGCAAATTTGATGACACGAGGGCAATACAAAAAAGAGATCAACGAAGAAAGAGCCCAGTTGCATCAGGGGCTACGAGCAAGGAACCACCAGCAACTCCAAGTGTATCAGATCTAAGCTCATCGGTGGAAACTGAGGCAGAAACAGAATCCAATCCAAGATCAACTGATGGGGTAAACCAATATATCCCCAAAAGAACAATAGGGGAAGAATTTAATTTTTTAAGGGAGTCAAGGCGACAAACTTTACGCCCTCGGAAAGAAAATTACAAAACAGGCAAAGGAGGAACATCAAACGAAGAGAGAGAAGGAGAAGGAGGCGCCAAAATGACAAACAAAAAGAAGAGCAACAAGGGGTGGCGCCGCCAATAGGTCCCATGAATGATAATGCCAACACAGTCATTAATCTGTCAACAGTAACATTGGACACAGCGGAGCAACAGTTGCTGGCATTGGGGCTCACATACTGTGTTGAAAGTAACTTCAATTATCCACAAACGCGTGCTGATATATACAAATTTATCAGAAAAATAAAGTTACAAAAATATCATCAACTCAGACGTGAGAAAAACCAAACCGGCACAGACGCAGAAATAACAAATGAGGGGGTAGAACTATTAACAGCCTCTGATGTGGACCTATTATGTGACATCCAAGAGTTACAGGGTGAGAACAGTGACCCCCTGGTCCCAGATTCAACACAACAAACAATGTTACAGCACGGAGTAAACATCAACAGGGCACCAACAACCAAATTCAAACCTATATCAAAATTCACTCCAGTGTCGTCAAGAGATTCCATTGACACATTTAATGAAATATTAATAAGAGAAGTGAGGACTTTGAATTTCAAAACACAAGCAAAAAAAAGAAAACACGATTCATATCAACTAAAATACCAACAACTAATCAAGAAATTACGTGACAATGAGAACGTGATAATACGTAATTCAGACAAAGGAGGCAATGTGGTGGTGTGGCCAAAATCTTTGTACATGGAGGAAGCGTTAAAACAGCTAGGAGATCGCAGTTGCTACAAGGTCAGTAACAGAATGATCATTAAAACCGTGCAGAATGAACTATATGCAAAACTCCTAGCGTGGAAAAGCAGTGGGTTAATCAATCAAGACGAACTGAAATTCCTAAAAAATGATTATCCGATATTGCCGGTAATGTATTTCATTCCAAAAATACATAAAGATAGTACCAACCCACCCGGCAGACCTATAATTTCGGCCATTCAAAGCTTGACAGAGAATGTTTCAATTTATATTGACTCTTTTCTACAAGAACTAGTGAAAAAGCTGCCGTCATATATACAGGACACAAGTGATTTTCTGAGGCATATACATGGATTTCAGTGGCAATCAGATTTTCTTCTGATCTCTATGGATGTCAGTAACCTCTACACGTCCATCCATCATATAGACGGAATACAAGCCTTGGAACATTTCTTAGGAAAAAGATCTATAGAGTACCACACCCATAACAAAATGCTAGTGGACCTGACGAAGTTTTGTTTACATAACAATTATTTTCTATTCCAGCAACAGGTCTACCACCAAGTGAGAGGCGTGGCAATGGGTGCGAGTTTTTCACCTAGCTACGCCTGTCTACATATGGGTAGATGGGAAGAAGTAACAGTAAGAACAGAACATGCGGAAATTTGGTCCAAAAATATAATCAAGTGGATCAGATTCATAGATGACTTACTTGTGATATGGCGGGGTGACACAGAAAGCGCTGAGGAGTTTATAAGATGCCTAAATTCCAATAATGTGAACATTCAGCTTACCCACACTATAAGCAAGATTACCATCTGCTTTTTGGATGTAGAAGTGTATGTCTCCAATAATATTCTGGAGACTCGCCTACATCGAAAACCAACAGCTGGGAATACCATACTGCATTCCAATAGTTTCCACCCCAAACATACAATCCTTAGCAT
Organism: Triturus cristatus; assembly: GCF_964204655.1. Taxonomy (NCBI): domain Eukaryota; kingdom Metazoa; phylum Chordata; class Amphibia; order Caudata; family Salamandridae; genus Triturus; species Triturus cristatus. Next base: position 1,001,801,571 of record NC_140592.1, on the reverse strand, counting down.
CCCTTATGGGGAGATGCTAAGAATTCGTAGAATATGCAGCAATGAAACTGATCTGCTAAAAGCACAGGAGGAGTGTAAAATCCGTTTCCTAGCGAGAGGGTACAAAGAAAAGGTAATCGATGATGCCATAAAACAGACTACAGCCAAAACACGGGAAGATTTACTCTTCAAACCATCAGCCGGTAAGATTAAAAAAATGAAACTTTCCGCCACAGAGAGTAGCCCTTGTTTAATACTTACGTATAACAAACAAAAAGACAGCCTAAGAAAAATAATCAAGGACAACTGGCATTTAGTGCAAAGTGATCCAATCATAGGGAGTCAAATGCCAGCACTACCCATGATAACATACAGAAAGGCACAAAGCACAGGGGACCATCTAGTCAGTAGCAGTCCAGAGGTCACCACGAGTAGCAATTGGTTGACCAATCGAAAAGGATTTGTCCGTTGTTTGGTATGTAAAGCATGTAAACACGGTGAGAATAAAACATCATTTTCAACAGCTTTTAAAGACAAGCCCTCTGTTATCAATACATTTTTAACCTGTAAATCAGACTTTGTTGTGTATGTGCTGGAGTGCTCTTGTGGACTGCGATATGTGGGAAGCACAAAGTTGCAGGTCCACAAGAGAATACTCCAGCACATGCGGGCCATCACAAATAAAGATATTACCTATCCGGTGGCCCGCCACTTTGAGGAGGTCCATTCCAGCAATATGGACCACTTAAAGTTTTACGCAATTGACAGTGTGCCACCCCAAAGAAGAGGAGGAAACAGGGAAGCCATGTTGAGGCGTCTAGAAACCAAATACATTCTAGAACTAGACAGCAAAAGCCCACATGGTTTAAATACAACAGAGGACTTACATACGTGGCTATAATATCATTGACTTCGGTATAAGGTTGGCATCATGATAAAGAAATAAAAACGCCCCTCTCCCCTCCCAGATTCGTTTTCCTCCGTCTAGGAGTTTGTGGTAAGCACATGGGCTCATGTGCACAACACACTTTTAGATAAGTTAGCTATAGGCACAGTTAAAGTTTAAGCACTAGCACTTTTTTTGCCATTTTGCACAAACATTAGATTTTACATATTTGTATGATAATGTGATTGTTTACACAAGTCGGAAATGTTTACATTCATTAGCGTACTTTGCACAGATATAACATGAGTATAACAAACAGATAAACAGTCATTATGTGATGATGTTTTTGAAATTTGTATTTATACCGTTATAATAATCAATCTGTATATTAGATAATGATGTACTGTGCTTTCAACGTATTTTTTGCATTATGCATATATAGCAATGGCCATTGAAGGGATGTTAAATGATATAGTCAAAAATGTTACTGAGTAACTGACAATAGTCATCAACATATGAACAACATCTCCACTTTTTAACAATGTTGGGCATTTATGCAAACATAGGAAAAGTAAACACACTTGTCAAGAATTTATTATTGTTGTATGCAATATGGCAGAAACTACACAAATAGTCTGTTTTCTTGCTCCATTATTTCAGTGGAAAAGAGAAAGAGAAAAAAACTATGCACTTGTCACTTTAAAAGTGGGGGGAAATGACGTGGTGGGTCATGTGATCAAGAACCCTTGGAGGTTCGAAACGCGTCATGGCGGCCATGCACTGAAAGAATTAAAAAATACATTTGCACTGCAAAAAGTGGAGTTCGCGCCTTTCTTGGTTCTGGGGACTGGACCGTGGAGACACCGTTGTTAGAAAGGACTACGAAATATATATAGATATATATATATATACATATATATTCATTTATTTATATATGTATATGTGTATATATATAACATATAACAAAATACAATATAATATAATATGATATATTGGGTAGCTATTGTATATTTTATACAACTTAGAAATTGAAGAACTGCATTATGAAGCAATATTGTAAAACATTGTAATGTTCCTAATTCAAATTATCTCTATGCCCTTGCACCATGATCAAAATAAATTAATTTGCATTTTCCAATTTCCAACAAACCCTCAGTGGTGAAAACAGAAAGTTATATTTTTCTCTGTGAACTGTTCTTTAGCACTGTCTGACTAATGCAACATCTTAGGACAGCCCAGCTGGTTAAGCACTGCTCCCCTACTGTTCAGACCTTTTCTCGTTAAGTGTGTACACTCCCTTATTATTAGCTCCTGTAAAGATAATTGTGTTCCTAAGCCTTTGGTGGGAAGGACATCTTTGTGCTGCAGGTCCCTATTGAAGTTTACTATGTAATAAAATGCTGCCCTTCCCCGACCCCAAGTTCACTTCTGTACATCTCTTGCTCCCAGTGCAAGAGACTGTCAGGACCTATTCGGTTGATATACCCTGCCCCTGTTTTCTCACTTTTTCCTGATTATAGATGGGCAGTGCAATATCGGCATAGTGCTATTCTAACTATGCACCCCATTAAATGTTGTGGTGGGCTGCAGGAGGCCCGCACGGCCGTGCAGTGGGTAACTTCTGATATGGCAATGAGACAGGGTAGGGAAAATGTCCATGTTGGCTCCAGAAGAGTACTGATGGCAGAGCCTTTTTTGTGAGTAGCTGTGGGTTACTCCTTTTGCTGATTTGACTCACCCCTCAATAAACAAGCATAAGTCACGTCTACTGAGGAGAAAAGTATTTGTGAATTATCTCCTCCTGAGTGAGTTACATGCCCAATTACTCTCAGGTTATTATCAGACCTTGCTTCTCACAGTCCCTGCAATGTGAGGCCTCCCCTCACTTTGCAAGGGCTGTGATGAGGGGGGTGGTTCCAGAATATCGTGGCAGAAAATCATCTGACATAAATATTGTGACAGAAATATTGTTTACAAACTCATCACCCCAATAAAGATAATAATAGTACATCTATGTCCACTGGGACAATATTTTTATAAAATATATTTTTGGCATGCTATTTAAGTAAGATAATATTTTAGACTAGAATATTTTGACATACAACCTGACGAGGAAGAGGGATGAGTCGGTAGTACTTCGATTATGTAATGGTAACCGTTATTACTGTAGTCCTTACAAAGTGCAATGCAGCCTCACTTCTTGAAGACTATATCAAGAAGGAGGTATAGGAAGGTAATGAGGTTCCTCATGTATTGAATTATTTTGTCACAACATGCCTCAGATGCATCAGGTCTGACCTAGGGAGGGTCTGCACGAGTTCCAAGCGTGCTCAGCTGCCCATTAGATTCAATCCTATGTTCAGGCATTCCCCGGTCAGTCAAGATCCAATATGAGAACACATGTCTCAGATATGAATTGGAGGCAGCTCGACAGCCTGGGATTTCACACTTTATAAACAAGCAGAACGGAGAGAAATTGTGCAAATATTTAGTGCCTCTCTTTGTCGGTGGCAGCTGGTAACAGGAGAAGGTTCTTCACTCCACTGCCAAGGTTAAATGTGAATAGATTAAAATTATTATGGAAGTAACACTTTTTTAATTGATCTCTTATGGATTAAATTGTCCAAGGCAGAGAATTCTCAATGTCACATTTTAATTGAAGCTTAATGCCTTTTCCTGAGCTGCGTCTCAATTTAGAAGTGCCTGTTAGTAAATAACAGAATGCAGCATATTTTTTTGTAATGGGTTGCCATTATGGATCTTGGTGCGTAGCTCCTCAGTGGACTGGAGGTGCATTGTAGGGCCTGGCTGAGTAAGGGTTGGTCATTTTGAGTGTATATGCATGGTGGCTTATATGGATTTGTGAGGCTGGCCATCTTAGTCCTATAAGCCTTCCTGGGGCTCTAAATAGATCTGTATGATACAAACAATCTCAGCATTTTAGAGTGCCGTTTCTTCTAAATACTTCTCAATAGGCATTGCATTTAAAAAAAAACATTGGCAAAGCCAACAGCGCTCTGTAAGAAAACAAGCCCTTTTTGCAAATACCACCTACTTTATCCCCAATTTGGACTACTGGGTGCTAGCCAGGCCCCAATGCCAGTGCTCTTTCCCCCAAACTGATATGTGTGAACTGGTATCCCAAATTGGCAAGGACTTTACCCCTTGGTAAGTCCCTAGTATATGGTACCAGTGGTACCTGGGGCATGGGTGGTTAAGGGGTCCCCAGGGAGGGACCCAAATAAACTACTAACAGCAGGTCTGCGAATGCAGACTGCAAGACCAGTATAAACTGCTCAAACTTGACCTTTTCCTCAACATGTGGGGCAGTCACTGTAGTATCTTTAATATATAAGAGTCACCCTTAAGGAAGGTCTCCTAAAGCCCAGGAGGCAGGGTGCATTATATTAAGGGTGTAGGCTTGTAAGTGCAAGCTTACATGTCCCCATAGGACCCTTTATCATTAAAGGGCACTATATGTGATAGACAGGCCATAGGATAACATGGGCTGGCACCCAGGTAAACCGGAGGTCGGCAGTTCCATTATGGTACCACCTCAATATGTCTTGTTTAGTGTCAAACAATGTGCCTTCTCACCCCGGACATGAATCTCATCACACCTCCTCCCTCCCAGGAAGGCTAGCGAAGTGGTACATCAAGGTGGTGAGCTTCAAAGACTGAACTTCCTCTGATATGCATCCAGGCTGTCTCCCAGAGGAGTGAACAGCCCTCCCCCTGCCCAAGCCACATTTGTAGCCAGGCGGCAGGAAAAGTCAGTAGTCAGGAGGGGTACACCCCCAGAAGGCTAGCAACACTTCTAGGGTGAGCTGCCTGGTCTGTACACCAAAGGAAGACTTCTTTCATTTTTAAAAGTGCTAGTGGGTTATGGGTAGAAAAGGTGAACTACACCCCTGGATGTGGTCACCTCAGGGGCGGATTAGCTTCAGGGACTAGCAGCCCATTGACTACTTGCTCCTGCATCTGTAACTCCCCTAAATCTAGGATTTAAGGGACACATCTGACACCAGAATCTCAGTTCTGAACATCCTGCATCGAAGAGGACAAAGCAGGGACCCCTGTCTGCCACAACAGGACTTGCACCAAAGCAAAAAAGGGATAGTCTGTCCCTGTGGCAACACTCCTGGAACTGCCTGATCGAGACTCGTCCTGGGCTATCTCTCAGTTCCCCCAGACAGAGGGATTCTTGTGGAAGCCTGAAGCACCAACAGACTCCTCTGGACTAATGTCACTAGTCCCCTCCAAACTTTAGGTTAAAATGTACTCAGGGTTTACAAAGAATCGCTGGCCACCAGGCCTTCGAAGGAATTGCCAAAATCCAGATTATTTAGTGCATTGTGGAAACTGTAGTCCTGCCATTCACAAAGTTACAGGCAGCTACCACGTTCCCCGGGACCACCAGACGTTGAAGTTACGTTCTACCCCATTTACCACTGCCAAGGCTTGCAGGTCGCCAGTCTGGCAACCGACCCCTAAATTCGACACTTCACTTAGAGGGGACTCCATCTGATTTTCATCCAACATCACCAGCAGCCCATTGTGTGTTTTTGCATCTGTTTCCACCCAGCACAGTTGCAGCGGTAAAAACAGCTCTCCTGTGGCCCCGGTTCAGCACCAGGGACAGCCAGGAAAACTCTGCACCCGGGCTCCACAGGCCAGGTAAAATTGAACTGGCTGTCATGGCTTGGTCCTGGGACCCGCATCACCTTTACCCTGCAAGGGTTCCATGCAAGTTGACCTGCAAGTGACCGATTGACACTATTTGTTTTTCCCATTGAACGCAATGATAAAGTTTCACTGGATTATTTTGCACTGATTTTATATTGCTTCGAAAAATAGATAACTCCAGTTATATGTATGCTATTCCATTCATTTTGGTGTCTAAATTAAGATAAAAATCTGCTTTATTGTTTATAAATTGGAGTTGAATTTCTTTCGAGTCATGACAGTTGCTTATTGTCCATGTTGGCACTCTGAAATGCTAAACACGTGTTCCTCTAGTAAAGCCTGACTGCTTTTTGCCACACTACCAGGACTGAGTTAAGGATTTATTAGGGTGAATCCAAGGTCCATCTTTGGGGTATCGTGATAGTATTACTTGTTGAGTGTTAGAAATGGGTGTCTCTCGTTGGCAGTGGCTTGCACCCTGTCCAAGTAAGGACCTTTATTTTTGTTAGGTTAGGAGGAATACACAACTAAGATAGCCCCTGCTACCCCCTGGCAGCTTGGAATAAGCAGTCAAGCTTATCTCAGAGGCAATGTGTAAAGCATTTGTGGAAAACACACACAGTAACACAGCGATAACACTACAAATGACCACCATACCAGTTCAGAAAAATAGCCAATAATGATCTAATCATAACAAGGCCAAAACAATAAAAGTACAACATACACAAGCAACAATATGAATTTCTTAAAAATAGAGGAAATATACAGTTCCTCAAAGTCAATAGCGCCAACCGGGGCTATTGCGCCATTGTGATGAACAAATCCAACAGTTCACTCCTATGTCGATCGAGTCGAGGGCTGCTACGGCGTCCAGGAAGACACGTAAACAGTAGTTTGGAGTTGAAGAGGCCTCGAAGAACTTGCGGTGAAGTGCAGTGGTGAGGTGTCAGTGCTGCAAGTGGAGCAGAAGTCAGGCATTCCTTGAATTCACATGCGTTGCCGATCGAACTCTGTGACATCAAAGTCATGACTCAGGAGCACTGACATCGGCAGTGCCGGGGCTGCAGTGTTGTCGTGGGCGGTGCGTCATGTACTTGACAATGGGGTGTCAATGGCTTCAGTGCAGGTAGGGGCGTGGCGTTGATGCTGCTGTCGTCAACTGCTGAAGGCTGTAGTGTATCCAGGGGTGGTGCGGTGAGGTGTTGACCACAGCGGCGGTGCAAGCAGTGGAGTCGGTGACCGCGATTAGGCGTTGTCATCTGTGAAACCAACGTTGCACTGCTGTCAAATTCAGTGCAATGAGGCAGTGCCCATGACCTCGGTGCAAGCAGCGGCATCAATGTCAGTGAGAAGCGGTATCATTGGTGAGACTAGGGCTGTGCTGTTGTCGAGGCCGGCGCTCCAACCCCCAGCGAGCAGTGACCACAGTGTTGGTGCAGGTAGCTGCATTGGTGACGTTGCCAGGAGTTTATTTCTTGAAGTTACAGCTCAGCAAACACCTTCATTGGCCCAGAACTGGAATTACCACTACTTGGCAGATTCAGGACTCCCAGCAATGGAGTCCATGTGCTGCAAATGCAGTCTTTGATGACCCTGAGACTTCCAACAGGAGGCAAGCACACACAAGACCAAGCCCTTGGAGAAATTTCACAAGCAGGATACACACCAAAGTCCAGTCCTTTTTTTCTCCAAAGCAGAAGCAGCAACTGCAGGCCAACTTCTTCTGGTCTTTGAAGTAGGCATTTTTCCAAGGATAGACTTTGTAGAGCACAAGTTCTTGCCTTGTCCTGTCTTTGCACCAGACACACTCCAGTGGGGTGGAGACAACATTGTGAGAGGCAAGGCACAGCCCTTTTCAGGTGTCAGTGACAACTCCTCCTACCACTGAAACTCAGGAAGACCCATCATCCTGGTGATGGACCATCAGGATATGTAGGGTACAACTCAACTCCCTTTGTGTGACTGTCTAGAGTCAATGCACAATCAGGCCCTTGTCAGTATAAATAACACAGAAAAATCCCGAGGTCTATAAAGGCAAAGAGAAAAGGTGGTATGTAGAGTGAGGGAAAGAAGCCTAATGTACGTGGTGGAAGGGCAAAAACTCCGAAGACGTGGTCATACAATCACCCTGGGTAACTAACCCCATCACATGGGATTTTCATCCCAAAGAAAATCTCAAACTCCCAAGGGGCAACAGGACCCTCAGCGAGAGGTGAGAGCTTTATGCTATTGGTATTATGCACTGAGAAGTGGAATGAATCCACATATGAACGGGATGTGAGTGGGGGTTGCAGTGCTAGTGAAATAGTAGTGCAAAAAGGAGTGTATTAAAACTAGTGACGGGACGGCCAGGAGAACTCTGTTAGACCGATGCTAGATTAAAAGGAGTGAAGGCACCACTAATCCGATGTAATCAGTGGAGCAATGTATGAGGTAATGGTAATTTCCCTCACTCTACATACCACCTTTTCTCTTTGCCTTTATAGACCTCAGGATTTTTCTGTGTTATAAGTACTTTGTTGGGGGATCCAATCCTGTGCGGTCTCTAAACTTGCTCCCTCTGACCCTCCGGTATCCAACCGTTTTGTAACTAGACCCTTGTCAGTATAAACCAGATGTTGATTCCACAGGCAGGCTGAGGCACAGTACAGTAAAGCAAGAACATGCCCACTTTCTAAAAGTGATATTTTAAAACACACAATTTGAAAACCACCTTCACTGAAAAATGTGTTTTTAAATTGTGAGCTCAGAGAGCCCAAACTCCAAATTTCTAGCTCTCCCCAAATTGAAAGTTACACTTGTGAAATTTAACAAGGCAGCTTGAATAATAACCTATGAGAGGGCTAGTCCTTGCAATAGTAACACAATGAAATTGGCAATATTTCACTATCAGGACATGTACAACACACCAGTACAGATCCTACCTTGCCCATTGGGCTACCTTTGGCCTACCTTAAGGGTGCCTTACATGTAGAAAAAAGGAAGATTTAGACCTGGCAAGTAGATTCACTTGCTAGGTCGACGTGGCAATGTAAAATTGCACTGGCAGACACTGGAATGGCAGGCCTAATACATGTTTACAGGGCTACTCATGTGGGTGGCCCAACCAGTGCTGCAGGCTCACCAGTAGCATTTGATTTACAGGCTCTGGGCACACATAGTGCACTTTACTAGGGACTTACCAGTAAAGCAAATACGTCAATCTTGGATAACCAATGATAATCACAATTTGCACAGGGAGCACTTGCGCACTGATCAGCAATGGCAAAGTGCCCAGAGCACACAAACCAACACAAACGAAGTCCAGCACACAGTCAAAAATACAGGAGGTAGAGGCAAAAAGACATAATAATAATCCACATTTGTAAAGCGCGAACAATCACCCGTAAGGGTCTCTAGGTGCTGGTTGCCATTGGGAAGATTAAGCAAACTATTGCCCAGAGTCACATGGTGCTGGGCTAATCTGCCGTCGGCACCGGGGATCGAACCGTGATCCCCAGATTTTGGAGTCAGTCGCCCTGGCCGTGGCGCCACACCTCTTCCACCGCAGCACCACACCTCTTCCACAGACAAAGGAAACCACACCAAGGACGCCAGGTCTAAAACTAATGGCAAAACCATACACCACATAATACACTATCTTCCTAAATATAATTTGTCCATGTCCATTTCGGCATGCATTAACAAATTAAAGTTAATCCTATCATCTTTGCACTTGCCCCGATGTAGTGATGGCCTCAGTGACGAAATGACCATTGATGCTGTGACATTCAATATAAGCTAGGGTGCAGGAACCCAGTGGCATCCCTTGTAGCAGCGACTCACCAAGCTGCACCATGAAAATCTGTGCATAGAGAGCCAGGCTTGGGGGTTGCTTCTCTGGGTTGAAAGGGGGTTGTACCGGTCACAAGGCTTCATGCCTTAGGTGAAGAGAGCAATTGATCTCATTCCTATCATCTTCTTGCTCCCTCCCTCCCGCCTCAGAGCTGGGATGATCGGATGTGAGGGGTAGTATGTACCAGTCTGCAGTCAATGCATCCAGAGGGATCTGGCTGCCCTTTATCTCCATGCAAGTAACAATCCTTCTACATCTGCACACCCTAGTGCAGTAGTCTCTCTGCAGTTATATGGATGATGTATGACCATCTTATGATTGGTGTTAAAATCCGGGTTCTCTGGTTGGCACAGGTAGGTACTTGTGACAAGCAGGGAACCTTTCCTCTAGTCAGGGTAAGGGGTTACACTCCTACAATAACCCCTGCTCACCCACTGGTAGCTTGGCGCGAGCAGACAAGGCTTATCTCAGAGCGTTATAGGTTAAGCATTTGTGAACACATACAGTACCCAAGTGACAACACTACAAATGGACACCACACAGGTTTTTATATTAAAAATAAGGATTCTTTATATAGAGTTACCACAAGACCATTAAACGACAAAAATAGACAATACTGTTACTTTAGATGGTAGAAGTTTGCTTAGTTCTCTTAAATTCTTAAATACGACACTTTAAGTCAATGTACCTTTTAGATGCGACACGCAGGGCAACGAAAGTTTTGCAATTTTGTTGATGCAATGAAGTTTTTGGTGCAAAGAAATAAAGACGTGAAGATCTTCCAGATGCGTTACGCTTCTCCGATGGTTGCGAGAAGACTCGACTCGATGTGTCAGCTGCAGCGGCGTCACCCTCTATGCGATGTGACGACAGCGGCCTTGGCAGCGGCACTCTTCTCCGATGTTTGCGAGACGCTTCCGCTCGATGCGATGTTGCAGCGGCGACACCCCTTTACGCGATGCGACGACAGCATCTCCGACGGTGGCACGCTTCTCCGTGGATGCGAGGTGCTTTTCTTGATGCGGTGCAATGCGACAGCTATGATGGCTGCGATGGCGACACGCTTCTTCTTCGATGCGAGACTCTTCTCTCGATGTGGTGCGATGCGTCAGCTACGATGGCTGCGATGGCGACACGCTTCTTTGGCGTTGCGAGACACTTCTTGGATGATGCGAGATGCTTCCACTCGATGCGATGCTGCAGCGGCGACACCCTTTACGTGATGCGACGACAGCAGTTCCGACGGCGGCACGCTTCTCCTTCTTGAGTCGCGCTTCCAGCTCCTTGCGACACGCTGTCCCTCAGAAGGCCCAACAACAACAGCAGGCACTTCCAAAAAACTCTGGTGAGCTGGGGGTTGAAGTCTGTTGTTCCTGAGACTTCAGCAGGAGGCAAGCTCTATTCCAAGCCCTTGGAGATCTTTTGAAGCACAAGTTGAAATAAAGTCTTTGTAGTCTTTCTCCTCTCCTTTCACCAGCAAGGCAACCACTGCAGGCCAATCCCCCAGGTCAGGGACAGTACTCCTCCTTACAGCTTTCCCGGTTCCTTCTCCTCAGGCAGAGGTTCTTCTTGTCAAGCAGGATCTAATTTCTTGGGAACAGGGTCCCAATACTTATACCCCTAATTCCTTTGTTCCTCTGGGGTAGAGGGGCCTTTGCCCAGTCCAAACCAGTTCTTGAGCACTTTGTTGACATAACTCTGCTTTTCTATTCAGGGTGCAGGGCAGAGACATCAGCCGCTCCGCAGGAGGTGGAGCCAGCATTGTGGTGGCAGAGCACAGCCCTATTCAGAGTCCAGGTGCACTCCTCAAACCCATCTGTATGTCAATCTCTCTATTCACCACCAGGCTACCTAGTCCTGCCCCTCTGGGTTTCCCCAGCCCTGTCACTCACACAAACCAGACAGGCAGATCCACATCATAGCAGAGGCGGGCTGAAATGGTTAGGCAAGCAAATACCAACTTTCTAAAAGTGGTATTTGCAAACACAGAATATTAAAATAAACTTTACTAAAAGATGTATGTTATTATTATGAGTTCAGGCATACTAAACTCGATTTTCTACCATGTTCCCTGGGTCTGTTAGGATCATAGGATGTAACAATTCTAACAGCCCATTCTGGCCTATGGGAACAGGTAGCCTTGCAATAGTGAAAAACGAAAATGGCTGTAATTCACTATTAGGACATGCCACACACATCAGGGCTTGTCCTACCTTATGCTTACAATGCACCCTGCTCTTGGGCCTACCGTAGGGGTGACTAATATGAAGTTAAGGGAAGGTTTAGGGACTGGGAAGTGGGTGCACTTGCCCAGTCAGCATGACAGTACCAGACTGCATGCAGGTTCTGCAATGGCAGACCTTAGACACATTTTACTAGGCCGCTTCTGTGGGTGGCACAACCAGTGCTGCAAGCCCACCAGCAGCATTTGTATTTACAAGCCCTGGGCACTCCTGGTGCACTTTACTGGGGTCTGACAGTAAACCAAATAAGCCAATCAGGGAATCCAACCAACATATACATTTTACAGTAGGGTGAGCATATGCACTTTAGCACTGATCAGCAGTGGTAAAGTGCCCAGAGTCATAGAACAGCCAACAACAGGTCAGAAAAAATGCAGGAGGAAGGCAAAAAGTTTAGGGATGACCCTGCAAAAAGGGCCAAGCCCAACAATTGGGTTTTCATTTCCTTCATTGAAAAACTCATGCTAAAATGACCACTGCATACTTTATACTTGCATATACCTTACTTTGCCAGCGCTACAGAGGTAGAATGCCTATTAGTTTTGGTCGTCCTCTTCTCCCTGGAAGCACCTTGCAGCAGCAGAACGTACACTGGGTGGCACACAGAGGTCAAAGTCTGTCACTGCTCCCTGTGTAGGGGCCAAGGAGGTGCTCAGCTGATTGAAATCAACTACTTTATTTTGCCAGTCACTTCTGTAAAATGCTTTCCCTGATCCATAATTTGAAGAAAACTTCAAACAATTGATGAGAAGGGGCCAATCCCAACGAGAAGATGTGTGAAAGTTGTTGACATTGTTTACACACTGTCTTAGGTACACCACTTCTAAAAGAAAAGGTCCATCCAAATTTGCCCCAATGTCACTGATGACAAACACCTCAACAGAGCCTCAGTTGTTCCCCACTTTTGTGTACTAAAGCTCTTCAGTGGAGTATTATTTAGCACTGTGGTTGCCTCATAAACTTCAGAGTACTAGCCTCCATGCATCAACAAAGAGACAGGTTTTGGGCATCTCACCGATCTCCAGTGCGCCCTTTCTTGATGGCAAGGGAGTCTGCTGGAGTGATTGTGTCACAGAGACTCCCCGACCGCCTTTAGAAGCAACATTGTTGGCCCCAAAATATGGGACACGAGAGAAGATCCTACTTGCTTTGGGGAGTACGAAGGCTAGATTTTATTCTACTAAAATAAAGTTGTAATAGACCTAAATATACTTTATTTGCTACAGATTAGGACCACTGAGTCCTGAAACATTATCGAGGGTGCAGAATCCAAGTATGCGCACTTGTGCTAGACAGGGGCGGTTCCACCGAGAGGATGGAGGAGCGTCCCCCGCCTGCTGCGAGTGCAGCAGGTAAGCACTCATTAATAAAATGGTTAAAAATACCATTTATTATAATTTGTCCCAGGCTCATGCGAGCTTGGGACAAATGATAAAACAACGGTATTTATTGGGGCGGGCTGAGTGATTCCTACAATTTCGCTATTACTCAAACCCCGCCAGTACGCAGGACAGATTGGCCGGCTGTCTACAGCCGGCCAATCTATCATGCGCACTTCAAAGCCTGCAATCCCAATGCTGTGAAACAGCTGAGGGATTGCAGCCGCAGGCCCCCAGCCTCAAAATGAGCACTGGGTTAGCCTACCCCAACCAATCCGATTGGTTGGATTCACGCTGCAGGGGAAGGGAAGTCCTTCCCTTTCCTGCTGCACACACCAGGATCCCCTGCTGCCGCCTGAAGGCCCATTGTCTTGCCGCGATTATCGGTACCAAGTGCAGCAAATATGGTGAGTTTTTCGGGCACTGCACCCCAACATATTTTAAAGTTGTCAACCGCCACTGGTGCAGGGGCTGTGAGTGACATCTGACCATTCAGGCCATGCACAATGTTTAAAAAAAATGCTGTGTGTGAGTGAGTGTATGTAAGAGCGTGCAGCATAAGGTTTGTGTGCACAGGACCTCATTGCCCGCATAATGACAATTTTGCTGGTGCCTAACCTTCTGTGAATTTAGTATGGAGTGTCAAGTGACATTTTATTATCATTCTTGGGCGGGCAGAGGGGTGATTTACGCATGTTTTTGGAAACAACAAAGTTCATGCTAGCGTTATTACATGCTAACAGCAGAAAACACATAATTTGACCATTACCTTCCACATTAACTTTAGAAAGCAAGCGTAGAAGCCTAAGGTACGAGCTGCCACGAAGGTAGAAAACATACAACAGCCAATCTATTGCATGACTGACCCACCCAAAGAGAGCAGATACATAAAACACATGCACATGCTGTAACACTTATCCTAGCACCAAAATGTGCAAGCATATGTTAAAGTTCTGAAAAAAGGCAATGACCCCCATATTAATCCACCACTCACATCTAAAGAAATCTCTTTCTTGATTACTTTTGTGCATATACTACAAATTTACCGTTTGTTTCATGTCATCTTGAGGATATTAAATGTATGCGCTTTGACCCATCTTAGTGTACAGACCTGGCTTAGTCCCAAGACACACCCCAAAATATGAAAAATCATGTTCCTTACCAAAGTGGGTCCCTAAAACTGACTGAAAACAGGAAGCATGAGACTTTCTCTGTTTCTTCTCTAATTTCAAACATTTTATAACTGCCTTACGCCAGAAAATAAAGTAATTAGGCTGTCTTACGCCGAGCAAAACCCTTTCTAACGTATCCGAGCCATTTCCCAGGCTTTCGCCGTATTAAGACAGCTGTCCCGTCCCAATGGTTTCGCCCCGTTATTGGTTGATCCCAAAATGCCCGCTCTCGCGCTCCTTGCAGCCAGCGCCACCAGGCCTAGCTAAGCATTGCTGAAGATGGCGTGCAGGCCCGCGCCCGTCGAGGGCACTAGGGGTTTCGCTGCCTGCCTCTGTCTCTCCTGATTACGGTAGCGCGCGCTGCTCTCTAAACTGGATAAGGTCACAGTTCAGATAACATCAGTTCTCTCCCGAGCCTTGGAGATGATCGGATCCTTGTGTACTGCTGCGGGCCTGGATTCACCTTGGACTGTGGCTCCCGGCCACGGATAGGCGTGCACGTGGCACGCAGACCCCCGGGGAAAGAACAATAGCTCCGTGCAGACCGACCTCTGCGCAGGAGATGGCCGATAGCGAGGTCTGGCATCATCTGTGCGCCGTGCATTGCACCGCGGTGCACTGGCAGCGGGACTTGTGGGCTGCATAGAAAGATGGCGGCCCAGGTTTACCCTAGTGTGGAGTGTGAGCTTCTGCTATGCATATGGGAGCTAGGCTCAAAGGAGTAACCAGAAAAATAAAATACCCCTACTTTGAGGCACATGGAACTAAATGTCCTAGCAAAGTGAGCGGTCCCCACGCTTTCTATTAAGGAGAAAGTAGGCATTGTTACCAAGAGGAAAAAGCTTCAGAATTATGCATTTTACAGCATGATTTGAAAGGAATGTGGCCAAAAACTGCTCATTTACCAGCATTCACTTCTTTCTTTCTTTCTTTCTTTCTTTCTTTCATTCTTTCTTTTTTCTCTCCATCTTTCTTTCTTACTTTCTATTATTTATTTTCTCCCTTGTCATTCTCCTCTTATTCAATTTTTCCATTTTTATTTTGGTTCTGCTCATTCTTTTTTCGGGTGTCATTTGAGCTCTCTCTCCTTTATATTCATGTTTAATGTTTAATGTTTCTTTCTGATTTCCATCTTTCTCCTCCTTAGTCCCTTTTCTCACATTCTTGTTTTATCATCTCTTGTACTTCCTTTGCCCCTTCTCTCATGTCTCTTTCTTCTTGAGTACCTTCCATTTGCTAATTCTTTATTTTCTTTCCCTCGACCAACCTTACACCTGTCTCTCATTTCTTCTTTTCAATATTGTACTCTATTTTCAGCTTTACTTTATTTCTTTCTTCTCATTTTTATTTCTTTGTTTCTTCATGACACCCCTTTTTCCAAGATTCATTCTTTTCTCTCCCTCCCATTCTTTTTCCCTTTCTCTCCTTATTTCCATTCTTATTTTGTGCCTATGTTCCTTCCTACTTCCTTTTAGCTTTTCTTCTTTCTGTTCTTATTTGCATTTTTCTTTCCTTCCTTGAAGCAATTTCATTGTATTTGTCTCTAACATAATTTTTTCTCTTATATTCCCAACATTTCTCTTCCATTCTGTCATCATTTTAAGCTTTTTTTTAACTCTTCCACGCCTTCCCCATCCCTCAGTTGTACCACTGTAATTTATAAGTCCTTCCTTCTGCCTTTCAAGACCTTCAAGCCAGAGATGTAAGTTAAGAAGGACCGTAAAACAACTTAATTTGTCCCAGGAATCCCCAATTAAGTGGTTTTTGTGGGGGCTTTGCTACTCCATTGCTACTGGTGTAACACAGACCCCTGCAGCCCAGGGTGCCCCTTCAGATGCTTTCCAACTGTTCAGTGGGCCTCAATCCAGCCCAAGACCAATGAATATATGTGAGATACAGAAGACTCGGGGACCACTCTTCAAAATGTGCAGGGGGGCTATCATTTTAAATCACGCCACTCATGGGTGCGACGAGACACAAAGCAGCGTTAACGCCAGCTTTGCTTAACTTATGCATTCAGAATGGTTTTTGTGATGAGAGATAAAGAAAGCTCAACCCTGCAAAGATATTGCTTCCTGCAGTGTGAAATCCGCAATAATAAATACAACGTGGCCATAATAAAGTTGGAACGGTGCAAACATGACTGAGACTCCGCTCAACGCCAGTTCAACTGACGTCCCATGGTCTGGCTTTACGTGGGACACTAGCACCAATTGAAACTTGGTGCAAACAATGGATAGCTGACTATTACGTGTTTTTTCCACGTGCAACTTGTAATTTATGCGCAGTTATACATTTTGCGCCGCTTACAATTTAGTGATTGTCGACACATAGAACTTTGTACTGGTGGAGATGCCTCCAGTCCAAACCTCATGCGAGGCACCACTCTCCGGCCTTTGTGTTGCGGGAGGGCAATTTTAGTGCAAGTCTAGCTAATAATGTCATCAGCATGTAACTTTTAGTAAATAGTGTGCTGCACATTTCCCCTCCAATTTGGGAAGTGCTGTACTGCCTGTTTCTTGGTAAGTGTGCACCTTAGTGCATGATGATCGCCTCATGCAAGGCACTGGCTAATCGAATGGCATCTGGTACTATTGCAAGTTGAGATTACACATCCCTTGGCTAAAAAACTTTCAGCTAACCTGTTATGTACACAATGGGGACATCTGTACAAAGGTAGGTAACTAAAGCACGTGCTGAACGAAAGCCATACATGAGAAAGGTAAGGGAGAGAACAAAAATTAATGAAAGCTGAAAACTGAAATACGGTTTAGATTTCTTTATTAGCTCAAAACTGAAAACACAAGCAAAGCAAGGCCTGTAACCTACAGGCTCAGAGCATGAGAACATGCGATTTCCCCACAACACCCTCCCCCCTCCCGCCAATCCTGGATCAGATAGTACATAAACAAAAATAACACTGTCGCAAGCCTAGCCAGACCAAGAATGAGACTCTCTCAAGCGGTGTCAGGAAGGGACTCGGACAGGCGGAGGAGTCACAAGTATTTGGGACAAGTAAGTTAGTGGAATTCTGAGGTTAATGATTTCAAGAACGGGCTCCATAGCTTGGGGAACGTGGTACCTTGATTTGCTAAAGTGAGGGTTATTCATTCCATCCCTCGTATGTAACACAATCAATGTAACCATCCCTGATATGTTGGAATATGCCCTGTGCCCCAGTGTGTCAGGTTATTTTGCAAGGCAGCGCCCAATGCCAGACCAATCTGTCTGCCCCGGCGGGATTTCAGTCAAAAAAAGTGAGTGCAATCAGAAGGCCCAGGCGGATGTAGGCAATCTGGTGAGTTCCACTTCAAAGTGGGCGTCGATGTCGCTTAGAACTTGTGCCCAATAAGACCAACTTCAGACATTCCCATAAAATATGTAGCAAAGTGCCCGGGGACCCGCATTGGAACCAGAACTCAGGTGATCTGGACGGTTTATATTTGTGTAATTGGGTGGGTGTGAGGTACTAGTATGTAACAATCTTTGTGACCATTTCAATGCCAGACACGATGTGGGTAATGTGTCTTGCGCTGTGATAAATATCTCCCCACTCTTTCAATTCTAGCTCCTTCCTATCTCTGATTCTTAGCGTTTCTGGCCAGCGGATTCGGGTAGCAAAGCTGTAGGGCTTGTGAAACGATACAATTGCATAATGAGGCGTGTGTTGGAAGACCTTGAGAGGTAATCATCGTTCGAAAGGGGTGAGCTGACGTTGTGCTCCCGGGCGAACGGATGGATGCGACACACAGTGGTTGATTTGGATATAGTGCCCGCACTCAGATTCCGGCAGTGCATGTTCTGTGCATAGGGATTCCAAAATAATGGGTCCCTCCATGTCGAATAGGTGGCCAATGGATCTACAACATGCCTGGTTTCAGAGGTGGAACGTGAGATTGGTCAAAGCTGGGTTAAGTCAGGGTCCTGACAATAGGCGTCAGTGGCGAAGGAAAAGATGTAAGACCCTCTCTTGTCGCCAGTCTGTCCAAGGCAGCCAGTGAGGACATAGTAATACGAGAAAGATAGAGGCTATTAGGTCCGGCGTGCTTAGGGAGAAAGGGAATTCTCCACAGAGGCTGTCCTGCCAGGGCCCTATCCATAAAACGCCAGTGCTTTTTGGACTCATCGTGAGATCATTCCGTAAAGACCCCAAGTTGGGTAGTCTGGTAGTAGCGATAAAGGTATTGAAGCCCTAGACCGCCCTCAAGAGGAGGTCTGTAATTAATATCTCTGCAAAGGGGAGGTCGTTTGTCGGCCCAGAAAAAGCGGTTGAGTTCCTGTTGGAGGGATCGTAATGTTCCAGGGGACGGCTCACCCTGAAGGACCTGGAAAAGGAACAAAAGGCAAGGCAGTATCGCCATCTTCACAGACTCAACTTTTCGAAGCCAAGAGAGTAAGTAGGGTCAACATCGGCGCAGATCAGACTTGACCTGGTGAGTCAGATTGTGATAATTGAGGGCTACCGTTGCAGAGATCGTGGGTGTGATAAGGAGCCCAACATAAGGAATAGATGTCGTTGCCCATTGAAGGGGGAAGGCCTGTCGTGAGGTGTCCAGCGTGCACTGCTGGAGGGTCAGGTTGAGGGCCTGCGATTTATGGATGTTCATTTTAAACCCAGCTGCCCGGCCAAATGCCATCAGTTCATCAAGAAAAGCAGGCAGGGAGATAGATGGTGCCTCAAGAGTTGCTAGGATGCCATCTGCATAAAGGCTGATGGTGTGGCGTTCCCTCCAAACAGAATCCATCATATCTTGGGGTCAGTTAGAAACCTATGTGCCATGGGCTCCATTTAGAGAGCAAATAGCAGGGGAGACAAAGGGCACCCCTGCCAAGTACCCCTGCCAATGGGAAGTGGGGCAGAAGAGTGGCCATTGACCCGAACCACTGTGATGGGTCGGTCATAGCCCCTGAGGATCCACCCCCAAAGCGATCCCTGAGACCAAAGTGCTTAAAAGTGGCTGCAAGATAGGACCAATGGACCTGTCAAATGCCTTCTTGGCGTCTATTGCCAGTACCATCTGCTGAGGTGGAGGATCTGTCTCGTATTGTTGATGCATTGCCGTTGTGGCACAAATCCAGCCTGATTTGGGTCTATAAAGCCTGACAGTATGGGATTGAGACGGGCAGCAAAAATGCCCATAGAGAGCTTAAGGTCAACATTCAAGAGGTAAATAGGCCTAAATGAGGAGCAGTGTGTTTTATCCTTCCCTGGCTTGGGGATTACCACAATGGACACCATTGACATGGAAGAGGGGAGAGAACGAGAGGCCACTATCACGTTAAGCAATCTAGTGAGGAGGGGTGCCAAGATTCGGCGGAAGGTCTTGTAAAAGGTGGCAGGAAAGCAGTGAGAGCCAGGGGATGTGTAGGATTTTTGACAGTCTATGCAAGAGACAACCTCCTCAATGCAGATGGATTGACCCAATTCAGCCTCCTGTTCTGGAGTCCGGGCATTAGTGTGGGCCTCCCATAAATACGCAGTTGTGGCATTCGCTGGGACGTCCTGTGCTGTGTAGCGATCCTGATAACATTTGCAGGAGGTCTCCACTCCATTTCAGACTCTTGGAGTCGATCACCCCCTGGACCCCAGTCTCCTGATGCTGGATATGCAGTCTGTTAGCCAGGAGGCACCCGCGCCTATCGCCCCTGACATAATATCAGTGACGAAGGCGAAGAGCCGCATATTCTGTCCTTGTCATGTCAATACCTGCTTGTTGGGCCCGGGCAGCCTCTTGTTGTCTCCAGACCCTAGGAGCATGCTTCCTTTTATGAATACGTTCAAGTTCCAAAACCTGGAGGGAGAGTCAACAAAGCTTATTTTCCGCTGCCGAGATGGCAATGAACTGCCCTCTAATTACACCCTTCAAAGCATCCCACAGGGTAGTGACGGCAACATCAGGGGTGTTATAGATAATCAGTAATTGCCCTAGAAATTTGATCAATGAACTCGGGCATTGTAATAAGGTATCACAGAGGCGCCAAGTCCAAGAGAATGGGCAAGACTGTGAACCTCGAGAGCGACACTCACAGCTGAGTGGTTGGAAAGAGAACGAGGTTCGATACTCACTATTTGAACTAAAGAGGCGATTTCGGGTGGGCCAAGAAAGTAATCCAGTCTGGCATAGGTTTTGTGTGCAAAGGAATAAAACATGTAATCTCAGGATTGTGGATGAGCTGATCTCCAAATGTCAATCAGGCCCACATCCTTCAACCACACCGCTCCCCAAGGGGAAAGAGCTCCTGATTGGCCATGGCACTGCGCCGATCTGTCCATCTTCTTGTTAAATAGTAGTTTTAGATCACCTCATATGAAGACTAAGGGGTATATTCACAAGAACGTGTGCTGAACATCACCAAAAAATGTTAACGCAACTTTACACATCGCAGTCTATCGCGGGAAAATAACCCTGTGTCAACGTGGAATTCACAACAAGGCGGCCCCATGCGATAGTTTGCCGAAACCGCGGCCAATGCCCGCAATACAACCACCTCGACGAAGATAAAAACACAAACCCCAAAGCGAAAAACCCTTCGATGAGCCAAAGCGCGATGAGGAAATCAGCACTAAGCAGCGCCAGGCCTGCAACACACACCTGGCAGGTGGGAAAAATCACAATAAAAGTAGAAAAAACACCCAAACACAAACTGACCAACAACCAAGCACCATTGAGGCAGTCGGAGCAGGCGCAGAGTACGAGCGCAACCCCACAAGCACCCCAGAAGACCAGCCCGGGACCTCGGGCACAGGGAAGGGCAAGCACAAGCAGAAGAGGAAGACGAAGTTCAGTATGTAGGTGAACAGGATCATAGTCATGGAGGTGATGGAACACCATCAACAACTGTTCGTCACCTCCATCATGTCATTGGGCACCGAAAATGGAATATGGTGGGACATCGTGGACAAGGTGAATGTCGTCGGAGAGTACAAAAGGACAATGGACGAGGTCAAGAGGCGATGTAATGATATCAAGCGAAAGACCAAGCAGAAACTCGCAGCCAACCAGAAGGCAGCAATGCAGACTGGAGGTGGGGGCCCAGTGCCACAGCTCGTGCTGGATGACATGGAGGAGCTGGTGTCGACAGTCATCAGTGTGGATACTGTGGCCGGAGTCGGGGGACTGGACACTG
The DNA here is from genome assembly GCF_964204655.1 of Triturus cristatus. NCBI lineage: Eukaryota > Metazoa > Chordata > Amphibia > Caudata > Salamandridae > Triturus > Triturus cristatus. The sequence goes on along the minus strand of NC_140592.1, from coordinate 1,001,780,263 downwards.
CTCGACAGGACACAACACAACCGCAACAGGGTGAGTGACCACCAGGTACTGGGGGGACGGGTGGAGATGGCCACGATGGCCAACATGCACAATCAGGCAGAGCACAGTGCACACCCTCAATGACTCTGGGTCATCACCCAGATCTATAGACTGTCACAATGTACAATGCCATGCTGTCTGAATGTCAACATGTACCATGCGGCTACATAGATGTGGACACTTTGCAATACACCATCTCCTCTTCACATTGCAGGGCCACCGTCAACACTCCCTGCAGAGCAGTCCCAGCCACTCGTCACTGATGACGAGGAGGACAACCCCAGCATCGACGCACAAGTTCTCCTAGACATCATTGACATCATCCGCGACTCACCTCCAGGATCAGGGTTGCCCAGCTGCATCGAGGAGACCCCAACGAGCCCTGACTGACATCACTGGAGTCATAATGTGGGGAGAAGAACACCTGTCTGCTCAGAGGGGCTCCAGTGATACCAGCCGTGAGCTGGCACACATGCGGAGGCTCATAGAGGACATGGTGCGGATGGAGGCGGAAAGGATGGCAGCCACCGCTGCACAACAGCGAAATGCAGCTGGGATCTACCATGCCCTGCAGATCCTCATCATGGCATTGCTGCGTGGCGATGATGAATGCTGCTGCCCCCACACCATCCACATCTCCACCCCCTGGTGTGCCATTGCCTCACAGTGCGGCAGACGGATCCACTCCAGGACCTGATGTGTCAGTGGCACACAGTGCCTCAGCCGGTACTGCAACACCCACAGGTCGGGCAGAGCACACATCTGGGGACGAGGAAGTGGATGGGTTTGTGATAAGGAGGCACTAGCATTCATGTTGCCACCTGGCCTGTTTCTGCTTGGTGCCGCACATGGCCCCATGACCTTCCACTGACCCCGATACACTCCGATGCACTCACCTTGGACAGCGACATGGACTGCCATATCCTGTTTGGAATGACAAGGCGACCAGACTGCGGACTGTACCCTTCCTCTTCCACAGTACTTATCATTCCCGGATGGACTCTGGCTGGCCCTCCACGGGCCCATATTGTGTAGTGTGCTTGGCATTTCCCTGGACCGCTCCAGCTGCAAAACTGCACTGGATGTGCAATAAACATCCAGTAACGCACTACTGTGTTGTGTCTTTCATCATTCATGTTTGAATGTGTGGATGAATGTAGGGACAGTGATTTCCCTTGCATCAATGATGCTCATCCTGTGGGATGCCGGTCAGAGGGTGCTCCGTTGCATATTGGTTACCGGGTGCTGTGGACACTACAACAGGGACACACACATTAGTCACTTCCATATCTGGACATGGACTGAACCACGCCCGGGGCCCATGAGTCATTGTTGCACGCCCTGAGCTGGTCTGGCGTACGGCAGGCCAGACCACTCTGCTTACACTCCGAGGGGGCCCCTCATTGCTACCTGTCGCAGGCGTACTTGCTGGTGGTGTGCAGGTCACTGGTCTAGTTGTCAGCATGTCACAGCCTCTCCCTGAGGGCAGGTTTGCACACACACCACACCCATCCGGCACAGGCGTCACAGGCCATGTGACTCCGCCAATATAAGGGGCCAACGTCGTCACATTCCCCTCTGCCGGTGGTGACTGGATGACAGACGCTCCATGGTTCTCAATCATAAAGGGCCCATGAGTTGTTGCGCACAGGGTTAGTGGCACCCGAAGCTTTGCGGCCAGCACAGGCACCCCGCCACGGGACGGTGACTTTGGGTGCACTGAGGTAGGGGCACCTTAAGTGCTGAGCGGTTGTGCAGCCTGCGATGATGCCCTGTTTCGGTGTTCCGGACAGCTCAGGTTTTGTGTGCCCTGTTGGACCGCAGTGTAGGCCAGAGCCAGCGGGCAGCGCGGGCCTACCGCCATGTGGCATCGCTTCCGGGATCCCAGAGTTAGTGGCACCTATTGGGCTGAGCGGGTGTGCAGCCTGCGATGAGGCTAGGTCCACTGGTATGTCCTCTGCCATGGAGTAATCCAGACCCAGCACCAAACGTGAGACCTGGTGGCCTGTGGATGGGACTGCATGATGTGGAGGGTGCCATGTCCGGCCTTGTGGCTTGCAGTGGCACATGGTGGGACCTCTTGTCTGCACACTGGTGGCGGAAGTTGAGCAGTGAGGCCTGGGTGTGCATGGGCGGGCATGCTCCGATGGGAGGCAGGAGGGGCTGGGGTGCCTCTGCCTGGGTGTACATGGGTGGGCATGCTCCGAAGGGCGGTGGGAGGGGCTAGGGTGCCTCTGTCTGAGTGTGCATGGGCGGGCAGGCGATGTTGTCTTGTGCAATTGTGTTTACTGTGCCAATTATGTATCAGGACTCTGTTTCAGATGACGGGTCTGTCTCAGATGTGTGACCTGGTGAACTGCAATACATACCGGCAAGTGGTTGGAGACACACCGGTGGCAGCAGGTGAGCAGTGTGGCCTGGGTGCACAGGGGCGGCACTCTCTCTCTCTCACTCCCCTTATCTTCTTCTCTCTCTCTCTCTCTCCCCCTCTCTTCTTATCTCTCTCTCCCCCTCTCTTCTCTCTTTCTCTCTCTCCCCCTCTCTTCTTATCTCTCTCTCCCCCTCTCTTCTCTCTCCCGTCTCTTCTTATCTCTCTCTCCCCCTCTCTTCTTCTCTCTCCCCTTCGCTCTCTCTCTGTCCTTTGATGTGCGCAGGACACACCTTCTCATCATGATTTTTGTCTTGCGGGCTGTGACCTATGGATTGTCCTGAGGGGAGCTGCCATGTGTCTTCATTTCAGTTCAGTGTTTATGTTAATAAAGTTTCATTTGTTGCTTCGAAAGTGAATGTGTAATGCTCATTTTTGTGATGACACATGCATGTCACCAGTTGTGATTGTGCGACATCATGCAGATTATTTTGTACATGTTTAGGTGTAGCTGATGTGCCATGTCTGGTCGGGGGGGTGCCAGGGAGGGGGGGTCCTGGGGGTGGTGGGGGGTGTTGTTGCCCTTTCGGCCCTCTGGGCTGCATGTTCAGTTGCTCGGTGCATCTGTTGTTCTTCGGGTGTGGCTGTGGGCTGGGCTCCCCTTTGTGGTGCAGGCTGCCATCCGACTTTGCACCAGGTCAGAGCAGGTGTTATTTTCCTGCTGCTAACACGCCTTATCGCCTGTTTTGTGCTCTTATCGCAGATCTGGCTGGTCGCTGAGAATGTTGTGTAGTGGTGTTGTCGTGGATTTTGGCACGGGAACGCCTACTCTGCATCTCATTAGCGATAGTTGCGGGAGTCATCTGTGCCGATGTTTTTTGCGGCTGCTATCGCGGGTAAACTGGTGCTGTGGGATGTTAACAGCAGCTTGTGATTAGGGCGATAAGTTTATCGCTACTTTGGCTGCGATAAAGTGCCGTTTACTCGATAGATCCTTGTGACTATGCTCCTGGGTGTACCTGGGAGCTCAACATCTCTGCCACCGCCCTTCGGAGAAAAGGCTCCTGCTCTTCATTGGGGGAGTATAGGGTACCCACAGTGATGGTACTAGAACCCACCATCAGTGAATATGCTAGCAGCCTACCATTTATTTCAGCCTTTTTGGGACCCACTTTTCCCAGGAAGTGGCTATAGAACAAAATCGCCAGCCCAGCTGCTTTCTTAGGGAGGGATGAGAAGTACTGATGGGGGAGGCCATAGAGCAGAGCCTGTGCTTGTCTTTAGTGAGAAGATGAGTCTCCTGAATAGGCATATGTGTGCCCTAGAATGTTCCAGATAGGAGAGGACAGAGCTCCTCTTCAAAGAGTGGTTGGGACCTTTGACACTGAGGGTGAGGACCACTAATCGGCCAGTCATCGCACACTGCAGAATAGGCTGCTAAAAGGGCTCCCTTATCCACACCATCACCCTGTGGGGAAAACAGGCAAGGGAGTATATGAGAGTCTTGGGCTAAAGCGACAATGAAAAGGGCTTGTGAGACCAGTATCTGGGTCCATCAAAAAGGAGCAATAAACCGCCCTATCAGCTAGAATGAACAGTAAAAGAAAAACAGTATAAACTTTGTTAGAGTCCACGTAGTTAAGTCTGATGGTATGTTCACAAAAATAGGGGTGTCAATGGCCATGCCCCCAACCCCCAGCCAGAACCCCCAGGCCTAGAGCAGAGAAGATAAGCGGAGGAGAAGAGAAGAAGAAAAAAGTGAGGAGCAACAGAAAATGGAATAAGTACATAGGGCTCCATGTTGTCGCTTATCCTGTTGGGTCCCCAGCCAGTGAAACCAGTGCAGCGTGCCGCTCTTTAGCTATGGTCTCTGGGTCAGGGCAAAGTTCAGTAGGGGAAGATCCTGCGCCCCTCTGGCCGTGGGTCCTCTGCTTATCCCAGTCATGGCCCCCACCCTGAGAGCGCTCTGGTGAACCGTCCTTGAGATCCAGAAGGCGGTGCACTTCTTTCAATGAACAAAGCTGATGCAGTTTCCCTTTGAGATGGAAGACCAAGTGGAATGGGTGCCCCCACAAGTTCAGCAGCCCCGCCGCACGAAGGTGGGCAATAATTGGGCAGAAGGCTGCATTTCTGAAGGGTTGTTGCTGCAAGGTCTTGGTAGAAAACTGTCCTATGACCCTGAAAGAGAATCAGGTGTTTGTCTCTCACCTTTTAGAAAATACGTTCCTTCAGGGGAAAGTCATGGACACACGTCAGTATGTCAGGTGAAGGAGTAGTGGATGGTCATCTGGGACCAACCCTGTGCGTGCGGTCCAGCTTGCTATCTAGATCCGGGGGAGCCTCCAGCATTGATCAGAAGAGTTCCGTTATGAAGGAGGTGATGTCTGATCCCTCTGCCCCAGAGGGAACACCCCTGATACAGATGTTGTTTCAACGTGACCTATTCTCTAGGTCTACAGCATGGGCCTGTAAGTCCAGATGTTGATCTCTGAGGCAACAGGTTTCCTGTTGAAGTTGTTCTATTTCCTCCTCTCTTCCCATTTTGTGATCTTCCAAGGTCAAAACCCTGTCCCCCCAAACCATCTATATTGCGTCAGACATCCTTCAGTACACTGGCGAGCTCTTTCTTAAAGGACTGGAGATCCTCACACAGAGAAGCGAACATTGCTGCCAGGTAGGGTCGAGTGATCAGTGCCTCTGGGCCCCCATCATCGAGTGTCTCGTCTGTGTTCATGGTTGGGGTGGTGTCTCCGGCCTGGCCCTGGCATCTTGAGTAGCATGTCCTTGAGGGTGCGATCTATCTTTTCCCTTTCGGCGGCCATACCTAGAGGCAGTTAGGGAGCCCAATGGCTAAGCCAAGCTAAAAGACACTGGAGACAGAAGCAGATCCCCCAGAGTGGATAGCCAAGCAGGCATCAGGAACGGGGAGAGGGGTCCCCCCTAATGGTGCAGGCGAACAGCCCACCGCTAGGGCACCCTAGAGTGTAAGCGAGAGAGTAGTGGCACTTATCTGGATATCCTTCGCCTGGCTCCAGCAATGCTCAGGGACAGTTGCCCAATCTGCCGACCCCCACCAGCTGGGAGGGAGGGCCAGGGATCCTCTAGGTGGCTTACCACCAGAAGAGTCCAGTGTGCCCGCTGCTACAGGGCATCTAATCTGCCAGTGTGTGGGCACAGTCCAAGCAGGAATCTGGGGCCTTCACCACATACAAGGCCCTTGAAGATCATGTAGAGCATTGGGCCACAGGATGTGGATGGTTCCCAGTAGATATTAGTTTTCCCAAGGGTGCTGGCTGTTCCTGTAGGCCAGAAAAAGAAAAAAAGCCTTAGTTCTGGTACCTTTCACTTCACACCAGTATTGCAGCCAGGGCCAATGCAGGAAGGGGGGTGGCTGCCATTTAACTCCCCTGTAGCGTAGGGCCCCCTTGAATTCATGAAACAAGGCCTCTCTCGTGGTGGCACACTCCGGTCGAAACTAAGCCTGGGCAAATCACTACGCTACGCTCGCGTAGTTTGCGAAGTTTGCGCTACTTTGCACTACGCGAATTGCACGTAGCACAGTGCAAACACGCGTAGCGTTGCATAGTGCAGCGGTCATTTTTTGCTTGCTCGCGGTTCTCAGCGTCAAGTTGGCGACCGCGAGCAAGCAAAATGACATCCCTGCGAGACTTTTTCCTCGTTCGCGATCAGCAACATCAAGTTGGCGATCGCGAGCATGGAAAAAAAACCTCCCGGCGAGATTCTCAACGTGGGGAGGTCAGGTTTGAGAAAGCTGCCGCTCGAGTAAAAATCTACTCGAGCGGCAGAAAACTACAGCTCGCACTGTGCAAGATGCCGTTTTTAATCAGATAAGATTAATAATTTTATTGATTGCGGATTGCTCTGTGTCTGGCCTTTTCCTCATGCTTGCTGATCCTTCTTGAGTGACAGAGTCCTTTTTAGGTATTTAAATAAAAAAATAAAGGTATATGTACTCCCAAACTGATGGTAAAAGAGTCATCAAATTCCATCCCTAGACATATACTTAGTGTCAGCTATGATTTGCAGGGATTGCCAGGCTGCTGTTTGTATTAGTGGTCAGTATATTTCTAACAACTAGCTGGTACTAGCATGTATGGTGTGATTACATGAAGCACTTTGTTGAAGGATAAGTGGGAGTGCTGTCTTTAGTCCACCCCTTTGAGAGGAGTGAACAGCTCTAACATAAATGCAGCAGTTTGTAAGCACTTTCACCTGAAAACTGAAGTGCCTCTGATGCTTTTACATGTGAATTGGTGGCAAGGATCCATGTACCAGCCTGGAACCAAGATGACGCAGTGTGTGTCTCCACCCCATTGTGCTGCTAGGGTGGGCACAATGTACAAATACCCACCCTCTGGGCATGCTAAGCCCCATTTCTCTTTTGCCTAACCCGACTATGGAGTTAATCAGCATTTCTCTGAAGAATAACCCTTGTTTTCCAACCCTGCATGTCTGGATCACGTCCGCCTCCATCTCCTCCACTGCACTCCTCTTCATGCACACCTTTGCATGTTTGTAACTACAAGTGTCTTATATTGAGAAGCTAGCATTAGAAGGGTTGATTTAACCTGCGTTTTCCACAGAGATATTTCTTGGACATCTACACCCTAATATAAGGGTGTTTAATTCATGAAGACAATAATGTTAGAAGACCTAACTAATTTCAAGACTGAAAAAGCTTCTTTGATATCTAATACTGACCATATTTTTTCACACCTGCAACTTTTTTTTACATCTCTGTATGCTGGAAAAGTGATTGGTCAGAACACCAAACCCCGGAGAAAAATATATTGTTTTGCTTTTTTAAAACAACTAAACCACTTTGCTTCTCAATGTGTGGAGAGAGAAGATATTCGATTGTTTCACTGCTAGGTGTCTGGTGGATATGGCCACCTGAGGATGCTTGAAAGCAGTGATGAGAGAGGATATCATAGCCTTTCACTGTATTATTGCATAGTACTGGTACACAGAGAGGAGTTGCCCAAATACTTGATTGGGTCAAAGCGGAAGGTGTTCATTGGCTGTCGAGTGCATTCTCAAGCTTTCAGGAGTTTGTTGAATAATTAACCACACGGCTGCCCTGCCGTGAAGAATTGCACCATCCCTGAAGACGATAGGCTGCATGGTTTGGAACTGTTTCGAAACTGATCTAGCAACACAGCTAATGTGGAACAATGAACCTGCACTGTATCCTGGGGCCCACTGGGGGTATGTGAAAAGCTATAAAGAGAAGACTGTGGCACAGAACTCACTGAGAGTAACAACTGATCCAATCTGGACCACATGTCCCAGCATGCTTTAAAGGTTAATTGCACTAAGCGTAGCCCACTGGGGGTGTATATATAAACAAAGCATTCAACTAATTGGAACCTTTGTGCCATAGATTAAAGCTGCCTGTGAAGAAGAGGCTGGAGCCTCGAAACGCGTTGGCTAATAAAATTGGTTTCCAAATTTGAATTAATACCTGAAGGTGTTCATTGGCTGTCAAGTGCATTCTCAACCTAAGCTTTCCGGCGTTTGATGAATAATCTATATATATATCTATATATATGTGTGTGTGTACATATATATATCGTTAAAATATACATACCGAATAACTATTTTGTTTTTTTAGATGTGATTAAGTTACGTTACATTTTATTAAAAATTTAAAATAATTTAAATTAATTCAGTAGATACTGTAACACAATTTGATACATGTTAAATGTAAAAATAAAATGATAGCGAGGGTGGGATTTTTATTTGGTTAAAAATTATTTATAAATTAATTTAATATATTTAAATAAATTCTTTATTTAATAAATGTTTAGTTTGAAGAGTTAATGTGGTGTCACTTTTTTGGGTCGTTCTAAGTGAATAGCAAATATTTTAAATGAATTTATATTTACATTATACTATAAAATATATTTAATATTTTTTTTAAAGAATAATAAATCTTAGTACTTTCCCTATATTTTTACACATGTGCAAAGTTACTAGGAGTAACTTTATACTCATATATCCTGTTTTAGGAAGCTACACCCCTGATTTGAGTGGGTGGAGACATGCTTTCACATGGGTGACCATCAATACATTCAAGCATATCCTTCCCTGTTCCTCCCTATGCTTATACAGCCCCAAATATTGCAGCCAGACCTGTACATCCCTACCCTGCTTCTGCCAAATATCAGTGCTGACGGGGGTAAGGCTTGTGTAAATCATGGTGCCTTTGCTATCTATCTACTGAAATCATGGAATGCCCCCAAATCAGAGGCCCTCCTGATCCACAAAGGCATGTTGAATTGTTGATAATGTCTAATTTAAGAGCTGTACTCCTTTTTAGGGTTGTGAATGGCTTAAATGATTCTTTACAAAGAATGACACTCCTGCTTAATTGTTGCTTACAAGACTGGTAGCAGTATTTCAGTTCAACCCTCAATTGAAATATGAAATGAAGAAGGATAATGTAAAATATTCTACCATTCTGCTGATTTCGGCTTGCTTCACACTCTACAAATACCACATACATTCATGATGTTAGACGTTCACCAGTACTTTTTCTGCATTCTTTCAGGGAATCTAGATCTGCTCTAAAGTCTTCTTGGATTCCTTTTATTTAGATTTCACCTAGAGACAGCTTTAGCTCTCTATTGGCGAAAGACCTATTAAGTATACTACCAATGCTTTGTGTCCGTATATTTCTTATCAATGGCTCACTTTCTAGTCAATCTCATTTGCTTGCATCTTATTCAATGGCTTCCTTTGTTTTTCATGTGTTTGTCCCTCCCCTTGAGTATAGCGTATGCATCATCCTTTTAATTGGATAGCTTGTATCCTTTCTCTGCTCACATTTAGGGAACAACTTTTTTCTTTAGCTTTCAGCAGTCCATGAGTGTGCACGTGTTTTCTTGTTCTCCACCTCTCTTCTGTGTGCTGCTATTAATCTGATAATATACAGATTGATAATTGTTCTTTGGTTTCTGTGCAAATTATCTGAGGGTCACTAAAGATTGGCTTTGTACTGCTAAAATGGAAGGCAGAATGCAATTAATCTTCTACTCTTTCCTAGGTTACGATAAGATGTCAGTCTAATCTTATCTGATAGTGGAACCAAGATAAACAAGCATTGTCATAGCCAATAGGTCTCGCCTTTGGGACCTTATAAGTGTTTAGCCATGCAACAGTTGCATAACTAAATACTTATAAGGTCCCAAAAGTGAGACCTATTGGCTATGCCAAGCGGCCGTGCGGCCACGAAAGTGAAAGTGATCGCGATCAAACATCAAAGCGGCCGTGCGGTCGCGAAAGTGAAAGTAATCGCGGTCAAGCGCGGCGCGCGGCGCGCGCGCCCGCGCACATGCACTGTAGCTCTAGGCTGGCCTGGTAGCACTTTTTGGAGCCCTCTCAATTAGTCTCGCCAGACCAGCGCATGCGCTGGGTTAGGCGAGATCTAAAGAAAGACCATCGTGCATGTCTAGCGTTCACGCATTTCATACATTTCAGAACTCCATGATTCTTTTAATTCATCCAGATAATGATGCTATGTTGAACCCCTTCCAAATAGTGTCTCCAATGCCTCTTTACCTCCTTAATGTTCAGCATACTCACTGTAATTGACCTCAGTAGGATTGAGTGTCTTTCAGCGCTGGGACAAGCTCCGGAGCAGCCATGCACTCTGCAAGTGCCTCTTTTATTAATTAATTAATTCATTCATTTATTATTATGCAAATGGGTGCACTGCTTTGGTCACTGGATCTCACTGAGAAATAGTAGCTCATATCACAACGGAGGAGGCTTTGTTCTCCACAAAATAGAATAACTCAATCTGGTTGTTGCAAAATAGATGTTGTATTGAAACTGTCTCTTAGCCTCATGAAAGTAGTTTATTTTTCTATCCCCCAGTACAAGCATCTACCTTTATGGATTAAATAAGTAAAGCGATGCAATATATTAGAAGATTTTGACTAAAGTGATGATAAAAATTGAACATCTGAGAAATATATGAAGTTCTTTCACTGTTTTAGATTTAGGATACTCATGTACTGCTTTTACCTTTATTTAATTTACTTGTAATGCCTTTTCTGAAATTCGGAATCCCATGTAATGACTTCTGGTAACTCCAATACACCTTCTCCAGTTGGGCAAAGAGGAAATACCTTGCAATCCCCTCAATGCCTTTTTTATATGTTCCTCGTGTTCTTCCAGCATTTCCAAAAAATCACATTTATCGTCAAGATAAATGATGACATGTGTGTCTAAGATAATTCGAAGATGTCAATCACTAAATGTTGGGTAGCTGCTGAATGTTGCACAAACCCAACTGCCACCATAAGCTTTTTAAAGCGCTCATATTATGTGTTAAAGGGTCAACTAATATCACTGAGGAATTCAAACCAAATAATATGCTTCTCGCAGATCTTACTTCAAAAACTGTGTCAGATTTGATCTGGGACCAACAGTATGGACATTAAGGGCAAGGGATACCTTAATAGTTGATCACATTAAGCTCTTGATAAGTGATGCAAAGCCTAAACTTGCCCCTGAGTTTCAGGGTAAAGAATATAGGAGCTCCGGCAGGAGATATTCAATGGAGGTGGAATGTTTATGGTGGATCTTCTTGCAAATAAGATTGAAGGACAGTAGATTCTTAAATGATGCACAAAAGCAGGAGCATTAACGAGATTTAAATTTACTGATTCAACCTGCTTATTTTCCCATACCATTTTTCACAGATCTCTCCCACCAACCCTCTCCAAGCATGAGAGCTTCACAATCAATGCATATGATTGCCTTAAAGTTTTCTTTGCTTACTAATGTGCATTAAATGTCTGATTCCACAATGCACACTTATGTGACAAAGCCAATGAGAACCAACTTCATTTAATGATCCACACTCAGGGGAATATTTATCACAACTTTGGCCTGCAGAAAGGTCACACAATTGGTGCAAAGTGTCACAAAGTGTTGATAATGTATTTACTTTCTAGCAGAGCACTATTTTGCCCTGGAAATTTGCCTTTAAAATAGTGCAATTAGTATTTTGCATTACTTTGAATCAAGGGGTTGTCCCATTGGTCGTGCTTAGGCATTTCAACGCTACCACCCATGATGCAAAGTCAGATCTACAAAGACTGTCAGATCTGACTTTGTGACAGAAAATAACACCGTGAGACAGGCATTAAGTAGGAGAAAGGTAGTGATTTCTCCTATATTTCCCATATTGAAGTTGTCTATGAAATATTTTAAAGTTTGTCTAAGCACAGGAGTTTTACTGAAAGGGCAACCTTCCAGTAAACACCTATGCTATACAGAATACACAAACCTTTGCACTAAGTTTCAAAAATGTGTGTGTGTGATACTAGGCAGCCTGTGTTTCTGCTAGTGCAGGAGAAGCCAACAGCAGTAGGCCAAATTCAGCAAGTATAGCCCTGCACTGCTTCCTCCCCATGATCACAGCAGTAAACCAACTTTGGTTATAGCACTATAATTTAGTAAATGAGCCCCTCAGGGTTTTCTTGTATAGTTATATGAAAACATCCTTTCCAATTTTCTTCAGATTTGATTACCATCTTGTCTGGTGGGGATTGGAATTGAACTGGTATTTATTCATTCTGACTCAGTTCTGGCGTTTCACACTAGGTGAGGGTAATCCAATATAAAGTGGGCTTCCTTGACACTAAAGACAAAAGCTGGATTGTATCCTTCCTTCTCCTTCTTCATTGGCTAGAAATGTTGTGACATTTCCTTACTGCATTGCTTCTTCTTTTGGCCCCAATGTTGTGTTAGCTACATCAGAACCCACTAACGCAGAGATGACCTAGGGATACCAATAGTTTTGATATCTCATTTGTTTAGGCTGGGCATTAAATGTAAAAGTTATATCGATTACAGCAATAAATGCTATGGATCAATTAACAACTCAACAAAGTGCCTAGTTTAATTCTTCCCAGAGACCATGATAGAAAGTGGTTAAGGCTGCCTCATCTGTTTATGCTTCCTCGGCAAGTAACTGTTGTTACTTACTTATGTGATTGGTAAATCTATTCAGCCCTGGGGCTAGGTTAGTAAAACTGAACGACATGCTTGCCTTGTTGCCTGCTTCTTGTACAATACACAGACGCACATCTTGTCCCCCTCTATGAAAACAATATATTGCCACCCCCACATGTGACTGATCATGACTGCCAATGCTTGTGGCAAGTAATTATATTTTTTTGTAGTGTAAATTGCACAGGTGTAGATGGATTTACAGCTCTTAAGTATCCTTCCGTGAATACGTATTTAATTTACGGACTGAAATTCCTATTTGAATCAGGCTGCAGGGCACAAGCCAAAGCTGGGTTTACGCAGTACTAAACAACATCAGAGCTGTGGTGCAGTAAAGGCTCAGCAGTGGTGCCGTACCTGCTGGGCACTAGCCGTCCAGGCATTAAAAGTGTAGTAGCTGTCCAGCCCTAACAACATTGCAGTTGCACATCAGTCGCAGAGACCGATAAGAGCTGTCCATGGAGTGCTGAGCAGCGTCTGAGCTGTCCGGCACTATGGACCACATGTACGAAACAGTTTTGTGGTTGGAAATGGCCAAGGCTTTTACATATGTACAAAACACAAATTGCAATTCAGTCGCACGTGACCGAATCACAATTTGTGATTGGTTCTTCGAAGGGGCGTGTTTAGGGCGTCCCTTCCAAATACCAAATCTGAATGGGATGTATGAATGTTTTGCAACCTAATTACGGCCGCAAAACATTCATATTTTACTGGCTCCTTCAATGAGGTGGTAACCCATTCGCAAATGGGAAGGGGTCCCCGGGGGATCCATTCCCCCTTGAGAATGGAAAACAAATATTTTTTAAGAGCAGGAAGTGGTTCCAAGGACCACTGACTGCTCTTAAAAAATGAAATTGCAAAGTTTCATTTTTTCTTTTTAAATGCATCCCATTTTCCTTTAAGGAAAACAAGTTGTATTTATTTAAAACAACACAAAAAAAATGTGCTTTATTTAAAAGCAATCATAGACATGGTGGACCTCCGCAGGCCACCATCCCTGTGATGGCTGCAATTCATAATGAGCTGCAAATAGCGGCCTACCTCTTTAATATGCATGACACAGCTCTATTTGTGACCCACTAGGAATCCTTACTAAAACTCTAATTGTTTCATATGTTAGGAATAACGATTTCCTAATTACGATTGGAGAGGATCGCAATTAGGTTTTCCTAATGTTAATGCATCTGGCCCCAAGATCGCTGGAGGTATCTAACACTGCATACACTGGCTCTGTCCAGCAATGGCGCTGGAGCTGCAGGCCACTGGAATTTCTTAGCAGTGCAGACACAGATTAGAGCAGGAGCTGCCGGACACTGACCAATGTCTGTTCCATGCAGCACTGGGCAGTGTCGCTGCTGTCCAGCACTAAAAGTCACTAATGTTACCTCACACTGCAGACGCTGGCTGGCGCTGTCAAGCAGTGACGTTGGAGGCCAACGCCACAAGCGTAACTTAGCACTGCAGGCATGCCCTGGAGCTGTCCAGCACTACAGCTGGCGGGAATCGGCCACCGCCTGCTTTATGAAGCACGGAAAAGTGTCGAAAGAGCTCATCACTAAAATGTGCTGGCGTTACCTTGCACTCCACACCTGATTGTATCCAGTCAGCAGTGGTGCTCGAGGTCCAGGCCACTAGAGTTACCTCGCACTGCAGATGCCGAGTGAAGCTGTCCCGCAGTGGCGCTGGAGTTGCAGAGAACTGTCCAGTGCTGATTCTTTGTACCACTGATCAGTGTCGGAGCTGTCCAGCAATAAACATTGCTGAAGTTATCTCGCACTGCAGACTCTGATTGGCGCTGTCCTGCACTGGCGCTGGAGCTCCAAAGAACTGTCCAGTTCTGGTTCTTTGGGAGCTGTCAAGCACCTAAAATGCTGGAATTACCTCGCACTGCACACCCTGATTGGATCTGACCAGCAGTGGCGCTGGAGCTACAGAGAAAGGGCAGTGCTGGTTCTTTTTAGCACTGATCAGTGTTGGAGCTGTCCAGCACTAAACATCGATGGAGTTAGTGTTACCTCGCACTGCAAACACTAATTGGAGCTGTCCTGCAGTGGCGCTGGAGCTGTACAGAAAGGGCAGTGCTGGTTCTTTGTAGCACTGCTCAGTGTCGGAGCTGTCCAGCAATAAACATCTATTGAGTTTCCTCGCCTGCGGACGCTGAGTGGAGCTGTCCTACAGTGGCGCTGGGGCTGCAGAGAACTGGCCACTGTTGGCTGCATCCATCCGCGGCACTTTCTGAAATTAGACCTGACATGAAAGTTTCCTCGCATTTCAAGAACGTAGGTGACTTTTAAAAACTTCTAAAAAGTCTCAAAACGGTGTCTGCTTGGTGGCATTATACAATGTGTTAAGTGGGCGAGCAATGATGTGCTAAGTTGATTGTTAGCAAAACGAATTGAAAACGTGGAAGTCTAGCCAGGCTGCTCGGCGAGCTAAGAACATCTGCCAGACTGAGAAAGACGTGTGTAAAAACCAGACGACAGAGGCGAGGAAATAAAACAGCGAGGCAAACGTGTGTCGCACCCTTCTCGCTCTCGTATGGATGGCAGTGAAGATTTGTTTCGTGGATTTCTTTCCCTTCACGTCTGTATCGTATGTCATTTGTGTGTAATCACAAAGGGCTGAGCCGATTATCTGTACATTAAAAGTTTACAAAATATTATATTGTGTATAAGGATTAAACCACAACATATTATGGGGCAGATTTACAAGCCCCTTGCGTTGCCAGTTCGTCACTTTTTGTGATGCACTGGCAGCGCATTAAACTGCCCCATATTTACAAGGACAGGAAAAGCCACCCTGCGTGGTTTTTCCTGTCCTTGCAAATACGGCCCCTTTACACGCAGCACGTGGTGTGAAAGGGCCGTTTCATGGGTGTTGCTGTGGGTGTTCCCACGCAACACCCATGGAATCAGACACATTTCCAGATTTACGAGGATTCGTAAACCTGGAAATGGTCTGAATGAGGAGAAATGTTTTCATTTCTCCTCGTTTTTTTCTCTTTCAATGCGTTCTGCATTCTACAGCATGCATTGAATGAGGAAAATGCCTTTAGTCATTGTTTTTGTGCAGGAAGATGCCCATTCCTGCACAAAAACAATCTCCCCATGACACAGGCATCCTTGCGGTCAACAAGAAGGGGGACTGTGGGGCATTTTATCGAGGCCCAGCATAGGTGCCCAGTAAGATCCTGCTAGCTAATGGTATGCTGTTCCTCAGAAAGTGGTGCCTAGTCAATAAAACTCAGAGGACCAACCACCGTCATTAGTAATGATTGTTAAGGTGGAACCTGATGTAGGAGAGGGATTGGAGGGGATCCCACTCTTTCGGAATTAGGGTCCTCACACGCCCAGCAAGCTAGGTATCATGCTTCATCATCTGGACCTGCTCCTCATTGAGTCGGCGATGCAATACCCAACGGGCACCTGTAAAGGGGCTCTTTATCGGAGATCTTTTGTTCCACGCCGTATGATGAAGTGGGGGGGTGTGGCCCATGGTGTGTTAATAAAGTGAAGTGAACGAGTGATTTTAAAATAGGTGGGATAGTCCAAATAACACTTTTATTCTGGCTGGCTATCCACCTCAATAAAAACAACATACCACTGACTAGGCACCACTTTATGAGGAACAGCATACCACTAGCTAGCAGGCATCCTTGCACCATGGTTCAAGGGTGCCTGCTCCGGCGCATGGCAGCAGTTTGCGCGCCAGTGCAGGGGAGAGCACAAGAATGCGACATATCCTTGTAAATATGTTGCATTCCTGTGCATTCCTGTGCTCTTAAAGTACAGCAGTGTGGTGCAGCCAAAGGGCTTGCAGTGCCACGCTGCGGCACCTTCTTGTAAATCTGCCCCTGAGTGTTTTGTTTTACAGAATGCTTCCAATCCCAAACTTATTAACATGTGATTTCAAGGACAACTTTGGTCATATCCTTAGTGAGTTTCCAGCTTTGGTCATATCCTGTCCCACAAGTATTTCAAGATTCATGAACATAATGGAGAGGTGGGACTACCTGTTATGGGAATTTGTGCTTGAATCAGAAAAGTAGCCCATGTTTAATTCCAAACCCGACATTTGTTCATTAATGGGAGTCTGATCCTGGAGTGAAAAAAATGTGCATTTTTTTCACAGAGACCAAAAAGACATCCTTTGATGTGAACGGTTACTGTTGTCCTCCTGTGGGCGAGTACTGGCTTGTGACTGGCAACATCCTGTAGTGCAGTACCACCCTTTGTGACAGGCTGATGGTGTTCCGATGGAGAGCACCACCATTGTGACAACATCCAGCTATCGAGTACTACTCATGTGGCATTCTACTGTGAGTGAGTACTGTTGTTTTGACATCATCTTGTTCCCCAGTGACACTCTTATGACATTATTCCCTGGGCAAGTGCTGTTGGTATGACGTCGTCTTGTTGTCCATTACCACTCTTACAACGTTCTCCTGCGGATGAGTACTGCCATTGTGCTATTATCCTACTGCATAGCACTAGTCTTGTGACATTCTCCTGTGGGCGAGCACTACCATTGTGACGTAATCTATTTGTCCTGCACAACTCTTGCAGCATTCTCCTATATGCATGTGATTTTGTTGTGACGGCGTTCTGTTGTTCAGTACCACTTTTGCAACATTCTCCTGTGGACAGGTGCTTTTGTTGTGACGTCATCATGTTGTTCAGTACCACTCTTGCAGCATTCTCCTGTGGGCAAGTGCTATTGTTGTGATGTCATCATGTTGTTTAGTACCACCCTTGCAACATTCTCCTGTGGGCAAGTGCTATTGTTGTGACATCATCATGTTGTTCAGTACCACCCTTGCAGCATTTTCCTGTTCGTAAAAGTGCTTTTGTTGTGACATCATCCTGTTGTTCAGTACCACTCTGACAGCATTCTCCTGTGGGAAAGTGCTATTGTTGTGACGTCATCCTGTTGTTCAGTACCACTCTTGCAGCATTCTCCTGTGGGCAAGTGCTATTGTTGTGATGTCATCATGTTGTTTAGTACCACCCTTGCAACATTCTCCTGTGGGCAAGTGCTATTGTTGTGACATCATCATGTTGTTCAGTACCACTCTTGCAGCATTCTCCTGTGGGCAATTGCTTTTGTTGTGATGTCATCCTGTTGTTCAGTACCAGTTTTGCAGCATTCTCCTGTGTGCAAGTGCTATTGCTGTGACGTCATCCTGTTGTTCAGTACCACTCTTGCAGCATTCTCCTGTGGGCAAGTGCTATTGTTGTGATGTCATCATGTTGTTCAGTACCACCCTTGCAGCATTCTCCTGTGCCTAAGTGCTTTTGTTGTGACATCATCCTCTTGTTCAGTACCACTCTTGCAGCATTTTCCTGTGGGCAAGTGTTATTGTTGGGACATCATCGTGTTGTTCAGTACCAATCTTGCAGGATTCTCCTGTGGGCAACTGCTATTGTTGTGACGTCATCATGTTGTTCAATACCACCCTTGTAGCACTCTACTGTGCATAAGTGCTTTTGTTTTGACATCATCCTGTTGTTCAGTATCACTCTTGCAGATTTCTCCTGTGAGCAAGAGCTATTGTTGTGACGTCATCATGTTATTCAGTACCACCCTTGCAGCGTTCTCCTTTGCGCAAGTCATTTTGCTGTGACGCCATCCTGTTGTTCACTACCACTCTTGCAAAGTGTCCTGTGGGTTAGCACTGCTGTTGTGATGTCCTCCAGTTGTCCATGACTACTCTTGTAGAATTCTCCTGTGGGCAAGTACTGTTATTGCTGCGACATCACTTCGTAGAGTAGTAACTACTTCCTTCTTCTGGATAGACCGAACAGCTGTGAATCTATGGCATCATTTTTTAGGACAGTAGTGCGGCATTGATATCCTTCCTAAGGATATAGTAGTTTTGTTTGATGAACTAACATCCTTGTTTAGGGTCGAACTGGCGGCTCCTCCTCTACGGCGGAGAAGTGTTGCCCCACTGCTCTCAGTGCAGGGCAGCAAAAATAAAATAATAACGCTGTTATTATCATTTTAATTTTTGTAGCTGCGGGGCTGGGTCAGGGTAGCGCAGGGCTGATGACACAGGTGGAGGAGTGGTTTGCACACTCCCTAAGTGGCCAGCGCTCTTGGGCCGACCAAACAGTCATGCACACTTTGCATGTTCCACACCAGACTGCATTATACAGCCTGGTGAGAACATGCAAAGCCTTTCTGTCCCCATTTGAGCACCAAACCACAGTGCTCGGTCCAATCACAGCGCTTCATTGCAGCATTGTGACTGGCTCAGAGGAGCCTAGTGCATTCTGCTGCCAGGACGGCAGGAAGAAGGAAGCTGAACAAGATAGAGGAGAGGCGTTGGCCAGCGAAAAGGTAAGTGTTATTTTTTTAATAATATTATTTTTTTCTCCCCCTCGCCACCCCTGCCCCTCCACTGCCATTCCCTGTGGGCTGGTACTGCTTTTATAATAGCTGAACTTTAGCTGCGTCATTGTTCTGCAAGGAAAACGTACCACAGTGATAGAACTGATCAAGGGAACACTGCTGCCGTCGTGGCATCAACCTTTAGGGCAGAACTACTGGTGTGACATCACCAGGGCTGGGCTGGTTGTAGTGGGCCTTGGGCGTTACCCCGGGAGGAAAAGTGGGGGCCAATTTTGCAGCTGTGGGTGTCGTTTTTGTTACTGGGGGCCAGTTTTGCAGTGGTGCTGCAATATCTACCCCAGTAACAAAAGCAGCAGACATTCACACTTGCAACCCTGCCTCCCTCCCGGGGGCAGGTCCTCAAAATTGCCAAGGCTGCTTTAGTTTTCCAGTCCGGCCCTGCACTTCACTCCACAGGGCAGTACTGCTGCTTCGGCATCAACCCGCAGGGTAGAACCACATTGTGGTATTACTCCGCAGGGCAGTAAGTCTGTTATGATACCATTCCACAGGGCAGTCCTGCTGTTATGTCATCACTCATCAGGGCAGTGCTACATTACTCCCCAGGGCAGTCCTGATGCTGTGGCGTTGCTCCACAGAGCAGTCTGGCTGCTGTGATATCATTTCTCAGGGCAAACCAGCGGCTGTAGTATCATCACTCCAGGGGGCAGTACTGCTGCTGTTGCATGTCTACTCAGGACAGTCCTGCTGCTGTGGCATCACTTCCGTGGGCACTGGTGCTGATGCGGCATTGCTCCTCAGCACAGTCCTGCTGCTGCAGAATCACTCTAGGGGGCACTAGTGCTGCTGTGGCATAGCTCATCAGCACAGTCCTGCTGCTGTGGTATCTCTCCTCAGCACAGTCCTGCTGCTGTTGCATCACTTCCGTGGGCACTGGTGCTGATGCTGATTGCTCCTCAGCACAGTCCTGCTGCTGCAGAATCACTCTAGGGGGCACAAGTGCTGCTGTGGCATAGCTCATCAGCACAGTCCTGTTGCTGTGGCATCACTCCAGAAAGCACGGCTGCTGCTGTTGTATCTATCCTCAGCACAGTCCTGCTGCTATGGCATCACTCCAGGGGGCTCTACTACTGATGTGACATTGCTTCTCAGCACAGTCCTGCTGTTGTGGCATCACAACAGGGGCTCTAGTTCTGCTGTGGCATTGCTCCTCAGAACACTCTTGCTGCTGCGGAAACACTTTAGTGGGCACTAGTGCTGCTTTGGCATTGCTACTCAGCACAATCCTGTTGCTGTGGCATCACTCCAGAAGGCACGGCCGCTGCTGTGCCATTGCTGCTCAGCACATTCCTTCTGCTGTGGCTTTAGTTCTGAAGCCACAGCTGCTGATGTGGCATCTCTACTCACCACACAGAGATTAACTACTGCTGTGGCATGCATCGTGAGGGCAGTGCTGCTGTTGACTGACCTGCCACGACAGGTCTGTGATAGCGCCCTTGCGTGCATACTCTAGTTGGTCTGTAGCAAACATGGTGCAACTAGAGAAGACCTTTTGCCTCCAGTAGGATGGAAGGTGAAGGGCTGGGCAGGCACCCACAGGTGTTCGCAGCCCAGGTTGTAAGGAAGACCCACGAGCGTTCTCCCACCGAAGAGGCTTGCTCCTCCCTTAAATTAGCATGGGGAAGGGGTCGCCTGTATTTAAAGCTGCAATAATGGATTGCAGAGGCGCAGCCTCATGATGTTTCCTGTTAGACCTGGCATTTCTTGGCATGACTACCCCTGACTTTCCGCCTCTACCTCCTCTATTTTTGATGCTGTGATGGATTTTGTTTTACTGGCTTAGATGCTTTGGGCACTTTGCCACTGCTGATCAGTGTCAAAGTGCAAGTGCTCCCTGTGTGAAGTGTAATGGCAATTGGTTATCCATAATTGGCATGTTTGTTTTACTAGTAAAGTTCCTAGTAAAGTGCACTATGTGTGCCAGTGCTGGTAAAGCAAATGCTACTAGTGGGCCTGCAGCACTGATTGTGCCACCCACATAAGTAACCCTGAAAAGAGATCTCAGACCTGCCACTGCAGCGCCTGCACACAGTTTGTTAAACTGCCTTGTTGTCCTGACAAGTGCACCCACTTGCCAGGCCTTACCCTTCCCTTTTTATGCACATCAGACACCCCTATGGTAGGCCCAAGGTACCCCCCTGGGCAGGGTGCAGTGTATATGAAAGGTAGGACATGTACTAAGGTGTGTACCATGTCCTGACAGTGAAATACTCTCCATTTCGTTTTTCACTGTTGCAAGGCCATCTTGCCTATAGGACAGAATGGGGGAAGCTGTGTAATATGTTTCCAGCCGATCTTCCCATAGGCTTAAGATGAAGAAGTGAAGTTTAGTGTGCCTGAACTCACAATTTAGTAACACATCTTTTTGTGAAGGTGGTTTTTGAATTGTGTGTTTAGAAACCACGCTTTTAGAAGTGGCTGGTTGTGGATTGACTGTCTGGATTTGAATGTGATAAGATCTGGGGAATGTATTGACCCAGGGAGGAGTAGGTGAGACAGTCATGGCTGACCTGCATCTGGAGTGTGGGGGGAGGAGTAGCCCCTGGAGGTGAAGAGGCCTGGGCTGCTACCATAAAACAGTGGCTCCATCTCCTGCTGAGTGATTCAGGACCCACACCCCACTATCAAAAGAATAAGGTGTCACTGGCAGGGAGACACCCAGAACTGGTTTGGACAGGGGACAGTGCCCCCTGAACACAAAGACTTCAAAGACATTTAGAGGTATAACTATGAGAGCTGAAACCACTGGAATTTGGACTTATCAAGACTGAAAAGGATTGAAACTACTTCGTGGTCAAGAGGAACCTCTGCCAAGGAAGAACAGCTGAAGAGACTGAAGAGAAGGACTGACCCTTGCTGTGTGTTCTGGGGCTGGCCTGCAGTTTGCTACTTTAACTAAGGAGAGGCTAAGGGACTTTGCTGTGTGCTGTGCACCCCTGCTTGAATGGACTTTGCTGTGTGCTGTGTCCCGAAGTAACGTGTCTCCAAGGGCCCGAGGAGAGCTGGCTCCCTGTTTTGGAAACTCAGGAAGATAAGCACATTCCGTCACTTTTCGGATTTTCAGGTACTTTCATATTTCGACCGTCGCCTCCGTTGCGCCCGCCATTTTGTGGCTCCTGCGCATTGAGGCAATTGTTCCCTGTAAGTTTTTGCCAGTTTTCGTCCCCCGCAGGGCGCTGCTTCACGGGACGCCAGGGCCAAAGTATCATGTCGCGCTGAATGGTCTTACATATTCTCACATACTTTTGGTGTTTCACTGCCTCAAATACCGCCTCAATTGCTCACGCCATTTTATGTCTCTCTTGTGCTGAGGCACTTACTTGCAGCATATTTTGCCGGCGTTCGTCCCCTGAGTAATGCTGCATTCTGATTGTTCAATATCAACATCAGGATGTGCTGAGTAAAATGCGAAGATTTCAGGTACCTTGATTATTGTACTGCCTTGACTGTCACCTCAGCTGTGCCTGCCATTTTGTGCCTTTCTCACACTGAGGTGCTTGGCTCCTCTATGTTTTGTCAACGCTGACCTTCAAATGTAGTGCTGCATCTCGAGACTTCAGAGGTCATGTGAATTTTGTTATTCACATGCTAATCCTATTTGTGAGTTTCGTATTCATCCTTCATTCCTACTTGAGTTGTGGTCGCCATTTTGTGCTCCCATTCATTGGTGTGCTCTGCCCTCCTGGATTGGTACGTTTTGTGACTTTTGACATTTTGTGAAGTTTGATTTCCACCATTATTCTACTTCAATTAATATGCCATGTTAATGCCACCTGTCAAGCTACTCTCCTATGCTTCATTGACTCCTCTAATATGATACTCATTTTGCACCTCAAATGCTGATGAACTCTATTCACCTCAGCTGTTATGATTGTATTAATTGACCACATATGGTTGCACCTACTGTTATACATTCCTGTTGATTTATTTATGATGGGGAACAACCTTTACAACGCAACTTTTACAACGCACTACCATTACAACGAAACTGTTACAACGCGAGTGCATTGACAACGCAGGACATTACAACGCAAGTCTTTACATCGACTTGCACTAGATGGCGTGCTAACATTAAAAATAGTGTAGTTTACTATCCTTACACCTTCCCTACTGTTACGTGGACTGGAGTTGGAATAGTAAATTACACTTTTTTAATGTTAGCACGCCATCTAGTGCAAGTCAATGTAAAGACTTGCGTTGTAATGTCCTGCGTTGTCAATGCACTCGCGTTGTAAAACTTTCATTGTAACAGCATGCGTTGTAACAGCATGCGTTGTAACGTCATACATCCATTTATGATGTCTTCTTGTTCTCCTTACTGTTCTAATATCTGATGTTTGCGACTCCATAGGTAGTTATACCTCATCATATCAATTCGTTGTGAGCTTTCTCCTTCATGCAATGTCAGTCATTTTTACTTGAGATTTTTGTTCCTTTTATAAGGACATCTATGTTCTACATATTCAAATTTTGAATCCTGACAAATATGCTAATCCTTGAATAGGCTCTCTTTTGTTCATTTAGCATTTAGTTTAATATTTAATTGGTCAATTTATTGTTAATTTTCAGTGATCTCCGAGGAGAATGTTGCTTCCATTTTATGCATGTCATTTCTTACAGGTCTTGAAATATTTTCATAAGTGACTACTCTGCAATTTTCCTGAGACCTACCTTTATACGATCTATGGGCAGACTGCGAAGACCTATCTCCTCATCTATTTCTTCATCTCATCGACCTCTCAAAAATTCTACGACCTGTACAAAATTTGCCATAATGGAATTCTCATCAACCTCTGCGGCAAAATCTGGTACCTCTCCACAATCACAGTCATCAATATCTACATCAGCCAATTCAACCAAAGCTACAACTAAGCGGCTTAAAAGTGACTCTGCTCCTCCAGCAAAATCACCCACATCTACTTCTATTGATCTTCTTCTGGAAGAAATAAGATCTCTAAAACATTTTATGGAAGTAACAAACTCAAAGCTTCAGTTTTTGACTGATAGATGGTCTCAACTGGATGAAAGGCTAGTGGTAGTAAGTAGAGCATCATGTTTCTTCTTTTCAGGCAACTGATTCTAAGGTTCATACTCTTCAATCACAAGTCTCTCATCTACAGAAACACGTTGAAGAATTGGAAAATAGGAATCGTAGGAACAACCTCAGAATTTATGGTTTACCAGAGAATTCGGAAGGTGCTGACCCTATAGCATGCTTTGTTTCCTTTTTACCTAAAGTCTTAGGTTTACCTGCAGAGCCACCTCTTAATATTCAACGTGCTCATAGACTGGGTTGTCAACATGTTGCTACTGCTGCTTCAATTCCTTCCCGTCCAAGAGGTGTCATTTTATATTTTTTGGAATATACAGACTTACTTTAAGTCTTATCAGCTTCTAAAGAAATGTCACAGGTTTCTTGGCGAGGTCACACGCTGTTTTTTTCACAAGACTACGCTAAAAGTACTGCTGATCGACGTAGAGATTTTTTGAAGATGAGACCAGAGCTGCGTGATCTTGGTGCTAAATATGGTCTCTTTCTTCCTTGCTTATTCAAAGTCGCTTATAAAAACAAAACCACTACTTATGAAGATCCTCTCAAGCTTAAGAGTTTCCTTAACTTCTGTAAAACTGACACTATGGATACTACCAATGCTTCTTCCTCACATATGGATGATTATTTCATTGTCTGTTTAAATATTACTGGTCTGCACATAATCTCTTGCATTACTAGATAAATTGTACTTTTTTTTGACTTCAGAATATTCTAACCATTGTTGGGTTCATATTTCTTCGGTTTTATTAGTATCCTTAGGTTGTTATTTTGTCTCTTTAAGAGTTTTTCTTTTCCTTACAGATACCTGTGTTACCCGTTCGTTGTTGTTTCTTCCTAGTTTCATCTGTGCCTCCCTTCGTGAGTTCTCGGTGTATCGCCCTTCCATGTGGTTTCACCCTCCTCCCCTTCCTATTTTTGGATTTTATACAGATATGTGTTCTGTTTTTTGTTCTTATGTTCTTACTCTTATTCTTTTTCTTTTTCGTTTACATTTTGCCTTATTCCCCTTCTTATTATTTTACTTCTTTGTCATTCAATGGTCTTACCCACTATTTTTTATTCTCTTCTTTTTTCTCATTCTTCTTATCCATCTTCTCTGTGTCCTCCTCATATATTAATTTCCACTCGCTATAGTCTACTCTTTGGTCTCTCTCTTTCATTCTCTATTCAGTTTCTTACTCAAATTATTTTCCCTTTTCTTTCCTTTTTACTATTCTCTTTACTCGTTTCTTTCTTTCTGGTTTGAAAAGTAATTGTTTGTTTCAATATGCTACTAGTTGTTCAATTGTTAATATATTTTGTATCACTAATATATATTTAAGATTATTGTTTGATAAATGCATTGTTTTATCTGGTCTTATTTTATACGTTCTTAATGATTCTTAGATGACATTGAATATTGTTACGTGGAATGTCCGGGGTTTACACACCCCTATTAAAAGACAACGTGTTCTTTCACATCTTTCCAAACTAAATGCTGATATAGCCATGCATCAAGAAACTCATCTTAATGAATCTGAATCCCTAAAATTGAAGAGAGACTGGGTTGGAGAGGTTTTCTTTTCCCCGTGTGATGGCAAACGCAATGGTGTTGCTATCCTCTGTCACAAGTCTCTTCAGGCTAAACTTATCTCTCAAGAGACAGATGATGTAGGTCGTTGGCTTCTTACAGAATTAGTTGTAAAGAAGACCCCCCTTACATTATTTAATGTTTATGCCCCGACTATTTCTGATTAGTCTTTTTGGTCCCACCTTTCAGAGAAATTAATGCAACTCCCTCAAGACAATTTGATTTTAGCTGGGGATTGTAACATGATTTTTGATCCTTTTATTGATCGTAACTCCACTTCCTCTGTTATTCCCTCTAAAGCACATAAAGCTTTTTTACACTCCTTTCAACATAGACACCTAGTCAATGCCTGGAGAATATGCAATCCCTCCTTGAGAGAATACACCTTCTTTTCTCCAATACATCATTCACAATCACGTATTGATCATATTTTTGTCTCTCATGTTCTCTTTCAGTCTTTAATTTCTTCTGACATAGGTTCCATCCTAATTTCTGATCATGCTCCAGTCGCCGTTTCTCTAGATATTCTTCATAAATCTTCTGCCCCCAGACGATGGCGCTTTAATAATTCACTATTACTCGACCCTGTCTTTACATCTTCTTTCACTTCTTTCTTTAATGAATATTTCTCTTTTAAATTAATCTGATGCCCTTCCATTGTTCACTGTTTGGGATGCTTTTAAGGCAGCCGCATATGACTTTGTTATTAATTTTGTCTCTAAGAAGTGCCATCTAGCCCGAACATCCGCCACAGACCTTTTTACTAAAATAAAATCCCTAGAACATATTTATTACACATCTAAATCAAAAGAGTCTTTAGATGCTTTAGTAGCTGCTAAACTCAAATTTAATAACGTTTCTACTGACAATGCCTCCCTCTATTTGTTAAAATCAAGTGCGAAATTTTATGGTGGTAATAACAAATCGGGATTTACTGGCAAATTATCTCAAAATAAAGAAAGATAAATTCAATATTGATTCAATACTAGATGCTCAACAAACACCTAAATTTAAAGATTCAGAGACTTTGCAGGAATTCCATGTGTTTTATAATTCTTTATATACTCCTGAAACTTGCCCTACCGATCAATCCATTTCAGATAATTTTTCCTCTATCGCTAATATCTCAGACCGCATATTGATTTTCAATCGTTAGAAACAGATATTTCACTGAAGGAACTTCATAATGCTTTACATATCCTTAAAAAAGACAAAGCCCCAAGTCCTGGCGGATTCACTGTTGAGTTTTTTTCTCACTTTTCCCAACTTCTCCTACCTAAATTGCATAAACTCTTAACTTCTTTTTCACAGTCGGGTTCTGCTTCAGGTTCCTTCTTAGAAGCTCTCATTTGTCTTATCCCTAAGGATAATAAAGATCCCCGTCTTTGCAAAAACTACAGACCAATCTCCTTGGTTAATATTGATTATAAAATGTTCTCTAAATCATTGGCGTTATGCCTAGAATCCTTTCTTCCAGTTCTTTTAGGTAAGGAGCAATCGGGCTTTGTGAAAGGTCGCTTTCTTACTAATAACACTCATTTATTTTTTGATATTCTCTCAAAATCTTCTCATTTATCTGATTCCTTAGCGGCTATAGCATTGGATGCAGAGAAAGCATTTGACAGAGTCTACTGGCCATTTATTTTTTCATCCCTCAAGTGGTTCGGTTTTGGCTCGAAAATTATTTTGTTGATTCCTCTCTTATATTCGAACCCTAAAGCTGCTATATTTGTTAATGGCCTCACCTCCGCAAATTTTACCTTGGGCAGAGGTGTTCGTCAAGGTTGTCCGCTTTCCCCTTTTCTTTTTAACTTAGCTTTAGAACCCTTTCTATGTTGACTCCGTCAAAATACAGACTTTCAAGGTTTCATTTCTGGTGACTCACACATTAAGCTAGCAGCTTATGCAGATGAGATTTTAGTGTTTGTCTCTAATCCTTCATCTTCACTACCTGCTTTTCTATCTGAAACGCATTCTTATTCCTCAGTATCTGATTACAAATTAAATAATGATAAGTGCGAAATTTTACCCCTAACTAAATATACCTTTAAAGAAGATTTTAACTCTACCAATTTCTCTTGGAATAAAGATCATTTAAAATATCTAGGAACTTATTTTTCTCCTTCTATCCATTCTTCAATCTTCATTAATTTAGATAAATGTTGTTCAAAAATGTCTTCTCTTATTGATAGATGGCACCCTTTATATTTATCTTGGTGGGGGAGGCTAGATACCATCAAAAAGATGTTATCTCCAAATGTTTTATTTACTATTTCTAATATTCCAATCTCCATATCTCAAAAAATATTTTTTTTTAAAAACCTCCCAGCTGTCCTCCTTTCTTTGGAGTAGGAAAAAAGCTTGAATGTCACTAGCAAAGCTACGGCGTCCTAAAACAGAAGGTGGGGTTAATTTCCCCGATCTTCCTTCTTATCATAAAGCTTTTATTGTTAGACAATCTTCACATTGGCTTAATGACCCCTCTGCCGACTCTCCTCTTTGGGTATCATTTGAACAATCCTTTATTGCTCCCTTCTCCTTCTCAGAGTTCCTATCATTTTCCAAAAAACCTCACAAATTACTTACACCCATTATCAAACTTACACATAAATTATTAGACCCTTTTTTATTAAAGGGCTCTTCTGATATCCATTCACTTCTTAATTCCTCAATTTGGCATTACCATCGTATAGTGGTCAACAATAAATCTACATATTGGAAATCTTGGAGACAAAAAGGCCTCTTCTGGGTTCATCAGCTCTTTCAAAATGACACGATTTTATCTTTTACTCAAGCTAAACAGATATTTAACTTCCCTACCTCTTTTTCTAATAAATATACTATATTACAACATGCTTTACATACTGCAATTCAGAATATTACCTCTCCCTTGAGTCAAACGATAGATCCTTCCATTAATTCTTTTACGTTTTTAAGTTCTGGCTCCAAAGCCTCCGCAATTTATAAATACTTACATAAACCAATCCCTACTAGAGAAAATACTGGAGTGGAATCAGAATGGGAACGAGACCTTCAAGTTATTTGGCCTATTTCACTTTGGAATCGTATTTGGCTCAAAATAAGGCAAACTTCTAGAGCAGCTAATACCACACAAACACTCTTTTTATATATAATAGATTACTTTTCTCCCCCTCTCTTTTACATAAGTTCAATGTTGAACTCCCAGATGTTTGTTGGACATGTTCGTCCCATAATGCTGACTTACATCACTTACTCTTTTTATGTCCTTTTGTTCAAGATTTTTGGCAGAAGGTGTGCAATCAAATTACCCAAATTTATCATTTGACAGTTCCTTTTCCATTTACTAATATTTTTTTAGGATCTTTATCGGCAGACTGGTCGAGCTGTTCTTTACCGTTACAAGTCTTAGATTTGCTCTTGGGAGTAGCTTTTCAACAATTTACCAAGCACTGGAAAAACTTGGCTGACTTGTCTTTTCAGGCTTGGTGGTATGCCGTGTGTCATAATCACAGGTTAGATACTGCTTATGTATTCCCAATTTCTTTAGCTCCCAAACACCTATTTATGTGGTCCCCCGTTACAGATTTTATAGATTGTCATGCTAAGCTTTTTTCTGTACCTCAAATTTCGAACCAAGAAGTATTGAAACCCCCTTGACATCCTCATTTGTTCTTATCTTCATTATTGTTATCATTACTGTTTTCCTTATACTTTATGCATTGTTCTACTGCCTGACCAGATATTTCGTACATTTGCATTTAACTTGTTATATTGATATATGATCTTTTATCTATGTATTGTTGGAGGCATTTTAAGTTACCATCTATGTATATTTTCATTTTATTTTTTCCCTTTTTTCCTTTCCCCTTTTCAATAAATGTTAACTTTTTTTCAAACTACACAAGGACTGCATTAGATCACTGAAAATTGCTCATTAATACTGCAAGAACCTACCAGTGCTTGCTGGCCTAATAACCAGCAAGATGAAATATTACAAATATGCATATGTTGGATTTTTATCGTGTGGTCTCATTGTATATCTTTTTTATATAAACATATAATTGTTTTTATGAAACTCGTGTGGAGTTCATTTGTGGTGTTATCACTGTGTTACTGAGAGTGGGGTTGCAAATACTTTACATATTTGCATTGGAGATAAGCCTGGCTGTTCATGCCAAGTTACCGAGGGGGTGAGCAGGGGCTATCTGAGAAGGTGTCCTTCCTTTCCCTGACTTAGAAGCAAGGGTCCCTATTTGGACTAAGGTACCTACCTCAGCCAACTAGAGACCCCCAGTTCTAACATTTCCTATTAATGGATTCACTATGCCAAACCCATTCCAATGGTAATGGTGGACTTGGCCTATTTTGCGTGGAAATGCCACTTATGGAGAGTGGCCATTTATATGCATCAAACTCTTTGTGTGTGTTTGGCACCAGTCAACACCAGCGGCTTGGGGAGCACATCTGTGCATTCCCTAGCGACAGACATAAACCAATGGACATGCAATTGATATAGTCAATCTCTACCATTTGTGAGCCTTGCAGAATCTAGGGGGAGCAGAGATTGTGACATTTGGCCTCTGGGGCCAGATCACGCCCCCATAAAGATAGAGATCTGCATTGCGCGGCTTCATGGTAGACAGGACGGCAATTTAGGGGATACCCTTGAACCTTCCCCCAACTTCAAAGGCCCAATGGGGTATAACTACCCAATGCCACCCCACTACGAGGAGAGATCCACTTTAGTGATGCATGACTGGAGAGACATCTGGCGATCGATGCCCTCTAAGTGCCCACATCACCTGCTGAAAGCTGTACATCTAGGTGTGAGCTTGGAAATACAGAATCGTGCCTGGAGACTGGAGTGCCTAGAGCGGAGCTCAAGAAGTTGCTTGCATCTGTGGTGAAGTAGTACCTGTACTGTAGGGACCTCAGCATGCATAAGTGTCTTGTTGGTGGTGAACGGATTGACTGGTTGCAGGATTCAAAGTGGCTTCCTTCGTTGACTGTGCTGCATTTCTCTTGTGCATGCTCACTATGTGCGGTGTCCGATTCACAGGTTTTGATCCTTGGGTTGGGGTATGCACCCATTGCAGAGTCTCATTCTACCTCATGAGGCTTTGTGGAACTTGCACCTGTGTGTGTGACCGGAATTGTCCAGTGCAATCAACGTCAAGGTTTGCTGGACATAGTGCCTCATTTTCAGGGAGGTACGGAATTGTAACTCTACTCCATGTAACCTGAAGTGTCTGGTGCGACTCATCTCGTCATGCTCCAAACCCTGTTTCCAGATTTCCCGGGAACAGCCGGATCAACGTGTAACCGATGGGGTGCCTCTGCAAGCCGAGGAATCCACTTTCTGTTGCTCACCGTTCACTGCCTGTTCCCTCACTGACCCCATCAAAGTGGACCAATGCCCCCCCCCCCCCAATCTGGCCTTTATGAACAATTTGTTGCACCAGGTAGGAGTAAGAGGAATAGACTAGGCCGGAGGAATGCTTCTGAGAAGGTTTGGGAGCATGTCATGTGACTGCGTGACCCCCCCCCCCTGTACTTTGCAGACCAGGTGCTGGTGTCTGAAGGTCCTGGTGGACCTCTGTTTGTAACAAATTGTTGCTCTTAGCCCATTTCTTCTTCGCAACTTCTTTGTGAACTTCCTGAGTGAACCCAAGACCCCCTTTGTTCACGTCTAACTCTTGTTTATGGTTACAGTCTATCCCCACCTGCTTTCGAGGGGCCCAGGCAAGGAGTGACCTCAGCCAGGAGTGGCCTTGTGTCCGGAGGGAGGGGTTGGTGAACTTTCATCTTAGGTGTCTGGGACAGTGGGGTGAACTGGAGGGTGGCAGGAGGCTTGGAGCCATGGGGTCTGCAGAGTGTTATCTATTGACCTGTTCTGTATCAGTGGCACCGCATTAGAGTGGCTGGTGTGTATGTGTGATAGTGCCCATACGGACCAGGTTGGTACCTGTTGCATTGCGTAGCAGTGCAAAGTGAGCATGAGTGTGCGGGGGTGACCATCTGTGGTAACCCTGGGCTGACAACTACGCTTCGCCCACGTAGTGTACGTAGCGCTGCCTGCTTCACAGTTTTCGAAGTGGGCGAAGCAGGCAGCGCCTACACACACGCCAGGGCGAAGCGTAGCTGCCTGCAGCCCACCACCCGCCTCCCGCCCGCCCTCCTTTTAAAAGATAACATTAATTTATAATAAAGAAAATTAAAAGCCACTTACCTGAAGCGCAGCGTCTCCGGGGCTCCCTCTTCCTGGTTTCCAACTTTTCTGACAAATGCGCATGCACGGACGCCCGCGCGTGCACATTTCTCGCAAGAAATGCGCATGTGCGGGCGTCCGTGCATGCGCATTTGTCAGAAAAGTTGGAAAACCCGGAAGAGGGAGCCCCGGAGATGTCGCGCTTCAGGTAAGTGGCTTTTAATTTTCTTTATTATAAATTAATGTTATCTTTTAAAAGGAGGGCGGGCGGGAGGCGGGAGGCGGGTGGCGTGTTGTGGGGCTACGCGAAGCGCGTAGTGTGCGTAGATTTGGGCACACTACGTGCTGCTTCACGTAGCCCCACTACGCCCACTACGCCCACCCTTAATCTGTGGACCGCCTTCTGCTTCATGACACTGGTCGACTGTGTTGGTTTATACATTGTTCTCCTGCCTAAAGCACTTTACCTCTCAACAGTGGGTTTAGCCGGTGCTGCTTATAATTCTGTACATGTGCATAGTACTGATATCTTGTAGCCTAGGTTGCACCCTATAGCTGTTTGAAATTGCATCTTTGGAATTGTGTGGGTGGGCCGGGGGCTGATAATGTGTCGCCCCGCATAAGGATGCTGAGTGGAGAATAGAATAGGACCTTTCCATTGTGTGCATATTATTGAGATTTGATCAACACTAACTGGGATTAATACTGCTAGTAATATTGGCAAGTGTGATTTATGTCCCTGATTCCATGATATTCATGTTGCATTGTTTCATGTGTGTGTTGAATATTAACAGCATCTCTAGGTAAAGTGTGAAGTCTCTCTTTTGTGTCATGCAGATCATTTATTGTGTGAGTGTGGTGGGCTCTTGCTTTACACATTGCTTCTGAAGGATGCCTGACTGCTCAGTGCCAAGCTACCCAAGGAAGAGCACAGGTTATGCAGTGTGTATAATCCCCCACCCTTGACAGGAGCGGTGCCTTCTGCCTGGCTAGGGCATCCTTTCGGCCATCGAGACAGTGCCAGTTCCGGCAGGGGAGTACCAGCACTGAGCTACAAACAGGTACTCTGGAATTGATTACTATGTTACGGCTATGACACACCTTTCCCTAGCAGCTACTGGTACATCTCTGTCTAGAGAGGCACTGCTGCTCTGATGTCATTCTGCAAGGCATTGCTGCTAGTACTGTAGCATTGTCTAGAGAGACATTGCTGCTGTGATGTCAATCTTGAGTGCAGTGCTACTACTGGTGCCTCACTGTGTAGAGAAATGCTGCTGCTCTGACACCATTCTACAGAGCAGTGGTGTCCGTGGTAAGTGTCTTTGAAGAGAGGCACTGGTACTATGATGTCATCGCACAGAGCATTGCTGCTACCTGTAAAAATTGTGTAGCGAGGCACTGCTACTCTTTCGTCATTCTGCAGGGCAGTGCTGTTCCTGTTATGTCTCTTTGTAGAGAGGCGCTGCTGTTCTGACGTCATTCTGCAGGGCAGAACTGCTTCTCTGATGTCATATGTGGTATCATTCTTCTTCTGCGGGGGAGTTGCAAGGTGATGATGCCATTTTGTAGGTACGCCGCTGCTGTGACAGAATGTGCTGGCATTTCATTCTGTAGTATGGTACTTCAATTGCAATATAGGGGTATATTTACAAGGGCCATATCTCCGCTTTTTTGGCTTTTAAAGCCAAAAAAGCGGAGATAAAAATATTGCCCTATTTACAAGAGGGTGATAACTTGCATTAGCGCATGTTAGCACCCTTTTAAACGATGCCTCCCTTTGCATCTCTAATGAGATGCAAAGTGGGAGTAACTGGGAAGTAAAACCTTGTAAATATCGCTGATGTACACATCGCGATATTTACAAGGCTGCCCATGCATTTTAGCAGACGTTAGTTTTTGGAGAAAACAGCTGTTTTCTCCAAAAACTAACGTCTGCTAAAATGCAGACTTAGCTATACTTACCATTGGGGGTGGATTATGCTGATACAGGGTCGTATCAGCAAGGTTATCGCCGTTTTCCATGGAACATCGCTGGAAAACCAGCGATGTTCCATGGAAAACATCGCTATCGCTGGGAAATTATCGCCATTGCGCTATGCATTGTTAATACAACGCTAGCATGGCGATAATTTCCTGTGATAGCCAGCGATAACATTTTTCTCGCTAAGAGCGGCCAGCGATAATTATCGCTGCCGCTTGTTAATATGCCCCATAATTCTTAAGGCTACTAACGCTTCTTCGACAACACTATATGTCCAGACTG
Organism: Triturus cristatus; assembly: GCF_964204655.1. Lineage (NCBI taxonomy): Eukaryota > Metazoa > Chordata > Amphibia > Caudata > Salamandridae > Triturus > Triturus cristatus. The sequence continues at coordinate 1,001,746,316 of NC_140592.1, read as the reverse complement.
CTGCTTCAACATCATTCCATAGGGTAGTTGTCTAATTCTTTGTAGCACCAGAGTACACATATAATTGACAATATCAGAGCAAGCTTGTCCCTTAACAGTGTGCCCTGAAGACGTTTTAGAGACAGATGAAATCCTGAATTATTTTGATTACTTAATATCAGTGCTTGGTTTGTAAAATATTAAGTGCCAGGGCCCTGGCCAGGAGGCCTCTGCAGCTTGCACCACCCATTGCCTGTCTTTCTGTCAACGACGGTACAAAAACAACAGTTTCGCCTGTAATTATGACAGTTCAGATTATTCAAAGTCCCCAAAACTAAAGGAATTGCTGGGGAATGTAGGTATTAGTAATTGTTATTGTGTATTGTGTTCATAAACAACCGTTCTTTTGCACATCTAAAAATGAGTTGAGAAGCACAACTTTGTGGCAGGTTGTCATACATGTGTTGTTGATAATTAAGTGCCGGTGCCGAGCACCGGAAACCACTGATTCAAATTAGGCACTGCTTACCTAATTTTCATGTGAAATGCATTTTGCCTTTCATCTGAGTGAAAATTGCACTTGAAGGCACACCTTACGTACACAAATCAGGCAAGATATCACTTGTGCAGCGTGTAAGCGAACACAGATGGATGAGAGATACATTTCTAGGAGTTGGTAGAGAATTTAGGCAGTGTTCACGCCGGACGGCTCCATTTGAGAATACGAAACTCTGGCAGGGGGCCTCTTCCCTTATTGAATAAGAATTGCTATTAGAGGGGTTGGATTTCCAGCACCCCACCCTTGTCCAGTACATTCGTTTTGCTGAGCGGATTGTTCAGCTATAGATTGCTGCTGCTTTCCTTGTCCTGAAGAGGCCAAAAGGAATTTATTGGCTGAAACGTGACCGCATCGACAATTTTGGTTTCACAGAGGGCCCCTAAAAAATTGGAATGAGTTGGGACTTAAGAACTTTGCATTGCCTTTGAATTGGTGGAAATATCGTTTTCCTTATGCAATGTACATGCCCTCTGGGATGTCCACACTATTGAAAGGTGGATCCATAATCAAAAATCTGTTGTTGGGACAGTAGCGTTGTTTTGTTTTATGTAGATAGGGTTTGGTTTGTAAAATATATGTCTTTTGTATATGCTCAGCAAAAATGAAAAATGAGATGTGAATTGACACACATATGAAATGATAATTAAAAGTGTCCTTATTCAAAAATATTGCTTTATCTGTTCCGCCATACCATTTTCTTTATATTACGTTAAGATACCAGCGGTGGACATGGCCTAGCAGAAAATGTCTCACGCATCATTTTCACAGTTCCAGTGAGACATTAGCTGCTGGCCTGGAACCAATCTCCGGAGGGAGAAAAATAAACAAAAAAGTGATATATTTGGGAATGGAAAACTTGTAGGGGTGGGTGATATAGTGTGCCCTGCCAGCGGAAATGGCGGAATTTGTGCCATTTTCACCACTATGCTTTACGCTTGTAACGCGGAGTTCTGACAAAATTCCACCAACTGCTGAGTGGTGTAGTTTTTCTCATGTGCAGCTCGAAAAAGGTGAGTTGGTGAGCAAGATTTGGCATCCCCTTGCATGATTTTCAGTCGCTTGGATGGCACCCCACGAGATTTATCCAACGTGGGCAGTCACGACTGTTTACGGGAAGAAAGCTGCCAGTCGAATAGAAAAACTACTTGAGCGGCAGCAAAATCAACTCGAGAATCTGCTCTCTCTGGCATGTCGCATTGTGCCATTCGTGCTGATTTTTCAGCATGGAAAAAGCACCGCCTGTTTGCGGAATTCTGCTGAATCTCGCAGATTTTTTTTGTAACTCTGCGCAATTCCATGGGGTAAAACTCCACACAAGTTCCACCCAGGCTTAAAAACTAGGCGAAATACGCAAAACCAAGCAATCTGGAATTTTTGTGCATACGTTTTTTTGCCCCCGCCTAGAATTAGTGACACTGTAGGTTAACAAGAAGGGATCAACGTTTTGGGGCGAGTGAAAGTGACATCAATTGGTTGAGACACCACCAAGATGAAATCTCACATTTCCAAAGGGGTTTGGGCGACTATGTTCCATAAAAATAAAATAAAAAACTCATACACACAGTGCAAATGCCAAACAAATATCACATGGGAGCAGAGTGCTTCCTCCCACATAAGTGTGCATGCTTTTGAGTCAGACCCATCCTTTCATAAGATAAGATGTTGGCATCTGTGTTATAACTGAAGATAGTCTCAGTAGGTAGAAGTCAGGTAGCCGACTCAAATATGTAAACAGGCTCTAGGTTTACTGCTGAAAGTGGGTTACAAGATACTTTGTGAATTCCCCCTCCCCTGCCCTCCAACCCCGGCGCAGTATCCTCTCTGCTCAGCCCACTCTCTCTAACTACCAATCCTGCCACTCAGTAACTCACTAACATTCTATGACCCAAGGCTGAGCAGTGCAAGGAAGACATTACAAAAACAGCAGATTATAACACGTCTCTGAAACACAAACAGAACTGAAAAAAGACAATAGTTTGACAAATCAGGTCAATTATTCACTCACAGGTTGCATGAACCTCAAACCACACAAAATTAAAACACACCCCCACTCAGTCCACATACAAACCTCTTCCAAACAAAAACACAAATACCACAACACACCTTCCCCACAGGCAGTACCAGGGGAATACAGAATTCACCCTCTATTGCAAACAAACCACAATCTCCCATACACATGCTCTGCTACATACAAGGAACACATGTATTAATTACTCACCCTCTGCTGCACTCAGTAACAATAGCAGCTACATATACTACTCTTTCCCTCTACTGCACACTCTTGCAGGACCAGGTACATAAATGACACAATCCCCCTTTACTGCACACTCTTGCAGGACCAGGAACATTATGCATCCTCACCCTCTTCAGTGCACTCTCACAGAACCAGGGAAATATGCTACACACTCACCCTTTAGTGCACGTTCTCACAGGACCAGTGCAGTACCAAATTCACCCTCTACTATCGCAGGACCATGGTCTCCCTCACACATCTTCTATTGCATATTACCAGGATCAGGAATGCAGTGACTAATCATTCATCCTCTATTGCACGCAATCTCAGACCCGGGACATAAGCTATACACTCACCCTCTACTGTGCTCAGTTGTAGAACCAGGGACATACAATGCTCACACCCTCTACTGCACACTCTTGCAGAACTAAGGTCACATTCTCCACACACCCTATAGTGCACACACTCACACGCCCAGGGACATAACATAACATAACATAACATATCACATGTATTTGTAAAGCATACGTTCACTCGTAGGCAACTTGGCGCTGAATAACAGAAGTCATTGTTACCCAACTCAATGGTACTCATTTTATTGGCCTCAGATCGATTAAAGGCTGAGTGGACCTGCTGGTATTTAAAACTGTGACCATGAGGTCAAACAAAAACCCCTTCAGTGGATGCATTAGTCCACTGAGCCACCAGACACGGACATATAGTTGCACTCACCCCCTACTGCACATTGTTGCAGTACAGGGGCCGCATACCCCACATCCTGTATTGTGCATACGCAAGGGCTAGGGACAATAATATACACATTTGCAATACACATACAAGTGCACACACAAACAGAACCCTTGAAAGTAGCATAATACCACTGCCTAAAAATGTATCCCTCGAAATATGAATTCTCTGAGCTGTTAACTGTCAGCCAGAAGATGCTATCAGTTTGAAGCCCAAAACTAAAAATGACAGCTGATCAATTGATCACTGTCTGCAAGTCTGCAGGCTGTTACATATACACATGGGGCTTTCAGGGCTTCATTCATTTTTCACTTCTCTTGTCTTTCACTTACTTCCTCTTTCTCCTTATTATTTGCCTCTAAACACACATAGGATCTCTTTTCAGTCACCACCAGTATTATAATTGAAGATACTCTCTTAGTATGCAGGAGTCGGGTAATCAGTTCACGTAGCTAAACAGGTTGTACGTTTATTGTAGAAGTTAGACTACAAGTTACTTAGTGAAAGTCAGACTAGCATTAGCATTCTCTCCACTCAGCCCCCTCCCTCTAGCTTCCAGCCCAGCCACAGAGTCTCTCATCAGCAATCCATGACTTCATAAGCTAGTCTGAGCAATTAATGAAGGCATTACAAAAACAGCAGATTACAACAATCTTTCCTACGAATCTAAGGAGAAAGATCCGGTGGGTCTGTAGTTCATAGGATTTCAATGGACAATCTCACAGTAGAAATTCCCTGGAGGAAAATGTCTTCTCTGCAGCTCCCTGGATATTTCCTGACAGCTCCCCTTGACAGATCCCGGGAGGATCTGCCTCCTCCCAGGGCCACAGCTTCTCTCCAAGTGTCTGCAGCCTGCAGGCAGACAAAACAATGAAGTAGCAGCACCTTGCACATTAACACAGCACACATAACAATCAACTCCCAAAATTAGCAGAGCTGTCTCAGGTCATCAAAAGGTGATACCATCTGGAAAAAACATTGTGCACCAAGGTCTCTCCCCGAGATACCACTATTAAGCCTGTATGAAAAAGTTGCTGCAGTCTTTTGCTCTGGCATCATTTTAAGAGATGATGCTAAGCCTGTGACACCGTTCTTTAGAGCAGTATTGCTAATGAGACATTATTGGGCCTATTTCAATGTCGGTCGGAAAGCCTCTGACCATTTCCGAGGACATCTACGGTTTCACTAATTACAATCTAGGTGGTCGAAAGTGAAACCGACCGGTCATTCCAGCTACATGGCGGCGTTTCTGCCGTCGGAATTACGATGTTGGTTTCCGACAGGCTTTCCATGCCGGCTTTCTGACATGGAAAGCCTGATGGAAAGCGACTTTGGGGACCCCTAGCAGGGCCCCCTTCTCCCTGCAGCCTCCAGTTGGGGGGCCGAGAGGGCACCTATAGTGCCCCCTGTAAATCCCTATACCGGGTGCAGGGATTTGCAAAAAACTCCCATTTCACTATGGGAGCTTCTGCTAGGGGCTGTTTACAGCCGCAGCACAAGCGTCCATAGGGAAATCGGAGTATACGACCGCACCATGTGCGGTCACATCATAATTATGCAGCCAGAACCACTGACCAAAGGCGGTCAGTCCCGAATCTGCGATGATGTCCGTTGGAGGCAACTCCGACCAACACCATAATTGGGTCCTAAGTCTCAGGTCAAAACTGTTAATGTAACTTGTAACATACTCAAAGACTTAATCTTCAACCACAACATGGAAACTATGAGAGCACTCCTGACATGAACATCAAGGCCATTTAATACAGAGAGGCCATTCGGCAGTCTCATCTACAAGTAAATTGACCATATGATGGTAAGAATTCTTTAAGTTACACACTGTTAAAACAGTACTCATCCTGATCACCAGTAATAGCAGAGAATCACTAGTACAAATATGGTTTCTGGCAATAAAGCTGAATGGACAGAAACAGTAGTTGCCCGCCAGCACCATGTTTACAGTGGTCTAAGCTTTATTCGACACTTACCTATGTATATTCAGGGCCTGATTTTAAGTTTGAGAGGCGATACTCCATCTGTCAGGGAGGCGGAGGACATTACCTCCACCACCTTGAAGGGCTACAATGCATCAAATTTAGAGATAACCCCAGGTCTATCAGTCATCATTGTGCCTTGAATAGTTATGGAACCACCATCACGGCAGTTCCCTCTAAGGCACCAAATGTTTGGTGGTCAGCCACCGTCAGTTTTGATGGCCGTCCACCAAACTTTTTTTGTTTCATTGTTTTTCAAAAAGAGACTTCCATAGTAAGAGTATGTTTTTGAAAAAACAACAACTAATGCTCCCCAAATCCCAGTACCTTTTCCCAGGTATATGGGTTCATTATTGTTTTCTGACCATAACAGCCAAGTTTTTCCTGTCGGTGATAGACAGAAAGAAAAGGACATGAAACTGTCTACTATAAGAGAGTGGACACTGCCCTTCCTCTGACAGCACTTGCTCTATGAGGCCATCGAAGGGAGCTTATAGTTGATGGACCCAATGAGGGCTCCGTCAACAGAAACCTTGCAGTCCACCCTTCTCTAAATGAGGTGAGCGGACTGAGAGTTTGACAGACATGGTACGTGCACGTTCCTTATAAATTCAGGTTGAACCTCTAAGAATATGACCTCAGTTCAATTTTACAGGCCCTGGTACTTTTCCACCTGGATGTTGGCAACTCTCTGAGAGATACATCATAAATATAGTGACATGACTCATCAATGGAGTGATAAAGTGTCACTTTACTAGGACTGTGCACATTTCTGAAGCCTGACGGCTTGACTCTGCGCTTTGGCTTACTGCAAAGTTGGCAACCACTGCTTTAATAGCAAAAAAGCTCCCATATTCTGTAGAGAAGACTTTCTCACTGCCACACAGAGCCAGAGCAGCAGACACCTACCTTGCCTTGACTGTGTCATGCTCCTTTCCTTTTCTAGTATGACATTAAAACTCCTGGGGGGAAAAGGGTACCAACAAATATTTGCCCACCAAGTTGACGAAAAATGTGCCCAACCTGACATTTTTTACTAGGCCTGGGTGAAATTTGAATTATGCTGGAGTAATCAAACTAATTTCACTAATTCTATGTTACTCTGACACTGAATTACCGATTATAATGTGATTATGCCGCTTGCTTAATTAAGAGTAATTTCGGAGAAAAATCCACCACAAGAGCACATTTAGAGAGTGCAAGTGGCTGCTCATGCTGCTGTTTATGTTCTGTGGCATTTAGTGCAGTGGTGGCTCCTCTGTTAAGGTGGAAGAGCGTCGCCCCACTGCTCATTGAGCAGTGGAAAATAAAAAAATAAAATGATAATAACAAGAAAGTATTATAATTTTATTTTTCCTTGCGGGACTCTGGCCCAGCTAGGTCGAGTGATACGGGGCTTGCAGCCATCAAAGGGAGCAGGAGTGGTTGCACTCCCTCCCTAAGTGTGCATGATGTCTTGGCCAGCCCTCTGGGGCCATCCAAACAGACATGCACACTTGGCATTTTCTCCACTTGGTTGTGTTGCACAGTCCAGTGGAGAAAATGCCCAGCCTCCCAGTTACTGCCTGGGTGGCCGAAACGGCAGCTCAGACCAATCACGATGCTGGTCCTGCAGTGTCGTGATTAGTTGGGAGAGTACGAGTGACCTCTCCTAAATGACTGTACATGCCGACCTATTCTTAGAGACGCCGAGGACGGAGACGCTCCACGTCCTACTGATTCCACCGAAGATTTTTCTTCCCTCTTTTGCGTTTGATACACCTGATCTCGAGGCCCTGGTATACTCACGAAGGGGCCCCGCCCCAGATTTGTTCTGGTGGGCGTGGTACTACATCCCGACAGCCCAGCCTCCTGTTACTGCACCTGTAGGACCCCTATTATCTCCTTCTGCAAGATTGAACCCCCTCTTCGGTTGGAACCAGAACCTCACCGGACCTGTCATCGAGTTTCCTTTTTTCCTCGATTACGCGGATGCTGTATTTCTCACTCGAGCCTGACCCTGGATATAAACTCTACAGCAGATTCTGACAACCTGAGTTAGTACAGACTGATTATCCAAAACAGAGAACATTCTCTTAACAGAGCCCTGGACTCTAGTTCATCTTAGATGTAAAAAATTGTTCCTTTCCTCCCCCCCGAACTTTACGGCTTATTCCCTGGATTGTATCTTAGTTCTGCCCTGAAGAAGGTGATGGCTAGACTTGAGCCCAACACAGAAATGCGCGTCGGCACTGTGCCTGGCAGGAACCACACAGTGGTACATGTAAAAAAAAAAAAACTACAAAGAACAAAAGATTCTAATGTAAAACTTATGTCTCTAAATCAAATATATTGTATTTGATTTTTCTCGAATAATAGTGGTTGGTTTATCTCAATTCAACTACCGTCTAGATCTTTATTGTCCCAGTGAGGTGCCCCTCCCAGACTCTTTTTCTATAACTGTTCATGATACCACATTGTTTTTCATATTAGGTTTCTGTCCCTCCACTTATGCAATCCTTTTAAATGTACAACTGTGTTAGTGAGATAGTAGTGTGAATGTGATCATGGTATGCCTGAGTGTTTCGATTGTGCTAGGATGCAGCTGGTATGAAGATGTTTTTATTGTTTTGCCACTATTCATCATTTTTGGGGGAGCCATATCTCTATTTTGTTTTCATATGAATCTAACTGGACAGAATAGATTGTATTGCCAATTGTTCTGCTCAAAATTATAAATGTATATGTTAAAAATGCATTACATTTGTTGTAATTGTTACACTCTGACTAATTAAAAAATGTTTGTATCATGTTCCCTTGAGCATGTTTGTTAGGCACTTTTTTGAATGTTCGTTGTGCTTTTTGATTTTGATCCCCGGATTAGAAACTCACCTATAGTCATTGGGAGACGGTGTGCGCTCTGAACTATCCCTAGGCAGGTGACACTTGTTCCCTTCCTGTGGAGGGTTTCATTTTCACTGGGAGAGTACGGGAGCCTAGGTGCTTCCGGTGCTTCCGGTGCTCTGTGATGACTGAGGGGAGATGTGCAGCGGCGTGAAGAAGGTCATTTATTTTTTTATTTTTATATCATGTCTCATCCCGCTCGCCCCCCCACAGAGGAAGCTGCCAATGATTTCTTGCTATTTTGCACAAATTCAGCCTCTTGTCCATTTTGGATGTGAGAGTGCATTTTGCGCTAAGAAACTGTTGCTAAATACTGGAGTAAATTTAGATAAAATCTTACCCTTAAAGTACATTAAGTGAGTGTGAGTGGCTGCTCACACCCGCTATTCATGTTCTGCTGCATTTAGCACTATATCTTAGTGCAAAAATATCCTCAAATCCATTTTTGACACGAGGGTGAATTTTTGCCCTAAGATTATAGAGCTAAATGTAGAATTACTCTTCTTGCATAATCTCGCGTGATCTCGCTGAGTTTTGGGATAATTCCAATAAATTGAATAATATCAGTTACACCCACACCTATTTTTTAATGACAGACAAAATCCATATTCCAGTTGAGCAACTCGGCACACACTGCAATAATACAAACCAGGCAGTAGGAACACACATAATATACTATTTTTAAACCCAGTAGCTTGCCAGTGAATTAAATTGCTTTCTTGGAACAACTGCTAACTATCCCCGCTTTTTAAAACATAACCCCCCCCCCCCGTTTTTAGTCGACCCACTCCAAAAACCGGGACATGAGCTAAATTTCTCGAAATCTGCCCGGGCAGCTGGTGAAAAACGGGGATCCTGGCAGATCCGCGACACCTGGTCACCCTATATGCAGGGAAATATTTGCAGTACTGCTGGTGTGACATTGATGAGGAGCGGCACTGCTGCAGTGAAGGTGATGCAAAGAGCAGTAGTACAACACCCCTGCTAGGGTAGCATCCTGAAAAATCCTGAGTAACGTTCCTTTTTTCTGTTCTCTTATTCATGAAAAATTCAAAGAGGGTTTGCTGGTAGCTACTTGAAGAGATGAAGTTCAGGTGTGTGGGAGTTTGTGAAGTTGGCTACCTCTCAACTCCACGTCATTTTTCATAAAGCTTTACAAGCGTCACAAACTGCAAAGCTTGAAAACTTTAATGGAGCATAAAAATGGCAGCTGTAGCAGCCCATTGGGGCAGAGGGAACTCACTTCATATCTATGAATATTCGTCAGGTGGAGTGGGTGGACTCCTAGCGTTTGACCACTGTCACCCAAACGCAGCATGTCTTCTGCCCAGTGCTGGTGTGCCGTGCCACCCCTGCACCAGTTCCTGCTGCGTGAGACCCCTTCCATCCCTGGTAAAGGCCCCTTCTCTGAGTTGCCCTACACTGTCACTAGACGGTGAGCCCCTGCGTCCCATCCTCCACCTTTATACTGTCCCAGTACCCTGACATTCTTCAGGTAGGCATTCCCTGCCACTGAATGTGTCACTCTTCATAGGTGGGACATCCTGCAGCAGGAAATTAGTTTAATATGTGGGGCTGTGCAGGTTAAACTTCACCTTGAAAATGTTTCTTGTCTGCGCAATACTTCATCAGGACAACGTTTCCAAATTTCGCCCACCTCTAGTTTAAAAGTGCAGCTGTATGTCACCACTGTGCCACCCTGCCTTTCTTCTTTTCTATGAAAATGTCCTTATGCGTTTTTATATAATGCACAGGTACCAGCTGCACCAGTTCTGCCTGGCATGATGCTTGACTGTCTGGTGAGGGAGAAGAAAAAGAGAACCATGTTTTAGCCTTGGGAAGTCCATCCATGATGAAGCTCAGGGGTGATTGCCTGTTTGTTGGCGCTTTATGTAGATTGTGCAGCCCTTCTGGTAGAGGTCTTCTGTAGGACCTATTAAATCTAGGCAGGCCTCATGACAGTACTCTTCATCTTACCCTTGCGTGTGTGGTGAACATGTATAAGGTAAAGTGTCTTACCTTACTAAAAGGTTTGAGACCGTTTGAAGAAATCGGTCAAAGCCATCATTTGCTCTCCCTGCTTGTCCTCTGCATCTTCGAACGCCCCATTTGTGAAAAGAACCCATCACAGGATCTTACTGACCATCCCGCAGTCCTTCACTTATGCCCTGGCGTAACACAACAGAGAACTGAAGGACCCCAATGAAAAGGAGAAGTGTACTTGGGCCCCCAAAACAGTGACAGTCTGGCAAGCTGCATCAATGTGACTTTAGTTTATATTAAGGATAAAATTCAATAGCTCTGTGTAGTTTTTACTAGTTCTTAATTGTTCCTACATTGGTTTTTCCATGTCTTGTGGGGCCCTAATTCCAGAGCGACCCTCCAGACACCAGCTATATTGCAGCTGGCAGAGCCCCAAGCTATTGCGGGGTGAAGGGGGGAAGGGGTGAGCTCAAACTACCACCTGCAAATTGTTGGAGTGGGGTGGTTCAGTCAACTCCTCTTACCAGGTGCTGCTGCCTGATGGATATGATTAATCTTATTTGCATGTGCAACTCTGTTGTACCCTAGGGCAAGATCTACCCACTACCATGAATATCTCTGTAACTGAGGTCATTTAGCCCTGCTGTGACTGTGTTAGAGTGCTGTATGTCATATGTCGTGCCCTTTTTGATCAAGAATCAGTCCTACCACAAAACACTCCATTCTATATGCTAGTCTTTCTTCCAGCTCTCTTCTCTATGGAGAACTCCCTAAAACGCACTCTCAGTAGACCAGGCCTTTTAAAAGTAGGTCAAGTTGTAGGGACCATTTCACAGTAGCAAAGGCGAGATGGCAAGTATTCCCTTTTGACTAAGGCTGGATGTAGTGGGTGTATGGGGGCTACGCGGAGGGCCACGGAGGTACGAACACATTCCGTGGCCCTCCGCGTAGCTCTGCTACGCCACCCGCCTCCACCCTCCTTGTATTATTAACAATGAATTCTATAACTTAAAAGTAAATTTAAACCACTTACCTGAACTGTGGCATCCCCGGGCTGCCCTCCTCTTCGTCGCCATTTCTGCTAATTCTTGCAAAAACTGCCATGCGCGCGTGCATGCGCAGTTGTCACAAGAATTAGCAGAAACGGCGACGAAGCGGAGGGCAGCCTGGGGACCCCGCAGTTCAGGTAAGTGGTTTAAATTTACTTTTAAGTTGGAGAATTCATTGTTAATATAGGGAAGGTGGAGGCGGGGCTGGCTAACTCCGCTGCAGAGTGTACGGAGATTTGCCTTCTCCTCGTTCTCCGTGGAATGCGGAGGAGGCAAATCTCCATACACTTCACGGGCAGAGCGGAGGTCTCTGCCCGTGGTTACTTTTGACAAGGATGTTGAGCCATAAGTAAGAGATGGAAATCTGGGCCTCCAAAATTTACTTGACTCTCCAAGGTGGGTTGGTGGAACAGTCATGTGAACTACTGGGAAATTTGAAATTGGATGCAGTATATTACACATATCACAAGCTCAATCGAGACAGAAAATTCAGTAGTTACTTTATTAATAAAGTAGCATTTTAACACCCCCATAAAATGAATACAAATGATGACGTAAAATAAACAAATGTATACACAGTATGAAGTCAAATAAACAGTAAAAGAGTCATACACTACAATAAGCACACAGTGTATCAAGAATGAATACAAAGACACAACATAGGATACCCCAGCTGCAAACACAGCACACTGTTCATGATCACCACAATTGTTGAGATCAATATCCTGGTTATGATCAAGTATTCCAAATTTAAGGATCTCATTTCTTTTTCACATGAGACAATGATCTATATTACGCCATGGGAGGCATCCTTATTACTGATTATTCCACCAGAGACTAAGATTCCCACTTCATCATTCCCAATAACCAGCTGATCATGGTTACTAGTTCAGGGCGATGCCCTCAGATAGATCACCTCCTTCTTCACCGGAAGAAACAAGAAGATCCGCCTCTCACCTTCCACCTTCCACCACTGAACCCAAGGAGATCACCTGCGCTGTCCCCTGGGGCTCATCCCTCAGCCCCACACTCTTCAATGCATATATGACCCTGTTGCCCAACATTGTCAGATCCCACTCAACATAATTTCCTACATAGATGACATCCAACTCATCCTCTCATTCAACGACAACCCCACCACCTGAACCAACTTCCACAGATGCATGACAAACATCACCAATTGGATGAAGAACAACTGCCCGTAGCTGAACACAGACAAGATAGAAGTACTGATCTTTGGCAACAGCAGCAACACATGGAATGACTCCTAGTGGACAACAGACCTAGGACTTGCACCCACTCCCTCCAAACATGCCAGAAACCTCCGAATCATCATTGACAACAAGCTCACCATGAAATCACAGATCACTGCCATCTCCTCCGACTGCTTTCTCACTCTGAATGCACATGCTACGTAAGAACTTCAAGTGGCTACCCCTACACACGAGATGCACCATGACACAAGCCCTCATCACCAGCTGACTGGACTACAGCAATGCCCTCTACATAGGAATCACCGCACATCTCTTACAGGGACTTCAGACCATACAGAACGCCGCAGACAGACTCACCCTTGGCCTTCCCCTCTGACCCAACATCACACCCCACCTCGGGAAACTCCACTGGCTTCCCGTACAGAAGAGAGGGCAGTTCATGCTGCTGACCCATGCACACAAGGGTCTACACAGCTAAGGACCCCCATCCATAAACCACTGCCTGACCTCCCACCAACCATCGAGAAGACCACCTCCACCTATCTTTCACTTGCCCATACTGCCCACATCTACCAAAGCAGCACTGGAGGATGCTCTTTCTCCCACATCGCAGCAAAGACCTGGAACAGCCTCCTCACGCAGCTCTGGACCATCACCTCACTCCCTGTATTCTGAATGGCCCTCAAGGCCTGGCTGTTAAAATAAGCCTCCGGGGCCTGCAAGCACCTGGATACCCTAGCAGGTGATTAGCCGTGCTTCATAAATCCTGATTGATAATTGATGACTAGCAAAAAGATTATTAGTAACTCAGTGGTTTTTACTTTATCTCACCCCCCGATACCTTCCCACAAGGAACTATCAATGTAAATAGTACAAATTATCATCATCATCATCATAAGCTTTTATTCGATATGCAAGATATCTTATAAGCACAATTAGAATACAATCATTACAGTGTACAAAAAAGCATTGCTACAAGAAGCCAGTATAAAATTCATTAAAAGATAAAAGGACATGAATTGCCCGTTACTAAATTAACTAAAAAAGGAATTAAACAGCTACTGACAATCTCTTACAACGAATAAGCCAAAACTGCTTTAAAAATTTTGCTGTTCCACACACTATAGGGGGGGAAGTGTCCGTGGTTAGGATACGCAAGGCTACTAGGTGGCTACGTGTGCCCATATTTCGACAAAGAGGTTTCAACCAGAAACTCCTAGGCCTTGCATAATCCGGGCATTCAAATAGGACATGCGCAATGGACTCAACCCTACTCAGGCAACATGCACAGTTTGGAGAAGTACGGGCCGCTGATGTCCAATTCGATACCACAGCACCTAGGGGGAGGGATCCAACTCTAAATTTAAAATAAAGGGCTCGGTCAAAGGGGAGGGTGATCAGGTCCAGGTAGGGTTCAAAAGCCACAATGTCTTTGATTTGTAAAAAGGCGACAGTGGACTTGCAGTGGTTAGGGTTTGTAATTAGACGCTCCGCAGTCCATTTCCAGTAAAGCGCCTTGACAACTTCTTTTGGAGGGGCTGAACGTGATGACCAACAGTCTCCTAGACCGATCTTCTCCAGAAGCTTTTTAGTTTCTCTTAACCATCTTATCTTAGCCCAACCCCCCAGACTCATTATTTCCCCCAGGGCATCAGCATAGGATTTTAGTTCTTCACCCCTCCAGATTCGTGTCCATAGCAGGAGCGGGCGAAGCTGGGCCTGATCTTTGATGTTTTTACAACCCGTGTCCAACCACACTGGTACAGATGGTGTGCTCAGTGGAATGGAGATAATGGATTTCAGTAGCTTGCTCTCCGCTGTCACTAGGGCGTCCAATCGGCAGTGGCCCCACAGTTCTGCCCCATACAAGGCTGATGTCACTACTTTGGCCTTGTAGATATCGATTACTGGGGTAAGTGATCTCCTGGGTGAGGCCCTGAACTCCCTCATGAGAGCTCCTCCTACTCTCCTATGGTTGAGGACCATTTTGTCAATATGATTTGCCCAAGACATCCTATCCGTAATCCGAATACCGAGGTAATCGAATTCGGCTACTTTCTCTAAGGGAATCGAGTTAAGTGTAGGTGGACGGCCCAGTTTCTTAGGAGGATTTAGGACTAGGTATTTTGTTTTGTCCACATTTATTATTAAGCCTTTTGCAGCACAGAACTCCTGGAATCGCGTTAGCAATTTCTGGAGGCCTTGAGGGGTCTTCGAGATCAGGAGCGTGTCATCCGCAAAAAGCAGGGTGGGGATACGGACTCCTCCGAGACAGGGGGCGTCGGCTGGTTCTTGTTGAAGATGTTTTACCACCCCATTCACATATAGTGAAAATAGGGTGGGTGCCAAGACACAGCCCTGTCTTACGCCCCTGGACACTGGTATCTTCTCAGTGAGCTCTCCATTTTTACCCCAACGGACCTGTGCAAAGGTATGGGCATGAAGGCTAATGAGAAGGGACAAGATGTAAGGGGGTAATCCCAACTCATAAAGCACCCTCCAGAGCTCTTCCCGGGGGACTAGGTCAAAGGCAGTCTTCAGGTCTATAAAGGCCAAATAAAGACTACCCTTGCCTAGTTCCACTACCTTCCACCCCAATAGTGCCAGCCTAAACACCTGCTCTATTGTCCCCATACCAGCCCGAAAACCTGCCTGAAAGTCTGATAGGATTTTATTCTCCTCCACCCAATGGAGAATCCTTCCAAGGATAGCTTTACCAGCTATCTTTTGGGTGGAGTCTATCAGACTTATAGGGCGATAGTTCCCCGGTGTTTCCCTGCACCCTTTTTTATAAATCGGGACCACCACCGCCCCTTTCCAGGATTCTGGCACAGCCCCTCCCATCATGATATCGTTTAGGAGAGCTGCTATGACCCTTGCCCATTCCGCTGGGTATGCCCTCATAAGGTCCCCCGGAAGGCCGTCTGGGCCCGCTGCCTTGCGAGGCGCTACCCATCCTATAACCCCCTCAATCTCTAAAGGAGTGAAGAGATCATAGGCATGAGGTTCAATTGCTCGTGTAAGGTCCATCCCCACGTTCAGTTCCCCATCTGGGGGGAGGTATAGGGTCCCAAAGTGTTTTACCCAGCTTTGAGGCGGGATGTTGCAGGGTCTCACAGATGCATCGGGTTTATTCCGTGTGCTTATGAGATTCCAAAAGGCCCTTGAATCCCTGATTTTACTAGCCTGGAGGAGGTCTTCCCAGAATTTGTCTTCCCACTCCCTCCTGGCAAATTTAAGGGACTTATTATAGGTCTTCCTTGCTTCCTGTATCACACTACGGGACTTGAGTTTAACCGCCTCAACTAACTTGGCCTTGTGAACCCTACATGTTTGGGTATACCAACCATCGACTGGTTTTTTAAATTCTTTGTTGCCCGACTTGTTAGGGTATAAGGTAAACACGTTAGTTAAGGCTTCTACCAGGGAGACAAAAAGCCCACTCGCTCTACCCACCCCTTCTAAGGAGGTTCCGAGGGTTGTTACCGCATGGTTTAAATGGGATTGAATTTCCCCTACCTTTGCCTCGGATAAAAATCAAATTATATACATTCTGGAACTTTGGGAATTTATTCTGCCTTGTAGGCTGTTTCAAACTCTAACTGTGGTGCAATCTTCTCCAATTATACGCTCGTAATCATGCTGGTAGAACCCACTCTGGCTCCTGGTTTAGGGACAGGGTTGCCACAACACCATAGAGGTTTAATAACTTGACATCACTAAGGCCCCCCAACCCCGGGTCAACTGTTTTAAGTTCAGATGGTACTGATCTTGCAAGAGGTGACAGATGGTTAGCAATTGAAAGTTAGTAGTGAACACTCACAGGGGGTACGCAAAGACTTTTGCAGGGCATTCTTCAACTCTGTAGGATGCTGGACCTCAGCGCAGTCAGACAGAGTTAGGGAATCCCCAAGTATTGCTCAACGGCACTTCTTTCTACCTTCAGGGAAAACACTATAGTCCTGATTAAAAGCTGAGTTTAAGTTTTGATCTCAGATCAAACAGAAATTTTGCAAAGGGACTAGAATTCCAAGTTGTAAGATAATTATTCCACACCAGCTGATTGCTAAAAGTTGCTTTGACACATTTTAGCTGATAAGATCTGTCAAAATTATGCTGAAGAAAAGGCCCAGAAACAAATGCACAACATGTGGAATTCAGTGCTGTAGTGTAAACACCGAAGCCGAAAGCTTGGAAGAGGAGGCATTTCCCACACCGGGTTAATGCTTCAAACCAACACAATGGTATTTACTAGGCGTGATAACTATCTGATCCCCACCTAGCTCTTGTAATCGCAGTCTTACAAAGGAGGTTGTAGGTCTATGCTCAACACCACACCACAAATGCAAGTGATGGTTTAGGAGGAGTGTGCTAGTCTGGCAGACTCACCACTCAGCTCACGTGCATTTGTAGTAGATCCTTCTGCAGTCCTACTCTAGTGTCTGATGAGGGGCAGAGAGGGCTTCATGTAGCTCTGCTCAGTTTCCTCTAGTCTCCTTTCAATCTGGAGCTTTCACAGAGGTATGACAGCTGCAGAAGCAGAAGGGCAGGCCTGCAGAACTTCAGAGAGGTGTTCAGAGTTTTAGTCAAATTCCAAGGATACAAATACCCTTCGGTGCAATGTTCAAGAGCACCACAGCATAGTCCACACATGTCTGTGTAGACATAAATCTTCAGAGTGCTGGAGCAGGGCTCCACTCTGTAATTACAGTCTGTTTCATTTGTGCAGAGGTACACTACTAATTGGTTCGGGTACATCTTTGTTGTTTATAAGTAAAGCATTGTAACACGTGTGGACACATTTCGTGCACTCAAGATGCAGGGTAAGTGGTAGTCCCTATGTGATGCCAACCAGGTACACTGTCTAGGTACATGGCCTTGTGGCAATACTTGTGTATTCTTCTTCAGAAAAGTTCTGAAGACAGAATCAAATGGGAGAAAGTGATGATGGGGTGTTATCCCTGTTGTTTTGATATGAGCATCTGTCATCCTTAATCTTACATTTAGCTTTCATTATAACAGTTTTTTGGGCACATCTAAGGATAACTCCAATGATAGAGACATTTAACATGTTTGTAAGAAATCCTCTGTTGCACTTGTTCTAATGTTGTGCTTCTCATAGTGATTGCAGTTCATATATTGATCACAAATATCATTATTAAATGTTGGGTCCTTATAACTGAGGTTATTCTTCTTTCTTTACATTCAAGCAAGTAGGTATCAACATTGGATTCACCTAATCTACCACAGAAAGTAGCCACCAGCCAACACTTCAGGTAAGGAGGTATCCCGTCTACATTAATGAGTTATGGAGCCCATACGTGGTCTCCATGTATGCAGATGATACCTTAGGTTACCCCCAGGGCCTTGCGTCTAATTACTGATCCTTTTCACAGAGCAGGAGAAGATTGGAGCGACATCCGTCATTATGATTAACAGACACAAAACTGGGTTCTTCCCGCTAGGCAGACTGATGGGAGCACCTCAGGATAATCTTCCGAATGTGGGCCTGTGCTGGGAAGTATATTGTTTTTGATATCTGGGTAAACCAATTGCACGAGATCCACAGGACCAATTCCCATATAATAAGGGAAGGGTCATAAGAGGCCTTCGGGCATTTATTACCTACTAGAGCATGCTCCTTCTTTATCTCCTAGGCTGTCGCACTTGCGAAATTGGTCTTCCTACCATGATGCTTCTATCACCTGCAGAACCCACTGTGTACCATTCACAGATCCGCCTTCAAGGAAATGGATTCCCTGCTGGTCTTACTGTTCTGGGTGGGAAAGAGAAGCAGGGTAAGGTTGCTGCTCCTTAAGTTTGATAGGCAGGAGGGCAGGCTCAGAATCCTAGACTTGAAACTATACTACCTGGCATCCCAAATATGGCATGGGCGCTCGGGGGTCCATGACAGAGGACAATTGGGATAAAAAGGCTGTTAAAGGGATGCCGGGAAGGTGAACATCTGCCTGTGATGCTGATAAGGGGCAGGTAGGTGTCTGCACAATGCCCATTCTTTGCTCGACATACAGCTGCTGTCTGGGAGTTAATTACCTGAAGGGTATGGAAACAAGCCCAATTTTCAAGGTCACTTGAGATCTGGTAGTTACAGCCCTTCTGTAGGATTGATGAAGCTATGTATGTTGATAAATAGTAGGAGGGTGGATGTTTGATGCTGGTAGATCTCTATCAGACAGTTTTATCTCTTTTGAAGTAGCATAACGCCAATTTGATGTTGAACCAGGACAGTTTTAGCAATGCCCAACTGTCCAGGGTAGCTAGTGAGATATGGACACAGTTCTTGGCAGCCTCCAGACTAACGGTTATGACTGCGATCATGGAATTTGGTGGTACTTCATACAATATATCGTATTTTTATGAGATGATGTCGTCGATGTGATCCAGGCCTGCGGATCTGACAAGTGTGGGATGCGGATCTAGAGTCACCCCTGACGGATGCCAATCGGGCCTTAACCAGAGGACACGTGAAAGCAATTTCCACTAGTGCTAGATTCCAACGAACTCATTTTAATTTCCTCCCCTGTACTTACATGACTCTTGCTAGAATGCACCGAATTTGTATGGATAAACCATTTGAATGTCCCAAAAGTCCTAAATACTGACAGAGGGACAGACTTTCTGTATATGACATGGAGCTGCAGGCAGCCTTAAACATTCTGGCAGGCAGTGATCCAAAATTGGTGGAACTAGTGAACTTCCCTGTGGCACTGTCCCCCTGTGACTCCCTCCCTAATATTATACCCAAGCCAAAAGAGCCGCTGATTGCCTACAAATCTGCTTTACTTGGATTGGAAATGGCAAAGTGCTGTGCCGCTATTCATTGGATCAGAACGCGAGGCACCGCCAAGGCCACCCGAGAGAGAGACCATCATGAGTGGGGTTTAGCAGAGCAAATCCAAATGAAAATGTTTAGAATAGCTCCAGAGCTGGAGGATGATTTGGGACTGTAGTCTGGTGTCCTTACTCTGATGATATTGGGAGGGATGGGCTGGAGGGGGGCTGAAAGAAGGAGCTCAATAATATGTATGGGATATCAGCAGAAGATGCTCTACTGATGCCATGCTACTCTAAATATTTTTAAAATATTAGTTGAGACATGTTTAGGGACATCAAGAGTGCCACTGGAGTGCACAGCCGTTGCCGACTGGGGAGGTTTTTGAATTTGGAACACCTCAACCCAAACTAAGAAAGAAAATGTGATGGCACTTTAGGAACAAAGAAAATAATGAAGATGATGGCACAACAGGTCCATTAGGCTTTGTCCGCACACATCCTCACAGCAAAGGTGAAGGAAGGAAAGAAGAAGCCTTCAACTATACCACATTTGGAGCTATGTTTCACCTGTTTGACTTGGTCCTGGACAAACACATCAGGAGTCAGTCGAAATCAGCCTGTGGCACTCCAGGATACATGATGGTCTGCATGTCCAGGGCACAACCATCACATGTTATGTTATGTTATGGGGGATTTATAAAGTGCACGGCTACTCTGAGGAGTGTCCCGGCGCTGAGAAAGTACCCCTTGGCAAGAGAGACCCTGGTCACTCCCAGTCCTACACAGCATTCATTACTGATGGAACAGCCAGGTTTTAAATTGGCGTCTGAAGCTAAAAAGCTCTGGTTCTTGTCTGAGGGAAAGAGGCAGCGAATTCCATAATCTGCCCACAACCACCTGGAAGGAGCGTCCCCCCTTCCTGGTCCGAAAGAATTTTGGCACCACTAGCAAATGTAGGGCCGATTACCTCAACGTCCTGGCTGGAATATAGGGCATAATTCTCTTTCTGATGTACTGAGCCCCACTGTTATGAAAAGCCTTAAAGGCCAGCACAAGAGACTTAAAAACAATCCTATTTTTCACTGATAGCCAGTGTAGGGTTTTCAAATGGCTTGCCATGTGAGTTCTGGGCCCAGCCAACGAGATTGCTCTAGCAGCCGCATTTTGCACAACCTGAAGATGGCTGAGTAAATAGTTCGGGATGCCCAGGTATAATACATTGGCATAATCCAGCCTTGACATAATCAAGGCTTGGACTACCGTCTGCCTATGGGACAGAGGCAACAGTGGTAATAAGTTCCTAATAATTTTTAGGAGCCTAAAACACGTGCCAGCCACAGATTGAACCTGTGACTTCATAGAAAGATCCGAATCGAGCATGACTCTGAGATTTGTCACAGTGGTAACAGGACTGGGAGGCGAAGGTTGATCCTGGGGCCACCAATTCCGCCATTCGTCACCCGGGGTGTGTCCAAAAAAGATAATTTCAGTTTTGGCGGAAATGCATGACAATTTGTTCTGTCGAAACCAATCAAACACTTTAATGAAGCATTGATATATTAAGTTTTCGTTTAGCGGCTCATCCTTTTCTTATGTGAACAGAAGTTGGGAATCATCGGCGTAGGTTATAACCTTTGCCCCAAGTTTCTCCGCTCGAAGTGCCAGTGGTGCCATGTAAATATTAAAAAGAGTTGGACTCAAAACTGAGCCCTGAGGCACTCCAACATTCAGCGAAGGAATATCAGCTGAGAAAGGTGGGGACCAGACAGATTGCTGACGCCCTTCCAAGAAAGAAGAAAACCACCTAAGAACAGTGCCCCCGAAGCCACATTCCCTAAGTCTCTGTACGAGTCGTCCGTGGGGCACGGTATCAAAAGCCGCCGAGAGGTCCAGCAGTATTAAAACTGCCTTACCTCCTCTGTCAAGGGTGACTTTGATACTTTCAGTGACTTCCAATAAGGCCGTTTCAGTGCTATAATTAGCTCTAAAACCCGATTGGCTGGGATGGAGAGCATTTGTGGCCTCAACAAAGTTCATAATCACCACATTCACATACTTCTACAACACCTTAGCAAAGAAAGGAAGCAGTGTTATAGGCTTATAGTTAATAACTACAGCTGGATCAGCTGAGGGTTTCTTCAAAAGGGGGAGGATTTTACCCTGTTTCCACCTCACTGGAAGTTTTCCATTGGACAAAGAGAGGTTCAGGACTTGATTAACAGCTGGATTTAAAACCTCAGCGACAGAGGCTACTATTTTCGCTGGGCAGGGATCCATAGGCGACCCAGATTTTAACGCCTTGATGATGGTAAGTGAGGTGTCCAGAGAAACAGGAGGAAACTCCAGAAGTAATTCCTCCATGGAGTATTCTTTAGGGTCTGGCACAATGTCCTGACTCATACAATTAGGCATATCAAATGTGTCTTGGATGGACTTGATCTTGTCAAAAAATAAATTTAGCAATCTGATTCGTCCATTCACGGGTGGGAGTGAAAAGACTCTGGGTAACATTGGGGAAGGCAAAGTCTTTCACAATCTTAAATAGTTCCCTACTACAGTTCCTGGCCAGATCGATTTTTGTGGCCAGGAAGCTTTTTTTCTCATCACACACTTTAATGTAGTGCGCTTTAAGTTCCTGTTTATAGGTGTCTTTACTCAATGGGTCAAAACTTTTCCTCCATAAGCGCTCCAGGCATTTACAAGCACTTTTGCTCTTCCTCAACGCCTCGGTAAACCAAGGAGCAGCAGTCTTACCCCGTGCAGCCCTACGCGTCTTAGGGGGAGCAAGATGTAATGCCCAATTCTGCAGCCAGCTTTCTAGAGCGAATGCCGCATCTTCTGGAGACCCCTCCACAAGAATAGGATGATGGCTTAGTATTTCTGCCAAAGAATCGGGCGTAATTAGCTTAAAAGACTAAAATTCTTGCGTTTGTTGAATACTATGAGACCGGGTCCTAGTAAGCTCTTTTTTCAACCAGAAAGTGAGCAAAAAATGCTCGGACCAAATAATAGGGAGAGGGTTGTCTAGGTCAATATTACGTGCTGAAAAAATCTGGTCCAGAATGTGACCCTTGTCATGAGTGGGAGACATCACATACGGTGCCATGCTAAATGTTAGAAATGAGGGGGCTCTTGTTGGTGCAGGCAAGTACCAGCGACAAGCAGGGACCCTTTACTTCTGGCCAGGGCGAAGGATGGCTCCTTAGAATAACCCCTGCTCACCCTCTAGGTGCGTGGCGCGAGCAGTCAAGGCTAAACCTCAGGGCGTACACGGTTAAGCACTTGCAATAATACACACAGCAAATACCTTGCATGCACCACAAACGGACACCAGGCAGGTTGTATACAAAAATAAGGCTTTTATATATTTTTAGCAGACTTAGTACAAGACCCAGCAACGGTGAAACGGTGGGGCCACGATCTCTATTGTTACGGAAAGTTCTTTTATGCGGAAAGTTCTTCGTATGCGGGGCAACAAGGTGAACTGTGGGTCTTAGCGCGCTTCGCGCTGAGACGGTGACCTGGTAGCACGCGTCAGACGGCAGGGAAACAGAACGTTGCGAACCCTGGATCCGATGCGAGCTCACGGTCGATCTTGTAAGTTACAGTACCTTGTTTCCTTTCGTGAAGGCGGGTGCGGGGCGCTCAGCGGCCCTTCAGAAAGGCGAGGCGGCGTCCGTGGCTCCCACGCGTTATGAGGGGGGTCTGGTCCTTCAGGCTCACAGCAAGAGCGGGGTGTTTCAGGTTGGCAGGTGAGCAGAGCGGGGCAGCCGGGCACGCTTTCCACGTCCGGGCCGTCCGAGGCTTAGAGATGCTCACAGTGCCGATTCCGGCGGGAGGGATGAAGGTGCGCAGCGGGCCTCTGGCGAGCGAGGTGACGGGGGCAGCCCAGCACGGCGTAGGGAGAGCGGCTCAGATTGAGCGAGGCTCTTCCCAAGGCAGTGGCGGCTAAGCAGTCCGGTCACGGCTCAAGGAGGGGCTGATGGGCACGGGAGTCACTGCTCCGGCGAGAGAAGGAATACCACAGTCCAGCGGTAGGCGAGTGAAGGTCAGGATGAGCCCAATGGTCCTGGGGCTCAGTTCAGGGGGCAAGCTCGCTTCCAGGCCCTTGGAGATCGTTTTTAAATGCACAAGGATCTTGAAAATAAAAATGAAGCAAAGTCTTTAGAAAAGGGTTCCTCTTCTCTCCTTTGGCAGCAAGGTCACCACTGCAGGCCAGTCCCCCAGGATAGGGACAGTCTTCCTCCTTACAGCTTTCCTGGCGCCTCCTCCTCAGGCAGAGATTCTTCTTGGTTCAAAGCGGATCTGATTTCTTAGGAGCAGGGCTCCTACATTTATACTACATTTCTTTTGTTCCCCCAAGCCAGGGGGGCCCTTGCCTAGTTCAGTCCAGTTCGGGAGCACTTTGTTGACGATGCAGGCTTCTTCTTTCAGAGTGCAGGGCAGAGTCATCAGACGCTCCACAGGGGGCGGAGCCGGCATTGTGGTGGCAGAGCACAGTCCTATTCAGAGTCCAGGTGTACTCATCCCACCCATCTACCTGTCAATCTTTCTATTCACCACCAGGCAACCTAGCCCTGCCCATCTGGGTTTCCCCAGCCCTGTCACTCACACAAGCCAGACAGCAGATACACATCACGCAGAGGCGGGCTGAAATGGTTTGGCAAGCAAAGGCCAACTTTCTAAAAGTGGCATTTGCAAACGCAGAATATTAAAATAAACCTTACGAAAACATGTACCTTATTATTCCTAGTTCAGGCATACTAAACTCGATCTTTTACCATGTTCCCTGGGTCGGTTAGGATCATAGGATGTAACAATCTTAACCGCCCATTCTGGCCTATGACAACAGGGTAGCCTTACAATAGTGAAAAACGAAAATGGCGGTAATTCACTATTAGGACATGCCACACACATCAGGGCTTGTCCTACCTTATGCTACAATGCACCCTGCCCTTGGGCCTACCACAGGGGTGACTAACATGAAGTTAAGGTAAGGTTTTGGGACTGGCAAGTGGGTGCACTTGCCAGTCAGCATGTCAGTACCAGACGGCATGCAGGTTCTGCGATGGCAGACCTAGACATCTTTTACCAGGCCGCTTCTGTGGGTGGCACAACCAGTGCTGCGAGCCCACCAGCGGCATTTGTATTTACACGCCCTGGCACTCCTGGTGCACTTTACTGGGGTCTGATAGTAAACCAAATAGGCCAATCATGGAATCCAACCAACATATACATTTACAATGGGGAGAGCATATGCACTGTAGCACTGATCAGCAGTGGGAAAGTGCCCAGAGTCATAAAACAGCCAACAACAGGTCAGAACAAGCATTTGCAATGCAATAGGTCTCGCATTTGCGAAATTTTAAGCTATTGGCATTGCAACTGCTAATGCCTTTTATTTATCTGTTTTCAAAACCAACACATAGATAAAATGTTTGTCATTTTACAATGCCAGTAGTTCAAATACTCACAAATGCGAGACCTATTGCATTGCAAATGCTTGTTTAAAGGGGGCCTCGAAACAGGTCTCTATCGGGCTCTGTAGTGTGCCCTGGCACAGGCGGGCCGTTTCTTTCCGGACTGCGGTGACAGCAGGCACATGCATGTACACTGCTCACACTGCTCACTAGTGGAAAAGTTATGGCATGAGGTCATGCAAGGTGAGGTTGTAGGGGGAAGGGAAATCCTTTAAAGAGAGTTATTTTCTCTCTGAATTTCCCTTGTCTTTTTGAAACTCAGGAGCATTGCTGTGGTGTCACCAGGGCTTTAAGTAGGAGCTTTTTCAATATTATATACAAGCCATAATTGCTGCTTCTTTATCTTATGCAAGTAACAAACATTCACAAACCCAATAGTTCTGACTTGTTGTAGGTATGATATTAGTTGTTGTATCATATCTGGATGCAAGGACAGAAACAGCAAACTACAAGTCGGGCGGTACACTATGCTAAGCACAGATTTTTAGCTTAAGTGTTTTTAAGCCATGCCCTAATTGCATTGGCCACGCCCCGTTGAGACCTCCCCCAGTTTTTTCATCCCACTTAAAGCCCTGAGTATACCTGTGAGTGCGAGCTGAGAGTTCCCTGTAGGAAAGGAGTAGGTTAATGAGCGTGAGCATATCCTGTAGGAAAGGACAAACTGCATGTGCTACTGCTGCGTACAGGATATTGAGCATGGGCAGTAAATATGTTGTGGGAGAAACCACAACAAGCTGACATGGGAAACATCACTTTGTTAAATCTGCGCATATAAACAGCGCAGGACGTTATAAACAAAAGAGGGGAGAAAGTGGCGTAATGGCCAGAGCTACCATAGTTGGAACCGGATTCGAGCCTCGGCAACATCCTGCGTTTTTGGGCAAATCACTTCATCTCCCTGCGCCTACCAATAAAATAACGAGTTTGCGCTATAAAAACAGCAAACATAAATAAACAGACGGTCAGCAACACGCCCACACCCTTGTAAACCTGGCACCCACGCTTTGAGTGAAAGGACACATCCAGGGCTCTGTGCCACACCCACAGGCGTGTAACAGATTTGTAAATCACACAAGAACCAATGGAGCACAGGAGGAGCCAGGCCCAGTCACAAACGTAATAGACGGAAGTGACACGCCCCCAGCCGAGAAAATACAAGCTGAGCACACCTACCCCTCACAATATACAAGATACAGAACTCGGAGGTGCCTACAGGTCCCTGGACAGGAATCACACCCGGGATCTTCAACACCCCAACAGGTGAACACAGGCACACACAGATCTACAGGGGGCGACACCCCTGCTCGGGTGTCACGCCCACAAACAGACACGTATCCTTAAAGAGGCGCCCGACCGCTGTGTATTGGAAGCGTTATCTCGTCATTTTGGGCATTTCTATGTCTTGGGCGGGTTTTCGTGGTTGTCTGAAAGGTGAATTGTTTGGAATGGATTTCTCATGTCCCATTACAAGTTCCTACGCTAGTACTGCTTCTGCGTGTCCAGGCGGGTAGGACAGACCTTCCGGTGACCGTAAAGGCATCAGGGCGTGCGCGTGAGGCACAGCAGTGCCCGCTTCCAGGCGCTGAAGCCTGCTTTCCCTCTGGCCATGAGACGCCCCTGGCCCTCTTCCTAACCTGCACTTTAATCAGAATAATAAAGCAAGCGAAAGTGAAACTGCATGCTGGCTAGCGGGGGAAGGGGGACAGGAGATGTGCACGCCGCGTGGCTGTAAGCGCGTACACAGGCTCCAATCCGCCAAAAGCCTGCGCGTGCCCATCTCCTGTCCCACTTCCGAGGCAAGTCAGCAACAATAGATCTCGCTGGCGACAGCAGCGCTTCGCGCTGCGTTCGCCAGGCGAGACTTAAAAAATGCAGGAGGAAGGCAAAAAGTTTAGAGATGACCCTGCAAAAAGGGCCAAGTCCAACACTAAAAATATTCAAGGATTTGCATAACTTCTTGATCTCTGGGTCTTCCTTTTGGTCAAAATGAAGACTGAAGTCCCTGAGGACCATGCATTGACTAAATCTAGTAGCAATGGGTGCTATGGCATGGCCAATAGACTCTAGGAAGTGACCTGACGGCCCTGGCGGTCTATATATAATCACCCCGGCAACTGACTGGTGGGCAGAGATAGACAAATGGAATCCTAAGCCTTCCGCTCCCTCCAAGTCAGTAATAGGTATAGTCGAGCAAGGGAGAGAGTTCTTGTATATAATAGCTAACCCCCCACCTCTATTACCTATTCTTTCTTTCCTGATTATCATATAATCGGGGGGTATAGCATTAGCGAGAGTAGGTTTTGATCCTTCGTGGAGCCAGGATTCAGTGATAAACAAAACATCCGGCTTGGCTTCCACACGGAGATCATAAAGTTGAAATTCATGTTTCCTCATAGACCTGGCATTAATAAGAATAGCTTTAAGATTTTCCCCGGTCACATTACTCAAAGGAGTTTGTGGCCCGAGGATATAGTCATTTCCCCCAGAGACCCATCCCTTACCACCTTTAGGGACTGCCTTCCAATTGCAAAGGTTACAAAGCAGTTGGTCAGGGTCAGCAGATGATTTTGTTAATGTGCAGCACATTGCCTGACTGCCAATCGTCATAAGGCTATCTCTACTGTATTTCAGCCTTGGAATGCTCTTACCTCCATTACTTCCAGGAAAAAAGAGCAGCATTCCCGGCGCTGAGCGCCTTCGGGACACTGACGGGCGCAGACGGGCTTGCCTTTGGCGCGCCCGCTGCGCACTAGGGCAGCGTCCCTTTTTAAGCCCTCCAGAGCAACTAGACCGCCCCACAGGAAGAAAAATGGCGGCTCGGGAGAGTCGTCAGAAACAGTCTGCCCCCAGTTCAAGCCCCGCCAGCCACCAAATGCCAACCCACATAAGAAATAAAGCAGCTAATCCAACAACTTTAAAAGCAGAATGTACCAAAACGATTTCAATTTTAAAAACAAGTGTGCAAAAAGAGCAAAATGCTGAGAGCAGGAGCAGGAAAGCAGAGTCTGCTCTAGTCAAGGGTCGAGCGCGCGCCATGATCATATCAAGAACCCTGACTTTGAGTAGATATCTGCCTAACTGTCCTGTCCAAATTACCTGGTACCTAGATGCCAGAGCAGTATCCCTGAGCTACAGTAGTTGTGCCCCCTGACACTGCTCGACTGAAAAGAGGTGTGATCATGCAATTTGGGCCAATCCAGAGTTTAAATACATATAATCATTCGAGCATGCCCCCAAACTCTTGCATTGGCTAGAGGAACTACCAATGAACATAGAATCTTCAACCTGCTGCAGCTGGCATTATGGTCCAAGAGCTATACAGTACCAAAGTCTCTGGAGTGGATTCCCGAATCCCAATAGTGAGACAGGCATATCCCCTTCAGCTACCACTCTCAGGAGGCTAACCCAGTACCCCAGCATCCAGTGGGCACTGGAATTTCTCGGACCTTAGAAGCTGAGATGTCCATGCTTGGAGCCTCCAGTGAGGCCCAGCCGCCAGTGATGGTACCTGGCGACTACAATATTTGGACCGCAATCTGCGAGAAATGGGAAAATGTGACTTTTATTCAAAAGTTATTTGACTTCATTTGATATGGGCTTATTTATTCAAAACAGTTAAAACAAGCAAATATTTATGGAAGGGGATTGGTGGTGAGTCACAAGGTGTAACCTCAGACTTTCATTCCTGTAGCTTCTACCCCTAATGCCCTAGGGCTGCAACACAGACTGTGCATATCGTACGGGGAGTGATTCAGTTGTGGACTATGAAGGCTGAAATCAATATGCAGTACATCAAACATTGGTGCCTCCAAGACCATCAGTCTAATCTTTCTTTAAAAGAAGAAACCAAAGTATTGTTGCTTCTGATGTCTGTGATTTGACCTGTTGTCGTTTGATTTTTCAGCATGGATGTACACTCAGGTATATCACGCCAATGTATATTGTTTCTTGTAATTCTGAATAGAAGGAGTCAATAGTCCTCTTTCTTAAATTATAGCATTTTTCATTACTTTTTTATATAAAAAAACTTTTTCAGGAAAACATTTTATACAGTTACAAACACAATGACAAGGGACAAGACTTATACAAACCAAAAATTACATGACATCACTTCTTGAGTATATGCTAAAATTAATCCAAAAGCATACAACAAAACACATGAGATTACATATCTAGTGTCCTACATTGTCGTATTGGTGAGACTTTTGCCACTTTAGTCCTCTTATCTGTAGTACTAGACAGTACAACTTGGCCCTAATGTGGTGGGGTCAGAGCTTAAGTTAGTGACAGGATGAGATCCCAAATTCAATCTCCCATACTGCACAACTTTGTGCGCAAAATGAATGGTAGCTCTTGGCCCCGTTTGTAATTGCGCCAGCGAGTTTCGACCTTCGGATTGGACCTGTGGTGTGTTTTGGGAAAAGTCTTCTACAGGGCTGTGCACTTTGTGGACACATTGGGTCAGCTGGTTCCTACATTCTTTTTGTAAGCGTCTATCGGGTTTCTTGTTGCAGACTCCAGTTTTAACATGAGGTCCTACGTGTGGGTGGACCTTGGAGTGTATTTAGTGGACACCATCCAACTGTTTTGTTCTGGGGTACTGCTTGTGTCAGGATGCTGACCGCCTCCTCGGGGGGGGGGGGTCTATTTTTGCCGGGCAGTTCCTTACCACCACAAACTTCCTCTGTGGTCTCTCGAGTGTCCCATGTTCTGGGGGGCACTCCACAGTGTAACTGTATACAATATTTTCTTGAAAACGTTTTCTATTATAAAAAAGCAATGAAAAATGTTATAATTTAAGAAAGAGGAAAATTGACTCATTTTTTTCAGAATTACAAGAAACAATATACATCGGTGTGATATACCTGAGTGTACATCCTTGCTGAAAAATCAGAGAACAACAGGTGAAATCACAGACATCAGAAGGAACAATACTTTGGCTTCTTCTTTTATAGAAAGATTAGATTGATGGTCTTGGAGGCACCCTTCTTTGATTCGCAACACAGACTAGCTCTCTGGGAAGCTCTGCAGATATCTGTGGTGCTAATACTTAGACAATAACAATGACCCACTGTTTACAATGGTAAGCGTTCAGCCAAAATAAAGCCTGAACATGACCACGAGGTGGTCCACAAACCACCGAACAGTTCTCCTTCTAAAACTATATTCTTGAACATCTCTTGAAATGTTTGGGATAGAAATCTGAGGTCACTGCTTTTCTTGTTCATGTCTACTGTACTGTCATGTTATCTGTTTATTAAAGTGGTTTTCATAATAGTTATTATTAATAATATGTATTGCATATATAATAATTGTCCTTTGTTGTCCCTAGTTCATTCCATGAGCCAAGACTTGGCAAACTACAGAGGAGATTCAAGGAGCATTTGAAGCCCCAGCTTCCTTTCTGAGGCTGGGCTTCCAGCATCCTGGCCTCTAGGGAATTATGCAGTTTCACCTTTGGTATTTCTAGGTTGTCTATGCACGTTCAGTATCTGGAGGAAAGAAACAACAACAACTCTCAACTGGTATCATTCGACAAAGACAAATAATTTGCATGTAAAAAACATTACAGAAGAGATAAGGAAGACTCAAGAAGAGAATGATTTGAGAAAAAACATACTGTATTAAATTGGAAAAATTACTTACATAAGGACATGTATAAATTTAAATAATCCAAGAAAAAAATAAAGCAGTAATAACAGCACTGTACGTAAAATAATTTATACATCAATTTAAAGAACCATAAATTGATGTATAAATTATTTTATAATGTCGAAAATTGAATTCAGAACCCTGTAATTATTGTTCCATTATTCACTTTCACTTCACGTTGCGCCGTCCCTTGCTGATCTCACCTTGTCACTTGCGTCGCCGTCTTCGTGTCACATACACTTTAAGCACCGAGTACAAGTCCGGGTTGTCTTTATGGTATATTAATTTTACGTACAGTGCTGTTATTACTGCTTTATTTTTTTCTTGGATTATTTAAATTTATACATGTCCTTATGTAAGTAATTTTTCCAATTTAATACAGTATGTTTTTTCTCAAATCATTCTCTTCTTGAGTCTTCCTTATCTCTTCTGTAATGTTTTTTACATGCGAATTATTTGTCTTTGACTAATGATACCAGTTGAGAGTTGTTGTTGTTTCTTACATTATTACCCTATCTCAACGAGGTTTACGGGTTACACTCCTGTTGTTTTTTCCCAGTATCTGGAAAGGCATGGTATTGGAGCTAGAGGTAGAAACTAAGCCCAGATATCTGTAAATTCAAGATAGCATCTCAACTTCATCAGTTGAAACCCTTAAAAGAGCAACATTGATTCAACTGTGGCAATTTGTAGAATCTCTGCTGAGGGCAATGATCATTTATGCACTGAAGGAGAAGTGTAAAATCTGGCCACAGAAGGTAGAAGACAACGAAGCAGCACTGCTCAAATACCTGAGAGATTATCAAGCTGAGGAGAGAAAACCACTGTCCCTAGCAATGCTAACCTCCACGTCCCAGCCCACATTGCCAGCACTGTATGTCCCTTTTTGTAGAGGCAAAACCCCCAGCAGTCAATGGAATCAAAATGGTTATGCTCAAACTAATCAATGTAGAGATATAAAGAGCAATTCAGAGACACAAGTTCAAGATGGTACTGGCTTAGTAGGAGAAAGAGGGGCTTCCATCATAGCATTAAAGTAGATGGATTTGGAGGCTGTCAAGGCAGTCCCAAAATGGAAAGATCTAATGCCCACCATGGATTCACATACCTGATGGGCTACTATAAAGATAGTCTGTATTCAGGGATGTACAGATAGTCCTTCCTTAATTTGCATGTACATGAGCATCGCACAAGCTGAATGGTGAAAAAAGTCAAGGGGTTTCCTTGGGCTATTGCCTCTCAGTGTCACTATAGTGATAATGGACTGACTTACATTCTAGTCAAAGGCAGAGTTTATAAGCATGACAGATACCATATTAAGGGGATTTGGACACAGTCTCACTTAGGATGGCTTTATGTATATAGACACCTACATACCCTTACATAGGACCAATAGTATTTGAAAGAAAAGCTGATGGGAAAAAGGTGAACCCTTGTAATGGTCTGTTTGATGTACTTTTAATAGACCAAGAGATCACATTCTGGGTGCTTGTACAGAGGAGCTTCAGCATCAGACTCCTAGATCGCTGACTCAAGAGAGTGACTTTTGCAGTTGATTGGAGGATAGCAAATGGTGTGAAACAGAAGAGGCATCACGGTGGACAGCCACACACACAGGAACATCACTTTACAATGCATATGCAGAATCCCTCAAAGCATTCTCTGATATTTTAGGAACTCAGGGAAAGAAACTAGAACCTGAGTATTAGTCACAGACCTGGAGCAAAGAAACAGCGCGTCACAATGCGGGTATTGTTGGGGTCAGACCTAGAAAAGAGAAAATTCCAAGTGCCTCGGATAGATGTTGGTTTGGCAGATGATTAATATCCTCTTTGAGGTTACAAAGAAAGTACTTTATAGACGAACTGAGGATTCCATGATGTCCATCTGACTAAGGGGTTTGAAGGCCTTGATGTACCGTAGGGCAGTTAATCCACATTATGTACATGGATGGGCTGAGTTTGATTGAACTGAGAGAGCTAGTATCCCCGAGGTAGAGTGTTTTTTTAATAGATCTTTGAAGATTGATGCACAAAAATGTTAAAGTAAAACTGTCACTGGTCATGGCATCAACCAGTACCATCTTTTCCAAGCGACCCACAAATGGATGACGCCACTGAGAACCTAACTCTAAGTAAACTTGTCTAATAATTAATTGAGTATTGCTGTGTGCTGTACAGACTTGATCTTAGGCTGGTCCCCTTAAGCTTTCCAAAGGGGCCAGAACCTCTTCAGAATAGGACAAGGGTGAAAATATTCAATGCATACCATCCAGGGAATCTGAAGAATTGTCTACATTACCAACTGAGGCATTAGCCAACATTTCAGTAGTATGTGACCACATGGATTCCCCTGACTGGCCAGTGTTCCTCAATGAGCGAGGTGCACTGAGACAGAGTTTTACCAAGAGCTGGGGTCGTGTCCTACTATGGAAGGACTGTGCATCCAAAACAAGAGAGTCTGAATAGGAAGAGGATAGATGCTTCTCAAAGTTCAGAAATAACAGGCTTTTGTGTAGAAGGCCTACCGCCTCTAAGCCCAGGCCTAGCCCAATGTTGCTTGTTCTGCAGTGGAACAGGGATTGTCTGCTGATCTTGGCACACAACTTACTTTTGATGGCATACTTTTGGAAGAAGAAGAGAGAAACTCTTCCCTTTAAATGGCACAGAATGGGCATACATTTCTTTTTTTAGACATGCCTGACTTGCCACCTGTATAAAAAGTCAGGTTGACAATGAAAGTTGTATATCCCTAGTTGGGATATACATTAAGAAGATGAGAAAGGACAATGTTTGTCCCCTGAACTTCAACCCCTTCAGCCAACATGCACATTCTAGTTATGGTGAACAATGCCACCAGCTACCTCAAAGCTGTGTCCCTCAATGGCATGACTACACAATGAGGACTGGGAGCCTGGTCTGTTCTATTGGTTCTCCCTCTCAATAGGTGAAACCAATATCCATGAAGGTGATGATGGACAAGCACTGTCTTATATAAACGTTCTCCTGCATGTTGTACTCCAAGAACAATGTGCTTTATAAAGATGTTCCAAGGACAAGTGGCATTGACTACACAGCAGAGACTGGGTTTCCTGTGTGTGGAAATTCAGAAAAGCCTGTCTATTCCTTGCCTCTTTGAAGCTCCATCCTAAAGAGTGTGATTTCCAGTGCCAGACAATGGACAGTGAATGGAGGTGGGGAGGCAAGAGGTTACTCTCATCCTGGCTGTCAGGGGGAGGGAGCAGTCATTTTCCAACTCTTGCCCAAGAATCTGTTTTGTCACTATTTTCCCTTTACTTTTCTAGATTCGCACTTTGTGAAGCTGTCAATGTTATATTTTTAAATGCACAACATTATGAATCCTTTGCCTTCATGACTTTGCACATCTCATGTTTTAAAAGATGGTTTGAATTACCTCTGTTTATGTGTTGCTTGCAGAGACTTCACTGCGGCTGTGTAGGTTAAAGTTCACTTCATTTCCAGATTGAAAGGCTCACAGAA
The DNA here is from genome assembly GCF_964204655.1 of Triturus cristatus. Classification (NCBI taxonomy): domain Eukaryota; kingdom Metazoa; phylum Chordata; class Amphibia; order Caudata; family Salamandridae; genus Triturus; species Triturus cristatus. The sequence goes on along the minus strand of NC_140592.1, from coordinate 1,001,712,251 downwards.
AGCATATTTTCTGGAACACCTTCGAGCTGACCAGTAGGTCAGGTTTCTGGAACCACTGTTCTTGATACCAGGAGTCCTGTTCCAGTTCACAAACTGGTCATCAGAGAAGACCATAATGTGAGAACCTCCAATGTAAAGTTTGATCGCATTTTGAGGAAGATCTGCAGATTGTACAAAGGAGACTGTCTCCTGGTGTGGAGAGGGGATGCATCATGCCCGCGAGGAGCAAGTTGTAGGGACGAATGATCACAATGATTTGTACCAGATGTTGCATCCAGTTTTTCTCTGTTTCGTTTAAAAGTTTACCTATTGTATTTAGCATGACTGTGGCCAGTAATCCCACAGGCGACTTTGCTGTTCTTTTTTAAAAAATCTAATTTTATGATGGGCTTGTTTTGGTTCTTGGAGGTTCTGAACTATGATCACAAATTAGGTCCTCTCTGTGGTATCCCTCTTTGTGAGGGACATCACTAAGAGGGAAATTTCAAACAAAACCAGTACGAACTAGCGAAAAGCTGTTCTTATCTTTGTTTGTTAAACTTTGTGCTGTTTCTATTTAGGAACGAAAAGTATAAGAAGCACAAAATAACAGGGAGCAAGGAAAGATGTGAAAAACAGTCTCAGGTCTGAGCAATCGATACTTCCGTCACCCTGGAAGCAAAGGGCCATATTTGGAATGAAGTAACACCGTGTCACAAGCCATTTGGCTGTGCCGTGCTGTATTACTTCAGAAGCAAAGGGATATTTAATATTTACAACAATATGACGTATCCCTGAACTCTCCCCTGCACTGGCACACAATTGGCTGCCATGCGCCAATGCAGGCACCCTTGCACCAATGTAAAAGGGTATCTACATGGGGGGGATGATTGTTTTAGTGCAGGAGGTGAAATTATCTTTCTATGTGTGCAGCATAATGCAGCATGCATAAACAGAGGAAAAAACGAGGAGAAATAAAAGTATTTCTCCTCGGTGCTCCTCTTAGGATTCTGACGCATTCCCATGGTTACAAAATGTTGAAAATCCGGGAATGCGGCAGAATCCATGGGTGTTGCGGGGGACCTCCCACAGCAACACCCATGGAACACCTCTTTCACGCAAAGTGCTGCGTGAAAAGGGGCTGAATTTACTAGGATACAAAAAGCATCGGTGACACAAGAGGCTTATCAATATGCCCCATAGTTTTTATCCCATGTAGCAAACAATGGACTCCCACCTTGCATGGTTTCAGAAACCCAGAGCTATCCGTGGTCCTGAAACCCCAGAGGGGGATGTATGACGTTACAATGCATACTTTTACAACACATGCACTTACAACGCAATTTTTACAACGCAACATCCACTACAACGCATTCCATTACATCGCATGACACTACAACGCATTTTAAAAAACTACCTTTACAACGCATTCCATGACATCGCATACTACCTTTACAACGCATACCATTACAACGCATAATGTTACATTGCATTTAAGGTAAGTATTGGATAGTATAGGGGTAAAAATTACTATTCTTACTCCAGGGGGTGCAACAGTAGGGTAAGTGTTGGATAGTATAGGGGTAAAAATTACTATTCTTACTCCAGGGGGTGCAACAGTAGGGTAAGTGTTGGATAGTATAGGGGTAAAAATTACTATTCTAACTCCAGGGGGTGCAACAGTAGGGTAAGTGTTGGATAGTATAGGGGTAAAAATTACTATTCTAACTCCAGGGGGTGCAACAGTAGGGTAAGTGTTGGATAGTATAGGGGTAAAAATTACTATTCTAACTCCAGGGGGTGCAACAGTAGGGTAAGTGTTGGATAGTATAGGGGTAAAAATTACTATTATAACTCCAGGGGGTGCAACAGTAGGGTAAGTGTTGGATAGTGTAGGGGTTAAAAATTAATATTCTAACTCCAGGGGGTGCAACAGTAGGATAAGTGTTGGATAGTATAGGGGTAAAAATTACTATTCTAACTCCAGGGTGTGCAACAGTAGGGTAAGTGTTGGATAGTGTAGGGGTTAAAAATTAATATTCTAACTCCAATGGTATGCATTGCAATGGTATGCGTTGTAATGCCTGCATTGTAGTGACATGCGATGTAGTGTCTGCGTTGTAATGGTATGCGTTGTAATGGTATGCATTGTAGTGTCATGTGTTGTAAAGGATGTTCCGTTGTAATGCCTGCGTTGTAAGTGTAGTGCGATGTAATAGTTGCGTTGTAAAGGTTGTTTCCCCCAGAGGGTAACACTGTTGCATTCTATGCCTTGAGAGTTAAATCTTGAGAATGAACTGTGACAGTGGAACCCTCAATATAAACTCACTAAAGCAACACAACGTTCCACAGCACTCGTTTTCTTCATCTCATAATCTGACTCCGAACTAGAAGGCCTGGCCAACGATTGCCCTCCACTGACAGAGGTTGTCATGAGGTGTCTATTGCATTGGGGTCAGTTGAGGAGCAGTCCCCTTGGGTGGATTTAGAGCTGTGACTGGGGTTGCCACCACCTTCTTTAGTTCTAATGCTTGCCCCTTCAGGCCTTAGCTAGCTTCTCCTAGGCTAACACACTAATAATTTCTGTACTCTAACATTGTGTCCCGATCTACAACTTTCACAAACTTTCTCTGCATTTGCTGTGCCTCAAACTCCCTCTCAGCTTCCCCAATTTCAGACTGTTTCTTATTGAGTTTAATTTCAACAAACTGGAATATAGTTCCAGGGATGTTGGGCTATTAACCCCTTCCCCGCTCATGACGGAACCGCTCCGTCATGAGCCACGGTTGCCGTGTACTCATGACGGAGCGGTTCCGTCATGCCACGACCGTTGGCGGCCGCGCCGCCCACGCGGCGCTGTTTCCCCGCCTGTGCGGGGGGACAACGCAACTGGGCGGAGTCATGACGGAACCGCTCCGTCATGAGCACAGCTCAACCGTGGCTCATGACGGAGTGGCTCCGTCATGAGCACAGCGCCACCGCGCTGCCCCCCCGCACCCCCCCAGCGCTGCGGCGGAATTCCCGCCACAGAGAAAGGGTTAATGTAGTGTACAGTACTGAGAAAAAAATGGGTTGTCTTAGTGAGTTTAGCCGAGAGTTGATTTTGCCTACCAGGGCCGGACAGGCCATAACGGGCACCGGCGTTTCCTCGGTAGGCTGTTAGGGTGGGGGCCGGTTTTGGGCCCCTAGGGGGGCCATTTTTGTTGCCGGGGGTCGGCAATATCGGTCCCCGGTATCAAAATCGGCCGAAACCGGCCCTTGCAAACTGCTCGGCTGCACTCCCCCTCACCCCAGGGGGATGGTGGCTGAGCAGTTTGCCAGGGTCGGTTTCTGTTCCCAGTCCGGCCCTGCTGCCTACAAAGTTAATAACACAGGTTTTTTAAGTGGGCCGGGTCCTGCCGTTGCTCAGCACCGGCAGTTCTGAAAACCAGGTGCTGAGACAGATCCCAAACGGGCTTTCCATGTTTTGCCCTCACCTTCTGAGTGTAAAAAAACTAATTTAGCAGCAGTACCACGCCTCACCGGCCTTTGTTGAGACTTCAAAGAGAGTCCCTATAGTTATTTCACAGGCTCGTCATTTCAGAATTGAAGCATTTTCAATATTACATACAACAGCATTAGTTTTGCTTTTGTTACTTAACTAATGCGACAACCAGTGACAAAGCCAATAGTCCTGGTTGGTTTTAGGTGTAATGTCAGCTGTTGTATCATATATCTGGATGCGGGAACAGAAAAGGCAGCAAAATATCTGCCAGGCCCAGATTTCTAGGGTGCTTGTTTAAGCCATGCTCCTTATCACATAGGCCACGCCCCTTTAAAGTGCTGATTAAAGAGGCCAACCACAACGAGCGCCATATTGTCCTGCAGCCCCCACACACCCCTTTCCTCTGGAGTCGGGACCCTTGTAAATTCACCGAACAGTATCAGCCACTGACTTAGCATGGCACGTGCATGATTTAGCATGGCTCGGCCATGACGCAGCGGTGATGGAGTGACGCCGATGCACATCAGCTTTAACAACGCAGGTGGTCTGGGGTGAGTGGAACGTCTGGAGGCTGTACTGCGAAGCAGCTTAAATTTCTCACCAACCCCGCACAAGAAAGCGAAGCTCCGGGTAGAGTCAATGCCCGTGCCCATCCTCCCGCTATGTCAGGTCAGCGAATGCGCGTGCAGGCTGGAGCCAGATTGCAATGGCGTTTTCGGCAAAGCGCTCTTTTTACTAAACAGTATCTGATTCTGGACGCGACTCCAGAAAGGTTTGATATTAGATACCCCAGATTCGGCCAATACGAGTTTATCTCTGACCCTCAAATCCGTTCCCAATTAATCTGCCAAACAAAGGCTACGAAGGGACAGATTTACCGTCCAGCTTGATAACGGGAAACAGATGCGGTCAAGGGATTAGCTTGTTGGCTCTGTGACGAGGCGATCCTTGTTCTAATCCCAGCTTCCCCTTTTGATAAAAAAAAATGCGTGATCCTCAGCAAATTGCGTCTTCCCATTGTGTCCCGTTTCCTATATATTTTTGGAGAGGAACACTTGTAAATGGAGTATTGCTTAAGAACCGCTTCACTTACAGGCCGCCTGCTCCCAATGTAATTTGGGGGGCATCAAATTGGCAGTTGCCCTTAAAATCTACAACATTTATTCAGAGAAATCCCATGACATGCGTGGCAGCTTCGGCACGTTTTAACCAACAACTGTGCTGAGATTTTTGAGTTTATGATGTTAAACCTGAAACTATATTTTACAGATGGCAAAGTACCGCTGCCTAAAACGCCAAGAGTGAGTGAAAGCGACACGCATGCCATGGGCCACTTGACAGCTGTGTAATGACTGATCCACTAGTGATTACGTAGAAAGTGACCTGTGAGTTATTCGTGTACGCGCCCTGGTTACAGGGCAGAAAGACCAACGGGCCCTCTTACAATAAAGGTGAGAATTAGGTCTAAAATTACAAGCCACGTGATCATGTCTGGAACTGGGATAATATTTGATTTCCCGCAGAGAGATTTGTACGTCGCTGTCAGCCTCCTTCGTGTAATGCGTCACACCTTGGGTCAGGATGTTTAGCCTAAGTGTTTAGAACGCTGAGACGAGAAAACTAAAACTCCCCGGATGCAAAGAATGCAAATCCAGGATAGGCTGACAGAATATAGGTCCCATCTCCGGCCTGAGAGTCAAGTTTGGGGCGTGGGGGTTGTTGCTTAACATTGATGAAGGAAATGCAGTTAATTCGTTTTGTTTCTTCCTGAAACTGATGAGAGATGGCCCTGGGCCACAACTAACAGGGTGTATAGTGAACTTTACCCGCGAAAGGATGAGAATCCCAGACCAGGAAATAAATCTGAATTCAAAGAATTCTTTAAAAAGCAATAGCCCACCCACCCAACGCGCACGCAGAATGACGTACGCACACGCACGTACACCAGTCGCTGCCGAAGTTACTTGCGCTGAGTAGCTGCAGAAACTTGAGCGTTCCGAGGGTGAAAGCTCATTGGGCGACAGGGTTACGTCATATTGAAACCCAGGAATGGGTTCGTGTTCATATTCTTACTGAGGCGCAGACCGGCTAGTGATCGGGCACCCATATCTCATTACCTGGCCCCCCTTTGCTGATCCTGACTGTCCTGGATACCCACTGCTAGCTAAGGCGATGACAGGCTCTTAGAGCAGTTCTACAGTCATTTAGTATTCTATTTCTGTGCCATTTATTTGCCCCTTCCATGGCCTGTTCTCTGCTCACCATGTGTGCCCCGTTTACTCCTGTATCCATCCACTCCTTAATGGAAGAGCCTCCGTTTTCCTCTGCATCTGAGGGAGATCTGTATGATCTGTACGTCCCTCTGGCCTCATCCTATTCTTTACTTTTTGAGGTGAATCCACCTCTCACATGAGAAAGGTGCAGAAAGTACGCTAAATCCCACCCATCCCAAGGGTGCTACAAGGTTGCTTTCCCTAGGTAACTTCCTCTTTCATTTTCTTGCCTCATGACTGAGGCTGGCACAGAAAGGTGACCCTTGCCAGGCTTGGGTTAGGATAAATCGCTCCTGAGGGTCATTCCGTGCAGGTCACATGAGTGCATAGGGGGCACAATGCACTTAGGAGATTCTTGAGCACTGGAAGGAATGTGACTGATCTATGGTCGTGCTGTGCAAGAGATTAGCTGTTGGCAAAGGACCAGGGTGGTTACCTGATTGGAAGCAGGAGAGCCGGACCTTTTGTCATCTGTCAGGACACCTCCACCACTGGAACTAACTTACACATTCCATGACGAATGTCACAAACTGGATGAAGACCAACTGCCTGAAGCTCAAAATGGACAAAACAAAGTGCTAATTTTTGGTAACAACACCTCCACGTGTGACGACACCTGGCGGTTCACTGAACTCGGACCCACACCCTCAACGACAGACCATAACTGCAACCTCGGCATCACCCTGGACACCAAACTCACCATAAAATGCCAGCTCCACGCTGTCTGATCCTCCTGCTTCCACACCCTCCACATGCTGTGAAAGATCTTCAGATGGATCCCTACCAGCACCAGGAAAACCGTCACCCAAGCTCTTGTCACCCGCTGCCTGGGCTACGGAAATGCACTCTACACTGGAATCACTACCCAACTCCTGAAGGGACTCCAGATGATACAGAACTCAGTGGGCAGACTTCTTCTTGACCTCCCCAAGCGAATCCACATCACCCCCACCTCAGGAACCTTCATTGGCTCACCGCCCAGAGAAGGTGTCAATTCAAGATACGGACACATGCCTACAAAGCCCTCCAGGACCAAGGACCAGCAGACATCAACCACCACCTGAACTTCCACTGATCTTCAAGACACCTGGTTCTGTCTCCTGCTTCCTCGCACACACTCCCCGCATCCGCCAAAGCCATAGTGAAGGCCATTCCTTCACCTACCTCACTGCCGAAGCTTGGAATGACCTTCCCCTACGAACACTACCATCTCTCACTGACTTCAGAAAGGGACTCAAGACCTGGCTTTTTGACTGATCCCAGTGGGTGAGTAACCACGCTTTATAAATATTGATTGATTGATTGATTGATTGATTGATTGATTGATTGATAAGACAGAACGCTCCAGTAAGTATCTCTCTACAGGACAAGGTTCACATTTTGTTAGACTGATATTATAGGCAATGGTTTAAGATGGGTAAACATACTATCTACAGGAAATATATGAATCCCTTTTCTCTTCCTCCTTCATGTTAGTTAGCTCACCCTCCCTCTAAAAGAAGCAGAAATGAGAAGATGTATCCTGTTCTAGAAAGATCTTTTAAAGGAACTGTATTGAAGATTGTAAAGGTGCCAACAGTCTCCTCCTTCAGCTGTTTGGTATTCTAGCTTCTACCTCTTCAAGGTACATTTTGAGGAAGGAGTGGTGGGGGTGTCCCCTCAGACAAAAGGGGGAAATCTATTGATAAAGCACTTTTAACAGAGATTTTGAAAAAAATGAAGGCGAACTTGGTCTTTTCTGTGAAAGAGGCTCCCAGTACTTCAGCAGATCCAGTACTAAGATAATTCAATAAGGCTCCATACTGAGATCTGCCCATCCACGAACGTGTCTCTGATATTGTGTTCAGGGAATGGAAGTACCCAGATAAAATATACATCCCATGGTTTATGATGAATCTATACCCTTTGGAGCAGGTAGAAAAGACCATGCACGACTATTTAGCAGTGGATTCTGTTGTTGCCAGTTTGGTGGGGCATGCATCTATAGATGAGGAGAGTATTCTTAATTATCAGACTGATAAATGATAGATTCCACACTAGAATTCTTAGTCGGTATCGCTTCTAGCGATGCGTGCTGGGGTTTACGGTGCATATTTATCTCATTTTATTATATATGACTTCAACGACTTTTAGAGAGATATTCAACAGGGTGTTGAATGTGCTGCTCTGCTGGAAGCTATGCTAATTTTAATGTTAACTATATTTATAGAGTGCATGCTCATCCATGGCTTCTTGGCACTGACCAATTAAGAGCTGCGAGTGGTGCAATATGAAAAGGAGTAGTCAATGGTCAGCTAAGAACCACAGGCTTTTTAAAATAGTCATATGTTAAACACGTTCCTTGAAGGATCTCAAATCCAACTGAGGGTGGAGATCATAAGGCAAGGAGATCCGTTTTGCTGACGCTAACACAGAGAACGTTCGGTCCCCGTATTCAGCTGTACAAATATTGGGATCATTGCTATTTTTTGCAGAAGATGGCCTGAGTGTCCGTGAAGGTAGGTACCTAGAAAAACAACTTATTTGGATATAAAGCTATAGAGAAGCTGATTGAATTTCTCTGAGACATCTCATTTGATATGGTACAGGCTGCTGCTCTAGCGGAGGGAGCGACTACAGGAGCTTGGAAAAATCTGTATCTGCGAAAATGGCATAAAAGGAAACCGACTTAAGAATTACTTTTTTAGAGGTGTTAAGCTATTTGGGGCAGGACTTGAAGAGAAACGTCATAAAATATTTAAGGAAAAGAAACAACCTCCTCCTTCTGTCAGTCTTCAGATGGCTCCTCAGCTTTTTCTTCATCTAAGTCATCAGTCCATCAACCGTCAAGAAGGTCAGACTAGCAACAACCAGGGCTTTAAGTGGGCCGGGTCTCACCGGGTCTGAACACCGGCAGTTTTTTAAAAGGGGACTCGAAACAGGTCTCTATCGGGCTCTGTTTTGTGCCCTGGCACAGGTGGTCCGTTTTTTCCCCGGACTGCAGTGACAGCACAGCAGGCACATCGATGTGCGCTGCTCACACTGCTCACTTCTCACTAGTGATGTCATGCCAGGTGAGCGTTGTAGGGGAAGGGAAATCCTTTAAAGAGAGACATTTTCTCTCTAGATTTTCCTTCTCTATTTGAAACTCAGGGGCAGCAACATTGTCGTGGTGTCACATGCAACTAACTATTGATAAAGCCAATAGTCCTGACTTCTTGTAGGTATGATGTCACTTGTTGTATCATATATCTAGATGCAATGACAGAAACAGCAAAATACCAGTCGGGCAACACAGTATCCTAAGCACATATTTTTAGCCTACGTGTATTTAAGCCACGCCTTTAATCACATTGGCCACGCCCCTTTGAGAGACCCTCCAGTTTTTTCATCCCACTTAAAGCCCTGGCAACAACAATCCTTTTCAAGAAAACACAAGGGGAAAGGATATAGGAATCAGGCAGAACAGAATAGGAGTTTATCTCCATCCAAGACACAGCGCTCCTCACTGTCAAGGAAATGGCAAAGATTTGCCTGCCAATAGGAAGAAGGATAATGCATGAAAAGAAGGCATTGGAAAGATCTGCCTTCGATTCCAGGGTGCTTTGATTCTCTTCCACAAGACTCTGGGACCATAATTATACATTTTCAAAGGAACAAAACAGAGAAAAACATGACTTTTATTGGGGCAGTGTTAAAAAACTGCGGCGTGCGAAATTCGCCTAATTTTTTTTCACCTAATAATGCAAAATGTCGGCAACATTATGTGTAATTCTGAATACTTACATGAAATGCCAAACCGTCATTCTGCAGTGTGTTTTAGTACAAAATGAGTCCTCTCAACACTGCAAAAAAAATAGACACTCCTCTCTACTGTTCCTAGGTGTTCAATGCAAAATGATACAGTCAATGTTATTTAATCATCACTTGAAATGGAGTAATGCCATTATTTCAGGAATTTCATTGTCATAATAACGTTATTTGAATCTCCGGGATCATAAAAGTGCAAACATACATAAAACCATAAAACCAGCACTGCATAATGACAATGATTATCATCAGAGAGCAAGGTCAATACTTAAATGAGAAATTAATTATCATAAAACCCGGATGCATAAACTAGCATGTTAAAAACATGATAGCGTTATACTAAGTGCAAATCTAAAGTGCAATTAGAGACCAAAAAGTGCAAGTGCTTAAAAAATGTCGGATTATGCAACAAATAATCAACAGGGAAGGGCAGAAGCATGGTGCCGACCGAGTCAGCGGTGGCCTACACAATGGTTTACAGAGTAGAAATCACAACCACAGTGGCAAACATAACAGTCATGCAGCTGCCATTGTAGCATTCTGGCGCACAGACTTGTTTATACCAATTGATTACTTCTCCCTCTCCCAACTACAAGTTGTGCAAAATAGCGTTAAAGTGCTGTGACAAATAACCAACACAACCCAAAATTCATTATTCACATAGTGATCAACAGATATGATATGTAAAAGAAGACATATAAATGATGAAAACCATGATCGGGGTTGCTCTCATCAGCCTATCACTTTCCCTTTTTTTGGAGAGTTCAGCACGTAACCCTTTCCTAGACGGCAGCACTTACTTCGCCAGATCCAAGCGAACATTAGGAATCTGTCGACTGAATAGACTAGCAATCTCCTTGTATCAGTACAGGGGATTCTATAGTCCTCCATATATCATCCGATGCCTTACTTCCTACAGTGAGGAAGTACCCACTTTGCTCTCTGATACCGATATGATGGGAAAAAAATAAGTTGTGTATTAATACTTCCGGGGCCGCTCCACAAGCAGGGCATTCTGTCCATCAATTGTTCTTTTTGCATAAATCACCCCCAGGTATGACTCGACCATTTATTACAGAATTTTTTCTTTGGCAGAGTCCTGTATCTACACTGATTACAAACGTTTGCATGCTGGAAGGGAAGTGATTTCATCTATGGTAGGCTTGTTGCGTGGAAATGGTTTTACATCAAGGAATTCCATTGACAAGGGGCCTCTACAGTCTATTATAGTTTGAGTTGTGGCAAATTCCCAATAGATTTCTTTTAATCTTGTTTGGAGATTAATAGCATCTCTTCTGGAGCAACCCAAAGATTCTGCAGCCCCAGCTTCCCCAGTAGCAGTCTAATGGAATTCAGCCACTGGATTGTACGGACATATACGGGAGACATGAGATCTTTAAGGCCCACTCGGTATGTGCTTAGTGCTGTTGCAGACCACAGATGATGCCAATGTGTCAGCAGTCTGCACTCCACTCTCTGGGAAAAGCATCTTTGTGCCAAGTCTAAATATAACAGAATCCAGAATTTCGTGCAACAAGCGTAATACGATATTCCTGAAATTATGCTGGCATCAATTAATTTTTGCCCAGGCTATTCAAACCCAAACTGGGAATGTTTTTTTCCGGAAGAAAGAGCAAAATGACTAAGGGCTGATCTGGTATCTCTATTATAAGCAGAGAAGGCTCCAGAACACATTTGGTTAAAGGTACAGGTACGTAGGCCTGCATATGTTTTCTTTGTACAATGGGCCTGACTGCATCTAAAACCCCTTCTAATTCTCCTTCTAAAACATTGAAAACCCTTATCCACTGATTGAGATCAGGGAAGTCCAGAAACTCCAGAAAAAACATCAGTTATAAAGGTGTCTGAGTTAAAAAAAAATCTCTCAAGAAGGGTTTCCGTTTACATCCTTCCTTTCCTGTAGTATTAACGGATGCCAGCAAGGCGGGTTGGGTAGCTACCTGTGTCCCCAAAATGGTTCAAGGCAAATGGTCAATCCTAGAGAGTCAGAGATCTTAAAACTGGAGTGATATCTCAGCCATTTACAGAGTACTGTTGCATTTTCAGAAAGTTTTATACAACCAGCATGTTCTGATCAAGACAAACAATACAGTGGCCATGTCTTATATAAACTTGGGTCGAGGAATGGCAATGAGATCTGGTCCTATCAATCTGGTTGGTCAACACATATTTTAGATGGAAAATAATACGCTGTCTCTAAAACGTATTCATATCAAGGGGAAAGAGAATGTAAAAGCTGATTGTCTCAGCAGGGTGTTCCCTTTATCTCAACATTTATCCCTCTCAAGTCAGGTGTTCTCCTAAATTTGTCATAAGTTTGCGAAGCCTTCATAAACCTGTTTGCCTCCCAAGAAGACACTCCACTTCTGAGGTTCTTCACTCATTTTCCTATACCAGGAACCTTGGGAGTGGACGCTCTATCTTTACCTTGACTTCCTAAGCTTCCCTATGCATTCCCATCCATTCCTCTTATCCTGGCAGGTACTTCTTAAAATTGAGATGAAGGTAGCTGAAGGGAGAATAGTTCTTCCATTCTGTCTACACCTCTCTTGGTTTCCTCTTCTGAAATCAATGGGGATGGTACCTCATAGGAGAATTCTGGTTTTACCTTTTCCTCTGCGTACAGTGGGGTGTCTTCCTTTGTCAGGGATTTCTCTATCGGTTTGGAAGTTGAGATGGTCAGGTTTATTAAAAGGGAGTACCTGAGTCTTCAGTGCCGATTTTACAGGGATCTAGACTTCCAGCGACACAAACATCCTACTCTAAGCATTGGGGAGTGTTTCAGCTAGGATGTAATTCTCTTTCCGCCACACCTCTTTCATGTGATAGTTCCTCTTTGCTCCAGTTTTTACTTGATGGTTTTCAGAAGAACATGATAGTGTCTATGTTAGAGCCCAATCATTTGCCATCAAAGTCTTTAGAGTACCTTTGGAAAGTTTTGGGAAGGATGGACATTTAGTAATGAGCTTCCTAATATGTTTTACAATTTCCAGACATTCTAATCGACCCTTGGATCCCCTTTGGGATCTGCCACTATTGTTAAAGGTCCCAGAAGGTCTTCCCTATGTATCCTTATCTTCAGTAGAGCTGGAGCATGTGACAACGAGTGTTTCAGTTTTGACAGCTATCACATCAGCTAGAAGGATTGAAGAATTGGGTGCACTTTTATGTACTCGTAGTTTCATTAGAATCATGGAGGATGGTGTAGTCTTAAAACCTCATCCTGTCTTTCTTCCTATCCAGGTCCCATTTGGGACTGAGAAAAGAGTAGGGGATGCTCCTACCTACTTTCTTTTCTTCTCCAGTCTCAGAAAAAGACAAAAACATACATTTTGTGTATGTGAAATTAGCTTTTTTCTGGTTACCCAATTGTTCCAAGATGTACAGGACATTTGAACATTTGTTGGTTACTTTCTGGAAAATCAAACCAAGGAACCAAAGCATCTAATATGACAGTAATTAGGTGGATTTGTTCAAGTGGCTGACTTGGCTTACCTCCAGTCCCTTTCTACTGTGAGAGGTGGTTCACCTCAAAAATAATGCCAGGGCCGAGGACTTTCGGAACGAAGGATATTGAAGGGTGCTTGTAAGTAATCAGGAATTCTCTTCCGCCAACCCACCCAGCCTGCAGGGACAGAAAAAAGGCCTGGGCATCAATATAAAAGTTGCCTTCAATATAAAATCAGATATCTAAAACAAGTGACACACATTTGTCATATGGGGAAGTTTTGATTTGCTGCAGACACACTGTCTAGATGTTTGGCAAACTATGTGAGACTGTATGCAGGGCCGGACTGGCTGTAGTGGGCACCGGGCATTTCCCCAGTGGGTCGTAGGGGTGGGAGCCGTTTTTTTGGCCACGGGGTGCTTTTACAGCGGGCTGGTTTTGCAGCAGTGCTGCACCATCGGCTCCCAGTGAGAAAAGCAAGAGTGGTGCTCCGTGGCTAACCCCCACCCTCCCAGGGCCGGTCGAGCAGCAACCTGCCAGGGCTGGTTGCTGTTCCCAGTCAGGCTCTGACTGTATGTTTTTGTGTTTGCTGCAGGCAATGCTTGTAGTAATATCAGAGAAATCAACAATAAAAACCTGTCCACCAGACAATAAATCAGGCCAACAAACAACTGAAAAATTGGAAGGCAGCCTAGCTTGTCAGACCAGCCCTTCTAGCACAGCCATGTTGTCCTATCAGCCAGTTTGACCCTGCCCATCCTGCCTCCATCCCTGTGTTGAATACCCCTAGTCACAGTGGTTTCTCTTACATCAGCAGTTAGAGGAGAATCTGTATTGCCATGTACACACTATGGGTATGGAATTCTCTTTATTCCTCTGTGCATCCGTGGGTATGGAAGACACTTTATTCCTATGTGACCCTAAAGACCCTATAGATAAAATAGTTTCTTTAATCCCTTGTGTACCCCATGGATATTGAAGACTCTTCATTTTCCTGTGTGCCGTGTGGATATGGAATGTGGATATGGAGGGCTCTTCATTCCCCTGTTCATCCTGTAGGTGCTGAAGACGTTGTATTTGTTTGTGCACTCCATTGATTTGATAGTCTCTTTATTCCCCGGATCACTCCATGGATATTCCCCTGTGCTTCTTACGTAAATAGAAGACTCTTTATTCATTTGTCCATGGGCAGTCTGTCGATATGAAAGACTCTCTACTCATATATGCATCCTATGGATATGGAACACTCTTTATTCCTCTGTGCCCCCAATGAATATGGAAGACTCTTTGTTCCCTGATCCATCATATCAATGTGGAAGACTATTTGTTCTCTATTGTGCCCTATGGAGTTAGAAGATTTTTTATATCTCTGTATTCTGATGGATATCCACTGTTTATCCTGCTGGACACCCTGCTGATGTGGACAGGTCTATCTTCCGACATGCACCATAGTGGTATGGAAGACTCAAATTTCCCTTTGTGCATCCTATGGATATGGAAGATTTTCTATATCCCTGTGTATCTCCCATTTATAATCCTTTGCACCCTGTTGTTATGGAGAGCTCCATATTCTCCTGTGCCCCTGTGAATTGTCTCTTTAATGGCCTGTTCCACTGTGTACATGGAAGACTCTTTATTTCTCTCTGTGGATAGGGAAGTGTTAGACCTGTCAAGCTTAGAGTAGTCTTCCCCAAAAGGTTTTGTCTAACTCCTCCATGTTTGCTAATCTCTTTTTTTGTGGGCTTCAGGACGCTGTGCACTTTACCACTGCCAACCAGTGCTAAAGTGTGTGTGCTCACTCCCTAAAACAAAGTCACATTTACTTACACCTAACTGGTATATTTAATTTACTATTAAGTCCCAGGTAAAATGGTGCTACATGTACTCAGGGCCTGTAAATAAAATACTACTAGTGGGTCTGCAGCATTACTTGCGTTTGCCCCACTTAAGTAGCCAGCCAAACAAGTCTCAGGTCTTCATTTGCAGCCTGTGTGTGCAGTTTTAAACTGCCATATCAATCTGGCAAAATAAATCCCTTGCCAGCCCTAGACCTTCTTTTTCATTACATACGTCACCCCTAAGTAGCCCATAGGGCAGGTGCAGTGTATTTAAAAAGTTGGACATATACTTTTACATGTTCTGGTAGTGAAAAACTCTTAAATTAGTTTTTTCCCTACGGCAAGGCCTACCTTTCCCATAGGATAGCATTGGGTTACCTCATTACATTTAATAAATCATAACTTTAAATTTTGAGCAGGTAAGAATATTGGGTTTGGTGTCTAACGATTTGTATTTTCAACCCCTCTTTAATGGAAACCTCTGATTTTAAATCACAATTCTGAAAATTCTGCTTTTAGAAAGTTGTCATTTTCTAGCCCCAACCATTTGGTGCCAGCAGCCTGTATCCTGGGTCACATGACTAGGTGTAACTGGCAGGTGGTCCTTGTGTGTTGCTACCACAGACTGTGAGACAAAGGGGGGATAGGTGCTATCAGGATGGGCAATCTCAGACTTGATAAGGAGGAGGAGCTGTCACCTACCACATTTCACACTACAACGGCTGTGCCGCAGCACAATCACAAAGGGTTTCACACTAGTATTTTGTGCCCCCAGATAAGCTGAGGCCAGGGAAGGGAGGCAGGAAATTCCAACACCTCTGGGGGTGAAAACCTCCAGAACCTTTTCCTACTACAAGCCTGGCACCAAGTATAAATATTGGACCCTCAGACCCAAATCTTCAGTACACCTCTGAAGACTCAGAAGGACTGCTGTACTGCTGTGCTGCATGGAGGACTGCTACTCTGCTGCCTTGTTACTATACTGCTCAAATGAGAAGGACTGGACCTGTATCTTGAACCCAGGACCACCAGAGCGCTCCAAGTGCTAGTTGAGTGGCCTCCTGTTCAGAGCCTCAGAGACAGAAATGGCTTCAATCACCTTGATTGCAGCATCTGGACTCTGTCTGCTGTGAGCCTTGCACCCCAAGTAGTGCCTTCCCAGTCATGGACCTATGGAAGTGGGTCTGAAAGTGCTCTGACAGCCCAAATGTGGTCTTTCAGACCAGACTGCTGCTGCACGATGCATCCCTGATGCAGGACTTCGCATCGCTGTCCATTGCTCCTCAGAACTGCCAGTGCACAACACATTCCTGATGCAGGATTTTGCATCACAAGCCTTCGTTGACAGCATCCACGATGCAGGGCATTGCATTGCAAGCTCCGTCGATTGTTCATCTGAACTACCGCTGCATGACACATTTCCGATGAAGGACCTTGCATCACAGCCTGTAGCTTTTTCGGAACCACCGATGAGTAACACATCCTCAGTGCAGGATTTCATAAGGCTCTGCCACCAGGATTTAAGGTACTTTGTTCAGTGAGCCTAACTTGGTCCCTGTATCCAGCATACACTCCATCTTAGTTGGTCTGAACTTGTGACTGGTGCACATTGTGCTTCTAGGCACTATTTTTACCTGAATCTTTAAAATTGCATACTTTGGTTCTACTGATTAGATTTTTGTAATTTTAGTGTGAAATAATTGATAACGTTTTACTCTGTTTTTCTAAATTGGTGTGGGGTTTTATTGCGTTTTCACTTTATTGCTGTTTGAAGTGCTGCATAAATACTTTCCACATTGCCTCTAAGTTAAGCCTGACTGCTTTTGCAACAAGATACCAGAGGGTTGAACGCAGGTTAATTTGTGATTGCTTTTGTTTTACCCTGACAAGAATTGTAGTTGCTGCTTGAGGAGGGTTTCAAACCCCTCAACCAGTAACCCACTTTCCTACAGAAAGACTCTTTATTTCTCTGTATGTCCTATGGTAATCAAAAAATCTTTATTCCTCGGTGCACCTTACATATATGGAAGACTTTGTCTCTCTTTGCACCTTAAGGATATGGAAGCCCGTCAATTTCTCTGCACACCCTGTAGAATACTATTTATTCACAATAGATCTCCAGAGCCGACCCCCCCGCATATTATGAAATATGTTTTGTTTCATTTTCTTTCCTGTACCACCATCAATTGCCCTTACCCCTTAAGAAGGCCTTATGTTCCTCATGGCTCCTATGAAAAACCTTCAGTTTTGTATTTGCTTCTTATGTACAAACCCCTAATCCTCTCCATTCCCTTTGAGGAGACACTCTAGTCCCCTTGCCACTTTACAGAAGACTCTCTGTCCCAGAGAAAGACACATATTCACCTCAGTCCCCTTGTGGAAGATCCTTTACTCTCTTTTGTCTCCTTATAAAAGACCCTCTACTCATCTTTCTCTCAATGAAGACCTTTATTCCCTAGTTATCCTTGTGGGGTCCTGTTTATCCCCCTTTGTCCCTTTACAGAAGAACCAGAATTACTCTCTGTCCACCATAGCAGATCCTATATTCCTCTGTTCTCTGAGGCCCGTCCCTCTATTTTCCTTTCTCTTCTATAGCAGACCCCCCATTCCATTTTGGAAAACTCTCTATTTCCACTCTGTCCTGTTGTTGAAGACCCTCTTTTGCCATCTCTCCCCAGTGGAAAACTCTCTACTGTCCTCTACCCCTATGAATGACCCTCCTTAGCCCTTTGTCACCTTCTGAGAACCCTCTGTTTCCAATTATCTGCAAGTAAGTGCTCTAAAACAGGCTTCCTCTACTTCTTGACCTTTGGTTTCCACCTGCCCATTCATTGAAGCTTTCTCTCCCCTTATTGAAATAAAGTTAATTCTCCTGTGACCTCCATGCAGAAACAAAATATCCACTGCAATTCACTCTATTGAATACCCACTCTGCACTCCTCAGTTATAGACTCAGTTGCCCTGTGTCCAAACTCACTCTCCCCTCAATTGACTGTCATTTTTGCTCCTCTGACCCCCTATACTGAAGTACAGATGCTGTCCTCTGCTTCACATCGTATGGAAGATTTTCTATATGATCTGCCCCAAGGGGAGACCGTCTATTTCACCCTCAAATTAAAAGTGATCTCTTCTCCTCCACTCTCACAGGTACTTCCCACTGCCTCTCCCCATTGAAAGCCCTGTTTCTTCCTGTCACTCCCCACCCATTGCCATTGCAGACCCTTTATTCCCTCATGGATGATTCATCCCTTCCCATCTTGAAATACCCTGTGTAATCCTCTAATCCCCCAATCCACAACACAAAGAAAAAAAACAGTTGCATTTCCTCCACCTTAATGAAAATCTACTATTTCCATTGCCCTTAATTTGCAAGCTGATGTTCTCCTCTCGTACTCTTTCCTCAGTCTCCCTTCATTCTCTCCTATTCCTCTCAAGGAGGTCCATTCTTTCTCTTACCTGATTTCTCTCACTGGAGTGCCTCTGCTCTCCTCTAAGATCCTTTCAATGACGTCCCTTTATAGTCCACTAGCTCTCATACTAAAATCCATTCTCTATCTTATGTTTTCTTTCCCAGAGACCCTTTATTCTTTTTTGACGCACACTCATTAAAGAGCGTCAGTTCCTTCCCCTCCACCATCCTCCTCCTTGTATTCTACTATACCTTGCATCTCATGGTGGAGCATATCTTACTCTGGTGCTCAACTCCAGGAAGGCTCTTTCTCTCCTCTGCCTCATGTAAGACCCCCTACCGCCCCACTCCCAAAGAAGACCCTCTTTCTTCTTCACCCTAATTCGAAACACTTTTCCCCCCTGTATCTCTTTCTCTCCCTTATAAGTCCTTCTAGTCTCCTCTGATTCCTTCCTCCC
The DNA here is from genome assembly GCF_964204655.1 of Triturus cristatus. NCBI lineage: Eukaryota > Metazoa > Chordata > Amphibia > Caudata > Salamandridae > Triturus > Triturus cristatus. Next base: position 1,001,693,552 of record NC_140592.1, on the reverse strand, counting down.
CATCTGTGACTCCTTGCTCCTCCTGAAGACCTTTTTATTCTCCGATGCCTCTGCCCATCGACTCCCTTTTGTTCTCCCATTCCATCCCTACTCATGGAACAGCACCTATTAATCTTTGCCTCTCAACTTAATTATGTTCTTCTTCTTCTATTGAAGACATTTTTTTCTCCTGTGCCTATCCTTCTCCAATGAAAGTCCTTCTATTCCCATCAGTTTTTCTCCTCCGAAAAGACAGGACCTTAATTTTCCTCCCTCCCTCCCTTATTCTCTTCTGCCCATCCTGTGGTGACGCCTTCCATGGGGGGAGGGGGTTATTGCCCTCTACCCCACCAGTCACTCCTCCCTTCTCAATGAGATGTCTTTATTCTCTCACCGAAGGAAGACTGCCTACTGTCCTCACTCTCGCAGGGAGGAGCATTTATTCTGCTCTGTCTCCCAGCTCCTGGTAGACTACCTAGGGCATAATTTATAGTTTGGCATATGGGCACTCTGCCACAAATATGGCTGTGGTCCTGTCTGCCGAATTTGCAGCTCCCCTCTCTATTTAGAGTCAGGGAAAGTGCCATGTTTCCGATGGCAGAATCTACTCCGGCGCCACCAGTGGAACCCGTTGATCGACAGCCTGATATACAATGGGCCATCAAATAAAATACCTCACTATCCAAACTAATTAGCAGTACTTGAAATGGAAAAATAGAAGTGCAGGTACTCTGTTCCAGAGTACCTGCTTGTTTCTCAGAAGTGCTGGTACTCTCCGATTAAAAGTAGCACGTTTCTCTTGAGAAGTTCTGGTACTCTCTCTCTCAAAATAAACTCTGTCAAAATTTAAAAAAAAGTGCCGGTACTCCGTACCGGACAGTACCGGCCCATTTAAAGCACTGCTAATTAGAACAGACTTTCTGACATACTTTTTTCCTGTTTGGGAGCACCAGGGAAAGCCTAATGTTTTGAACAGAAAACCCTGGAAATTATCCCCATGTGCTTAGAGAACCCTCCCATTGTGTCAGGGGCATTTTTTGTTTTTTGTTTTTGAAGAACATAAAACGGTGCTGATCAGGCGCAGTAATCATGGTTTCCTGTTCAGCAGAGCTTCAGTGCCTTCCTCAGACCTGCCTTGACAGAGGCTCTTCTGAAGGCACCGGTGTCTCTGCCTGCCTGGCAGGGATCTAGAAGTGTGACAGTCGTTTTTTTTGCCAGGCCAGTGAAATACATCCTTATGCTGCCCTTGTGGAGCTGCCAACTGGCTGCCATACTCTAAATCAGGTCCTTTGTCACCTCTACCCACTTCACTGAGGGTCACCCAGGGCTTTAAATGGGCTGGGTCTCACCGGTGCTGAGCACCGGCAGTTATTTAAAGGGGTGCTCGAAACGGGTCCCTATCGGACTCTGTTTTTTGCACTGGCACAGGCGGTCTGGTTTTTTTCCGGACTGCAGTGACAGCAGGCACACCAATATGCGCGTTGCTCAAACTGCTCAGTTCTCACTAGTAGAGAAGTTACGGCATGACGTCATGCCAGGTGAGCGTTGTAGGGGATGGGGAATCTTTTAAAGAGAGTCATTTTCTCTCTGAGTTTCCCTTCTCTTTTTGTAACTCAGGAGCAGCAACATCATCGTGGTGTCCCCAGGGATTTAAGTGGAAGCTTTTCAATATTATATAAAAGCCATAGTTGCTGCTTATTTAACTTATGCAACTAACAACCATTGGCAAAGCCAAATGTCCTAACTTGCTGTAGGTATGTTACTTGTTGTATCATATATCTAGATGCAATGACAGATACAGCAAAATACAAGTTGGGTGGCACACTATGCTAAGCACAGATTTTTAGCTTACATGTTTTTAAGCCACACCCTTAATTACATTGACCAAGCCCATTTGAGAAACCCCACGGTTTTTTCATCCCACCTAAACCATGGGTTCACCATTGTCCTTCTCTCCATCTCTGCTCATGAAATGACATTATTACCTCTGCTTCACTTCTGACGCCTGCCTGCCTTATTACAAATCCTTTAATTTTCTCTTTCCTACTGACTAAATGCCCACAATTTTGTTTCCTGACCCCATGTGGTAGACCCTTCTACCCTCCATTCTCATTGCCCCCAAAACAAACAACATACATCCTCTCCCCGTCCTCTCGTTCCACCTCTCTCTCACTTAAATACTCTCTTGGAAACTCTTATTATCCCACCGAACTTGTGAGTTACACTAAACTTCAGCAAATGTAAAGACGGGGGGCGGTGGGTGTATGATACCCCCACGTTGCATCATGTGCCTACCGTCCCACTCCGATAGTTCTCAGTCTTTCGTCCTTTCCGCCCCTGCTCTTGTGCCTTTAATGGGCGGGCCCCGCGTGCTGGGGGCGGGGCCAGCCTGGGAGCGGGCGGTGGGGGCTGGCAGCGCTGGCAGTCTGTGCGTGAGAGCTCAGCCTGCACATCTCCTTGTCCTCCTGCCCGGGATCCAGCTGACCAGTGTGAGAGAGAGGGGGACCGGGAGTCTGCCTGCCCCCCTGCTCAGCACCCAGCCATCCCCCCACCACCTCTGGATACTGCACCCTCTCTGCCACCCCAAGGACACCCATTTCATCTACTGCGGGAGATCGTCGCTGGCAAGGTAAGACTTTCCAAATTGCTCCCTCCCCACACAGAAACTGCCCACTTAACCTGTGCACCCGGTTGCCCTTGGCAACACCTTGCGAGTGATGCCCCCTGCACGTGCCCCCAAGCTGCTGGCAAAGTTGCACTCTCCTAATGCTGCCCGAATTTACTGTACCTATTAACCTCTGACCTCCCACGCCCGACTGCCCTACCCGCCCCTCGAAGGCACCAATGCCAATGTCACTGCACCTGCTTTAAGATTGTTCATGCAACTTGGTGCCTCCCCCACTCCCCTTGGGGGAATTAGGCGCCCCGTGGTGGAGGGAGCATCGCCAAAGGGCGAAGCAGGCATGGCATCGGGGAGGTGGCGTGCCATGTGCCAGGCAGTAGCCTGCTGTGGATTGTCACGATTTTTCGTGGGGTCTTGAAGGATGGGCGGGGGCGAAGCTTAGGCACTGGTGCCAAATGAAGCGAGGCGGGATACTTTGAAAGTGAAAAGTGAATGACGTGCTGCTCGCGCGTGTGCCTGGCACATGCCCTTGGCGGCACTTGTATATTCACAGAAGTCAAGCGTTCATTGATGGGGGTGGGCAAGGCAGGGGTGAAGTATGCGGACTTGGATTTTCATTCTGTGCCTACTTTTTTTAACACCTCTTTTCGGCGATGCCGGCGTGGTCCGTCACGCGGCGTCCCAGCTCTCCCCACGCTCCATAAACGAACACTTCACTAAATATTTTGGCATGTGGGAAGTCTCCCAATCTTTCTAACATCACGAAAAGTTAAGGGGGAGGGACGAGAGGGCGGGGGAGCCTGCCGCTAAGAGTGAGCTATGGCGGGGGCGGCAGGGATGCCTCTGCCAGTTTGTCTTCCGTGCCCCAGCCCTCCACCTCCCGCTAACGCAGCCTCGTCGCCACCGTTGGTCCCTGAGCTAACATCGCCTCAGCTCCCGTTCCTATCGGAGCTGCCAGACTCTCGACGCTTGACCCTAGAGCCTGCCTTTTGGGATTTGCCTATTGTCCCGTCCCCCCCTCATTACACGCACCCCCTCCCGCCGATTGTAATCTCCCCTTCTCCACCCCCGCGTTCACTAATTTTAGCCTCTTCGAGAAAGCGGGCCAGTGATGTAATGCAGTGGGCCAAAGGCGATGACTTTGGATCGCCTTGTAGGTGACTTCTGCAGGGCGAGGACGGTTCTGTCTTCCTGGTATTAATAGGATGTCTTTCGGCAAAATACTTTAGTGGGGCAGCATCCCTGGGCCCAGCAAATGTGCCACCACCCCAGAAAATAGAGGGGTGCTTTAATTCAGTGGGATGGTCGGGTTTATTTGGTTATGATTGCACCTTTAGCCGCCTGAGAACAAATCCTGGTTACTTTCCCGGTCAAGGTCTTCAGAAAACTGTAATAAAAATAAAATACAAAAAACGCCCACCACTGAATCCATAAAACAAATACATTGATACCTTTTTTGATGTGTAATGTCATGGTGTATTTGACGTGCGACCTGGAAATATGTAGCTTATTATTTGATACAGTGTTTTTTCTTTTAAATGATTTAGCTGAATTTTAGGATTTCAGATGTATGAAATAATTGTGTATATGTGGGGAGAGCAGCGTTAACATCTATGATTCGGAATTTGCCTGGGGGAGGTCTACCGAGTGTACCATGAAATTGAAGAATTCAGCTTTCTATTTTTTCATCACTACATGTTTTATCTTTTTTGTATTTTGCTCAATTTAATTAATGTTTTTTATAAGTGAAATTGGTTTAGTTGATATCTCCATTTTAGCTTTAATTAAAATCATTTAAGGAAACCTAAATGCTAAAGAAAAATGGTGTGGTTTGGTACTGCGTCGACAACCTGGGAGGGTTCACCTTGGATTTTTTCATGTGTGTTGTCGTTGGATTTTGTTTGAGATGGAAGTCCATTGCTACAGACTTAAGAATAATTCTTCTGAAAATGTTAAGTATTTGTGAACAATTGCTTTTTGAAATGAATAGGAAACGGTCCAAGTTATCATATTAATTTTGAAGCTTTTAATTCAATGATTGCTTGTGCCTTCGTATCATTATCTAAGACAAGATCGTCTACATGCGTATATTTTCATTCTTTGTGGAAAACGTATTGTCTGTCGTTTACATTTTCTGTTTTGCAAATAAAGCCTCCCATTAGTAAAAAAATGGAAAAGGTTTATTTTGGATAAAATCTATTTTATTGCAAATTGCTAAGACGTGCCTTTATGTACCAATCGTTCGTTAAATGCCTTGGGCCACGGTTGAGCAAATTCTGTAAGATTGTTGACAAATGTCGAAGATAAGGAATGGTTGTTGTCAGACAGGGAAGTGGCTAGGATTTAGGCAGTTACCTAAATGTCCCCGTTCACCCTTTCCGCACCACCCCCACCTATATTTAGGAAGCAGTAGTAATGGCGGGATGGACAATGGCGGCCAGGTTCGCGGGGAGAGAAGTATGTTATTAAACATGATTGCGGCAATTTATTTCATTATCTACCAGATGCATTTATTCCTCAGATCTTTGTAAAAAGGGAGGGGTGGCGAGGGGGGTGGGGATTTAACTACTGTAATCAGCACAACCCACTGCTGCAAAAGCGAGATAGAGAAATCTGTCTGCGCCAACCATTTCGAAGGAAATAAAATGGTTTTCTGAACACGGATTAGAGGCATGATAGGATTTTTTGTGTATGCTATTTTTCTGCTCACCTCCCTGCAGATTTATCCCCCCACCCCTTGTAACCGCACCCTTGCCAACAGTTCCCCATTCACGTCACCACTGATGATGTATTGGTCTTCGAAACAGCAATATTCCTGGAAGATATTGTTGGGGTGGAGGCTTCGCCAACCAATCCACCTCCCCCAACTGGGCACTGTGACCTTTTTCCTTCTTGCGCTTGGATTGTGTGGGCAAGGGTGTGAAAGCGAGAGAGCGAAGGCGCCATGTCAGTGCGCACACCAAGTGCATGTCCGTTTTTTCCATCAGCCACCATCCGATTCGTCGCCATCTTTTTTTTCACCCCCCCTCCCTCGGTTGCCTCCCCCATCTCCTCGACCAGTGTGTCGCATAACATGGAAGCGAGGGGCAATGATGATGAGTTTCAGGCAAGGTGTGTGCGTGTTTTCGTTGCGTAGGGAGAGCAGGGTATGTAGGTTTGATGAACCAAAATCTTGAACGTGGAGGACTGAAAAAAATAGAAATAAAAGCATTTTGGTCAAATGAGCTCGTGATGATGATAATGATTGGGATTAACCATCCATGAAATGTATCAGGCTTCCATGCCGGCGGAGGTAGCTCCAGCGTTCCGGCTGGGGGGCTTGGCCTGCTTGAAGGAATATGTCATCTGCTGTTGGGAGACAAAGGAAGAATTACTATCAAAAATTGGAAACGTCGTTGGGTTAGGTTGTTTGTTTTGTGGTAATTTTGACGTGGGGGGTAGCAAAGAGCGAAATGAGGTTCTACAGACGTTGCAAGGCTGGGCTGTGATTTCACTCGCTGCTGCTGCTGCCTGACGGCTTCATTTGTATATTTTGTGATTCTAACTAGCATTTATGTGTGTTTGTGGCTGTTTATTGGTGTTTAATAAGCTGTTATGGGTACATGACTATAATTCCGACATAAAAAAAAAATATATATTATTTGTGTGTTTGTCTTTAAAGAAGAGACATAGAGTGCTCAATGGGAGGTGCCAAGCGAGGTGCATAGGCTCCTTGCAAAACGTAATATGTAGCAGAAAGTGCCATCGTGCATCGTCCTGCGGCGGGAGTGTGTTGCTGAACCTCCTACTCTTGGAGTGAAGGTGTAGGTGTGCTCGTGAGGAATGAGGCAGGGCTACTCTGAGGGGAATGCACAAGTCTCTATTGACGCGGGTGCACTTTGTTTTAAATTCTCCTCAATTTTCTGAATGTTGGGATATTTACATTTTCTTTTCTGTTCATTTAAACCCATATATGAGAATGTGTTGGCTGAGATACCTTACAGTATTATAGTGATCATATAGAGCAGTGACCAAATGTGTGCACTTTTCATTTAGCATGGTCATAACACTTCTTTCTGCTGTTGTAGGGTCCAGGCCCACACCTCTCACTCGTATTCCAAGGACCAGGGCTCTCATACAGTGGCCACGCCTTTCACTTGTGCACTGGGGATAATGCCCACCCAATCTCCTCTAGCTAGGTTTGCTCTGTCGACAACATATGCTCCTACTGTTGAAGAATTCTATAAGTCAATTTCTCCTGTTTTTCAATAAAACAAAACTTTGTTACTATTTTGAATACAGCAACAAACTACTGCTCATTTAAAGCACATGCAAATAAGACTAATGTAGATTATTCTACTTAATAGAACTGTCAAGTGGCCTTTAAGAAGCATAATTAATCTAAAACTTTTTTGTCCACATGAAGGAAAACAGTAAAAACCAGAAGGAAAAGACAGCGAAGGCAATAAAGGCAAGCCCCCATTTCATGCCGGGAGAGGGAGCTGATCTTGTATGCGCCAAGGTGTACATATCTGAGGCCTGCTGTGGAGGCCAATCTCTACACCTCTGATCGTGCTGCAGAGGTCAGTCTCAATGCCTCTGATCATGCAGGGGCCAATCTCTGCACCTCTGATCATGCAGGGGCCAGTCTCTGCACCTCTGATCATGCAGGGGCCAGTCTCTACGCCTCTGATCATGCTGCAGGTGTCCGTCTCTACGCCTCTGATCATGCTGCAGAGGCCAGTCTCTTCGCCTCTGATCATGCTGCAGGTGTCCGTCTCTACGCCTCTGATCATGCTGCAGAGGCCAGTCTCTATGCCTCTGATCATGCAGGGGCCAGTCTCTGCACCTCTGATCATGCAGGGGCCAGTCTCTGCACCTCTGATCATGCAGGGGCCAGTCTCTACGCCTCTGATCATGCAGGGGCCAGTCTCTACGCCTCTGATCATGCAGCAGGGGCCAGTCTCTACGCCTCTGATCGTGCTACAGAGGCCAGTCTCTACGACTCTGATCGTGCTGCAGAGGCCAGTCTCTACGCCTCTGATTGTGCTGCAGAGGCCTCTGATCGTGCTGCAGAGGCCAGTCTCTATGCCTCTGATCGTGCTGCAGAGGCCTGTCTCTACGCCTCTGATTGTGCTGCAGAGGCCTGTCTCTACGCCACTGATTGTGCTGCAGAGGCCTGTCTCTACGCCACTGATTGTGCTGCAGAGGCCTGTCTCTACGCCACTGATCGTGCTGCAGAGGCCAGTCTCTATGCCTCTGATCGTGCTGCAGAGGCCTGTCTCTACGCCTCTGATTGTGCTTCAGAGGCCTGTCTCTACGCCTCTGATTGTGCTGCAGAGGCCAGTTTCTACACCTCTTATCGTGCTGCAGAGGCCAGTCTCTATGCCTCTGATCGTGCTACAGAGGCCAGTCTCTACGCCTCTGATCATGCTGCAGAGGCCAGTCTCTACGCCTCTGATCGTGCTGCTGAGGCCAGTCTCTAGAGTCCAGTCTCTGCACCTCTGATTATGCTGCGGGGGGCTGACCCTACGTCTCTGATCATGCTGCAGAGGCCTGTCTCTACACCTCTGATCGTGCTGCAGAGGCCAGTCTCTACGCCTCTGATCGTGCTGTAGGGGCCAGTCTCTAGAGGCCAGTCTCTGCGCCTCTGATTATGCTGCAGGGGGCTGACCCTACGTCTCTGATCATGCTGCAGAGGCCTGTCTCTACACCTCTGATCATGCTGCAGAGGCCTGTCTCTACACCTCTGATCATGCTGCAGAGGCCAGTCTCTACACCTCTGATCGTGCTGCAGAGGCCAGTCTCTTCGCCTCTGATCATGCTGCAGAGCCAAGTCTCTATACCTCTGATCGTGCTGCAGAGGCCAGTCTCTAGAGGCCAGTCTCTGCGCCTCTGATGCTGCAGGGGGCTGACCCTACGCCTCTGATCATGCTGCAGAGGCCTGTCTCTACGCCTCTGATCGTGCTGTAGGGGCCAGTCTCTACGCCTCTGATCGTGCTGCAGAGGCCAGTCACTACGCCTCCGTTTGTGCTGCAGGGGCCAGTCTCTATGCCTCTGATCGTGCTGCAGAGGCCAGTCTCTACGCCTCCGTTTGTGCTGCAGGGGCCAGTTTCTATGCCTCCGATCGTGCTGTAGGGGCCAGTCGCTATACCTCTGTTCGTGCTGCAGAGGCCAGTCTCTACGCCTCAGATCGTGCTGCAGAAGCCAGTCTCTATGCCTCCGATCGTGCTGTAGGGGCCAGTCGCTATACCTCCGTTCGTGCTGCAGAGGCCAGTCTCTATGCCTCCGATCATGCTGTAGGGGCCAGTCTCTACGCCCCTGATCAAACTGCAAAGGCCATGTTCTACGCCTCTGATCACGTGGCAGAGGCCAGGGTCTGCGCCTCTGATCACGCGGCAGAGACCAGGGTCTACGTCTCTGATCACGCACCAGAGGCCAGGGCCTATGCCTCTGATCACGCGCCTCTGATCACACGGTGGAGGCCAGGGTCTACGCCTCTGATCATGCGGCAGAGGCCAGGGTCTACGCCTCTGATCACGTGGCAGAGGCTAGGGTCTACGCCTCTGATCACGCGGCAAAGGCCAGGGTCTACGCCTCTTATCACGCAGCTGAGGCCAGCGTCTACACCTCTGATCACGTGGCAGAGGCCAGGGTCTACGCCTCTGATCACGCTGCAGATGCCAGGGTCTACGCCTCACATTGTGCTGCAGAAGCCTGGGTCTACACCTCTCATCACGTTGCAGAGGCCAGGATTTACTCCTCTGTTCATGCTGCAGAGGCCTAGGTCTAAACCTGTGATCTTGCTGCAGGGGCCCGGGTCTGTAGCTCTGACTCTGTAGCTACCTGTTTCTGTACCTCTGACCTTGCTGTAATGGCCTGCGTTTAAACCTCTACCTTTACTGCAGTGGCCTGCATCTGTACCTCTCACTCTGCTGTAACGGCCTGCATCTGTACCTCTCACTCTGCTCTAGCAGCCTGCGTCTATTACTCTCACTCTGCTGTAGTGGCCTGCGTCTATATTCCTCATTCTTCTCTAGCAGCCTGCGTCTACACCTCTCACTCTGCTGTAGCGGCCTGCCTCTATCTCTCTCTGCTGTAGCGGACAGTGTCTATATGTCTCAGTCTCTGTAGCGGCCTACGTCTCTACCTCTCACTCTGCTGTAGCGGCCTGCCTCTATCTCTCTCTGCTGCAGCGGACAGTGTCTATATGTCCCAGTCTCTGTAGCGGCCTACGTCACTACCTCTCACTATGCTATAGCGGCCTGCCTCTATCTCTCTCTGCTGTAGCGGACAGTGTCTATATGTCCCAGTCTCTGTAGCGGCCTACGTCTCTACCTCTCACTCTGCTGTAGTGGCCTGCGTCTCTATCTCTCACTCTGCTGTAGTGGCCTGCATCTCTGCCTCTGACTCTACTGTAGCGGCCTGTGTCTCTACCTCTTACTCTACTGTAGCGGCCTGTGTCTCTACCTCTTACTCTACTGTAGTGACCTGCGTCTCTACCTCTCACTCTGCTGCAGTGGCCTGCGTCTATACCTCTTACTCTGCTGTAGCGGCCTGCTTTTATACCTCTTACCCTGCTGTAGCGGCCTGCTTCTATACCTCTTACTCTGCTGTAGCGGCCTGCTTCTATACCTCTCACTCTGCTGTAGCAGCCTACGTCTCTACCTCTCACTATGCTGTAGTGGCCTGCATCTCTGACTCTACTGTAGCGGCCTGTGTCTCTACCTCTTACTCTACTGTAGTGGCCTGCGTCTCTACCTCTCACTCTGCTGCAGTGGCCTGCGTCTCTACCTCTCACTCTGCTGTAGTGGCCTGTGTCTCTACCTCTCACTCTGCTGTAGTGGCCTGTGTCTCTACCTCTCACTCTGCTGTGGCGGCCTGCGTCTCTACCTCTCACTCTGCTGTAGTGGCCTGTGTCTCTACCTCTCACTCTGCTGTAGTGGCCTGTGTCTCTACCTCTCACTCTGCTGTAGTGGCCTGCCTCTCTATCTCTCACTCTGCTGTGGCGGCCTGCGTCTCTTACCTCTCACCCTGCTGTAGTGGCCTGTGTCTCTACCTCTCACTCTGCTGTAGTGGCCTGCGTCTCTATCTCTCACTCAGCTATAGTGGCCTGCATCTCTGCCTCTGACTCTACTGTAGCGGCCTGTGTCTCTACCTCTCACTCTGCTGCAGTGGCCTGCATCTCTACCTCTCACTCTGCTGTGGCGGCCTGCGTCTCTACCTCTCACTCTGCTGTAGTGGCCTGTGTCTCTACCTCTCACTCTGCTGTAGTGGCCTGCGTCTCTATCTCTCACTCAGCTGTAGTGGCCTGCATCTCTGCCTCTGACTCTACTGTAGTGGCCTGCGTCTCTATCTCTCACTCTGCTGTGGCGGCCTGCGTCTCTACCTCTCACTCTGCTGTGGCGGCCTGCGTCTCTACCTCTCACTCTGCTGTAGTGGCCTGTGTCTCTACCTCTCAATCTGCTGTAGTGGCCTGTGTCTCTACCTCTCACTCTGCTGTAGTGGCCTGCGTCTCTACCTCTCACTCTGCTGTAGCAGCCCACGTCTCTACCTCTCACTATGCTGTAGTGGCCTGCATCTCTGACTCTACTGTAGCGGCCTGTGTCTCTACCTCTCACTCTACTGTAGTGGCCTGCGTCTCTACCTCTCTCTCTGCTGCAGTGGCCTGCGTCTCTACCTCTCACTCTGCTGTAGTGGCCTGTGTCTCTACCTCTCACTCTGCTGTAGTGGCCTGTGTCTCTACCTCTCACTCTGCTGTGGTGGCCTGCGTCTCTACCTCTCACTCTGCTGCAGTGGCCTGTGTCTCTACCTCTCACTCTGCTGTAGTGGCCTGTGTCTCTACCTCTCATTCTGCTGTAGTGGCCTGCATCTCTATCTCTCACTCTGCTGTGGCGGCCTGCGTCTCTACGTCTCACCCTGCTGTAGTGGCCTGTGTCTCTACCTCTCACTCTGCTGTAGTGGCCTGCGTCTCTATCTCTCACTCTGCTGTAGTGGCCTGCATCTCTGCCTCTGACTCTACTGTAGCGGCCTGTGTCTCTACCTCTCACTCTGCTGCAGTGGCCTGCGTCTCTACCTCTCACTCTGCTGTGGCGGCCTGCGTCTCCACCTCTCTCTCTACTGTAGTGGCCTGTGTCTCTACCTCTCACTCTGCTGTAGTGGCCTGCGTCTCTATCTCTCACTCTGCTGTAGTGGCCTGCATCTCTGCCTCTGACTCTACTGTAGTGGCCTGTGTCTCTATCTCTCACTCTGCTGTGGCGGCCTGTGTCTCTACCTCTCACTCTGCTGAGGCGGCCTGCGTCTCTACCTCTCACTCTGCTGCAGTGGCCTGTGTCTCTATCTCTCACTCTGCTGTAGTGGCCTGCGTCTCTATCTCTCACTATGCTGTAGTGGCCTGCGTCTCTACCTCTCACTCTGCTGTGGCGGCCTGCGTCTCTACCTCTCACTCTGCTGTGGTGGCCTGCGTCTCTATCTCTCACTCTGCTGTGGCGGCCTGCGTCTCTACCTCTCACTCTGCTGTGGCGGCCTGTGTCTCTACCTCTCACTCTGCTGCAGTGGCCTGTGTCTCTATCTCTCACTCTGCTGTAGTGGCCTGCGTCTCTATCTCTCACTATGCTGTAGTGGCCTGCGTCTCTACCTCTCACTCTGCTGTGGCGGCCTGCGTCTCTACCTCTCACTTTGCTTTGGCGGCCTGCGTCTCTATCTCTCACTCTGCTGTGACGGCCTGCATCTCTACCTCTCACTCTGCTGTGGCGGCCTGTGTCTCTACCTCTCACTCTACTGTAGTGGCCTGCGTCTCTATCTCTCACTATGCTGTAGTGGCCTGCGTCTCTACCTCTCACTCTGCTGTGGCGGCCTGCGTCTCTACCTCTCACTCTGCTGTGGCGGCCTGCGTCTCTATCTCTCACTCTGCTGTGGCGGCCTGCGTCTCTACCTCTCACTCTGCTGTGGCGGCCTGTGTCTCTACCTCTCACTCTGCTGTAGTGGCCTGTGTCTCTATCTCCAACTCTGCTGTAGTGGCCTGCGTCTCTATCTCTCACCATGCTGTAGTGGCCTGCGTCTCTACCTCTCACTCTGCTGTAGTGGCCTGTGTCTCTACCTCTCACACTGCTGTAGTGGCCTGTGTCTCTACCTCTCACTCTGCTGTAGTGGCCTGTGTCTCTACCTCTCACTCTGCTGTAGTGGCCTGCGTCTCTATCTCTCACTTTGCTGTAGTGGCCTGCATCTCTGCCTCTGACTCTACTGTATTGGCCTGCGTCTCTATCTCTCACTCTGCTGTGGCGGCCTGCGTCTCTACCTCTCACTCTGCTGTGGCGGCCTGCGTCTCTACCTCTCACTCTGCTGTGGCGGCCTGCGTCTCTACCTCTCACTCTGCTGCAGTGGCCTGCGTCTCTACCTGTAACTCTGCTGTAGCAGCCTGCGTCTCTACCTCTCACTCTTCTGTAGTGGCCTGCATCTCTACCTCTCACTCTGCTGTGGCGGCCTTTGTCTCTACCTCTCACTCTGCTGTAGTGGCCTGCGTCTCTATCTCTCACTCTGCTGTAGTAGCCTGCATCTCTGCCTCTGACTCTACTGTAGTGGCCTGCGTCTCTATCTCTCACTCTGCTGTGGCGGCCTGCGTCTCTACCTCTCACTCTGCTGTGGCGGCCTGCGTCTCTACCTCTCACTCTGCTGTGGCGGCCTGCGTCTCTACCTCTCACTCTGCTGCAGTGGCCTGCGTCTCTACCTCTCACTCTGCTGTAGCAGCCTGCGTCTCTACCTGTCACTCTGCTGTAGCAGCCTGCGTCTCTACCTCTCACTCTGCTGTGGCGGCCTGCGTCTCTACCTCTCACTCTGCTGCAGTGGCCTGCGTCTCTACCTGTCACTCTGCTGTAGCAGCCTGCGTCTCTACCTGTCACTCTGCTGTAGTGGCCTGTGTCTCTACCTCTCACTCTGCTGTGGCGGCCTGCGTCTCTACCTCTCACTCTGCTGTAGTGGTCTGCGTCTCTACCTCTCACTCTGCTGTAGTGGCCTGTGTCTCTACCTCTCACTCTGCTATAGTGGCCATCTTTGTTCCCATTTGTTCTCAACTATCTGGCCCTTTCTGCTGCTTGCCCATCACATGCAGAGGTCGATTCGTTGGTCAATAGTTAAATCAATAGATCTGCTGGTTGGGCAGTGTTTTTAGACAGCATCTAGGACTACAGCACACTCTTTCCATTGACAGGTTTGGGACCTATGAAGGGGAAAGGACCAAAGACCATTCCAATTAAAGCTTACGGATTAAAGATTCAAGTTATTAAACTGATTTTAAATTATATTACTCTACCTTGTTATTATTTGAGAATGTTTTGTTTTTGTATTAGTCTTTGCATTTGTTGGAGAACATAATCTAACACTGAGACACAAGTCCTTTATTTCGGATCTCTGAAATCTCTTGTGCCCTAAAGCACCTCACGTCCTTTAGTCTCATTGGATAGGACCCGTAAAGCAGCACACTTCCCTAATTTTGTTTGGAAAAAATGCTCCTGTCTCGCATTTTAGGATGTACTGACTTATTGAGAAAATCTCATGTTTTCCTTATAGACAATTTGCCTTATTCTAAACATTGGTTCCTCTGACAAAAAATTTACTGTGTGTGGACTGATTCTACCATTTTCTGAGTGGTGTGCATTTTTTCTTATTTGACCAAAAGGTTTCAGTTTTTCGTTCATCTAATCCCTATTCCCTTCCTCTCCCTATGCAACAGTGCGGCCAAAGTGTACTGTCATATGAGAAGCTCTAAAGCACGATTGTGCTTCTGAGGCCCCACGAGTATCTGCGATTAATTCAAACATTATATCCATCACTCTCTGTGTACTTCAATATGTCTCCCTAAGTGGGATGGGTATGCCCAGATGTGCGTCCCGTGCAAACTGTGTCACTGAAACCAAGCTATACCCAGCTGAAGAGTCATAACAAGGGCAAAGCCTGTCTTGGGATGCTTGTGTTCAGGGAAGACCTGGCTTGGCAGTTCATGCTGGACTGTTCCCATCGCAGCAAGGTCAAGACTCATTTGCATATAGCTGGGTCCAAATTGAGGTGGCATGTTCTGCAAAATAACAATGGATTGTGGTGTGGCCCAAGTAATTATCAGTGACTGAGATCAATTTGAGCATTCTATATATCACTTTTTGTATGCTTTAATGTAAAACATCTTAATAGCACAAGACCAGCTATCCTTCAACAAGAAGGTGGCTCTACCCGTGTTCCCATTCACGCCCACCTTTGGTCCTGCTTAACCAATGCATTTCTACAGAAGAAGTTTGGGACATTTCATTCTATCATAGAGCTTCTATTTGCCTGCTGTTATGCACATAGCCATCTTTTGTCTTCCTGGACTTGTGAATTACTATACGTATCTCAAAAAGAATGCCTTTTCTGATTTAATTTATCACCCCTAAGTAGCCAACCGCATTCAAATTCTGATGTCATAATCATCGAGGTCAAAATCAGGCTACACGCTACACTGTGATGTAATCATTGGGGGTGGTTTTGTTTTCTGACTTGTACATATGACCACGTTTCGGAATTGTTCTAAGGTTAATGTATGTTCCAAGATTGTTTTTTTATTGACTGTATGCTGTTTCTTCAAGACACAACAAAAATGCTAAAAAACATGTTTCACCGAATTACAGCAAATAAAGTAATGAAAATATGTAATAAAGGAATAATGTTCACCAGGTCACCTATGCAGCTACTGACTGGAATGATTCATTGAGCTGCTTGAACTGTTTGTCACTTGTGTCAGCAACAGCCTGCCCAGATTGGTTGATCCAAGATTAGCATCTGCCTACTGTATTGGCTACCAGAAGTATCCACCTCATCACCCTGGGAATGGTTGTGCAGTAATTAGCATCGGGACCATTGGATCTGAGATCTTGTGTCCGGAAGCAACCTCCATGGATTGGTTTCTTCATAGACAATAGTGCCGGATTAGGATTGGCTTCTCAAATGTCTGCCACAGCCACTTGGATTGCTTGGTTACTTTATGGTCAACATCTCTTGATTTGGAATGGTTACCAGCTGGACAGCCCTGTCATACGTGGATTGCTTTGCCAATGGTGGATTCTCAACTATCATCAATGGCCTTCTTGGATAATAATGGTACCCACGCTAGATCGCTTGGACTGCTTACTGTGTGACTTTTTGGATCAGATACTTGCCGTGTAGCTCTGGCTTGCTTGGGTTGCTTACCCTCTGCTCAACTCTGACCTGCACAGATTGGTTATACCACCACCAACGTCAGTTAGCTTAGACTGGATATCTTGGGGTGAGAACCTGCCTGAATGGTGTGATGAGCAGACAGTCAAATCTGATGCCAAGTAAGAAGTCAAAGATGGCACAAGGAGTAGAATAAATGGTAAAGCTGTTGTGCACCATGTCAGATAACTGGATGTTTTAAATGGATCTTGGGGTCCAAGAACTCAAACCTGGAGTTGAATATTTTCTGAGTAAATTCTTCTTCTACACAATCGTGCACGTGCCCTGGGAATGTAAATGAGATGGACAAAACAAAGTCACATTGGTTAAAAATCGGGATCTGTTGAACAACTGGATGTGAGGCATTGCCTTTTCTGAACAGACCCTGTCATGTGACCATGGAAAGGCCCTGCCCAATTCACTGATGAAGTCTCCATAAGATATGTTGTGGTTATAAATGTGGGTTGAATGAAGCTGAGCCACGGCACTTGCAGAACTTGCGTCCCTTGGGGTGTGTGTCTTGTAGACTCTTGCATCAATGTCGCATCTATGAAATGAAAGAGCAAAACAATACTAAAATTTGTTAACAAGAACTTTATGAAGGCTAGGCATTGGCCTTGTGTGCTGTGAGAGTTTACGACTTTACCACTACCACTCAGGAGACATGTATGTAACTTAGAGAAGATTGGCCATGCCAGCATCTGACCCCTGGGGCGCTTTTCTGTCAACAAAACATTTCATCCTCAAGGCAGCTTAAAATCAAATTTTGCTTTTTGATTTGGGATTCTCTCTTAGTACACTTTTGGGTTCCTATGCTAAGGATACCTAAAGGGGGGAAGATGGGAAGGTCATATAATTTTTGGTCTGTTGTCATTCAGATTTTTCTTCTACCCACCACAGCCTGGGGCATAGTGTCAGCCCAATTTAGCCACTGGCTACCATCACTGTTAGCGACAGCATTGCCTTCTTTCATGAGGATCTCATCTACACACAAAATAGTTCCAGTCATTGTTAGCTGCCCCAACAATAAAGTTTAACGAAGTACATGACAAAGCAAGCATTGACACGACCAAAACACTTGCATGCAGCACCAGACCTATTGGCTTTGGTGGTGCTGGTTGCACTAGCATCCAGGTCTACATCATCCCATGTGATATTGTATTTCCTCCTTCCTCACTGTTCAATAAAAAAATGTGGCTGAGGCCTGTCCATTGAACTGTTTGTAGGGCCTTTGGGAAGGCGATCTAATATGCTGGCCAATTTGCCAGAGACATCTCTGAAGACCTATGTTCTATTCTGAGATTTTGCACCTGATCAAAGAGTGGTCAAATCCCTTTATTTCTCTACTGCTCAGTTTTCTTGTCTTTGAAAATTGAATGTGCTTAAAAACAGACTGTGTATGGCTGCAGTGAGCACACCATAAACATAAGTTCATTTTTACCAAGCCTTGGTGTTGTCCTTGCATCGCACAAGGCGACCCAAGAAAAACGCGAAGGCCTCAGTAATATTTACAAATCCACACAAGGGGCGATTTGCGCCGCCTTGCATGACTGTAAAGAAAAGAATGCAGCAGCGTGCACTGCATTTTGTTACATTTCATTATGGTAGGAGTTTCGTGGGTGGAGCATGGACATTCCTGTGTGTCTATCTATGGAATTTGATGCCTTCTCAGATTTACTAAAGGTAGTAAAACTCCGATTAGGTCAAAATGGAGCGCATAGCACAGAGAGGCATAGCAAGGAGCAGCACACACAGAGGAAATTGCCTCTATGGATTGTTTTTGTGCTGGAAGGTATCACTTACTGCACACACAATTGTGCCTGTGACACAGGCACCCTTGTGCCAGGCTGTAAGGTTGATTGCATTGACACACAGTGTGCCAGCGCCAGGAGGGGGCAAAAGTGCTCCATATCTTAGTAGATATAGCACATTTCTAGTCTGTCCATTTCAAGCAACACAGCAACATTGCTTGATGCCCTGTGTTATGTAAAACATCCGTAAATATGCCCCATTTTGTCATGTTTCTGTATGGAACCCTGCAAAATGATAGAAATACAGCTCTTTCTATAATTTGTGTATCTTCCCACACTAAGTAGATAACATAAACTGTGAAGCGTTTACAGTTTGTGGGTCTGCTTTCAGCAATCACTTGACGCAAACAGTACAATGTTCTTGTCTGCACTAAGCGTGGCACAAATAGTGCGATGTTTACACTGTGTGCAGGGCCGGACTTGGAACCAAAACCGGCCCTGGCAAAGTGCTCGGCCGGCCCCCCTGGGGGTTGGGGGTGCCTCCGAGCTCTTTACCAGGGCCAGTTTTCGGGCGATTTTGTTCCAGGGTCGATTAACGGCCCTGTAACAAAAACGGCCCCCAGGGGCCCAAAACCGGCCCCCACCCGTGCAGCGCACTGGGGGAATGCCCGGTGACGCTACGGCCAGTCCGGCCCTGACTGTGTGTTGCTTAAACTAAGCACCTGATACAAATAGTGTTTATAATGAATCTGTGGGTTTCTGCTTACAGTAAGCACAGTATGAGACTAGTGCAGTGTTTACATGTGTGTCGAATTATTGTGCAGGGCTTAAAATCTATGTGCCTGCTTCCGCTGAGAACGTCCTTGAAGGAACTACTTGTCCTCAACATTCCTCAGATAAAAAGTGCCCCCTGCATCAGAAGTCTTTCTTGTAGCCTTACTGCTGTTGCCCCCAACTCCTTATCTACTGAGCTTTATTGCTTTCCAGTCGAGTATATGATTTGCTAGTGCACATACGGTGCAGAAT
Source organism: Triturus cristatus (assembly GCF_964204655.1). Classification (NCBI taxonomy): domain Eukaryota; kingdom Metazoa; phylum Chordata; class Amphibia; order Caudata; family Salamandridae; genus Triturus; species Triturus cristatus. Next base: position 1,001,674,973 of record NC_140592.1, on the reverse strand, counting down.
CTGCTTGCACAAAGCGCCCAATGTTGTGGATTCAGCGTGTCCCTGTTGAACCATGTGTATGATACAGACAGAGTATCATACCATCAGTGATTGTCTCCTTACATTACGCATATGATTAGGCCAGTGTGAAGTTTTTCTCTTGAATTTCTTGAGATTTCACATTGCACATGATTTTGAAAATTATGCCAGTGCGAAATTTAACACACTCTTTAGCACCGGGGAGTGGGCCAAGAAGAAAATATCTGAGAGAAATGTTGTACTTTAGCAGGTCCGTTTGATGGAATATCAAGCGAGGTTTGAACACTACTTGTACACTGACATTCAGTTTTCACTTGAGCTATCCCAAAGAATATTTCAGGAAATTTCACCAAATTTGGCAATGAAAAAACCCACACTCTTGCACACCCTAGAATACCCCTATATTACAGTCAGTAGAATGCTTACGGTCTGTTTGTCTACATAGAGAAAGCACGTGATCCAATTTTTTTTATCTGCTGTACACCAAGCGCATAGGACAATTAGGCCAGTTTTGGCCTTCTTTGTACACCTTGAATGCATAAAACAAATAGTGCTGTATGTACAAGCTTTCAGTGTCTGCTTGCGCCAATCATGCACTAAAAATGGTGCAGTGTTTACCGTTCATCTTTGTCTCTAATTGTACCACCCGTGTGGTCTGTGCATCTGTTTACGCTAAGCACACAATAAAAGTAGTGAAAATTCAGAAAAAAATGTGACAGAATTCTGTTCTCTTTTAAAAAGCAATCTCTTCGTTTTGGCCCTGAATTGAAAGTGCAGTCACCCTACAGCAAACTTTTCTGGGATGTGATGCAGTGTCTGGCCACACCCTTTTCCCTGCCCAAACTGATTTTCATGACCTCCTCTACCATTTATCTCATGCCCCTATTGTTTTTTTTTGTTGTAAAAATTGCGTTTTGGCACGTTGATTACACTTCATCCAGCCGGAGAGCTGGAGCTGGAGATTCTGGCCTGACTGCAGACGTAAAAATACAACTCGGAAATGACCTCTGTGAATACCAAAAGTTGTAAATTTAGACTTTTGTCTCAGAGTACCTTTGTGAATCAGGCCCCGAGTGCAGAATTCAAATAGTGCAGTGTTTGTAGATTGCCTGTGTATCTGTATACTGTTAGCAGTGGTCTTGCTTCTAGTGTTAGCAGTCTGTGTTTGTTTTCCCAAGCACTTTACAAATGAGTGTTCACACCTGTGTGTACGTATTTGGAAACAATAAGGGCCTGATTCACAAAGGTACATTTACACTTGGTAGTAAGTGAACTACGTTCTCGGAATTCACAAACTAAGGGCTGGATTCACAAAGGTAAACATACATTTTTGTGTAAGTTTACGATTGTTTGGTATTCACAAAGGGACTTACGAGTAGTACCTTTAGGCATGCAGAGTCTCTACACATAAAATGATAGGCCATTTTAGATGCAGAGACTATGCACTCGTGAAGATGCTACTTGTAAATCTCTTTGTGCATACCAAACAATCATAAACTTACACTGTAAGTTTACCTTTGTGAACCCGTAAGTGTGGAGTTTTACGACTCCACACTCCCTATACTTATATGTATGGAGTTCTGGAGCAGAGAAATCCACACACATAAGTATCAATCAATCAATCAATCAATTAGGGGGTTTAAAGCGCTGTTCACCCGTGAGGGTCTCAAGGCGCTGGGGGGGGGGGGAGGGTAGTGGGGAGGGGGTCCAGTGGGGCAGTAAGTGTAGGAAGTGCGGAGTTGTAAAACCCTCCATGTAGTTTGTGAATTGGATTTTGAAGTATGTGTTGTAAATGCACAAACTGTACTACAAAGTGCAGTTTGTAAATCTGCTTACATCACTGACACAATACAATAAGTGCAGGGTTTAAATCCCGCCCGTGAGCCTACTTACAGTTGCAGATGAATAAATGTTCACACTCATGTACGTTTACCTACGTACACTAAACAGAGCATATCAATAGTAGTGTTTGCAGCAAGTCTGTCCATCCTAATCACATGACCTAACAGTGCAATGTTTGCAGCCCATCTGTGAGCCTGCCTCCAGTAAGGACACTGTTCGGATAGTGCAGTGTTTATATGCTGTGAGTAGTTGGTTTCTACAGGCGCGTCACAGATGATGTAATGTTCACACGCCTATTTGTAGTATTGCATACACTAAGCCAGAGGCGCAACTAGAGCCAAATTTCGGGGGAGGCTGAGCAAAAATTTCGGGGGGGGCTGAACTTTAAGCAATAGGCAGAGTGGAGCTGCAGGGGCTCTTAGAAGGGGTGAAACAACAGCAAGGCCTCATTAACATGCAAACGGTCTTTTAAAGACCTGTGAAGTGCTCGGGTGCGGCTGCTCTTTTGCCCGGGAAGGTGTCTCATCCCGGGCTGCCACACACGACGGGGGGGCTGAAGCCCTGTAAGTCCAATGGGTGTTGCGCGCCTGCACTAAGCACATTATACAAAGAGTAGGGTTTTTACTGCCTGTGGGTGTCTGGCCCTGTGACCTTGTCAGCGCTCGGCCAGTGTGACACGTGAGGAGGTGAACTGACGCCCGGCTAAGGCAGTCAGTACCTGCGGCCGCCGCTGAGCGGCGCTGCAGCTCTCCAAGGAGCCGCTCCATGCCCGGTGAACCAGGCCGCTCCCGAGGACTCCGCGTCCTTGAGAACCGATGGAGGGCAGCGGCCCGGGCAATTTGGGGATTATCAGGCCGCAGGCGGGTGGGAGGGAGGCGAACCCAATTTGGTCTTCTCTCAGTAGACGAGTCTTGTGAAGGGCTGGGGTGGTCTGTACTTTCTGTAGGCCTCTATTCATTTTGTATTTAGCGGTCTGTAAAGCACGTTTAACAACATTCGTGCAAAATGTGCTACGAGAGCGTATGACGTAATACTTGCTTTGGTGAAGGCGCCCGGCCTCCTCATCCAACATGGAGAGCTAATTTGGCAGTGGTTTGTCGGTGTGTCTTCGGGTTTTTCGATGCTGCTTACATGTTATGAACATTTTATTTTTCTTGGCTCCCTAACACATCTGGTAACTGTACTCTCCTTTCATTCGTTTAAGAATAAGCGTCACATATTCGTTATATAATTGTAGTAGACGGTTCGCCAGATTAATAGAAGGCTGATATTTTCCGATGGCAAGTGCCATGAGCATTTGGAAGCCGTGACGAGATTCTGCCCCCTCACGCTTGTGCAAATGGGTATTTCATTTTAATGCTGATAGCTAACCGAATCCGTCTAATTGTAACAGGCGCACACCTTCCACTGACAGGCCACGTATCCTACTGAAAAGCTCTATTTTTCAGTAAATTACCCGAAATTATTTGTCACTATGTAAGCTCACCTTTAATTGTTAAATCGCCGTCGCATTCCCCAAACAAACTGCCTTCTATTTTCAGCCAATACAACGACATAATGTAGTTTTATGTATGTTATTTGACCTATGCGACAGCATGAATAGATTCAGTAAAGATAACCAGGCACACGGAAGTTAATGTGTTTTTTAAAGGGGCCTTCCGGTGTAGAGGAAAAACACGACCCTGCGTCGCTAACAGTCACCCACAATAGGTCTTCTAGAATGGTGTTTTGTTTGATGCCAGATAATGTTTTGAGATGTATTGTGACGTCATTCATCAGATGGTCCCTTTAGTTCAGGGGTCTCCAACCTTTTCTGTAATGAGAGATTCCTATGTTCAATGAAAATCAGCCTGAGCTACTTCGATTATTAGTGCTGTAATAGTGACCACATTATATGATTGCACCAGTGTTCACCAGATTCAAGGCTACCTGCAGCGACCACCTCAGCGCATTCCCATGAGGCACAGGGTCAAGACTGATTTGCATATAGCCAGGTCTAAACTGGGGTGGCGTGGTGAGCAAAAGAATGATGGATTTAACCCAGATCTCTTGACTGGGGGTGAATGTTCTGATTTGTTCTGCATTCCGTCCATCAATTGTGCGTCTTTTGCACCTCAGCGCATTAGGCACAGTTGCCAGGAAAAGGCTTGTCTATGGAGAAAGCCTCTATGTGGGTAAAACGTACCAATCATAGCTGCAAGGCCCCTGGCACCAATGTAATAATATTAGTAATGTGTCTCTTCAAGGCCGCATGATTAAGCACTCAAATATCAACTTTCAATATATTTTGGAAATTCAACAATTTTCCTCTATCATCCTATGAGTTCCTTATAATGCACACATTTGTCACCAATAAATGCTATTCAATTTTGGTTTAATGACATTAATTCACCAAGCAAACACACCTTATTTAGTAGGGTGGGCTGCACACAGGGGAATTAATTATAGGAAGCTGGAGAGCTACCAGGAGCTTATGAGCTACTTGTTGGAGAAGACTGTTTTAGTTCATATTGTTTAACAACTGCTCCGGGTATCGGGCATATACAACAGGGAGTGCTAGTTTCTTTCTGAAAATCTGGCACACACAGGCAATGGTGTTAGTCTGAGTGCGGAAATCTGAAATGCACAAGTGGTACTATAAGTTTGACAGAGAAAATCTGAAATGCCCAACTGGTATTGTCAGTTTTCACATAAAAAATCTGAAATGCACAAGTGATAGTGTCAGTTTGATAAGGGAAAATCTGAAATACACAAGTGGTAGTGTCCGATTGATAGAGAAAATCTGAAATGCACAAGTGGTAGGGTCCGATTGATAGAGAAAATCTGAAATGCACAAGTGGTAGTGTGGGTTTCAGAAACAAAAAAATGACATACAGAAGCAATAGCGTTAAGTTGACAGAGAAAATATGAAATGCACAAGTGGCAGTGTTACTTTGAGAGACAAAACCGGAAATACTCAAGTGGTATTGTTTGAGAGTGAAAGTGTGACACACAGAAGAGGTGGTGTTAGTTTGAGAGAGAACATCAGACATACACAACCATAGTGGTATCGTGACCCAGAATATCTAATGTTCACAACTGGTAATGCAACTTGACATATACATTGATACCTGCAGAAAGATGCTCAGCAGTAGTGTCCGCCTTCATCTTACCCCTGCAAAATGAACAGATGATGGCCTGAAGAGTGCAAACATTCACCCCCAGTCAACAGATCTGAATTTAATCCATCATTTTTGTGCCCACTACACCACCCCAGTTTGGACCCAGCCATATGCATATCAATCTTGACGTTGCTCCTTATAGGAACAGGCCAGCCGGAACTGGCAAGCCAGGTCCTCCCTGGACCGGAAATAAGCATGCTGGGACCAATTTCGGGGCATCACCCCTCATCAGTCAGGCAAGCTTAAATCCAGTGGCGCAGTGAGCATGGGACCCATGTCTGGGCATACCCTTCCCATTTTGGGTGACAAATGCAAAAGGAACAGATGATGGACGGAATGCTGAACAATGCAAACATTCACCCCCAGTCAACAGATATGGGTTTTATCCATCATTTTTAATCAACCGGTCCTAGGATGCTTGTTTTTGGTCCAGGTAGCACCTGGCCCGGCAGTTCGGGCTGGACTGTTCTCATGGGGAGCAGGGTCAAGACTGATTTGCATATGGCTGGGTTTAAACTGGAATGGCATGGGGAGCAAAAAAACAATGGATTTAGGCCCAGATCTCTTTACAGGGGTGAATGTTTGAGATTGTTCAACACTGTCCATCGATTGTTCTTTTTGCATTTGACACCCCGAGTGGGATGGTTATGCCCAGACGTGCGTCCTGTGCTCTCCATGCCACTGAAGTCAAGCTAGCCTGGCTGATGAGGAGCTCAGGATGCTTATTTCTGGTCCAGGGAGGGCCTGGCCTGGCAGTTCAGACTGGACTGTTCCTATGGGGAGCAGTGTCAGGACTGGTTTGCATATTGCTGGGTTAAGACTGGAATGGCATTGGGGAGCAAATAAACAATGGATTTATGTCCACATCTCTCTACTGGGGTGATTGTTTGACAGTGTTCATCATTCTGTCCATCAATTGTTCTTTTTGCATTCATCTTACCCCCCAGCTAGATTACTGTAACAGTGGGAACGTACCTGTGTTATAGCTCCCCCCCATGGCTACTCCAGTCCAGTAGTCCAAATACATGTAGGTGATTGAGACAACAAACTGGCTCTAGCACCGTCTTCAACAGAGTACCATGCATTCCAGGTGACGTACAGACACTCAGCAGCATCCCTCCCCTGCTTTAACATAAATATAATAATTTCTAATGCACGCACTCTTTACGCCGGATGCTGATAAAACAGTGTGTGCATCCTAAAGCCGTGTGCAACGCCTATAGAACTTTCTATACCCAAGAACAATCTGACTTAAAGTACATCCTGGCCCCTTAAACCCTTTTGTGTTACTGGTCAACTGCTACTCATAGTCCCGTATGACCTCAACAGATGCTTCGGTGGACGCTCCATTCTCTATGAAACGCCTAAATGGAGGAAATCACTTCGTTTGGGCATCAGAGCCATGAATAAGCACATACCTTTTATGCGAGTTTAAAAAACAAACACATTTTCTCCTAAGTGCTCCTGCACTTCTCTGTACTGCTTACGTTGCTGTTTTTTAGAGCCACGAAACCGACAGGTATTATTGCACTTTATAAAAAAAAAGAATACTAATAATACCAATAATGGTGTGTACTTGATGAATACTAGCTTGCATTTACAATCTGCCTTCTTTTGCTGATACAATCCGGCATCCTGTGCTGGGAAAGGCTCCCATAACACAATACAAGGGTATGTAGTTGGCACACAGGACCAACAACTGAATACAATGTATTGTTATCATTTCAAACCTATATGCAACTTCATATCATGGCTACTTGGATATAAGTTTTCGATCTCTGGTTGATTGACTCCACAGATTGCTAAGAGCATGGGCACTCCAGAATAGACTTTTCAGGGACTAGCTGGTTTTCGCTAATGTTTCAGTCTTTGGTGGTAGAAGAAACCGTGCAGTTGTATGAGAGGGGGCCCGTGTTGGCAGCATTGCCTGACACAAAATATTGGGTGTTTGGGAGCTTCAAGCCATTAAGGATAGCAGGAAGCATCTCTTTCTGCAGATCAATGGTTCTTCGCACGTCTAGTGTCTATTTTAATATTCACGCAGGGCTCAGTTGCTTGCTAACTATGGGCAAACATAAAATCACAACCAAAGGCCCTGCAAAGCATTATGGGACGAGATTAGCAGTGGGCAGTGAATATTATAGTATCTAATATCAAAATAATTCTACAAAGAGCTGCAGTTCAAATAGTCGTTACTAGGTGTCCCTCACGAGTCAAATGCAAAAGCATTGAAATTATTACATCAAGCTGCAGTTCAACTAGTAATTGCTAGGTGTCCCTCAAGTCAAATGCTTTTGCATTTGACTCATGAGGGACATCTAGTAACGACTAGTGGAACTGCAGCTTCATGAAAGGGTTTCAATGCTTTTGTATTTGACTCGTGAGGGACACCTAGTAACGACTAGTGGAACTGCAGCTTGATGTAATAATGGGAATTCCGCGTAGTAGTACTCTGCCAATTACGCCCACCCTTAGTTGTCGCTCTGTTGTCAAACATATCTGAGTTCTGTTGGGAAAACCGTAAGAGTGAAGGGAAGGGTCTTCTTCTGGGATAAGACACAGAATACAATTAAGGAATAAAAGGTGATTTAAGGCCCAGTGCCAAGAAAAATATGGCGAAATCATGTTTATGAAGTGTTGAAAGGCTTTTAAACTATGTATTCTTTCCCAGTGCATCAAGGTTGTACCAAATTTCCCATGGGCAAGATCCGTGGCAGCTAATATGGGATCACGTACCAGAAAAATCATCAAACAGCAACTACCTTGAGATTGTTGAAGAGGTGGCGATAGAAGCCCCCTTCCATGCTTTGTTCTGTCATTTTATACTTTACATGCACAAAGCCTTGTTGATCAAGCCCCTGTGTGTGTGGAAAAGAGCATTTGTCAGTACTTGAGGCTATGATGCTTTGGTTAAGACCCAGTAGTCATCATTGCCAAATCTCAAATGTTAGTATGGTGTGAAAGCAAAGGGTGATTGTTTGATCGCTACTATCACCTAATGGTGTGGATTGAGGCTGCATGTCCGAACATTGACTACAGAAATATGCTACTAGGCATCCAAAATATTGTGGAGGTAAGTATATCTTGGAATCTTGGTAAGTATGGATTTACTCTATGTAATAGACAAAGATCCTGAGTTTATATTAAGCTGAGATGATGTCTAAAATTTAAATATTTTATTTGGAATATTCTTAAAAGCTCAGGCCATGCAAATGTGTGTTTCACTGCTTAGGAAATTTATGTCGCTTCTTCAGGGCCAATAATACAGTTTTAATAGCAAAAGAAAGATATTTTTAGGATCCAAGAAACTAGTTAGATAAGTCCGGTCCCACAATTTTAAAGACTGGGTGACTATCTTTTATAGTTTGCCAGGTGAAATATTATACTTGAAATTTTTTATGGAATGTACCAAGTTTAATGAGCATCATGGGAGCCACACTTCTTCAAAGTTCTGGAGCATCTGGTCAACACTCCAGTAATTTGGAAAATTTCAAGTATAATATTTCAGCTGGTCAACTACAGAAGACGCTAACCCCCTCTTTACAATTGGGAGACCAAATTTCTCTTGTTGGCTTGAGTTTTTAAGAAAATTCCTAATAAAATTGTTACATTTTAGACATCTTGTCTGTTTAATATAAACTCTGGATCTTTGTCTGTTGCCATATTAAATTATGCACGACTTGGAAGAGTTCTTGCATCTCTCTGGGCAATTGCAAAAAGGTCCACCAAGTGTTGCCTTCCATCTGTAAATTGGAACTCAATAGATTTACTCTTATTAACTCCAGATCTAAATGCTTTGATGGTATACATATTGTTAAGTTAAAAAGACTTGGAGTTCAGTATTGCAAACTTGTATTTACCTATATATGCTTACCTTGTTGATAGTTTGGTAGTTAATATTTTTTCTACGATAGTTTTGTAGCACAATATTTAAAACTCAACCTTCTGGTTTCATACAGTGAATGATTACGTCACCTGGGTGTATTTTTATTAATCAATGGGTCCACCATGTGCTTATAATATATGTGAGTATTTAGGCTATGTAAGAATTGGGGGTGATTATAGATAGTTTTTCATGGACCTCTCTCATATATCAAGGAGGCTTCATAATACGGGTGTTTTAAGATTATATTATTTTGAGTGCGCAGAATTAAAATTCTCCCAGTTACAATGAAATGTTATGCATTTGGTGAAGTTCAGGAGGTTTTTTACACACAAAACCTTGAGGGAGTTCATTCATGAAAGATGGGTATGATGGATTATTTTTCCCCAACAAAACAACAGTTTTTATGGGAACTTTCACCTTTCTTAATTTTATAGCTCGCAAACTTCATGCAGTTTTCTTATTTTATTAAAAAGACTTCCTGAACTTGGCAAAAGCAAAGTTGAATATCTGATATATAGTGTGTATAGCATAAGTTGTTTTTGCTATCTGATCCATATTTTCGAACATACCCAAGTAAAAAGTCTTAATTATACCCATATTGATGAACATGAAAAATAGGTAAAGTTTCAGTAGTTTAATCCAGCATATCTGACATACATCCATGGATGTTATGGCCTATTCTAGTCTGCAATACATCCTTATTCACCTCCAATGCCATTGACCTGTAGACCCAGCTCCATTTACACAGCCGCGCCTGAAGATTAGTTGTTCTGTCTTAGGACTGTCAAACAAGGTGTAGCCCCAAGCTTTCTCAGCTTTGCCCCAGTGCAGCACCATATAACATTATTCATCATAATGTTGTTTAGAAGGCATGCAATCTCTTTCATGGACAGACCATGACTCTCCACACCCCCACACACTGTCTCTCTCACCTCTCAGGTGTGATAGGCCAGTGGAAACGCGAATTGTCCTATCGGCCCTTTAGTCTGTTTAGGGCATATTATACTCCTGTTTTGTAGCACATTGTTTTCAATGTATAAACGCGCCTGTGTGGTGTCAACAGGGTCAGAGGGCACAAAAATGGTGGCTGGCAGGACCCACTCATTCATCTGAACCCAATAATTTGAGTTCTGAGTAGTTGGTAATCATAATGTGTATTTTGTACAGCTCTTCAAAGGTGCAAGCATGTGGTAAGTATGATACAGGATATAGTGGCCTAAATATCTGAAAATTATATTTTTTCCAAATGTTATTTACCAAAATATCACCCTATTTATGTTTTAAAGACGAGTTACATCTGATAAAGTAATATTTGGTTAGTACTCTATTTATTTCAGACAATATTTTTGTTATTGATATTCTGGTTGACAAATCCATGCAGTAGTCAGGACTGCATTAATAAGTTATTATATGAAACTCTGTGGTTCCAGGTCACATACTGAGGTTTAGAAGCCCCCAATGTCCAAGAAGACAGTAATAGGCAGGTGAGAACACTGTAGCTGTGGGGCGTACATATGGCTGCGTAGACTGGACACTAAAGGTGTGAGTCTAACGGAGGGGGCAATGGGAAGGAGACCTGTGACTGACCTGAAAGACACAGACTCGGGGACAGGTGGTCACACAGTAGCAGACACTAGGAGTCTTTGTGGAAGAACAGAATGATTCTGTGGGCCACCATCTCAGTAAGTACAGCAGGAGTGCACAACACAACCTCATATTGCGAGGCATCAACGCCCCCGCTGCAATATAACCCACAAATGGAAACAACAAGTACATTTCAAGTAAATGTTTTTGGAAACCTCTGTAATCCTTTCACTTACTCTGGGCACTGGGATTATAGATTCTTCTAGGTCGTCTGAGGTGAGGCCTTCCTGAAACCACCATCATCATAAAAGAACGAGAAGAAAAATGATGAACCTCACCCATGAAAACACACTGGAATCGCCCCTCTGTGCTCATGCCTGCATTGTAGCTCTCGGTTGTCTGTCTTGAGTCTTGTTATAGAAGTCGGCATACGTACACACACACCTCCTTATGTAGAGACCTGGTATCAACAAAATGAGAAATTACCCCTCGCTCCCCACACAGTCCTAGCATGGCCTACCCCATATACACTGGCCACCAAAAGTCCACGGAATGAAGGGACCGAGCCACATCACCCACTCCGAAATCTGATAAAATCCAAGGAACACAATACTCCTAAGGTAGTAACATGGAAAACAAGACTACAGTACTATCTAGCACAGAGGCCAAATACTTCCATGCATTTCTTTGGTTGTAATTTGAAAGACATCATCTGCATGGACCAACCGCCCCGTCATCAGTAGTTCTAAGATGCAGTGTAAATGGGGATTAACACGCTACACATAAACCATTTAACATTACCAAAGTAAATTGGTCAGGTGGTTTTTAAAATGCATTGTTCATCAATTTCACACAATTTCTGTTTAAAGAGGATAAGTGGATTGGTTGTGTGCCCCCTCTTTGATATGGCCTCCATCTGGAGGTCCCAGGGTAAAGTCATGTTTTCTTCTCATTGGGCCCAAAGTTTTACTCTCATTCGCAAACCAGGGATATGCAATTTGCACACCAACGGGTTTGCAGATGGAATACAATTTACGATTCAACCTATGTACTAATAGTTCACTTTGCAAACTGCCTAGTCTCAGGGGTCACAAACCAATCTGACTAATACATATTGGGTAAGCAGGTCGCAATTTGCATCCCCCTTTTAAAGTCTTCAATTGTAAGGATGAAGGCCTGAAAGGGACAACAGACAGCCTCTCCTGCGTTTGCTTTCTAAAGCAGGAATATTTTTTCAAAACAAGTGTCTGTGCCCTTTAAAGGCACAGGTGCTGCTTAAATTATTTTTCTCCTATTTTGGAAAACATTGGAGGAGGAGCAAGCAGTTGTTCTCTGGATCACTGATTTCTCCTCCTGAGGCTGCTGACATGATTCCCCTTCACAAATCAGTTACCTCCCCAAGTTTGGGGTTGGTACCTTACCAGTGGTTTGTGACTGCAGCCACAGCCACAAGCAGGTAATATATTTCTTTTGAAATCGTGAATGGGGGGTAGGAACACATCTTTCATATCCCTTCCTATTTTAAGTAAGAACGGGTTGCAAAACCGCTTTTATGGGTCAGAAAGAAGGGCCTTTTTGCCGTCACAAATACAAACCTAGTAATTTTATGAATCATGGCGTTTGTACATCCGGCCCACACGAGATGACATTTTTTTTAATGGATACCTCAGTATGGAGAGTTAATCGCCTTCAGATATTTGCAAAGTGATTGAAAGTTGTTCTTTCTTCTGGGAAATTCAGCGTCCACCTGTAGGCGAGTGTAGAAGTCTTTTTTGTACGTCCAAGGAATGAGATAGTAAGTCCTAACAATTTATTTGCCACAATAAAAACTAGCCCAAAGTAAAAGATATTGGGCTGAATTAATCAAACATTCATCCTCAGTCACAGATCTGGGTAAAATCCATCGTTTTTGTGCACGCCAATCCAGTTTAGACCCATCCATATGCAAATCCGTCTAGACCCCATCATAAAGGCAAGTATGTATAAGTATAGTTACATATTCTTTCAGTTTACACACCTTAAGTTGTCAAGATACACATGTGGAGTTAAGAATAGTAAATCTCTCTTTAGGCATATTGTGGTAGTCGATATGCTGGCTACAATATTTTTGTAGGAAATATAAAATGTAAAACATTATAGTCTGGTAGAACACAGTTGAGGAGGGCAGAATGTACATCAAACCCAGCCAAGGATCGTTGCACAGTTTAACAACATTCTGTACCCTTCACAATCATTTCGAGATGGTTTAATTCCAAAATGACTCCAAAATTACTAACACACTTTATGGTCAATAAATGTTTTTTGGTCCAAAAATAAAAATAAAATGTATTTTGGCTAATCACCTTAAATTTTGAAATCCTTAAATGGGATATAATAAACATATATATCTTAGAAACTAAAGATGGTATTTGATGGTCCTTTGTCGGACAATGATGAGCAATGTATGGATCCCTTAGGGTCAATTAAAGAAAACTGAATCTAGTTTCAGTAGGATAGGATAGTACAAGAGAATTCCTAGACAAAAAATTCCCCAGGGTGTGCATATGTAACCATGAATGCACCAAATAGGTTTTCCACCAGCATTTTGAACGGATTGTGAAACCGTATGTGCAAAAAGAACGTATGTAACACCAGTATTGCTCATAATCTTTTTAAATGCATAGTGGATAATTTATCAAAATATACTAGTCCTTGATTAGACATTAAAAAGAAAGGAAAGTCAACAGATGTTGAACTGTTTTAACTACTATTATAATAAATGTGTATAAATTGATTTCAACCCAAACGTTATGTTTTCGGTCACACTGGAAAAGTATGGGCAATTTATTTTATCTTCCCTTTGCAGCAGAAATAGCGGTAAAGTCGTTTTTGCCTCCATGGTATTTATGTAAATGTCATTTGCCTTTATTTTACTTTTTCTTCATCAGTGGAAAGTTTATACCATGCAGCCCCAGTTCTTGCATTGGCTACTATTGCAAATGATGCGATGGTGGTTATCAACAGGGATTTCCTCAAGACATTCTGTGTTATAGATTTGCAACCGGCGAGCACTTACCGTGTTCTTTTGTCTGCACACTTCTTTTCTGGATGTGTCTTCACGATTCAACCATGCCCAGTGCCACTAGTGATGGTAGTAACTGACTACGTGGTGAGGAGAAACCGATAAGCAATTGTATTTTTTGTTTGCTTGGTGTTTGGAGGTGGTATGAACTGGAAGTTTGGGGCTGTAGTGTTCCTTCCGGAACAGGATCAAGCCTGATTTGTATAAAGTTGGTCCCTGTCCGAAGTAGTTCAGTGAGTAAAAAAAAAAAAAACATGGACTGGCATACGCCCAGTTTAATTTTCAGTGGCTGAGGTTAATACAAGCATTAAACACGTCACCTTTTTGTTTATCATTTTCCTTTTTCTCAGTGAAGCACTATTTACAACTGATCGGTCTGAAGGAAAACACTGCAGTTTGACAGACCTGAGGGTGGGTGGACACACCACTCTTGTAGACTCCTGACTCAAGCTGGCAAATGGGCCTGACCCCCTTGCAGACAGGCCGCTCCACATCCCCCCGCCCTGATGGAACTCCACTGGCTGCCCTTGCCAGCCCCACACCATCTTCAAAACAAGCTGCTCCCAGTGGTGGCTCCTTCACTATGGCAGAGGAGCATCGTCCCACTGCTTTTAAGCAGTGCAAAGTAAAGGAAACATTAAATGATAATAACTTTTAGTTTATGTTTCCGTCAGTACTGGTTTCCGTGCTGCTTTGCTGGCCGGCAGGTGGGCGGGGCTGCTCTGCTTTTGAAGCGGGGCAGGAGAGGACTGGTTTTCCCACTCCTAAGTGTACATGTTATGTTATGTTATGTTATGTTATACATTTATTTTTATAGCGCACGGCTACTCCAAAGGAGTGTCCCGGCGCTTTATCGAGGCAGCTCAGAATAAAAAACATAACACCATACAGCGAACAACTGAAAAAAAGAACAACAGAAATACTAAAGGTTAAAAAGCCAGGTCTTCAGGCTCTTCCTAAAGTGAAGCAGATTAGTAGAGGACCGTAGGGCCAAAGGAAGGGTGTTCCACAACTGAGGGGCCCTCAGACTAAAGGAGCGCCCTCCAGAGCGTGCCTTCCTAATTCGAGGAACCACAGCCAAGAACAGAGATTCGGATCGCAAAGATCTGGCAGGGCGGTAGAAGGCGAGCCTGCGTTGGAGGTATTTCGCGCCCACGCCAAAAAGCGCTTTATGCGCCAGCGTCAGAACTTTAAACATGATCCGCTTCCGGATGGGCAGCCAATGAAGCGACTGCAACAAACCGGAGGCTCCAACTCGCCTATGGAGGCCAAAAATAGCGCGAGCTGCAGCGTTCTGCACACCCTGCAGCCGCTGAACAAGATAGTCCGGGAGACCACTGTACAGGACATTAGCGTAGTCCAATCTGGAACCAACCAAGGCCTGCACAGTGATCTTTCTGTGCTCTTCCGAGAGCAAAGGCAAAAACTTCCGGAGCATCTTGAGTAGCCCGAAGCAAGTGCCCGTTAGACCACGAACATGTGGCACCAGTGTCAGGCTATTATCCATCTTTACACCCAGATTCTTTGCCACCAGCGAAGCCAGGGCAGGGGGACACATATCCGTCGGCCACCAGGCCCGCCAATCAGGGTCGAGGGAGCAGCCAAAAAACAACACCTCCGATTTATCTGAGTTGGCCTTAAGGCCATTCGACTGGAACCAGCTAAAGACCGACTTCAAACAGCCCCGGATGTTCTCCCCATCAAAAGCCTGATCCTTCCCACACGTGAAAAGCAACTGCGTGTCATCGGCGTAGGAAACGATCTGGGCCCCAGAAGACTCCACCAGTGCCGCCAGAGGTGTCATAAAGATGTTAAAGAGAGTCGGGCTCAACACAGATCCCTGCGGAACACCGACTCCCAATGGCGGCATCTCGGCGGAGCTCGGAGAGGCCCAGACCGTTTGTCGGCGGCCCTCCAGGAAAGATGAAAACCAATCCAGCACCGTCCCCCTCAGACCGATGTCATAAAGTCTGGCGAGAAGCATCTCGTGGGGGACGGTGTCAAAGGCCGCCGAGAGATCGAGCATGACAAGCATAGCGCGACCTCCAGAGTCCAGCGTCTCCCTAATGATCTCAGACACCTCCAACAGTGCCGTCTCCGTACTTAAATTAGGTTCGAAACCGGACTGTGAAGGGTGTAGCAGATCGCTGGACTCAAGAAAGCTGGAAAGAACGCCGTGCACATGCTTCTCCGTGATCTTGGCCAGCGCCGGAAGGAGGGAGATCGGCCTGTAATTGGCCAAAACCTCCGAGTCCAGCCCAGGCTTCTTGAGGAGGGGGATCTCCATCGCCCTTTTCCAGGGCGATGGAACCTGCCCCTCCCTCAGAGACAAATTCACAAGTGGGTTGACCACAGGGTTGACCACAGTCGCCATCTTGGCCAAAAATTTGGCCGGGCAAGGATCTAATGGCGAACCCGACTTAAGATTGGCCAGAAGCGCCAAGGAAGCATCGGTGGAAATAGGTGGAAACTCTGCGAGGACCACAGCCTGTGAAGGCCGCCACACCGGTTCCACCACCACGCTAGCATGCACCACGGCTGAGCCCACTGCGAAAGAGTCCTGAATGGACTTAATCTTATCCGTGAAAAATCTGGCCAGGTTACAGACCCACAACTCAGATGGAACCCCTTGGGGCAGGTTGGATCTGGGGGCCATAAACTCCCTAACTACCGCAAAGATCTCCTTGCATGAGTTTGAGGCAGCCTCAATCCTCCTGGCCAAGAAAACCTTTTTTTCACGGAAAATGTCACAGTGGTAGGCTTTAACCCTTGACCTATAGGCCGCTCTGGCCTCCAGATCATAATGGAGGCGCCACGCCCTTTCTGCCACCTTGCATTGGCGACGAGTGGCCAGCAGTGCCTCAGTGAACCAGGGGGCCGAGACCCTCTTGATCATATTTCTCGGGGCCATAACTGGGGCAAGATCATCCAACCTCTCCGTCAACCACCCCTGTAGGGACTCAACGTCCTGCTCCAAGTTGCCTGATATAGGGCACGGATGGTCCTCGGGCGCCTGACTTAACATCTCAGGTGTAACTCTATGCAGAGCCCTCCGCGCCGTGCCATGCTGTCTCGGCCCACTACAAGGGGGTTTCTTGCTGGCTAATATCGAGAATCTAGCCAGCCTATGGTCAGTCCAAAGCACCGGAAGGAGCTCGATATCAAAGAGAGGGATTGAAGAGAAGACCTGGTCCAAGGTGTGTCCTTTATCATAAGTAGGACCTGTGAGAAAAGGGGCAAGGCCCAGAGAAGCCGTGATATACTGCAGTTTATTGGCATCCGAATCACCGGCGACATCCATATGGAAGTTAAAGTCTCCTGCCAGAAGAGAGTGCTGCGCACTCAAGACCAGCTCAGCAGTGGCGGCCTGGAGATCGTCGAAAAAGGATCCAACTGGGCCAGGGGATCTATACACCAACAGCCCTTTCAGGGCTTGCTGCGGGGACAGTCTGATGGTAAAAGCAAGGGATTCAGATCCTGCGATGGCGTTAAGAGGAAGAATAGAGCAGGAAACTGCTTTGTTCGCTACCACCGCTACCCCCCCACCCCTGCCTTTGGCTCTATCTTGCCGGAAGATGTTATAATCCGGGGGAATCGCTGCCATGATGTCCGGATTAGACAGCTCCCCCAACCAGGTTTCGGTCAGCAGCAGGCATTGTGGCTTTTCTTTCACAAGGAGATCAAAGATCTCCAGAGCATGCTTGCCTACCGATCTAGTGTTGAGCAATAGGAAAAGATGACTCACTCGATCCTCATCTCTCCCTTGTGAGGAAACGGGGGCATAATTAGGCACCCAACCACACCCCGGGCAAAATCGTTTACCCCTATAACGTCCCGGGAACATGGATCGGCATGTACAGGAACATTTTCGCAATGTGAAAAGTTCCCTGGCAGAATAACAAATCATCTTGCCCAAGAACAAAATACCACCAGAGCCTACCGCCGCTCCGCTGCCTCCGAGACGCTGACGGACGCAGACGGGCAGGACTCTGGCAAGACTCAGGCAAAGCGAAGGCCGACCCGCTACGCGATCCCGCTACGCTCTGGGGACTGGTTTAAATAGTGCCTCCAGGTGAGGGTCAAAGCGCACCACCAGGACACTCAAGATGGCGCTCAAAGAGCGTCAATGCCCTTCCCAAAATGGCGGCCGTTCAACCAACTCGGGAGACCCCCGACCACCCCAGAACCGGGTCCGCTCGAGCAGCGGTGCTTCACAATTAGTGTGCAGGTAAAGGGAGAGCCCAGTAAATACCTCTATTTTAAAAGCAGGGTCAAGAAAACAAAAACAAACAGAAATGAAAAACGGGAATTTTAAAAGCAAACAGCCTCACCGCGCAGCGCAGTAAACTATAATGAGCTGCCAGCACCTGAGCGCTGAGCCCTAACAAGGTCTGACACTAGAGGACCGCCTTAAATAGTGCCTCCAGGTGAGGGTCAAAGCGCACCACCAGGACACTCAAGATGGCGCTCAAAGAGCGTCAATGCTCTTCCCAAAATGGCGGCCGTTCAACCAACCCGGGAGACCCCCGACCACCCCAGAACCGGGTCTGCTCGAGCAGCGGTGCTTCACAATTAGTGTTCAGGTAAAGGGAGAGCCCAGTAAATACCTCTATTTTAAAAGCAGGGCAAGAAAACAAAAACAAACAGAAATGAAAAACGGGAATTTTAAAAGCAAACAGCCTCACCGCGCAGCGCAGTAAACTATAATGAGCTGCCAGCACCTGAGCGCTGAGACCTAACATGACTGTTTGATCGGCCTTCTCGGGCTGCAGAAAACAGTCATGCGCACTTTCCCTGTTCGCCATGCAGGCTGCATTACAGCCTGCGTGGAGAACATGCCCAGGCCCCCATTCCTTGGCTGAGTGTTGAACCAAGATGATCAGACCAATCGCAACTCTGCACTGCAGCGTTGTGATTGGTCAAGGGAGCTGTTCCTCGATCCCAACGAGGAGAGCAGGAGTGGAGACACGAGAGCTGGCGGCAAGGTCAGTGTTTATTTTTTTTATTTCTTTATTTTTTACATTTTGCACCACCACGCATTCTCCCTCCCTGCCCCGCGCTCGCCCCGCCACCCACGAGCCATGCCGGCCACATCTGGCTGCTTCATCTACAAAACCATTGTGGCCTTCACCCCTACCCAGTTACTTGACAAGCTGACTATTTCTGATAGCTCTCAGCACAGCAACAAAATGAAGATGAACAAATAAAAAATAAAAATAAGGCATCCGGCCTTCTCCATTAGCACCCAGGATCTGTAACCACATCCTCAAAGCATCAGATCTGCCCTAAACCTGCTCTGATTTAGGAAAGAGCTGAAGACCCACCCCCTTGAACAACAGTGCATCATAATGATAAAGTGTCTTATCCTCTGAGAAACCAGTTACCCTACGGTCACACATGGGACAGCAAATAGGCCTGGTACCATACTAAAAGTGGTCCCCATTAGTGAAATAGGTAGCTAAAAAAGTGACTCATATTTAAGCAATCTCAAACTTGTAAAAGCACTCTCTATAAAGGCACTCTCTATAAGTGTTTTGCAAGGTATGGAAGACTGCATGGATTTGTGCTTGCTGCAGGCAATGTTTGTTTTAATATCAGGGAAATCAACAGTAAAAACCGGCTCATCAACCATAAAAGAGGCCCACAAATGGCCAAAAAAGTGTCCCACACACTGACCTGTCAGACCTGCATGTAGGGCATTGCCTGATTTCCCTATAGGCCAGTCCGGCCCTGACCTTGTACACTGGAGAGCGCTCAACTGCCTTTTCACTAAGTTTGCACAATACAAATTCTACGGGGCAGATTTATATCAGACTTGCGCCACTTTTACGCCGCCGTTGCGTCACTTTTGTGACGCAGCGGCGGCGTAAACCCTGCGCCATGTTGCGCCCCATTTACATCGTGACGCATCTATGGAGATGCGTCACGGTGTAAAGCCCTGCGCCACATGAAACCTGCGTCAGGTTTCATGTGGGCGTTTCTACTCAGTGGGGGTGTTCCGTCGCAGGAACGCCCCTGAAAAGTGACTCAGTGAAATCTATAAGATTTCACTGAGTCACTTTCCCAACGCTGATGCGTCAAAACCCTGCGCCTGCTTGAAGCAGGCGTAAGGCGTGACGCACCATGTTAGGGATTGGGTAGGTTGGAACAGTGCTGGAGTTGCGTCGCGCTTGCGACGCAACTTCAGCACTGCGCCAACCTTACGCCAGCAGATGCGTCACGTATCTGCTTATCCTTGCGCCACGATGCATCACATTGTAAATGCGGTGCATCTGCGGTGGCGCAAGCGCAAACGTGCGTGACGCATCTTCCCTGGCGCATCCTTGCTGATTTGCAGGGATGCGCCAGGGAACATAAATCTGCCCCTACATACATACACTTCACATTCAGTCAGAGGCTGCAGCGTTCTCTGCAGTGCCCCATTTCCCCCGAGGAAATTGGCATAGCAAGAAAGGTACCAATTCCATGACACTGCTGTCAGTGTGACTCCATAGGTCCTACATTTCTGAGCCCCTTGTCACATTGTAAACATCAGCTGAGCACTCAAGTGGTCAGCCATTAAGGGGAGCTCTACCATGGTTTGCTGCTCACTGAGATAGACCGCTACATGGCAATCCGTCTTCTAGACCATGAGCACCAGGTTGCTCCCACAATACAGCCTTTATTTGCATACCTGGGAGGGGCACTTTAAATTATCCAGTTAGATGTTCATCCTCCCGTCAGGATGAAGGGACTTGAGTGGAACGGAGTGTAGGAGGAATGTGTGAACTGCTGGTATAAGTCACACCAGCCTTCCCACCTTGGGAGGTGGAACACATGTTTCTGCCAAAGACCCTCTAAATGCAAAAGAAGGGCTGGTCCCAAACTGGGTGATCGATTCCTATCTCCCCGATAGGTCTCTTCTGTCCCCACCGCTCCCCTCCCCAAGGCAAATGCCTTCCTGATTCAGCACACACCTAATGACATTTCCTGACAGCGCTTTATGTGGAACTGCCCTACTTTTTCATCTCATTAGGGTTTCAAAATAAAATCATATGGCAAGGCCGGTGTGGGATGCCATCTGTTTCTCCCGACAGGGACTCTGCAATATGCAACCGCCTGCTTCTAACTCCCAAGCCCACGCGTCAATACCAAACATAATCCATCGGTGTAGAGCAGGGAAAACCTCATTCTTGCCTTACAGACCCCAAGGGACCATGTTACAAGAGTTTCATCCTACAATCAAGTTACTTATGAATGATTTATGCAAATCTTTTCTTTGTGCATCTCCATGTGCGGAACACGTTTGCCACTATTGAAGAATTTTGTTAACATCAAACCAATTTATACGGATGCCACGGTCCATCGCGGAGGTATACAAAGTAAAACGCTAGCTGATCAGTTTCTTTCATTCAATAATTCTTATTCTTTCTGTACAGTTTTGGGCTTATTCTCTGTGCCCAGGGCAGACTCTGATTAAAGGTCAGCATCCACTGTGGATGTTATTGTTGACCACTGGTGCCCAAGGGCACAAATATATTGCTCTTCAGTTACTTGGTTTATACCATTGTCTCTACAAGACTAGCCTGGTCAAGCAATCACAGCTCATTTCAGCACGTGGTGATAAAAAAACTCACAGGTTTATAGCACCTATGAGGTAAGGCTCTATCGGCAAAGTATTACTGAGGTCTATGTAGTATGTTATCCTCTGAGCTGGACATTTTGAGTTCACTACAGTTTCCGGAAGCCATTGTGTCACCATTTTTTATTACAGTAGGCAATGTTTCTCAGTTACCTAAGGTCCTATAACGAACACTACAGTTGTAACAGGTTTGCTGCAATTTGTCTGCAACATTTCTGCCTTTTGTTCTAGTTTCTGAGTGAGTCCTGTGTTCAAGACAGGAGAGCTAAGTGAGTTTGGGCCTAGGTGAGTGAAAATCTGAAAAAGAAAAATGTAAAAGCCATCAACAAAATCTGACCTGGAATTGAGATCCCACAAAGATTATGATTTGAGGCTGGCAATGAAAAACTGGTCCCAGGGTTAATGTTCCAATTTTCCAGTTCTTGGTTCTACTGGGTGTTCTATGGTTGTCGGCATTGGGCAGTGTACAAAGTTCAGGGAGGCAGTCACAATTCGAAGTGGTTTTCAAAGTCGAGAGGTGGTTTGCTGACTGTGGAGCCTGATTCGGTACCCACATTAGTACACCCTGGCAGTACTTTACTGCATGGGCTAGTGGCAGGCAAATCTGTGATGGGACACCCATTCAATTCATGGTATTTATACAGCACACAGCTACGTCCAAAGAGGTGTCTTGGCGCTAGCGGAAACTTGCGAGAGTAAGGAAGGATTGAAACAAAAGGGTTTAAAGATTGAGTCTGAGACAGATTCCGAGGGGCTGTAGTGCAGACTGAGCAGCAGTGTGTTCTATAATTTGGTGGCCAGATACATGAAGGAGCACTCGCCTCATCGGGCTTTGTGTCTGTGGGGAACATACAGTAACTTGAGGTTGTTGGACCTCAGAGCTCTGGACTGGAACTAAGATATAGTGGGCCTTTGTGAGTGTAGGCTCTGAAGACCCGAGTAGGTGCCTTAAACTGGATTCTGTTTACGACAGGAAGTCAGCGAAGATGCTGCAAGTGAGGAGAAACTGGTAAACGTGGGGGGATCTTCGAGAATAGGCGTGCAGTAAAATTCCAGATAATTTGGCGCTGTTGGATAAGGGAAGTCAATAGGCCTAAGTATAGACTATTAGCATAGTCCAGTTTTGCCGTAACCAGAGTGTGGACAACAGTTTTTCGGGAGTCCACCAGAATGAGGTGGAGCATCCTTCTGAGAGATCTGAGGGTGGCAAAGCAAGTAGTGGAAAGAGACTTGGGGGCATATTATCAAGACAGGCTATAAAATTATCGCTGCTTTAGCGGCAGAAAACTGCCGCTAAAACGGCGATCTAACATGGGCTTCAATTGGAATTCCATAGAGCATATTATCAAGCTCATTATCGCCATTTTAGCGGCAGTTTTCTGCCGCTAAAGCGGTGATAATTTTATCGCCTGTCTTGATAATATGCCCCTCAATGTGGGGCTCAAAGGTAAGATGAGTGTCAAATTTCTACCCCAAGGTTTCTGGCCATCAGAGTTGGGAGTGGTACAGCACCCCCTTCAGGTGGCCACCAGAGACTGGCATCGGGGAAGGACTTAGTGCAAAATAAAATCTAATTTTTTTTCTGATATCTGCTTAAGATAGCTTCCCTCCATCCATTCCACCACGCCCTTCAGGCACAGCTTGAAGAACTCAGAGTTGCAGGCGTGTTTTCATTAAAGGCTAAAAAGAGCTGGGTGTCATCTGCATAGGAGACTATCGGCACTCCCCATGACTCCACCAGTTTAGCCAGAGGCTCACGATAGATATTAAAAAGAGTGAGGCTAAGTGCAGAGCCCTGGGGGACTCTGCAGACCAGAGGTTTGGAAGAGGAGGAGACTGCTTGGGAATGATCAGACAGGAAGGATTTCAGCCAGCGCAGAGCCTAGCCTCTGACACCAGTACTTTTGATTTCGTCAAGTAAAATGACATGAGGGACAGTATCAAAGGCCAAAGACAAATCCAGGAGCATAAGCAACACAGGAGAGCTCTGATCAAGTTTTTCCTTGAAAATGGCTCCTAGGGTATGTGCTAGACATTCTGGCCCTTTCCCCCACCTCTGTGATAAGGGGAGCTCCTGTATTTGGACTAGTCCCTCCTTTTCAACTGTGGTGTCTCTGGAACTGTATGTCTTAGTCAAATGGTTTCAGTTTTGGATTTTAAGTCATGCATTTTAAGGTCTGAACAGGAGGCTTTCTTTCTTCAAGTCATTATGGACACGATTTCCTGACCCGGATTTTTGTGCAGCAGCATAATGCGACTTTTTAGTGCATGAAAGTAAGCATTAACAAAAAGTCAGTAAGGCATTTCATACTCCAACATTTGAGATAAAGATACAATGGAGTTTAGAAATGGTTGTCGACGACGTTTTGATCCCTGTGTGAATAATGGGATCTCTTCAAGACAGTAGGATGACAGGATTACCTGGGAGGAAGCGATGTCAATAGTCAAAATAGAGCAGGGGAATCCATCAGAAACCACACAAGGAGGGGAAGGTCTGAGGCGCAATTGCGTCCGGTGAGAAGGCGGAGAAGGGGTCGGTACCTCGTAGGAAGAAATGGAGCCCCAATTGTAGCGGGAAACTATCGCGAAGGGTCAGGTAGGTCGCAGTGAAGGTATAGATACGTGGGGAGTCAAACACGATGTGTAAGAACTCGTCAGGTACGAGCGAGTAGGAGGACCCAGCTGGGTATGTCGGAGGCGCGAGTAGGTCCGGCAGGTAGGTGCCCTTGGGAACGAAGCCACGTAGGGCGTTGCGAGAAGGAGTTGGAAGTCCCGAGCAAGCCGGGTGTTCCAGGGGGGAGGCGTGTTGAGAACGCGGAGTACCAAGTGACGGAGCGGAGACCCAGGATAAGAGTTCCTTCAGAGCCGTTGGTGATACGGGATGTGAAGGCTCGTGGAGTACAAAGGAAAGCCAAGGCCAGACAAAATGGGTAAAAATAAATCAAATTTAGCCATGCAAGGCTGGCCTTTTCTTCTAGTGCCTGTACACACTAGAGGGGAGGGCATGGACATCCATTTATGAAAGGACTATTGATACCAGAAAAGATAGTGACAACTTTCTGAGTAGGCCATCTCCACTATCCAGACCACTGAGAGTGCAGTACAAAAATAGATGCCCTGATGTCCATCGGGGTGTGCGTTAGAGAGGACACAGTAGAGACATCTCCAGCAGAGGTGCTCTGGGAAGATCTAGTAAACCAGGACATCAAACCACTTTTTGTTAATTCTTTGCTTTCTGTGGGCGAGTTGGCATAGTGGGAAGTGAATATGGATTCTTCCAGCCTTCTTTGAGTCCCAGAGATTTGCAGGACACAATCTTCGGTGTAGGGTGTAGGATCTCATATATCCAGAGACAACCCAAAGGATAATCTACATGTTGTGCTGTTATACCTGTGGCCAATGCAGGACATTGCCCACAGAGGACATGGATGCCAATGTAGGGGTGTGCAAAGATGTGAAGTCTTTGAACGTCTACAAACTAGAAAAGAGGGCCCTTTGTGGCTACGCAACATGGTTTTACGCAGGTGGTATGCTTGTGAGTTGTCCATCCCGTCCCTTGCTGTGAGCTCCTTGCTTCCCACACAAGTTCACAGCCAGCCTGACCTTGCTGTGTCCGCAACAAAAAATTTCAAGCACAGTCCACCTGACTTTACATCCCCATCCCTCACTGTAAGTACTTATCCACCCCCCCCCCACCCCACTGCGTCCTGCCTCACATTAATAGGAATGCCTCCAACTTCTCTCCTGCCACCGTTCTCAGGCACCTCTTATTGGTAACTGTAAAACAACGCGGCTTTCATCCAACCATTTTCTGATCTAAGATGTGCTCCAGAATGCCCTGTCCAAGAGTCAGCCAGGAGCAGGAAAGTGTCATGTTAAGGCTGCACTGAAGAATGTGACATCCAAACAGAATCACACCATAAATACTCCACATCTATATGGGGAAGGTGCAAGGCCCACTTTTGGAGGACGGAGCAGATTGTCCACAAGGGGATCTGTAGACTCTTTCCTAGGGGTGCAGGTAAAATCTGGTAGAGATATCATGAACTAGCAACATTCAGGCTCCTTGTAGACTGATGATATGTCAGTAGTCACCCACTTCCATTAAAGGGGTACACTTTGGGTGTAGCCCCGATCTGCAGAGCCTTGTGCTTTGTGGGAAGATCAAACAATTGCATGGCTCACTCTTGGTGTGCTCTAAAAGGTTGAATTGACAGAAGGAACAAGTACACAGTAAGCAGAATAAGCAACTTCCCTTGCAGTGTGAGGACATCTGCATGCACTTCACAATGGTAGTTGGTTTACTTGCATATCTCCTGGATTTCGGACAGATAAGGGAATTGAGACACAGGTCAATAAAGTGATTTGCTCAAGATCACACAACGCTGTCAAATAGAGAAGCTGGCTTCGATGTTCCAAACCCAAACACACCCTTGCAGACAGCATCTCCTTCCAGGTCTGACTACACATTAGCCAAGCCTCTGATAGGCAGCCACTCCTTTCATCTTGTAGTTTAAAATCCTAACCCCAGTTCAGAACACTTATCAGACATGCCCATCCTAACTGCAGGGCAGAATAAAAAGATATATCCCATAAGGCACCTAGCTCAACAAAAGAAGTATTGATCCTCCAATGCTTCAGGCAAACTACAAGGGCAGGAGATCATTCCCTGTGATGGTCCCTCCTGAGATCATGGACTTCTAATCGAGGATCACAGAGAAACCACAATCCCGATGTGTTGGCATTTTGCCTAGCCCAGGCTCTTCGATAGAGAGATCTAAAGTTCTCCTTTGTTGCTAAACTCACATGCCAAGTATTTAAAACACATTTAATTCGGTGCATCAGCTTGTTTCTGAGCTCTCTCATTTTCCGCACTGCTTTGACAGTAGAATATCGAACCCTGAATGTCACTTACAAAAATAGGACCCATTGGAGATAATAGTAGAAACTCTACAGCCAATGGGACCATATTTTTGTAAACGATATTCAGGGCACTTTATTTATGTCAGGCGATATTTCTAGATGCTGTGTTCTATCATACAGCCTTTCTCAGGTCAGGGAAGCAAGGCAGCGACAAGATTATGTGATTTACCTAAGAACACAATTGGATGGAGTGGGGAAGCGGTGATTAGAATCTAGGTCTCCTAGCTCTCCCGCCGACAACGTCAAGCGATCGAATAACTGATTCCTTAATATCGTCAGTCTACTCTTATATATACGTAATCAAATTTAACAACCGCTTCTTGGTCAATGGTCAATAAAAAAGCATGTTTTGGGGTATCTGTATTATTTATCCCTCAGACTGAAGCTGTTATGACAAACTCCAAATTCCAGGATCTAGGATAACCTAAGACCAGAAACTCCGAAGTGACGTCAAAATAAATGATGTCCCACTCTTTGAACAGCTTTCTATCATGTAACAATGGAAAAGTAAAAGTATCTAGGTTTTAGGAAAAAGTAGTTTGGAATAAAATCGTCTTGCTTCGAGATTATTTCAGCTGTTTTTTTTTTGCTTATCATAACTTTAAGTCCTACTTTTGTTTTATTTTTCATTTATAAAAATACACCTTTAATACGTTGTATTTATAGGTCAAACTCCCAGTTTTCAGTTTTACTGATTGTTACAGATGACTACAGACAGAAAACAATGTTTCCGGTCTGTATTTACTTTTAAAAGTGGAAAATGCAAAAAGTTGTGCTTCTTGGCAGTCATTCATGAATTCCAGGCCAGCTGCTGAGCAGATAGCCCACATGTGGAGCTAAAAAAAGGCTGCAGGTTTCGCTTAATACAGGCATATGTTAACATAAATTTGCATATGATGCTAATAAATACTTGTGGATATGGTTTTGTGTTATATTTGGCTGCTTAATTTGTTAAAACACAAAATGCTTCCAAGTGTGAATATCTGTTTATCAGTTAAATAAATGTGGAAATCGAACATGTAACAACTCAATTTACTCTCAAAAACACAAAGTAAATATGGATAAATATCAATAAGATGGCCAAGAAATAAATATGGAAAAATACAGATGGAAATGTTAAAATTAAATGCCATAAAACCAAGAGCCCTAATTATAGGGTAGACAATAAGAACTTTCCTACCAAAAAAAAGCAATCATCTTTTTCCCTACAATTCTTGTGCTTTACCTTAACGATAACATGCGGAAGCTTTTGAGATATTTGCATTTCAAAAAACAAGAACAAAATGAAATAAAAAATTAATAAAAATCCAACTGTGATTTTTGAGGATCCCTGGAGCTAAAAAAACATGCCCTAAATCAACCGCCATTTTAGATGTTGGCATTACCTGTGCGCTACCTGGCAGAGACCCACTGAGCCTTTTGGAATGTGTCTAGGATGTTCTTTTATGAGGAGATAAATAACATATATGGAAAAAAAAGAACGTTTCAGCATCTAAGTCTTTTCAGTTGAGCAGCTCTGTTGAAAGCATAAAACAAAGGTTTGAGAAGAGGCTGACCTCAAGATGCAAGACACAATGCACCACTTGTCCCAGAAAAAACAATTCTAAGTTCTAGGTAACCTCTCTCTCACCCCCAGACGTGGGTCTCTTTCTCACTTTGCCACTGGATTCAAGATAGCCTGGCTGATGAGGGTTATGAACCCGCAATTGGTCCAGGATGCTTGTTTCCGGTCCAGGGAAGACATGGCTTGGCAGTTCGGGCTGGACTGTTCCCATGAGGCACAGGGTCAGACTGATTTGCATATGGCCATGTCTGAACTGGGGTGGCAGAGTGGGCTAAAGAACAGTGATGGATTAAACCCAGATCAGTTGACTGGGGGTGAGTGTTTGATTTGCTCAAACGTTCCGTCCATCATCCCCCTTTGCTATCGCTCTCTCTCACCCCCGGCACATGTTGGAATCAGGCGCACACAGAAAACCGACTTAAAGCACCCTAATTTATACACAAAAGTTATTCCTGGAGAAGAAATGGTAATTCATACCTCCATCTGATCCACATGTTGACATCTGTGTTGCCGCTTTTGCATATACTCAGCACTGTAGTTGTAATTGTTTTTTGTCCCTCACATAGCACACAAGTGGTTATTAGTATGGTGCCAAAGCACGTTTGGTGGTCCAGAAATGACTTTTCAAACTGTTCCAAGGTGTCCATCGCAGGCTGAGGCTGGAGGGCTTTACCAAGGTAGTTTACATGTCTTTTCATTCAGTATACATGCCTTTTGCCAACAAATGTTTATATGTGGTAGGTAGAAAATTGCTGCTTTTCAGTAGTTTGCTAGATGCTTATTTGGAAATGTTAGTTTTGGGATCAGAGTTCGGTCTTAAATCGTTGCTTTGCAGAAGTGATATGTTGCTTGGATAAGTGCATAGTGTTGTGTGGATGGTGGTGCATGAATATGTGAAGTGTCCCGGCTGTGTTGGTTTGAGCCATTCGTGTTCTGTTCAATGAGTGGCATTGCATCCTCAGCAGCAAGCCTGACAAGGACTACAGTACCTTTCATGTGGAGCCAAGTTGTCCTATGGTTTCTGCAGGTGCATGGTCTTTATCAGTAGGGCTGGACTTCTGCTTGCAGGGGAAGTAGTGTGTTATGAGATGGCACAAGGCAATTACATTGCGGGCAGTGATACCATTTGATGGTGCTTAGTGCGAAATTATCCAGCCAAAGATCAAACTGATCTCCAATGCTTGGAATTTGGGCAAAACAGAAATGCTTCACTAAATAAGCACATAATGTGCTTGATCTCAACTCAATGAGACATGATGGACCTTCTTCATAGGCAATGTGGCTTTTTTGCCCGCACAGAAGGAAGAGCAGGTTTGCGATGCTAGTTAAAAATGCTAAGAGCACTGAAATGATTTCTACACTAAGGTAGTAAAAGTTGGAATTGTGGGTGCCAGCATGCTAGAGCATCCATGTTCTTGAAGTTCTTCAGGGCTGTGATTGCTGGCTCTGCTTTTTGTAGTTTGAAAACCTGAGTTCAGCAGTCCCACTGTGATGATGGCCTCGGCTCCATTGACTGAGGAAGGGCCATGAAGCCTACAACAGCCCCCATTGATGGCTGCTGATGTTTTAATAGGACCACCTCTGATTTTTCCACAAACTCTGCTCATCTGCTAATTCTCAGCACCCACATTCTGGGCTGTTGACATCATCCACAATGTGTTTAGTAGACGGAGGCCTGGGTGCGCCATGAACTTCTCTACCTCTGCTCAAGACACATGATTCCAAAAGGCAGAATCATTGCATGGAGAGTACTGCTATGCCTCAGAAGAGCCATGAGTTTTGGAGGTAACCACCCATGCTGTCATCTGGGTTTTGGGGGTGGAGGGGTGTGACATGATCCCGGGCCTCCTCAAGAGATCCGGACAAAACTTGGGTATGCAACCATTTAATTCTGTCTCCTGCAGAAAGGTGCTGCACATTTGGTGGCGAGAATACCACCAGCCCTCAGCTTCTAGGAGCTACATACATCAACTGGTGTATACAACCAAACCAGTGGTTAATTTGTAAAATATAAAGTGCCAGGGCTTTCCTCAGGAGGCAGCGCTAACAGGAGAAATGTGCTGGTGCAACCTGCCTGCTGACTAGAGCCCCTGCACTTATTATTCTGGAGAGGACTTGGCCTTATGGCTAGAGCTGCCGATTTTGAAGCTGGGTAACTGGGATCGAGTCTCGGCGTGGCTCAACATCCTGTGATTCTGGGGGGAAGTCACATGACTTCCAAGTGAATGTATCTTTAACTGGTGCTGTAAGCGCCGGTGCTGAGGATTAGGTGCTGAGCACCGGAAAGCACTGGCTCAAATTAAGCACTGAACCAAACCAGACCTTGTTTGTACGAGGATATTGTGTCTCCTGTGAGGGCCAACTCAATGACAAGTTGATTTCTAAACCCTAAAGGACGGCAGACAGTCGTTGTGTGTCCTTGGGAGGTTGACCTTGTCATGAACCCATCACACTCCTTAAAGAAAACTGTGAGAGGTCTCCCAGTCTCTGCCTTTCATGAAAGAACATAGCAAGTTGATATTATTTTACCGGAAAGAGACCAGGCAACCTCAACCCTTTATATTGCTAATAACACACCACAATCCTGAAGAACCTGAACAGTGTTTTGCTTTGTTTTGAACTTTTCGAAGTCACTCTAGTAGGAAAGTAATCCATATTTTCCATTAAAAAAAATTATGCACAAATTATTTATTTCACAGTATGTAAACTTTTCCAAATAAATATTGGTAAGAATTTGTTTCCGCATATTAAATTCCCATTAAAAAATGTAGCATACAAAGAAGTAACCCAAAAAAGGACAAAATGCTAAATTCTAAATGTATTTCGATTTGAAAAAAAATAATTCTATGTATGTACCTTCTATGTCACTTGATCTCAATTTACCTTAACCTCTAATCCCCAATTGCTATCTTAAACCTCTAACCTTAACTCCCTAAAATAAGCCTAACCCCAACGGTGACCCTTACATCCTCCCTCAGTCGGTCACCCCACTCCAAAGCCTACCCCATCCCTTAGCCTTACCCATAATCCTAAACCTAGCCTAGCCTTACCTGCAACCTTAGCCCAAAACCAAATACTGTAATCTTAACCTCACCCTGAACCTAACACCATCCCTTACTCTAAATCTAACCCTTGACGGCACGCTAACTCCATACCTTACCTCTTAACACATCTGTTACCCTAACAGCAACCCTTACCCTAACCTGTACAATAACCCCATCCGTAATACTATACTGAACCCTTATATTAACTCAATCCCTTCCCTTAGACATAACTGTTACTCGCAGATTCTTAACAAATTGTTAATTTAAAATGTATTTTTAATTCCAAATGTATTTTTAATATTCAAAAACATATTAAAAGTAAACATACTTTATTTATTTTTTAATAAGTCATTTTTACTACATTTTTTACACGGGTGAGATTTACTCTTGTATAACCATCCCTCTTTACAAGCAGCCTCTCAATTCCAATGGGGCAGGAAATGGCCGTCTTTAGCCGCGTCAGAATTAGGAGAGTGGCTCTTGTGCCTATCAATCGGAAACTCCACTTGCTGAAAGGTGAAATACTGGGAAGAAATGAAGAATAACTGGGGAATCGTGTTTGAAACTACCCATTCTCTGTGTAATTCCTCATTTTCAACGAGACACCCAGTCCCACTCATAATAGCACGTAACTCCGCTCACCAGAGTTACTGATGGCCCCAATATTGGTAGCTCTGGTGGGGCTAGAGTTACAGGGCCAAACGCCTCGTAGCTCAAAACGAAGCCTTTACTACAAGCTAAGATTTCATAAGATAATGAATCACCCCCTCAAACATAAATAGACTTCATTCCTTGTATATTCAGCCATAAAAGGGGGGGGGGGGGCTGTTTTGTTATGTTTCTCTTTATGTCATATAAAGAAACTCGGCCTATTTGTTTTTACGAAAACATTTGCACGTGCACCACATGGTCTACAGTATGTTTTTTCTGAGTGTCATTTTACAAATAGTTTGAATGGTTTACTTCATCAGATTAATGAGTTAATTAGACGCCACATTGAGAGGTCGTCTCACGTAGGAATAAATACCATATGGTATTTAAATGAAGAAGAGAGGTTGTACACAATAAGTATAATTTAGTGAATAAATACAGTCTTACAACACTCGATATCACCAAAGACAAGTACGTTCATTTGAAACCTTGTTGGGGCTCAGGAAAAATCGGGAGAATGCACATCAGTTATCAGCAATTGTTGTATAGCGCCTTCTACCATTAGTGAAGTATCGTGGCTCTTTCTTAATCTGGTGGCAGCTTTGAAATGCCACTTACATCCACTGTACATGCATCAGAATACCCTGTAAGAAGAGTACATAGATGGAGTCACGCACGAGACCTCCAACAACCTCGAGCTGGGCAATTTGTAAATAAAAGAAGACGGAGTGGGTGTCACTGGATAATTTGAGGTCACACAAAAGGAAGCCAGTGTGTCTGAGGGGGTCGATAACACATCTCGTGCCCATGAGCAGACAGGCCCATTTTGAATCCCTGACAGATTTACAGCTTGAAGCATAAGGGGAGCAATAGAATATGCAGAAAATAGCCTCGAGTTCAAAGGTCATCTTTTGTGGAGGTCTCTTCCTGGACATGCTGTAATCGGTCAATGTGCATTCAATGGTGCACCAAAAACACCAGCCATTGCATGGTGTTTCTTTTACACCCTCATTTGTCGCACCCCGTTGCTTGGCTCTCCATTGCTTGAATTTGCTTGCCCAACTGAGTTTGAGTAGGGCCGGATCTAAGTCATGTTTTCAGGATCTCCACGTGAAATAAATGTACATACAATTAGTGAATCTTAAAGAAGCTCATTTACATGGTCAACTGTTAACATGCAAAACTAGCTTGGATCCTTTTCGCCTGGACCATGGCTTGCAGAAATTAGCTTTGTAGTGCTTTATGGTTTCTACGGGTTTAGGTTAATGGCAGAGTGGTCCATAGCTTGGGTGCGATCGAAGAGAAAGACACCTGAAGCCGTGCATAGTGCTCAAGTGGGAGGGCACGTGGTGTGGGGAGGGTAGGCAGGCTGTATATTTGGTGGCACCAATACCTAAGTTTGTGGTGGTCAGTTCTTACTCACAGTATGCTTGTATGGTTTTGCTCACTCAAGTGCAATGTCACAGGACTATTTTTATAGGGGATAACGGGCCTCTTTCTGCGAGTCCAGGGTTTTGGCCAACAACTAACTGCCACGGGGGACTTCAAGGCGCAAACAAACAGGAAAGTGGAAGCTTGCTTAAT
The DNA here is from genome assembly GCF_964204655.1 of Triturus cristatus. NCBI lineage: Eukaryota > Metazoa > Chordata > Amphibia > Caudata > Salamandridae > Triturus > Triturus cristatus. The sequence continues at coordinate 1,001,642,034 of NC_140592.1, read as the reverse complement.
GTATTTGGCTGGGATCACGAGAGTGGCTCAAAATGGCACTTGTGATTCAGGGAATAGTGACGTCAATGCATTTTTTCAATCCTAGCAGAGTCTCTGATGGTACAGGGATCTGTTGATATTTGGAAAAGTCTTGTTAAGATGATAACTAGGTTGTCCAGTGGGTTGAGCATGTCCCACGGAGAATGGAGGGGCGTCTGCAAGATGTAGGTCTTGATGCTGCCGGTTCAATCTTTCATCATTAAGAGTTTCCCAAAATCAGAAGTGTTGGATTGAGTAAGGGACATACCTACGGAGCAAGCCCCCAGAGACCGTTTGTGGTGTGCGAGCTGTGTAAAGGGCCACTTTTGTGCACTGGTATTCAAAGGGTGGCAGTGCCTGGGGACTTCACTTGCAGGGATACAGTGAGCCATGCAGATTGGATTGTCAGAAGGTTCTAAGGAGCCTACATCTCGTATTGGTGACCCTCCATGGATGGTGACATAGAGTAGTTTTGAGGGCGGATCCAATTGAAATCAAGAAAGATTTCAAATTTATGGAAATCGAAGAAGGTTTTCATGGTGGGTGATCCCATTGAAGCCAATGAGAGGCTTGCAACTTATGTGGAGGAGGAAGATGAGGCCAAATAGATTGGCCCCTTCACATGCGCTTGAATTGAGAGGCATGAACCTAGAACAGTAAAGTAGGCGTTAAACTGCACTTACAAAGAGCTAGAAGAGACTATAGGACCCTGCGATCGCATCATACAGACAGCTGGCAAGTTCCCCAGTTCCATGCGTGTGTAGCTCATCCATTGCAGAAATGTTCATTGCATTCTGGGACTTGTAGTCCTGGGTTTGTAACGAGATGACCAGGACTACACATGCCAGCATGCAAGGGTCTTCCCCTGGACCGGATGAGCTACTCACGCATGGAACCGAGTAACTGGAGAGCTCTGTATCGGCTCGCGCCCCGGCCCCGGCTCCAGTGCGTCTAAAGTGTCGTGTGATGTCACAGGTTGCGACAGCTTTCAGCTCGCGCTCCCGCCGCCATCTCCCTTGCAGCCTTCTCTGTTTACTCCGTCACAAAGATTTATGGTTCCTGGCACGCGGTGAAGGAGAGACGGCTTGGTTTTCATTCTTCTAAGCCAGACGGTGGCTGTAAAGACGAGCCTGACGTGCTCTGACGGGCGTGGGCGCGTCCTCCTCGAGCAGGGCCCCTGGGGACTCTCGCACGTCGGGCCGAGGTGCGTTGGTGGAGCTGTGTGAGCCCCAGTGGGAAAGCAGAAAGGCCGCTGAAGTCAAGTATGATCAATATTAAGAGTGTCCGGAGGTCCTAGAGCAAGAGGCAAGGGTCATGGTGAAGATGCATTTGCAGGGCCCTGCGGAGGCGGAAGGACTGCACTAGCAAGGATGCTACGGGTCCTGATGGAGGTCCATTCAATAAATTGTGTTTGCTTCTCGTCACTGAAACAGCCATTAGAAAACCGTGTGTAATGTGTGGCAATGGCAGAGGCAGAACTGGGCCTCAGTGCTGGAGTAGCAGGTGGTGCTGAATGTCAGGGTTGAGGTGCTTTAACAGAGGTGATGGTGGGTCCCAGCATAGGGGCCCAACAAAAAGTGCTGCAGCTCCGCATAATACTCCACGTACCTATAGGGGATGAGATGTCCCGCAGGCTGCAGCTCAGAGGTGAGATGCATTGGCAGAGCTGTGTGCGGACCCAGTGCTGGACTGCGAGGTGCATAAGACACAGCTATATGTCAGTTTCAGTGCTGTGCTCTCAAAGGGTGCTGCGGGTATTGGCTAGAGGGGCTTTGGCAGAGCTGTGTGGGTTCTAACAGCGGGTGCTGTAGGTCACTCAGGATAAAGCCGGCAAACGGCTGGGTTTTTAAATTTGGGAGTGAAGGAGGGCTCCAGGTAAGTCATTCGATGCTCCATCAGATGTGTGTGTTGGGGGTCAGAGTCCTGGATTAGCAGGGGCTACAGCTAAATCATAAAATGCACCAGCATAGAGAAGAGGTGGGTGGGTGTGTGAGTTTGTGTTGGGGGTCAGAGTCCTGGATTAGCTGGGGCTGCAGGTAAATTATTAGATGCTCCAGCAGTGGAGTGTGTTGTGGACAGAGTCCTGGATTAGATGGGGCTGCAGGTAAATCATAAAATGCACCAGCAGAGAGAAGGGGTGTGTGTGTGTTGGGGGTCAGAGTCCTGGATTAGCTGGGACTGCAAGTAAATCATTAGATGCGCCAGCAGAGAGAAGGGGTGTGTTGTGGTCATAGCCCTGGATTAGATGGGGCTGCAGGTCAGGATTTAGGTGGATTGAGATCTGTGTGGGCTCCAACGCTGCGTGGAAGGGGGTGCTACAGGTTCGTAATGAGGTCCGCTGACAACTCATTGGGATGAAAAACGGCTCTCAGTGACTAGGGTTGCACAGTTGGCCATGGATGCCACTCCCAAACTTCCTTCCCAACGAACCCTGGAAACATGAATGTGAACCAGTTCTCTAGTATAGATCCAGAGGGGACGGGAGGGGTAGGGCGGGTGTCTCTGGTTCACAGATATTTTGCTCGAGCCAAGCTTGTCCCTTGTTCTAAGAGTTATGGTTCCAAAATGGAGTAGATCAAACCAATCTAGGCACTCTAGGTATTAGCGCCTTAGTTCAGTTTTTGAGACACACAAACTGTTAAACTCAGGACGCACAAAATCTACTGTTCCCCTTGAATGGAAGATCCTGTATAACCAAGATGAAATCCCAGCTACTCGCTTAACCAAATCGTGTGATCGTAGCCAAATCTTTTTCTTCACAGCACCTTAATTTTTTTGAGTGGCCAACCGTAGAGCACGGTGAAGGTATTCAGTTTGGGCTGTTAGCTATGCAAAAATTTCACTCAGATATCTTTTCCTAGGATATAATTTAGTTTCACATTACATTTAACCAAGGCCACAGGAATAATGCGATTTTGTGGCTGCTGCGATTTCCGCATAATTGTAGGTTTGCCACATTTGCCACATAATCCATCATCTGACGCATAATCTGTAGATTTTAACAACAACAAAAATGTTTTTTCTAGCTCAAACAGTTCAAACGTTAGTAAAAAATGCAGCGACATGTTGCAGCACAATGGAAGGCCCTTTGCAAAGGTTGACTGGTCATATTTCTGTAACTTATTCCTATACTTGGGTGTCAAACTGTTACTAATGAGGTACAACTAATGCCCAGACAGTGTTAAAAGCTTAAAAGTGATGAAATAATGAAGGAATATCACAACATGTGCTGCATAATGCCAAATAATTTGACTTTTCTTGCCTCATAATTTACTCAACCCTGTAGCATAATTAGACCCTACCCTGCTGCATTATTCCATTGGCCCCGCCTATAACAATATTAGCCATGTATAAAGTGCACAGAACCGACCCGGGTTTATTGTTTGACTCATGTCACCGTTTTCAGGGCTCAGAGCTACTCTTTAATATCTGTAAATTAATGTTCAGAAAAAATATTTTCAATAAATGTCGCACAATGCAGCGATAAAATTGAATGTATTAATCCAAATCACAAGTGTTTGATGTTTAATGAGTTTTTTTACCATATTTTTTGCATGAAGTGTGTTGCATGACGTGCAGTCTACGTCACGTGATGGCTCGGCTCGTGCTTCGGTTCTTGGAGTCAGGCCAGACCCGAACTCTGGCTTCTTCTCCCTATGGGTTTGCCTGCTTCCCCTTAGCTACGTTAACACGTTTTGTGTTTGCATCGCAGCAACTGGTAATGCTAAACACCAGTGGCTTTCCCTGTTTTGTTTCATTCGGATAGTTTTATTATATTGGTGCATTTATGACGTGTTTGCTTCCATGGAAGTATCTCCTGTTGGACATTGATTCATCCTCAGGGGAATAACTTACGTGTTACTTTGTATCTGAGTGCTTACCCCTGCCTGACCTTCCCTTACTGCCTGAGAGTGAAGAGAACCAAGGGAGTCGTGTCTAAACTGTTACAAGCAAAACTATCCCAGAGAGTGGGACAGTGAGGGGAGAAGACCGAACCTGACAGTGATACTGTCCAGTGCTCCATATCTGTCTCGGGGCCTGAAGGAAAGGTCTGGAATAGACGACTAAACGTTTGCAAGCAAAAGTATCTTGGGGGCATATCAGCAACAACCGGCGATAATTATCGCTAAGCGCACATAGCGCTAGGATAATTATCGCCGGCTAGCGTGGATTTTTATTGCTGAGATAGCGTGCTATTAGCAACGCTTATCTCAAAAGCGATAAAAATCCTAGCGCTAACTGCCAAAAGTGTCATCCCACGAAGTTTGGCTATAGCTTGCTGACAGGGCCTCACATACTTAGCCATGATATCCACCTTCCATAGGCTATCATGGCTAAGTCAGTTTCAAAGCAGGCGTAAGGAAAGTAGAGATAACAGAGGTTATCGCTACTTTTCCTGTCGCTATGCTGCTTTGCGTGAGGCTTGATAATAGGAGAAATGTCGCTTAGCAACATTTCTTCCGTTATCCTTGGGAGGAACGCCCACTTTGCATCTCATTAGAGATGCAAAGATGGGCGTTAAGGAAAATGGAGATAAGGCAAGGTTTCACGCGATAGCGTGACCTTGCAGATAAGGTGATACAATTATCGCCGCTTTTCGACCGAAAACGGACGCAAAAGCGGCGATAAGTTTTCACCGCCTGCTGGCCGATATGCCCCTTAGAGAGTAGGCAGGGCTTTAAGTTGGATGAAAAAAATGGGGGGTCTCTCAAAGGGGTGCGGCCAATGTAATTAAGGGCGTGGCTTAAAACGCATAAGCTAAAAATCAGTGCTTAGCATAGCGTGTCGCCCAACTTGTATTTTGCTGTTTCTGTCATCGCCTCCAGATATGATACAACAAGTAACATCATACCTACAACAAGTCAGGACTATTGGCTTTGTCAATGGTTTTTAGTTGCACAAGATAAATAAGCAGCAACTATGGCTTGTATAAAATATTGAAAAAACTCCCACTTAAAGCCCTGGTGACACAATGAGGATGTTGCTGCTTAAGAGTTTCAAAAAGAGAAGGGAAATCAAGAAAATTACTCTCTTTAAAGGATTTACCTTGCCCTACAACTCTCACCTGGCATGACGTCATGCCGTAACTTCTCCACTAGTGAGAAGTGAGCTGTGTGAGCACGCGCACATCGATGTGCCAGCTGTCACTGCAGTCGGAAAAAAACAGACCGCCTGTGCCAGGGCACAAAACAGAGCCCGATAGAGACCCGCTTCGAGGCCCCCTTTAAAAAACTGCCGGTGCTCAGCACCGGTGAGACCCGGCCCACTTAAAGCCCTGAGAGTAGGACAGTGAGGAGAAAAGATCGAGCCCACAGTGATACAGCCATTATCCCACAGCTGCCCCTGGGCCTGGAGAAAAGGCGAGAAACAGATGCGTGGACTGAGGTGTGTGCACGGAGCAGCATTCTTACGTCATCTAATGCTTTGCCGTATAGAGATCGATGCATTAACAAACCAATTTTCCATTGCTGGCCAAAGTTTCCAAAATGGTGTACATATTGAGAAGTTTGAGAGGCATTTAGACAGCCATCCGCCATACTGCATAATTCTGCAGCACCTGTGACTGTTCACTTGTTCCTTCGGTAGGCCCTCTGTAGGTCATGTAAACTGGTGAACCGCTGTTGATATGAATAGCTAAGTTATTCTCAGCAGATCAGATTCAGTCAGGCATTTGAGGAGGATGGTGTCTGAGGAACAAACATTGTTAGATTAATCAATTAAAAAAGAAATAAAAAAGAAAGTATGGTGCACTAAGCATTATGGGTGTTAAAACATGACAGTTTATGAAACATCCAGCTTTGAGACACTTGTAAAAAAATCTGTCACATTCTCCAATTGATAGCCCCATTTACTGTGTACATAAATGACCCCTGAGTCCTTGGGAGCTGAACTTACCACATAATGTGTTTACATAATTATTACATTCTACAGGGTATGGTGCTGATGCTGTAGGACTCGTACAGTTCGTCATCAATGCTCCCAAGGTCACCATGCTTCATTTGGTCCAGGGATTAATTAAACCATTTTCCTTTTCCTTTCCATGGATGCTGCTGCTATCTGTTATATGTATAACTTGAACACAGGTCCATTTCAAAAAGACAATATTCAGTGTTACCTAGAGTTACAATGAAAACTAAGACTATGTTCTCGAAATTGAGATTGAAGTCATTTATTTACTCAAACAACAAATGAGAACAAAGGAAATCACAGGATTTCCAAAACTCGGGCATTGTTCATTTGAGTGACTAAGCAGTGAAAGTACATTTAAGTCACAATTATGCAAGTGTCTTTGGTTATATACAATATAAATACAACAATAGCAGTCAAGACACTAAGGTCGACGACGTTTCGATCCCAATTTAGGTCGAGGGATCATCATCAGGACATACGAAGTTATGCCTGAGAGTTTCCCTTGTAGCAACAATCTGTAATGCCGTATGGGAACCGCGTATGATTAGGCAAAGATTAAAGAAACATCGTAGCGAGGGGCAATCTTTCAATATAAGCGATCTCAGTTCTAAAAATTGTCATTGTGCTGAGGGCACTCAGTGTAATAACTGATGTGCGGGTCCCAGGTTAGTGTGGATGTGAGTGAGAGGAGTATGTACTCCTCAGTCAGGAAGCGTATCCGCACAACACGGAGCGTGGTCGTTGGTTTGTAGATTTCCAAATGAGAGGAATTCATTACCCAAACCAGTCCATGCGAATAAGATTCGGAGCCAGTTGCTATCTGTTGTAGCAGTATCTTTTTGTAGAGGTCACTGAATGCAATGGAGACCATGAGCATAGCCACAAAGATGAGCTTGTCACCTCCCTACATTCCCAGTAGCTCGTTTGTACTTTCCGGCCACACCATTCCAAAGAAACATCGGAAGCACGAGTGTATGGAATTTAACATTTCCAAAGTATAGAGAATTTTCTTTAATTGTGCTGTAACTAATATTCCCATTTATACAGGTGAGAAGAGCGCATCAGTCAGTGAACAATAACTACCCAGATTACCTATTTTAGAGCTAGCATCTACGGGATAGGACAAACTTGAGCGTCCTGAACAGAGGCGGCTCCTCCGCTAAGGCGGAGGAGCGTCGCCCCACTGCTCTCAGTGCAGGAAAAAGGAAAGAAAATGATAATAAAATTGTTATTCTCATTTTATTTTTCGGAGCTGTGGGGCTGGGTTAGGGTGGGGCTGGTGCCACAGAGAGAGGAGTGGTTCATGCACTGAAGTGCGCATGACAGTTTTTCCAGCCATCTTGGGAAGAGCAAACAGTCATGCACATTTAGCATGTTCTTCACTGGGCTGTAATACACAGCCTGGGTAGAGAACATGCACAGACTCCCAGTCCTTGTCTGAGCGCTGAACCACGGCACTCATACCAATGTTACGTTATGTTATGTTATGTTATGTTGTTACGCATTTTTATAAAGCGCACAGCTGCCCCGTCGAAGGGGCGTCCCGGCGCTAACCACAAAAATCCAGAGGGAAGGAAGGAGGAGATCAAGCCACAGGGAAGAGGTAGGTCTTAATAGCTTTACGGAATGTGGTCAGACAGTCCATAGTACGGATTGACAAAGGCAGGGAGTTCCAGAGCTTAGGTGCCAAGAAACGAAAAGATTTGCCTCCAGCTCTGGATCTCTGGACTCTGGGGACAGCAGCCAGCATCAATTCGGATGAGCGCAGGGTGCGCCTAGGGGTATAGGGATTGATAAGATCAGACAAGATCTCAGGAGCGGAGAGTTTGAGGATTTTAAAGGTAAGACAGAGGGATTTATATTCAATTCTTTTGGAAATTGGGAGCCAGTGGAGGCGACGAATGGCTCCTCTTCCAGAGCATGATCTAGACAAGCCAAGAATAGCGCGCGCTGCGGAATTTTGAGTGCGCTGGAGACGGTTGAGCTCAGCTTTATTGACCCCCCGCAGCAAAGAGTTTGCATAGTCCAGTCTTGAAAGAATGGTTGCTTGGACAATAAGTTGGCGAGTCGCTGAATCAAAGAAACGGAGAGCAGGCCTTAGAGTACGCAGCAGCCCAAAGCAGGTGCCAGCTATCTTTTTGGTGTGATCCTGAAAGTTTAAGGTCGAATCAAACAACAAGCCAAGGTTCTTCACCACCGATTTAGGGGGGGGGGGGAGGACCCAGAGATGGAGGCCACCAATGGGAGTTCCAGAGCTCCTTGTTTTTGCCTACTAAAAGGACCTCTGATTTACCAGCATTGAGCTGGAGACAGTCCTCCGTCAACCAGCCCGCGATAGCTTCAAGGCCCTGTTGGAATTGGGCGGCGTCTTGAGCAAGATCGTCAGAGAGAGCTACCGTGAGCTGGGTGTCGTCGGCATATGAAACCATTGAGAGTCCATGGTGGCGTGCAACAGCGGCCAGGGGCTGAACATAAAGATTGAACAGGGCTGGGCTGAGTGCTGAACCCTGGGGGACCCCCTGCGTAATAGATTTAATAGCGGAGGAAAAAGGAGGGGCCGAAACTTGAAAGGATCGATCGGTCAAAAAGGAACGGAACCATTCAAGAGCAGCGTCTTTTATCCCAGCTTCTTCCAACCGGCGCAGGAGGATCTGATGCGACACCGTATCAAATGCAGCGCTCAAGTCCAATAATATGAGCGCTGCTGTTTGGCCGTTGTCAAGGAGAGAACGTAAATTTTCGCTGACAGCTAGAAGAGCGGTTTCGGTGCTAAAGCCTGAGCAAAAACCGTTTTGAGATTGATCTAAAATCTTATTGTTGGTTATATGCTCGGCAAGAACTTTATTGACATGGGCCTCAGTAACTTTAGCCGCCCATGGTAAAAGAGAGATTGGCCGAAAATTCTCAGGTTTAGAAGGGTCAAGGTGCGTTTTTTTTAGCAGGGGGAGTACCTTGGCTTGTTTCCAGGCCAAAGGGACCGAGGCCCTGCTAAAGGAGGAGTTGATAGTAGAGAGAAAAGGTTGAAGGAGGACCGGGAGACAGTCTCGGTATTGAGAGGGTCTCATGGGGTCCAGAGGGGACCCTGATTTAACTTTAGAGCTGAGGGTCAGGAACTCCTCTTGCGAGATGGGAGGAATACATTCCAGGGGAGAATAGTGAGTAGAGATCGGGAGGTGTTCTTGCTTTGTGGAATGATTAGGGAAGGATTTATAAATGTCTTCAACCTTTTGAACAAAGTAGGAGGCCAATTCTTCACATTGTTTATCAGAGGCGATATGTGGCGTGAGAGGCTCCTTCCTTTTTTTCAAGTCATTAAGGATTTTGAAAATACATTTAGTAGGGTTGTTGCTGGAGGCAATTTGATTCGTGAAGAAGGCCGTGCGGGCGTGGTGTATGGCTTTGTGATAACTTTTTAAAGTAGCCTGATATTGCTTCTTCCTTAATGGGCAGTAGTCCTTGCACCAAGCTCGCTCACTATGTTTGCAAGTGCTGCGCAATGTGGCAAGGGAATCTGTGTACCAAGGATTAGGGCAGGCGCCGCGTCCCTTCGACCACTTTAATGGGATAAGGGAGTCAAGTGCAGCGTATATCCAGTCACAAATTTCCTTGTAAGCTAATTCTGGATCAAGGTTGTCAATGATAGGAAGGCTGGAAGACAGGAGGGCCAACAGGTCCTCCCGTTTAAGTTTATGCCAGCACCGTTTAAACATAGCTTTAGGCGTGGTTCTGGAGAGGGTCTCTGCCATAGGAAGGAGAATAGTGATCAAGTAGTGGTCAGACCAACAAACCGGGCTAGGGGGGATGACCTGAAGAGAGGGGATGTTGGAGAAGACCGGATCTAAAAGATGACCAGCCAGATGCGTAGGTTCCAACACCAACTGTTTAAGTTGGCAGGCTTCCAAATCCGCGAGCAGAGAGCTGACACAAGGATCGAGGTACTGGTCAAAATGGATGTTCAGGTCGCCTATAAGAGTAAAGTTAGCTGTTCTGGACGCTAGAGCATGAATAGCTTCCATCAAGGCTGTCTTAAACTCAGAAGAGGGGCCGGGAGGGCGATATACCAAGAGGCCAGAGAGGGTATAGTTGGCATTGGGAGAGATAGAAAAGCGTGCGCATTCGGAGCCAGCAATGTCTTCACGAGTGAAAGTGCAAAGAAGGGACGACTTATAGATGACTGCCAGACCACCGCCTCTGGTATCTCTGTTGATGGTAAGGATGTTAAAACCTGGAGGAAGAGCAAGCCCCGGTTCGACCACCGTATCAGTCGTGAGCCATGTCTCTGTGATAAAAAAGACATCTGGAGATTCAGTTTCAACAAGATCGTAGATTTCATTGTGGTGTTTCACTAATGAGCGCGTGTTGAGGTGGAGGATTTTGAAAGGGTATTTGGTGGGGGTAGAAAGGACGGGTGAGGGAGGGGGGTAGGAGCTAAACCTGCAGCTATTACAGCAAAAAGGTCCCTCGGCATCAATACATTGAACCATACTGCACTGGGGTAGATTAAGTCTGACAGCCAGCAGGAAGTCCCTAGTATACCCCCGCATACCTGACACAGAACCAGCAGCGAGGCTGGCGGCTGGCGGCGTACTGGCGCGGACGGGCGCAGACGGGCTTGCCTTAGGCGCGCCTTCGGCGCGCCATCGGCGCGCCCGAGTCAGCGTCTGCTTAAGTGCAGACATGTGATGAAAACACTAGAGCGGTCCAGGAATACCTCCAAGATGGCGTCCCCCCAGCCACCACACGTGAGGCCGGAGTGCCGTACTGGAGGCGCTCCAGGTGCTGATGTCCCCCCAAAAAGTGACAGGTAGGCACAGCAAGCGTTGCGCTAGCAACCTGTTATCACGCCAACATTTACAGTAGGTAAAAGCCCCCAACCATAAACACACGTAAAAACAGATTCACGAAGGGTAAAATGCGCATTAAAAAGCAGTTTTTAAAAGCATAGAATTCAATGATAGCAGCAGTAAATAGCGTAAGCTCTAACTCCCGGCTCAAGCCTCAGGAGATTCAAAACGCTACATTGCAGCACTGTGATTGGCTTAGGGGAGAATCTGTGCTTTCTGCTTCCGGGACTCGTCAGGAAGTGAAGCTGAGGAGAGATGGTGTTTTGTTTAATTTATATTTTGTTTCCCCGCCCTAGCCGCCACTCCTGTTCCCTGCCAGCCACCACTTTCCTTGAACCTTTTCAAACAAAACAATAACTAAGTCAGTCAAACTAGAGAGCATAGTGATTTGGTCACTTTCAGTATTTTGAGAGATTTGCAGTTCGGTGTGGATCTGATAGCTATGACTTTGTCATAATTTTAAGCACTAGTCATGAAAGCACTAGTAACGGAAAGTTCCTACCCTTGCTCCTAATCCTCCTCATTCAACTTCCGATGGAAGCAAGAGATAGGATCTGTATCTACTGGCTTTACTAAGTAATCTTTGGGAAGTTTTAAATAATGAGAGGGCTGCAAGACTTGCAACAAGTTGAGTTTTACATCCAAATACTACTGTAAAATTGTGTTATTTTAATATGTTTTGATTCTGTTAGTGATGCGTTCTCTTGCTGCTTGACCCTATGAATTGCCGTGACAAAATGAATTGTCTTAACCCCTTCGCTGCGGCGCGAATTCCGCTGCGGCGCTGGGAAGGTTCGGGGGGTTTGCGGCGCCGCTATGCTCATGACGGAACCACGCCGTCATGAGTCACGGGCGAGCGGTGCTCATGACGGAGTGGTTCCGTCATGACTCCACCCACTTGCTCTAATCACCCGCACAGGCGGGGAATTAGCGCCGCGTGGGCGGAGCGGCCGCCAACGGCCGCAGCATGACGGAACCACTCCGTCATGAGCACACGGCGCCCGTGGCTCATGACAGAGTGGTTCCGTCATGAGCGGGGAACGGGTTAAAATAAGTAGGTAGGTATTGTTTGTACAAAAGGGCCTATGAAATGTATTTGTTGGTGTTCATTAGCTCTCTTCTCAATCACTACCTTTCTCACGATTTGGACCTGAGATAATATTGCCTGATTTGCTGTGCATGTTTGGAGTCATCCCACTCGAGTGCTATGGGTAATTTACCTTGGCGCAATGAAAATGGCTGCAACTTCGATTACAAAGCTTGAAACCTCCATTTTGTCAACGACAAGTGAATTTAAAAAAGGTAATTCTGTTGGGATTCCTATATCTCGGACTAGAAGAAATTATTGTCAATTCTGAATTTAGTTGCACAAACAGAGAATGGAAAGTGGAATAGGAAAGCAATATCAGAGCATTCCCCTGCCAAGTCCCACCCTACCCTCTATGAGTAGTGGAGGGGGGTGAGAAGGTGCGCAAGAAGCGACTATGCGTAAACCAATGAAGAACCACTAAAGGGAGACCCCAGAAGGTGACTTTGCGTCCTATTTTTATAGCACTTTCATCCAAAACACTTCATTATAATTAGGGCTCCCAGGTTTATGGTACTTATTTTTTTCAACATTTACATCTGTATTTATCCATATTTATTTTGTGCTAATCTTTTCTGTATTTATCAATTTTTTGTGTGTTTACTGTATAAATGAAGCTGCAATGAGTGTTTTTCCACATTTATTAAAAAGATAAATGAATACTCACATTTGAATGTCCTAACGGTTTCAGCAGTATACAGTGCAATAGTATTATATGAAAACACTTGCATTGTAGACTAGCATAAATAACTGTAGATCTGCACTTAATTAAGAAATCTATTGTCTTTTTTTTCATACCCCCTATTCTCAATCTGTACAGCTACTGACCTGGCACTCATGAATGACAGTAGAAAAAAATCATCCAAGGAAGGCCTATTTTCTGTTTGTTTCTGTATTTAAAATAAAATACAGACAGGAAGATAAATAGTTTTCTGTCCGTATTTATCTGTAAAAACGGAAAACTGGGAGCCCTAATTATAATCCTCACCATCTTATTTTAGTACCTAACGTACCAACAGAAGGGTCGTTTTAGCACTCTACAGAGTTAACAGTGATTGAAGAACAGAGAAAACATGATAAAATATGAACTTTATTCTCAATGCATCAGCTGTTCCCCCTCTTGTACCCGGTCATCTCAATCCGGTCACATATGGACTAGTGTGAAGGAGGAGCCGCTACATTTAAAGAGCAGAGTTCTGAAAAGGCGGGGCACTGCTTTTCTTGTAGTAGGTGCTGGTGAAGGGTGATTTGAGTGCTATGTGCTCAGTTGCTTTGTTGTTAGATGCTGCTGGAGTATATCAAATAATGGAAGAACTAAACAAACTTGTGAACCTGCTGGGGCAGACGGGTATAGAGAAGTAAGGATGTTGAACCCGGTGGTGTTCCAACCCATCTTATGATCTTCGGGTTGTGCAGTGCGGGGACGGAGAGGCCCCAGTATAGTGGTGGGGGTAGTGTGTAGTGGTGGGGGGTATGCGAGGGCAGGAGGGAGGCACTTCATCTGATTGACAACCATCTTTCACTATCATAGGCTGTCAGTATATTGCCTAGGCTGCCTATGTGGGGGCAGTTCCTCAGTATGGCGTCCCACACCTGTGCGTGTCCTAGTGCTTAGAGTCTGCATCTCAGCTCTCTATGTAAGTGTGCACCTTTGCATTATGCCAGTTTATTAAGTTCTACATGCCCCTGCATAAGATTTGGTCCATGGAGGGAATTTCCAGGCCATCGTCAGTTGACAAAACACTAATATAAATGCGAGGTCTATGGACTCGGATGTGATGTTTTTTTCCCCTGGGTCGAGGAAAGAGGCCAAGTACACAATAGGTCAGATGTTTAAGGATGTGCTGCCCAGTGGCCATAGCAATGTAGCGTGCAACAGGCTCCCAGTAGGGATGGAGGGCCGGGCAGTCCCACACCATATGGAAAATGTCCACCCCTTCAGCAGCGCATCTGGAGCATGTCACACACACCTCAGGGAACATTACAATAATTCTCTTTGGAATAAAGTATGCTCTGGGAAGGAAATACAATTGGATGAATTTGAACATGGCATTTCTGGAGACCCCGGGTGTGACCTCAAGTATGTTATTCCAGTCCTTGTCCGTTATTGGGATGGTAACATCTTCTGTTCTGCAAAAGAGCAGAGAAAACTGTTCACCGATACGCCAATGAACGTTTGTCCTAGCCCTTACCAGTAGACTTCACTATTAGGTTCCCCAGAAGGTATACTATACTATAAAATACTATAAATGACACTGTTTTAGGGTACAGTATTATTCACATGCACAAATCTACCATCCCTAAATGAGTAAATAAGAATCCGTTGGTCCTGATGATATGTTGTGATCTTTTGAACAAAAATAGCCATGAAACATGTTGACCCTTTCGTATTTTTACACACACTAACCAGGGCCTAAGAGGTTTATTACACCATGCTCTTGCCTTGACTTTCTTTTTTTTTTTTTTTTTGGTAAACAATTTTTATTTTCAAAAAAGAAACCAAGTGGACTTTCTGTTTTTTAATCATGACATAAGAACCCAGCGAATAAAGCATCTTTGGGAGACCTCCAGTTACTTTTATTGACACACACACACACACACACTCCCTCCACTTCTACTCAGACTCCTTCACCACACACCCCACCACTCGACTGAATTATCCTCGGCAAAAGACAGAAAAGACAGCTGGCAAAGAGCCCCTTGCGGGGCCCGCTGGACATTGCAGCAGCGGCCCAATGAGGAGCTGCCTGGCGAAGCATGACAGCCCCTAGGGTGTGTGAGGACCTTAAAAACCTAGAACCTTTCTTTCTGCGCCCCCTAGAAACTCTATACCTCTTGTTTTCCCAATCTAACCTAGGGGCACGTGTGCAGGGCCAGCCTTAAGCCCCGGTCCCTCCAGTTTCCTTGTCAACATCTTGTGTCCAACAGGACCTCGGGTCCTGTAGATTTATCCTAGCCTGTTGTACCAATGCATTATATAGCAGGGTTATTGCCTTGACTTTCCCTGGAATTGCGTGTATTATCTGTAGAGTGGTGTGTACGGAGGGTGCAGTGGCGCCATGCTGCCAGTGAGTCTCGATAGAGTCATACAGCAGGAAGTGATGGGGGAAATTCCAAACTCATCTACTAGGGCCTGATGGTCTCTGAATGTGTCATTTTCATAAAAGTCCCCCCAGAGTACATAGTCCCAATCCCAGCCACTCCAGTAATCACCACAGGGGTTGATCACAGCTAAAGTCGACTGCAGCAATTCGAGGGCGTAAGGATGTTTGCAATGAGTTCATTGGGGTTCTCAGGCCAAAGCATAGTTTAGCGTAGAGATCAGTATATCGCTTGTCCCATCCAGGTGTCTCCTGAAGGGGTGAAGAAGCATTCAGAGTAAGGTATCTCGGTCAGGGGTCTCCGTGGATTTAGCTCCCTGGGCTATGTGCTTAGTTGCCGTGTTGTTGGATGCTGGTGGAGTGCAGTTCTTGATGAGCTCTGGCTTGCCTCAGTTGACTCAAGCTCCCTGCTCATGGTCTGTGTAGAAGCCGCAGAGCAGGCTTTCTAGACTACGGAAGCTCCAGTGCTGCCGGGGTAGAGTGGATTTCCAAACACTGAATATAGGCACAAGAAACCATACAGGTCTCCCCCTTTAGCAGACTGATTCAAGGAACCAGGATTACAGCCTCAATGGACTGAGAACAACGTTTGTGCATCATCCTAACAAACACATGTTGCAAAGGGCCACGGTCACTGGCCACAACATTCACCTTTCAAATGCCAACAAAGCGCAGAGTAGGTGCGGCTTCATGGATAGAGCGATCTGTCAACTGTGCCAAGGCGGAAACTCTTTGTGACTCCTGTTTTCCAGCCTAGACCACTAAAGACAAGTTTGTCAACACAACCAATCATAACACAAACTTAGCACGCGACTCCGGCAGAGGTCGCTTTTGCAACTTGTGAATTCTGGCAGCTAAATGTTTGAAATAGCAACCAAAGTGTACTAAACACTGGAGGACTAATGCAGAATAGAAGCCAAGCAGGAGCGTAGCTACCTGTGGTGAAGCAGGTGCAGCGGCACAGGGGTCCGAGCCCTGAGGTGCCCATTAAACCCTGATTTTTGATGTATTTTACTATCAGCAGTCAAAGTGGCTTTTTCCTTGCTTGCACCAGCGCCCATTACATTCTCTCCACTCTACTGCAGACGAGAGAGTGTTTACTGAGAGTGTTTACTGCGTTCTCGCCTCAACTGTGACTTCTGGCAGTGTGCAGACACCTTCACACTCTGTCAACATTTCTGTAGTGGGCAAAAAATAGCGCATTTTAGTTTTGCGTCCTTAGAATGCTGAAAAAACAACTCGACTCTGTTTAGATTTCTCAGTTGATGCATAAATGGATGGGGCAACATCTGTATATGGCACACAGCACTATATGTGATGCAGGAAGGGGTTATATGTGATGAAGGGAGGGGAGCAAAAAGGCCCTCTGTGGAGTGCAATAGACAGGAGGCATTGCTAGGGTGGATTCACCTCTCAATAGGTCTATGTTGGGAGTATTCGCCCCGTAATCACAACACAGGTCCACGCATTCCGCGCATGCTTGAATCTAGGTGGACACACTTGATCAATGGGTTATCAGGAGGTAAGGTTTATTCTGAAATGTATACTTCCCAGCCGCTGATGATGACAAAGGCTTGTGTGAAAGGTGGAAACTACTCAAGCCAGCGTTGCTGCATTTATATAGCGCTTCATACCCCTGACAAGGCAAGAAGGTGCTCTGATGGGCACCAAGTTCATGGTGCCTGCACACGATGTTGGATGATGTTTTGCACTGTGGAAGTAGTTGAGTGAGGTATGTGAGGTTCAAGAACGTGCTTCAAACATGGTGTGGTGAGGTGCATAAGGTGTTTAAGCTTATCTACCTTTTTAGGAGAGGTCAGTATCATATCGATGAGACTGCCGCACACTGCACAGCATGCACCCAGAAGCAACAGAGATCCAACCCTGGGGGGCGCTGTTAAAGATCCAGGGTGTTTACTGTGCGGGGTCCACCCAGAAGCAAGAGAGGCACAGCCCCTGGGGGCAATGTTAACCTGGATATGTACAATATGCGGTATCCACCCAGATGTGAGCAGAGACACAACCCCCTGGTAGCACTGCTAACCCAGCAGGGAATACACACTGTGAAGGCATACCTAGCAGCGAAACTAAGCACAATGCCGTGAGTCACTGGCACCCCACCAGGGAATATACGCTGTACAGCCTGCACCTACAAGTAAAAGGAGCACAACCCCGAAGGCACTCTTACCACACTAATGAGTATATACTGTGCAGGCTGTGCCTAGAAGTGAGTAGCATGGGTGGGGCGGGAGGAAAAATAAATAAAAAAGGTACTTACCTTGCTGCTCGACCACCGCCTCTCGTCGTCCTCTTTTGTTCCACTTCCTGCTTGAAGCATGGGTGGATTAGTCAAGGGAAGAAAAAAAAATAAAAAAATTACTTACCTTGCTGCTGGACCACCGCCTTGTCTCTTGTCGTCGTCTTCTGTTCTACTTCCTGCTTGTAGCAGGAAGTACACAGGCTCCCCTCAACCAATCACAATGCTACAAAGCAGCATTTGATTGGTCTGAGTGCCTTGGTTCAGCGCTCAGACAGGCAGTGGGAGCCTGTGCATGTTTCTCTCCAGGCTGTATATTACAGCCTGGTGGGGGACATGCAAAGTGCGCATGACTGTTTGACAAAGGGGTAATATAAATGTCGATATAAGTGTCATAACCTTGCCAAACCGCCATGCGCACTTAATTGCCCGCCACTCCTCCCCTTGCTGGCTGTGATGACCGCCAAGCCTCGTCCGCCCCGTAAACCCGCATGACAACTGAAAAATAAAATGATAACAGTGGTATAATCATTTTATTTCTCCTTTTTCCACTGTTCAAAATACAGTAAGGGCGGTGCTCCACCGCCTTTGTGGAGGAGCCGCCGCTGCTGTTTGATCGGTTTGAAATTAGTTCTCAGTGTATTTACTATTACACAATCATAACCCTACATAGCTCCAATCATTTCACTGCTAGTAGTTTGTGTAACTTTTAGTTTCTTTACGTTTACACCGGTTGAGTAGCTTTCTCTAGCCGGAGAGTTGCTACCAACAAAAATGTCTTGTGCCAATGGACTGTCGCAAGCGAATGGTACTCAAGATCATTTATTCACAGAAACAGAAGGAGAAGGTTTGGATCTTGCAATGAAAAGGATTGCAGTGCTCTCAGTTATCACACTCTTGTGGAGCACACATAACACCGTGAGTTCTTGTGAGAATTATGTGTTCTGTGGAAGAAAAAATTATGCAATTCCACCTACCACCTTGATGGGAGCACGAGCTTGGCTGGGACTGTCTAGTTATAGGCAGATCACCCCCAGCTATATAGTCCTCATCCTCCTCCTCCTTGCTGAAGCCATAGTCCTGAGACGCATTGAGTGGGCATCCAAAACTGCAGACCTGGGCACATGGCTGGGCATTCTCTTCCTGGACTGTGCCCAGGTGCCTTAGTTGCCTGTGAAGTGGAAACCATCCACTTTAAGAAGCTGTAGTTTGGGCCTAATTGCAGTGGCGTAACAAAGGCCCCTGCAGTGCGGGGGGCGAGCTCCAGGGGGCCTCCTCAGCGCAGTACCCTGGCCTGATAGCTCTGGAGTAAGCCCGGAAGCGGGCTCCTCCCGTGCACTTTGCAGGGGGGCCCCCTCAAGTTTCATTAAGCCACTGCCTAGTTGCCAAAGACTGATAGGATGGAGTCTGTGTTAGATCACCAACAATGGCGGCCATTGACATTTTGAACAGGTGCAGCACCGACACGGATTGCAGAGCACCTGCATATGTGCATTCAAAGCCTTTTTGAAGAGGTTGTCATCTATGTACCTGAATAGGGCAAAGCTACTTAGACGATGGTTTGGCTGCTCCACATAACAATGACCTAGTCAGTATTTGATACTTCTAAATGTGTTGAAAATGTAGGACTTTCAGGATGCTGATGTGAAGCAGCACCCAAGTGAGAATGGTGTCCGAACATGCATAATCACTCACTCATTTCCCTATACTTTCCCCTAAGTGAGTTAAGCACCCAATCCATACATCTGTCTTTTTGACAACAATCTTTATTGGCATTTTGAGGACATCGGGGAACCCGCCCCCATACATGGTACCAATACGGATATAAGAATAGTGAGAATTGGTATCCCAGTTCGGACCCCCCCTGGTCTGCAGAACATAGATCTGTCTTTAACCTGCGGGCTAATCATGCCATAACTGTACATAGTCTGTGAGTGATGAAAGTCTGTAGTTGTCTGCCCTGCTGGTTATGTCCTGGGGATGGAATACTTCACTTGCTGCCTTCTGTGAGAGTGGGAAGCTTGCCATGCTACTGCCATCCTGTATTAATTCTGTAGGATGCAAAACTTGCAATGCTGTTACCTAATTTTTGTCCTGTGATGTGGAAAGCTTGCACTTCCACTGCTCTGCTTATATCCATCCTCTGAAGGATAGAATCTTGCACTTTTTCTGCCCAAAGTGCAACTTTCGTATGAAGAAAGGGTGTTTCCAGTGCTGAATGAAGGTGTTTTCACTTCTTATGAAAAAAAGATATATAGAGTACACTTGCATAGCATGCCATATGAACATGGACCTTCCACAGTATTTGAAATAAACACAGGTAGTCCTTATTAAGTTCCTGTCCCCATAATGACACTTATTGAGTGTCAAAATGTGCTGACTAGACCAGGGCAGAGTTCCACTATGTGGAACTCTGCAAAGTGACCAAAAAACTCCCCTGCGCTACGGGGAGTTCTGCAAGGGTTAGAGTGCAATACGTTGTTTTGCTCATGCTGATTTTTAGCGCCCTGTGTTTGTCCCGTGCTGTGAAATCAATGCAGACGGCACCCTACTCAGCGAAAGAGGGCGCTGCTTCTTTCTGCCGCTCGAGTAGATGTTCTACTCAAGCAACATCATTCCTCAACGCAAGCAGATGGTTTGTCAACGCAAACGGTAGCGACCAGCCGCGACCATTCGCTTTGAGAAAGCTAGCCGGGAGGTGGTCTGGAGTAAGATTTCCTCCCTCACTAACTTAACGCGGGAGAGTAAATACTCTACGCGTCTACACAGAGTCTTTGGGAACTCCGCATCCATCAATAAAGCGGATTGGGAAAATACCCAACGGGTGGAACAGAATTTCATGCTCCGGCCTAGTTTTGATGGAAAAGAGAAGTAGGGTCCATTGCTCTACTCTCTGTTTTTGATCTTGTGGCAGGGAGAAACCAGAAAATCATTATTAGCTTACCTACATGCAATTTTAATATAGGTCTGAAAGTTTAACAAAGGGGTAATATAAATGTCGATATAAGTGTCATAACCTTGCCAAACCCAGGGAGCCCATTGCTAGCTGTACTACCTGTGAACACTAGGACTCTTGGAAGCTTATAGTGCTACATATGGAACCCACTGATGAACCATATCACACTGGGTAAGTGAGGGTTCATCATTCTTTATGAGTACTTGAATGTATTGTAATTCTATTAAAGGTTTGACTCTTTCTTCCAGGTGTGTTGTGCTTCTTGTATATTTATGGATGTTTACAAAGAGTGTACAACAAATATAGAACTCCTCTGTAGCACCCATACCGCATGTGTGAGAGAATCTTGTGATGTTCTTCTTGCTACTACTATCTGCCGTCTACATATTTGTTTTACTAGGGAAATCTGTGCTGCTACTGTCTGTGTTGTACCTTTTTTGTGTTGTGAACCTCAATATATAAATCATTCCAATACACAAAAGACAAAACAATTTGCATGGCCAAGGCTTGTTTTAACGCATGATGTGAATGAAAGGGTGAACCCTCACAATACATGTGAGCAAAATTTAGATTTAGCTTTATGTGTGAAACAAACAGTAGCGGCCGGTGTTGGGGATGAGTGGCAGGGGGGGCGGGGGGGGGGGGGCATAAGGGTCGCGGGGGAGAGGGGCAAAATAAAATTATAATAAAAAATGTACCTGGCCACATCGCGCTCATCTGCTCCTCTTTTCCAGATCCAGGCAGCACAGGCTTTCAGAATACCCTGCGACCAATCCTGAAGCTGCTCTCATGCATTAGAGCAGCTTCCGGATTGGCCTGAGCACCCTCAATTTGCGCTCCAGGACAAACTGTGAGTCTGTGCCTGCTCTCACCAACCCAGCTGTGTTGCTGGGTTGGAGAGAGCTTTCACTGCGCATGATGGTTTGGCCAGTGTGAGACAGCCGGCCAAGCTTTCATGTGCAGTGAAGGGAGTGTACATACCACTCCCCTCAGTGCCTGTCCCTCCCAAGCCCCGCCTCCAAGACTTGGCAGAAAAAAGGAAAAATAAAACGAATGTTTAATATCGTTTTATTTTTCCTTTCGTGACGTTTTTGGGTGGGCAGCGCTCCTCTGCCATGGCGAAGGAGCCGCCGCTTGAAACAAGTAGGCTTTGAATTGGACCAGATGATTTTACAGCATACTTGGCAAGTGGCTCAACGTCCTGTATAATCCCTTGGCCCGTTCGGGTATTTCAGCCAACCCAAAAAAGAAGGTCTTAAAGCAAGCCCCACAATGTAAATAGACCGCTGTAAAGGGAGGAATGGCAGTCATGTCACAGTCCCCCTGGTGGACTTATGAAAAGCAAAATAACATTTCCTTCCTTTTGCCTTGAGGGTTAAACAGCCCAATAAGTGAGAGGGCAGAGATGGCCTTTCAAGTGCAAATGGGAGCATCTCACTGCTCCTAGGCCAACAGTGACACTCCTTGGAAAAATCAAACACATGCCTTTTCCCAGAACAATGCGAGCAGCAGAGACACTGAGAAATGAAAACCAATGAGCTAGCACTCCTCTTCCCAAGGCCACCACTGGCGTAGGTGAAGCGCCCGCCTCTGACCGTGCCTTGAAGCGGTGCAGCGCGTGCTGCAGGCGCTGCCCCGTGAGGGCCGCCAGTGATCACCAACATGCGGTTTTACCACTAGGCCCTGGAAGGGCTCATCAGAGAATGAGTTCCCATTCCGGGCGATGAAAGAGGGTTCTATTGGCTGGGTCGTGGAAGTCAGTCCCGGAAGTCTCTAGGCAGCTGCAGAGTTCTCCTGTCAGAGACTTGGGTTTGAATTCCTAAGTCTGGGGGGCGGGAGTGAGTGCTGCATGCATGAGAGAGTAGCTTCAAAAGGATGCACCACTTATATTTTAGGTTTGTATTCTATAGATCGATTTTTTTTCTGCTGGGTGTAATCTGCCCTTTTCCAGATAAGCAAGTTCTTGGCCTTATTAAAATTCTTAGCAGAAAAGTGTAAAAATACAGGAACGTCATCGACCTGATGTAGTGCTTCGATGCGGGCGGAGGTGGCAAAGTTAAGCGACTTATTCGATCATTACAAAAGAAACGAGGTGGGCGCCTCTGTTAGGGCAACAGAGCTGGGCTAGCATCAGTCACGTGGGTGGCGTGTTCAATAGCAGCCCCCAGCAGAACGGTTGTGGAGCACCCGCGCGCACGTGTGCGGAAATGCCCCCACCCTCCCACGTTTCTCTATACCCAGAATAGAGCTGTGAAGCCAAGTCTGGCAGCAACTGGCAGAAAGAGCGGCGCGAACCCTGGGCTTGTCCTTAAAACGAAGGTTGAGGGTAGTGCACGTGGGCGAGAGCTCCGGCCGGCTGGGGCGCTGCATGGAAAGAATGTTGACCGTGACGTAACCAGTGTGTCATTGCCTCATAGGCTGTAGAGCGGCGTAGTGACCGTGGCGTAGCCAGTGTGCCATAGCCTCATAGGCTCTAGAGCGGGAAAGGAAATGGTCCCCCTGCCTGCTGTTTGAATTGTAAAATTCAGCCAGAATCAGAGCCCCGGTGCCACTGCACGTGCTGCATCAATGGAGGCAACGTCCCTGCACATTAATGCAGAAGGATGGGTGCCTGATACCTACATAGTGCCACACTCCTCAGTGTCACCGTAACCAAACCAAAAGTCCACGATAGTAGCCAATCCCGTCATACTGCAGTACCCACTAAGCCAACTTTACATATTTTGGAGTCCCTCACATCTACAGCGAAACCTTGATGCATATGTTGAGCAGATGTCTCCACGTCACTGGGACACCACTTTTCTATTCCTAGACTTTGATTTTACATATCAGTGTTACCAGGTATGTTGGTCCAGTTGGCTCAATTAAAATGAACCAAGACTACAACTCCCAGAATACACTGATGTGTAGAAGGAAAGTCCAGGAATGCAAAAGTGGTATCCTGGTGACCTAGTGCTATCTGGCCAGCCTATCAGTGCAACCTCTAAACAACTCCTTAAACTACAAATCCGAACTGTCATTTCACCAGTCCTTCAATCCTTACACTGTCTGCCTGTAGCTAGACTCATTCAATTCAAAGGAGTGTGCGTCCCACATCGAGCGAGCCGCGGCACTGGAGCACTCTTTCTTCTGCATAAGCGGTGTACCTGCTAGCCAGCTAGGACAGTTTGTTCCAGGTTGTACCTTCAAATAATCTTGCCTGCTCCTTCTAAACAAGAATAATTGACAACCACTTTCCACACAGCCCTAGAAGCCCGCCTCTTTCCATGTCCATAATTTGCCATGGCATAAATAATTTGTTATGAAATAAACTACTGCCAAAAAGGGTAAGTATACGATTAGATGATTGCTTCTAATTTCAAACTTTTCTGTAGCTCCTGTTCTTATGCAGAGCTGCCAGCTCGTGGCACCAGGCTTAGAGCACATTTATGGATCTCATGAGCCTCACCCAACATCTTCCAAATAGAACTAACTACCGCTAATGCCCTATCCACCATGCTCCTGGGTACCCTATGTGAATCGGAGGGACATTGGGCCTCGCCAGGGTTATGAAGCACTACACGAACTCAACAATTTAATACAATACATCCTAGCTTCATTGTAGTATACAACCCATGTACGTTTACCATCACCTTGATATCATTACACTGACCACATACACTATAACCTATCTACAAATCCAAACCATGTAAATTCAGCTTCATTGTGGTTCGCAGGTTACATTCAACCAGTCCCATCCCCTTCTGAAACCACAGAGATTCCACTAGAAGAAAACTTACAACCAGTCTTTCTCTGGCATTGCCCATAGAATTTGGAACACCTCGCCTCCTCAAGTCAGAATGAACCCTCGACTGTATGTTTCAAGAAAGAAGTCCAAGTACTCCTTATGAACACATTTCTTCCCTAGAGCCTAAGACACCGATTCCTCAATCACACTTGTAACTACTCCTCACCGGCTTTAGAGTTTTCGACTTATCAGTCCAGACATAACCCTCCCTTTTCTCAACACTGCCTGATCCTGCAAGTTTCCTTGACTATGATATTTTTGTTTTTATTGGTTTATCTCCTTTGCTCTCTGAACATAGTAAAGCATACCCTCCCTTTTCTGGGTACCACCCTTTCCTGTATTTTTCCCCTCAAATATGATATTATTGTTATTATTGCTCTTCTCTCTATAAATTTGTAAAACGCTCTAATCCCCGCAAGGGCCATGTTCGCGCTATAAAATAACTATCAAAATAAATAAATAAGTGGCGCCTAACTGGTACCCAGACTTTAAACATTCAGCTTAACTTTGGTACCCATAGTTCACGTATCCATATTCAACATGGTAGCCAAACATTTGTATTGAAGCCACATACCCCCTGTGTGAAAGAGGATCCCAAACTATGGCTATCCAGTTTAACTGCTGTAACCAAAACATGTTATGTTATAGAGCTCATACTGAGATTTATTGCCACTACCACAGTCTTGCAGCTCTGCAGAGTTTGGGTGCCTTCACGCAGTGGCCCAGACGATTTTAATACAGGAGTGTCTCATTTCTGGTTGTTAGAGTTGGATAATCAGTAGTGTGGCTGCAGTTAATCTTCTGCTTGCAAGTGCATGTTTGATCAGAGGAGGTCTTTGCCGATACAAGCACGTGCCATCTAATAGGATTGTTATATGCCTTTTCCGGCTTTAAACGCGTGTCACGTAATTGAGAAGATGATATCTTGTTAGGGGTCCACAGTTATCCTTTAAGTCACACTAGCTGTGGGGTCTTGGGTGTATGTTGGTTTTGTGTGTTTTGTTGTTCTGAAGCAGTATGTAGTTTTATGAGGATTGGAGTGCTGTTGGGAGCTAGGTAGGTCCTATAAAGTGTCTTGAATTTGCTTTGCTCTGAGTAGTGATCTGTTAGAGGTTGTGTTTGTTTCATCATTATGGTTAGCGGTCTTCTCAGTTTAGTGATACATATCTTTTTGGCATGTCTTAGCTGTGC
Source organism: Triturus cristatus (assembly GCF_964204655.1). NCBI lineage: Eukaryota > Metazoa > Chordata > Amphibia > Caudata > Salamandridae > Triturus > Triturus cristatus. The sequence goes on along the minus strand of NC_140592.1, from coordinate 1,001,616,883 downwards.
TGGGTGTGTTCTCTGTATTTTGTGTGATGTGTTCAGTTTGGTGTTGTTTGCTGTTTCCCAGTGAAATGAATGAACTTATTTATTTATAGATGCACATTTGTATAATGTACCCTCAATAACTGAATTGATCCCGAGAGGGAAGAGCGAGCCAAGGCGAGGCTGGAGCTAGGAAGGTAGATAGGAAGTTTCATTTGTTTGCTGAATACCATGGGATTGTTGGAGGTACATAAGTGTGGAAGCATGTTGTTCCACAGGCAAGGTTTAGCCACTGAAAAGCTCCTGCCATCTCGGGCACTTCGCTCTGGGAACCGCAAGGACGTTGTCAGTATTTAAGTGGACATAGTTCTTTGAGGCTGGAAGAGCCTGCTGTGTGCACAACATTCACACTCATGCCCTCATTGATACCCAGCTAAATGGAATATTTGAGATTTGATGGATGGATGTTCAGCCTGATGTGCTGAGTTGAAAGATTTTATGTGTTCTTGTTTGAAGGGGAGTGCTCTTGTGAGCATGGTGATACCCAACTATATAGTGTGTATGCACTATGTTACATGTTTGCAAAGTTTCTTTCTAATATTTCCTGTTGGTTGCAGAATATGGAGACTATAAATTATACCGATCAAGAGCCTCTGGATGTAGCTTGGTCTTCTTGGAGAAAAGGATGGTGTAGGCAGTGCATGTGATGCTATTTAAAGGTCTCACAAAAGCACCAAATGGGTGAAAGGCATATGCAAAAACAAATCTGGCGAATGTCCATGAACAATGTGTTGATCCCCAACACATTTAGCCCTCAGATGTGATAGCATCATAATCATGTGTGTATGAATAAATAGTTGCCATGCAAACTCCCCCTGCATAGCCAATGACTTGTCCACCTAAAGTAGGGCTCCGTTGATCTTGCCATCAGGCTATGGTTACCATCACCCCTGAAGTCGCTCCATGGCTATCCCAGGTCTATACCTTTCCTTCCCTTACCAATCCTTAAAGTCATTCCTCCAATCAAATATCTTGGTTGTCTAGATCAAGTCCCTGGCTATCCTAGCACCCCACTTAACAAGGATGCAAAAGGATTCTAAACACCACTTGCATAAGTCTGCTATCCGACCTCTGAAGCCACTACGGCTTGGGTATTGGGTACCAGATATCTTGTCAATGTTCTCCATAATGAATAAGAATGGTCCCCCATAAAACCCATCCTACAAAAGCAACCTGTGCATCCCGTAGACCCTATGGGAAAAGAATATGGGAAAGGATTATGGGAAATGAAAGTAACACAATCATGGAGTACTTACCGTGGAGCATTGATTACTGTGTGGGGTTCTATGGTCATCATGGGACAGCACAGGACCCAAACCATGTATCCCATTCCATGTATGGTAACCAAGCCATATACATGCAGCACAACACCATACAAAAAGGGAATAACTCCAGCCACACCATGCCAGTTGATTCCCAACCTGAATTGCACTCACTCCGTCTCAATAACCAACTACCTACATACAGCAACAATGTGGTGGTTTCTTTGATGTACATTATCGAATTATGCCAACCTCATAATTGAGAAAGCGCACAATTGAAAACAAAACCACACTCAGTAGAGTGTTCTACCTCATTAACTAAAGTGCTCTAGAGGAGTGACCCAAAATACCAGGAATGTCCATGTTGAGGAAGCCCAAACACGCTTTTTACAGACATCAGTAAACCACAGGGCTGGCACAGAGGACATCTCTTTTTTTCTTGCAGAGGTTGCTCCTAGATGCTGAGGTGTGGGTCTTTAGGTAGCCCAAAGCAAGGCTTGTAGCATGGTGGTAGAAAATGTAAATGTATGTGTCTTGTAAAGCGCACTGCTGCCCTGAGGCGTCGTGGCGCTGTAGACCGCTGGGGAACCCGTCCTGGCTATCCCTGTGAGATGGTCCCTCCTGGGTATCTCCAAGGTGAAACCAGGCATCCCCGGCGAATGTGGGGGGCCGTTGTGGAGATGAGGCAAGCTAATGCCCAGAGTTGCCGAGTGTGTTCCTGGTTAGAGTAGGTACCGAGGCGAGAATTATCGAGTCCGTTTTGACCCTGGTCCACAACCCTGCCGCGTCGGGAATTGAACCCTGGTCCCTGGCCGATTCTCTGCTTGCGGATCTGCCGCCTCTAACCAGTGAGCCACACCTCTCCACTGAATTTCCATGCCTTCTACAGAATTCAGATTTTTCCTCGCTGGCCTCTCAAACAAAAGAAAGCGGGAGAGACCAGAACACTGTTCTTCCATGTTGCCACTTGCTTATATTCTTACCTGCAGGAACAGAGCCCTACAGAACACACAGTGCGATTTTATTTGAATTCACCTGTGTCAGTGTGGCTTGCGTTTGACGTTGTCACATTCGGGTATCATTTTTGAGTTACAAAAGGGAGATCCAGGTTGGATACAGTGGTAAATGGCAAAGGTCCTTGAAAGTGATTCTAAGTCGGTCTCCTGCAGACAAGCGCAATATGCAAATGTTACTCTCAAACCACTGCTCGTACAGATGTGCAGGAGGACGAAATATGGCAGCATATCAGCTAGACTCAGTTCAACCACTCGACTCCCAAAACACACAATTACAGTTGCGGATCATTCTCAGAAATAAAGTAAGGGCTCGGTTTGTGCTTGCAGCCATGCTGAACGATGAAACTTCTGGCATCACAGCTCTTTATTCAATCGCTACAGTTTGGACCAGAAATCTCTCGTTCATCTTGCTCCACAGGTAGAAAAACCTTATAAACCAGTAAAAAAGAAGACTAAATTCGGGCTGATAGGAAAGGGGTCTGGTGGACAATCCACACTCCCTCTCCTTTCTCGCTTATCCTCCTCTCTCCCCACCAATCTACTCTCTTCTCCTTCCTTCTTGTAGTCTTGTATGTCATGTCTCTCCAAGTCTCAAACAGAACACCATCCACTCTCTTGCAGTCCTGGTATATCTGAAGGTGCTGAGCAGGCTTCAGCCCAAAACGGTCTAATCAGAGCCTCCTTCATTTTCTTGTAGACAATCTGGTCTCCTATAGGTATCCTTGCAAGGATTGCTGTCCCTTCCAACAGCATGTGCCCCATTAAGGCAGCTACATTTGACACTTCATTTAAAGCCTGCGCCTTACAAGTGATCTTAAAGCTCAAAAACCATTCCCAAATGTCCTGACCTTCCACATACATACAAAAAAAGATCTTTTGAAACCTTGGCCACAACCTGGCCTGAACTGGATGTAGAGTCACTTATCCCAGATGTGGTTGTCATTGCTGTCATCCTAAGCATCTTGCTCTCTAGGTATACCTTTTTCCCTTTCCAGCTCTCATTCTATTTCCTTGTTTATAGTCCCACTTTCTTTGTTTCTCCTCCAATTCTCTCTGTTTCTCCTCTCTCAGTGGAGACAGTGGTACACTAGAAATTCAAAGCGGTGTACAAACCTGGAACTCTCTAGAAACTCAAAGTGGTGAGTGTTTTGGTGAAACTCTGGAAAATTTCATCAGGGGACACACTTAGCGTGTGTCTGGTATAGATCTGCTTTATGGGGATCCTAGAGCCTGAACCCATAACGCTCTCTTTCTGGGTTTCTGACATGATTCCCTCCCCAGATTCGACCACAGCCTCATCTCTTTCATCCATTGTCTTAAAGTAGTTCCTAATGAAATTAGCAAGGACCCAGCGGCGTCACTGAGGGTGCGGGGGGTGCGGACCGCACCAGGTGACACCCTCACACGGGGTGACACCAAAGGGCCGGTGTGCAGTAGTGCAGAGCAACGCAACTGCGCAACACAACCTAACCTTTCAGGAGGAGGAGGTGCCTGTGCGCAGTGCGCACTGTTTCCTCCTCCGCCACGTCTGTGTGCCTCGGCAGTGGCGTCGTCACTAGAGGGGTGCAGTGATGTCATTTTGAATCCGGGAATCCCGCATGCGCATTGGGCCCTAAAAGTGCGCGTGACTTGGCATCATGAGGGACAAGGAGGAGGTCTCAGGTTTGACCACCCGTGGGCCGCCATAATTTAATTTTATTCCAAGGAGCCTGGCTCAAGGCTAGCCGCCGACCGACGTAGCCCCCCTGTCTGCCACCAACTCAGCAGGTGAGTTTCTCTGGCAGACCGGCACCAATTAGGTCATGGGTCAGGTGGCGGTGGGTGGTGGTCAAGCCGCGGTTATGCTGCCTGCCTGGGTGGGTGTTGTTTGGTGTTCAAGACTGTCAAGCACAAGCGTTTATGCTGCCTGCCTGTGCGCTGTATTAATAATGGTCATCATGGGTCAGGTCACGGCGGACGCTGTGGACCGGTTATGATGATGCTGCCTGTGTGCTGTGTGTGTTGTTGGGAGTGTCGACTTTTAAGTTTTCACTTTTGTGACTTTTTGAGTTCTTGAGCAGGGCGCGGCAGCGCGCAGGGCGGAGGGCGGAGGCTGTGCGTAGCGAGGTGGCCTGCCTGCTTCTCTGATCACTGCCTCTCTGCTCTGATCACTGATCACGTCGTCTTCGAGAGTTGTGGGCGGTGGGCCCATCTTTTGAGCTGTCGGGACTCGGGAGGCCTGCAGTGCGAAGCGACGGCTTTCAGTTTCAGGCACAGCAGCTCTGCCTCTGTGTACATGCTGGCTGGACCTGCCCGGAGGCCCCGGATGCAGGACTGTGGCTCGGACCCGAGGCGCTTTAACACCAGGGTCTCTGTCACATTGTTAAAACTCTCTGTTTAAACTTAAAGCTCACTCCAGATACTAGGCGCTACACACTTGACAAGTGTCTCTCAAAATGATGGAAAAAAAATTACAGAAATGTCCTGACCCAATTTGCATTTTTCAACCCAGGTGGTCTGTGATCTGGTGATGTTGCTGCAGCCGCTTTAATTAATTATTCGTCTCCAAAAAAGTGACCTTTAACCCAGGAAGTGCCTTCTCTTGGAGGAGGCAGATCACCGCTCGTGTCTGTACCTCTAAGGGTGTTATACTGTGTGTATCTCTTCTTGTAAATAACTTCAGGCCTCAGTCTCGCCTGCTAGCGCAGCAGTTCTTCTCTGAGTCTGACTTTTACTGAAAACAGTGGCTGCCTGCAAGATGGGGTTCTCACTCTTTCCTCTCCTTTCTTTTATTTGCACCCCTGTGAAATGGATCAAAAAAAGAAAATCACTTTTGCTGGAAATCAATGTTGTATTTTTCTGACATTTAATTCCAAAGTGCAGCATCAGGAATAAAAGTTTAAAAATATGAAAAATTAATAACTAAATAATGTAAGACAGAGTGGTAGCAAACTGGCTAGATTTATTGTATTCACACCCAAACACATTAGCGCCACTTTTACAGAGTTTGCCAGTGAAGCGCTATTTTTGTTGTCTTGGATTTGTTTTCCCTGGGCTTGGAACTAGTGCACCAATCCTGGAGGTACTGCAATGTGAGGATTGAAAAACAAAATTTGTACTGCTGCTCTGCATCTAGGGATGTTGTCTTTTTTTACCATACTTCTTACGTTTTGTAAGGATATAAGCAATGGCCATTGAAATGTTTCCATTCAGGGCCCTGTAGTCATGTCCTTAACTTTTCAGACAGAAGCACTCACTGATTTTTGAACAGTGAGCGTAAAAGCGTTAAGGTAACCATGTTGTTCCTGCTTACATTTCACATGGTTTGTAAAATTTTGCATCCCCTATGATTGTTTGCTTTTTCCGGGATGCTGTCACTTTTTTTTGTAAATGTAGGCCACATATTGCTCTTGCCCAGTGTGTAATTTAAATTGAGCCGCATCCAGGTGTTTATAGCTAGCAACAATTGGGTTGTAGTTGAAGGCAGTCTGAGTTTTTCTCAGTGGGACAGTATTGTGTTCATTGAGGGAGAGGATGTGGCAATATGGCCAGAGCTACTGAATTTGGAACTGGGGAACCAGATTCAGCCTTAATAACCAGTCCGCCAGACCACTCTCCTGAGATAGCACTATCTCATGCTAGACCTTAGAAGGCTTTGCAAGACATTAGAAGCCCCGGTGTCGTAGCACCAGCAGGTGGACCCTAGCATGACAATTGTAGGTTAACTTTCAAGGCTTGTCCGCCACTATTCTTACTGAAGTTCACCTCCAGTCTTGAGGGCAGGCCTATGAAGCAGCACACCCTAGAACAACAGTGACCCTGTCACTGAGATCACAGGACCCTTGAGAAGGGCCAGGCCAGCTCTAGGCCGGTACAACCGGTGTGACCGCACCAGGTGCTGACTTAAGGTGGAGGCATCGTTTTTGCAAGTATATTATGGTTTTAAAAGCACTTGCTGCCTCCTTCCTGGCCTCCAGCAATTTTCGGTAACAATAAAAATGTCATGATGACTCTGGTGATTATTGTTCTTCGTAGAGAGAGATCGGAATTTTGTCTAATGGAAGATTTGACTCATGGAAAGGTAGCTCAGAGGGTTAATGTACCTGCTGCAAAGAACATGTACCATGCAAGTCCACATAATGTAAATAGGCCAGTGGGCTACTGCTTTTGTCAGAGAGATCCTTTTGTTACTTGCAGTTTATAAGTTAAAATCCTAACATAGAACAGTGAGCTATTAACTGTCATCTACTCCGCAGCAACACAAGTCACATTTTTTATTAACTTTTGATACGTTTGAGCTACAAACAATTTATTCGTTGAAATGTTCAGATCATGCTGCAGATCTTGCATTATGAAGCAAATACGGCAGAGCCATTATTATTTATAAAACATTTGCAAACTAGGATTTTTAGCCATTCATGTTTGAACTGCTGTTGTGGAAAAAGGAGAAGTGCTGATGACAGAAACTCAATGGCTCGGAGACAAATGGCTTGTGCTTTTTATCGTATTTGGGGACATTCTGTGATTAGAAGTATATCCCACTTTGTGAATACATTTTACTGTCAATAACTCATTATATCCTTAGATAATCATGTGTATCCATTGGTTGATAAAACTGGGCAGTGAAACCAAACAAATACAAAAAATTGGGATGTTTGCGCATTCTGGCCACACCTCTGGCTCCGCCCACTGATCCAATCCTTGCGTTATTCCCGCCCTCTAATTCTCTGCCCACAGTTCCCCTGCCGCGGATTCGGAGCAGAGGAGGTCCATGAGGTAAGTCGTGAGGGGGTGACACCATGAGTTACCCGCACCGGGTGACACCAACCCTAGTGACGCCACTGCAAGGACCTCTTTGTCCTTACTCCTGGACATGCTATTACGGTATATTTCCAATCCAGTGTTTTCCACTCTATATGTGTCCTGACTCTTTGTGTAAAACTGGACTCATTGTACTACTGGCATAAGTTGCAAATCATCAATTTCACACTTCTGTCCAAGGCTCCTAGACGTTAGGTGCCCCATCACTTGCCGCAAATTGTCAGAACCCTGTTCAGAAGTCCAAGGTAGAGGCTGGAGCTAAGGCGTCCAATCCTGGTGGTTGAGGCCTTTTACTACTGATTAACTGGGGCTTGAGCTGCTATGGATCCTGAGCAACTAAGCCAAGTACTCCTTCAGGACTCGACCCAGTGGTAGCATGGGTTGAGAAGTCCAAGGCTTCCCGGGGGATGGGAGGGGGTGGGAGGGGTAAAGGAAGACACATGAGGGTGAACTCAGGAGCACAGCTCAAATACATTCACAGCGACCATAAATGATTGTCCCATCAAATACTCGCTTTGATGAAAAAAGGAGTATTTATATACAAACACAAGGTAAAATATGACATCCCCAAATAATGCACACAGTCCCATGAGGTCAGGGCTCTAGTGTTTTACAGGAGGGTCCCTGAACCTCACTTCCCTCTTATTAGCAGTAGTGGTTATTTCTCATTCATTATAGGTAACATTCAGGTATTCCCTACTAGTACTCCGAGTCTCAGGAGTCCTACTCCGACTTTTTATTAATGTCAAAAGTGTTCCTGCCCTAAATGGCGAGCAAGTTCCCCTGGGCTGTCTGGCTCGTAAATCAGTCTTACCCTCACCAGCAGGATCTGAGCGACTGGAGTCTCCGAGCGAGCCCCCTTTACGGGCGCTAAAGCTTCAGTGGCTGTCTCCAGTAATTTCCTCACATGTGGCCTGGGAGGGGTAGGAGTCTGGTATCCTCGAGTTCCTCACATGTAGCTCTGCAAAGGTAGCCACTGGGGGAGACGGGGGGTCCTTGATGCTCCTTCAAAGCGTAGTAAGTTTCTTGGGATTCTCCCCACCGGTGGGCGGTGGGTTTGCAATGCTTGTGATCCTCTATTCGGTTAGGGCCCATTCAGGTCACAACGGCAGCCTCCTGATAGTCTTCACCACACCACACTCCCCGCCTAATCCCAGGGGACCACCCGGCATAGTGCGTCACCATCTCCACTCTGTACATGGGCTACGTCAAGATCAGCGCAGCAGCAATCTTCATGGATGCCTCCCTGGTATACAGGGTTGCCGACTTAGCTCTACACATGAGTTACAGCCCGATCGACATGGCAGCACTCTTCACGGTGGTGCACCTGGTATACTGGGTCGCTTACCTGCAACATACACACAGGCAATGACCTGATCTGTGCAGTAATGGTGCCGGCTCACTTCACGGTGTCCCTCCTTCAGCATATGGAGTCACTGACTTTTTCCTGCACAGGGCATCGACCTGATTGGTAAAGCAACTACCTTCTCACACCTTGCTACTGGGATCCAATCAACAGGATCCCCACACTGGACTTTGCTCCCTCCAGCACTCTTGTCTTCCTCAAAGGGAAAACTGGTCTTGGCAAGCAGGCAGGCACTGTTGCTCCAGGAGTAAGTTGTCTTGAAGTCCCTGGGTGATGTCCCCTTACCCTACTGGGAGACTATCAGTCCCTGGCTCCCAATCCTAATTATGGGCAGACATATTGCAGAGCTTCTCCTCTTCACACAGCTCAACTGACTGCTTGACAATCAACAGTTTTGGGAGCCTCAAGCCAGTGCTTAATTTGTAAAATATTAAGTGCCAGGGCTCTGACCAGGAGGCCACTGCAGCTTGCACCACCAATCGCCCTTGTCATCGCTGCCAAAACAACTACTAACCATCTCTCTCGCATGTAAATGCCACAGTTCAGATTATTCCAGGTCCCCAAAGCTAAAGCAATGGCTGGGGAGGCAGGTATTACCAATTTTAATGTATATTGTTGTCCTAAACAACCGTTGTTCTGCTCATCTCTAAATTAGATGAGCAGCGCCACTATATGGTGGACTGTTCCAAGTATGGTGTTGACAATTAGGTGCCACTGCTGAGCACCAGAAAGCACAGGCTCAAATTAAGCATTGCCTCAAGCTCTCCTTCCTACTTTCCATTTCCAGACATCAAATGCGATTTAAAGCCTTTGAAGTTTATGTTGCGGGTCTGCTTCCTTTTGAAGTGCCTTTCTTCTACTCTGCCCTTCCCCCAGAAAGCAGTTTGTCACAGAAGGAGCAACTCCAAATCTGATGGCCCCACAGCGGAGGCCATGGGAGTGACTAACGGTTCACACCTGGGTGTTAATCTCAGTGATATGTGCTTTAAAATGTTACCCAGTGCCTCAACCCTATTTTTTATGATTCTCTTATAAGCCCCATCTACTTTCTGAGATGTGCCCATGTCATTACCCAGTGTCGTCTCTGCATCAGAGAGCACCCATTGAAATGTACTGAAAAGCCTGGTTGCCCCTTCCCCCAGTGTGCCCCGCCCAGCTCACAGGAATGAAGCAATTCACAAACAAACAAATTCCTCTACCTCCTCATGTTCCTCCCGTTAGCTCTGAGTCTCCCAAAATGGAACCCAGATTCTTCCATGTATTGTACCATTCACAGGCACACATTCACCCAGCACATGCATATAACATATTCGCGCAGCACAGCACTTCACCATTCCTGTATTGTACAATCACAGGCACACATACACCCAGCACATGTATTACACACACATGATGTGCAGCCCTGCAACCAAACCAAGTTAAGCACACATCAGTGGAACTTTAAATGCTTGAGCCTGTAGTCCTCACTCCAGTGACACAGGTTAAAAGGCCCGTTCACTTCTACTGATCAATGCAGCGTATTCTGCCACCACAGCGCTTGTGCTGCTTAACTCTTGGCAAAGTCACTAGCCTACCACCTATATGAGCGTATCATTTGGGGCACCCCTCCCAGTTCAAAAAGACCGAAATCCATGAGGCAGGCATATGTCTCGGAGTCCACGCATGATCTGTGTTCACCCAGGACAACAAAAATCTGCATCAGGGGTCCAGAAATCATTACAGTTGGGGTAATCAGGGTAGAGGTGCATGTTTGTCTGTCCCAACACACATTCTTACTATCTGGACCAATGAGTGAAATATAGTAATTCAGTTAACAACCTTTTCTATGATAAATATTTGTACTCCAAAGGAAGGTAAGGTACAAAAATATACTTCAGGGAGAAGAGAAACCGACACGTGTTTGCCTGTCATATGCTGCCTCCGTAATAAACACATACACACACCCTCCCCCTCCCCCACCGCTCCTAAAAGCTCCCTGATCCTTCTCTCCATATTGCAGCCTGCTAAAATCCGGTGTACTCAGCTCATCATGGTGGATACTTAGAGCTTTGAATTTAATCAGATTTTAGCCCATGCCTCAATATGTACACGTGCCTCTTGCGGGTCAACGTCAGCTGGCCAGCATACGTCTTCCTCTGAGGGAGGGGGGGTGGGGGCAGAGGGAAGCATTCTCGGCAAGCCACTTCAATCACAAAGGCATCACTTTGGGTATTTCTAGGGCTGAGGTGTTTTTCTGCATAATTATTGATTTACCACAGTTGCCACATAATCCACCACATGCTGCACAATTCACAAATTTCAAACAAAAGTTCAAAGCTTATTTTTTTTAAAAAGCGCTTCACATGGTGCTGCAAAGTGGCAGACCATTTGCATAGGTCACCTGGTCTCCTTTCAGTTGCTGTATTCAGGGGTTAGGCTGGAATAAATGAGGTGAAACGTTTTCTAAGACAGTATTAATGTGGAATAAAATGACAAAATAAGGAAACGTTACTGCCACATAATTTGCCTTTTCATGCTGCATAATTTTTTCCACCCTGACACATCATCAGGGCTTACATTGACACCTGCTGGCAGTGGCACCAGGTATTATGTTTATTGCTTCTAGTGCACATGTACTTATGAAAGATTATCATGGCCCTGTAGTCGGGTATACAAGGATGTTATGCTTAATGCTATGCAGGCTATGGAATTGCTGGTGCAGAATAAGTAAACAGCACTGAGAGCGACAAGGCATAACACTAGGCATGGCCTCAATGGGAGCTGGAAGAGATGAGGCATTTCATCAGTTTTTAGGAAACTAGGGGGCTTACTTACAAGCCCCTAGAGACACTTTTGCACCAACGTTGCATCACTTTTTGTGATGCAGTTGCAGTGTAAACAATGTGCCACGTTGTGGCCCATTTACTACGTGACGCATCTAGGGAGATGCGTCACCTTGTAAAGCCCTGCCCCACATTATACCTGCGTCAAGTATAATGTATGCAGGTTGGGCGTTCCCACGCGAGAAAGCCTTGTAGAAGTGACGCAGTGAAATCTGCAAGATTTCACTGCGCCACTTCTAGGTGCCACTGCATCAAAACCCTACGCCTGCTTGGAGCAGGCATAAGGAGTGATGCAGTGTATTAAGAATAGGCCTCCCCATGCATTGCTGGAGCTGAGTCGTGCTGCGACACAATTCCAGCAAAGCATGAATATTTGCACCGACAGATGCGTAAGAATTTCTGCCGCATCTGTCAATCCGTGCGCCATGGTGGCTCAAGGGTTTCGCGCACAGGGAAACTGACGCATCTATGCCAATGCATCAGTTTCTTGTAAATAAGCCCCAAAGTGCTTTCTCTCGGCTTGGTAAGCATCAGGCACCGGTCACTTGCCAAATCCGACTTAAAAATTCCTGTACAGAGAGTGAAAGTATAGCCTGAATAGGACCCTTTGTCGCTTTTGGGCAACACGTAACTTGCGGGACCTTATCTGAAAATTTGTTTGTGGCACAGCTAATTAACTCATACAGTAAAACTCAGTCAACAAGAATTTAAAAGCAGTAACACTGCTGAACCCTACGAAATGTTAAAAATTAAACATGTGCAGTGAGCTTGCAAACTTACAGATAACACACATTTAATGTAAACGTAACAGTAAGGTCTCACGGCTTCCAAGGTACTTAAAAGACTCTGTATATAAAGTCCAGAGAGAATTAAAATTAACCCCGGGCAGAGACCTCCGCTCCGCCCGCCGAGTGTACGGAGATTTGCCTACTCCATGTTACGCGGAGAACGCGGAGTAGGTAAATCTCCGCACACTCTGTGGCGTAGCAGAGGTGGCCAGCCCCCACCTCCCACCCGCCCTATTAACAATTGCTTAAAGTTAAATAAAACAACTTTAAAGTAAATAAAAACACCTTCCCTGCTTCGTCCCTGGGCTGCCCTCCTCCTCTTCATCGTGTTGTCTGAGAAAACTGCACATGTGCGCGCGCCCGCGCATGGCTCACAAAAAATATGCATGCGCGGGCGTGCGCACATGCGCAGTTTTTCCAGAGAACGTGATAAAGAGGAGGAGGGCAGCCCGGCGACGCCGCAGCTAAGGTAAGATGTTTTTATTTACTTTAAAGTTGTTTTATTTAACTTTAAGCAATTGTTAATAGTGCGGGTGAGAGGTGGGTGGCATAGCGGAGCTCCACAGAGTTTGTTCTCAACTCTGTTGCCCTCCGCTATGCCCCGCTATGCCCACTACACCCGTGGTTAATTAAAATATGATCCTTTGGAATTTAAGAGATCAGAAACTTATCATTATTCAGTAATGACCTTCAGAAGCCATCCAAACATTATAAGTAAAGTATAAGATTGTGAGGAACCTTAACTGAAAGCCCTAATGTTAGGGCCAAAAATCAAAGAAAAGGTAACTAGATGGAAAGAATAGTGACCAAGCATAAGGCCCCAGGTGGATTTCGTTGTACTTCGAGTCTCAGAATGAAGAAGCTTACTCCTCTATGGGCGTCCTACCACGAAGTCTAGTCTCTGGGCGGTGCCAGTGGGACGAAGGACTCTGTGGCCAAACACTTCTGCCTCATGGTCAACTGTTGGCTTTTTTTTATCCAGAATCTCTGGAGCTTGGTAGATTTTTACTGTGCACAGACAAGTCATCTGCAGGAGATAAAAGTCACCAGGTGAATATTTAGAAAAATTGCTTCACATGAATTCAAAGCCCTTGCAGACTTTTAGGGTTGTACCAGCAGGTCTTGTGCTTTTGGCGGGCGCTGAAAAGCAGTTTTCTCTAGGGAAGGAGTCTTCTCTGTCGTCAGGTGGGGTCTGGTGGTGCCCAACACCACACTGAGGCGGGCAAAAGCGTACAGGCTCAGCCAAAGGAGTATAGTGCCTGTAAGCTCCCTACAAAGTTTCCAAAGCACTTCCATCATACTCCAGTCATAGATACTCATTCCATGGTGCTCCTTTCACTCAGTGGTAGTGATGGCAAGCTGCCCTGGACAGGTGGGCATGCTTGTCTCTGGTCTTGGAGCTAATGGGCAGTGGCATCAGGTTTGGTGGACCCCTTGTACCAAGCACCTCAGGAAACGACAGCAGCAAGTGAACAAGTTATGGACCAAGGGCCAGTGGTTGTACCAACCCTTCCCTGAGGTGGGAGGGGGCACTGCCTTCTATTCCTGTAAGCACTATGTGGTATTACCAGCCCTTCTCTCAGTTGGGCGGGGAGGGAGAGTGGTGGGGGAGGTGATAGCTGCTCTTCCAAGCACTGTATGGTATTATGAACCCTTTGCTGAGCTATGCGGGTGAAGCAGGGGGTTATAGCTCATCCTCTTATCACCCTGTAGTATTTCCAGCCCTTCTCTGAGCCACGGCAAAAAAGCAGCTCTTCTCTGATTCCTGTGATATCAGGTGTGTTGGTCCAATTGGCTTTAAACGAACCAAGACTACAATTCCCAGAATGCACCAAGTAAAAGCATAGCCTAGGAAAAGACTATAGAAAAACGGTGTCCCAGTGACCTGGAGCCACCTCGTCGCCCTATTCATGCCTCATGATAGCACACACTTCATAGCTTCCTTTAACGAGTTCACTCCATGCGTTCTGTGGGCACAATTCCAGCGCTTCATCCATGTTTACTCTTGTGAATAGTTATAACTCCTGCTGCTCTATTCATTTCCCGAAGGATTTTTCCTATAAATTCTAATCTCCTACACACCGCCCGCCTCTCCCCCTGTGAATCACACGCCCCTCCTTCCCCTGTCCCCTGCGTGGGGGCGGTTTATGTTCCCAGTATTTGAAATAGCTTCCTTCTGTTGTCAAGCGAGGTGTGACCAAAGTGTTCTGGGGGATTTCGCAGCCATGTCGTGTTTCTCTGTGGGATATCTCGGCACACTTTCTGAGAGTAGCCCTGCCCTCTCGGATGTAGAAAGCCAACACTGTGGAATCAGAGAGGGCTGGCGCACTTTTAAAATGGTACCCCCTATTTTGTGCATCATGTACAAGAAACAAACCTAGTTTCACAGCTGAGGGGAAAGATAATGAAGGGGCGGGAATAGAGGAGTAACATCTCATGAAGAGAGTCTGTTTACAAGAAGATTTTTCCATGCAGTTTTGCAACTCGTTAGTCATCAGGAAGAAAGATAAAGGGCCATATTCACAAGGACTTATCTCCGATTTATCACCACCTTAATGCAACAAAAGTGGAGATAAATGTAACACCTCATTCACAAGCAGGTGCAAACCGCAGACAATGCCAGTATTCCTGCGATAACTGACCCAAAATCTAACACCACGGCGGACACCACCAACTAACTCTAATGAGATGCAGAGTAGGCCTTCCCGTGCAAAAGCACACGAAAAAAACCAACACCACTTTCACCACGAACTGACAGAACTGCGATGCGAACCAAAAACTGGCGATGAGCCGCGTTGGCCACAGGTTTTTAACACCTGCCTCAAGCAGGTGTAAAGACGGGCGCCTACCTGGAGCAGGCAGCAGAGCCCCACACACAGCCATACCCGAAGACAAAACGATGCCATGGAGTTACTCTGCATGCTGCTCGGAGACCCAACAGGGCCACAACACCCACCGCCACCACCCCCTGGACCGCCACCACCCCCAGGAGCCAGACCCCCCCGGACCACCACAGAGGAAGCGCAGAGTAAGACAGCGGACCTACCGAAAACTCACTAAACTCACAGACCTAAGGCCCGCAGAAGTCATTGCCCACTACAGGCTCAAAAGGTCAACCATCCTCCGCATCATGACCCACATCGCCCACAGGCGAATATGTGTCGTAATTCCGCAGTCTTTTTGTCCGCAGGGCATCACAACGCGGTCGTTATAATGACCGCGTTGTGATTCCGCATACCATTACTCTGCAAGTCGTAACAACGACTTGCGGAGGGGGGTGGCGCTGGATGTTGGAATAGTATAATTTACTATTCCAACTCCAGTCTGTGCGGACAGTAGGAAAGGTGTTGGATTTTAAATCCAACACCCCCCACCCCCCCTCCGCAAGTCGTTGTTCCGACTTGCGGAGTAATGGTATGCGGAATCACAACGCGGTCGTTGTAACAACCATGTTGTGATTCCCTGCGGGCAAAAAGTTTCGTGGTAAACGTTGTTTACCCCCACAGGCTGACGGTCCCAACACAGCGGAGAACCAACATCCCACCTCAGACAAAGCTGCTGGCTGTGCTGCACCTGTTGGCCTCTGGGACATTCCAACCAACAGCTGCCAGAGTCGGAGGGGTCTCACAGCCAGCCCTATCAAAGTTCATCACATCTGTCCTGGATTCCATCTTCAGCTTCATACCTTCACTTACCCAACACTGCGCAGGAACAGCTGCAGACCAAGCAAGGTTTCTACGCCATATCCGGATTCCCGGCTGTGTTGGGTGCAATTGACTGCACACATGTCCCACTTGTGCCCCCTGCGGATACTGCACAGCACTTCCGTAACAGAAAGCACACGCAATGTGCAGGCAATAGTGGACCACCGGGGACTCTTCACCAATGTCATCGTCAACTACCCAGGCAGTGTGCACGATTCCTTCACCTTCCGACAGTCCATCATCATTGGTAAGTTGCTCGTTGGTAAGTAACAAATCAACACACCACACATCCCACAGCCACCAACGCACAAAGCGCATCAGTGGGGATGCACACGGGTCCAAGCCACATTCGACATGTCAGACTACATGACCACCTACAAGATACGACTACACCACTCCATGGTAATCTGGGGCTACATCCTGATGGCTGGCTTACGCTCACCCCACACACAGCCAGCACAGGCGTCTCTGAATTTGTGGGCCTGCCATCACATCCTGACGAAAAAAGTATTAACTCTTTTCTCCCTGCACTGTCACAGGTGATCAAGGATATGCACTCTGCCCTTGGATGATGACACCCCTCCAAGACCCGAACACACCCGCCTAGAGGCAGTACAATGCGGCCCACATACGCACCAGGGGCATAGTTGAATGCACATTTGGCATGTTGAAGTCACGTTTCAGGTGCCTGGAGGGTGGCAAACTCCTGTACAGCCCGGACATCGTGTGCAAGATGATCGTTGCATGTTGTGTGTTACACAACATCTGTGTTCGCACCAGGGCCCCATGGATCCCAGTTCCAGAGGTACCGAATGATGATGATGGTGATGGGGCAGGTGGGCCACATCCCACTGCAGCTGCTGCTGGAATGGCCGTAGGAACTCCATCATTGACACCCTACTTCTCATGAGCACGTCACATTGTGTCGGGCCGTGGCAATCATGGGACTGTAGTAGATGTCCAATTGCACTGCATATGTGGATTAAACATTTTTGCAGGTTAACATTTGGAATTGTGCATTGTCATGTTACATATTCCTGGGGTGACAGATGTGATTTGCCTGGTTGTGCACATTTTGCGGTCCTGGTGTGTCCTGTGTTCAGTTGTGGAGGGGTTGCTGTTTGTACCGGGATGTTGTTAATGTCGAGGTGCACTTCTGCATATGTGCGTATGCTGCATGGTCACTCTAGCGGGTCAGATTTGCCTGCCACTGGTCTCTTTCATGCAGTGTGCCTGTTGGTTCTGTCCTTCCATGGTGCTTGGATGTTGTGGTGTACATGTTGTCCTCTGCAGTTGGTCAGGGTGCATCCTTGGTACTCCACTGTTACTGTATTTTGTTCAGTGGCATTTTCAGTATGATGTTCTTGTGCTTGTCCACGCATTGCGCGTGAGTATTGCTGCCCTCGCGCTGCTTATCCCTGCTTCCCTCATCGCTGAAGGGCTCATGGCAGGTTTTCTGGTGTTGTGGTTTGTGTTTTTATCTCCGTCGGGGTGGTTGTATCGCGGACATTGTCTGCGTTATCTGGTGCCTATCGCATGGTACCGCCTTGTTGACACAGAGTTATTTTCCCGCGATAGGCTGCGATATTGAAAATTGCGTTACGCTACTCTTGCGGTAGTTATCACATGTTCTTGTGAATATGGCCCAAAGTCTCTTTATAAGAAGTGTTTTTCAGTGTAGTTTTGAATCTGTTTATTGTTGGGGCGTTTTTGCAGGAGGAGGAGGTTGGCGCCATGTTTCTGGTCCTGACTTAGCAAGGTGTTTTCCATCAAGGCATCATCTCTGCCACTTGGAGGTGGGCAGCTTAAGGTCACATGGAGCTGTGGTTTCTTTCAGTCTTGCTCTGATAAATAGTTCTGTGAGATGTTTTGTAGCTTTATGGTGCCCTGTCTTCTAGGAGTGCAGCGCGTGTTCATTGGTTGGTTATGAACAATTGTTGAACACTTGCCTGAATGAGAAGGATCCGATGAAGGATTGTGCTGTTCTACAACAAACGTTGGCTTACCGCTTGGCTTGCAGGCTGAAGGAGAGGTCAGAATTAAATAGGACTCCATGCTGACCGGAGATGTGATGGGAGAGTTGGGCCTGGTGGCCACTTGAAAAGAATCATTGTTGATTTATTTTTTTACCCAAATATCAAGATTTCTGTTTAGCCGGTGTTGTGTCAGAGGAAAGTTTTGTCCATCTATTGTTTTGTGGTTAGCAAGCGTGGAGTGATGGCTGTAGTGTTTGGTCTGTCCTGATGTAGGTGTATAGTGTCATCTGCAC
The DNA here is from genome assembly GCF_964204655.1 of Triturus cristatus. Classification (NCBI taxonomy): domain Eukaryota; kingdom Metazoa; phylum Chordata; class Amphibia; order Caudata; family Salamandridae; genus Triturus; species Triturus cristatus. The sequence continues at coordinate 1,001,598,820 of NC_140592.1, read as the reverse complement.
ACCTTTGTATTTTTCTATGATATAAAGCAATTACATTTGCTAGTGGGAGCATGAAAGTGCTAAAATGAAGTGAGGAAAGTGTTGAGCCTTGGGGAATCCCATAGTTGACTGTAGTGTTTTTGGATAGGTTCGGGCCTAGTTTCCTGTTTCAGAGAAGAGTTTGTAACCAGAAATGGGACTGCCTTTGGATATTAACCTGTTTAATCCAGAAGAGTAGCAGGTGGTGTTCAATTGTGTCAAAAGCTGCAGATAAGTCTGATCATTTCGGGCATTAGTTGTGACCATGGCCACGGATACTGAGTAGTTGTTCTCTGATGTTCAGAACTGCTGTTCCTCTAGAATGGTTTGTCCTGAACCCAGATTGGTAGCTTGGGAGTCAATTATTGGATCCTAGGAAGTTTTTCAGCTGTGATCTTGTTTTAGAATCGCAGATTTGGCAAGTAAGTTAGGGAGAGATTTGGTTAGAAGTTATAAGCAAATTCTCAAGACATCTTGTTTGCAATTGCTACCCACCCCTTTGAATTTCCAAGGATACTGGAATGACTGTATGTGGCTACGCTGATCCTGAAATTGTTTATTAATACTCAATTACTGCTGTCCTTCATTCTCTTTAAAGTAATATTTGATGTGATAAATATTGAAACGCTTGTGGGCCTTAATCCCCATATAAGTGTTGTGTTTATAGTCTGAATGTTAGTTTCATGCAATGTGGAAGGTATTAAGGACTTAATATGTCGATGGTTGGTTAAACGAGTGAGTTGAAGCTGGCCCCTGGAGTGTGTGTTAGACATCACCCTTATTTGGGGTATCCTGATCCGGTTCAAGGGGAGGAGGGGCAGCTGACACCACATCCTTGAAGGTGATTCAGCAGTAGTGTGATGTACAATATATGGGATAAAGTACCCTATCATACATTATAAAGATATTTCAAGTTGAAGAAGAGTTCATTTACAAAGTCATGGAGCTCCGATTCAACTTTCAATTTGCTTTTACTGTACACCAGATGGTATTTTTCCTTATAATACATGGTCACACGATCCTTCTTCCCACAAACCATGGTCTCTTGCTCCTTTATATGAAAGAGATAGATGGTATGGTTGCAGACAAAAAGAATAAAGGTAGAATCTGTAGTGCAAAATAAAACACACAAAAAGCTGTTTGTAATTTGTTTTAAAAATCAGTTTAAAGTAAATCAGATTTAAAAAGGGGCCTTAGCTTAGAATGCATAGACCCATGCAGAAATATATTTTCTTTCCTGTAATGGATTATATGCAAATAATTAACTTCTTGTCAAATATTTTCTTGGTGCTGATCAATATTGGTTTTAGAAAAACAAATCCTATGAAAATACAGTTTTCTTTTTTGTCATCTAAACTGCTGCAGCAGTGATCCTTTGTGACGTTCCTTCCACCTTGGCTGCTAGTTCTGGCAGCAGGCATTATAACACTATAATGCACATCTAATATGCTATTACAATTTATCAGCTACATCATTTTCTTATTACACAAGACTAGAGACATTACAATATTAGCGTAAAAAAAATAGAGACAGGGTTTTTTACTGGGATTGCAGTCTTCCGTGTATTTTAATAAAATAATCTGAGTTTTAATCATCCCACTGCTTCTGGAGAGGGAGCGGATTATAACCCTCCCCCATTTAATGTTAAATATACTGGTGTGGCTGTCCATGGCTGCCGTTTTTCTGACGTGTATTAGTGGTCTGCCATATTGGAATGATCTTGATCAAACATTGAACTCTTGAGGTTATGCATGATTTTGCCACCAGGGATGTGTAAATATGCACTATGAACAAGATATATATATATATATATATATATATATATATATATATATATATTATCCACTGGCGGTCGCCAGTAGATAGTTATAGTTAGGACCGTGTTTCCATAGGAAATCTCAAAATTCTATTTTGAATAGCTTTGGCGCCGGTTGACGAATCCTCGCGAAATTTTCAAAACTAATGGGGCGCTCCGTTCAGCTCCTACCCTGAAAGTCTCGGGGTGATTCGTCAAGCGGGGGCCGAGAAAAAAGGGGGTCCCAAAACGCTTTTTCCCCATGCATTTTTCCATAGGACCTTTAGACGCAGCTACAGCCCGAACGGCTGAACAGAATTACTTGAAATTTGGCAGAGAGGTAGCCATAAGGTCAAGGAAGTGCCTTTTGCAGGTCTGGTGTAAATCTGTTCAGAATTTCCTGAGAAAATAGCATTTAAAAGCATATATATATATGGGCGGAGCCTAACCACGCATCTCATCCTGAGATCTGATTGGCTGTCAGCACTTCATCCAAGAAGTGTTGGCAGCCATCTTGGGACCAATATACATGATAGCACCTCATTAAAAAGCATTGCAGTTAATAGAAGGTTTTAAGACTTTAGTTACATTATAAATCATTTGTTGATGGTACCATACTCATTTTAGGAATTGTGGTATGTTCTAGGTGATTTCACCATGTGAAAAAGCCTTCTGCTGGGATAGCATGATTGAGAGAAAAATATTTTCTCATGCTTTTACCACAGAGGTTTGGAAGGTGATCTATAAGCTAAACTGAGAGCTTATTTTCTGTAAATTCACATTATCTTTCTCAGTCATGTGAGAATGAAGTCTGACATTCTCAGTAAAACATGTACATCCAACAAGGGCAGAGACTGTCAGTTGATTCCTTTGTGTTCTACTGCAGCGTCCCAGAGTGTTCCAAAGAACTACTAGAGCGCTAACAGTCCTACTTATGATAAACGTATGGCACACCTGAATTAAAAATTTGCGAACATTCGTGACAAGAATTTTCAATTCTATTAAGGACTACGGAGGCGAGGATTATGCTTCTCAATCTTTACTAGAAGCTCACAGCAGCCAATGAAAAAACAGAAATAAACCATGTGACAACCATAGAGTCTCTTCTATATAAGGTCCCTGTCAGCACATAGAGTCCTCTTTCTTTGGAACGGTAGTTAAGTCCATGCACGACCTACTCTCGAGGATCACCGATAGCCAGGGCCTTCTCCAACCAAGGAACTGTAAGCCCAACGGGGCCGAACTTCTTCCTGGATCCCGATCCAGACAAACTCGCTCGTGAACGGAGCACCAAACGGTAGTCATCCAGTCACCGATAAACTATAGTCCAGTTTACTTGCTGTCTGTACCTGAAAGAAAGGAAAGGAAACACCCCATAAAAGCTGTTCCAGAGTGCTCGGTAAAGCAACATTACAGCATGAGAAAAAGGGGGGGAAAACAGTACACAGAGAAATGCAAATCCATAGCATAAGCAACAACATCACATGATGAAATATAAGCATCATAACATACCATGTGCAAAGCATGATGAATAAAAAGCATTACATCAAACAATGTGTATCTCTGGGTGGGATAATCCTCGCCTCCGTAGTCCTTAATAGAATTGAAAATTCTTGTCACGAATGTTCGCAAATTTTTAATTCTATGTCAGGACCGGAGGCTCCGATTATGCTTGTTCAAAGCTGATCCACCACCATTGACGCAATATTCACAATGGGTTTATAGTAAAATGTTTTGAAAGTACTCTCAGTAGACCAGTCAGCTGTATTCATGATATCTACTAGGCTGACACCTGACGAATATGCTTTCGTAGCCATGGCTCCGCGTGCAGAATGCGCTCCAAATTTGGAGATGTCAATTCCCGCTTCGCCCATGAGCCAACGCATCCATCTAGATAAAGTAGCTGGAGTCACTGGGCGAAATGGCTTCTGCAGAGCAATAAGCAACTGTCCTTGCATATTAGTACGAAATTCTTCAGTACTTACCTCGTAATCCTTAATACATTGCACTACGCACAATTTAGGATTAGTAGGAAAACTTGGATATGTGACTGAAGTGGTGTTGCACTTGGTTCTCCTGGATAGAATGAAATGCACACCTTCCGGGGTAAATCTACGCCCCGCCAAATCCAGTGCCCGTACGTCAGACACCCGTTTGCAAGAAACCAAACATAGGAGCATAGTTAACTTGGCCGAAAGTTGCTTCCGAGATAAGAATCTGTTGGAAGGCCAGGCTTCAAGAAATCTAAGGACAACCGAGACATCCCAGAGATGAGAATACCTTGGGCAAGGAGGTTTCACCATCCTGACTCCTCTAAGCAATTTACATACCAGAGGATGTTCTCCTATGGGTTTACCTTCTAAAGGTAGATGTCCCGCCGATATCGCGGACCGGAAGTTGTTGACCGTCCTGTACGCTAAACCGGAGGAAGCCATGGAGGCTAAGAAGTTGACCACTAAAGAGACATGTGCCTTAGCGGGATCCACGTCCCGTTGAGCGCACCAATCACACCATCTCCTCCAAGATGAGGAATATCTCTTATGGGTGTTGGCCGACCAGGCCTCCTTGATGAAGTTGTTAGCTTTGCGTGAAAGGCCCGGGACACTCCATCTGTCCCTGAAACCCGCCAAGCAACGAGTGGGAGTTGGCCCGATGCCACCAAGGGATGAGGATTCTGAAGAGGGTCCAGCAATAGGTTCTGCACCCGTGGAAGAAGGATCGGAATCGCACAACTCCTGGCTAACAATACTGGAAACCATGCCTGAGCCCTCCACAAAGGGGTGATCAATATGAGTTCCGCGTGAAAAGTCCTGACCCGCGCCAGGACCCTGGGGATCATGAGAAACGGAGGGAACGCATAGCAGAGAGATGTCGGCCATTCCTGTAGGAAGGCATCCGTGGCTATCGCCTCTGTATCCGGCCTCCAACTGAAGAATTGGGGAACTTGCTTGTTCAGTCGAGATGCAAATAAGTCTATCAGGCAAGGACCCCAAACCTGTGTCAGGCGTCGAAACACCGTGGGTAACAACCTCCAATCGCTGGAGTCCTGCAGATGGCGGGAATTCCAATCTGCTACCTGGTTGCTGGAGCCGGGAAGGTATTCTGCAACCACCGAAATTCTGTTCTGTAGACAGAAATGCCAAAAATCTTTGGCGATCTCCGCCAACATCTTCGACTTGGTACCACCTAACTTGTTGACGTAGCGTACCGCCGATATATTGTCCATCCGGAGGAGGATACAACAATCTGCCTTCTGTGGCGAAAGGCATCTGATCGCAAAGGAACCGGCCAATAGTTCTAGGCAATTGATATGTAAGCGCAATTCCTCCGAAGACCAGCGACCACCCGTGGTCAATGCGTCGCAACGGGCTCCCCAACCCCATCGGCTAGCATCCGATTCGATTATCACATCCGGTGCCGCTCCAAATAGCGCTCGGCCGTTCCAGGCCTCCATGTGATTTAACCACCATTCCATCTCCAGCCTCGCCTCTTCTGAGAGAGGGATCTGTTCTGAGTAACTGAGACCTTTTCGGAGATGTCGGATCTTGAGCCGCTGGAGGGCCCGGTAGTGAAGGGGGCCCGGGAAGATCGCCTGGATGGAGGAAGACAGCACGCCCACCACGCGGGCCAACGATCTCAGGGAAGTTGTTTGCTTGCGAAGGACAATTCGCAGTTCCCTCTTGATTGACTTTATCTTTGTCATTGGCAGCAAGAGCTGGCATGATAGAGAATTTATCAAGAACCCTAGAAACTCGATGGATTGCGAGGGAACCAACATCGACTTTTGCGGGTTGACGATGAACCCCAAACTCTGCAGCAGATGTATCGCCCAGTTGAGGTGTGTTTGGACTGTCTGAGGGGAGGACGCCAAAATTATTATGTCGTCCAAATATATTATGAGGCGGACTCCTCGAGCCCTGAGAGACTCCACTACCGGTCTCAGAAGCTTCGTGAAGCACCACGGTGCTGACGAGAGGCCGAATGGAAGGACTTTGTACTCGTAGCAAACTGTCTCCCAGATAAACTGAAGAAACCTCCTGTGGGGGGGGGGGTGGGGGGGGGGGGAATGGGAATGGATAGATATGCGTCCTTGAGGTCCAACCGGACCATCCAATCTCCTTCCTGGAGGAGATCGCGTAATAGATGGATGCCTTCCATCTTGAAATGCCTGTAAACAATCCACGAGTTGAACTCTTTGAGGTTCAGTACTAACCTGGATCCGCCTCCTTTCTTTTCCACTAGAAAGACCGTGCTCAGAAAGCCGTGAGGGTGCACCACGGAAGGCGCAATTGCGCCTTTCCGTAACAAGCAGTTGATTTCTTCCGTGATGAAAGTGCGATCTTGTTGGGAAAAAGACAGCGGGCGGAACTCTTGCGAAGGGGAGTTGTACATCTCTAACCTGTAACCCTGTACAGTCTGCAACACCCATGCATCTTGCGAAATTTCGCGCCATTTGTCTAGAAAAGATGCCACTCTGCCCCCCAAAATTACCTCCGAAAAAGGAACCAGGCTCACCTGAGTTTGCGGCATCATGCTGGTTGTTGGAGTTCCCTCCAAATCTGCCACCTTTGCGGAATCTGTTCCTTGAACGGCGGGAAGGGTAGAAGTTGGAGGTATTGGCAGAATTGTCCTGGTTAACCTCCTCTTTGCTGACCACGCTGGGCGCCTTGATTGTAGCCCCGGCCGAACGAGCGCCCACGAAAGCGTCCGGCCCTGCCGAAAACCGGGCGGAAAGCCCGCTTCAAAGAACCTTGGGCCTTGTCCAGCCCACTGAAGGTGGCCACGAACTTTGTTAGCTCCTTTAAAAAAGGTTGGCCAAACAAAAGACCTTGGGCCAGTGGACCTGATTCGGATGTGGCCAATTCAGCTAACCTGGGATCTAATTTCAGGAGGATGGATCGGCGCCGCTCCGTCGACAGCGCACAATTAGCATTGCCTAGTTGGCACACTGCCCGCTGTGTTCAGCCAATCAGCTCGTCCGGATTAATTAAGAGGGCCGACTCTTTGGCCCGAAAGCCCATCTCTAAAATCTTCGTCAGGGGACCAATAACTTCCAGCAGCTTATCCTGGCAGGACCGCCAGGACCTATCTAGGCCTTTCTTGGGATCTTTAGAATATTTTTTCAAATATGTCAACATTGACGGGTCCACCTCCGGGGTAGCCGCCACTTTGTCCGCCAGGTCTGGCCTAGGGCATTCCGACCTCAGCCGAGTTCGCACATCTGTATCAAATGCCTGGCGTAAATGAGACTGGACATAGTCCGCCACTTCCTGTGATGGTAACCAGGATGTAGAGTTAGGGTGGATAATATCCGCCGGTTCAAAGGTGAGAACCTTAGGCGACGTGGACGGACCGGCATGCTTTTCCTTCCGTGCCTTCTTGGCTGGTCGAGGGGATTCTTCTTCTTCGTCAGAAGTAGGATCCGTGGAAGTATCGTGGCCATCATCTTCCTGGGAAATTTCAGTAATCGTAGCTTCCCTAGTAGAAGCTGAGCGTTCTGGCTCCGCCATTGACTTGGCCAATTTAGCGAAATCCGCGGCATGTGGGTTCGCCCTTCCTTTACCCCCAGATTTAATTCGGGAGCCAGACGCCGGCAGCCAACCTTGTTGCTGTGCATAAGAGCAAAGGTGGCGTTTTAGGGGCGCAATCGCCCTCACCAAAGCCGAGTTTACTGACTGCTGGACACCCGCGTCTAATGCCTCAACGAGGTTATATTCCATCGACCCAGAGGGTTCCTCATCATAGTAATAGTATTCCTCCTCATAGTACTCAGACATGATTTCAGCACGAGTGCAGTAAATGACCCTGGAGGAACGTGAGTGACTTTATTCACCACCAATAATAAGATATTCCAATATGAGGTCAGGGGGAGTGGTAACCCCTGGCAAGCCCTAATCAGACACCCACAGGTGACCTTCAGTATAAGTTTAGAATGTGGAGGGAGGGAGGGCTTGCAACAAAACCCCACTCTAGGCAAAGCCTCTGCTCAATTTTACAGCCCCTGAGAATGAACACACATCAGGGGCGTCAGAGGAGCAAAAACAAGCCTTTTTGGTGCCAAAACGCTCTAGTCTCGGGTCAGAAGCATGTAAAAACGCTGCTCCGGCGTTCAATTGAAGTCCAAAGACGATTGTGGACAAATATGGCCGCCGCGCATGCACGCTGGCCGAGGCTCGTAGAAACTGAAAGGGGACTGCGCGTCAAGCCGATGCGCATCCCCGCTCCTCAACCTCCCGCTCCACTACTACCGGCGACGCGAGGGAAACCCCGCTGACACACACGCGCGCGCGAAGGTAAATATTTAAAACGATAGCAAGAGGGAGAATCCGGTAGGCACTTGCAGCGCGACGCGCAGAAACACAGTGACACTCTCACCAGCTGAAGTGACAAACGTCTAGATCGCAGTAGCGCGTAAAGGACAGCGCGATGTTAACAATAAACGCTTAGCAATAAAGGCAACTTGCGATCATACAGTCATCAAGAGAAAATTTGAAATGCACTTAACTGGCTGCGGAGCAGCAAAGAAAGAGGACTCTATGTGCTGACAGGGACCTTATATAGAAGAGACTCTATGGTTGTCACATGGTTTATTTCTGTTTTTTCATTGGCTGCTGTGAGCTTCTAGTAAAGATTGAGAAGCATAATCGGAGCCTCCGGTCCTGACATAGAATTCTGACATGCAGACTGAAACATGCACTTTCAATACCAGCAGCAGTTTTCCCTGGTGAGCAGTAGCTTTACTACAGTGATCTAATGAGCAAAAAGAGTGCTAACATTCTGAATTTATGGCAAATGTGTGACACATCTGAATGCCTTCTTGATGGAATCAAAGTAAAAAACTGAAAGTATTTCCTACTGAGGAGACTGCAGTAAATGAGGAAATTCGGAAACTTCATAACAAATAAGTCTCCCAAGATGGCCACCAGAGACAAAAGAGCCCAAATGTAGCACAAATATCACCCAGATGTAGCCCAAGTATAGCCCAATGACAGAATGTCCCAGAATGTTCTTAAAAACAACTAGAGTGCTTACTGTCTTCATTATGACAAAAGTATGGCACACCTGAAGCCATCTTGATTGGAATAAACTGGTAACACTTAAAACATTTAATTTAAAAAGGAACACAATGAGGGGGTTCATTTTGCCATAGAAATTATGATTAATGCTGAAGAAAGAAAATGAGGGCACATTTTGAGTGACTTCTCAAATCCTCTTCTATTTCATTAAAATATTCTGACATGCAGACTGAAACATGCACTTTTAATACCAGGAGCAGACTTCCATGGTGAACAGTAGTTTTACTACAGTGATCTAATGAGCAACTAGAGTGCTAACATTCAGAATTTATGGCAAATGTGTGACATATCTGAATACCTTCATGATGGAATCAAAGTAAAAAACTGAAAGCATTTCCTACTGAGGAGACTGCAGTACATGAGGAAATTAGGAAACTTCATAACAAATAAATCTCCCAAGATGGCCACCGGAGACAAAAGAGCCCAAATGTAGCCCAAAATCACCCAGATGTAGCCCAAATATAGCCCAATGACAGAAGTGTGCAAAACACTTATTATTTTGTGTTTTTGCAGTGTTATATAGTGCAGACTTGTCAGGTATTGGAGTGCTTTACATGAGCATTGGTTACATCACACAAGAACAAATTCATTTTGGTTGGAGACATGGGGAGACTAAGTGATTTGACCAGAATCACAGAATGTCGAGCTGAAGCAGAAACTTCAACCTGGTTCCCTAGCTGCAAAGTCTGCAGTTCTGGAAGTAACACCACATCCTCTCCCCTAAGTGCAACATTTAATCAAGTGGTCAACTGGATAAAAAAACATAAAGATAACAAATAATTTAAAAGTGCTTTGTCGCTATTTGGAAAACTCAGAAAATATGTCCTTATTTTAGTCTTTTAGAGCACTAACCATAATTTTGATGCCAATAAGACCCTCTCATATATGTAATTTCTAAAGGAAATGCTCTAGGCATTACAGTTTTGATTACATCAAGATGATGTCAGGCGTTCCACACTTTTGTAATAAATATAGAATGTTAGCAATCTAGTTGTTCATTAGGATACTGTTGAGAGGCAGAGGCCAGGGGCACGTACTCTGAAAATTGAAGGCAGGTAGGAGGGTGCAAAGGCAACAATTTAACCACACTGAGCAGGCAGGAAGGGCCGTGGAAGCACAACAGACTATGGAGGGCAGTGGAAAGGGGGGCAGGGGCAACAAACCAACAATACAGGACTTGCAAGAGAGGCTGTGGCAATGTAATAGACCATTGTGGGCAGAAGGAAGAGGCAATGGTAGTACAACCATACATGCCAACAGACCCGATTCAGCCAGGAAACGTCCAATGTTTTTAAGCTCAAATGGGCTTTATTTGATCTGTCTCCTGTCTACAATCTCCTCTTTTTCAATGTAACTCAAAGGGGAAAATCAATACCCCAGTTTTTTTTCAAAATCTCCCTCTTACCAAGTTCAAAATGTTCGCAAGTATGGTACATTGGATCATGGAAGGAAATGGGATAGGGACATGGACTCGGATAACAGAGGACAGGAGGGACATGGAGAGGTGCACCAAACTGACCCTACAGGGCAGGCATCAGGGTTTGCAGCAGCACAATACACCACACAGCGCATGCGGGACGGGAGTGCAGCACAACAATCCATAGAAAGCAAGAGGGAGGAGACAGGACCATGCACATGGACAACAGAGAACAGATGGGAAAGAGGCAATGGTAGCTAGCTGACCATAATGGACAGACAGGAGAGAAAGCTGCAGCATAACAGACCATAAAGGGCAGGAGGGGTGGATCAGGGGCATTACAATGGAACAGACAAGCCAGGAGGGAGGGAGTAGGGGTCTGCACATGTAAACAGAGGGCTGGGGGCAAGGGGGCAGGGCAGGAGCAGCAAGATAGCCATGGAGGTCAGGCAGGATGGGCACTAGAAGCAAGACACACCATGAAGAGCAACAGTGAGACTGTGATGGCATACACACAGACCATGGAGGGAAGGTGGGAGGGGGTCAGAGGCAGCTAACTGACCACACAGGGAAGGTGGGAGGGGCCATGGCAGCACAGAAGACCATGCATGGCAAGTGGGAGGGTTAGTGGCAGCACAATGGCTATGATGGGCAAGAAGGAGGGTGCAGGGGCATGCACAAAGGACGATGGAGGATAGAAGGGAGGGTCAGGACCTGTGCACAGACAAGAAAGTTCAGGGGAAGGGGCCTCACAACAGACCACACGGGACAGGCAGGAGGAGCAGTTGCAGCACAACAGACCAGGGAGGGCAGAAGGGTGTGGCAGTACAATGGACAGTCATCTGACAATGCTAGGCAGGTGGGAGGGGAGTGGCAGCTCAACAGAACACTCAGAGTAGATAGGAGTGACAGGTCCATGGGACATGGTGGGCAAAAAGGATGGAGCAGGGGCATGCACAAAGACATCGGAGGGCAGGGGGAAGGAGAATAGGGGCAGCAAGCTAAGCACAGAGTTTAAGCAGGAGGTCAATGATGGGGCATAGAATTGGGCAATGGAGGGCAGGAGGAGTGGACTGGTACATCATACTAAATTGAGGGCAGTGGCAGCACATCAGACCATGCATGGCAGGAGGGAGGAGGCTAGTCCATGGATTCACACAACAGAGGATAGGGAGGAGGAGGATGGGGCAGCAAGCTAACTGTTCAGAGAAGGCGGGTATTAGGAACTTTATTGTTTTTAAAACATTGTGTCTGTGCGAACTACTTAAAATATGAACAAGTATGCAGCATAATCTCACTTTTATTCAGGAAGAAGAGGACATTTGTGACTGTGACTCCGGGCTCACTTGGCAGAAACACCCCCTGACCCTCCACCCCCTATCGCAAAATGTAATGCCAGTGAAAAGGGTAGGTGAACACAGTGTTATATAGAACATAGTCCTGAGAGCACGATTGAAAATGAAAACTATATATAGTGTATGGTATAAACTATGCACCAAAAAGTGTGATATAAGATGAACCGGGCGTGAAATATAATATGCAATACATTGTGCGCAATGACAGATTCATTGGAGAGCGCGAGATAGCACAGGCACTAGCGCGTGCTATGCGATATGCGCCTTGGAGTGTAATATGCACAGGGCAGTGTTGTGTAACCTAACTAGTCTCTAAAGTTGTAATATAAAATATGTGCTGGGGAGTGTAACGTTGCATATGCACTGTGACAAAGATATGGATCCCAGATTGTAATATGTATGGCATAGCACTGTGCGTTATAACATAGGCATCGAGGAAGGCACGTTAGATGGGGCAATATAACCCGTGCGAAGACAAGTGTGGCATGACATATTCACGGGGTGGTGTTACAGTGCACATGGGCTAGAGAGTGTCATGGCATATGCACTAGCTAGTGGAATACAACACAGAGGTGTGTGGCACTCGGCAGGCAATGGTGGGTGTAACACAGCATTGGGCTCTGTCAGGAGCGCGCTGTGACTCTCAAGTGATGTTCGTCCCCTTTCCAGAGAGTAAAATAAAAAGTATTACACATCCGGCAGTGGATGTGTGTTTTATTAACCGTGAGGGGGGTTTCTTGCATAGTTTTGGTCGAATTTGTGTCGAATCCTCTTTGAATGGCTTGGTGTGCATGTGTATTAAATGTGCCCGTCAATAGCTACCCATGTTTGTATAAATAAACGACAAGGGTGTCGACCGGGATTAAGCACGGTAGGGCATCAGACATGTCAGAGCTTCACTAGTGGTGTAAATACATTCCACGTGGTTTCATTGCATGCATAGTCGCCTTTTAATGAATATCACGCAAATCGTCATGGTGATAGGTACGTACGGTTTGTCCAGCATGTCCTAGGTGTGTCTATAAATATATATTTTTTAAAAATAATAAAAAACAGTGGCCGGCCCTGGGGATTGGGGTCAAAAAAATATAATTAGGAGACAGGCCCTGGGGGATGGGGTCATCAGGGCCAATAAATTAGAATAAGAAGGGGAACCACACAGCCCCCTTCTTAAAAAATTAAAATAAATAAAAGAATGGCATCGTGCCGGAGGCCATGCCCCCTCCGTGCAGCACTCTGCAAACGCGGCCCCAACAGGCATCTCCAGTATGCGCCAGGGAGCTGCGCTGCAGACAGGTGTTCTGAGGCCAAGCCCCTTTTTACACCTCTCTGCAACGCAGCTCTGTGGCGCTTACTGGAGGTACCTAGTGGTCTAGTTTGACCCTAGGGACCCTTAGGATTCAAGGGGACTTAATCTCTCAACTTAGAACAGCCACAGGGCGCGTTTACACAGTGGTGAAGGGAGGGGACGGGGCCTGAGGTGACGTGTGCAAACACGCACTATGGCACGTTTTAAATTGGGGATATAATTTCCCTTCAATACTGAGGGCCCCTGGGGGCTAACTAGCCCACCAAGTGCTTCCAGTAAGCGCCACTGAGCTGCATTGCAGAGAGGTGGTCCAGGCCCTGCCACTTTTTACACCTCTCTGCAACGCAGCTCTGTGGCACTTACTGGAGGTACCTAGTGGGCTAGTTGGACCCTAGGGACCCTCAGGATTCAAATGAACTTAATCTCCCAACTAAAAACGGACACAGGGCGTGTTTATACAGTGGTGAAGGGAGGGGACGGGGCCTGAGTTAACGTGTGCAAAAACGCCCTGTGGCCTGTTTTAAGAGGTAGTTTTAATCCCCATGCCCTATTATATACTAGGGGCTTACAGAGGAGGTCATGCTAATCACAGGGGGACCCCAAAGCATAATGTTCCCTAGTGTATGTAGGTGTTTTCACTGTATTCTAAGTGTCTTTTAACATAGCAATGGCTCTAGGACTGGTTAGTCAGACTCAGTTACCACCAGTATCCGTCTGAAAAAGTTGAGGGTACAGGATGATTTTGCAACAAGGCTTCTTTCTGCTCTTCTTTTTGTTCTTTCTGCACGTTATCCTTCTTCCTGCACTTAGTTTCGTATTTGAGGACTTCTGTTGCTTCTTTCTGCACTTCTTTTGTTTCTTTCTGTGCATTTTGTCTTCTTTCTTCACATGTCCTATTTCTGTAGGCATAGTTAGAAATTAGCATTTAAAAAACCTTTGAAATTCACAGAAAAAACCATAGGTTTCAGGCACGTTATAGTTAGGAATTAGCATTTAAAAAACCTCAGAAATTCACTGAAAAATCATAGGTTTCAGGGGTGTTATAGTTAGCTGGACTTTTCACTTGTACAAAACCATTGAAATTCCCCCGTTATAGTTAGTTCAGCTAACTATAACTCGCGCGCCCGCAATGCACTGCTGATGACGTCACATATTACATCACTCATGACATGGTCAGTGACATCACTCATGACATCACTGATGACATCTCAAATGGCATCACTGATGACATCACTGATGACATCATCCTTGTGATAGCGTGGCAGACCTCCTCTCACCCTAATATAACCTTTGATACACACATTCAAAAATAGAGACTAACATTTTCAAAACAATGGACATACCAATACCAGTTACAACAACCTCTTCAGTAATTCTAAGATCCACATACACATCCACTCATTCACCAACAGTCCTATACAGTCACTCATACAAGTACTCACTCATCATATGTACTCATACACCTATCCATCCTGTTACACAATGCCACTCATCCATAGAGTTACTCACACACATAGTCACTCATGCTAATAAAGAATCAAACATACATTTACTTGCATATACAGTTATACACACACCACCACACTTACTTCTACGGAAACTTACACATACTTAGTCTTTTAAACAATCACTTATAGAAACACATACTTATTCATACAGGAACTCTTTCAATCTCTCACTCTCACATATACTCACATATATACACCAATAGTCACATATACTAGTTTAAAACATATGTAGTTACTCATAAAGACACTATTGAGACAGTCATTCACTCACTAACACACCCATACACACACTCACCCACCCATACAGTCCTGCACACATGCTGTGTTCAACACATACAAACAGTGAGTCACTCATTCATGCACCTATGCACTACGTAATACCCCCCACCGAACCATGGAGACACTCAGACTGATACTCAAAAAACCAACTAATAACCTATATAGACACCCATGTAGCTACTCACCAACCCATGCAGCCACGTATACACAAAGTGAGAGACTGATACAGATATTTACATATTTAAACATTACTCACTAAGCCATGTATTCACTATGATACACTTAATCAGTCAGTTACACAATCAATTTTTCAAAAACAAATCATCCATTTAGACACTTATATACCCATTTATTCTTCCATCGACCTTGAGATATATATATATATAAAACATATGTAATTTTCAGAAAAACACACATTCACTGGATGATGTCATCAGTGATGTCATCAGTGATGTCATTTGAGATGTCATCAGTGATGTCATGAGTGATGTCACTGACCATGTCATGAGTGATGTAATATGTGACGTCATCAGCAGTGCATTGCGGGCGTGCGAGTTATAGTTAGCTGAACTAACTATAACGGGGGAATTTCAATGGTTTTGTACAAGTGAAAAGTCCAGCTAACTATAACACCCCTGAAACCTATGGTTTTTTCAGTGATATATATATATATATAGATAGTTTACCTTTGTCCTGGTGATTTCAATAACCACAAGGATGTGTGTTGGTAAAAATCAGGAGATCTTATTATGGTAACCGTTATGTATTTGTTATATGACATGTTTATTTTGGGGTACTTAGCTTCAAAAAGCTGTTTTGTTCAATTTGCGGCTATCAATGTACACTGGTTAGAATAAGAATGTTTAGGCTTTTGTTTTTACCTTTCCTGAAAGAATTGTTAATATAAATGGGCAGTGGATTTAGGCAAAACTGTTGCTGCAGATTCTGCCCCATAAATATGGACTTAGTCTATTTGCACCATAATGTGCTGCAAAATTAGCAGATTTGATCAAAAGGGTTGTTTCTAGCTCAAATGGATAAAAAATATGACTGACAAAGAATGTGCTGCCTAATTTACATTTTTTGCTGCATAGTATCATCTTATCAAGTTATTTGGCCCTCCATGCCACCTAATCCTAGTAGTACTGACATTGTTAAAGCTCTGCAGAGTGGTTTGCAGGCGTCCATTACCACAGTGAAATCTGTATTCCATGTGTCTGTGAAATCTTTTCTATATTTCATAATTCCCTGTGAAATATAGGTTTTATACCACTGCAATGTGTGCAGTAAAAGCGTAAAAGCACAAAAACGCCTGTGTGTGTATACATATGTGTATGTGTGTATTTCCCAGCATCATGAAGCGGAAACAAAACTTGATTCAGTGGGGTTCTATGCAACAGAGGCTAAACGTTTCTGCTGGTGATCAGAGCTGCAAGCTGGCTGGAACTGCTGGGCTGCTAAACCATGCCCGTTCCCTCTTAGGCTGGCCTTTATTCCAGCTTTTTTATGCTGCCCTTGTATTATTAACATTTATCTGCGATAGTAATATATACCTTACATGTCACTATCAGTGTTTAAAACTGCTGTCAGTTCAAAATATAGCACAATTCAACACCAGCCATATAAGCTGCTATTTTCCCTCCATCCGGCTGCTGGGCATTGGGCTTCCGGCGAATCTGCCTGGAGTTAGCCTAAATCCATTCATCAAATCGACTTACTTATCCACCTTCCTTTTTTAGGGAAAATGTAAGTTTGCTATAAGCTTTTCCTAGAGTTTTTTAGGTCGAGCCCTGAGCAAGTGCGCAAACGCTGCTCTGGGGTTGATCTGGGGTAGTTGAGTATGGGAAAGAAGCCACACCCACTTCCCCATCCATCTTTTTCATTGGCTTGTGTCTCTCTTGTTCCTAAATGCTGCCTTTCGATTGGTTTATAGGCTTGTTAGTCCCTCCTTATGACTGCCATGTCGTCATTTGTATCCTTCCAAGGCTACTGGCCCCTTTACTTCGAGTGTTGCACGGTAACTATTTTCTTCCTGTGCCTTCTCTCCCACCCCCACTCCAGCAGTCCATGCATTCTGGCCCCCCCGCACTCTCATTGTTCCTGCCTTCTCGCTCCCTGCCCCCACCTGCACTCCCGTTTTTAATGCAATAGGTCTTGCGTAAATGCGAGTCCTATTGCATTGCAAATGTTAGTTTTTTCTTGCCTGCCTCAAAGCTGCCCCTTTAAGGTGGCCCAATCTTTCCACCTTTCATGACAAATTATCCTTGCAGCTGTGCACACAGAAAAGAGCTGATGGTTTTCCTCACACCACTCTGGAGTGATGCAGCTCCCACATCATTGCCCAGCCGCTACTCCGCAGCATCTCAACTCTCATATTGTACCAACTTAAAAGGGGAGTCCCTGGATGCTGACACCCACGCTGAGATCCGAACCCCATTCCCCGGTTACCAAGCCAGCAGCTCTGACTTTAATGCTGTGTCATCTCTTTACTCATCCAGCCGGAAACACAACAAAGCCCTGGAATCTCCCACTTTACAAGAAGCAACGTAGGCCCACTTGCCCTAGGGTGGCTCTGACCCTAATACCGTGCCAACTCTTTAGTTAGCCAGCTAAAACATAACGGGGCCCTGGAAACCACTGCCTTCCAAGAAGTGAGGTACACCCAATTTCCCCCAGGGAACACGCCCGTTAAGAATGACCCGGGCCGGCCTCTAGACCCCACTCTTCACCCACAAAGCCATCGACGGTTCAACATGGATCCACAACACTGCATCCTTTATTAAAACAAGAATTGCATTGCAAACGCACGAGACACCCCCGCCCACTACGAGCATGCAACACGATGCACAAATCTAGGACCTTTGTAAATGTGGAGTTCCAATTACGTTAACCGGCATGCCAATAGTTAAATGCCGTACCTTTTCCCCAATCGCGTCCAGCCATGCGTGAACCAAAAACCCAGAGGCCGGAGCTCCTGGCCTCAATGGTGCCACCTTGGGACTATGGAGAAACATTCCAGTCATTTGGGGGGAGGGGTTGGGGTGTCTCGGAGGGGGTGCAAACTCACAGAAATCACGAAGGTGCCTCTTCTGGAAAAGTCCATCTTGACCCCAGGGACGGGCTAGTGGTGGCCCTCTGTCGGGCTGGAACACCCTTAAACCAGATGATCTTTTGGGGGCGAAGAGAGTACATCAGTGGGCATGGGGATGGCAGGCTAGGCCTCTGCCCACCAAGGTGGCTGCCCTGCATGCGCAGCGGGCAGTCATTATTGTAATCCACAAGGTCGCATAGCTAACCTGCAGGGTTCCACAACCACATGGACTTATGGGCATGCACATGGCCTCCATATTCACATGGCAATGCAATCTGAGAAAATGCCCCAAAACCCATTCTGGCATCGGATTAGGAGAGTGCAAATAACCTCTGTTTCATAAGGACAAACCGATTAAACTAGAGCTTAGGACAACTTTGTTATTCCAGATCCAACCAATAAATAACTACTTTAGCAACATTCAACTGGTGCCTCTATTCTCCCTATCCTTAGACACTAAAGTCAAGACCACGACTCTGACTGCCACCCGTGAGTTAGCAAAGATGTGATAGTTCTTTCAGGGTGGGACAGCTGTCAAACGAACCTCAGAGTAGTGAGTCTTTCCCATGGACTTCCTGTATCAATCTCTGCTTATCCTGACCTTCAGCAGGCACTGAGCATATCCAGAGTTGAGGCCAGGCCCTTGAGTCTGTTTGGAGCTCATCTCAGCTGCTCTCTAAGTGGTTAGTTGGATGGGGAGCGGACTGGCCCAGACTTTTGTTCTACGCCCTTTACCTGCTCGGTTTGCTTTGCTGGCAGAAAGCTAATCCCTGTGGGTCATCTGGACAGCGGTGTTCGAACTCCAGAAAAAGAAAAACGATGTCGTATTTTCGTTTTTAAGCATTTCTGCAATTATACTATATACCCTTGCTCGTGAGTTCTATTTGGATCACAGGGGGCATATTAAAAAGGACGGCGTTAAAAGTTATCGCCGGTTTAGCGGCAGAAAACTGCCACTAAAGCGGCGATAATGGGCTTGATAATATGCCCTTGAGAATTCCCAGAGAAGCCCATGTTCTGGTGTGAACATGGGCTTCGATTGGAATTCTCCAGGGCTTATTATCAAGCCCATTATCGCCGCTTTAGTGGCAGTTTTCTGCCGCTAAAACGGCGATAACTTTTAACGCCGTCCTTGAAAATATGACCTTCAATATTTTACCTGATTGTAGAAAGCAATGAGTTGGGCATCAGCTTTTGTAAAGTTACCCCCTCCGCTGCGAACACTACCTCCGAGGGTTATTTTTCTTAGCTTGAAGCCCTGCTTTGAAGTAGGTATTCTTAGAGTTTAGGTTCGAGGAATACGTTTACATATCTGCAAAAGCTGTTTTAAAGGCGCTTCCTGTGTACAGAGTAGGGGCAGGTAAAAACAATTTGGTTACAATATTACGTTTAAATACAGTGCAGGAACCATGTTTGTAGTTTTTTCTCACCAAAAGTGTGTTGTAAGCCTGCAAATGTGTCATGACCCAGGTATTAAGCTTTCGCAATCAGCTAAACGCTGGGGCAGATTTACAAGCCCCATGCGCCAACTTTATGGCACCTTGCGTCACTAGCGGCGCCGTTAACAATGCACCACGATGCAACATATTTACAGCGTGATGCATCTAGGGAGATGCGTCACGTTGTAAAGCCCTGCGCTACATTATACCTGCGTCCGGTATAATGTATGCAGGGTGGGCGTTCCATCGCAAGGAAGCCTCATAAAAGTGCTGCAGTGAAATCCACAAGATTTCACTGAGTCACTTTTACTACGACACTGCGTCAAAGCCTTGCGCCTGCTTGAAGAAGGCATAAGAAGTGATGCAGCATGATCGGAATAGGCATTCCTGACCATTGCTGGAATTGTGTCGTGCTTACGACACAACTCCAGCAATGCGTTGCCTTTCCGATAAAAGATGCATCACACATCTGTCTATCCTTGCGTCTTGGTGCGCCGCATTGTAAATGTGGCGCATCCATGGTGGTGCAAGGCTATTTTTCCGTCACGAAAATTAACTGCCGCATCCCTGCTAATATGTAGAGATGCGCCAGTTCTTGTAAATCTGCCCGCTGTATTTGTATTCTCTTTCGCTTAAATGAAAAATTAATTGAACCTGACATACAAGGTTTATCTCCACTTGTCAACTGGAGTTTCCACCAGGTAGAATTCAGAACTGAACCCTAGCACACGACGTCGAAGCTGAGGGTGAAAAATCTCCAACTTGCTTTTTCAGCCACAACATTTGCTTTTAAACTGGAAATATAATACAAGTCCGTTACATAAACTGGAAAAAAGCTTAAACCCTGTACCCGTTTCCCACTAAAACGTCTGCTTGGTGGTCTTATGAGTTTGGTTCACCTGGCATGCGATTTATAATCCCAGCTCACCAGTTGTCCACTGTGTTTTTTGTAGCAAGCAGTTCATGTTGAACACTGGAAGCACCTAAAAATCCCTCTACTTCGTCTCAGTTTTGGTACCTTTGCAGTCTTGGGTTAATATATGAAGCAGCCCCTCTGGTTTTCTAACTCATTCCAGAGCACGTACAGCAATAACCAACCGCATGATAAACGGGGGGGGCCTGCCAGAGCTGCCAACTTTAAAGTGGGACAAGAGTCCTGACGTGGACGTAACATCTTCCGATTATGGGCAAATCACGTAATCTTCCCATTAATTTATATAATGAAAAAAATGTACCAGACCATGCGTATGTATTTTGGCGCTCCATGTAGCGCTGTAATGCCGTTACAAAGCAACTGGCACAGTACTTGAAAGCACACTACAGTTCTTGGTCAAGTGAGCAAGCTTGAAGTCAGGTTGTGGCTGTTCTCAGACAAGAGATCCTGAGTATTTACAACCTTACGATGGTACTCTCCAGCCCATTCTGGTACTTGGCAATTCTTTCAAATCACGACCTGTCATATTTGTCTTTTGATTTTAAGTCAGCGTCACATTACAGCAAGCGCCAAAGCTTGGACTAGAAGCCAGGACTCTTGGTCCAGGGTCCTGCGATAGTCACCAGGCACGCCAACTAACCATTAGAGAAACATCTTACATCTGTATGGAAATGCCCACTCTTTCTCCAGTACGAGTAGTAACTCTAGTCAGGGCACAATATCAACGGTACATGGATCTAAACCTTTTTTGGCTTTTGTATATAGTACAAACTTGACCCAACGACACACCTTGGTCAGGTAACCAGGTCTTTGCCGTGACCTCCACATTGCTAGTGCAACTGTGGTTTCTACAGGGACCTCAGGCTAGAAAGTTTATCTCCCCCCCCACCTCCCCTTTACTCATCCCAAACCTCCTTTCACTGCTGTGAACTAAAAAAAAACACTTTCTAAACCCTTCTCTCTTCTATCCCTCCACTATCCTTTTCAATCCAAATAACAGACCCACATTCCCACTGCTCAAATTAATGTCATATTTCCTTATACTAATTCTCCACCAATCGTGTTTGGGTTCCGGAGTAGCGTGCTACCCGCCGAAAAGAGCTTCAGCACCTCATCGGGGGTAGCAAGCGCCATATAAATGCAAACACTTCCCTCTTCTGTTCCTCCAATATCCTTTTTCAATCCAAATAACAAACTCACATGTCCACTGCTCAAATTTATTTCATATTTCCGTATACTAATTCACCACTAATCCTTTTTCGGTTCCAGAGTAGGGTGCTACTCGCAGAAAAGCTCTTCCATTCCTCCTCAAGGGTAGTAGGTGCTATTTAAATGTAATTACAACAACACTACACGGCTCCAGTCAAAGCGGCTCAATCCAGGGGCCTTTTGGGCAGCTGGAATTATACGACAGGAAAAGGCCAAATTATGCAGCAGGATTGAGTAAAATATACAGCAAGAAAAGGCAAATTACGCAGCATAATGCAGCACAATTTGTAATACTAATACTTCATTATTTAGTCAGGTCTAAAACTAAAATTAAGGACTCTATATTAAATGTGTTAACGCTAAAACAACACCTTTAGGTACAGGCAAGGACATCTCTTTAATAATCTCTTATATGGTCTCAAAGGCAAGACCCAGGGCTGGACTGGCCAAAGCAGGCACCATGCTTTTCCCCGGTGGGCCAGAAGGCTGGGGGCTGGTTTAATGCCCGCGGGGCCACTTTTTTTTACTGGGGGCCAGTTTTGCAGCAGTGCTGCAATATCGGCCCCCTGTAAGAAAAAACGGGAGCGGGACTTTTTGCAAGCACCCCTCTCCCCACTCCCTCCCCCCACTCCCAGGGCTAGTCAAGCAGGAACCTGCCAGGGCTGGTTGCTGTTGCCAGTCCGGCTCTGGCGAGACCTATTGGTTATGCCAATGATTGTTCTTTAGACTCCTTACCCCGGGGCTGGCTGCACACACAGATTCGCGATGGGAAGATGTCCTGACTGTTTGTTATTGACACAAGCAGTTTATTTAATCAATTAATATATAACACTTTGTAGCCTTGTGCAAATATCTAGTTTATTGCTGTAACGATTCGCAAAGACATCTGTTATAATCTTGGTTGTCTGTTATTTCCAGAGTGATTAAGATATTTTTATAAACAGACTCCTTGGCATCGATTGGGTAAGTATATATGTCTTGCATATCCTCAGATCACCCCTCCACAAACTCTGCTTTGCCTAGGTCTTGGAACCGCCCCTTTCTAGAAATGAATGCTAGCACCTAGGAATGCTGCCACCCCCCTTAATGTCCTGTGAGTTCTGTCACTCTGAATTCTCTGAGCTCTGGTACTTCCACATGTATTCTGGTGCCTCTTCTTTTTCTGTGTGTGATGGCACCTCCTTTTTGTATTCTATGAGAGTTAGCACCTACTTTTTATTTTCTCAGAGTTCTTAGTCTGACTGCTATTGATTTTCTATGCATGTTGGTATCTCTTCATTTCCTACTGTTTCTTGGTGCCTCATTTTAGTTTTCTTTAAGCTCTTGCTCCTCCCTATTCAATCCCTGTGCATTATGGGACCTCACCTCAAATTGCTATGGGTATTCATTTTTAGGTCTTGGCTCTAGACAGTGCGCACTGTCTCGAAAAGAGACAACTTGAATCTACTTTGCAGACTTCCGATTTGCTGGCTCCATTGTCGCTCTATTATTTGTGCTGCCCATTTGTCAATGGCATGCATTCGTCATGGCTCTTCCAGGGCTTATCCCTTCCTGAGAGCAGCAACCAACTACTCCCAACATACGCAGCGGCCATTTTAGGGAATTGTTTTGAGACTACTTTTTTATTTCTTCAATTGCGCATTTCACAAGCGCTCCTTTTATTTTTCATTTTCTATTTTTTCTCTTGCTCAGTGGCAGCAGTTGGACGAACCTGTGCGGTTTGTTTTTACCTTTCTGTTATCACGGGGGAGTTGGGGGTTCAAACAGATCTTAAGGTTGCTTGTTTTTGGCAGGACATTGAAGCTCTTTACAACACAACTCAATAAGCCATCTCACAAGTCTTTCATGCCTACCCCCCACCCCTCTCAAAGCACCCACCTCTGGCCGGCTATTCCATGCAAGAATCTGCCTCCTCCTATTACGAAACACATTTTGTCGGCATCTGAAGGTTTACTTACCTGGGCTGACCATGCATCATATATGCATGTCCGTGTGGTGCATGCACCTCATCGGAGGCGCTGCTACAACACCCCTGTGTTTTCCACTTCAAGCAGCTATGCCACCACTGTGAATATCGCCCCAACTCCAGGACAAATTCCAAAAGCACAGGGATAACGCCAGTGGAGGCCGTGAGTTGGTTCTCGGTCCACCACCCCATTCTCAGAAAGGCAGAGCACCTCTTACCTCCCGCACTGGCCACCCAGCAGAGAGACACAGCAGCACTCCCAGAGCTGCCATAGCCAAGAGCAAGCACGCCTGCATCGGAGCTCCCACTTCCCGCCTTGTATTAAGCTTTCTGGCTCTCGCTTTGTTCGGTGAGCGCCAGAGGTATGGACCATGCATACCCACTGAGCGGTGGCCGTTTCACCGCTTCCAGTGCTACCCTCAACTCGTACCCCTGCCTGATGTCATTCACCCGCCATGTTCCCCCAGAGCCAAGGTTCAGGAGAAGCGCCCTATGCACTGAACATGCGTAAAACCAGCAGTCATATTAGGGCCAGGCAACATGCCAAGTGCGCTTATTTTACACAACACTAGCTTTTATTCCGCTTACTGCCATTTACAATGTTGACCAGTCCTTGTTGCGGTTTAGAGGATTTATTTAGCAAAAAACTCTCGTTTTGTTCTAGTCATATCCAACGCATCCTGCTTGAGTGACCAGGGAGCCAATAACAAACAACCTTTCGACGATCTAGGCCCTTTGTTCCTCCAGTCCTGTGCAACTGTTACTCTCCTATAGCAGGTTTCAAAACAACGTCTGTAAAACAACCAGCATTGGCAAAGCCAGTAGCTCTCAGCAATTCAAGAGCTATAGGCATTTTCAGTGTTAATACATCTGTGTACGGCTCTGGGGCTGGCTTTATTAAGCTACACAAATACATTAACATTGCCAAAGTCTGTAGCTCTCCGAATGCCACGACCTATTGGCATTGCCAATGCTTGTTTGAGTGCTGGCTCCTCCTCCTCATGTCCTACTGTATCTGGTGTCTCCTTATACTTTTCCACCAGTTCTAGCTCCTATTGTTAATATTCCATAAATTCGGGTATTTCCTCTTAATTTTCTATGAGCTCTGACACCTCCTTGTATTTTCCTACTAGTTCTGACCGCTCTTCGTCATTTCCTACTAGTGCTAGCACTGTC
Organism: Triturus cristatus; assembly: GCF_964204655.1. NCBI lineage: Eukaryota > Metazoa > Chordata > Amphibia > Caudata > Salamandridae > Triturus > Triturus cristatus. The sequence continues at coordinate 1,001,574,248 of NC_140592.1, read as the reverse complement.
ATTTCATCTTCTATGACAAGTGACACGTCCTCCTCATTTGCCATGAGTGTTGGCTTGGTTTGCAGTAGAAATTAGAAATAAAAAGTAGAACGAAATAGGAAAGCAGAAAAGTAGAATACGAAAAGTAAAAAAGACAAAAAGTAATGGAAAGAAGTAATGGGTTAGGGGGAAGTTTAGATTATGTTTAGGGGTCAGGGTTAGTGGCTTGAGTGATGATGTAAGGTAAGGTGTGTCGATTTGCTTCAGGATAAAGGGAAAGATTGCGTAAGGGATTGGCTTAGGGCTGGGTTAACTTTGGTCTTGAGTAAAATAGAGGAAGGATGGTTTAAGGGAGGGTGAAAGGGAAGGCATTTGATTGGGATTAAAGTAAGGTCTAGTGCTTGAATGTGGCTAAAATGGTGATCAAGATAGATTACGTGTAGGAATGTGTTAGGGCTAGAGCAATGAAGGGAGCAACTAAAGGGGGAAGGGATTTGTAAGAAAGTGCGGGTTTGACACAGGAGGTGGCTCGGGAGTGTAGGGGGTGTAGCTTTCCATAATTTTGGAGTGACAACATTGTGTAAGTCAAAGAAAGTTTGGGTTTGAGAGGGAGTTGTATTTAGTGTGTAGGGTATGTGTGAATGTACATCTATGTACAAGTCACAACTGTAGTGGTAAAGGTTTCCTTTTTCCACCTCTGGATGTTTTTAGTTTCTGTGGATATATAGGTTTCCCCCAACATCTTTACCACTGATTTGTACTTTTCCTCTTTTCAAATGTAATTCTGTGTAGTCTGACTCTCTTATATACAAAGTTATCTCTTTTTCTGTGTTTTTCATTAGGGTTGGTCGCGTCTTTCCATTTCTCAGGAGCGGTGAATTGTCATCTCGGGCCTGATTAGGACACGTATCTCCTGTTTGTTTTTGACTGTTGCTGCTGCTGGCACCTGCTCTTTGTTTGCTATAAGTGTTAGCACTTCGTGTATATTTCCCATGAAGGTTGGCTCCTCTCCTTCATTTTCTATAAGTGCTGGCATTTGCATGTCAGCACATGGTGTTAGAATTATCGCTTGTGTCTACAGAGTACAAAAATATAATCCAAGTGGGCAAAGATGTTCTCGTATTAAATGTTTGAAAAAGTTATCTAGGACATGCTTGTTATTCTGGCCATAATATTTTGGTCCCACACCGCGCAGGAATCTTCTCTCCATGTTCTATGTGTGATGACACCTCCCCTTCATTTCTCATGAATAGTAGCTCATTTCCTTCCTGTACTATGAGTCTTGAATTCCTATGAGTGCTGACACATCTCTTCAGTTCTCTCAGTGCTTACATGTCTTTTCCATTCTCTCAGGGCAGATACATCTCTTCCATTTTGTGAGTTCTGACACATCGCTACCATTCTCTGAGGGCTAGTATTTCTCTTCCATTCTCTGAGGGCTGACACATCTCATCCATTCTCTGAGGGCAGGCACATCTCATCTATTCTCTGAGGGCTGGCATATCTCATCCATTCTCTGAGGGCTGGCACATCTTATCCATTCTCTGAAGGTAGGCACATCTCTTCCATTTTCTGAGGGCTGGCACATCTCACCCATTCTCTGAGGGCTGGCACATCTCATCCATTCTCTGAGGGCTGGCACATCTCTTCCATTCTCTGAGGGCAGGCACATCTCATCCATTTTCTGAGAGCTTACACATCCCTTCCATTCTCTGAGGGCTGGCACATCTCATCCATTCTCTGGGGGCTGGTACATCTCTTCCATTCTCTGAGGGCTAACACATCTCAGCCATTCTCTGAGGGGAGGCATATCTCATCCATTCTCTGAGGGCATGCACATCTCATCCGTTCTCTGAGGGCAGGCACACCTCTTCCATTCTCTGAGGGCTAACACATCTCTTCCATTCTCTGAGGGCTGGCACATCTCATCCATTCTCTGAAGGTTGGCACATCCCATCCATTCTCTGAGGGCTAACACATCTCATCCATGCTCTGAGGGCAGGCACATCTCGTCTATTCTCTGAGGGCTGGCATATCTCATCCATTCTCTGAGGGCAGGCACATCTCATCCATTCTCTGAGGGCAGGCACATCTCATCCATTCTCTGAGGGATGGCACATTTCATCCATTCTCTGAGGGCTGGCACATCTCATCCATTCTCTGAGGGCTAACATATCTCTTCCATTCTCTGAGGGCAGGCACATCTCATCCATTCTCTGAGGGCTGGCATATCTCATCCATTCTCTGAGGGCTGGCACATCTCATCCATTCTCTGAGGGCTAACATATCTCTTCCATTCTCTGAGGGCTAACATATCTCTTCCATTCTCTGAGGGCTAACATATCTCTTCCATTCTCTGACGGCTGGCACATCTCTTCCATTCTCTGAGGGCTGGCACATCTCTTCCATTCTCTGAGGGCTAACATATCTCTTCCATTCTCGGAGGGCTGGCATATCTCACCCATTCTCTGAGGGCAGGCACATCTCATCCATGCTCTGAGGGCAGGCACACCTCATCTATTCTCTGAGGGCTGGCACATTTCATTCATTCTCTGTGGGATTGCAAATCTCATCCATTCTCTGAGGGCTGGCATATCTCTTCCATTCTCTGAGGGCTAACATATCTCTTCCATTCTCTGAGGGCTGGCACATCTCATCCATTCTCTGGGGGCTGGTACATCTCTTCCATTCTCTGAGGGCTAACACATCTCAGCCATTCTCTGAGGGGAGGCATATCTCATCCATTCTCTGAGGGCAGGCACATCTCATCCATTCTCTGAGGGCAGGCATATCTCTTCCATTCTCTGAGGGCTGGCATATCTCATCCATTCTCTGAGGGCATGCACATCTCTTCCATTCTCTGAGGGCTAACATATCTCTTCCATTCTCTGAGGGCTGGCACATCTCATCCATTCTCTGAGGGCTAACATATCTCTTCCATTCTCTGAGGGCAGGCACATCTCATCCATTCTCTGAGGGCTGGCATATCTCATCCATTCTCTGAGGGCTAACACATCTCAGCCATTCTCTGAGGGGAGGCATATCTCATCCATTCTCTGAGGGCAGGCACATCTCCTCCATTCTCTGAGGGCTAACATATCTCTTCCATTCTCTGAGGGCTGGCATATCTCATCCATTCTCTGAGGGCAGGCACATCTCATCCATTCTCTGAGGGCAGGCACATCTCATCCATTCTCTGAGGGCAGGCACATCTCATCCATTCTCTGAGGGCTGGCATATCTCATCCATTCTCTGAGGGCTAACACATCTCAGCCATTCTCTGAGGGGAGGCATATCTCATCCATTCTCTGAGGGCAGGCACATCTCCTCCATTCTCTGAGGGCTAACATATCTCTTCCATTCTCTGAGGGCTGGCATATCTCATCCATTCTCTGAGGGCAGGCACATCTCATCCATTCTCTGAGGGCAGGCACATCTCATCCATTCTCTGAGGGCAGGCACATCTCATCCATTCTCTGAAGGCTGGCATATCTCTTCCATTCTCTGAGGGCTAACACATCTCAGCCATTCTCTGAGGGGAGGCATATCTCATCCATTCTCTGAGGGCAGGCACATCTCATCTATTCTCTGAGGGCTGGCATATCTCATCCATTCTCTGAGGGCTAACACATCTCAGCCATTCTCTGAGGGGAGGCATATCTCATCCATTCTCTGAGAGCAGGCACATCTCATCTACTCTCTGAGGGCTGGCATATCTCATCCATTCTCTGAGGGCAGGCACATCTCATCCATTCTCTGAGGGCAGGCACAGAGAGCCTCTTGCGACCTTTGAGAATTGGCACTCGCTTTGCTTTTAAGTTCGGCTGTGGCTGTTGTATTTTGTGTGGGTGTTCCCAATCTCATCCATTGCTGGGTTCTAGAAATATACCTCCCTTTTTTTGGGCGGCCTGAGCGTCAATTTCATCTCACTGTTGACAAGAGCATCTGGCCATTGTGTTTGCAAGTGGCCCACCCCTATATTGTCAATTGGCCATTGCATTCCAACCTCTGTCATCTCTCTTTTGGTGCAACTCTTTTCACCAAAAAAACAGAGTGCCTCTGCTACAGGAATCTTATCCAGATGATAATAAATTGACCATAGCAAGAGGGTTCCTACACCACCTGCCTTTTGCTCCCCTGCTATGCTCCTCTCCAGGCCTTAACCTGATTTGACACAAGACAATACTGTTTATTGAACTAATGTTTATCTGTTACCGTCATGATAATTGTTGTTAAGCGCTCTAATTCCTTAAGGTCTGGCCAGTGCTATATGAGACTCTTAAATAAATAAATAAATAAATGTAGGATGGCATCCCCCCTCCAGTGCCTCAGCGTGCTGGTGTCCCTGCTCTCCTAGTATCTAGTTGGTGCTTCATTTGTCCTCCATTGCTCATGAGTTCTGATATCTCTGCATCAGTTCTGACGTCTCTCTTTTACTGTGTATGGATGCTCTCCCCTTCCTTATATTGCCAATGGAAGCCCGCACCATCTTTATTTAGCCATCCTCCAGGAGTGTGAACGCCTTCCCTCCATTGCCATTTGATGCCTTGCATTGCCTGTGCATGTTGGCAGTTCCCCTTTCCATATAGTGCTGCATTGTATTGCAGCATGTATACATTTATGTGACTGATCATCTCTTCTGTCTTGACTATTAGTGCATTCACTTCTCCATCGCCCATTGGTGCTGGCAACTCTCATTACCTATGGATGCAGACACATCATCCAATCTCCATTGTTGCAAATATCTGTCTATAGCCAAGTAGTGATGCTTTGCCATGGCCTATTGGAACGGACGCTACTCTGTAGCAATTGGACGAGACCTCTTTCCATAGCCAATTAGTGGAAGCGCATTTCCATAGCCTATCAGTGGCGCCGAGCAGCGAACAGGGGTCGCGGGGGAACACATTTTTTTTTTTAAAACACTTACCTCCTCACAGCCGCCCTCTCTCCTCCGTCGTCGCTTCTCTTCCTGGTGAGTCCCAGAAGCAGGAAGCACACAGGTTCCAATCACAACACTGTAATGCAGTGTGAACTTGTGATTGGTTTGAGCACCGTGGTTCGTCGCTCAGACGGGGACTGAAAGCTTGTGCATGTTCACCACCTAGGCTGTGTATTACAGCCCGGTGGAGAACATGCTAAGTGTGCATGACTGTCTGGCCAGCCCAAGACAGCTGCCGAACCATCATGCACACTTATTGTGCACAAACCACACCTCCCAGGCTGTGACACCAGACCAGCCAAGCCGTAACCCAGCCCTGAAGCTACGAAAAATAAAATGATAATAACTATATTATTATTATTTTATTTTTCCTTTTTCCTGCTCTGAGAGCAGTGGGGCGACGCTCCTTCGCCTTAGTGGAGTAGCCGCCGCTGTTACCTATGGCTGGTGACGTACATCTCCTCCAGTCCACTGTCCATTGGTACTGGTACCGCTCCATAGTCTGCACACGCTACTCTCTGTAGCCCAGGGATAATCGTGCATCTCCTTTATCACCTATGAGTGCTGGAACATCCCCCTTTTTAGCAAATGATGCTTATGGCTCAATTCGATTGGCTGTGGAATTTGGCATCTCTTCTGTTGTCCAATCTCATTTCCTGCGGGCCTTCTTCTCCCTCTCTATCACCTATAGGGCTTACATCTGCACGTCCGCCATTTTCTGTGAGCTTGCCTCTGCCCTTGTATAATGGGGGGCACTGACATTTCACTTCCACAGGCTTTTCGGGTTTTCCCTTTCATCCATTCCCTAAGAGTGGTCACACCTCTCTTCCATTGTCCATGGGTGCTGACACTTATCTCACCTCTGATCTCACTCACACACACACACACACACACGCACGCACGCGCACACACACACACACCAAGGCCCCACCTCCTCCTGTGTGTCTTCTTTATCTCCTGTATGTATGCAGGCCTGTATTATCTATCAGGGCAGGCACACAGGTGAACACACTTCCCACATATTGACTTTCTCTCCAGGTTTTTGCTCTCTTCAGGTAATTGCCCCGGACGCTTAATCGATGCGGCGGCCGCTTCTCCTGGCCCAGGGGAGCGCGGGAACATTGGCTTTCAGTTATCTAACAGTGATTTCTCTTTCCCTGGCCCTGGGGAGGGCGGGTCGAGCTCCCTTGGCCCGCGAATACAGCGGTTGCATGAACTGTGTGGCAGAGCAGGCGGTGTTCGCACCAAACGTCCACCACACACAGGCGCCAAGAACAGGCCGAGGCATTCCCTTCCTGGGCTGCAGGAGGGCTGTCATGAGAGCTCTAATGAATGTAAACATGGCACTGCATGCATGCGGCCTGGGCCTCTAATGAATGTAAACATGGCACTGCATGCATGCGGCCTGGGCCTCTAATGAATGTAAACATGACACTGCATATATGCGGCCTGGGCCTCTACTGAATGTAAACATGGCACTGCATGTGTGCGGCCTGGGCCTCTAATGAATGTAAACATGGCACTGCATGTGTGCGGCCTGGGCCTCTAATGAATGTAAACATGGCACTGCATGCATGCGGCCTGGGCCTCTAATGAATGTAAACATGACACTGCATGCATGCGGCCTGGGCCTCTAATGAATGTAAACATGACACTGCATGTGTGCGGCCTGGGCCTCTAATGAATGTAAACATGGCACTGCATGCATGCGGCCTGGGCCTCTAATGAATGTAAACATGACACTGCATGCATGCGGCCTGGGCCTCTAATGAATGTAAACATGACACTGCATGTGTGCGGCCTGGGCCTCTAATGAATGTAAACATGACACTGCATGTGTGCGGCCTGGGCCTCTAATGAATGTAAACATGACACTGCATGCATGCGGCCTGGGCCTCTAATGAATGTAAACATGACACTGCATGCATGCGGCCTGGGCCTCTAATGAATGTAAACATGGCACTGCCTGTGTGCGGCCTGGGCCTGTAAGAGCTGTGCTACTTAAAGGGGAGCACTGTTGTCAAAGGCTGAACTTGTGGAATCTCTGTAAACCAGTGGTTGAAGTGGGCAGGGTCTATTGGGAACTACTTACAAAAACAGATCCCCTTTTGTTTATAAAAACGAAAAACACTTTCCTGAATGGTTAATGCAAACCTTGAAGTACGCTTGGCTTCAGAAGGGAGAGGGTGTCTGTTAATGTGAAGCCAAGGAAAGAAAGCTAACTAAAGAAGAAACCTGCCTTCCTGCCAGGCCAGGGTGCCTCCTACCTGAAAGACATATAAACGCGCAATTGGGGAATCAGCAGATCTAAAGGCTGCTAGAGGTCCAGTAGAGGCTTTATTGGATAGTTATTTGAGGCTCCTAGGTCATAAAGATGTATTCTTTTAGAGAGGTACTTAAGGGTGTTAAAACTTGAGTTCTGGAGTGCTTCGTTCTAAAGGAAACTTGGAGGGAAAAAAACTTTGTACTGTGTAAAGTTCGATTCTGCACTACTAAAAATACATATTTTGAAAAAAACTGTTTTTATCTTAAGCGATCAGTCCCATATTTCAAGTTTGTCGGAATCGGGTGAGGTGTTTAACACAAGTGGTAATTACCCCAGTGCTTAATTTTTGGCACAGCTGTACTATTTGAGAGCTTGATATATCGGATTGTCATAATTCAAGTGAGAGCTCTGCTGTCGTCGGACTGAAATTATAAAATGTATGAAAGCTGAGGGACAGATGTGCTGTCTGAGTTCTGTGCTTACAGATTCTGTGTGCCAGGAGCAACAGCTGTACTGTCTGTAGCAGGAGCCTATATGATCAGGGATTCCCTCACACCTGTGGCTCCAGATGTGCATGACCAAATGCATGTTTCTGCTTCTTTTTCCTGTAAGGTTCATAAAGGCCATAGATTTGTTGTCTGAGGCATGAGTCTCTAATATGCGAGGGCAACCTGATGGCTAACTCTGTTGACTGTGTTAGTCTGGGGGATTTGCGTAACAGGATGGCTGTCTCTAATGCTGAGACACAAGCCTGCAAGAGCATGCCTGGACCGAATGCAGCCTGCTTGGGCAATGAGCATGTCCCCCTGGCAAGAGTGCCCCGCTGTGAGTGAAACCGGTATCCTGACATTTATTTTGACCCTGGCGTCACACTAACCAGCCTGTTCGCCTAGCTCTGGGACCGTCCCTGGTAATGAGGGCCAGAACCTGTTCTGCGACCTGGAGGGGCATACCAAGCATGCCCTTGTAGTGAGCATTGGACCACCGTCCATGGCCTGGGTGCATCACATAAAGCGATGGCCACAGCATACAGTGTCCTTGGAATCCGATATCGGCCCAGGCCTTTTTCTATCCTTTAAGGAGAGAGTAACTGTTACTGTGAGGGTGAGAGCCCAGACCTCATCGCCGCACAGCATGATCTGCTATTGTGACCAGCAGGTCCAACACAGGCGTTAGCCTGCACCATGGACAAAAGGCTAAATGTGCCAGGTGAGTGTGCTGTGCACACTAAGACATTTTGTTGAAGGGGTAAAGAGACATTGAATTGAGTTACACATAATACCTGTGAGAGTATCTGAGATATCTGCGTCTAATTTTGTGTAAATGCGTAGCATGTTGGAGGCCTATAGATACGGGATCTCGACCATAGTAGGAAGAAAGGGGATACTGGCAGAATACCAGGATGGAAGAGATGTAGTGCCTCTCTGTTTAATGCAACTCAGTGTGCAACCATGTAAGTAATTTCCATTAAACAGTGCAGTAACCAGTTCTGCTATGTAATTGAAGTACTTTCTTTTTACATAAAAGATGTGTCCAGTACTCATTACGTAAGGCATTACGTTATAGTGTCAGTTGAGTGGCTCTTGACTTCTGAGCCCTTACACCTTACCTGGCTGAGAAGCTTCTGTCTGCTCACCCTCGCTTCCTTGAGAGTGAAGTGCGGGAAGGGCCGCACTGGCCCGGTTTGGAAAGCCGTAGGAAGACGGGCCCTGGGACTAACCCATTCAACCACTATGGCCGGGGCCAAGTAGAGCCTAAGACTAAGCCACGGGGTCCGACCGAGCCAAATACACATATTTATTCTCTATGTATCATTGATCTATTAGACCTGTGTGACAGTTCTGTTGTCTGTGTTCTTGGTCTGTGCTATCGTCATAGCAGGGGTGATTGTACATCTTTCTGATACCTGAACCCATAAGACCTGTTTGTTTATTTATTTTATGTTTGAGGTGATTTCATATAGGACACCATGACCCGGAGGTATTGGATTTTTTTTTACAAGAGCACAGGTACCAAACAATTACAGCAGCAGTAAATGTGGGCTACAACCTAGGAAGAGATAAGAGCAGATAGTCGAGAAGAAGCGGGAGTTATGGAGATGAACTGGGCATGAGTGCACTTCCCAAGCACTCAATGCAGGGGTACACACGAGATACAACAGAGGAAAAATTCAAAGCAGACTTTGCAGAAGGAGTGGGAGAAAAAGGAATTAAGCCAAGTGTCTTTCAAAGAGGATAGCTTAGAGAATTGTTTTAAGGTAGCATGGCATGTGGTCATAGGAAGGTAGGAGGGAGGGAGTTCCAAATTCTTGGCTCACTCACTTATGGCGAATGACTGGTTCATGAACTGCTCTCGTTTCGAAGAGAAGGGACTGTTTCTGTAACTCTGTTTTGTCCCTGACATCGGGCGAAGAGGAGGAGTGCAGTGTGTGGTGGTCTGTGGAATTTTAAGCATTGGTTAATGACTAAATCTGTGTAAAGTCTGTGTTTTCTGAAGGACAAGGAGGTTTTCGTCTAAAAGATCTTTTTCCAAACATATGCAATGTCATAATTTGCACTGCACTATCCAGCCCAGTGGATGCTCTGAAGCCCCGCCTCCCGACCTCCTACCCTCTCGTCCTCCACTGCACACATGACGCTGCTCTCCTCCGCCAATGGCTGGCACGTGCACACTTCACAGCATCAGGCCCCGCGGCCTCTGGGCAGAGACTCCCTCTGCTGCCCAGGAATCCTGCCTTGGAGGGGGGAGGGGGAGAGGTCCTCATCTGGGCGCCTTAGCCTTGGAGCACGTCAGGCCCGATTGAAATTAAGCTAAATAGGTCAGCGATTGTAATCCGCAAATGTACGCAAAATGACTTCTCTGCGATTGGCTGCGCTGCGACGCCTGGGCTTTAGGAGGGGGGATACATTAATCTGTTCTGTCATTGTTGTCCCCCTCAGCAGCCCTTGCTTCTGGACAGTAGTATATTTTTGTTATTCCTGGTAAAATGAGACTGCTCTCAGAGAGGAGCCTGAGTAACGTCACGGCTGGCAGTCAATATTGTAGAACGCACCCCCACCTTCAGTGTCTCCCCTCCATCGTCATCTTTATGGTGTATGTAAAGACAATTTCCCGACCCATCAAAGCTGACACCAGCTTACCTTCCAGACCGACAGGTGTGCCCATGAAAAGTCTTTGGGGCAGATTTATGATAACTGGCGCATCCCTGCATATCAGCAGGGATGCGCCAGTTATTATGCGCCACAGCTGCGCCACCATGGATGCGCCGCATTTATAATGCGGCGCACCATGGGGCAAAAACGGCACAGATGCGTGACGCATCTGTTCCGTAAAAGTGGCGCATTGCTGGAGTTGCGTCGCAAGCGCGACGCAGCTCCAGCAATGTTCTGGGGGGCCCTATCTGTACAATGCTGCGTCAATCCTTACGCCTGCTTAAAGCAGGCGCAGGGTTTTGACGCAGCATGGGCCTAAAAGTGACTGAGTGAAATCTTGTAGATTTCACTCAGCCACTTTTAGGAGGCGTTCCTGCGCCGGAACGCCCCCACCTGCCCTGGAACGCCTACATGTGGAGCAGGGTTTACAACGTGACACATCTCCCAAATGCGTCACGTTGTAAATACCCCGCACCATGTCGCAGTATTTGCGCCGCTGCTGCGTCACAAAAGTGACGCAACGGCGGCGCAAAAGTGGCGCAAGTGCAACATAAATCTGCCCCTTTGTTGTCAACACGACGGACGGGAATCCATAGGAAAAGAGCACTGACAAAACCAATGGGTTTGTTTTTTTGCATAATGCATGCATATTGAGGTACATAACATCAGCGCACAATTGTTTGGCACACGCACAAAGCTACACGCATAGAAACAACCACACACACAAAGCAACACACCTAGAAACATGCATGAAAAAACAGATCAACAGCCAGACCACCAGACATAAAGGTCATCACACACACAACAGTCTCACATACACAGGGAAACAAACATATAGGGATGAATGCAGTCAGATAGCACACAGGCAGCATAGGCAAACCAACGAATGGACAGACAGAGTGACGACAGATGGTGCAGCCTCCATAAAGAGGAAATAGAATTCAGATTGGTGAAAACAGTGTAGTGGCAACACCCGTTCAGTCACTGGGCTCTCTGCTGGTGGTTTAGCATCCTTGTCCAACCAGAGGTGAAGGTGTAAAAAAGACAAGTAGTGGAAATGTGAACAAAAAAGGTCATGCGATATTTGCCAGGGGGTGGGACTTAATTTACAGTGTTGCTTGTCTCTCATGCTTGTAGCGATTGCTAGGTGAAGCGTGGCAAATATGAGCCTTTCTTTAGGACCACCAGGTGATGGGTGTCACAGAATAAGAATGTTCACGTTTATTAGTAATCATAGAAAAGAAGGCACACTGTGTAACAGAATAGGGGAGGCTTAGGAGTAAAATGTCCAATGGTTTTATGGGCCTGCCTTTTCTACGTTCACAGAAGGCACTGGACTGCAAGCAACACTGGATGCAAGGAATCAAAGCGGCAGTCTTTGTAAGGACTGCCTTATATCCAGGCCTTATAATCAGGGACAAGTACGCACATGAATAGGCCGTCAAGGCCAAACATTGGCTCTACCAGTGCCAGATGAATGAAATCAGCAAATGCTGTTTGTGGATTGTTCCGTGGAAGTTAAACCCCATTACTGAACATTGCCACTGGGAGCTCAACCAATTCTGAAGTTAGTAGATCCACCTGCATTACTCATGTTCAAACTGGTTTGGCTTAGGAGTAATGCCGCCTCACAACACTAATAATGTCAAGTCTAAAATGTACACCTTGCAATGGGACCGACTTGTCTTACCTGAAGCCCAGACTTAGTGACTTACATGCTGGAGTGGCTACAGTTGAGAAACCCCAACCACTCAGCATCTGATTCACAAAGGGCCTCCACACTCGTGGCATTGGCCACTGAGTCATGGCACAGTCTCTGCTCTGGGCTGGAATCCCCATAATGAGAATTCTCCAGGAATGAGAATTCCCATTGTGGAGATTCCGTCCCGAGTTCGGAGACTCCCTCATGACTGCGGGGCCTCCGCCACGAGTGCGAAGGCCCTTTGTGAATCAGGTCCTTAGTGTTCGATTCGATTCTCTCGGGTCAATTAGATGCAGGGCCGGACTGGGAACCAATACCAGCCCTGGCAAAGTGCTCGGCCGGCCTCCCGGGGGGTTGAAGGTGCGGCCGAGCTGTTTGCCACGGCCGATTTCATTACAGAGGCCAATATTGTAGCTATGCTGCAAAAACGGCCCTGTAACAAAATCGGCCCCCAGGGGCCCAACGCTGGCCCCCAACCCTGGCGGCCCACCGGGGAAATGCCCGGGGCCCACTACGGCAAGTCCGGCCCTGATTAGATGCCCATGTTCTGAGAACCGAAATGGGTAGTCTTTGAGCATCTGCCGCATCATTGCATTTGAAAGTAACACATTCAGAAAACCCTTCAAAGCAGTTGCGGCCCGTGCAGGTAAGAACGGTAGGGTGGTGAGGCTGGGTGAGGGGAGGGGGCGTTTCGACGGATGATGACAAGGGAAAATAGTTATTTATTTAATTTTCCCTCGTCATTGTATGTCGAAATTCCCCACCCACCCGGCCCCACCGCTCTTGCCTGCACGGGCCGCAACTGCTTCAAAGTTCTTTACCCAGTCATCTCGAACAAATTCAACTGGACATGGAAGATCCTGGGCAGTCAATGGAAATATCACACAATGGGAATGAGAGGCTCATAGTGAAGAATTAGCTTTGGTACCAGATCTACAGCACATATGATCATCATACAGAATTATAGATGAGTAACTAGTTGTGTTATCAACTTTTGTTACGTCAGCTGCTACATCATAGCAGTGAGGTATCATATTTAGAAACTGAAATAAATAATAGAGGGTCTCTATGAGAGCCACACATAACAAAATAATGATATTCTACTTTCTACGTAGTGCCCAAGCCAAGAAAGAAGAGAGGATAGTAACTACTCCTTAATAGGAATTTATTGCAGCTGATTTGCAAGCATGAAAGACAACATGCACGTGTGTCTAGGCACGTCTTAGGCACGGGCCTCTGATATCCTTCACAGTATAGTCCAATTCCTCACCACTGGCAAGGTGCAGTTTTAAAAAGTTACAGAAATGTATTTGTAACGAGGGCGATCGGACGAAGTACGGGGTGGACCCACCTGATGACTCGGGGACTGTGACCACCATCATCTCCCCTCTTGTTTCTCAGCAGCAGGAGGAGTGGACATGCCTGGAAGTACGGACGTACGGCGAGGACGGGGAAAAGGGACATTGTTCCTTTAAGTGGGAGGACTGGTCACAAAGCCACACCCCCAGTGATGACGACGAAGAAGCTTGGCCGTCAAAGAAGGGTAGAAGGCGGATATCCGGGTGTGCTATCACTGGAGAAGTCGAGCGAGTTGTGAGCGGAGTGAACCAGGCGGAATCCAGGGAAGGAGTGGAGGCGGAGCAGTCGCAAGACGATAAGGAGCCAGGAGGCCAACGTTCCCGTGTGTCACCCAGCCACGCTCCAGGAGGAGCGTGGCTTTCGCAGGTACGCGAACGTTTCACAGGCTGGGTGGGTAAAAGGGAGAGCGCAAGAACCTAGAGTGACGGTCCCCGTATCCCGGTGATCCTGCCTGGAGCACTGTCCTCACTTATTTAGACGTGCTGCACACCGAGTGACCCCTCACTAACCCCCTCCCTCATCAACCTGGTTTGACCGTGCACCACATTTACACCTAGTACCTTTCTTTTTTCCCTTCTCCACGATTCGCCCTGTCCGGACGGACCCGCACTGGAGTGGTTATGCCCAATTATAGACTGGTCCCATGACGCAAGCGTGTACTCAGGCCAATAAAAGCTACTTTGACCCCATCTCGTCTCCCGTCTGTGTCTCCTAACCCGCAACAGTATTCCAAAGTCATTAGGTTAAACCCAGCATGAAAATGTTTATGCCCACGACCCACCTCAGACCCCTACTTTCTTCTCCTCTCACTTTCCAAGCAGGCAGAGCAGCATGAGGAGCCAAACATCTCCATGAATATCTTTCTATGCCAACTCCAGATTTGACTGAGTGAGGAAGCCTCATCCTATCCAAACTTGTGAATCCCAAAATTTTCGGGAAGAAATTTGTGGTAAATGGTTCATTTTACAGCACAGTTTCTCAAATATATATATGCTAAAAAGTGATCCGTGTAGAGCCAGATCTGAAGGGTTGAAACTCAAGGAATATTCAGCTGTTTCTGGGACTGCCATAGTACCAATTGTATAATTTTTCCAAAGCAGCATATCACATACATGGCTTGACGAAATATGATGAATTTGATACAGAGTTCAATGGACACAGCAGATTACTATTAAGACCACAGGAGAAGCAATGTAGATCTGATGTAGGGGGTCAAATCAGTAGCGGCACCTCCGCTAAGGCGGAGGAGCGTTCGCAACAGTGAATTAAAGGAAAAATAAAATAATAACTTGTGTTATTATCTTTTTATGTTTCCTTCTGCTGCAACTTTGTGTTTGTGGCGGGGCTGCTCCGATGACAGAGGAGCAGAGGAGGAGTGGTTTGCCCACTCCTCAGCGCACTTGACTGTTTGGCTGGCCCTCTCAGGCAGGCCAAATATTCATGCGCACTTTGCATCTTCTCCATGCAGGCTGCATTACAGCCTACGTGGAGAACATGCCCAGGCCCCCTTTCCTTGGCTGAGAGCTGATCCACGGTGCTCAGACCAATCACAACGCTGCTCTGCAACGTTGTGATTGGCTATCATGAGTCTGGGTGCTTCCTGCTGCTTCCTGCATCAGGATCGGAGTCAGGAAGAAGAGGCAAGAGGAAAGGCGGCGGATGGCTGGCTGTCACAGGTAAGTGGTTTTTTTTTCTAAACATTTTTTACGTCCACATCCAGCGCCAGGACCTCTGGTTCTCCTACACCCACCCAGTGCAGCCCAAGATGCTACTTCACCACAGTCCTTCACAGCCTGAACCCGGACGCCTCTCCCTACACTGCAGCCTTGCTGCCACATGTCGCAATAAAGAAGCGTTCACCTGTGCCACATGCCGCTTCACCTGCACACCCCAACACTTTCCAAGAGCCCCCTCATCACACGCACATACCTGCTGCACGCACCTCCACAGAAAACTCCCACACTGGCCTGCATCCTCTCCATCACAAACTCGCTCTTCACGCACAGCATTGAAGTCTGGGACATCTTGCATGACTTCTCCCCGGATATTTCTCTTCTTCCTCACTGAGGCCTAATTCAAAACTGCTTCAGCTCTGAACATTGTGACTACCATCCCACCTGGATACAAGATCACAAGACAGGACAGATCCAGAAACCCTACGCTCTTGAATATTTACAGGGCCCACTTGCCAAGATTTATGACACCCATGGCCTCAATATCACATTGTACACTGATGATTCGCAACTCATCCTCTCCCTCTCTGATGACACTCCCAGGACCCAAGCGAAGTTCATCGACCGCATGTCAGAAGTCACACTTGGAATGTAGTCCGAATGTGTTGATGTAGTCCAACTATGGGAGGCTGGTTTCCACATTCCAGTATAAAGTCACAGATCTATAAGATAACTCACAATATGCTTTTAATAAACTATGGTGGCACCATAACCTTTACCCCCACTCCCACCCATTTTCTGTAAGTGTTGTCACTTGCTCCATACGATAAACATTTTCCTGGTTGCAGATATGTTGAATACATGTAGAATCTGTTGTGTGGAAGCAAACACACTAATATTCCTCTTGCACTTTGTTTGAAATCTATTTTAGAGATTCTTATGTAAGTCAGAAATCCATCATTGTGGGTTCCAACATGCAGGGAGATTCTTGCTCTCCAGTAGGGCGCTTCAGCTACGCAATTAGGAATCATCTTGTCGTAAATGTCAACTTATTAGACAGAGGCAGAATGTTTGGGGAGAGAAAAGAGAAGTAGCTAAGAAGGTACTCCTCTTATCTTCTTGAGTGGCAGTAACTGGTCTGGTTGTAAAGCCAATTTCCATGCTGACTGCAAACTCTGGCAGCAGGCAATGTGGCATGACAACTCGACTATAATTAATTATTACAGAAGAGTAGTGATTTTCTTGCCACAGATGAACAGTGATGTCACAAATAAATTGTAATAAGAAAATTAGAAGCGGGCTTTTATAGAGAGATTGCTGGCTTCGTTCTATTACGTAAGGGTTATGCTAAAGTAGTCCAAGGTGATGTGATTATGATTCTGAAATGTGCAAGAATGCGTGTTGTAGTACTCGTACATGCCATTTATCAAGGGTGAGCATTTAAGTTCAAGGCTACTTACTCTCCCAGGAGGTGGCTCACTGTTCAAGGGGGCTGCTCAAGTTTTCCAAGATTGTTGCTTAAGGTTCTTTGATAGGTTCATGTTGCATTTTACTCATTGGTTGCTGACCTTTCAGGATTTGGCTGACATGTTTCTTGTTACAGCAGTATCTTCTTCCTCTCTGCCCCTAGGATGTTCAGTGGATAATGTTTTGCCAGTTGCCACTACTATGTAAAAGCAGATTGCCATGCTGGGTTATTGACACCCGCAGCTTTTACAACTACCAAGCCAGGTATGTGCCTCCTAACTTCAGTATGTGAAATATATATATATATATATATATATATATATATATATATATATATATATATATATATATATATATATATATATATATATATATATATATATATATATATATATATATATATATATATATATATATATATATGCACAACCTGAGTGGGAATTCCTAGGTTTCTCAGAAAGGGCAGGTGATCACCAATATGGGGGCTCCAAAGACAAGGCCCTGCCTGATTGTGACCTCCACCCAAACCCCAATGACCAAGTTTCCCACTCTTTCTCCAACTTCTCCAGCTTTCATTAGTTAGCTCAGGATTTCCAATCCCGCAAGTTCGGCGAGATGCATTGCAGCAGGTCACCCCTGGAAATGCCATGTTGAGGGCTTGGGCACCACTGTATAAAGGACTCTCTAAGTCCCAAGATGCCCATTATGTTACCCCGGGCGTGCATTATTATCATAATAGGATATGGACAGCCCAGCTCCATTCCACCTCCTCCCCCTATTGGAGCTCCGACGCATAGCAGCCATCTTGCAGCCCACAAGACCCACTACCTCAGGTGGACCATTTTCCAAAATGGCAGGAAGCTAATGTGTTTGCTGCGGAGCACGGTGTATAATCGACAGCCCCCTCTTTTCAATGTCAGAGAGTGCAGTGAAGCGCTACTTTTTTGCAGATATCTAGGTACAATTTGCAGGCAACACATTCCTATTGTGGAAAGATTGCTCAGTAAACTATGACCAGCTGCAAAGATGTGCTTGTAAAGTATATAGTTAATGGTCACGTGTTTTTCCTTATCCTGGGTGAAGTCTGAACACAGCACATCCTTTAGAAATTTCTGTACATTTTCTCGACACATTTTGTTAAGTAATATTTGGAAAATTGCAACATTCGTCAGGGGTTTTGAGGAAGTATTTTGATTGCATAACTCTTTTATCTCAGTTGACTTGTGAATTTCTGTATAGTGTCATGTGAATGGTGCAGAAGCAACTAGTAGGGTGATATCTGGGCACTCACTGGCCATCTAGGCCACGTCACTACCCAAAATGCAATTGACAAATGCAGTGACTGCCCAGCCACTACTTGCCTTTTCTTTCATGACATTCCTTACTCCACATAAAAATCTGGGCAGTTTGCAAACTTTCATTGGATGGGAAGGCAAATGCCTTTCTGTGGTCAAGGGACCCAATGCCATGAAATGGAGGGTTCCTGAGTTTGTTTAAGAGCAGGTGTGATTTTCGGTCATTCTTAGGTGAAGTTGATTGGAGTGCATGTGGGTTGTATGAGTTGTGGTTCTAGGTGGAGATTGTCCTTGGATTTGTGGGTCCTGAGCACAGGTTTTGTGTAATGAGTAGTTTGCCATGTAAGAGTGTAAATAGCCTATTGAATGCGTCGCTTATCATAGTGGTCTGGAAAAGGTGCTGTCCTCTGTAAGACAATTTGACTGTCGGAGAGATATATTTAGGTAGCGGTGTGCTTTACAGGATGCATCGCAGTTGTACAGAGTGGTTCTGTCTAGGAGAAGGGTTGATTTGTGGGAGGAAGCATGGACTGTGGGAGGGCTGTGTGATTATCACTGGTCTGTGTGACAGAGAGGATGTGATTGATGAGAAGGGGTGTGCCCTATGGTGGAGCGAGCGATATATGAAAAGTAGTGAGTCCTCTGTGTGAAGGTCTGGTTTTGGAGAGAGTGTGGTCTGTGCAAAGAGGTGTGATCTGTAGGAAGAGGTGTGGCCTGCATTTGGGGGCAGATGGTTGTGTTGGACGAGCTGGTCTTACAATGTATGGATCTGTAATATAAAATGCGGCGTAGGTTTTCTGGGACGAGGTGGTGAGGAAAAGGCAGGTTGTTGGAGGAAATATTTCTAGACACAGGTTGTAAACGTTGCAAAATCTCTAGAAGCGCATGGATGGTGTGCACTAGTTCATAAAGCACTTACTTGAACCCATGAATTTGTGGGTATAAATTCCTGCTCACTAGTTTACTGAACAGTGTGAGCTTCAGCACACCCTTCTGCTTGCAGTGACTCATTTTCTCAAATCTAAAGAAAGAGTGCCTAGAAGCTTTTCTATGGTGCAGAGAGCGGTGAAACATTCATGATGATGGTCTAGTGTTTCAATGGATGAATGCAGCTCCCAGCATGAGGAGGCCTCACAGCAGAGGAGCTGCAGTTTATTGATCATAGGCAAATGATCAAACCCCTTGCACTACAGACTGGTATCGATTCTTCGCTGCTGTAGTAAGGATATTTCAAGATAATCTGTTAATGCACAGAATAACGTGTCCTTTGGGACCTATTATGCTTGTTTTGTGAAATGCCTACATTTATGCCATAATGCAATGTTGCATAATTGAGATATCGTTTAGGTAAAAAGCCTATTGGGAAGCACAGGAACAACAAAAACTAAAATAACACGCACTGATGTTCGTGTCAAACACTATGGCGTGCTTCTTTTTACTGGAAAATGCATTACTGCATCCATAAGGCATTTCCTGCTTTAAAAAAAAGTGTGGGAACTCATTTTGTGCTAAAAAAAATAGTGCTAAAAGCCAGACCAGCGTGTGATATAAATGTGCATCATTTTGGGGCATTTCGCCTAATTTCCACAAAGAAAATTGCACAAATTGCAATCTGACCTCCAAAAAAGTCACTTTGGAAGGTACAGTCTGGCCTCCGAATGTTACCCTGGCATAAGGCTTTTGCCAGTGCATATGTTTGGTGGGCATAGAAAATATCCATATTCACGCATTTAGGGTTAGAGGCGGTTTGTGGACATTCTTGTGTAGTCCTTTCTGCAGCTATTTGTGACCATCCACAAACTCATACATTTGTTCGAATTTACTTCTGTCGTGCAGGTAGTTCTTATCCTTTTACTCCCTTTAGACGCAGGAGTAAGTGTATTTCCAGAGAGGGAGTTGGGGGTGGTGGGGAAATTTCCATATTTAAGAGCAGCGAGGAAGGGGTTTCTCCTCTGATAAATATGCGCTCCACGTGCAGAAACTAAAAAAAGTTCGATGTGCATATGCTCTTTTGCAGAATATTTCTACCCACTGGAATCTTACTAGGCGGAAATTTGGCGTGCATACGTGTTATGCATGCAAGTACTCCTGGGAAACGTCCCACTTTCCCACACTTTCTCCTGGGATTGTTTATAAATCCCTTGAAATTCAGCAATGTTCTTAAAATGTAGTATTAGTGATGTATGAGCACATTTCCAACTTTCGAAGCTGGCTTTTTGTGAATGAGGACAACATATCTCACACGCTGATTTCCCTACGTGAGTAGCCCACCCACTCCTGCAGCTTCAAGAGCCAGAATTTCGAATTTATTATAGTTTGATTTAAATTTAAGGTATTTATGACGCCTGGAAGTGTTAGGTTGGTAATGTGAACGGAACAGCGCTAGCTTACAATGGTGCATAGGTGATTCAAGAGTTAATATTTTGACACTTGCACAATACCTGGGGTGTTGGTGTGGGGGAGTGTGGCTGCGGATAGGACAGCTGTTTGTTTGAAGGGGTTTGGTGAGTGTCAGTGTTAGAGGGAGTTAGCGAGGGAGTACCTGTCCACCAGGCAGCTCTAGTAAACGCGGACTCTGCCATCCAGTGGCTAGAGAGGAGACAGACTGTCGGTAAGAGCCCCAGACTCCTATCTGTCTGCCGATGTGCAAAGTATGTGCTAACCACGACATGCGTATCTTTCATAGCGCCTTGAGGACAAATGCGCCGAGCTACCACGGCGAAAAATTGGCAACGTGAAAATAGTGGGTATCTAGTTACTGGGACTTTAGCAGAACGGGAAAAGGACGGGCCCCTCCCTGCCGGGTAACCGGAGAGCAGGTACAAGTAGTAATTCATCCACACCACTCTTTCCTCCCCCGGGGCCCCGCCTCCCCGTGCACCCTGCCTGACTAGCGGCGAGGTATCCCCTTACCCACGGGCCGATCACCTTGCCGCTTCCATTGAATTAACAATGCAAGGGGCAGGTGGCACAAGGGCCGGATCTGGTTACCTGGCTCTCCGGCCTCCCTCCCTTTTCCGACATCTTTGCTTGTACCGGCAGAACGGATGAGGCCGCGGGGCTAGCGTCGGCACGGGCCCGTAGGCGCTATCCGAGATGCCACAGCTTCCTTTGGATGCGCGTGGTCTCTGGCTGTGGGTGGTCCTGCGAGTCGCCGCCTTTCCCGGGAGCTCAGCAAGGAGTACGCCCGAGTCCTGGGAGGAAGTGTATGGGGGAGCCTCGGGGCTGCACGCAGGAGGGATGTAACAGGTAAGTGTCCGAATGCCTCTCTTTTCTCTGGCGTCCCGTAGAGCTGGGCTTCTGGACGGATGGCCTAGGCTGCCGCGGAGGTGCCGGCCTGCTTGATTTGGAGTACAGCTGTAGCGTTCACCTCATCTTGGAGTGGGGCTCTGAGGTCACACTGTTGCACGTGGAATGGGCCTAAAGATATTTGCCTAAAGGAATTGGCTCAGGTCTCTAGTGCTTTTATGATGGATTTACAGTAAAGCTCTGATACTAGTTTAGTTTTCTGGAGCATGGGTCTAGATCGGTCCTGCTGTGCTTGACTGTAGTGCTGGAATTTTGGATTTGGAGTAGGGTTTTAGTGCTGGTCGATTTGTATGGAACAGGGCTGTACAGCTGACCTGATGATTTTGAAATAGTGCTCTCACACTGGCCCATGTAGCTGGTGTAATGCTCTAGAGCTAGCCTGGTCGATTCGGAGTAAGTCTCCTGAACGTGGCTGTTTATCTAGAGCAGAACTCTAGAGCTAGCCCGATGGATTCGGAGTAAGACTCCGGAACTTGGCTGTTTATCTAGAGCAGAACTCTAGAGCTAGCCCGGTGGATTCGAAGTAAGACTCCGGAACTTGGCTGTTTATCTAGAGCAGAGCTCTAGAACTAGCCCGGTGGATTCGGAGTAGACTCCGGAACTTGGCTGTTTATCTAGAGCAGAGCTCTAGAATTAGCCTGGTGGATTCGGAGTAAGACTCCGGAACTTGGCTGTTTATCTAGAGCAGAGCTCTAGAACTAGCCTGGTGGATTCGGAGTAAGACTCCAGTACTTGGCTGTTTATCTAGAGCATAACTCTAGAGCTAGCCTGGTGGATTCGGAGTAAGACTCTGAAACTTTGCTGTTTATCTAGAGCAGAGCTCTAGAGCTAGCCTGATGGATTCGGATTCAGACTCCGGAACTTGGCTGTTTATCTAGAGCAGAGCTCTGGCGCTGGCCTGGTGGGTTTGGTACAGAGCTGCAGTACTAATCTATGTATCTGAAGCAGGACTGAAGCACTGGCTGGAGAGTGTGCAGTAGCGTTTTAATGCTCATCATGGCTCTAGATCAGGCCTGCTGGACTTGTCCTAGGCCCGCGATGATGACCAGTTTAATTAGGAATAGGGCTATAATGGCACTCAATTTATCTAGAGCAGGGCTATAGATTTGGCCTGTTGATTAGCACAGGCCTGTTGTGCTGTGCTGCTGGATTCGAAGTAAGGTTTCAGTCCTGGTGTCTGTGTGGAGCAGGGCTCTAGAACTCATCTGATGGATCTCGAGTAGGGCTCCAGAACTAGTTTATACATCTAGAGCAGGTTCTGGATCTGGCCTGTTCGATCTGGAGCAGCGCTCTACTACTACTTTATTTCCATGAATGAGGGATGTAGCCGGCTGGGTGCAGGCCTGTAGTGTTGACCCATTGGACGTGGAGTCAGGTTTAAGCACTGGTCAGTTTATCTGGAGGAGACCAGGCTGATGGAGTTGGAGCAGAGCTACAAGACCTGTCCTTCAGATATAATATTGGGCGACATTGTGGGTTTGATAAAACGCTCGCCTTGCGCAATGGTAAAACTTTGGCGACCTCGCTGGGTTTTGACAGAGGGGTGCAGGTAGGCTTACCTACAAGGTGTTCAGGAAAATGCCCCGCTCCGTATTCCATAAACTCTTTCAACAGGCACTCTATGGCCTCTAGTATCCTCCACCAAAGGCAGTTACCTGTTGGGAGAATGTGGGACTTTGTGTGCAATTTGTTTTTAAAGTACTTTGTCCCTCACCCAGGCAGAGTTTAACTGGATCTGTTAGCTCATCTGAGATGGCACCCAGGTGGTCTGTGGTCAACAGAAGAAAATCAGTCAAACCAGGAAAGTTTGTGGGAGTCAAAGCAAAAAGCCCCAGAACTGTATAGCTGTTTCAGAGAATTTTGTTTTTCTGAATTTACAATAGTAAAGCAGAAAGCTCTGGGGTTTGTAAATGCAAATAGAACCAGCCAACAGTATTGGACCGTAATACTTGTCAAATCAACATTTGTTTTGTTATGTTGAATGTTTGTTTGCTCTTTGTCCAGGGAGCAAAATGTTTGTTGGAAGCATTGTGTTAAAGTGTGTAATAGACTATTTGGTGGCCTGCATTCTATAGCAAACATAATAGAAAAACATATTCATTTTACTGTGTACTGTCATTATTAACTAGTTTTGGATTTTCAAATGTAAGTTTTTTATGAGTGTAGCATTTTGATAGCTTTTCTCTGCCACGTACAGCTGATAACTGACAACTAATTGAATATATATTTGTTTTGTCCACACTTCATGCTGGCAGAACAAATACTATTAAATTGGCTATTTTATCTTGATGTCTTGACCTTGCAAAAACAGTTCCATGCTTGGAGAATAAAGCCAAAGGGAACGACGAGAAATACATTAGACTGAGAAACTAATTTCCTTAGATTCGAATTAATTGAAATCCATAACTCACTGGAATTTATTTGTGTGAATTGTCAAAAAATAAGTTTTTGCTTTCAAATAATTACGTTAATTTTTTGTTTGGGAACCGCTGCTGTTTTATGTGGTAACAATGGATGGACTTTTAAAATATATTCTAATTGTTAATATTATTATTATATTCGTTATGCTATATTTTTTCTATATTACTTTTGTTATTGTTGTTATTGTTTAATTAATTTAATAATGCTTTTGATATAGTGCCAAATGTTGCCTTGCAGATACCTCCGAACAAAAAGTAACACACCTGAGTGTCCTGTGAATTAAGGACGGGGCAGTTAGAAACTAACCAAATACAATGTTTTTTGTTTTTGTTTTTCTTGTTTGCATATTTATATAGCGCAAACTCGACCCGAAGGTATTGGAGCGCTTTACATGAGCACCGTATTTACATTACACATTCAGGCACGGGGAGATTAAGTTATTTGCCCGGAATCACAGGATGTGGACGCTACTTCGAGGCTCAAACCTTGGTTTCCTGCACCAAAGTCGGCAGTTTAAGCTGACGGACCACATCCTCTCCCCAGCCGTATTCGGTTCTCCTCTGTCACTGCCTCTTTTGAGGTTTTGCAAATATCCTGGAAGTTGTAGGTTCCAGCGAGCAATATCACAGGCGAGACTACAAGTGTTCCAGGGTGTTGGAAACTGGGTTTGCGAAAGAAAGCTGGACTTGCACATCCCTCTTGACTTCTGGGTGGCGAAGTTTAGGCAAGCAGTCGAGGCCTGGCTCTTGAAAGATGGTGGGAAGATTGAGTCAGTCAGAGTTAGGACAAGCATTACCAACACAATTCCTTTTCGGCTGCTGCTTGAAAAGGAATAACGCTTCAATAAACATCTTCGGGCCATATTCACAAGGACCCATCTCCGATTTATCCCCACATTAATGCACCAAAAGTGGAGATAGAATTAACACCCCATTCACAATCCGGTGCAAACTGCAGACATCGCTAGTATTCACGCGATAACTGTCCCAAAATTTAACACCACGGTGGACACCACCAACTAACACTAATGAGATGCAGAGTAGGCATACCCGTGCAAAAACACACAAAAAACCACAACTCCACTTTCACAACGAACTGCCAGATCTGCGATGCGAACTGAAAACAGGCGATAAGCTGCGTTAGCAGCAGGTATTTAACACCTGCCTCAAGCAGGTGTAAAGACGGACGACTCCCTGCAGTAGGCAACGGAGCACCGCACACAGCCATACCCAAAGAACAAACGACGCCATGGAGCTACTCATCATGCAGCTCGGAGCCCCAACAGAGCCACAACACCCACCGCCACCACCCCCAGGACCTCCACCACTCCCTGGACCCAGACCCACCCCCCCAGACCACCACAGAAGCAGCGCAGGGTAAGACAGTGGACCTACCGAAAATGCACAACTCTCACAGACCTAACGCCTGCGTAAGTCATTGCACACTACAGGCTCAAAAGGGCGACCATCCTCCTCATCATGACCCACATCGCCCACAGGCTGACGGTCCCAACACAGCGGAGAACCAACATCCCTCCGCAGACAAAGCTGCTGGCTGTGCTGCACCTGTTGGTCTCCCACATACAACATGTCAAACTACACGACCACCTACCAGACACGACAACACCACTCCATGGTCATCCTGGGCTCCCCCTGCACCCAATACAGACATTACATGGCACCACAGCCACACAACAGCTGAACATGTGGAGACGCGGAATGCAGCAATGTGCGAGGATGCAAGTGACCCGTGAATGGGAATGTACACAACGAGAGGTGAGGCGTGGATGTGCAGGACAAAGATAGCTATGCAAACCAGAGACATGTCCATGCAGACCACAACTGCTGGCGACTGGAGAGTAGTGAGCAGTGGAAGCAACAATGTCACCCCAGGCCGTGGTACAGATAGCGGAAGTGTTGCACGCTGCGTCCCTCCCTTTGTGCGTGAGCGTAGTGGGTTGGCCCTGAGTTAGCCAGGGCTGCGCAGGGGTGTGGTGACAGACCCTGTTGTGCAGTGCGTGGTCCACTCCCGGGAAGGCCAATGTCACTGACAGTGCGGGCCGACGCCGTGAGCAGCGGGGCCTGCGACCCTGTGCGCCTGCTGCACCCCAGGATGCTGATGCACAGACCAGGCCTGCCCGCCCCAGCGCCCCACGGCCGCACTGCTCAGCTGCCGACACCGTCGTGTGTTGAAGAGGGCCCAACACGTGCCGGTGCAAGCTCCAGACCCCAGTCACGCGAGATCAGCAGCCTCCGCAGTCCATCGCTGCCCCCGCCCGACGCTGGCCCACATCACTCCTTACTTATTGTCATGCTCCACCGGCGTCCTCTTCGAACCAGTAGATCCCACATGTGGAATAGTGTCCTGAGTCCTGAATGACAATGACCCCAAGTCCATGGCAGCGGCCACAGCACCAGACTCCCTATGGTCAGTGAGGCATAATTCCATTAAGCAGGCCTGCGACATGTGATGCCACTAACCCTGTGCGCCATGAGTGTCCGTCATCCGGAGGCAGAACATCGTTGGTGTCAGAGCCTGTGGCATGGGGATTTTAATCAGCAACGGGCAGGTACGTACTTGGTGTCGGGCCTGGGTCTCTGGCATTCGTATGCGTCATTTTGCCAGACACAGCTGGCATGTGCCCTCTGCATCATGCCCTGGGGGAAGGCCCCCCATTCTCCCCTGTGACACTCTGTGGAAGGCACATATGACACATACAAAACCCTGCTATGCCCTCATGACCCTACCCCAGTCTCCTGCAGGTCAGCGTCATGTGGCGGTGGGCCCGTGTCGGCCGCTGTGCATCTGGGGCCACTAGCCCTGTGCGACTCGAGTCATTCCCCCTTGTTGTACTGACATTGCATTTCTGAGTGCCTGATGACTGTTGGAGTTGTTGCCAGCACCAGCTATTCCCTAAGGGCTGGCTTACACTCACCCCACACACAGCCAGCACAGGCGTCACTGTATTGGTGGGCCTGCCATCACATCCTGCTGAACCAAGTATTGACTCTTTTCTCCCTGCACTGTCACAAGTGATCAAGGATATGCACTCTTGCCCTTGGATGATGACACCACTCCAAGACCCGGACACACCCGCCCAGAGGCAGTACAATGCAGCCCACATACGCACCAGGGGCATCGTTGAACGCACATTTGGTGTGTCGAAGTCACATTTCAGGTGCCTGGATGGCACAGGTGGAAAGCTCCTGTACAGCCCGGACATCGAGTGCAAGATGATCTTTGCATGTTGTGTGTTGCACAACGTCCGTGTTCGCACCAATGCCCCATGGATCCCAGTTCCAGAGGTGCCGGACAATGATGGTGACAATGGGGCAGGTGGCCCACATCCCACTGCAGATGCAGCAGGAATGGTCCGTAGGAACTCCATCATTGACACTTACTTCTCATGGGCGCCTCACATTGTGGCCGTCCAAGGCAATCATGGGACAATTGAGGATGTCCAATTGCGTGTGATTAAAACATATTTGCAGGTTTCAGGTTGTACTTGTACATTGTCAAGTTACATTTTCCTGCGGTTTCAGGTGTGATTTGTCATGGTGTGCACATTTGCGGAACCTGTAGTGTCCTGTGTTCTGTTGTGGAGGAGTTGCTGTTTGTACCGGGATGTTGTCAATGTCGTGGTGTACTTCTGCTTCTGTGCGTATGCTGCACGGTGGGCGAGTCACTCCTGTGGCTCTGATTTGACTGCCACTGGTCTCTATCATGCGGTGTGCCTGTCGGGTCTGTTCTTCCACGGTGCTTGGATGTTGTGGTGTACATGTTGTCCTCTGCAGTCGGTCAGGGTGCATCTCTGGTACTCCGCTGTTGATGTATTTTTTCTGTGCCATTTTCCGTATGCTGTTCTTGTGCTTTTTCCGGCATTACGTGTGTGCATTGCTGCCCTCAAGCTGCTTATCGCTGATTTCCTCATTGCGCTTTGACCCATCGCAGGTTTTTTGATGTTGTGTTTTGTGCTTTTATCTCCATCGAGGTTGTTGTATCGCGGACATTGTCCGCAGTTTCGGCGGACTATCACATGGTACCGCCATGTTGTGAATTCCACGTTAACACAGGGTTATTTTCCCTCGATGGGCTGCGATGTGTAAAGTTGCGTTAGCATTTTTTGGTGCTGTTTAGCACATGTTCTTGTGAATATACCCCTTAAACTTGTAGAATAGTCAAAAATTAGAAAGAATAGTGGTGGTCCTACGTTCCTTGTCGTAATCCTTAAAAAGTTAGCCATGTTTGTTCGGACTCATGGTTATGGTGATCAGATGGCTCCAAGTTACTGGGACACCACTTTCTAATTCCTAGACTTTGCTTTTTTCATATCATTCTTATCAGTTATGTTGATCCAATTAAAATGAACACACTACAACTCCCAGAATGCACTGATATGTAAAAGCAAAGGCCAAGAATTTTAAAGTGGTATCCTGGTGATATGGATCTATCTGGTCACCCTATTCATGGACTGCGGTATGAGACAATGGACTAATGTTATCCATACTGTTCAGTGCACAGGAAAGCTCCAGAGCTGTCCAAAGTGCTGAAGCATGGGCTGGGAAATTACCCATGTTGGACTCAACGCAGATCCTCTAAAGTTCCTCTATTTCCCTACAAGGTTAATTTGGGAAATAAGCCAAAGCTCTAATTGAATTTTATTAGCTGATAAAATGTGAATCAAACCTAATAAATTTCCAATTATCTTCAATTCTAGTGGCCCAGCTTAGAATTTTATGGTGTCTCTGGTCTACTTGGAACACTGGGACTAATATCTTAAAGTATACCTTGTGAGTGTATCGAGCCAGCTAATCAACAATATTTCAAGAGTCACAATCTTTAAGAGGCTGTGTCTTTGTAACCTCTGTTCACGGTTGAAAAGTTCCAATGTTTTTTGGCATGGGGTGGCTAGGATTGTCTCATTATTGCTAATAGACACTGACAGGGGCTTTGAAGTTGACCACCCAGCTTAGTCAGCAGGACTTGTAAAAGTGCTCTGAGAACATTTCTTCTGTGCCAGCGCCACCTATACTCATATCAGGTCATGCAGATTTTAGCAAAAGGCTTCCCGGGGTGTACACCGCAGAAACACAGAAGCAAATGTTGTCATGGGGGAGTGTGTTCACGCAACACTGTCATTGTGCCTTCGTCGTAGTTCGGTTGTGTATCTAGAAATCACTGGAAAATATTTTCTCACAACATTTTTTTACTCTGAAGGTTATTTCCAAAAATATTACTCCCTTGAGTATAGATTTTCTACTAATAATGCTAATGAGACATAGGGGCATATTATCAAGAAACAGCGTTAAAATTATCGCCGCTTTAGTCGCAGAAAACTGACTGGTGTCAACATGTGCTTCTATTGGAATTCTCTGCAGCATATTATCAAGCCCATTATCGCCGCTTTAGCGGCAGTTTTCTGCCGCTAAAGCGGCGATAATTTTAACGCCGTGCTTGATAATATGCCCCATCATTTTTCAGACACTATTTTGCATTCTAGTACTGTATACTCTAGCTCACCTGTGCATGCAGAAGGTTGCCATCTCTCTCCACTGTCTCTGGTGAGGTCCTGATGGGGCTCCGGGCCAGCCTGCTGGCCTGAGTGGAGGTGTCATCACCTGCAGGGCCTCAGGGAAGAGACAACCAGAGCAAATAAAGCCTGGCAGATTCTTCAGGCTCGCTGGCAGCCAGGAGATAATTGGGAGTGTGATGCTGCAGATGTTCAGGAAAAACACCAACCACCCACACAACAACCGTGGCAAAAAAGAACACAAAGGTAAGGGGGACAAGACTGATTAGCAAAAGAGGACAGCTTCAGTACTTTGTGGAAGTTAGACTACTCCGAGATTGAACGAAGCGGTAAAGCGTTCCATATTACGAAAAAGCAGCTACACTTCAGCTTCAAACCTTTAGTGAGTGGGGAAATATCCTGGGAACTTGGCAGTCGGTGTTGTACCCCACAGCGGTACCAAGACAACACTTATGTGCAAACATCCATTTGTGACATCATGGATCTCATAGACTCGTCCCCACTGATGCTTCTGGGCCACTCTGTCTCACTCCACACTCTTGACCACAGCATTGTGGTACAAAGATGCGGGAGGTGGTGTTAGTGTCGGAGGTAGCATAAAAGTAGTTTATGGCGTTGTTGATGGATAGGATGGACACTGCCACTGTGGGTGGTTCTTCCTGCTCCCCACAGAACCTTCTTTATGGGATACCTCATGACTCCTATCTTCCCACATTATTTACCCTTCAGGTTAATCCTCTCCATGATCTGCTGATGGTTCTGGAGTTGTGATAATATAATAATGCTGGCGATATCCAGATTGTGTCAAATCTATCAGACCTCGAGGGTAGCGCCAAGAAGATAGTGTCAGAGATCATGAGTGTTACTCAGGGCGAGATGGATGGAATGCCCTTTCCAGAGTTTAAATGAAAAGAAGATCGAGGCCTTGAGAGTAGTTTTGTTCATCGAACTCAACTGGCATAAGGACCACTGCCAGCTTCAAGGTGAAAATGTAAAACACTCGGCCCTTTATTTTTATATTAAAATGTCGATGCATTTTAAAATTAGTGTAATTGTATATTCTACCAATTATCTGAAACTGCAGTAGCACAGCAAACCCCTGCTTGAGAAAAACACAGAGCCATGTTAATGTAAATGTATATGTACTTATATAGCGCGCGAATCACCCCTAGGGGTATCTCAGCGCTGTACGAACCCTTCCTGGCTTTTCCATGTGAAGTGTCCACTCCTGGGCACCCCCATGGTGAAGCCAGGCATCCCAGCACTGTTGGGGCCGTTGTGGAGATTAAGCAAGCTATTGCCCAGAGTTGCAGCGTGGGACCCATGATTAGAATAGGCACTGAGGCGAGAATATCAGGTCTGAGGAATTTTTATAGCCCAAGACCCTGCTGCGGCGGGAATCGAACCCTGGTCCCAGACCAGTGCTCTGCATCAAGGTCTGCCGCTCTAACCATTGAGCCACACTTCTCCACGGGCTGTAGTAGGTATGAAATTACAACACCGTAACGCCTGACAAGGAGTGACTGCTATATCTGATTTCAGGATATTGCAAGTATTTCCAAATACTGTAGCTTGTGCCGTAAATGATATTGCAACTAGAAATCATATCACTTTTGACAGATTCACATTGGATCCGGCAAAATGAGCTCTATTGGCATCCTGTGATTCTGGGCCAATCGCTTTATCTACCCGTGCTTAAATAAATGGATGTGAACTTGTGTAATGTAACTGGAACTCATGTAACGTGCTCAAATACCTTCGGGCCAGTTTGAGTTTGTGCTATACAAAATGCCCTAAAAAGAAAAATTACCTCACTGGAAGTGATTCATGTCATATCTGACTTTGTCGACATCATAGTTTTACTGTGATATTAGTGGACACCAAAAGTGTACCCTTATTTTGCGTAAGAGTGGCTTCTTCCAACTCAAGTACTGGTGGTGGTGGCAGTGTTATATATCTGTCTGCCTGCCTACTTATCTACCTACTTGATGGAGCCAGGTGGTAGGCACTTATTTTGATCACAACACGAGCAGCGGACGGACACTAGTTAAGAGAAATCAATCTGTACTTCGTCCGTGCGCCACAGAAAGAAATGGAAGTGGTGCCTCGCATGCGCTGCCGAATTAGAAAGCAGCAAAGAAGATAGATATTGATGCCAATGAATGGTAAGTAATGGACAGGCTAAAAGCCCCTTTTTAGAATGAAAAAACCCCAATAGGGCCCCAAGGAACAGTGCATGCGCGCTGCCTGCAGGCTCGACCTAAGTAGAGCTCAGGTTGCTTACTCTGGCTCATAAAACTGTAGATTCCTACAGAATACCTTAAATACAGAATGCAAATCTATCATCAGTTGCGGAGCTTCAATTTAGAGACATGGATTTTAATGCAAAATTAAATGAAATGGGCATGTTCTAAAAGTAGTTGTTTTCATCCTAGAATGGGGTCTACGCTTCTGCCTCTGTAATATTCAGCTTCATCCTGGAATACATGAAACCTTTGGCTAGTAAATCACATGATAAATATTATGATGATGATGGCATGGCTTTACAGGATCCTTTAGACTATTGTGAGTCAAATGTGTATTCCAGGATGAATGTTTGACGTTACTACGCGAGCAAATACCACGCGGTAGGTTACAACGCGGTCGTTACAACGACAGCGTTGTTACCACACATAGCTTTACATCGCAAGTCGTTTCTACGACTTGCGCTAGATGGCGCGCTGGACTTAGTAATAGTATAAATTACTATTCCTACTCCAGTTAGCGCAACAGCAGGGAATGTATTGGACTTAAAATCCAACACATTCCCTGGTGTTGCACGACACCTAGCACAAGTCGTAGAAACGACTTGCAATGTAAAGCCACGTGTGGTAAGAATGCGGTCATTTTAACGACCGCGTTGTCACCTTCCTGCGTGGCAACAGCAGCGTTGTAAACGCTGTTTCCCTTCCAGGAGAGCACCTTGAGAGCCTCAGAGGGAAAGGCGTGGTTGGTGGACCAAGCAGACTTATCCTTTTCTAACCATGCATTGTGATTACCATTGTGACACTAATCAGGTACACTTTCAGGGAAAATAACAAGATACTTGTGTGTCCCAGAAAGACTGTTTTATTGTGGCAGGAGTGGGGAATGCCATGGCCTTCTTGTTTCTGGGACCAAACATACATCCACTGTGTTATAAACACACACACACTCACTCACACTCTACTACTCTGTCAGCGGAGTTCTTGTAAAGTGGATAGGGGGTCAATAGACTAGAATCTGAGGGGTCGGTAGACTTCCTCTCTGGGGTGCAATCCTGCTGCACTAGCAAAAAGGAAGAACCCTGTCATCATCCAGCAACCTTGATCATACGTCAGACAATCGTAGTTGAAGCATTGTCGGACATACATTTATGTTCTAATAAATTGCATGTTCTAAATATTGTTTACAAAAATATTGCCCAGTGGGTGTAGATTTTCTAATTTTAACTTCAATGTTGCAATAATTTTTAAAGGATATTTAGGATACAATATTTGGGGACTGATGAAAAAGGACCAACGGAGGAGTTCTTAATGGAAGGCAGAGCTTCATTTTACCTGGAACCTTTACTATGGAATAAATTGCAGATTGAAATTAAAACAATTTTCTTCACTTATGATATTCTGGATGGCCTTTTTTTTTCTATTCATAAACTTTATTCGGCTTTTCAGATAAAAACCATAAAAGTTCCAATTAAAACAGTACAGACAGATATAAAAAGGAACGAAGTGCCCCCAACCAATTAATGTAAGCAGTCAACAGAAAGCATACAATATCTCACAAATATTATAAGTTAACAGTGTCAAAAAGGAACTAGCAGCCTAAGGGGCATGACTTTCTAAACAGAACTCAATCTGATCCTAACGTCCGCCTTTAAAAAACTTGCATTTGTCACCCCGAGTGGGAAGGGTATGCTCAGACGTGAGTCCCTTGCTCTCCATGCCACTGGAATCAAGCTATCCTGGCTGACGAGGGCTGAAAGCCTGAAACCGGTCCTAGGATGCTTGTTTCCAGTCCAGGGAGGACCTGGCTTGGCAGTTCGGGCTGGACTGTTCCCATGGGGCACAGGGTCAAGACTGATTTGCATATGGCTGGGTTCAAACTGGAATGGCATGGTGAGCAAACAAACGATGGATTTAGGCCCAGATCTCGGTACTGGAGTGAATGTATGACATTGTTCTGCATTCTGTCCATCAATTGTTATTTTTGCATTTGTCACCCCGAGTGGGAAGGGTATGCTCAGACGTGAGTCCCTTGCTCTCCATGCCACTGGAATCAAGCTATCCTGGCTGACGAGGGCTGAAAGCCCGAAACCGGTCCTAGGATGCTTGTTTCCAGTCCAGGGAGGACCTGGCTTGGCAGTTCGGCCTGGACTGTTCCCATGGGGCACAGGGTCAAGACTGATTTGCATATGGCTGGGTTCAAACTGGAATGGCATGGTGAGCAAAAAAACGATGGATTTAGGCCCAGATCTCTGTACTGGGGTGAATGTATGACATTGTTCTGCATTCTGTCCATCAATTGTTATTTTTGCATTTGTCACCCCGAGTGGGAAGGGTATGCTCAGACGTGAGTCCCTTGCTCTCCATGCCACTGGAATCAAGCTATCCTGGCTGACGAGGGCTGAAAGCCCGAAACCGGTCCTAGGATGCTTGTTTCCAGTCCAGGGAGGACCTGGCTTGGCAGTTCGGGCTGGACTGTTCCCATGGGGCACAGGGTCAAGAATGATTTGCATATGGCTGGGTTCAAACTGGAATGGCATGGTGAGCAAAAAAACGATGGATTTAGGCCCAGATCTCTGTACTGGGGTGAATGTATGACATTGTTCTGCATTCTGTCCATCAATTGTTATTTTTGCATTTGTCACCCCGAGTGGGAAGGGTATGCTCAGACGTGAGTCCCTTGCTCTCCATGCCACTGGAATCAAGCTATCCTGGCTGACGAGGGCTGAAAGCCTGAAACCGGTCCTAGGATGCTTGTTTCAAGTCCAGGGAGGACCTGGCTTGGCAGTTTGGGCTGGACTGTTCCCATGGGGCACAGGGTCAAGACTGATTTGCATATGGCTGGGTTCAAACTGGAATGGCATGGTGAGCAAACAAACGATGGATTTAGGCCCAGATCTCTGTACTGGGGTGAATGTATGACATTGTTCTGCATTCTGTCCATCAATTGTTATTTTTGCATTTGTCACCCCGAGTGGGAAGGGTATGCTCAGACGTGAGTCCCTTGCTCTCCATGCCACTGGAATCAAGCTATCCTGGCTGACGAGGGCTGAAAGCCCGAAACCGGTCCTAGGATGCTTGTTTCCAGTCCAGGGAGGACCTGGCTTGGCAGTTCGGGCTGGACTGTTCCCATGGGGCACAGGGTCAAGACTGATTTGCATATGGCTGGGTTCAAACTGGAATGGCATGGTGAGCAAAAAAACGATGGATTTAGGCCCAGATCTCTGTACTGGGGTGAATGTATGACATTGTTCTGCATTCTGTCCATCAATTGTTATTTTTGCATTTGTCACCCCGAGTGGGAAGGGTATGCTCAGACGTGAGTCCCTTGCTCTCCATGCCACTGGAATCAAGCTATCCTGGCTGACGAGGGCTGAAAGCCCGAAACCGGTCCTAGGATGCTTGTTTCCAGTCCAGGGAGGACCTGGCTTGGCAGTTCGGGCTGGACTGTTCCCATGGGGCACAGGGTCATGACTGATTTGCATATGGCTGGGTTCAAACTGGAATGGCATGGTGAGCAAAAAAACGATGGATTTAGGCCCAGATCTCTGTACTGGGGTGAATGTATGACATTGTTCTGCATTCTGTCCATCAATTGTTATTTTTGCATTTGTCACCCCGAGTGGGAAGGGTATGCTCAGACGTGAGTCCCTTGCTCTCCATGCCACTGGAATCAAGCTATCCTGGCTGACGAGGGCTGAAAGCCTGAAACCGGTCCTAGGATGCTTGTTTCCAGTCCAGGGAGGACCTGGCTTGGCAGTTCGGGCTGGACTGTTCCCATGGGGCACAGGGTCAAGACTGATTTGCATATGGCTGGGTTCAAACTGGAATGGCATGGTGAGCAAAAAACGATGGATTTAGGCCCAGATCTCTGTACTGGGGTGAATGTATGACATTGTTCTGCATTCTGTCAATCAATTGTTATTTTTGCATTTGTCACCCCGAGTGGGAAGGGTATGCTCAGACGTGAGTCCCTTGCTCTCCATGCCACTGGAATCAAGCTATCCTGGCTGACGAGGGCTGAAAGCCCGAAACCGGTCCTAGGATGCTTGTTTCCAGTCCAGGGAGGACCTGGCTTGGCAGTTCGGGCTGGACTGTTCCCATGGGGCACAGGGTCAAGACTGATTTGCATATGGCTGGGTTCAAACTGGAATGGCATGGTGAGCAAAAAAACGATGGATTTAGGCCCAGATCTCTGTACTGGGGTGAATGTATGACATTGTTCTGCATTCTGTCCATCAATTGTTATTTTTGCATTTGTCACCCCGAGTGGGAAGGGTATGCTCAGACGTGAGTCCCTTGCTCTCCATGCCACTGGAATCAAGCTATCCTGGCTGACGAGGGCTGAAAGCCCGAAACCGGTCCTAGGATGCTTGTTTCCAGTCCAGGGAGGACCTGGCTTGGCAGTTCGGGCTGGACTGTTCCCATGGGGCACAGGGTCATGACTGATTTGCATATGGCTGGGTTCAAACTGGAATGGCATGGTGAGCAAAAAAACGATGGATTTAGGCCCAGATCTCTGTACTGGGGTGAATGTATGACATTGTTCTGCATTCTGTCCATCAATTGTTATTTTTGCATTTGTCACCCCGAGTGGGAAGGGTATGCTCAGACGTGAGTCCCTTGCTCTCCATGCCACTGGAATCAAGCTATCCTGGCTGACGAGGGCTGAAAGCCTGAAACCGGTCCTAGGATGCTTGTTTCCAGTCCAGGGAGGACCTGGCTTGGCAGTTCGGGCTGGACTGTTCCCATGGGGCACAGGGTCAAGACTGATTTGCATATGGCTGGGTTCAAACTGGAATGGCATGGTGAGCAAAAAACGATGGATTTAGGCCCAGATCTCTGTACTGGGGTGAATGTATGACATTGTTCTGCATTCTGTCAATCAATTGTTATTTTTGCATTTGTCACCCCGAGTGGGAAGGGTATGCTCAGACGTGAGTCCCTTGCTCTCCATGCCACTGGAATCAAGCTATCCTGGCTGACGAGGGCTGAAAGCCCGAAACCGGTCCTAGGATGCTTGTTTCCAGTCCAGGGAGGACCTGGCTTGGCAGTTCGGGCTGGACTGTTCCCATGGGGCACAGGGTCAAGACTGATTTGCATATGGCTGGGTTCAAACTGGAATGGCATGGTGAGCAAAAAAACGATGGATTTAGGCCCAGATCTCTGTACTGGGGTGAATGTATGACATTGTTCTGCATTCTGTCCATCAATTGTTATTTTTGCATTTGTCACCCCGAGTGGGAAGGGTATGCTCAGACGTGAGTCCCTTGCTCTCCATGCCACTGGAATCAAGCTATCCTGGCTGACGAGGGCTGAAAGCCCGAAACCGGTCCTAGGATGCTTGTTTCCAGTCCAGGGAGAACCTGGCTTGGCAGTTCGGGCTGGACTGTTCCCATGGGGCACAGGGTCAAGACTGATTTGCATATGGCTGGGTTCAAACTGGAATGGCATGGTGAGCAAAAAAACGATGGATTTAGGCCCAGATCTCTGTACTGGGGTGAATGTATGACATTGTTCTGCACTCTGTCCATCAATTGTTATTTTTGCATTTGTCACCCCGAGTGGGAAGGGTATGCTCAGACGTGAGTCCCTTGCTCTCCATGCCACTGGAATCAAGCTATCCTGGCTGACGAGGGCTGAAAGCCCGAAACCGGTCCTAGGATGCTTGTTTCCAGTCCAGGGAGGACCTGGCTTGGCAGTTCGGGCTGGACTGTTCCCATGGGGCACAGGGTCAAGACTGATTTGCATATGGCTGGGTTCAAACTGGAATGGCATGGTGAGCAAAAAAACGATGGATTTAGGCCCAGATCTCTGTACTGGGGTGAATGTATGACATTGTTCTGCATTCTGTCCATCAATTGTTATTTTTGCATTTGTCACCCCGAGTGGGAAGGGTATGCTCAGACGTGAGTCCCTTGCTCTCCATGCCACTGGAATCAAGCTATCCTGGCTGACGAGGGCTGAAAGCCCGAAACCGGTCCTAGGATGCTTGTTTCCAGTCCAGGGAGGACCTGGCTTGGCAGTTCGGGCTGGACTGTTCCCATGGGGCACAGGGTCAAGACTGATTTGCATATGGCTGGGTTCAAACTGGAATGGCATGGTGAGCAAAAAAACGATGGATTTAGGCCCAGATCTCTGTACTGGGGTGAATGTATGACATTGTTCTGCATTCTGTCCATCAATTGTTATTTTTGCATTTAAAAAACTAAGAGCATGCCATAATGTGGACCCTGAAAGTAAAGATAGAAATGTAAAAGCGGGACGTACTTGATTAAAATTTAGGGATTTTAAAAGTGGGATTATAAAAGTCTTCCTCGGTACCTCATCAAAACTGCAAAACATTACAAAATGGATCATGTCCTGCGGAGACCTATTGTCGCAACCGCATAAAGGCAAGGTCTGACCTTTGTTACATCCACGGGGATGGACAAGGAGAAGATAATATAGAACAAAACTGAACCTTGTCAGTAAGAAACGATTGTACGTATTCGGGAGCCCAAGGAGACACGGTTGCGTTGATTGTACTGTTTTTAAGATAATATATCTCCATACGCTGGGTTTCATTAGTTCTGACTCCTCTCTTTTTACTGCCTGCAAGCTAAAAAAGTGCTCCTTAGCCCAAACCCAATCTTTCAAGGTGATGGATTCCGGGTCACTATAGAGTTCAGCCCTCCCATGGGTCCTGAACCCGTCCCCAATATATTTTAACCAGGGGATACGGTGTGCATGATCGAGAGCCATGCAGTCGCTTATGATATCTCTTTGTAACGGGGTCCCCTTATTTCCCCACACTTTAAGCCAGTAGAGTAAAGGGCGAGATGACAATAGGTCTGACAAGTAGGGCATACCCAATTCTTCGTGTGCCATAAAAATAGGGGTTCCCTGAGGCACACATAGGAGTCATCGTAAAAAATTGTTTTCAATTCTTTGTAACTCATCGGCCTTGAAGTAACCCCAGATTTCACTACCATATGATACCTGCGCTAGGCACTTAGCTCTGTATATCTCTAGTATTGCACCTATTGGTTTTTTGCCAACCGGGAGGCAAAGTTAAAAATTGCTGCATTGGCTCTTAAAAAGTCCCCTTTCTTCTTAGGGGGCCCCAATTTAGTTTTGCATCCAGCATGACCCCCAAATAGGGAAAAGCCCCAGTTTTAGGAACCGATGTGGACCCCACCTTAAAATTGAAGGACTTCCCTGTGCCAGGACCCACCTCCATCACGTAGGATTTGGAGTTGTTGACTAACAGGTCCCGGTCCTCCATAAATTTCACAAAGGAATTGAGGAGGGTTTGCAGTCCTCTCGCTGTCCTAGACATGAGGACAGTGTCGTCTGCGAACAATAGTACAGGCAGACCATGCCGACCCACTTGTGGGGCATCTACCTGGGAAACGGTCAGGGCCTTCTCCAAGTCATTAATGTAAAGATTAAATAAAAAGGGGCCAGGATACAACCCTGGCGGTACTCCTCTCTGGAGAGGGAATTGCCGAGTAACCTGACCCTCTTTCGTGAACCGTACCACAGCTTTAGTGTCCCTGTGTAGCTCTCGGAGGAAAAGGACGATCTCTTTGTCCACACCCATGCACTGTAAACACTACCATAACTTGTTTCGGTTAACACAATTGAATGCGGACGACAAGTCCATAAATGCAAGATATATCCTGCCTGAACGAGCAACTGTGTATTTACTGACGATCATATACAACTTCAGGCATTGATCGATTGTGGACCTCCCTGGGCGAAAGCCATATTGTATATCTGTCAAGATATTGTTAGCATCAGCCCATGTGGACAACCTTTCCAACAGGACCTGTCCCAACACCTTGACAGATGAATCCAAAAGGGATATAGGCCTATAGCATAGGGTGCTATCTCTATTTCCTTTCTTAAAAACTGGAACTATGGTCGATAGGGACCAAGTGCTAGGCAATTCCTTGCTGATAGCAGCATTTATAACCATGGTGAGAATTGGCTCCCATAGTTGGGGTTTAGATTAAAAAAAAGGTCCAGAGGGATACCATCAGGGCCATTATCGGTGGATATTTCCTTTAGTCGGCATGTAATGTCCAAAGAAACATATATTAGCAGACCCCCCTTCGGTCTACCTATCTGTGAAGCAGTAGCTGGTATAAAAAAGGTCTTAAAACCCTCGAGGAAGAAAGTGTTCACTATAGCCCACGTCTCCTGTAGACAAATAATGCTAAATCCTTTATTAAAAGTGATCCATCTGGGGTCAGTAAACTTATTTGCAAGACTAGCTATATTCCAAGAAATAAATTTGCAAGTTTTAGCTTGATCGGCCCCCACTGGGGGAGGCCCCACGATCACTTCTTGTAGTGGTTCTGGCTCTACAGACTTGTGGACCGTGAGTCAATTCTAAGCATCCAATAATTCCAAGGGAGTGAAGGGGTTAAAAGTAGGAATGTCATGGGTTACCAGCTGTCGAGCCTGTCGAACCTGTTCCAGACGTCCTGGATTGGTGGAAAAGTTCTGGTTAGGACTTTGGGTGGCAGGGGCGAGTCTGTAGAAGTAACCTAAGTGGAAAGGCATTATAGTTGAAGCTGTCCTGTAAGATTCTCTCTGTTAGGTGGGGTCTGTTGAAATTAACGATTACGTAGTCTCCTGCCCAGGATTTAGTTGACCTAACACCCATGAGACTCTATGCACCATGATAATGTGTTTCTCCACCCTTAGACCAAGAGTTGTATTCCGATCCAACCAATGCAAAACCTTATTCTTGAGCTGGTCGAATTCCTCGACAGCACCTGGGGTAAATGCAATTACATTGCCAAGTATCACCTCATAAGGAGAACATTCTTGGGGGAGATGTATCGTTGGAAGAAACCGGCGTGGTTTAGGCCCCTTGGGTTCTGATACAATGGAGTCTGAACGGCCATCACCAGCTCTTTCAGCTGTTCCTGCTGGAGGACTAACAAGGCCAGGACAGGCTATGGGGCACAGTGACTTTCACACCCCTACACCATCCTTGGGGGTCTCCTTGGGCTGTGTAGAGACAGTATTGCTATTGTTCTCTGGTACAACCAAGGACTGCAGCCCACTTGGACCAGCTGCACCATGACCGGAGGGGGCCCCCCCTTGAGGGTCCAGACCCCCTGCTGTCCTCCATCGGTTGATCTCCATTAACTCCTGCTCAATTGCGACTGAACGTGTCCTAATGGGATCTAATATACACTTGATTTTGGTCATTAGCGAGCCCATCCAGCTGTCCATTAAAGCTTCAAAGTCCATCTTGGTTAGTGTGATGTGTTTGCTCACACAATGTCCATTCCCTTCTTCCCTTGGGCGTTTGGCTTTTGCACCTGTAGCTGGACCTTTCCTTTTTACCCCCGTTCTCCCTCACTCTTTTGACCTCCCTGGATTAACCGAGTTACCCTCACCCTGTGGAGAGGTTGGTGCTTCTGGCCCACGTACTTATATTTGTAGTCTCTTCTGCATTGTCTCTATCCCAGCTTCTGTTGGTCATTGGTGTCAAGATGCCTTTTGAGGTGAATGTTTGTTCTTCGTATAAATGATTCTCTCTTCTTTTCTCTTCCTTATGGAGGGACCATGATGAAGTTTAAGGTACTCCGGAGCCTCCAGGGCTGTGGGGAAGTTTTCGCCAGGTTGTAGAAGAAAGTGTACATTTAGCCAGCCAGATGTTCACGGAGGAGCTTGTCAGTTCGTAATAGATTTCCGAGGTGAATCAAGGTATTGGCATGGCGAGCCCAGTCTATTTATGTTCTGCTTCTGGGAGCATGGCATTGTTCCATTCCCAATCACAGAGGTTCTCTGGGAACTCATGAAAAATAGTATTTTTATGTGCTTGTTTTCTGATAAAATAGAGAGGTCGGCTTGGTTGGAAGATTTGTGTATTCCAGCCTGCTACCAGAGACCGAAAAACTCATTTTATGGGCACTAATGTTTCTACTAGTTCCTCGGATTAAGAGGTCACACACATACAGACCTTCTAGTGGTGACCTCCTACAGTTTGTGGATTGCATCCCCCTAGCTACAAATTCAGTCTTAATGGTGCAGGCATCTTACCACACATTCATGGAACAGGGGTATGTTGCAGGGAACTTCATGGGTTTTACATGGGAAATCAATGGCTTTTCCACATTCATCTAATGTATAGTAAAAATGTTGTACTGAGCACATCACAGAAAGGTTACTCTCCTCCTCGATGCCACCCCTAGCCAAAAGTTGACTACTGCTCCATTGATTTACGCTAGAGTTGGCACCTCGATCAAAGAGTAGAAAAGTAGGTGCAAATAAAGAAGGAAGGGTGGAACTTTAACTACTTACAGCTTTGGACTTTACAAAACAAGACAACTGAGGGTTGACTCCTTTGACTGTAGCGTTGCTTTGCTGTAGGAATGAGAGTTTAACTGTGTTGAATCTAATTTCAAGATGAGGACTTTTTTAGATGCTACTGGAGAGTGCCTCAGCATTCAGATTTTTTAGATGTGACTAGAGGGTGCCTCCGGGTCTGTTCTTCCTAATAGCGGGCCCTTCGTTTTGGCTTGTTGTGGTACAAGTACTTCATGTTGCTGCCTTGAGGATTCACTGCTTATTGTACACTGAGTGGTAAGAAATGAGGTAGCATCTAAAAGGTTTGAGCGAACATCAACTTGGTCTAGTCATTTACCCTGTCTACTTCTTTGTTAGCGGATTAGTTTACAGGTTATTTTACAGGTTAGTTTACAGGTTAGTTTACAGATTTGTTTACATATTTGTTTACACATTTGTTTTACACATTCGTTTACACATTTGTTTACAGATTCGTTTACAAAATCGTTTACAGATTCGTATGCAGATTGCCTCAACAGGCTATTGCCCCCTAAAGGCCAATAAGTGCTGGAGCAGACCCAAAGAGATGGAGAGCAGAGTGCCCAGTCAATTTGTTTTTCTTGCGTCCTCACTTAGCTTTACCAGTACACCTGCTGAACTCTGCTTTAAAAAAAACCCTCTACCCACTCAGAAAGCCGTTAATCGTGGCTTGTGCGTTAGAGTGGACATAGATTATTAAATCTATATAGGACTCTTGAAAAGAAAGAGGGAGGTAGTGATCCGGGGTCTCGAGGAATCTT
Source organism: Triturus cristatus (assembly GCF_964204655.1). NCBI lineage: Eukaryota > Metazoa > Chordata > Amphibia > Caudata > Salamandridae > Triturus > Triturus cristatus. The sequence goes on along the minus strand of NC_140592.1, from coordinate 1,001,531,820 downwards.
GCAAGATCTGAGTCATAATTTTGCATTCCTTCGTGTCTAATTGTATGTTTCAACTACAGCATAATCGAGAACTACCTCCATGGACATGGAAGGAATTTACCCTGTCAGTCAAGCTTTGGGGCTCTAACTTTGCTATGTGGTGGTTTCTGTGCATGGCATGTGTGAGTCCAATGCACAATTCAGTGGCTGCAAAGTTTTCCCTCAAAATAATGGATTTTTCTCAATTCCAGTATCATTCTTCTGTACACTATTCAGCAGTTAACAAAAGCTGTGTTTTTTTCTTACCCATTTTATAAAGAGGTTCTAGTTTTGTTAAAAGGGTATTCATATGACCACATGGTCAAATTGAAAAAGGAGGGTTGGCTGAGCAGCAAAGAAAAACCACATATTTAAATGTAATTCAGAATTGAAAAAAAATATTTATTCTTTGTTGTAAGCCTTTGTTTTTCAAATGTTTGTTAAATACCTGTATTCAGAAAGCGCTACAATTATTTTAAGAGAGTACTCAGAGCTGAATAGAATTCTGAACATCTTGCCTCTCTTTTTTTAACACATGATGTTTTGAGTTGTAAAATACCTTCATAAGACCATGGAGGGCAAAGTGGCTTCTGTTAATATAATTATGTGTGTACTTTCATGCAATACAATATCATTAATTGTTGATAATAATATTTTCAATAGGTTCTGCTCGATGTGTATGTGGTGCAGGATTCCCCTTTGCATCAATGTGTTTTACAATGGCAGTAAGCTAGGTGATATTGTCAGAGAATGCACCACATTACTTGCTTTTGATTCGTTTTTAGGTCTCGGGACCATCCGGTCGGCAGACCGGAAGTCCGGAGATTTAATGTCTTGGAGAAGAGGGGCTTGCACCCGCCCCTCTTCTCCTCTGTTCTCCATTGGCTGGCCTCTTGAATGCTGGCCAGCCACTGGAGAACAGGTCAGTCACTCCGTTGAAGCCCCGTCTTTTTCGCATCGGGGGCGTGTTTTTTGCGTTCCGTTTCATTAAACCGCAAAACACGCCCCCGAATCCGAAAAAGACGCTGCCTTTCTCCGAGGCATTTCTGCTCTGCCTCGGAGAAAGGCGGTGGTGTCTTCCGGTGCCCTCGGCTTGTTTTTAGTTTAAACTGTGACCTACTTACAAATTAACTCAATAAATGCGTCATTACACCTCAACCAAAAAACATACCGGGGCAAGCTATGGCGACGCAGCGGTAATCGATATGGGTGAGTGTGTGTTTGGGGGGGGAGGTCAGGGATACATCTGAACCCTTGGAAAAGTGTTCACTGACTATATATCAGTTTACTACGATTTAATGTATTCCACTTTTTAGTTTTTTCACGAAGACGCGTGGGAATCCAAAAATCGTAATTGTTTGGACAACTTTCATTTTTAAATGCTCAATCCCGTTTGACTGCTGCGCTGTCAAACCAAGACCTATAAAGACACTAAGCAGAGAATATAAAGAATATAAGCCATGCAAGGAGTGCAAGTGAAAAAACACTAGTCACACAACAAACAATAACATTTGTTCTATAATGCGTACTAACAAGACTCACCACACCAGCCATGCACTATATGTGCATATACATACAGGCCGTTGGACATTTACCAGGTATACGTGTATCCTGACTCTGCGGACACTCTATGTGTAAACCCTGAGGGGGCCGTATGGGCAGCGCGTCGCATGTGTGGGTGCGTGCGCTCATACGTGTGTGCGTAGACGTGTGTGAAAACGTACGTGTGCCAGCGTATGCGTACAGCGCACGTACAGACAATGATGCCGTGTCTGCAGATTCCGCTGTCAGGGCAGTGATTATGTGGCTATGTACATTTAAACACAGCGAGTGCCGCAATTACTGCACGTTTAGCGAAAAGGTTTAACTGGGCTATTTAAACAGCTGGAGGGGCTCCCGGCTGGAAGCGTTTGCAGCGTGTGTCACGGGCCGCCTTCACCGCAGTCATTACGGTTTTAAAATTATTTGGTGTCACAATTGCCAGCTGCCCCGATTCATCCCGCCCTCCCACCATATCTCACACGGACACCGGAATGTTCTTAATTAAAACCGGATTTCTGTAAAAAGGGTGCTTCACGAAGAGGACGCCATGTTCACCGCGCTCGGTTTTCTTCGTGGCTTCTTCTTCTCTGCAGACCAACGTGCACTCTTATTCCAGTCCTTCTCCATGTGGCCTTTTTTAAGCAGGAGTAACTCTGCATTAACTTTTCATGTCGCTGCATTGTCATAAAAGCTGTAAGTGTGTAAATACATATAGCACACGGAGGTTCGCGTGCACGAAGCTAGTTACACAACTGTCAATACAAAGACAAGCATTTACAATGCAATGGTCTCGGCATTGGTAAAGTTAGAGCTATTGGCATTGCTCATGACATTATTTTTGTTTATGTTTTTAAAACATTTAAAGAAACGGCATTGTCATGGGCAATGCCAATAGCTCTAACTTTAACAATGCCGAGACCGTTGCATTGTAAATGCTTGTTCAGTTATGTGAACCCACTGGTAGGGATTCATGTCATACCTGACTTTGTCAACATCATAACTTTGCTGTGATATTAGTGGACACCAAAAGTATACCCTCATTTGAGTAAGAGTTGCTACTTCCATCTCTAGTCCTGGCGGTGGTGGTGGTGCTATCTATATATCTACAACCTATCTATCTATTTATCTGTCTATTTACCTACCTACTCACCCACCTGATGGTGCCACATCATAGACACTTATTTCCGCCTTGTGTTATTGTTACTAAATGGAGGGCATATCTGTAAAGTCACACGATTGTTCATTACAACATTTCTCATAGAACTATTTAAAAAGCTAACAATGTTATTGTGGTGTCCTAATATATTTTCAGTTGTGTTCATATTTTATTTTACACACTAAGCACAGCAAAGCAGGTTAAAGCAAGGCTCTCCGAAGTGTATTCATATAATCAGGTCCTTTGCGAAGATGGACTGTTGAGACTCTTTTCAGACCATGTTCAAGCAGTCCAAGATTGGTCTTGGGAGGAGTTAAGGTTAAGCCAGTGTTAGAAATTGGATTTCTGGTTGGCAGGTCTTGTGCCTAAGCCAAGCAGAAACCACCACTCTAGTCAGGGCAAGGGAGTTACATGCTGAAGATAACCCCTGCTAACCCCCTTGGTAGCTTGGCACGAGCAGTCAGGCTTATCCCGGAGGCAATGTGTAAAGCGTTTGTGCAACACACTCACACAGCAGCGACACACTAGGCACACTACAAAAGAAACTCCACACAAGGTTATATAAAACTAGCCTTTTTATTACACATAAAACACATTAGAATGCAATCACAAATATACACTGTGCCACCTGGCACTAGGTATTACTTTACAGGGATTATATACACTACAGGGCCAATCGGACCACTAACATAACCAACGTAATGCAAGTAGTGAATATAAAACAACCAGTTACCCTTGGCATTAGTGCTTTAGCATAACCATCATATGTATAAACATTATTGCTGTACATTACACTGGCGGAGTGCACACATTAGGCATAATCAGCAATGCACAGTGTCTAACTACCTATAGAGTGCACCCATAATACATCCCATTAACAGCCTAATTCTATCAGAGCGCAGGAGAACATATTTTATCCCTTCAACAGGGTATCAGGGAAAACCCTGGTGCCCTGTATACAGTAGGGAATTTTTGTTCCTCCACCAGGCCACTGCCTCAACCAAGTATGCAACTGGACCACAGTAATCACCTGCCACAGTGCACATGTCGTAATCACCATTATGTGAGGGAATACCCCTCTTGCTGACACCCTCAACCAGGCCCGTTAACGCCTGGCTTCCGGCAGCCTTCCTCTGGCAGCAGGCCCTGCCCCAAACAGCCCTCGAAAGCATGCGGGGCTCTCCTCCTGCCTCTTTCAGCTTTGGCAGGCACTTGGGGCTCTCCTCGTTCTTCCGAGAGCCCCGCCCACAACCAGGCAATCTTTGCCTGTCTTCCTGTTTTTTGGCAGTTCGTGGGAGTGAAGTCTCTGTGGCATCTTGGCCCAGCTGGTGCAGCCCGCCACACACTGCACGGCCAATATAAGTCAGAGGGCTCAACTGGTCTCTGCCATGGAGACAGGAACATGACCCATGCAGCGCTCACCAGCACTCTCGTAAAGTCCCTAAATGGGGCTGTCCCGTCCCAGTAAAATACGGGAGAAGGGAAAAGAGCTTCTCCAGCCCAGCGCTCACCCCACGCTGAGGCACCAAGTCACAAAGGGCAAAACTGGGCATAACTGGGCAAAGGCAGGCCAGCACAGGGCCACTCAGCAGAGTGGAAGTCCTCATAGCCACCGAGCAGGCAGCAGGTCAGTCCCACGTGGCAGTTCCTCCTGTTCAGTTTCAGTTCCAAGCAAGCTCCCACCAGCCCTTCAGCAGCCTGGCAACTGCAGGCTTCAAGTAAGCATCCAACAGCACCTTTCATGAGGTCACAGCCCAAATACTTGTACCCCTTAGTGTCTTTGTTCTCCCCGTGCCACAGGCCTCTGCGCCCGGTCCCAACCAGTTCTGGGGGCACTTACACCTTTTTCTAAAGGTGCACTACCATCCCCTTTGTCAGAGTAGACCCTGGCCCCAGACACACTACAGGGGGGCAGAGCCAGCATTGTGGAAGGTAAGCACAGTCCCATTCAGTCCCAGGTACTACTACTCCCACCACTCCCAATGCAGATTGACCTATTCAGCCTAGTGCTGACTCACCCAGCCCCTGTCACTCCAGAGCCAGACATGCAATACACATCAGGCAGGCACAAAGACACATAGCACACAGAAATGCCCACTTCTAAAAGTGGCATTTCTAAAATAGCGATAATAAATCTGCGAACACCATTGCACAGCATTTATTACCACTATTCCAAACATACCAAACTTGACCATTCTACTCCACTCAGATCAGGAATTACCACTGAAACGTGTATCAGGGAATCCCCAATGCATTCATATGAGAGGGTAGCCTCACAGTAGTGAGAAACCAAAATGGCTGTTTGCAACTGCCAGGACAGGCCACACAGTTAAGGCACATGTTCTACCTTTTACCTACAATGCACCCGGTCCATAGGGCTAGCTAGAGCCTAACTTAGGGGTGACTGATATGTAGTAAAAGAGGAGTCACAGACGTGGCACCCATTTTATGTGCCATGTCACAGCGGCAGTAAACTGCGCTCGCAGGCCCTGCAATGGCAAAGGCCTGAGACAGGTTTGAAAGGTTTCTTTGGTGGGTGGCGCAATCAGCGCTGCAAGCCCACCAGTAGCATTTAATTTACTGTCCCCGGGTATATTAGATACCACTTTACTGGGGACTGATAGGTAAATTAAATACACCAAACAGGTGTAGACCAATATTACCATGTTTAACACAGAGAGCACATGCACTTTACACTGGACAGCAGTGCTAAAGTGCCCAGAGTCCTAAAACCACCAACACCATGTCAGAAAAAAGACTAGGAGGAAGGCAAAAAGATGAGGGATGACCCTGCAAAATGGGCAATTTCCAACCGCCAGGCATTATAACAACTTGTTTTTTATGTACTTCTTAGTGGGCTTCCATTGTTTCTAAGCACTGAAAATTACATGAGTTTCAGTCCTATATTTAATGGTACTCAGTATATCCACCCTGGAAGAATGTCTGGATCTCCACTCATGACATAAAGGTAGCAATCAGATGCCAGCAGTGAGCATTTTGTCACTCAGTCATAACTTCACCAATTACAAACACAATAAATAAACGTGAACGTCCATGTTGGGATATACCTGGAAAGAAATAGAAAGATAATAAATCCATTAAACACCTAGTAAAAATAAATATGTTTTTTGTCTCAGGTCCCTATCCAGAACCATTCATAGATGATTACAGAAAATATCATTAGACTATGGGACCCTTTTCTTCAGTTTGCAGACCCATTCTTGTTCTTGACACAAAGAGAGCTGGGCTCACTGATTGTGAGGGAGAAACAGCTCCCTAAACACAGAGGTCATACTAGCCCTGTTGCCATAATTGCTAGACACTTAAGTTGTCAGCAGTAGTTTCATGCTTATGAAGTTGTATTGTAGGTAAATTGCTAGTCTATCTAATATCAACAAGGGATTTGTAATACTGGCCTAGAAGGACAAAATGTTCCTTAAAGAGCTCACAATCCAGTCACATGCTCTGATTCTGGCAACTAGAATGTTGCTGGACCTCTGCCCATTCTGATTGTGTCCAGAGGCGGTGGACAAACAAAGAATATGCTAACATCTCCTGAAGTACCTTACAAGGTGACCAAGCCTTTACAAATCTCTAGCTGTGAGGATGTAACTACAGAGAGGGAGGCCAGTATAGGGACATTATCTTCAGATTTGGTAACCACCAGCAACTTGAGAGCCACAATTCTGGTCCACTGGTGTGAAACTTAAACTTCATTGTCCCTTTAACTCAATCCTTTCGCCATCTGAGGAGTCCTCAGTGCAGGCACCACCGAACACCAAAATGTTAACTGAGGAATCTAGTTCCCTCTATTCATGTTCTGAACTGTTCAAGCCATCTCGACCTTCGTTGAGAGCCCCTTTCTACTCCTCATTCTGTCTGACTATCTCCAAACCAGTGCATCCTCTCCTAAATAACCCACTTTGGTCTTTCTGAGGGAATAAACATTTATTGTGGGGATTGCTTTGCTTTACTTGTCTATGGTTTGTCCTTTCTGTTAACTGAGTTCTTCAAATCTATGAGTTTAGTTTACTTAGAGTAATTGTCTGGATATTGCCTGTTTCATGAAACTGTGCTGTTTATACCCTCTTGCTTATTTATGTATGGGATCAAATGTATGGGCCCAAAGGTTTTTATTGAGAACCCCTTGCGGCCCTGCTGAAGGCTGGGGTTGGTGAATCTCACCACTGCCTAGTGTTCGTCTAATTTACTTCCACCGCCCTGCACTTCGTGTCTCCTGGTCTTATTTTTACTTTTTTTGTCCCCCCTACTTTCTGAGATTGTTGCTGTTTTCCTGTCTTTCTATTTCTTCTCCTTTCTCCGTGTTCTGCCTTTCCTTCTCTCTTTCTCTGTCTGGGTCAAAGTCCCCAAAATTGTGCTGCGGTGCCAACCACCTCCATAACTTAACCACTGCCTCTGCCAAGCATATACCACTCTTCCAGCCACTCCAGTTCTTTTCAGTTGACTAGAAGCAAAGGCAGGGCAGGGCTGAGGCAGTGTCAGTCATAATGTCTGACGGGCCTGCCTTGTGATTCACTCTCAATATCGGATTGGTAAGGCGGGCACTCGGGCAATGAGTGATGGGCTGATATCCGAGTTGAGGCTGTGTCCCCCTTCTTTTGCCAGCGTGCTGGACAGTTTGTGATCTGTCTGTGCTGTTGTGATCCTGCCAGCGTCCCAGCGAGTGCCTGAGCGGCCTTTCTAGAGGTCTGTAGCTGGAGGCATCTGTCCCACTGTTGCCCCCTCTCACCCAGGGACCTGAGGTGTCATTACCAGGCCCCCACTGGGCTGGCCCATTGATATTAAAAAAAGCTGGTGTGAGCTGGCTATGGACACATTAATGTATGCGGAGGGGGCGGAGCCCTGAGTAGAAGTGGTCACGCTTATACTTAAGTGTGGTTCACCAATCCGTGGACAACGAGTCCTGGCAACATTTGCATTTTTTTTTTTACCTCAGCGAAGTTAAGAAAACATGCCTCTTTTAGAGAACCTCACACCCTCTCCTTCTTATACTACTTAAAACACTGAAGCAGGAGTGTTTTGCAAAAACGCCCGATCCGCAAATGTAGGACACTTTTTGGGGGCTGCCCGGTCCTATTTTTATCCAAATCCAACCCTGCTGACTCTCCCCAATCCCACTGCCCTCCCACATACACCGTCCTGTGAGATCTCTCCAGTTTCCCGTTCGCTCAGTCCCACTCTGGTTGTCGATCGAAGTGTCGGCCGGGGTTGGGAACCCAGAGTTCCCGAGGGAAGCCGGGATGACGGCCGACTGTCGATCGAGTGTCGGGAGGAGCTGTGCTTTGAAGACGGGCAGACCTGCGATGGCTCACGCTGCATATTAATGGACCGTGCTCCGAGGAGAAGCCGTGTGAGCTGCGGGCAGTGACTGAGTCTCTCCCGGCGGCAGGATGGCTCCGGCGAGGCTGTCCAGCTCTCGGAGGCACCGGTGGCTGACCCGAGGAGGCGGGACGGTGCTGGGGAGCCCAGCGGCGGACAAGGTTTGACCGGGGTTCTGGGGGGAGAGATGGGGCGCGTGGAGGGGGTGTTGAGGAAGAGGGGCAGTAAGTCGCGGATTTGTGACTTTTATGTGGATGAAATCTAGGACACTAGGTTGGTGCTGCATCTTTTTTAAACTAAAATATCTTCTTCTAAAACTTGAATGGCATCCTTGTGTGCTAGTGTAACCCAGATCACGCACCAGAGTGAAAATACGATTTGTTTTTTTATATGTGTATATTTAGCGCTTTTAAACCCGGCAGGCTTCTGCACACTATAACAGCTAATGCTGATGTAATCCAATGTATCGGTAGTCATATTATCAAGTTCAGGAGCATGAACGTCCGCATTTGCACGAGGGATGCGCCCTATGTACTAGAAGGCATGCCCACATCTCTGCAGTTAATGCATTGACCCACTGACCAAAGCGCTTCTGATCTGTAGACATATTTTTCTCAGTTTGATACCCTGTGCCGGACCTTTGCCCCCAGTTTCCTTCTCCCCCCTTTCTACTGCACCCATTGGCCCTGTGCCACGCCCCTCACACTTCTGTGCCATGTGCGATTGGTTGCAGGCAACTGCGAGACTGCCTTCGGTTCCTCTTTTGCAACAGATAGAGTAATTCTTATATTGTTGCCCTTAGTCTGTTTCCATTTAGGATTCTGACCGCATCTCCTGATGCTTAGAGTGGGGCTTGGGGTTCAGCAGAGGAGGTGGACTTTAAACAATTGCTGCAAAATGGTAACTGCAGCCCTGGCATCAATTATTTCCTACTTTGATGCACGAACCACAGCATTTACTATACAGGTTGCAGAAAAATTGATTCTTAGTTACTACAGGTAAAGTTTTGTCCTTGTGCAAACGTCTTGCGCAAACACCCAACATTCTGCGAAACACCAACGAGAGAGAGTTTGGTCCTGTGAGATTTATGCAGAATATGAGGAGTTACCAAGTTTAAATGTTGACGTTGTAGGATTTTGTTACGGTCTTTTACTCGGAGTACGCAAGGGGTAGGTAAGCGCTGAAGGGTGGAGGAGAATATCGATAGGTGATGGGGTGAGAGCAAGAAAAGGTCTGAAGGAATTGATGGTCAGAAAAGCAGCGCGCGTGTATCGGGTTCTGGCCTGGGATCCAAACAGCGTTGAAATCCTTGTCTTTGGAAGAGCTTTGCGGTGGCGACAGAGGAAGAAATGCTGTAATGTTTTAGGGTTTTTTGTAGGAACAGTCTTCCTTTGGGTGTCCAAGTGCCGTGAACGAGAGACCAGAAAGTAAAGTGTGAGGCAAAGGGTTGTGGGGATCAGGAGAATCTACAGGTTTGAACAGGTTTGAATGTATGACGGACACACAGCTGTAGCATGGCTGTGCGACACTGTCACCTCAAGGTGTCGTTGGGGGACAGTCGATGCGCAGAGGTGCTGGAAAGATGCTAATTATAGGAGTTTTTCTCCATTTCACCCGTCTTTGTTCTCAACTGAGCACCACAGACTGACTTTGAAGGCTTGAAGGTACAAGGCACATCTGCCCATTTCAGAGGATGCTTCAGAGGCGTGAACCTAAGTCCTCTCGTGGTCTGCAAGACACAGCTTTGCACGTGTGCCGAAGCCTGTGCATGGTCACATTTCTGTGTCTTCTGTCTCAAATGCCCATGTTCTGCCCATCGACTGAACACCTGGTTACATTCACAAAGTCAGATTTCTAGGTTTGGACACAACCAATGTGATCACAGCCATAAACCTAGACTGTGTAATTTGTTTACCATACTGGTAGCGCCTTGGTGCTCTTTGTATTTGGAACAACTCCTCCCTTGGCCCGGTTAGGCTGAGTCTACCAGATAGTGCAGGCAAAAAGGCTTATTATGGGCTTATCAAGAACTTCCATGGGCTTACAGTCAACTCATTGCTTAGCATGGGTTAGCTTTATTGTAACAAATTGGTTTGCTTCTTATTCAATGTATTTCCTTGTCCTAGTTCGGCCATATTGTTTGTTCCTCCCCGGGTGCACAGCTCTTTAACATATCTTTGATTGGCTGGCTTTCATCCTTTCACTGCTCACTGTCAGGGAACTATTTTTTTTCTTTTTGCCTGAATACTCCATGAAGAAGCATTGGTTTTCCAACTCTCCCTTGTTATCTTCTTTCCCACCAAACACTTCCCCTGTGCTCTGTGTTGCTGTGCCCCTCATTTGGCAAGCGCACTCTTCTCTTGTACTTCTCCCCTGTTAAACTCCCTCTCTCCCCAATGCTCCGTGTTGCTTTCTCGCCCTTGTGCTGCTAACCCCATATTGCTCTTCCTTGTGTGCTACTTTTCCCCTCCCACTATCCATTGAATCCCCCCAGCTGGTTCTCCATTGCCCTCACGCCCACCATCCTTTAAAAAAAAGATATAATTTTTTATTTGGTGTAGGGCAGAGGACAAGGCAGCTAATTGCTGTCAGCAGCTACGAGCCACTACTTTTGATTTTTTTTTAAATTTACCAGTCAATCTCACAACGATAAATAAAAATAGACGGTGCCAGCATCATTTTATAGGCTCGGATGTGTACTGACACAGGCGCACGCATCATGCATGCGCACACCTACAAAACAATGCTACTGCTGTGGCTGCATCATTGCGCCTTTTCTTTTCTTTGATTTTTTTTAACCTTATGGCCATGCTGCAGAGCATCATGCTGATGATGTACAACATTCCCGGAAGGTGTTGGCAAAGCCAGTTGGCCCCAAAGACAAGATCTATTGGCTGTGCCAGTGCTTGTTTAGACTGTTAACAATGACCCATAGCAGTGAGCAGAAGACATTACTGTGAGAATGGTCATGGTCTGTGCCAGTCAAGAATGGGACTGCAGTGCCATACTCCCCTATGTGGTGACCCGGAAAGTTTCCAACAGTCTGACCTCGAAAAGACCAGTATGGCCAGGCCTAAATGCATAACATGTCAGAGAGTAACATGGAGACAGGCAGACCCTAACGTGACTGACTCTTCATCAGCCCAACTGGCCTTTTTAGAGGCACCAGCCTATCAGGAGCACAGCCAATGTCCCCACAGGCTTTTCACGTTCTCAATTCTGAACACAGAATCGATAAAGTCAGATGTGGTTCGGCTTGGTGAAACAAACGTGCATGCTGTATTTAACTATTGAATATCAGGGTAGAATGTACTAATGGGGGTACAGCACACCCCATGCGCCGGGATCCTGCCTTTCTAAAGAGAAAACTTTATTGCAGTGCCTAAAAAAGCTTTGTGCCAAACACAAGCATTGAGCCCTTGAGCCGCTAGAATAAAAAATAGCACCACAGTGACCTATATCTTAGAAGGATTCAGATACAGTGTCCTTTTAATATACCACACGCTCAGCGTTGCACCTTCGTTATTGATTTGGTACACAATGTTGTTTGAGGAGCTACCTGCGAAGCCTGGCTCCCTTCCACCCCTCCGCTCAGAGCAGCTCAGAGACAAAAAGTGGCAGATTCCTTCTGAATGTCAGTCTATACACATGAGACACTGTGCAGGATCAAACATGTTTTGACGTTCACAATAACCAACATTAATCGTTATTAAGCTATCTGAGCCAAACATACACAAAGAAAACAACATTGCACAACTGATGAGTGGAAATTCCAGAACCATACAAGAGGGGTGATAGATTGAGGAGGTGCTACCGTGTGATACTAGTGGCAAAGGGCACCGTCCAGACGCTGATACCTTACAATGTACAAACACCTCCCCTCACCGGGGACATGACCCAGGGATGAGGCCTCTGCACTGCAGACTCTACTGCTGTCTGAGCACGGGAATCCCAAATGCAGGTCATAGGAGATTCAGGCAGGGAACCGGCGAGGGTAAAGATTGTGAAAGCGGATCCCTCCTTTCACTCCGCTGGGATCATTAATAAACCATGACGCGCTGCAGGATTAACAGGATGGGAATTAAATTGGAACAAGTTATGAGCAGGCCAAACAAAAACAAAGGCAGTGAGGCTGGAAACTGGAGAATGGAGGTGAAGGAGAACTCATCTTAGCCTGGGGGTCTGAAAGGAGTCTGAAGAGCAGCAAACCAGCTTTGGGTGGTCTAGTCCCTTGATTAGAAGGAAGACATTCCTGTTCATTTTCCATCCAGTACCATACCACCGGTACAGGTGCGGTACCTACCTTTACTTGTCACTCTAGACTTTACCTTACAATACCATTAAGCGTGCATTGAGTAGCAGGCGATACTAACATCCAATATAGCCAGAGTACCGTACTGTATTCTTTCATCACACACACTTCGACAGTTGTGTGACTGTGCGAGGGGCATTGCTCATGAAGAATGGATATTTTGTAGGTTTTTCATCTAGAGTGCCTCTTGGAGATTTATGCCCTGGCTTGATGGCCCTTTTAGCCCACCTTCTGCGGTTCGTGAATGGTGGTACATAATGTTTTGGACACGTGTATATTCACTTGTGCTTCGGCCAATCCCTGGTGCTTTAAAGCATGATGTCGCACATATATTGATGCTATGCATCATGTCAATTATGTATTTGCGGATCTGATACGGATACTCCATCCACAAATTATGACTCCCGTTGTGCTGTTTGTGCATGATCATATAAAGCTGCACACATTGTTGGGTCTGCCGGCCTCTACCAAAGGAAGCATGGATTACTGTTGCCTTAAGAAGGCTGATCTGAACACTCAACCCACTCGCCAAAACTGATGACTGTTTCTATTCTGTTTGGAAACACTGGCTGAGAGCAATTACTAATAAACTTACAAGCTCCAAGCACTTGATGCGACCTATGGGAAATCTTCATAACACATTAAAACATGTGCATCTCATTGAAGTGTTCACATCAGAAATGTGATGAGGTCAGTCTGTTCTTCTCCCTGATTATGGCTAGCGTATTGCTAGAGCTAAAAGTCAGCCATCTTGCGACCTCAGAGTGTTACGGCATTGGGTCCATGATAAGTCTGTGAAAGCCAGAGCATTCCAATGGAGGGCATCAAACTGGGCTCTCCATCTTGGAAAAAAATGTGGCTGCAAATCCACAAGAAATAAAGAGCGAGGAAAGGATCACACAGAGGCGTGCTCCAGCAGTTCAACTTTTATTGCATATTATGGTCGAATAAATCCTTAATGCAAACCTTTGTTTCATAATACAATTAAAAGTTAATTTTTAATTTCTTTTTAAAAACTAATAGTGTGCAGATAAACATGTAACCACGGTATTGACGAAGTTAGGTTTCCTAGATGACACAGTGTAACCGTTTTTAAATGTTGAGGAACATATGGATATTTTCTTTTGCATTCCGTGCATAGCGAATATAAAAACTTCTTTTGTAATTCTCATGTAATCCTTAATGAACGAGGAGTCATGAAATATCTCTGGATTATTTCCCGTCAGGACAGTTCAACAGAATGTGTTTGGTTCTCTCCAGGATGGTCCCTCAGAGAGACATTTCTCGGTGACATTTTGGCAGGTGAATCAATGCACTCCTTATCAACACTAAAGGTAACTGATCCAACCTGAATCCGTCTTCATGCTCTGTGGTGAGGGTTGTTTGTCCCTACCAGGGCCTTGGAGAAGAATAGGTTCTCTGTGGATCTGGTCTTTGGTTAATTGGCTCCCTCAGTGATATGTATGAGTGCTTTTGCCTCCCACAAGAGAATAACTCACTCCTGTAACAGCAGAGAGAAGATGGAAGGGGCTGCAGACCAAGGGAGGAGCGTTAGATGAAATTACTAGCCTGTCTGGGAACTTCCGGGATCAGGGAATGGGTTCTGCATCCCGCCACCAGCAGGCAGATGGAAAACAACTGCAGAGCAGTGTGATTGTGAGCCTGTGCAGCAGTGGGACATTATAGATGCCCGACTTATAAAACATTCACAGCTTTGCAAAGCAGGCGGTTAAAACTAAAGAAGCAAATTTGCTAGGTATTGTAGTTCACAAATTTGCAAAGCTATAAAAACTGCAAACCTAAACTAGACTATTTCAAATACTACCACTAGAATAAGAGATATTGGTTTTGGTATCGTAGGGTGACCCCCAAAATCCCAGCTGCGCACTACTAGAAGTCCTAATTACACTGAAGTGCTGACATTACTTCTCTGCAACCCAGTGGTGACAGCACCCTGGAAGCAGTAGTTGGGTGGAAAGAGGGCAGGGGGGGTTTGAAAAAACAAAACAACAAAATATCACTTACCTGCCATCCGGACAGCTGGCCGGCCGCTGCCTCTCCTCCGTCCTCTCTGTCCTCTTCCTGGCTTCTGTGCGAGCAGGAAGCACCCAGGATCCCCTAAGCCAATCACAACGCTGCGATGCAGCATTGTGATTGGTTCTGAGAGCTGTGGTATGGCGCTCAGGCAGGGAATGGGAGCCTGGGCATGTTCACCACTCAGGATGTAATGAAGCCTGGGTGGAGAACATGCAAAATGCCCATGGCTGTTTGGCCAGCACAAGACGGCCAGCCAGTGCTTAATTTGTGCCGGTGCTTTCCGGTGCTTAGCACCGGCACTTAATTATCAGGGCCGGGTCTACACGCAATGCAGCACTTCATTGATTTTGATAGCGCTGCCCTGCATAGAGTGTTACTGTTACGGTTGCTTTTGTCATTTAATTTGAAGTAACGTAACAGTAACACTGACTGACTAAACAAACTGCCAGGAAGGGTCAGACTTGGAAAGCAGCCCTGCAATCGTCATCATGAGTCATCATGACTCGGGAAAACTTAAAGACAAAGTGCTGAGCTCCATGAGTTGAACGTGAAAGTGAAAAACAGAATGGACTCCGGATCGTCGCGCACTGCTGGGGGTGCGCATGTGTGTGTGTGTGTGGGGAGGGGGGTGGGGGGAGAAGGGGAGTTACTGTTAAGTAGTGCCAGGAAGAGGGTACTGAGTGACATCACTGGCAGAGTGCCTGCTACAGTATTGCCTCGCCAGGGACACTGTGCTAGCTAGAGCAGTGTGCTTTTGGTGTGTCGTGGCAATATTTAAAAAACGTCTGAGAAGGGTCTGGGAAGGCGCCAGGTGGGAAGCATCACGCGCTGTACAACAACAACAACAGCACAACTGGGTAGGGTAGTACAACTTGCAAGGAGGGTGAAAATATTTGATTCCACCGCGTGTCACTGTCACAGCAGTTATTATTATTATTTATTGGTGTTGTAATTGCGTTGGTAATTTCCAATGATAAAAACTGGGATATCTCTGCTACGCACACACTCACAGTCTTATATTATGAGATAATAAATGAATCACTTACATCCGAGCGAGGCCGAGTCAGTGAATGAGTCAGTATCCTGCAGCGCTATACAGAGCACTGCTGGGTTTAACTGCACGTTTTAGGATTTTACTCTGCTCTGAATTCATAACTCGGGTAATTGAGTGGGACATGCCTGACAATTCATGGGATGAGCTGAGCCACGGACCCGGCTCGGCTCTGCGTGCCCAAGGCCGAGCCAAACCCGCAGAGCAAAAATCAGCGAAGAAATCCGGATTCGGATGTGTAGGTAGCGCCTGGTGCTAGATAGCGCTTTTGTGTTCAACTTTCTTCAGCAGTTTCCCTGCCTGGCTTCTATCCAATGCAGGTGAACATTTCAAACGTGAAGGTTTTACTCCCGTGTCTGCCCTGCGGCCACATACTTCAAGCTTTCGTGTTTCTGCTCCGTCAGGGAGGGGCCCGGCTCGGGCTCGAGGCCAGTGACACTGCCAGTGTTCCCACCCGGTGGGTGGAATTGGGCTGGGTTTTAGTTGTGGATTTGTGCGGGGTGGAGCTATGTGCAGCAGGATGCAACGTGCGCAGATTCCAGATTGCGCATTTGCCACGCCCCAGCATACCGGCATCCACACGGCCGCCCTCAACCCACAGAGTCATCGTGGTACGGGTAACGGGCCCTGGCCACGGCCTTTCATCTCGGTAACTCACTGAGTGTGGGCCATCCAGCGCGACCCGACGACGTCACGTTGGTGGACTGGCAGTGGCAGCAGAGCAGTAACTCAACTGGTTACCACAGTAGTACTGAGTACTGGCCCCACCTGGCGTCCAAGATCCCAGGTGAGGTAGGCAACTGCAAGATGGCACTCCACCTGACTGGCACTAGGCCCCGCTGTGGCACTGGCCATCCCCCAATCAGTTAATAAAGCAGCTGGCTACAGCGCAGCCAGCAGGCAGCCTAAGGCAGTGGCAGTGCTTTGCACTGACTGACTGCAGTCAGTGAGTGCATGTGTCCCGGGGGCCGGCCCGAAGAACTTGGTCTCTTTTTTTTTTTTAACAGTTAACTGTAGCGGGAGGGCCGCGGCGTAGTATTAGCCACCAATGCCGCCATGTGCGCCCGCCCCACCCCACCCCACCGCACCACCCCATAAGGATGATCAATCAATCATGATGCCATTGCCAAGAGCAATGAGAATGGAGATTCACTGACTGAATCTCATGAGTCATTCTGGTTCCGATGGTCATGGTTCACAACTAACTTCTTCTCAATTTGGCGGTCGCGGGCCGCAGCCTTTAGTTAGTGTGTTGCCAGCCCGGTGGGCGGGTGGGACACTGGTTTGGGCTGGGTTTTGGTTCTTCTTTCTAGGGTTGGGGCTGTGTGCAGTGGGCAGCTTGAGCCGTGCATGCGCAGTTTCAGTTTTTCACATTGCGCATTTGTCACGCGTGCCCCATCATACCCTCACCGGCCGGCCGGCCGCATCACACCGAGTCATACATCACCTGGCCCCGTTCGCAACAACTTCCCGGCCAGCGCCAGTCGACTAGCCGAGCCAAGCCAAGCCATAGTACTAGTAGTAGTTTTAGCAGTGCCACTTGAAGATGTGGGTGGACACTCCAGCTAATAGAGCAAGTGGGCGGAGCCAGTGGAGGAAGTGGGTGGAGCCAGAGAAAAGTAGGTGTGGCCTCTGACAAACATTTCAGCACCTGCACTTCATATTTTACAAATTAAGCACTGCGGCCAGCCAAACGGTTATGAACAGTTAGAGAGTGCCACCATTCCTCCCTTCTGCGCTGCCCAGCCCCACCCCGCAAAACTGCCTCAGCATGGAAAATTAAAATGATAATAACCTTGCGTTATCATCGTTTTATTTTTCCTTTTTGCAGTGCTTATAGGCAGTGGGGCGACGTCGCCATTGCTGCAACCAGCAAGAATAATCAAACCTTTAATTAACTGGTGTTTAACTTTATTTAAGTTGGGCTTATTGCTTGGAAAACAGGAATTTAGAGGCTTGAGAGATTCTCACTAATTGCTACTCAGGGAAACTCTCACACTTGGCTACTTGCATCTTCAAGCTACCGTACCCCGCCTGAGGCTTTCAGCAGTATATGCCAATCTTGAGCTATCCCAGGTGCAGAACTCTCGCAGGATAACTTCGGCCAAGCACTAAGAGTAGCTTTGGTGAAAGAAATCACCGAACAGAGACGAGCAATTCCAAAATACACATACAATGACAACTCCCCCAAATAAAGCTATTTTTTTTACTATCTCTTGTACAATTAAGGCTATTCATGTGAGTTTTCCGGAATTCACCTTCATACTATAATTGTTCTAAAACTGTACTTCTTTGTAAGTAGTAATCCCGCCTAGGCAGCCGCATGTAGGGTGTGTGCAATGCCTCTGTTTTCCCTTATCTGAATCAACGCTCACACCTCTTTCCAAGAGAAAGGCTTTGACTACTCATCTAAACTACTCACGCGAGTCGTGGGTACTCAGTAGCCCCATCTTTCGTTCCCAGACCGAGATGCCAGCAACCTGGTCAGCAAACAAATGTGCTCGCCTTGTATGCTGCCAGGTGTTTTTCACAATCTGAGGAAATGGGAAAACCCATGGTCGAGCACTATGCAGCTGATGTAATTACAGATCAATGTACGCTGGCAACATAGTTAAATACATAATATGATTATGCAGTTGGCATGAGTATACCGAATGATTAAATAGTTGGTATTCTTATGGGATAAATACAGTTACGTAGACTGTCACATATTTAAGTTGGCAGTTTGAATGGAAGCAGACACACGGTCATCTGACTTCACGTTTCTGGTCAGCATAAAGTAGTTTCATGTTTGCGACGTTTTATTGTTGGTAAATCTGGCAAGGCGGATCAGCCAGTTACTCATTTGCCTCTGAACTCTGCTGTGATATGTAGGGCAAGAGTTCCAATCCCTGCAAAGTCAATTCAGTCTTCCATCCTTCCAAGGCTGGTAAAGGGAAAACCATTAAAGCGATATACGAAACATGAGTTATTATTATATAGTGCATCTACGTCGTACCAGTAAACAATCAGTTTAAGTACATACTGAGTAAATAATATTGATACCTGTTAGTGGAAATGATTCCATAGCTGCAGAGATCTAGGCTGTACAGTTATGCAGTTAACCACATAGTTATTCATAATTTACAGTTAGATTACTTACAGTTGGACTTATTCATTCCATATGGTTTCATGGTATACCACAAAAAAAGTTCCCTAGGTGCTACAAAACAGTGAAGGAATGAGTGCACTAATATAAGGAATGTAGTGAAACCCTTACTGTTAGTAAAAAGAACAAGCAAAGTTCATTGATTTTTAACATCACTCCCCTTGTCAGCATTCAGGCTACTGAGCAGTGGATGATTTATTGGACAATAGAAATAAATTCCAACTTGTACCATTTGCAAAAAAGGTTTTGGAAAAAAAAACATTCTACAAGTACCTTAAAATTGTGGATAAAGCAACAATTGTTCAACCACAGCCCTTGCTCTGGCCAGGTCCAAGAGCAGCTCCATAATTCAGTATGGCAGCTTTTCTTCCTAGTCAAATTCACTGCTGCATCCGAGCTGTCAGGCACCTCGCATCCTACAGCATACTGTGGTCTCTCCACTGCTAGAAAAGCCTATCTCAACCCCTATAGTTATTACCAATTGTAGGACGATTTCAATTCTTCCGGCAATCTCAACTCTCAGAGTCGGTGGTGGCCACTCAATTACGTACTTCCTTGAAAGTAGTAATGTCGACTGAGGGCAGTCATAGGTTGAGAAGATTGCTTCTGCCCTTCAATTTTGGGTGGCCTGTGGTTGGTTGAGGGGGACAGTGCTGTTAGTGTTCTTATTTCACTTGATTTCACGGCAGCACTTGACATCGCCGACTACTGTATCCGGCATGATTGTCTCTGGTTCTTTAAGCTATGTGCATACCCCTCCATTGCTTAAGTCGTTCTTGACTGGTATTATTTATTCAGTTTTCTTATGGCCCCTTGGTCACTGTCTGTGTGTTCTACCAGGGCTCCTCTTTCTCCACCACCTTGTTGAAGGCTTACAAGGAATCACGTATGCCTTACATGGCTCCTTTCATCTCCTCCTATGTCTTCATTTCTGCATGCACTCCAGCAGTACGCAAACCCTTGTCAAGGTTAGTGTGGGTCAGAGGATGGTCGCCTCTCATTTCCAGCAGTGCACATGAGATGCTGGTGGGTGGCAAGATGTAAAGCCTCTGGCTTAACATGGACAGAGCTCAAGATCTGGTGTTGTGGACTGGAGTAGGCAGAAACTTCGGGTGCGGGTACTCACTCCTGGAACTGGATGACTGTCCGGTCCACATTTACAATAGTGTGTAAACTGAGGGTCTAGTGAAACCTCTCTCTCTCTCTCTCTCTAGCCACAGATATTGATGAAGACCTCTGCCTGCGTCTTTCGTCTGACACTTTTGGGAAAAGCTTGACCATACCTTGACCAGCACTATGGCCAGGCTGGCGGGTTTCAAGCATGTTTATGTAATTTCCTGGATCTAGGCCGCCTGCATGCCAGTTATGTCTTCGGATGATTCTGTATTGAGCTGTTTCAGAGTTAATGGCCTAAAATCATATGTTAACACTGATATGATCTTGGGGTGTATTTACTGATTATTGGGTGCCTTCGGGATACATTTAAGGTGCTTTGCGAAGGCCATACATCTCTGAAAGGGAGTGTCTCTACCCGTATTGAGTGCAGACTTGCACACCGTTGTCCTGGATGATGGGCATTCTTTGATTTCTGAATAAATGTGCTTTTCGAAGGTGCTCCCATTCAAAATCAACCATTTGGCGCCTTTTTGCACCCACTCTTTTGCGTTCTGGCTCCTAAGCCTTGTTCATGTTCTGCTTCATAAATAGCTCAAACCCTTGCTCCTTACTTCCAACGGTTACTTCCTTCCAGATGTGGTCTCACTCTCTCCCTTCTATCTGGCATCTTCCTATTCCAGATGTTATTAGTGCCAAGAAGCCTCAAGGCAAAACCTCTTTAAAAGCAACAAAATCAATGCTGACATCTCTGCTTCACACCACGCTTATGCGTTGCTAAAAGTTTGCCGCAACACACCCACAAGCCTCTCGCACAACAACCAACACTTTCCCACATCGATCACTCTAAACAACACTCTACCACCCATGCACAACAAACAGTGTAACCTCTTACTCTACTCCCTAAAAGCGCTTTGGGGCCTCGTGAGCGCTACAATGAATATAGTCCTGTCTGTTATTAATATCCTGGTTTCAGTACCTACACATACAGGGACATGCCCCCCCCCCCCCCCCCCATTAAAATCCTGGCCTTAGAGCAGAGACTTAAGTGGTCCTCTGCTGTGTAACTTTACTTATTCACGCCCTACGCAGTTCCTGGAGCCGGTGTCTAAAGTGACACCTCCGCCCCTCACTCCGGTCTGAAGGCGCGCACGAGCCTCCTCGGGAGCTTCCCGGGGAGTGAGGCTGGGCTGCGGCGAGCAGCGGGCTGGGGTGTCGGGGGAGTGGGCGCGCGCCGGGGGACCGGATCTAAATATAACCAATTACACCACATCAAATTAGACAGATGCAAAAACGCTGAGCAAATACCCCCACCAGCCAGAGCTGGGAGCGTTTATCGTGCCTATAAATTATTGATATCAGATTGCAGACGATGCGATTGGACGGAGAAAGGCGGCCAATCTATCTGGTCCCAGCCCCCTCCCTCCACGCTCCGGGCTGTAGGGGATGATCTCCTTCTAGCCGGAGGCGAGCAAGATGAGAGGTGTTATCAGGGGAGGACGCGAGCAGCGGGATAAGGCCCCGCTCTTGTCAGGGGGCGTAGGGTGAGTGCCACAAACTAGTGATGCTGGGACGTGTCCGACGGAGCGCTTTCATTAGGGTAGTGGCGGGACTGTATGTGTGTGCGCTTCAGTACTGGGACGTAAGGGGGCGCTGCAAGTCAGGTTGCAAGGCTGTACGACTGCTTGGTGTCCCGGTAATGAAAAAAGTAGGGAGTTGTGCAAGTCAGGATTAAGAGATGCACTGTGTGATCGCAGTTTGAGTACAAGTACAACGAGAGGTCTGCTGCAAGTCTGGACTGAGGTGCGCTGGGAGCTTGCACTGTGAGTACAAGTACAGCGAGAGGTCTGCTGCAAGTCTGGACTGAGGTGCGCTGGGAGCTTGCACTGCGAGTACAAGTACAGCGAGAGGTCTGCTGCAAGTCTGGACTGAGGTGCGCTGGGGGCTTGCACTGCGAGTACAAGTACAGCGAGAGGTCTGCTGCAAGTCTGGACTGAGGTGCGCTGGGAGCTTGCACTGCGAGTACAAGTACAGCGAGAGGTCTGCTGCAAGTCTGGACTGAGGTGCGCTGGGAGCTTGCACTGCGAGTACAAGTACAGCGAGAGGTCTGCTGCAAGTCTGGACTGAGGTGCGCTGGGAGCTTGCACTGTGAGTACAAGTACAGCGAGAGGTCTGCTGCAAGTCTGGACTGAGGTGCGCTGGGAGCTTGCACTGCGAGTACAAGTACAGCGAGAGGTCTGCTGCAAGTCTGGACTGAGGTGTGCTGGGAGCTTGCACTGTGAGTACAAGTACAGCGAGAGGTCTGCTGCAAGTCTGGACTGAGGTGCACTGGGGGCTTGCACTGTGAGTACAAGTACAGCGGCTGTAGGGCTGCTGCAAGTTTGGACTGAGGTGCGCTGGGTGCTTCCACTGTGAGTACAAGTAAAGCGACAGGTCTGCTGCAAGTCTGGACTGAGGTATGTTGGGTGCTTGCACAGTGAGTACAAGTACAGCGACAGGTCTGCTGCAAGTCTGGACTGAGGTATGTTGGGTGCTTGCACAGTGAGTACAAGTACAGCGACAGGTCTGCTGCAAGTCTGGACTGAGGTATGTTGGGTGCTTGCACAGTGAGTACAAGTACAGCGGCAGTAGGGCTGCTGCAAGTCTGGATTAAGATGCACTGCATGATCGCAGTGTGAGTGCAAGTACAGCGACAGCAGGTCTGCTGCAAGCCGGGATTGGGGTGCCTTGGGGGCTTGCACTGTGAGTACAAGTACAGCAACAGGTCTGCTGCAAGTCTGGATTGGGGTTCATTGGGGGTTTGCACTGTGAGTACAAGTACAGCGGCTGCAGGGTTGCTGCAAGTCTGGATTAAGATGCACTGCGTGACCACAGTGTGAGTGCAAGTACAGGGACAGTAGGGAAGCTGCAAGTCTGGATTGGGGTGCACTGGGGGCTTGCACTGTGAGTACAAGTACAGAAACAGGTCTGCTGCAAGTCTGGTTTGGGGTGCATTGGGGGCTTGCACTGTGAGTACAAGTACAGTGTCAGGTCTGCTGCAAGCCTGGATTGGGGTGCAATTTGTGCTTGTATTGTGAGTACAAGTACAGCGGGTGTAGGCCTGCTGCAAGTCTGGACTGAGGTGCTCTGGGTGCTTGCACTGTGAGTACAAGTTCAGTGGCAGTTGGGCTGGTTCAAGTCTGGATTGGGGTGCCTTTGGTGCTTCCACTGTGAGTATAAGTACAGCAACAGGTTTGGTTCAAGTCTGGATTGGGGTGCACTGGGGGCTTGCACTCTGAGTACAAGTACAGCGAGAGGTCTGCTGCAAGTCTGGATTGGGGTACACTGGGTGCTTGCACTGTAAGTACAATAACAGGTCTGCTGCAAGTCTGGATTGGGGTACACTGGGTGCTTGCACTGTAAGTACAATAACAGGTCTGCTGCAAGTCTGGATTGGGGTACACTGGGTGCTTGCAGTGTGGGTACAAGTACAGCGACAGGTCTGCTGCAAGGCTGGATTAGGGTGCACTGGGTTCTTGCACTGTGAGTACAAGTACAGCGACAGGTCTGCTGCAAGTCTGGATTGGGGTGCGTTGGGGGCTTGCACTGTGAGTGCAAGTACAGTGGCAGTAGGGCTGCTGCAATTCTGGACTGTGGTGCTCTGGATGCTTGCACTCTGAGTACAAGTACAGCAACAGGTCTGCTGCAAGTCTGGATTTGGGTGCACTGGGTTCTTGCACTGTGAGTACAACAACAGGTCTGCTGCAAGTCTTGATTGGGGTACACTGGGTGCTTGCAGTGTGGATACAAGTAGAGCAACAGGTCTGCTGCAAGGCTGGATTAGGGTGCCTTGGGCCCTTGCACTGTGAGTACAAGTACAGCAACATGTCTGCTGCAAGTCTGGATTGGGGTACACTGGGTGCTTGCAGTGTGGGTACAAGTACAGCGACAGGTCTGCTGCAAGGTTGGATTAGGGTGCCTTGGGCGCTTGCACTGTGAGTACAAGTACAGCGACAGGTCTGCTGCAAGGCTGGATTAGGGTGCCTTGGGCCCTTGCACTGTGAGTACAAGTACAGCAACAGGTCTGCTGCAAGTCTGGATTGGGGTGCGTTGGGTGCTTACACTGTGAGTGCAAGTACAGTGGCAGTAGGGCTGCTGCAAGTCTGGATTGGGGTGCGATGGGTGCTTGCACTGTGAGTACAAGTACAGTGACAGGTCTGCTGGAAGCCTATATTGGGGTGCATTGTGTGCTTGCATTGTGAGTACAAGTTCAGCGACTGTAGGGCTGCTGCAAGTCTGGACTGAGGTGCTCTGGGTGCTTGCACTGTGATTACAAGTACAGCGGCAGTCGGGCTGCTTCAAGTCTGGATTGTGGTGCCTTTGGTGCTTGCACTGTGAGTACAAGTACAGCAACAGGTCTGCTGCAAGTCTGATTGGGGTGCATTGGGTGCTTGCAGTGTGAGTACAAGTACAGCAACAGGTCTGCTGCAAGTCTGATTGGGGTGCATTCGGTGCTTGCACTGTGAGTACAAGTACAGCGACAGGTCTGCTGCAAGTCTGGATTAGGGTGCCTTGGGCACTTGCACTGTGAGTACAAGTACAGCGACAGGTCTGCTGCTTGTCAGATTGGGGTGCCTTGGGTGTTTGAACTGTGAGTGCAAGTACAGCGACAGTAGGGTAGCTGCAAGTCTGGATTGGGGTGCACTGGGTGCTTGCACTGTGATTACAAGTACAGTGACTGTAGGGCTGCTGCAATTCGGGATTGATATGCCCTGTGGGGCTGCTGCAAGTCTGGATTGCGGTGCATTGGCATAGCTCTGAATCCCGTGCTGCAAGAGCAGTGGGTTCTGCGTGCCCATCTGTAGGTCGCTGTAAAGGAGTTGCAGGGGTTGCTTTAGGTCAGGATTGGGTGCATCCATTCAGCTCTGTGTATATAATCACATAGTAGGGATGGCTGCAAGTCAGGACTGAGCTGCATTGATTAAGCTGGTTGTGGGTAAAGGTACGGGAAGTCGGCATAGGAGTGCATTGGCAGAGCTGTAAGTCCCAGTGCAGGCAGAGTAGTGGGTGGTAATGAATTATAGGGGGCGTTTCAGGTGAGGATTGAGGTGCATCCCACAGAGTGATTGCAGTACGCCGCGACTGAGCGGCTTCGAATGAGCTGGTTGAGTGTCAAAGTTCTGGCATAGTAAGCCTGACGGCTTCGGCAATGCTGCCAGTGAGCCACTCCCTCAGGGGCTGACCGTGACCACAGAAGGTCGCCATAAAAGCAACAGGAAAGGGCCACTGTGGCCACTTGTGCCTGAAGCTCAATGTTGTAGAATTGAACTTCGATTTGTGTTTTTTTTAAAAAACTGTTCTTATTTGCCACCAGTTGACCTCCCTTTCGCTCTCTTTTTTCAACAGGTCCTCTCCTAGCTTTTTTTATACCTAGCACAGCCTGTCCTGAGCTCCACTGCAGCGCCGGAATGGCTGGGACGTCATCAAGGCACCGCATCAATTGAGGGCATCATCTACACTGTCTCATCTCCCTGCGCCACCTCTCTAACCTCATCAGTACTCCTAAGGAGCTGGAAAAAAGAGTCCTCGACGTGGAAACTACTGTCCTGAACTGGGCTTAACGAGGCGTTCTTTTGTGCCATCAAACCAACAATTCACCCAAAAGCACCTTCTCAGTTCAAGCTTCTGAGATCCCTTGGATTTTGCCATTGTTTTTGATAATCGTGGACATTTTCCACACCTTTATTGGTTGGAGTTGCGTTTTTACTAGAGGGCCGTGTGTGGTGTATCTGACTTTGCCTTCCTGTTCATTTGTGGGCGGAGTCAGAGTTATAATGGGATCCGTCTTCCAGTGCCTGGGTGTCACCTTGAAGGTGTGCCTCTTGCTCTGCTACTTCATGGGCCTCTGTCTGGGCCTGGAGTTCTTGGGCCTACCCAACCAGTGGGCACGCTACCTCCGCTGGGATGCCAGTACCCGAAGCGACCTCAGCTTCCAGTTCAAGACCAATGTGTCAGCCGGCTTGCTGCTCTACTTCGATGACGGTGGGGTCTGCGACTTTCTTTGCCTAACTCTGGTGGATGGTAGGGTCCAGCTGCAGTTCAGTGTGGACTGTGCAGAAACCACTGTGTTGAGCGACAAGCAGGTCAGTGACAGCAACTGGCATTTCTTGATGGTCAGCCGTAACCACCTGCGTACCGTCCTGGTGCTCGATGGTGAAGCCAAGCCTGGGGAGGTGCGGCCTCAGCGTCAGTACATGAACATCGTCAGCGACCTATTCTTGGGCGGGGTGCCACTGGATATTCGGCCAGCTGCTCTGACACTGGGCAGTGTTCGGGATGTCTTGCCTTACCGGGGGTTTATCCTGGACCTCAAGTACGGGAGCTCAGAACCGCAACTCCTGGGAAGTCAGGGTGTACGCTTGGACATGGAGGGTCTGTGCACTGAGAACCCATGTGAGAATGGAGGTGCCTGCTTTCTGGTAGATGGGAGTCCCACCTGCGACTGCTCGGCCACTGGCTATGGTGGGAAATTCTGCTCAGAAGGTAAGATGTTGGCTTTAGGTCTTTCCCGCCACTGGGATAATTAGCGGCAGTGATCTGGCCGACTGCACATTTGGTAAAGGCTATTTCTATCAAATTTGTCAGCCAAGAAAGTCAACAACAAAATGACCTCCTTCACTCAGTCTTTAACAGACATATGACTGACTTCCCCATGGGTCTAGTGGTTGTTTAAAGGTGTTAGCCTATCTAAACACCTCCTTGATTCCCAGTAGATCTGCCTGTTTGCTTCACAGAGAATAACGAGACAGCATCTCATAATGTAGCAGCCTGGTGAAGTCTTAGTCGATCAAATGGGTTCTTAGATGACTTGTTGCCTAATGGTTGGTGCTGCAAGCTATCATTTCACCACTCTAAACAACACTCCAGCGTTCATGAACACGGGGCATAGCGGGAACGTTACCTGATCTCCATGATCCAGGGTTTACACAGACAACTGGAAGCATCTCTGAATACCAGTAGTAAGATCCCAGGTATCAATTTTTAGGCCACATTAAGATGACGATTGCTGATGTTGGTGCAAAAGCAAGGGGATGGGGTGATGGTTGATGTATTCAATGGACTGAGGATTGATTTAGAGAACAAAACTTGACTATGTAATGTCTAAGGCATCCTTTTAAAGAGCAGGAGTCATGCACTGGTGCATCTGTACTCTATGTGCAGAGTTCATAAGCTCCTCTGGTGAAACGCAGCAATGCCAAAGCAGAGACACACCATATATGTGCTGGGTTAATAGCATCCTCTTGGGGAGCAACAGTCATGTTCATAACATCTTCTGAGGGATCATTGCACAAGTTCAGACATCTTTTTTATGTACAGGGTTCAGAATATTCTGTTCTGGAGTAGGACTGGGGCCATCATAATCTGCCCTGGAGTAGGACCCGAGTCATACACGTCCTGCACATCTGAAGCGACCTCCTTTATTCACAGGGATCATAGTTTTATCAGTGCAAAACCTATACAATGGTGCAAACACTATTTTCATTTAGAGGATCCACAGGTCCACAGGTCTTGGTGGTGCAGCGGCCATGCTTTGGGTCACAGTTCATAGCATCTACCTGGCAATCAGGAGTAATGTACATATATGTAGAGAGTTCAGAGTATCATCTGGTGGATCATGAGCATGCACTAGTGCACACTCCTTTATGTACAAGGTTCATGGCATCCTCTGGTGCAGCAGAATCACGCATTGGTGCACGCACATTTTTCACGGATGTGGATCAGAGCATCCTTAGTCTACCGGATTCATGGTACCCTCTGGTGGAGTAAAAGTCATGCAATGGTGAAACACATTGGTTAATTACTGGCTCCATAGCATCCTGTAGGGAAGCAGGACCTGTCTTCTAGATATGTACAAAGGGTTCATAGGTGCCTGTACTGTAAAAACACCAAAAAACTTGCACTTCTGCATCCCTGCTTTTTGTTGGACACTGAGCTATTCACTTAAGCCCTGCACTGTTATTGTTGAAGGCCTCTTAGTAGGGTATGTTAAAAGCCCACATCCTTTCTGTGCATAGGCTTCTGCCGTGGACCAACAATGTGTGCGGAAGGTTTTGTACTTTAGGTGCCACACCAGGTTGATGCCAGTGAGAATAGTTTCTCTAAGCATAGCCAACCCCACTTGCCAGTTGCAGAGGCATGCGCACGTGAGAGCTACTCTGATAACTCTATTAAGGCACTTCTGTGTGGGAGGGCAACTGTCCGAGCCCTAGTGTGTGGGAAAGTGGTGGTGATGGTGGGAGGAATCACTTCTGGGGGGCTTCAGGGTATCATTATCGAGTATCTATTTGTGATCAGGGCAGGTATTGTCTGCAGAATACCCACTTCCTTGTATTTAATGAAATCTTAGATGTTATCTGAACACAAGCCTGGAAACTCCCAAACAATATATCCACGTGAGATGGAGCAATCTTGACATTTACATACCCATCTCAGTGTTGAGGTCGGATTTGCACATTTGCTAATCAGTCTATAAATAGAAGACCACATTTCCCAGAAATCACTAAGAGGCAATCTGGAAAACCAGATATAGCTTTAAATGCTGACCATTGGAGTGAGAGCAGTTCGTGCTGCAGGATGGAGGGGGTATAGTTTCTCCAGCTAGGACCCGCCTTTCTCTATTTCTCTGTTGAGGCCCCCCAGTTGCCCTCTCTTCAAATGATTGAGTTTCTCCCTCCCAACACTTTGAGGTGCCCCTCCTCTCCTTTAGGAGAAGATGGAGGCCAGTCGATGCAGATTTGATGCAAGCGGCATGTACCGCTCTTAATAACAGCTCTTCTTGGCAGCTCGCAGGCCATAATGCAGGTATTGATTGGTGGTTTGGGACTGGAGATGGTAAAAGCGGTTGTTGAGAGCTCCACTTATCCGCAGCCTTGTCCTGCAGAGTCTCTGTTCTCAGTTCCGGCGGCCGGAGGGAACCGGAAGGCTTTCATGGCAGGCGATCCAGCTATCCAAACCACCGTGGGGTTACATGAGGTGATCATCCTGGCTTATAGTTCCCTGTTCAAAAGACCATAATTAATATCCTCTTAACCACCTGAGATGGATTCAGGAATACAATTGACACCTTTGTGATTCCCACCTGTCAAACGGGCATGAAATCTGGCTCTGTTTCTCTTCTTTTCTAGACACCCCCTTCATTTGAGGCCGAATGATCCAGTTGTCAGAATCTAGATCTCAAACAACCATACCCTAAATTAGCACAAATGTCCATATTTCATACTCAGGGTTCTTTCACTTTTTAACTGTGGAACTCCAAATTATATCGTAGAGAGATTTAATGTTCTCCACTTCAATTGAAGAATTTTTAGCGGGAAATGGAAGTAGAACTATAACATTCCGGGGGCCATGTAAACTTGCCTTTGTTTCAGGAGTTTCTTTTCAAATAGGATTTTTGCAAATGTTCCCAAAGGAGGTTTATGAATTAATTAGTGCCTGAAATTGGATTGATATCTGTAGCAAAATCTTTGAATCTGAATCTATTGGTGAGTAAATGGTTTTGCACAATCACCAGTCTTAAGTAGAGCATTTTGAGTGTTCTGAATTCCAGCATCTTGTGGGGAAAAAGAAAACATGGTTTGAGTTTCCAGCCTTAAAAATACATTCTATGTGGCCTTGGGCTTTTCCATTCCTGTTTCTATACTGTTGTGATCAACTAGTGCTGGTAAATGCGTGCTTACAGCCAGTTGCATTGCATTTATATCTCGATTGTGAATTTGATTCTGAAGCAGCAATCTGTGATGTACAAATAATGTCTGGGTATTGTTTGCGGCTCTGCAAACTTGCATTGCAGCCTGTGCCAGAAAGATGGCACGGCCTGTGCCTCTTTCATGGGAAGGCTGGTAGGAGTAACTGGTTATGGACAAACAGATCCTCCATGAATTGGCCAGATTGATGCACCAGCCTTCTGGGCACTCTTTTCCTGAGCTTCCAGCTAAATTGAACAGACTGGTCTTGGAACGAAGAATCCTAAATCCGTAAATGTGAATCGTAAGACATTAACACCCAGGCATGTGGAACTGAGACAAAGAAACAGAATTAAAAAACATGAGGCACTGCAGTCCCATGCAAGCACGCCAAGATGCCTGCATAGGACAAGTTCGAGTGATGCCGACATTTTTGTTCCTGGCCATAATATTATTGTCAAACTAGCCATTTAAGCAGCATTATTTGGAAATCTGTGCCAGGGTCATCTGAAAAGCTCTATTCATTATTTATTCCAAGGTGCATTATCTGCCTGTTGTAACTATTAGGCTAAACACGTTGTGGGAGGCGCATTTAGCAGGCCAGCTGCCCCAAATAAGCATGTCTCTAAAGACCTGATGCAGATATCCTAGGATTTAGAGCTAGAACCTCAGCACGATGGACTCTGCCCATCTCCCTAAAAGAACCCCTCGAAGATAAGCATGTATCTGCCCTGTAAACCGTTGTGCATAGACAAGAGATGTGCACAGGGTCTGGGCTCCCCCAGAGCCGCCGAGCGCTGTATGAATACGATGATAATTGGCCTCTTCTTGCTTTCTGATTACAGAGCGAGGGAGGGAGACTTTTTCTGGGTTTGTGCCACGCTCCTGGATACGGACAAGTGGCCGCTCGCTCCGCAATTATCCCAATTTTCCCTTGTGCTACAACAAATTGCTGGAGCGGCTGCCATTTCCTTAAAGGCGCATGGCCCTGAAATGGGGAGCTCAGCGAGATGGACGCCAGTGTGCTGTAGAGAAGACCATGCGAGTCTGTCCTTAGTTTCTGAGCACCTTGTCCTGCCTGGAGAATGTAACTACATGTACCATGGCTGCCGCTGACTGAGCTGGCGACTGTTGATGGTTGTTCTGCGATAGCTGAGTGCCGTGCAGACTGTGTGTCTGATTGCTTCTAAAATCAGACACGTCCGCAGTATCCTATTGGCCAACAGTAAAAAAAACAAGACAACAAAAAACAGAAACCTGAAGACAAAGGCTCACCTGGCAATCAAGAAATTCCCATTCAGTGGTCTGCCAAGTTTCATCGAAATGAGGGACCACCCACAGCAACCTACTAATGTTCAGCTGCAAACTAAGATCTCTGCGGTTGTCTATGGGCCAGTGCTTATTTAGGAACACGGGCATTTATGGTAGTCACAGGCAAATATCCCACTGAAAACAGGGACATGCTAGTAGTTTGTGAAATGGTGTAAAGTTGATTGCCTAAAAAGTACCCTAGGAAAAAATTGTCAGTCCACTGAAATACCTCCTGGAACAAAAAGAGTAGCAGTCTTTTATGCAGTAATAAATGTACATGGTTCGGGCAGTGTTCCTCTAAAATCAGGGACATGTTCAGTTCCCTGTGGGAAAGTATTCCTTCAACACAGGGATACCAGACATAAAATGTTTACTGTGCAAAACCAGTCTCTGGGGCAAACTTGTGCTTGTCTGTTCCTAGAGGCTGGATGTTTGGTGCCTGTGTTTAATGGTGAACAAACCCCATCGCTTCCTGGCTTCTACAGAAGCTTCATGAATAGATCTCCTGAATGATCACCTTTACTCTCATCTAGTACCAATGTTGAGCAGGTCTGTGTCTCATCTTCCCTCTAGGGCTTTAGGCGCAGGCACCAAAGGGCAAGTGTTTACTTCGCTTCATGATCTCAAGTAGAACATTCCCATCTGATGAAAGTCATACCTGTACGACCGAAAGATATTGCGATGCCATCCTAAAGGTTGATAGTGTAGGATATAAGCGCTAATTAAAACCAATGCATGACCTTACCAGCTGAGAGTGAAGGCATCTGAGATTGGACCACTATCATGGAGCCAAATCCTACCTTAGTCGATCATGCTAGGTCTGAGGGAGGAGACATACATCAGTGTAGCAATCATCGTTGCAGACGGTAACAGCCCTTCTCTGCCTCTTCCAGTGGTTCTCCGTATTAGCTAAGATGGTAGTCATGTCGCGGAGCTTGGATTTCCATGACACTGAGTTGCTGGAGTTGCAAAACCTTTTTAGCATCTTCAAGTCCTGGCCTTCTGTTCTCAGAAGGCACTGATGTTGCAAGCTTATGACCTGCTGTGGATTGGAATCATAGATACATCCCATTCCTGAAAAGCTGAGATAGAAGCATTGTACATGGAGGCCTGATTGGCCATGTCACTGATGTTCTCTGTCCTAGGACTTCTGACCTGAATGTTTTTCTCCGCCTTAAGCTTGCAATAGGTTCTCTACAGGTGTTAAGTGAGAGGAAGAGAGTGGAGGATGCTGCTGCCTGAGAATGACCCCTTTTGTTGATTTTTAAGTGGAGCAAAGAGGTGAGTTCAGGCCTCCCCCCCCCCCTTGCTCCACCCAGTGAACCCAGGAAACTAAAGGTAAGGCGGGTCCAGCACATCACAAACCCGAATGGTGACCTTTGAACCTCTCCGAGATGTCTTAGCAGTGATCTTTCTGTAGAAAAAAATGACCTGTGGCTGGTCTCCAGCCTTCCTCTGATTCCCACTGCTTCTGACTGTCTTGGATCAATGCATATCTCTCATTTTCTCTTCCTTCTCGCCTCCTTTTACTTTTCGAAGGGTAACAAATGTTTTGCTTGTTTCATGTGTTCATGTATTTTGTTTTAGCAGGCAAACGAGTGCATTAAAACATTAAACATACCTTGTTGCTGTCTGCGCGGCAGCAATGCTGACTTGGGTGTAAGTATGTGCCTTCTCCCACAGTCCTTCACTGCAGACGTCTGTGCGCCAACGCTAAAATGCCTGAGAATTGAACAAGAGTGGTTGGATGGGAGGCAGTCAAGGGGTTGTGGAGAGTGAAGGCAGTAATTACATTGGTCAAAAGATAATATTAGAAACTGCTCTTCCGTTTAGAGGGCCCATGCATTAAATTATTTAGGTAATTCTGACTTTATGTAAGTGCTTTTATTATAAACAAAACAAAGTCTCTGCGTTCCCTTGTGGAGTCTCTTGTTTTTAAGCAGTTGCTCCTTGGTACTATTTAGACCCTTACAGACAAGCAGGTGCACCCATGCATGTTTTCACACTTGCATATATTCACCAATTGATTAACACAAAGTCATGCACCAGAAATGTCTGCAAATGACTGCTTTCTCTCCGTGTGCTGACCGTGTGGTTAGAAGGCAGATTGTGTGTTGTGTGCTGCAGGGGATGGGAATTGCATTGATCTCGAGCTGGCTGGGCAGGCTAGGCGTGCATGGTACAGTCCGTGCAAGGAGACGAGGGGCGTGGAAGGGAAAGTGCGTCTCCTCAGCCTGCTGCACTGACGTCTGTATAGACATGTGTGCAGCATTCACACACGGTGCTAAGGTGACTAGGCCTGGGCAAAAATTTCGTTCCGTTCGCGGAAATTGCGATAATTTGACATTTTTGCATTCCGCGGAGAGCGCGAAAATGTCAAAAATTCCGGTTTCCGCAGCTTGGCGATAATTTGTTTCTTGCTCGCGCTGTAAAATGATACATTCTCGCGCGCGCGCGATCGCCTTACCTGAATCCCTGCGTTCGCCGACAAGTTTTCTTGATCCGGTCGCGTTCTCCATGAGATGTTGTATTGTTTTTAGCCATTTGCGCTGTCTCGCGACAGTTCGCGCCCGCAGTGACGTCATGCGTCGCGCGATCACGTCTTTCTTCTCGCGATCATGCACCGCGAGAACAACTCAAAACAAGATGGCCACGCCCGCAAGCAGCCACATGGGTAAGTTGGCGACCCGCAACCATGCAGAAAATCGCGCGAACATGCCGGAAAAAAACTTCCGCATCTTCGCGATATTTCTGCTTGTTTGCGATAATTTTAAACATTCTCGCGATAATTTGCGAAGGTTAATTCCGCAAATTCCGCCCACCCCTAAAGGTGACCTCCCAGAGGAGTAGTTAGTTGTCCTAGGCTGGGCAGAAATGCTTTGGTGAAACGTAGACCTCTAGTGGCCTTGTGCGACCTCATCTGACCGCTCACAGCTGGCATAGGTTGAGGTCCTAGTAGACACACTCTTGACATGGACCTTGGATTACCTCAAAAGGTCTCTCAGAGTCTTGTTTGAATTGCTAGGGTAAGCAGACATTCTTTAATGAAGCATGTAGCTCAAGTGACCCCAGCCTGGGGGCCTGAATTTGAAAAGTCAGCCTTTGATAAAGCCTGGACCCTGCATAACCTTCATATGACCCCCGAGAGCAGGCATTGACTGAGGTCCTAGTTTGAGAAGACATGCTTCGGTGAAGTATGGAATTCACATGACCTTGTGCGTGACCTGATCTGTCCTCTCACAGCTGCCGTTGGTTGAGGTCCTAGCCCAAGTAGACTAGACAACGCAGACACATTTTGGTGGAAAACTGATTTCAAGTGACCCTCTCAGAGCAACTGTTGATGAAGTCTTGGCTGTAGAAGTAAATGGGAAAGAAAAGAAGAACAGTAGAATTTTCAAAGTATAAGTACAGTGAATGCGCGTGTCAGTAGCATTAGAAATAGTGTCTGGTGCTTTAAGGTGCTTCTGAATTAATAGCACTGAGGAAAGTCAGTGCAGGTCCATTGGAATTGAAAAGCAGATGCTGCTGCTGAGAAAAACCAGCCCAGGGTCCACCGGAGCTTGAAGTCGGATCCTGTACTCTGAATCTAGTGAGGGAAAGAAGCCCTTTGAAGGTGCCAGAGATATTATTTTGTAGGCTACAAATTGAGCTGTAAGGGAATAGCGGCATTTAATCTACACAACCATCTTCAAGGCTACTCTGGCTTTCGAGACCTTCCTGGGTCGAGTGGTATGGTGGCTGGACACACAGTGTGTGAGATAAAACGTGTTGTGTCTGCAGTCTGCCAGTCTGTGCCCGCTCAGCCTGTGGAAGCCGTGCCAGCAGATCATGACTGGAGTCTGTGCAAATACTGGGCTCCAGCATCCCCAGCCCTGCTTTTTATAGCACAGACAGAGGCGAACAGTCAATGGCATTGGGCCTGCTTTGTAATAATGGTTCCAGAAGCGAAACCGCCAAAACAACACAGTCACAGCGACATTGACGAACACAGAGACCTAGGAGCGCCTAAGTATGAGCACCGGGGTTAGACACCAAAAAGTGCAGTAAGGAGAAAGCTGCTCAGTTTGCAGTCAAACCCATGGCACAGATCTAAGGAGGCTACACATATGTGAGAATGCTGCACAAACCGTGGCGGCTGACGCATAGCTAAAGTGGGGATGAAGGGGGAATGATAAATGATTTTAAAAAACATACCAGTCGACGCAGGCCTCCTTCGTACTCTTCTCTCTTCTCAGCAGTTACGGAGGCACAGGATCCCCACCCAATCCTGGTGCTGCTCTCAATAGCATGAGAGAAATTCCAGGATTGGTCTTAGCAGCCTGGTTTTCCGCTCAGACAGTGCCTGAGAGCCTGTGTTGCACAGCTGGGTTGGAGAAACCTAAGTGCGCATGTCTGTTTGGCCACCCTAAGATGGCCGGCCAAACCAACATGAGCACTTTCCTATGCCCATCACTCCTCCTCCTGCTATGGTCCTGACCCACCCTACACTGACATCGGGTTAGAAAGTCAGCCAAAATTACAATGATAATATTGTTTCATTATCATTTTAGTTTTCTGTGAATGACTATGATCAGTTGGGCGAAGCTCCTCTGCCATTGCGGAGGAGCCGCCCCTGTGCACAGATCTGAGGATGCTGCACAGACCCTCTGACTGACATCATGGCACAGATTACTGGATGTTACATAGAACCAGAAGCTAACCCGAGGGCCCATTCTAAGACAGTGGAAGTGCGGACTGTACACACCCAGCACCTGAGACCGGTGCAGAGTCAATCTATATGGAATCATCACCTGAGACAAGGGCTGTAGAGCTTTAGCACCCAGGACCAGTGCTTTACATAGGGACGAGGCTGCAATACCCATATTCCCAGTTCTTTGGATCAAATATGTCAACTGTGTTAATGTGGTATTTATACCCACTTCGATCCATACATCCACTAAGGTGTGAGGCTTTAGAGTTATGAGTTCTGATCCTGATTCCCAGCTCCCAGCTCACACACCCCGTGATCTTGTATTCTGACACATACTTGTTCGACTGTTTAAGTTAATTGATTCTATTGACACTGGAAACTTACGAACAAAAGACTTCTATAATTATATTGAGCAGCTAGAGCTCCACAGATCACTGATACATGTCACATGTTGTGGATTTTCGTGGCAAAATATTTTTGACCCCCTGGAATAAAAGTTGTTACTTAAAACTTACGCATCTAATAAAGGATCCGCATGTTCATTCTACAGACTGAATTGATTTGTGAAGCAGAGAAACAAATCTAATGTGAATCAACTAGAGTACAACTGGTCCCATTTTGTTCTCCAATTATCAAAGGAAAGTAAAATCAAGAATGATGCCACGCCTCTATCCTTGAGAGCCAGCACTTCATTTGTATACAGATGGTTGGGCTCCGGCACTCATTCTTGGGGGCCAGGAGTTGTCATTCATCATCAAAATTCAGGCCAGAGCTGGAAGAAAGGCTAAAAAGGGAGATGGGAGGAGGGAGCGAAAGAGAAGGATAAAGAAAACAGTTACAAAGGGAGGAAGCAGTGATGAAAAAGAGCATGCAAAAATGAGGTTAGCAAATAGGAAGTATAAGGTGAGGGTTGAAAGAGGCATGAGGTGGAATCAAAAGTAGACATCCATGGCGTCAATCACTGTGGCGTTTGACATCATTGACGCGGTGATCCTCGGAAAAGCGTGGGGCACTGCATTTATATATGTTTTTTTTACAAACTGAACACTGATTTGAGCTAATAGAAGGTTTGTGATAGTTTTGGTAGTAGGGAAGCACACTTTATTCTGATGGGTTGTGTGATGGCTGCTAGCTAGGTTCGTCCCCCAAAAAAGATCGAGTTAACTGCAAAACGCACAGAACTGGCTGGTGAGGCGGTGTAATTGGAGCTCAGTAAAGCTCAGTCTACAAAAGAATTCAATGGCATCGGTTTCAGTTTGCTATTGATGGTGGACAAACCACTGCATGCATAGATCCCAAACAAAGTACATCCTTATGAAATAAGAAAACACCTGCACAATGCCTGACATAATGGATAGATTAGTTAGGAAATTTCAAAATGCCCTTTTTACAACCTTCACCAACTTCTATATAAACTTTGCAGCAAACTAAAGATTGCAAAGTATTACCAGTTGCCACATTTGCGTGAAAATCATGACTTTTTAAAGTATGTATATTACAGAAGGTAAAGGTGCAGAGAAAAAGTGTGCATACGTTTGGTATTTTGTACTAAAAAGTCTGAAAAAGTTAAACTTGCAGAGTTATAGACTGCATACATCTTCAATCTTCACTGTGTTGAAAAAGAGTAAAAAGTATCTTGTAATGAAGTGACAACTATCTTACAATGCATATAAAAACTTGGTGAAGGCTAAGTTAAATCAAAAAACTTCAAACTTCATGAAGGGTCAAAATGTGTAGTAAAAATGAAAAAAAGAAGAAGGGTTACAATGTTACCCTTTGCAAAAGTTTGCTTGCGAAAAAATAAAAAAACATATATACTCCCCTAATAGATAAGACAACATAGGTGAACATCATAAGGGCTCCATCCATGAAATACTTCCGCCCAGTACAACTTCATGAAGTTTCATAAAAACCTGCCTGACCTGTAAGAAAATATCACCAGCACTCGGAGAAAGATGAGCACCAAACACCAGGGCAACACACCTTAGTCTTTGATGGATACAGAATACGACAATAATATAATGTGATCCTGCAAATTGAATACTTGATAGATCCTGCCTCAACTTACCGGCCTTTCTCCGGCCATGCTCGGTGGAAATGAAGCAGGACAGGCAACCGGGCACAATGAGAAGTAGGCCTGTCAGAACAATGTGTGCCACCTGCGGACTGACAGATAGCAGTAGTGACATCCAAGTCACCCCTTTATGCGCTGAAGCGGTGGTTGGGGAGTCCGGTCTACTGGGCAGGAAGTATCAGAAACAATCTCCATTAGCAGACGTCAAGAACATCACCGCAGGTTATTCGTTCAAACCAAGAAGAGGCCTTGTTTCTAAATGAGGTAGGTTCTTGTGCCAGGGTCCCCTAGTTCTCCTGAGAGATGGTCCTGCAGATTTGAAAAGTATTAAAGCACTTGTTTCTAAATGAGGTAGATTCTTGTGCCAGGGTCCCCTACTTCTCCTGAGAGATTGTCCTGCAGATTTGAAAGGTATTAAAGCGCTTGTTTCTAAATGAGGTAGATTCTTGTGCCAGGGTCCCCTAGTTCTCCTGAGAGATGGTCCTGCAGATTTGAAAAGTATTAAAGCACTTGTTTCTAAATGAGGTAGATTCTTGTGCCAGGGTCCCCTACTTCTCCTGAGAGATTGTCCTGCAGATTTGAAAGGTATTAAAGCGCTTGTTTCTAAATGAGGTAGATTCTTGTGCCAGGGTCCCCTAGTTCTCCTGAGAGATGGTCCTGCAGATTTGAAAAGTATTAAAGCACTTGTTTCTAAATGAGGTAGATTCTTGTGCCAGGGTCCCCTACTTCTCCTGAGAGATTGTCCTGCAGATTTGAAAGGTATTAAAGCGCTTGTTTCTAAATGAGGTAGATTCTTGTGCCAGGGTCCCCTAGTTCTCCTGAGAGATGGTCCTGCAGATTTGAAAAGTATTAAAGCACTTTAGCGTCTGCCACTTTCTGCATTCTTCCTCACAGGGAGGACGGGTTCTGTGGAGTTACATGTGTATGCACTTCCTTGACTTGGAAGAACCGAGACTGAGTTTGCGTCAGAGCGGTCCTGAATTTCTGATGCCAGTTTAGGTTACAAAAGGGGAAAAACTGGAGTCTCACAAGAGGGAACAATTGTCAACTTAGTGAATATCTGATTTTGCCTAAGGGTGTGGGAAGTTCATTTTTTTTGGTCCCCTTCATTAACATCTGTGGAAAGCTTCACAACTTTCGCAAGCTCGTAAAGCTTTGTGCCACTTCTGTATTAAAACAGCCACTTTGTGACTATTTAAGTTCCACGTATCCTCATTTAATAGAATCAGAATGTCTCTCTATAAGACACACTTTGCAGAAAAACAGTTGGTGTTCATTTGCTGCTCCGTTTCATTGTGCAGACAAAAGGTCTGCACACATTAATTCGTCAAAAAGACCTGTAACAATTAGTTAGCCATAATTTTCTGCAACATTTAGTTAACCAATAAGTTCTACATTAGTTAAAGAAAAAACTCTGCAGCTAATAATTAGCCACTAAGTTCTGAAATCATTAGTTAGTCACAAAGCTCTTCGAACATTATTAGCCTTTATCTATAGAAAAGCTTATTAAAATGTAAAATGTGCAAAAAGGAATTAAACCTATATTTTTCAGCGTGGCTGGATTTGAATAAAGTGAAAATAACCGTGCTATGCAGGGAAAAGTATCTTTCACCATGAAAACAAACTTTGCTCCAGAGATGGTAACCCGGGAAATTTCAAAAAGTTCTTAAAAAGCATAGTTTCCAAGCGAAATTCGGAACTGGCAGTGCTTGAAATGGAAACATTGAAGTGCAGGTACTCTGTAACAGAGTAACTGCTTGTTTCTGAGAAGTGCTGGTACTCTTCAATTAAAAGTGTTTGTTATTCTTGATAAGTGCAGGTACCCTCCCTCTCAAAATCAAAAAAGTGCTGGTACCCCGTTGCTTGTGTACTAGATACATCTCAGCTCACCTCATTGTTCCTCTTGTCCATCAGCGTATCCATCTGTCAGCTGCAGAGCTTCAATCCCACCAGTGATACAGCTCATGACTGAGCTGTATTGGCTGCGCTATGTTTGAGTTCCAGAGACATCGACTTATAAACATGGCGATGAGATGGCTTGAAGATTGCATGTTCCAACCTTCTTGGGAAAGGAGAACAGGGCATTGCTCTTAGGGGAGCCACAGCATCAAGGGAGAATTCACATTGCTCCTAATTCCAGTGTGGCTTCCAGTGCTGGCATCCAGTGGTCTCCACTTTCGCTTATTGTTGGGAACCAGGACTTCTGTCTGCTTGAGTCCGCAAGCAGCAGTCCTGAATGGTTGATTCCTCAAATGGGCTGCCTGTCCTGACTCGCGAGGGATTGACCCATGTTGTATGGGTCGCCACGTCATGCTTCATGGGAGCTTCATGCGTGAGCATTACCGTAGCCTGCAGTGCCAGATGTGGTGCAACCATCACCCGTCAAAGTGCCTACTGCTTCTTGCTATCCCAGAGTCACTTTACCCGGCAAATACCCTGGCCCAGTCTGGAGCTAGTGGTGCATTGGTGCCAGAGTTCCCATTCAGTGGAGTCTTCAGACAGCCTCTTTACTCCCTCCTGCTCTCCCTCAGGATGGGAACCATGTAAGATATTAAAACAAAAAAAACTTTCAGATCACTTCACTAATGGAATAAGTGGATCAGTGCAAACTGAGCTAAGGAACATGAACTGCAGACCAGAGCAGGTTCGGTCAGACTCTCAACCTCAACACCACACAAAATGATCTCTTTCCTAGAGGTTTTTATTTTCTCAGCTGCACTATTCCTCCATCAGACAGAATATCTTCCACTGCTGCAACAATCCAGAGTTTACACGCTATGCAGCGTCCCCAGGCTCCTCTAGTAACACCCATAGGGCAGCAGAGGCTCTTTTTGGACATTGGGAAAGTCTGCCATATTTGGGAAAATATTAATTTTTCCATAATCGTCCATGAGACATAGCAGCTGATTACGATTGCGGAAGGACCACCATCAGACCATGATTTTACTCCGGCCACAATAAGATGGCGGGGGAATCGCGCTCGGACCGCGGCGGACGCAAAGACCGTCTGCCACGGAACTGCCACAGGCAATTGGTCTGCATCCGTAAAATGGATGTCGGTCCGAAATGGTGGCGGTGACTAGCAGGTTGGTGCAGATTGGTTTTGGTGGCCCATTGCGGACCCCCCCTTGTGTTGGGGGGAGGTGTGGTGCACTGGGGGGTACCCATGGTACCCCCCCTACATTTCAGCGGACCAAGTGTGGTGCCTGCCACGTAGTGCAGTGCAATGCACAACATGATATTTTGACATCACGGCGGGTGCTGCTGACAGCAGCACCCGCCGCAATGTTAAAATGCAAAATGCCACTGCCATGGTGGCGGTCGCATCCTAATTGGGTGTGTGGGACCGCTGCATGTATTGAGGATGGTCCCAGTCACCACCATGACGCCAGTCTGTCCGCCATAGTAATCGGCCCCATAGTTAGCAGTTGAAGTCTAACCATGAATTATTTTGGGAAAGATTTTTAAAAAATCCCCAAATTTTAAAAAAGGCTGAATTGTTTCTAATTTTGCATTTGCAAGTACGTTTTGCCTTGAAGGCACCAATAAAGACAAAAACTAGGAATCGTTTTAGCTGTTTCTTGTTAAGGCCAATCCTTAATCCTACATTTTTCAATTCCATGGAAGGGTATGGTACCATCTTTAGTGCTCTTTCTTTTATATCCCTTATTGAAAATCTCATTAATGCAGAAAATATAGTTCAACCGCATTCAGCATCG
Source organism: Triturus cristatus (assembly GCF_964204655.1). Lineage (NCBI taxonomy): Eukaryota > Metazoa > Chordata > Amphibia > Caudata > Salamandridae > Triturus > Triturus cristatus. Next base: position 1,001,490,587 of record NC_140592.1, on the reverse strand, counting down.
ATTGATTAACAGATGTGGCAGACTTTCATAGATGAAGGGAGAATAAAAGAGGCAATGCTTGCCCACACAGGGCCTATCCAGACAAGGTCTCAAGGGGCATAAACTAAACAAGGGCACAAGCTAAATTGAAATAGTTGTTCCACTGGCCCTTTAAATTGTATTTGAAACACAAATTCATACAAGCCCACTCTACCTAGTGCTCAGGTTTAATCTGCCCATTTGTGGATTCAAGTGTCCATTTACATGCTGCACGTCACTCATTGAATACTTTCTTCATGTTTTATTAATAGGTGTTGCTGCTAGGCTGCTACATGGTGCATATTCATCAACCTCAGAAGGATAAAAAGCTATGTTGGCCCCCCTCAAAGCCTTCAGCCTGTGCCTTGCTGGGCACATCTTTTGACTGTGAGAAATTCATAAATCCACTGACTTATTCTATTGATAGGTGGCAAAACTGAGCTGTAGAAGTTATGGAAAAGCACCTGCCTGCCCTTTGAGGTTCACCGGCATCCATCTCTTGATTGAAAAGATGGCTTTCGCCCCTCCCCTGCCCTCGCCGGTGGCACCAGGTGTGTTTGCTTCGATGGGCTGGGTCTCTGAGGCATCCATTTCTTTTGTGTGTAGAGCGAGCCCTGCGCTGCCTTACCTGGGGGCCGTTACCTGATATGGCGCATTCATGGGAGGTGACCTTTCTGTGAGCCTGCCCTGACAGTCTCCTCATCCCTCCTGCTTAGAGGAGCTCTGGCAAAGTCGCCACATGAACTGAACACGGACAGAGCAGGACAAAATGAAGTGATAGAAGGGGCCATTTTAACACACGATTCACTTCCGGTTCGGCATGCTCCAATGAGATCCACGTTGAGGAGAGGACAATTCTATTCTGCAGCTCTAAGGAAACTTCTCTTATGCGTTAAATGCAGGGAGTGTCCTATGTGGTGTCCATGCACAGCGAGAACGGGCTCGGTTTCCCAGTGGATGCATGCACCTAGGATTTTCATTTCCCTCTAGGCTTCACTCCTTCCCACCCTTTCCACGGATCTAGAGACAACAGGAAGCCGCTCTGTCTATTTAAGCTCCCCTGCCAATGACCCACACTCTGGTGCCAGCTCATTCTCAAATCACACTCCAATAGGGCTGTCTTTTTACCCTCCTCGCATGTCGAAAGTAAGCAAGGCTCACGTACGCTTTCTCCAAATATTTGAGGACTAGAACTGCAATAGTAAATAAATAGGGAGCCATCCTCTGCCTGAATGATTTGGAGTATGTGTATGCCTCTTCTTGGATATTAGAGTAGGCATTGCAGTAGAGTTACTTGAGGGAGGCGTGGATGCCAGAACTTCACCGATTACCAGTCGGCCGGCGGTGTTATAGTGCTGCCTCTGCTCTGTGATGACAAACATAATGGCACCATATAGAAGGCCTGTGGAGAACTGTAATTTCTGAAGGGGAGTGATGAGGTCTCTTAGGATACTGGCAGGGTCAATGTAGAAAAGGGAGTAAGAACTGAAAACCAGGACAGTGACTTTGAGGTTCATGCCAAGCCGCTTTGCTAGTTTGGGGAATTTTTTTAAAACTTTGCAAGCTTAGTGATGTGTGAAGAGTGAAAGGCTATTCCTAGCTTCAGTAGATCTTCAAACTAGTAAGAAGCTCTCCATTTGCATCCAAAAGCAGAAAGGAGCAGCAGATAGAATGCCATAGCTCAGCTGCTGTGCTCTTTGATTCCAGGGACTGGAAGTCCCGCCCACTAAGGGGTGGAACTTCTGGAGGCATCGAATCCCCACTATGTGGCTGATTTCTTACAAGATCTGATGGGGAGAAGAGACTATTACCAGTAGATGAAGAGCGGGAGTTGTGATGTCCTTAGACGATTGTGACATCATATTAGGAAGAGATAGCACTGGGATATCAAACGAGGAAGAAATAGCGTTGTGATGTCATAACACAATGTTTAAAATGTCTTTGTATAAGAGATGGAGTTATGATGTCACTGTAATTTATCACTGACGCATTGAGTATCCTAATTCAAGCCGAAATATGACTGCAGCAGTGGAACTGAATATTTGAATTAGCAATGGAACAGACATCTCCCCTACCCAGAACGCACATTTAACTTCGTCCACTGTTTGAAGCTATTAGAAACAAGTATCCATGCTCAGAGCCTGACAGTGCCTGCCTTCTGCTGAGAATTGCAGGTATCACCCTGTTGAAATAGGAAACGCTGCCAACACATGCCAGTCTTAAGCTACGATGCTGCTTTTACAGCAGAAAGGTCACTATTGTGGGTTGCACATTGGTGGGAGAAGACACTGGGATGATATTGTTTTAGCTAGGTGGGTGGTGGAGTGATGGGATTAGGCCATTATTATAAAGGTAATGGGTAGAGCCACGAATTGCCCAGCTCTTGCCGTGTCACGGCACACCATCCACGCATCCATTCACTGACCTGGCAGATTGCGCTGGCTGCACTCGTGTCTGCAATGAAGGACGCTGCTGGGAGCATGAAAAAGTGCATCTGAAGAAGGGCTAAAAGTCGCAATACTTCAGTGCCGTGTTCTGAGCAAACCTACAACTGGTCGTAAATTCAGGTGACCCTCGCTGAGGGGAGCAGGTCCACTTTCTTTTTTCCCGGACTGCTTGGATTTATGGTGTTGAAGGATCCCGTTGTAGCAGGAAGATTTCCTCTTCTGTAAAATGTTTTTTTCTGATGCTGTGTTTAATAGGATTTCTTGCAGGGTGGAGCTATCTGATTCCTGGCCGTCTGGACAGATAGAATGATGGAATTTGATACATGCAGAGTTGGGGGCCAGAGCCTTTTGACTTGCATGGCATGCATGAGGGATGGGGGAATTAGAGAAATGCTAGATAACCTGTTTTAGCATTTGCATGGGAGAAGATTTCCATGCAAAGTACAAGTGCTGAGTGTGCCTCTAATGCTGAGTCTTTCTTCTGTGTTTTCTCCCCCTTCTACTTCCCCCTTCCCCTCTTTAAAAATGCCTCCTCAGACGTCAACCACATTCCAGGTGAGTTATGGAATGATGCATTCTATGTTTAAATACATTTAGCTCCACTTAGAAAAATACCATTTAGAGAATTACCCTGCACACCCAGCCTCTTTCACTTCCATCAACCAGTTTAACATTTGTGGCTGTTTATTAAATTGTTCTTTTCCAGGGATGAAGCAGATGTTCAAGGGTTGTTGTATGTTGGGAGATCCCCCTTTCCTAGTCTCATCAAACCAAATTCGTAAAAGTGGAAACAATAACCAAGTGGGATCAAGCGGCTTGATGACTGGGAATGATGCAGACGCTTAATAGTGGATATTAAAGAGATCACAAGCAATGCGCCTTGAGATGGGGACTTCTGCATTGTTCCCAGTTCAGTCCCCAGTGCATGATGGGAATATCCAATAAGACCTACACTGTGATTAGAGGGAGGGAGGTCGATAGGGGGGAGGGAGGTGGACAGGGATATGACAGTGTTGTACTCAGAGCCTGATCTGTGTGGGCTAGATTTGCTATATGGCTTTTATAGATCCAGAGTGACCCCCCATGGGTGATCAAGGGCACCAGAGTTCAGCCAACCAGTTCTTCTTTTGGAAGTTACTAGGTACCGTTAGAATAGCTGTCCAAAGAACTGACATTTAATTACTACTTTTGAACAGTTCGTATAGATAAACATTTTTTTATATAAAACTATACAACCAATTCCCTGCCTAAAACCGAAAATGCTGTTTGATTGTTATGGCCTCATGAGAGCTTAACTTACCATGGCTACCAGATAAGGCCATCACTCATTAAAAGTTAGCCATGGGCTGTAAACTGTATGAGGGCCTTGAAGAAGGTTGTGTGTTTGTGATGACCACATGGAGAGAGATGACTGCTGGGTGCTTTTTGTTGACGTCAGTAGGCTAGTCCAAGGCAGTGGCTTGGAGGAGGGCATCTTAGCGATTTATTTCAGTGCAAGAGCTCCTCAGCTTTACATGGCTTTGGACTGGAGAGAGTCAGTGGGTCTCTATCAGCACTTAGGTTCTGTATCTTAAATCACAAAGCCCACGCGCTCACATCACGTTTCCAGGGGACAGACGCAACTCACTTTATCACTGTTTTATGGAAAGAGAAGAATAATGGCGTTAAATTCCACACAGCATTAAAAAAAATGAGGCTATCCTCTAAGACAGGCACTGTACAACCCCAGCCCACCTTCTGTGGGGACAATAGACATTGGGTGTCACCTCTGAGTGAAAATAAAAATCCAAGAAGTGGGAAAGGAAGACTGAGTGATGATGGTCAAGGACAAAAAAGGAAATACGAATAAACATAACCTGTTGCTTGTGAGGATGAAACAGCCAAGTGGTAGCACAATTCACATTAAACATGATCACCAGTCGGGATTCAGAGTGTGTGTGTTTGCGCGTGCACCTCTATTTCAAGGATATGCGTGAAAGCAATGGGAGTATCCGTTCTGTTGTGCTGGTTCTTCTCTGCAATCCTATCTGTAGCTATTCGACAAAGATCCTTAAACCAGCAGCGCATATCCCCAACCAGGTCATCTACTCGGAGTTGTTTTGCTGTTGGTCATGTTTGTTTCTATGGTGGCAACAGTGAAGCCAGTGGGCTAATCAAATAATTTTGCAGGCATTACTTTGTAAGTAAAAATAAACACCTTGGTACCTCTGATATGGAGCACTATCAAAGTTACTAGCATCTCGCTGTAACTGTGAGCGTGCCCTGCTGAGGGTGTGAAATTTAGGAGCTTCCTCTCTGAGTCCTCCTTGGCTAAAGATGGAGTCCTCTTGTGCGCTCATTGCGGTGCTTAATTTGAGACAGTGGCTTCCAGTGCTCAGCACCAGCACTTAATTGTCACAATCACACTTATGACAGTCTGCCACATGGTGGCACTGCTCATCTAATTGAGAGAGAAGCAATACAACGGTTGTTTATGAATACAATACACATAAAAAAACTTAACAACACCTGCCTCCCCAGCCATTTCTTTACCTTTGGGGAACTGGACTCATCTTAACTGTCGCACTTGCAGATGAGGGAGATGGTTAGTAATTGTTTTGGTACCACCATTGGCAGCGATGTCAAGGGCAATGGGTGATGTAAGCTGGAGTGGCCTCCTGGTCAGGGTCCTGGCACTTATTATTTTACAAATTAACCACTGGCTCATTGGCTGGAGACTCTGTGTTAAAAAAATGTAGCCCATCCCTCAGTAATCTGGATTTCTTTGTTTGTTGTGCAACTCCAGTGGGCATCTAAGAGTTTGATAATATAGAAATGAATCTCTGTTTAGCAATCTGTTGCTTTGTAGCTACTGTTGATTCAAGCTTAACAATACATATGTATGATTTAGGGTGAAGACAATATGGCTGCATAGAGTAATGAAAAGGGCTACTCCGCAATGAGAAAATTGAGGGCATCTATAATAGGATCAATCCCAGAGAGCACAAACGAGTCTTTGGAGAGTGTGAGCACCACACATTGAGTATCTGAATTTTGGAGTGATCGGGTTTGAGGGAGCCAAAGGCAGTCATCAAATTCTCTCCCTATCTCAAGCTACCTGGTGGGCAGACCGCCTCCCTGCTGTGAGTAGATCAGGTGCTTGCTCTACAGTTACATTGACTTCAGTCAATAGCTTTGCTACCTGGCAGAGTGTGCTCACAGAGAGGGAGGCCCAGGTCACCATTCTCTGGGGTGGGCTGGTCTGGAGAACAACTTTCAAGGAAGAGAGACACTTTTGACTGCTAATCATGCCCCTCAAAATCCAGGCTGACCATCCGTGAGGAAGAGATATTATACTGTATGGACTGATGACGCCATGAACTGCCATCATGATTTACGCATCGCAGTGGTTCTATCTCACGAGCATGGTGAGTTTTATAGTCAGCTGAGGCTACTGGAAATCCCTTCACGTAGATATTTTGTGGAACTAAGGTATGTGACCTTAAAAAAAACTACGATTCTCTTCTCCTACTATTTCAATCCTTTGCTAATGACCTCACACCAATGGCGCTTATCAGCCACAAGAAGTAGTGAGAGATGTGAACATCTCATTCAGGTAAGGGATGACGAAGTCAACTCACGTTCCAGTGCACAGATGGGCTTATGGCTTTTTTGAAAGAATGTTTTTCTTCATTGGAAAATGAGGATGATAGTCAAGCCCGCCCAACCCCCACCTCTCAACTAACTGAGCATGCAATGCAATTGCAAGACATCCATAGCAAGTATTTGCTTTACTTCTGCAAAAAGCCTAGCCATTAGAGCATCGACAACCGGCCAAACGCACATTCATTACAAAACACTGCATTCCAAGATTACAGTCTAACGCTGCTAAAGGGCTTTTTTGTCATTCATTTCATGAAGATACAGCACATTTAATGTGGATGCTATCTATGGATCACAGGCCTTCTCTGCCATGGAAAGTGGAGTTATCAGTATGGAATGTAACATTTTACTGTCAAGCAGCCTGTGGCCATCATAAACCCCCCTTGACTTATTGGTACCCCCTCCCCTTGCTGCTATAGATGCTGCTATTAAACTAGTCCTGGGCCTAGGATATTACCAGAGGGCTTGTCTCTCTGGTCGGCAGCTCTTTTACCCTACGGCGCTATACAATTTCAAACCCAGGTCAGTTTTGCATTAACTTAAATCAGTTTGTCAATGTTAGGAAATCGTGTTTTCATCTTATGGATGGATACATTGTCTAGTCAATCTGGAAACTGCCTTCAAGATTGATGGTCTGAAATAGGTTAGAATTCAGTCTCCTTATTACTTGCAGTCAAGATCAATTCTGAAATACAATATAAACAAACATTGGTAAAGCCAATAGGCCTGACACTGGCTGCCAGCCTTTTACTTTGTTAATGCTTGTTTTGTCATGGATTTTGCATAACTTGATTGCTGGGGAAACTGCTGCCCCTCGTCTATTAAAAAAAAAAGCAAAAAGCAACCTACCTTGCATATGGATGTGTTCTTTGTGAAAGAGCAGAATGCTGTTACTCACTATGGAGTTAGCAAATGACTGACGTGGACTGACTTACAGCCTCATGCTGCATGCTCTAAGGGGCATCAGAAAAGGGTGAATGACACTTAAACGGAGCAATAGATGAAGCGAGCTGGCTGAAAGACAACATAAGTAATTTTATTATACATATAAAAAGAAAAATGAAACGGTCTTGCCTAACACAAGACCTAAAAATGAGGGAGGTGCCTGTGAGGGATGCATTTGAATAGCACCAACTATTTCAACTGGGCACAGCCTGGAGGGACCAGCTGGTAACATAGTGATCTTGGAGACTTCCTTGTGCCAGTGCTTACTTTGTAATCAAAGGTAAGCCCCAGGGCCCTTTTTGGAAGGATACTGCAGCCCCCACCATCCATTACATCTACCAGCACTGCCAATAGTGACAAAATCCAGGCAACTACTAACCATTGCACTGCACAAGTCTGGAAATTCACACTATTCCAGGCCACCCAAAGCTATAATGTGTGAGCGGCAGGTATTATTCATGTTTAATATATATTGACTTGCTAAACACAATTGTTGTGCTCATCTCACAATTAGAGACAGTGCCACCATGTGGTGGGCTGTCACTAGAGCCAGTGCTGTGAGATAAAGAGCTGCTGACGAGCACCAGAAACCACTGGCACAAATTAAGCACTGCCTTGTGCCTAAATGTGTGATTTTGTGGTGTGTGGAAGCTTGTTCAACAGTCAACATCACTGCCTCTGGGGCAGCTCTTCAGCATTGTTGTTGGATCGCTCCACCACCTCCGCTGAGGAGGCTCTGGAGGACTGGGCTGTCTGCATTTTGTCTGAGCACACTGGGCTGTCTGTTGGTCTCCTTGCAAGCATCACTGACATATAGCACGGTGGCAGACCTGTGCTATGGCTTTTAGAGAAATTAAGGCGTGGTCATAGCCTCCAAAACACTGGCAGCGCCCAGCTCCATTGGAGGCAGCATCACCCATCAATGTGGGTGCAGTTCCGAACAGCTTGTCATCTTGCTGGAGGAGGACTCCAGGTTATATTTCCATGGTGTGGTAGCCCAGCAGCATCCCACTGCCTGTTTAGTCCCTTATCAAGCAAGACGATTTGGGTTCCAGCTCTTGAAAGTCAATTTTGTCTTCCTGACCTTTCTCCTTCTTTCCGATTGTTAGGTCTTGCTCTATGTTGCGTCCGATATATATGCCAAACCCAACCCCGATAGGAAAAAACAAGACTGCATAGGGAGTTTCCTATTTCCTGTTAATGGTTAAGTTTCACAGTCGCCTTCTCAGTTAATTTACATCAGTGGTGAGTCTTGTGAATTTCTCACAGACAGGTTATAGGTGAGGAGTGTGGGATCAGCGCAGTGAAGAGCTACGCAAAGGGATTCTGGAGCCTGGTAGAGGTCAAATGTACCTGGGTCACAAGTGATGATGAGGAAATAGGGGTTCGCATCTTATAGCACCGCTCTGTGGTGAAGGGCACGCTTGAACCAACATTTACTGTATCCTCAAATACTTCGAATGAAGCAGAAAAGGTCCCCATGACATGGGCTTAGTGGTTCTTGTGCATGGTCTTCACTAGACTTTGACCAAAATAGGCCATTTCATCATCAGCCAACTACCTCACAGGACTGTGGCAGAGGATGGATGTCTCATTGAGTTCAATTGCCTTTGGGGGTCTTCTTTTTCATAGCATTATTCGTCGGTCTGCAGAGGAGCACTGGGGTTGGCGTCCATCTCGTACCTAAAGTAATAGACCACTAGGATATGCCATAAAAACAAAGGCGATCTTTCGGGGAGTGTTTTTCTTAAAGACAGGATAAACGACTGGTAAGGACCCCTTTGAAAAATCCCTTTGTCTCGTCGCTATAAATATACAGAGGTCTTGGGCCGAGGGGGCCCTCGCGGAGATGCACTGCAGGGATCTGCGTTCTGCCCAAGAACAGGGAACGGTGCAAAGATGATCCCAAGAGCGGCAGTATCACAGTGTTTACGTGGACAGGACCTCCCTAGGCACTGTGACCCTGAACCCTGCCTGGAGAGACTCGCATGCCCGACTATTCAGCGGCTTTCCTCATTGTGCTCGTCGCTTGCGCTTGTTGATTGAGGTGGGAAGGAGCCTTTCTGAGCTGAGGTCTTGATGAGACTGTGTCACGCGGAGCAGGGAGCTGTCCGGGTGCTGAACATCATCTGTTCACAGGCAAAGTCTGCCGGACTAATATTTAATGAGTAGCGAAATCATTGTGGCCACTTCTGGGCACGAGCTGCCAAGGCGCTGACGTTTGATTGTCCACACGAGCACGAGGTATGAGATAACATCACATCTAAAATAAACATACAAGTAATATACTCTCGGGCATTTACGCCTATGATCGCCAAAACAGGGAGCTGCCCAGATGCTGTCACACTTGTATTATGTTGGGTCTGTTATGCACAATATATTTATATGCATACACCCTCCTTTATTCTTTAAAAACTAATAAAATATTTGGGACAAAAAATGTTTAGTCCAATGGTCCCGTCACAGTTTGGCCGATAGTCCAGGCGATTGAGGTATTTCGTCAGGCGTGGGTTTGTTTCTCAGTTAATATTAGGAATTTTTGGTCACTGAAATTCCGAACACCAAAAACTATCAGCTCTCAACATTACAGGCCTTGAAGAGCACCGACATGTCTAGAAGTTCCACATTTATCCATTGACCTGCCCTCGCTCGATTCGAAGACAGACAGAGAGTGATGCAATTGTATGTTAATGTGGCAGTCATCACCGAGGTGGCCCCTCGGTGCTAAGACAGAGCAGAGTTATAAATGGAATAAAGTACCCCATCATACATTATAAGTATATTGCAAGACACTGAAATTTCCTTAATAAACTCTTGGTACTCACAGGTGACTTACAATATCCTTATAATGTATAACAGAGGGTATTTTATTCCTTATAATTCATGGTCTCACCATCATCCTTCCTACAAAGAGATTAAATCGTTGTTGTTTTGCACTTTCCCATGAAAGAAATAGAATGCGTGCAGACATGAAAAATAAAACACAGAATCTTTCGTGTGAAATTAAATGGATCAAAAAGTTAGAATTCTCAGAAACATGAAAACATGCTATCATTCCTGTAATCACGTATAGCTTGGAAAAATAACTGTGTTGCCATTAATATCTCCTTTTTTTCTGCTTTTTGTAGAAAAAGAAATGAGAAGAATGAAAAGTCAAATCTTGTTTTATTTAGACCTGAGCTGTACTGCCATTGGTGGGGCTGGCCTTGTCCTGCAGGGTCCCAGGAGTGCTGAGGTCCTGAAATTGTTATTGATCTGGTTGTATTAAGCGCGACAAATGCACAAAGGTGTCTTGGCGCTAACATCGGAACAGGTAGAATCACCAAAAAGGCTGCCATTAAGGAGAGGCAGAAAAAAGCCAAGTTTTAAGTTGCTTTCTAAAACTAGATACATTTGACTGAAGTTTAAGTTCCATGGGATCAGTGGGTATCTTTGGGGAAGAGAGGCAGAAGAACAGTGTCTTGGCATTCTGCCCTAAGAAGCAGGCTAGCACTTGTTTTTACGCACCTGTGAAAAAATGTTCTCTTTGAAAACCATAATACGGATTTTAGCGCATACATCTATGCATGAAAGTAACACTTGTTATGTGCGTAGTCTGTATATGGCAGAGCTGTCCCGAAGGCGGGTGTATCTTCACCTTAAAGCCTTAGTGACCAATGCTCTCATCCAGGATTTAAATACTACATGATAAATTCTCCGAAAGCTGAACAGTCTCTCTTTTTAGAGATCTACAGACTCATACTTTAGATAAAGGAGCTGTGTCTGGAGAGCTGGCCATCAGACTACACAGCTCTTACACGCTCATATCCTTGGCATCACAGCCAGCCCACTGGATCCATATCTTGAATATGCTCAGTTCTTAGGCAGACAAGCTAGCCCTCAGGGTATATAGTTGTATGTTTTAGCTGGCCCTTAGGCAATACAGCTCATACATGCTCTGGTCTTACACATTAAAGGCAGCCCTCGGCCTGCACAGCTATTATATGCTAGATCTTCAACAAAATCCTGGTTCTCAAGATACACAGCTCTGAAATACTAAGATTTCAGACATCCTAAACATCTCACAGGTTGAACAAGTCTGACATGCTCAAATCTTAGCAGAGAAAGCTCAGGCGCTAGGGCTCTTACATATTCAGATCCCAGAAGGCAGAGCTAACCGCCTCGATGCCTCTTTTACATATACAAATCCAGGTAGCCTACAGGGCAGAGAAGTCTTTCATGCTCAGAACTCGGCATTTTGTATTTCAACTGCATTTGTATAGCCCTTACAGGATCAGTACTTTCACGGCAAAGCAAACCTTCACATTAGAGGACTTTTACATTCTCAGATCTTAGGAAACAGAGTCAGCTTATAAGTTGCACAACTCTGACATTCTTTGACCTTTGCAGAGATAGTCCTCAAGTTGAGCATCTCCTACTCTCCTACATGTTTAGGTGTCACAGAGCTGAGCCAGCAAATGCATGCTAAGGTGTTGAATTACTAAGGTAGACCCCTGTTTAAACAACCATACATGCTTAGATCTCAAGGTGAGTGAGGGAGCATATCAATCCTCTTAGAGAGTGGAAGCTTGTTGTACAACATGTATCCAAGAAAAAAGTTGAGCCATGGATTGCTAATAAGGCCTGTCTGGTTCTGCACTGATGGAGACAAGTGAAACAATGTTGTCCTTAATGCTCAATCCAAGCTCTCTCTAGAATATGCGAGTTACGGTCAGAACTTTTTCAAACTTCTACAGGCAGTGTTTGAATTTGAATTAGTTGTCTAGTATTGGATAGTATTAATCATATTAGTTAAGCCCATTGGTCTCTTAACAAATATTCCTCCATCTCTATTCTGGTTGAACCTTTTACACAATTAAAACACTTATATATAATGTCAATTATCTTTTAATCCACACAAATTCTGCATGAAGGAGTACCTCAGTTCTGGATACTGAGACCACAGCGCCCAAATGCCCTTTACTGGCTCATTTCGTTTTGAAGAAATGCCAGCTCAAATTGCTGATTTTCGCCCAAAGAGATCTACACACATCAATACTCCCAAATAACTGTCTGATCCTTCGGCTCAAACTCCACTCTAAAGCTAATACACTCCTCCAACAGGGGATTGATCAATCTTCCTACTTTCAAGCCTCCTTCTGGTGGTGGCTGCAATTTGTGACAAGCGATGCAGCACCCTTGGACCGTCACCCTGAAGACCTCTGGTAAATGCGCACAACCTCTTCCCAATCCGAAGCATGTGGCTGTTGCACAGAGTTCTAGATTTATGATACCTGCTGTGTAAAAGTAGAGACAACAGGAGGCTCCTAAGAGGTGAAGTCACATACGTTTCTGCAAGGACAATGGGCAATGGTACAAGGTATTGTGCAAGTCTATTGGAGCGATGGCGGAGAGATTCCTCCAACATCACTGGGATGAAGTTTCTGGGTTTCTAAATGGATACCGGGGCAAAGATCAAAGGTTTCTGGCAAAAGTAGTTGGGCAGCGATCTAAGGATTTCTGCAAAGACATTTGGTAATGGTACAAGGATTCCTGAAAGGACGTTGGGCCATAGTACAAGGATTCCCGCAAGAAAATTGAGCTATGGTGTTAGGAATCCTGCAGTGACAGTGGAGAATGTGTCAGGTTTTCTGGAAATACATTTGGATGATGATGCAAGGGTTCCTGGCAGAGCATCATGATGGCGGAGGCAGGAATCCACTAAATCACGATGAGTACTCTTTTGGTGCGTGGAAAATACACCACGATTTACTCTATGATAAGCCTTATTGGGGGTCCTGTGGGAAGTCCTAAGATGAAGAGACCCACTAAGGAGTGGGGAAGGAAATGATTCCTTTTGTTAGAATTACCCTCACACACCCTAGTGGTGTCCTGCATCATCATCCGGTCACCCTGACGCCAGGATTCCGTCAAGGGCAATCGGGTGAAGGCAGGGGCTTCTTGCAAAGATACTAAAGCAAAGGCTGTATGGGTGGGCCTTTGGGTGCAGGGATTCCTGCAAGGACAGAGGCGTGAAGGCACAGGATTCCATGCAAACACATTAGGGCAGTGGTGCAGAGCTTCCTGCACAATGTGATGAAAACCCAGAGCTTCAAGCAAGGGCATTTAGGCAATGGTGCAAAGAGTGCAAGGAGACTGAAGCCAATGTGCAGGGTTTCCTGCAAGGGCTTTGTGCATGGACTCTAGTAAGCACACCAGTACGAAGAGCCAAGACTTCAAGCAGAAGCATACGGGTGACAGTGCAAAGATCCCTGTTAGGATATGGGAGTGATGGTGAGAGGATTCCTTTACGGACACCATGGCGAAGGCACAGGGCTTCCTGCAAGGGCTTTGTGCATGGACTCTAGTAAGGACACCAGTACGAAGAGCCAAGACTTCATGCAGAGGCATACGGGTGACAGTGCAAAGATCCCTGTTAGGCTATGGGAGTGATGGTGAGAGGATTCCTTTACGGACACCATGGCGAAGGCACAGGGCTTCCTGTAATGACATTCTTCAATGGCACATGGAATCCTGTAAGCATGCTAGGTCGATGAACGTAGACTTCTAGCAAGGATATTGGGTGCTGATGCAAGGATTTCTGGAAAGACACATGGGTCTGGAATCTGGGGCAGAAACCTATCTGACGTCTCTACAGATGATATACACACCGAACAGCCTATCACTACTAATGAAGAAAGCACCCTTAGTCCTGGTCCCATGTGTGCATGTGCAGCCCACTCTGCCTTAGAAGGTAGCAGCACACGTGCATCGCTGCTTCAGCAGGAAGCTGCATGCTGCAGACACCGATGACCTCTGGAATGGCAGGCAGGAGGAAGGCTACAGCAAAGGGGCATCGACGAGGATTTACAGCCAGGCTAGTAATTGGCCTGTAAGTGGGCCCTGGACACAAATAACTGGCCTGCATTCTGGCTGAATGGGGCTTTGGGGGGCGGTTAGCAGCTCCAGGCAACAGCTGTCGTTGGCCATTTATGAACAGCGCTTGTCTGTGGGGGAGGGAAGGGATGTACGAGGGGTGGGAGTGTGGGGAGCTTTTTAGCTCCACCCATTTTTTCACCTTCCCCTTTGCAATATTAAACGACACACACAAGATGAAGTCTAAGAAAATATTAAAATGAAAAATTATACGGACGAAATAGAGGAAAGAGAATGAAATGTGGGAAGAAAGATAAAGAGAGAGTGCTACCCACGAAACATAAACAACTGTAAAACACTCTGAAAGCAAACAAAAGCAATACAAATTGTCATACATGATAAGGCAAAAAGAACGATTTGTGTTAATTAGTTTATATAAGGCCACATGGCACTCAAGTGCTGCTTCGGGTTGTTCTCCATTAACATAAGCTTGCAAGAGTATACAATAATGCGAGAATGCAACAGAGAGTAAATATCATATAACCAGACAAGTCAGAGTCCAAGAAAAAGCCAGTCTGAACCAGTCGTACAACGAGGAGAAAGGAAGAAACCAGTTACAATTAAAAATAACTTGATAACGGAATCAAAAGTGAAACACCGATTTAGCACTGCGTAAAAAAAGAAAAAATATATATATATATAGATAAATAAAAAAAAAATATATATATGTATATGTGTATATATATATATATATATATATATATATATATATATATATATATATATATATATATATATCCAAAATCCAAGTTTTCCCACTTAGGAGAGCCACACACAGGTAGGTGAAACTTGCGTTTTATTCATAGAAGCTGCAGCAGAGTGGAGACAATTCTTGCCAGTTATTTGAGCAGCCTGACGCGTTTCATGCTATGCAGCATTTCTTCAGAGGCAGTCCATTGTAACAGCGTGTCGCACCTGGCAGTACTTTTAACATCGATGACCCGCCCCAGTGGGCGTCAGCTCCCGCTAGGCCTGATGGTCTCTGTAGTGCCATTGTGATACTCAAGTGAGCTGCTCCACGTTGCTAAAATGTTCAAAATTAAAAACCACAGTGGGCCTGGAAAGAGCCATACTCACAGCTCGCTGCACCTTAGAACTCCTAAAAACAACCTCCTGCCTTTCGCGCTGGTAGACATGTGACTCCAACGAAGTCCGCTTCCTCTCGCGGCAGGGCTTCTTCCCCGACCGGGACCAGCCGTAACTATATCCAAAATCCAAGTTTTCCCACTTAGGAGAGCCACACACAGGTAGGTGAAACTTGCGTTTTATTCATAGAAGCTGCAGCAGAGTGGAGACAATTCTTGCCAGTTATTTGAGCAGCCTGACGCGCTTCATGCTATGCAGCATTTCTTCAGAGGCAGTCCATTGTAACAGCGTGTCGCACCTGGCAGTACTTTTAACATCGATGACCCGCCCCAGTGGGCGTCAGCTCCCGCTAGGCCTGATGGTCTCTGTAGTGCCATTGTGATACTCAAGTGAGCTGCTCCACGTTGCTAAAATGTTCAAAATTAAAAACCACAGTGGGCCTGGAAAGAGCCATACTCACAGCTCGCTGCACCTTAGAACTCCTAAAAACAACCTCCTGCCTTTCGCGCTGGTAGACATGTGACTCCAACGAAGTCCGCTTCCTCTCGCGGCAGGGCTTCTCCCCCGACCGGGACCAGCCGTAACTATATCCAAAATCCAAGTTTTCCCACTTAGGAGAGCCACACACAGGTAGGTGAAACTTGCGTTTTATTCATAGAAGCTGCAGCAGAGTGGAGACAATTCTTGCCAGCTATTTGAGCAGCCTGACGCGTTTCATGCTATGCAGCATTTCTTCAGAGGCAGTCCATTGTAACAGCGTGTCGCACCTGGCAGTACTTTTAACATCGATGACCCGCCCCAGTGGGCGTCAGCTCCCGCTAGGCCTGATGGTCTCTGTAGTGCCATTGTGATACTCAAGTGAGCTGCTCCACGTTGCTAAAATGTTCAAAATTAAAAACCACAGTGGGCCTGGAAAGAGCCATACTCACAGCTCGCTGCACCTTAGAACTCCTAAAAACAACCTCCTGCCTTTCGCGCTGGTAGACATGTGACTCCAACGAAGTCCGCTTCCTCTCGCGGCAGGGCTTCTCCCCCGACCGGGACCAGCCGTAACTATATCCAAAATCCAAGTTTTCCCACTTAGGAGAGCCACACACAGGTAGGTGAAACTTGCGTTTTATTCATAGAAGCTGCAGCAGAGTGGAGACAATTCTTGCCAGTTATTTGAGCAGCCTGACGCGTTTCATGCTATGCAGCATTTCTTCAGAGGCAGTCCATTGTAACAGCGTGTCGCACCTGGCAGTACTTTTAACATCGATGACCCGCCCCAGTGGGCGTCAGCTCCCGCTAGGCCTGATGGTCTCTGTAGTGCCATTGTGATACTCAAGTGAGCTGCTCCACGTTGCTAAAATGTTCAAAATTAAAAACCACAGTGGGCCTGGAAAGAGCCATACTCACAGCTCGCTGCACCTTAGAACTCCTAAAAACAACCTCCTGCCTTTCGCGCTGGTAGACATGTGACTCCAACGAAGTCCGCTTCCTCTCGCGGCAGGGCTTCTCCCCCGACCGGGACCAGCCGTAACTATATCCAAAATCCAAGTTTTCCCACTTAGGAGAGCCACACACAGGTAGGTGAAACTTGCGTTTTATTCATAGAAGCTGCAGCAGAGTGGAGACAATTCTTGCCAGTTATTTGAGCAGCCTGACGCGTTTCATGCTATGCAGCATTTCTTCAGAGGCAGCCCATTGTAACAGCGTGTCGCACCTGGCAGTACTTTTAACATCGATGACCCGCCCCAGTGGGCGTCAGCTCCCGCTAGGCCTGATGGTCTCTGTAGTGCCATTGTGATACTCAAGTGAGCTGCTCCACGTTGCTAAAATGTTCAAAATTAAAAACCACAGTGGGCCTGGAAATAGCCATACTCACAGCTCGCTGCACCTTAGAACTCCTAAAAACAACCTCCTGCCTTTCGCGCTGGTAGACATGTGACTCCAACGAAGTCCGCTTCCTCTCGCGGCAGGGCTTCTCCCCCGACCGGGACCAGCCGTAACTATATCCAAAATCCAAGTTTTCCCACTTAGGAGAGCCACACACAGGTAGGTGAAACTTGCGTTTTATTCATAGAAGCTGCAGCAGAGTGGAGACAATTCTTGCCAGTTATTTGAGCAGCCTGACGCGTTTCATGCTATGCAGCATTTCTTCAGAGGCAGTCCATTGTAACAGCGTGTCGCACCTGGCAGTACTTTTAACATCGATGACCCGCCCCAGTGGGCGTCAGCTCCCGCTA
Source organism: Triturus cristatus (assembly GCF_964204655.1). NCBI lineage: Eukaryota > Metazoa > Chordata > Amphibia > Caudata > Salamandridae > Triturus > Triturus cristatus. Next base: position 1,001,473,306 of record NC_140592.1, on the reverse strand, counting down.
GGCCTGATGGTCTCTGTAGTGCCATTGTGATACTCAAGTGAGCTGCTCCACGTTGCTAAAATGTTCAAAATTAAAAACCACAGTGGGCCTGGAAAGAGCCATACTCACAGCTCGCTGCACCTTAGAACTCCTAAAAACAACCTCCTGCCTTTCGCGCTGGTAGACATGTGACTCCAACGAAGTCCGCTTCCTCTCGCGGCAGGGCTTCTCCCCCGACCGGGACCAGCCGTAACTATATCCAAAATCCAAGTTTTCCCACTTAGGAGAGCCACACACAGGTAGGTGAAACTTGCGTTTTATTCATAGAAGCTGCAGCAGAGTGGAGACAATTCTTGCCAGTTATTTGAGCAGCCTGACGCGTTTCATGCTATGTAGCATTTCTTCAGAGGCAGTCCATAGTAACAGCGTGTCGCACCTGGCAGTACTTTTAACATCGATGACCCGCCCCAGTGGGCGTCAGCTCCCGCTAGGCCTGATGGTCTCTGTAGTGCCATTGTGATACTCAAGTGAGCTGCTCCACGTTGCTAAAATGTTCAAAATTAAAAACCACAGTGGGCCTGGAAAGAGCCATACTCACAGCTCGCTGCACCTTAGAACTCCTAAAAACAACCTCCTGCCTTTCGCGCTGGTAGACATGTGACTCCAACGAAGTCCGCTTCCTCTCGCGGCAGGGCTTCTCCCCCGACCGGGACCAGCCGTAACTATATCCAAAATCCAAGTTTTCCCACTTAGGAGAGCCACACACAGGTAGGTTGAAGAAAGATAAAGAGAGAGTGCTACCCACGAAACATAAACAACTGTAAAACACTCTGAAAGCAAACAAAAGCAATACAAATTGTCATACATGATAAGGCAAAAAGAACGATTTGTGTTAATTAGTTTATATAAGGCCACATGGCACTCAAGTGCTGCTTCGGGTTGTTCTCCATTAACATAAGCTTGCAAGAGTATACAATAATGCGAGAATGCAACAGAGAGTAAATATCATATAACCAGACAAGTCAGAGTCCAAGAAAAAGCCAGTCTGAACCAGTCGTACAACGAGGAGAAAGGAAGAAACCAGTTACAATTAAAAATAACTTGATAACGGAATCAAAAGTGAAACACCGATTTAGCACTGCGTAAAAAAAGAAAAAAAAAATATATATATAGATAAATAAAAAATATATATATATGTATATGTGTATATATATATATATATATATATATATATATATATATATATAAATATGTATATATATATATATATGTAGAGTTAGACAGGTTGAGCTAGGGCATTTGTAATATTGTAGTCTGCTGATTGGAACTGCTCGAATGCCAGATATGAAAAGGCTTATTCGGGGTACCTGGAAGCTTAATTTCATGGAAAATGTGTAGGTTATGGGAATTCCACCCTGTACCCAGGGGCACTGGCACTATGCACAAGTGGAATTGTGCGACAGTTGAGGGTCAAATTATGCATAGGAGAGCACCATAATATATGGCAAAAGAAGGCAAATTAGGAAGCGAAATACAGCGTATTTTCTGATAGTATTAGTACCTTGTTTTGTCTCTTTTCCAAATGTTAATACTGTCTGGGTGAAGAGTTGTGTATGTGTATGTGCTTATTTAGCGCCGAATCACCCCTGGGGGTATCTCCGCGCTGTACTCATACCGCTGTAGGAACCCTTCCTGGCTATCCGTGTGAAGTGTCCACTCCTGGGCACCCCCATGGTGAAGCCAGGCATCCCAGCGCTGTTGGGGCCGTTGTGGAGACTAAGCAAGCTATTGCCCAGAGTTGCAGCGTGGGACCCATGATTAGAATAGGCACTGATGCGAGAATATCAGGTCCGAGGAATTTATAGCCCGAGACCCTGCTGCGTCGGGAATCAAACCCTGGTCCCGGACCAGTGCTCTGCATCGAGGTCTGCCACTCTAACCATTGAGCCACACTTCTCCACTAGTTGCCATAACTAGTAGCAGTACAACGCCCAAATGCACCAATCAGCAACTGAAAGTTGAGTGGTCACCTTTGTGAGTGACCTTTCACTGTACCTCAATACTTGTCACTGCATTTCTAGTAATTTTTAATCCGTTTCAGCTAGAATCAAATTAGTGTTGTTAAAATCTGCAAATTATGCAGCAGATGATGCATTATGTGTCAAATGCAGCAAATGCAGAGTTACGCAGAAAACGTAGAGCCACAGACTTGCAGAATCCTAGTGGCCCTGCCTGTAACCATTCTGTAATTCACTTGAGTGTTGAACTCTCTTCGTAACATTACAATTACTCTTTTTCACCTTTCTCCTACTCTGGTGACATGCGCGGTGATGTGTAAAGCTAAGAAGTGTTCAAGGTGCCTGTAAATGGAGAGGACCAGCATTCATCTAGGTGGATCGGTTGTACTGACCGAATGATTATTAAAGAGGCTATTTGCTGGTGGCGGGCATGAGGGTAAAAGCGCTCTCACTGGGTACCGTGGTTCATAATTCCTTACCGAGCTCGCACCCAAATACCCTCAGAGGCTGTACATTTACCTCAAGGACCACAACAGGTCAGGTCCTTTTAAAGTCCTGACAGGTACTGAACAGTATTGGTGCTCTCTGTGCCTCAAGATCAGATCCCATGGCAGCTGAGCACTTGTGTTAACTCTCTCCATGAATTAAGAGTATCTTCTTGCATGTTCAATCTGCACATTACATTTACATGCAAGAGGGGTGTTCAATTAAGTCTCCAAGATTCTTCAATCATTGTTCTCTCTCTGGTCTGGTGGAGCTGGGAACCCTGGATCCCACATCCATTCAATCTGTGTCCTCATCTTGCAGATATTGACTCTATGAGAAATAAGGAATCTGACCACTTCTTGGTAGACCCTTCTTCGTTAGAGGTAGCACCGTTCCATCCCCATGCTTACCCATCAATATCTTCTTTTTGGAGGACTATCTTTATTACTACAGGAGGGCCTTATATGGTCAATCTCTGGAAGGCCCTTGCCTCCTCCACCTCGCTCCCCTGTGAGTACCATCTACTCGTCTGTTTAGTGGGGATTCTTCAGACTAAAGTTCATCCATCAGTGCCGCTAACACACTATTCGCATAACTGAACGCCGAGGGGATAGCCAGCCATGTTGATTTGGCCTGCTTTGCATTAATTTGTGCTTTTCAGAAATAAAATGCCAAAAGTGAGGATTTGTTTCTAAGCATAAAACAATGGCCCTAATGCATACAGAGCTTTCTCCCTGTTTTATGGGAGCCAAAGTTAACCTTCCGTGCATGGATTAAGAAATCAAACCAGGAAATATATGCTTTGGGATGACCACCCTAAATAGGGTGGGGTTCTGATGCATGAAAATTGGCTACCTTATGACTGAGAGATTGCTGACATTGATCAACTTCTGGCAGAATAGATGGTGGTCTCATCCGTGGTCAAACAGCCGCTAGGACACCTCCAAATGAGTCTAGGAAATGTGAGTTTGCTGGTCAGATGACTTGCCAATTTATTGCAGTTCTTCCATTTCATCAAACTCAAAATGGCCCTCCGAGTCTCTGTACACATTGAAGTTACTGCCATCATTGGGAGGTAATTGATCGCTGTGTTAATTCAGTTCTCAGTCGCTTTCAGTGTATATCAGAAATAGTTTCAGAGGGAGCGTATACGCCATATGTACATACAGCTCTGTGTTTTTCTTGGAAAGATATAACCCAGAGAGCGAGGGAGGAGTTCATCCCGGTGCCAACTCATTCCATGACTGCATTCAAGTGAAATCTTCTCTAAGGAACAGAAGAGAGGATTTGGTAGTGGAATATAATGGTCATAATATCATCTGACATAAATATTGTGTCCTATGGTTTACAAAAACAAGGCTTCTTACCAATGGCTTTCTTTCCAAAAACAATTGAACGAGGCCATTAGAACGCTTATCTCTTCCTGGACTTCAGAGTGGAACCTTGTGTCTGCGGACAACTGATGTGCCTACAGCAGAGTTGCATCAAGCTGCCTAGATTTCTCTATTGAGTAGGTCATTCCACCTGAACTTGTTATGTCATAGTTGGTGATCTGAAATTTATGATAAGTAATTAAAAGGAAATTCAAGGTTTTTAGACAGGTATCTGTTTTGGGGGGAGCGACCTCTTCAGCCAGACACAAAAGGCTGAAGGAACGCAACATTAAACATTTTTTAATTGTGAAACTATCTCCATTCCACCAACGTGTCTTATGTATCATATAAAAATCAGTCCATCAAGGAGCAAAATTGTATTTTCAAGCAGTTATGAGCAAATATAAAATAGCTGCCTGCCAGGTACTCAGTTCACCTCGAAGTGTTCATATTTGGCTTAGAGGGCTGTCACAATGCACTCTCTGCTCAAAACTGGGCCTGGAGAAAAGCCAGGAGTCCCATGTTATACATTACAGAATTCTTAATGCTCTGGCTGGACTGAGATGCCCTGGTCACAGCAGGGGCCCCTCCGCACCCTCTCCTCCCCCAGTGAAATAACCACTGGACACCGGCATCATTCTCTCAGGGTTTTATAAGAATGTGGTGCTAGAATATTATAGTCAGCCTGAAATAAATAGCATGTCGTAAACATCATTTACAAAAATTAATCTATACCCAATTGGATAACATTTTTGTAAAAAATATTTAGAACATGACATTTATGTAAGACAGCAGTTTTGTGTACAGTGTTCTGAGATACACCAGTTTAAGAGTCCACACACTAAGAACAATCCCACGCTGTTTTAATCCTATCCTTTTTTGCTTGTTTCTAGGCCTCAATTGAGTCCCCTGATCTTAGAGATCCAACACAACTTTATTTTTCTTCCATGTGTTTATCTTTTCCATTCGCCACAAGCCTAGCCTGTAAACCACTTGACCTAACAGTGATCGGAACATTCCTCCGAATGATGCCCATTAGATTTTTAATGTTTCAATCTTTGCCATTTGTTGAAGAAATAGAAGGGAAGAAGTTGCTGCTGGTTTAAAGATCTTAAATCATGTGTCATCAGCGATGCTCACTTAAGGGCACCTAAAGGCATTGTCTGCAAATTTCAGAGAAGAACAGGCCCCTAGGTTGCTTCTTTGTGTGTGTGCAGGTTAATTTGCAATGTTCCCCTTTGGAGACATCTGATGGAATGCTATGTGTGATTGATCTTCTAGGCAAACGTTCTATCCTAATTGAGCCACACTGTATTTGAGCGGAGCTAGGTCTTGATTCCAGGTCTGGTATTAAGGCGTTGTCTCTCCCAATGTCCGATATGCTCTTCCTTCTCACCCCATCCATTCCCAGATAGGTCTCAACTCACGTTAAGAATAGTATGTTCAATTCCACTGGAATGTATGTGGCTAATGTAAAGCCTGGAGAAGTGTTGGGGGCATTTTGAGTTGACCCACACAGTCTTAGTAGCAGGTTCATCTAATAGACTATAGAAAATCTGTAGATTTCAGGGAGGGTAGAGTACGGCATATAATAGTTCTGGGTGCAATCGTTTTTTCCAGCTGTTTCGCACATTTATTTTTTCACTATTATGAAATGCTGTAATAAACATGTTATAAAGGGCAGACCTAGAGATAAAGAAGGACTTTTAGTTAATGAGATTCTTATGGTAATGGTTTGTATTCTTACAGAAAGTGGTGAGGTTTTAAGACTTTTTTTTCTTGTTGGGTTTAGCCCTGCACGTAGTTTGCGTAGTAGCAGTACGCGTAGCTACGCGAAGTGCGCTTCGCACTACGCGAGCTACGCGAGCTACGCAAAGTGCGTAGTGCGGTAGGGAAAATGCTGTTCGCACTGATTGCACAGTGCGGGATGCTTGTCCGCACTGTGCAATCATTGCAAACGGCATCTTGCACAGTGCAAGCGGTTATTTTCTGCCACTCGAGTAGATTTGTACTTGAGAGGCAGCTTTCTCAACGCGGACTGGTAGTTTCTCATCGCGAGCGGTCACACTCGCAAGCTGTCCTTCCCGCGTTGAGAATCTCGCCAGGAGGTTTATTTTCCACGCTTGCGATCGGCAACCTGATGTTGCTAATCACGAACGAGGAAAAAGTCTCGCCGGGATGTCATTTTGCTCGCTCGCGGTCGCCAACCTGACGTTGAGGACAGCGAGCAAGCAAAAAATGCCCGCTATGCATTTTTGCACTGTGCTACATGTAATTTGCGTAGCGCGTAGTAGTGCAAACTATGCAAACTACACGAGTGTAGTACTACGCCCAGGCCTATTGGTGATAAGAAATTTTATTGAGATTGTTACTTTGTTCAAACCCCATGGTATGAGAAGCAGTGGCCAGTGTAGCAAGCATTTTCCTGTGTCTGATTTATGTATGTTAATTTTCAGTTGTAATGTTCTTTTTGTTGGGTAAGGATGGATTCTTGAGTTAGCATAGGACTGACCACGCTTCTAGCTGGTTCCGTGACCAAGAAAGATGGAACTAAACTTCATGCAAATGGTGACTGGGGCAATCATCGGCTGTATTTTTGTATCCTCTTATTTGTACTAATATTGGGACTTTGTTTTATGTTAGTTGAAGTTTCCTTATTGAGTAAGAAGTTGCGTCCTTCAGAATGTTTTGTTTTGTTTGAAATACTCATGTCATGGCAATCACCCAATTAATAACATTTAGTGATGTTCGAAACCAGTCTGATGTCATGTGACTAGTTTCATTATTGGCTTGTTTTTTGGAAGAACGAAATTGTGTTTATTTAATTCAGGGGTATGAGAAATAGAGTGTAGTAGAAGCACGAAGCCACCCTGTATTGCACACATACATATTTTTACAGGAAATTTGGAAAATATATCAAGAAAATCACCAAGTAGGCCATTAATGACTGACGAGACAGGCATTTAATGCTAATATTTCCCTCTGTTTTGGCAATCAGCACTAAAAATCACAGTATTAACTAACAGGGAGGAGCAATGCTTAGAGGTTATTTCTACTTTGATGAACCTCTAGAACATGTAAATAAAGGACAAATAGCTTACTTTGTTATATAAGCCGGTTGCAGTGGGCGAGGGCTGCATGTGGAACAAGATAGCCTGGGAATTCTGGTCACTTGAGGGAGAGTGGATGGAAAAAAGTCCATTAGTTTAATATCATAAGATGCACTAACAGTACACTGGAGAAAATGGGAGCAATTAGATTAGTTCCTCACTGATTCTTCCCAGAAGAAGACTGTAGGAATGAATGAAAGTACAACTAGATTGTGTTAGTTGCTAAGTATGCGGACTACGTGAAAAAGGCTCTAAAATCCACCAATTTTGTCCCCTAAACCTCATTACCCCCTAAGCCTTCTCACCCCAAGTTCTATTATTGGGGTGACCATTAGGGCTGTTGGAAATTCATGAATTTTTGATAAAGTAACGCATAGTTACGGAAAATGAAAATTAGTCATGCAGTGATGCATTTTAGCGCGAAATGCATCCTTGCTTCAATATTTGACGTGAGGACGAATTTTGCATTACAAAATTTGCACTCAAAGCGCAAGTGCCATGAACAACAGCCACCCACATTCTGCGTGTTTGCATTGTTCCTGCACTCCAGCACTATAATTTTGCACAAACAGCAGTGCAATTATACAATAATGGTGTAAGTTTAGACATTTTGCTGAGCATGAAATCCCTGAAATTTTGTGAATTCATCTACCATAATTTAAATTTCGCCCAGGCCTAATGACCACCTTGACCTGTGAATGGAGCTTTGCAGGCCAATTTGGAAACCAAGAGGTTTCACTGCAGAACAATGTCTCACAGAGGCCTGACATGCTGCTAACTCCCCCACTGGGATTGGGTCTCGCATGAAAACCCTTGTCATGGTGATATGTCAGCCTCCCCGCCTACCCATAGAAAGGAAAGACCTCTACAGTTCAGGTACAAGCTAAAGAAATATATGTGAGCAACCTTACGACACACCCAGGTTTGAACATGGGCTGGGAAAGGTGGGTCTGACTAGGGGTGCTCAAAGTGACAAAGTTTGTCTCTCACAACCTTCTCAAGGAAATTAAGAATAAATACTACCATCAGTTCACACAGATTTCTGCATACAGTTTTCAAGTTAATATCTGAACTTTTGTGCCATTTTTAACTTCTTTTGACACAAAGAAAAGATAAGCCACATCAACCCAGTTGTAAATTGGGAGTAAAACCGTTTTAAAGTTAACTTTTGAGAAAATGTCACGTCCGCTCTCAGTGCCAACTACCACTGGAGTGTGGCTATTGACAGTTTGTATAAAAGAATATGTGAGGGTGTAAATGTACCTAATACAGAAAACTCTGTGAGCTATTACTAGGCCAATAATTGTCATTGATGCAAGACTTGCGTGCATATTAAAAACATCGGGCCTCATTTATGAGGCCCCTTGCGCCGTTGGAATGTCACTTTTTGTGATGTTCCGTGGCGCAGAGGCCTGCTCCATATTTACGAGGCAGCACTAAGTCACCTCTTTTGGCTTGATGGTGGCTCGTAAATATTGTACCCTTTAATGCGGTTTTCTGCGTTAAAGGGGCATGCAGTGGGTGTTACTGGGGGCGTTCACAGCAACATCTATGGCATTTTGACCATGCCCCAGATTTACGAGAAATGCAAATCTGAGACAGCTCCAAAAACGTACGCCTCCCCAAGGGAGGCATAAGGGAGGCACAACGAGGAGAAATATCTTTATTTCTCCTCGTTTTTCCTATGTGTGATGCATTCTGCATTACACATAGAAAAAGGAAAAAGCCTCTTGTGATTGTTTTTGTGCAGGAAGGTGTCCCTTCCTGCACAAAAACCATCATCCCCTCCAAGCAGGCACGCTTGCACCATGGTGCAAAGGTGTCTGCGTTGGCGCACAGCAGACCATTGTGTGCTGGCGCAGGGGAAAAGGACTGGAATGTGCCGTGCCCTTATCTTTTACTGTAGGGCAGCGCAACAGGGAGGCCTGCGGCTCGGCCCTACAGTTAAACCTCATAAATGAGGCCCCTTGTACGCACCTAGATGTGACTCATGGGAACAAAAACACATGGGAAACTCAGTTCAGCCAGTAAATGTCATCAGTGAAAAAAATACAGCCCTAACCCCCATCCTCCCTCCCTCTTCTCCCCTAAACCCTTTTCACTTTAATATATAAAAACAAGCTTTCCTGGCCTGGGTGGAAGCTTGGTCAAACTGTGTGAAATCAGGGCTTAGGCTTGGCACGTTTCCAAGCCATGGAGCCCTACAATGCCCCCCAGGGGGTATTGTAAGCTGGATTTTTGCCTCACTCTCTCTCTCTTTTTCTTTCGTACTCTCTCTTCACCCGGCTGTGCTGCTGCTCCTCTTCTTCCAAAAAGGCCTGTCGCATCTGATGATGGGAGAACAAGGTAGGCCCATTTCTACTTCTGTCCTCTAACCCTGCTATGCTGCCCTTCCATCACCAATGTCCCCCTAGGACGTAAACCTTGGCCATTCTAACAGTTTAGTTTGCACGTCCAATGGTCTTTAACACTTCTGTTTATTTCTGCACTTCCATAATTTGACGCCATTTAATGATTGGAATTGGCATGGTTTTTTCCATGCTACCTCCGCCCACGTTTATATGTATATATGTTTGTTACCCCAGGCATTCCGAAGAGAAATAGAAAAATAAAACCAATTTGTGATCTGAGAGGAGAGAGAGAGGGAAAATAGATTTCAGAATTGGGACGGAGAAGCAGCGTGAACGCAAACATATTTTTGTTTTTCGATTACAAAGCGCATTTTGGATATGCGCACCACTTAAAAAAAAACATAATAGGCCGAAGTGCCTGATTTGGGATGCCCCCCAGGGAGTTAAGTACTGCCTAGGGCAGCGTGTTCTGTTCTTGCAGTGCTAAAGAGTTCTTCCTGTTTTTATATAACAGGCCCATTCAGGAGCGCATTAATACTTTCCATTGTATCCAAATGAACAGTATTAGAAATATATTTTTAGGGTATAAAAGTTTTTGCTTTTAAGTAGAGGATATGGGCTCAGCGAAAGAGCCAGTACAACTCATAGATTTCCCCTGAACAGTACTACATTCTACAAGTTGCAGAACTTTAAAAACAGCAATTGCATGATCTTAAGTAAGGAGGAGTTAAATTAGAAATGGTGTCGCCATCTTTCAAGCTATGCCAGAGAGAGCTGCACATTCCATGGAAAAGCTGAAGTCTGTCTTAAGAGATAGCAATAGGGAGTTATCTAGGTAGAAATAAGTGTGACATATTGTTTATTGACACTGTTGACTTTTAGGTGAGGTTCAGACTCTAGATCACGCCTATACCATGGGTATTACACTCTGCGGGCCTGCGTAAATGTTTATGCCACGCAGTCTTCAGTTATAAACACTGGTATTTAACCAGAACCAGAGGGCAAGGTGCAGTGATACATAAGACTTGTAAGTGGGACATCTGTTTTCTCCCCTAGGAAACTTCAAGCTATCTTTAACCTGTACTAGGACAAACATCATTTCATTTGCCCTTTGCACTGTGTTACTACAAAGGTGAATGGAAGTTTGTTAGTGTACATCAGTCCAATCACGTGTTTTATTGGACCACATTTGTTCCCGCTGGCATTCAATACATAAAGATATCAATGCATAAAGGTGTGTACATAACCAATACACATTATGACACCTTGACTGCTGCTTTCCACTATGCAGCAAAGGGTTCTATTGATGTGCTTGCTAGAAATGACATCATTTGGGAACACAGGTTTGATGAGATGCTCAGTCACTGGGTGCTCAATGCTCATTAATGGCTCCTTGAACCCTCCCTCTCTCAATCCTTTGATTGGCTTCTCGATTGATTGGCAGCAGTCAACCTCAGCAAAATTCATTCACCGCTGGCGTCCTTCTCCAGATCCAAATGACTAAAAGCAAAATGCAAATCTCGTCCTGGCTCAAATCCCGCCTCACTAAAGCCCTCCCCAAGTAAGTGCATGTCATGGTCGGGCGACTTATCTTTCTGATGCAGCAGTTAACACTTTGGGACCTGCTGGAACACAATTGTGGCAATGCAGAGAAAGTTGATGCCCAATATTCAGACCCAAGTATTAGACGGACGACTTTCTGCTCTTTATGAATGGTCCCACCAAGAAATCATCCAATCACTGATGTTTATGGTGTCAACGGCCTATAAATAATCCACCAATTATCAGAGTGGTTAGTAACTTACTTGAGTTCAAGAACAGATAAAAAAACAGTTAATTGACACATACATGTTCTCCGTTATCTTCAGGTCTCTAATATCCTATTGTATTTTGAGATCCTTAAAAATACCAAATGCAATGAAGATGACACATAACGGTAAAACCTTACTCTCTTGAGAGAAAACTAAGCACATAGGCATGGTCTTTAACACATCGTTCCTTTGCCAGCCTCTGGAGCGCACATCGCAGGTGGCAGCCGCAAGGCGATGGGGTCCCTCTGCTATACCAGTCAGAAGGATCAAAGGGTTCTGTCTCCAAACTTGCTGTTTGCCAAACATGCAATTCCCAGTCATTGGACAGGCTTCAATAGGATTACGCTATTTGTTTATTAGTATATTACGTGAATGCTCAGAAAGTTTTTTTTCTCCAAAATAACAAGTAAGGAACTCTCTTCCAGACAGTTGAGGATGAGACAGCACTATCTTATAACAAATTTATTGATTTTCTTTTTTTATTTAGTGCTAATAAAACAGTGAGATAATAAAGAGGCAGCTGCACGTTTCAGGCAGTGTCACCTAATCTCTGTGGACTTTCCAGCCCTCCTCAGTCCATGTGTAATGTTCATGTTCACTGTACGTCTACAAGTTGCCTAACTCACCACGCGTAGTTTGATCCTGATACTCTCGCACAAACCCTTTGGTGCTTATTCCATTGTCCCCAAATCCTCTCGAGAGACTGCACCTATTAAGCACTCGTATGTCAATTGTGACAGAGTCTCAAGCATCAACAGTCTTGAGAAGGAAGGAAACAGCCCTCCTTGAAGGGAAGTCCCACGCAGCGATATGTCTGCCATTAAGGGCCCAGTAGGACTGGTCTGCATCTGTTAAATATATGGTTGGGGTTGGTTGGGTGGAAGGTGTAATGGTCTTGCAGGCCCTGTACTGAAGGCTACAAGTGGCATTAGCTAATACATGCAACTCCGCCACTTGCTTATTGTCCAAATTTGCGATGCTGGTCTCTGGATTTTTCCCAGGAATGCACATTAAGCAACATGCAATTCTTACCATCATAGCCAATCATGAAATAGTTATGTCATCTAAAACGGCTTGCTGCTTACAATTACCCAATCATAGCACTGCATTTCCCCTCCATCCTCCCATCAGCTTCATTATTGATCAGTAGACATCCAATGTTTTAAGCATTCAGTGACGCCTCTAGTGGCCAATCAAAAAGCCATCCATTGCTCCTGTAATCCAGTTAAATATCAGTCTTTCTCCAGTGTTCCCCCAGGCTGATTTTAGCCAATCCTACAAATATTTGTTTGGTCCAATGGGTTTTCCCACTCCAATGTCCCATCAGGTCGTGCTTCGTTAAGGACACAGACGTCCCGTTTCAAGGTGCCATCAGGTAGATAAAAGCCTGTATGCAGCTTCTTTCATTTTCTTCCTCCTGCCCCCTTAAAATCTCCACTCTGTTCTATTTTCTGCTCACCCTCTCTCTCTTCTCTCTATATGCCTTGACTTTGCATGGTATTGCTTTTAAGTGATCACGCATGTAATGTTATGTAGGAATTCTAGCACGAAAGCATAGCATCGACTTGCCTTCAGTGTGTGCGTTCTCACCAGTACTAAAAAAAATCTAAAACTATGCATTGCCTGCGTTTGCCACGTCACACACACCGAAAAAGCACCATATTTGTTTGCCGCCATTTCCTCCTGTTGGAAATTTTTTTCTTATCAAATGCCTTGTTCGCTTTTGTGTGCTGTTTGCGGTGTGTGTTGCTGTGCTTTTGTGTGTGCGCGCTTTTTTTTTTAAAATGTATTTAATGTTTGCATTTATTTTGTCTGTGTGCAAAGTCTGATTTTGTTATCCTTCCTCTTGGGCTTTTTTTCCTCTTTTTTTGTTTTGTTTTTGTTCCCTTTGCTCTGCCATGACGGATGTCTCACCTGTTTTCCATTTTGTCGGATTGCCAAACCTGCATTTCTCTAGGTCGAAGTAAAGGTAGAGCTTTTATGTTTCATTATTCTCATTGTCTGAAACGTCCAAGTCACTCTTGAAAATGTCTGTTTAAAGCAGAATGTTTCTCATTGTTCTATCTGTCGGTTGTTGTGATTTTATGTTGGACCTTTTTAGGGTTAGTCCTAGCAGACTAACTGATAATCTAGAAGGCCCCTGTGTGGCTGTAGGTTCAGGAAAGAGCCATCTGAAAGTTTGTTTCGCCTGACATATGACTAAGGGTCATATTACGAGAGTGTCGGACAGGGTTAATCCATCACAAACATGATGAATATCCCATCTGCCAAATTACAATTTCATTATATCCTATTGAACTTGTATTCTGTGGATATCCTCACGTTTGTGTCTGAGGATCCCATTAGGCCTGGGCGGTGAACTCCGCTCCCTTCGTAGAGTTTGCAGAGTTTTCTGCCCTCCACGCTGCGTGGAGCTCGCAGAGTGCAGAAAATTCCACTTTGCGTAGTGCAGCAGAGTTTTTTCCCTGTTCGCGCTTGCGAACGGTAAGTTCGTGAGCTGCTGCTCGGGTAGAATTTCTACCCGAGTGGCAGGAAGACCAGCGCGAATGGCAGTTCACACTATATTCTGCCATTTGCGGAACTCCGCAGAGTTTTTTTGTAACTTTGCGAAGGTCCGCGTAGCGAAACTCTGCGAACTACACCCAGGCCTGGATCCCATCTGCCAAATTCGTAATCAAGCCCTTAGACTTTCCTGGCTCTAGAGATCCTTTAAAATGGACAGACTGCCAAAAAATTCTAGAAATGTTTGGGCCAATGTGCATTTTCAGGCCATGCGATAAACTGTTATACATCTATGTGGATAATACATACAGATAATGTTGATGGAGGGTACATAGGCTCCATTTTAATGCCTCACATTTTTCACAACTTACAGATGTTCCTTAACAAAAGGGAGATAGCCAGGGGAAAATAAAATAGATGTGGTATTCATTATTTTTAAGCTGATGACATTATTAGTTGTTGGATCACTGCATGCCATAAGTGATTGTTTGTCAAGCAAAATAACACCCTCATTCTGTGCCTGGTCCAGCAAAATGACTAGGTGTGTTTGCTTGAAGAGCCAAGTTCTTCTGTTGCTGGAGATCTCACAGAGTGTAGTACTCAATCTCGCATATTACACCAGCCCTCTACAATATATTTTGAAGTGGATCAATTTATTCACTACTCAATTTTTTTGCAGTTCAGCTTACTCACCTTGCAAAATGTAATGGTCTTACAAGTGTATGTTCTGGAAATCTCCTGACATGTGTTTCATGATTGTTGTCATTCTTCAGAGAAGTGTATTCTTTCCATATGGGGGGGGGGGGGGGGTGCATATATGCTGTTTACATTAATGTGGCGACATACAAAACAAAATGTACTTCCAATCTGCTCAGGCAACCAAAGCTTACTTCCAAACTTCTCAGAAGGATCCCTCAATTATGTCTCCCAGGATGTGATTTATCTTCTTAGATTTGTTGCACTGGTCCTCGGTCAGTGCTCTATGGTACATGCAGCTCAATTTACCCACAATTCTGTATATCTTGTAGTTCTTCTTACTTACATTTTAAACATATTTGCAGTCAAATACTTGCTCAGTCAATCCTGGAAATGTGGAGTGACCAAGGACTGTATTTGACATGGTGCTACAATAGCAAACAGTAGTGAGCAAGCCAAAGAAGATCAAAGTGGTTGAAGCAACTCTACGGAATTAGGAAGACTTAGCTGAAGCTACAGTTAAATTCTATCACTCTATAATCCTGCCTTCAAATTGATTGTTCTGTACATTATTGAAAAGCAGAGTTTTCTGGGTGATATGTGCCCAGGTCTGGGAGGTGTTATTTTCTATCAATATTACAGTGGGGCTCTCCCCGACGAGTACTGTAGAGTGGCCCTTGACTGTGAGAACCCTCTGCCAGGTATTACAATGGGATGTGGGACTCGAGAACATTACTGCTGTAGACATTTAACTAGAACTGCCAAAGACAATAGGTCTGGCTTTGTCTTTATAAGTTTAGGATGATAATTTGTATTAGGTACTGAGAACATACACATACTGGAAATACTGCACTATTGTCAGCAAGCACACCGGCCGATGGTACACGCAAAATGTTTGTATGACAGAGGCATGCATGGCTAAACCACGAATGCTTCTACAATGCAGCCCTAACAACAAATGTGTCCGAATAACACATTCCTTTACCACACATGCCTTTACCTCGCAATTTGGTGGTAAAGACATGATTGGTAAAGGGATGTGTGGCAAACAACACACCCTAGCTACCTCCACCCTGAGCTCTAAAACCCTGGCCCATGCACTATAAACAACTAGACCCCCCATAAGCCCTAAAACCTACCTCATCCCTAAAACGTAAAACAACCCTGACCCCACCTCCGTCCTGAGCCCTAAAACCCGTCCCCCTTCCCTATAAACAACCCGACCCCCCTGAGCCCTAGAAACTACCCCACCAATAAAACTACCAGCCACCCCCAAAACCCGGTCTCCGCCCCACTTACCGGTCCGCATTCTTTCCCGATCCTTCCCCTTCCTGTGCCCTCCATCAGCACATCTAGACCGCACAATACCTTAACCACGCATACGAGTGGCTAAGGCATATGTGTGGTTCAGGCAAGGCTGGTTGCGCTTGTGGGGAAACAGCACACGTGGCTCTGCCCATGTTGTAAAGGCCATTTCCCAAGCAACATATATGTGTGACAACAGACAAATGTAATTTTACAGAGTGGTATGCCGACAAAAAAGGTGACTGTGCAGTGGATGGATCAAGAGCTGAACATAGTGACGAGAGAGGATAAAAAGTTTTCTTTTTAGCTGTGTTTTGAAATGTTATTAATTCTGGCCTCGTATGTGGCACCTGAACAATGTATATGCTTTCAGAACCTGAAAGTGCATGTTGGTAACCTCCAGTCTGATGCTTTAGCTGAGCCCAAGGCAGAGGAAGTGATCCATATCCCAGTTAACATTCCGACTGGCCACTGTAGTTACTGTGTATTTAAGAAGTAGAGTAAAATATTCTTCCATCTCAAGTACTTCCTATCTCATATCCACAGTTCTACTTCCAATTTTGATTACCTTATTTCAGTAGCGGCTGCTACTGGATGGGGGTGGTGAGGCGGGGGGGTTATATAACAAACAAAAACACACTTACCTTAGAAAGGCTGGCCGGCCGCTGCTTCCCCTGCATCCTCTTCATCTTCCGGTCTCCAGCCTTTGCTGGCAGCAGCAGGAAGCACCCGGCGCACAGGATTCCCTAGTCCAATCACAAGGTTGCAATGCAGCGTTGTGATTAGTTTGAGCGCCGTGGATCGGCACTCATACTCGAACAGGGAGCCTGTGCATATTCCTGACCAGACTGTGTAATGCAGCCTGGTAGGAACATGCAAATTGAGCATAAACTGTGTGGTGGGCCCAAGAAGGCTGGCCAAACAGTTCATGTGCACTTTGGGAGTGCGAGTCACTCGAGTCACTCCTTCCCTGCTCTGGCCAGTTCCGCCCCATACAAACTTCACTGCATGCAATCGTAAAAATAAAATGACAATAACGCTACGTTATTGTCATTTTATTTTTCCTGTTTGCACGGTAGGGCAACGCTCCTTCGCCTTAGAGGAGGAGCTGCCACTGCCTTCTTTCATATATTAACATTAATCATTACCCATCCTTGTCATGCCTTCTGTCTGCCTTCACGTCACCTGATTGGTAGTACAGGTTGCCTTTGCCACTTCCTGTCACGTGACTGCCACAAGGCATTCTATAAACTCTCCTTGGCTGCTTCTTGTCACATGTTATTTAGTATACTTCAATCATCCTTCCTTTCTTGTCACGTGGCAACCGTTATACTTCAAAACCTTCTCTCGTCCAACAAGACTGCTCCCATTTTACTCCCAGCCTTTATGTGACCCTCACACAGTCACATTACAACTTTCCGTTACATGTTATTTAAAACCCTTCCACAATTAATCCTCCTTCTGGCCATCCTTCCTATCTAGTGCATAATAACCAGTGAGCCATCAGTCCCCGTCATCTGCGAGATATATACCCAACTTTCTAATTCATTCATTCCTTAATTCTGGTCACCCATGGAAGGTGTGAGCAATCAATCTCTTCTTCATCCACTGTGTCTCTCATGTATGGCTTTTTTAGGGCCAGTAGCTAAGGTTTATCCAAATGGGAAATAGAATGCCAATAACCAATTATGAACTTAACAGAGTTCCGAGGAGAGCTAATGAAAAAGCGATACCTCCATTAAGCACATGTCTACATCCGGGGAAGGGTACGCACGCTTGCCTTCATCTATGTTCCTAGTATTTGCACTGAGAAACCGGCAACGTTTCAGAAGGAATTCAGACAGAATAGAATTACACCGTGTGGGAGCCCTGACAGCCTTAGTCCTTATCTAAGTTAGTATTTTTGTATCTGTACCTTTTTGCTAAGTCTTACTCCTGCTTAAATATCAGGCACCAGAGCCAATGAAAGAACACTAAACAGCAAGTGCACTTACTATAATACAAAAGTGCCCTTAGTAATCGGGCACAATCACGGACTAGGTCAGTGCACCTTATTTAAGCCTCTTAATACTATTTTGAGCATTTGATATATTGCAACTACACAGATTTGGATGGCGTACGTACCTTACTTGTGGTAGCCGTGTTCTGATTGGTTGTCATATGTATGCGTATAGGACTACTTAATACAGCTGTCATATGCAGAGTGGGTTTTGTCAAAGCAGCACATCTACATGAGTCCTAATCTGGTTTGTGATCACTGTTTTTTAGTTTTATGTGTATGGCACCTGTGCCGTTCATGGCCAACATATTGTTTTCCATGCATACTTTAGACTCTATCATTCAACCTCCTTCAGCCATTGACTTACTTTGCTTCAGAATCTCAGCCATTGGCTTGAGACATTATCAGTCAGATCTTCAGCCCAGTGCACTATTTTAGTCTCACCACTTTCAGATTGGCAGATCAGGGGGGGGGGTGTTCTCCTGCCTCCATTGTGATGCAGAAGGGGTTATTTTCATCTGAAATCAGTCAGCACATATAAACATTTATAAAAATTGATGCTACAGTAAAAAGTTTGTTTTAGCTTCTGCAGAATCCATTTTTATGATGCTTTTGCCAGCTCTTGCGCCACAGTGCTGCAGTAATACTTGCCAACTGATTATAAACCTAGTGGCCATCTTGAAACAGAGTTTTTTTATTCCCTAATACTATTTTACCATTCCAAGACAGCTGCCAGTTTATTATCTGCGGGCGAGCGACCTGGCATAATGGATGCCACAGAAAAGAAAGCAACCTTTGTTTCCTTTAGTGTCCACTTTTCAGATGCCTTTCTCTAAACTTGTCATGGGCAAACAAGATTTGCAAAGCCAGTAAGTTTGACCTTTGTTCAGCATGTGCACTCCAGATACACACACCATACAAACATCAAACCTGGTGACTTTTCCAATGCTTGTTTTGTTTGTGGACTGGGACTTGTACTCAGAACACCTTTTAACACACTGGACTCATTTGTTCACTTTTGCTCCCATTTGCTCCACATTTTTGTTTGTTATATGACGAGGATCGTGTGGATTTCATTTCATGAAACTCTTTCAAATTTCGTTTTGTAAGCACTTCTTCTATGTCCTCAAACGCATCTTTCCAGTCCAGTCTGAAAGCACCATCCCCTGAAATAAATGTGTATTTAGGTTTTATGGCACCGATGCTTCAGATAATGTTTGTAAAGGATACTTGAGCATAATGGTTCATTGCTGTTCAGCCCTACAAATCAGTGTAAGAAAAAATAATTTTCTTTAATTACAGGAACCATTTTCTGCGTATTCATCTCAAAACTAGACTGAAAATATGTACCAGGTTATGTATTTTGGTTAAATCAAGGGGTGTGCTTTGATACAATTTGCTTTGTGACTAATTGTTCCTAAATTCTGTGCAGTTTATGATGCCACTGCCAACCACTGCAGTTTTATGTGGGTGGCAGTTCTGTGACTGACAGTTCTATTTTCTTCCACAGTTTCTTTTATCTTGGTACACCAAATCGCTTTAGCAATAGCCACCCACAGTGTGCTCTTCCGGAAAGGCTAAATTCCCCAGAGAAGGTGCTCTTGACAATTGCTTGTACATGGTTTGCCATCTTAGATTTAGTCAGTTATATGTACCCTGTCTTTGTTTTTAGCTTTGGGAGCAATGATTGACCCGGTGGTCTGCACCTTTCAAAATTGTACACACCGACAAATAAGCATTATCTGTCTTTTTACTCTGTTAAATTGAGACTCATTTTCTCCCACCCTGCTTTCGTGAATAGTTGAGATTGTTTTCTCTGTAATACTAGCCAGAGTTAGTTTCATGAAAATTCTGGGTTAGAAGTGGTTGTCAAAGGCAGGAATGTGAAAACTGACCAGCAAATATTAACCTGAAGTCTGAGACTTTGAAGTCTGCTAACTTTTCAAAATTTTGTGAGAGGCAAAGCTTTAAAAAAGCATAACAGCCTTAGTGGCCCTTCACAATAGAAGAAAATAATTCCCGCTAGTGAGGGTTGTTGCGCACACTGGATGGGCTAGCTCCCCTCACTAGCAGTCCTTGTTCAAAGTCACACTTTTAACCCAGGGCATCAGTAACTGTGGTTTATTGTGGCGGTGGGTGGTACTCATCGAGTTTCACTCTGCAGAATTCCATGGAGTTACATGAAAAATCAGCTAGATTCCGTGGAGTTTCATGAACGGGCGGAAATCTGTACGCTGCACTGCTTACGCTGACTTTAAGTGCCGGAAGCTTGTTCTGTGCTGCAAAGTTGGTATGAATGGCACCACCCGGCACGCCAGAGGGTGCTGCTTTTTTGCTGTTACTCAAGTAGATTTTCTACTCAAACGGGAGCTGTCTCACCATGAACTGCCGTGGCCGCCCGTATTGAGAAAATCTCGCAGAGTGCCCTCCTAGTACCCAAAAATCGCGCTAAGGGATGCCAATTCTCACTCGCCAACTTGACGTTGACGAGCCGCACACAAGGAAAAGCTTCACCAAGCAGCAGTTGGTGGAATTTGGCCGGATCTCTGTGTTACATGAGTAACGCAGAGTGACCAAAGCTCCACCAACTCCGCCGGCAGATCGGAATTTAACGCCCACCCCTATTTTATTGTACTAACTGCGGCAGAAATACATTTCAGTGCTGGATGCACCTCCCGTAATGGGTAGTACATTCTGTTGCACAAAATCATCACCGCCATCAGGCTGGTCCTTGGTTCAGGTGAAATCCGGAAACTCAAGAGAAACTTTAAACTTTGTCCCCCTCTATTGTAGGTCAAATTTGAGAATAAAAACAATTTAAAAAGAAATAGGTTCAGGGCAGTAACCATTGACCAACATGTGCCTTGAGGTGCACAGAAGGTAAATAAAATATAGCAATTTGTGGACAGTGTTTCTTATGAACCAGTGCAAAACCTCGCCTCAGGGATCAATGACATACAGACCAGTCCCGATTGGGTAAGAATGATTGTCTTGCCAGTGGCAGCCTTCTTGATAAACATGCTACACATTAAGCAGCATATAATGTGAAATCATGATTTTTTTAATGCTTTTGACACTTTTGTTGTTACTGTGTTATGTGCTGATACTATTGAAGGCTGCCTGTGTTACAAATACTACATCTCAAACAGTTTTGGGTCGTATGTAATTATTTATACTTCATAATGGGGCATTTGAATATAAAGTTCTTTCGTGCCCCACCAGCTCTCAAAGCCCCACCCCCTCCCTAACGCCACCATATCACTATTTGGTATTATTAGGTTCTAGTTATGGCCGCGGCAGGATTCACACGGCAGCAGGGCGCTGACTAGACTGTTACATCATAAAGCGGATTACTACTTAAATACTAACATGAAATACTTATTAAAGAAAGATGTGGAATTGGGAATGTGTTGCTGAGCCCCGGCAGACTTCATTAACTCTACCTGCAAAATGCAAATCCTATGGATTAGCTGCTGTAATTGGACAATTGCGAATCGGATGCTATGTTATTATGCAAGTAATAATTAAAATGTACACGTGGATGATGGGACGCTAAATGGAACGCAGTTGCTTGAGATAACTGGTGTTTAACCGAGGTAGGAATGAGTAACCCAAGATCACATGCTGTGTCTGTGCAGAATAGGAGTTGTGATCAAAGTTTTCTTGCGTTCTATCTGTTCCCTCCAATACTAGACACCATTTTGATCACTCAATCACTCCTCCTGCTTCTGGACCACTCATCATGCCACTGAGCCACCCCTTCTTACATAGGGCACTCCCTTCAGATGCCTCCACTCACGGCTCCATATGCACTCTCACTGAACTGCACATTGCCCCTAGACTAGGCAATATCTCACTCTCGCTGAACCACATGTCTGTACCTCCTATTCCTGGACCGCTCCTCTTTTCATTGAACCATATCTCCTCTTATTGGATGACACCTTATGACACTGGACCATAACTGAGTTTATTGGACCAAATCCCTTCTACCCTGATCCCAACTATTTCTGTAGGACTACATCTTATTCAATTGCCCTACACCTACCTTGAGGGCAACTGAATTTTGAAATTTTGGGACTGCTGCATTCTCCACATAATTATGGATTTGCTGCATTTGCCACATAATCCATCATGTACTGCATAATCTGCAAATTTTAATTAAAAAAATTAGTTTCTAGTTCAAACAGCTCAAAGGTTACTAAAAAGGCACAATCCCATGTTGATACAACTTCATAAAATCTGACTGGTCAGTTTTCTGTAGGGTGTCAAATGGGTACTAATGAGATGAAACATTGGCTCAGAGAGTCATAACATGTATAATGATAACATTTTGCAGTAATGCTATCATAAAATGTGTTGTGCATAATTTGCTTTTTCTGCCACATAATTTAGCCAACCCTGCGGCTAAATGTGGTCTCCCACTGCTGGATATTTTCAGTGGCCTAGCCTACCTTCCATCTGCGTCTCCTTTTACTAGACTACACCATTTGCAAGATAACTAACATTTACAATGAATGGGCTTTAGATCCACTCTTTAATGCATGCACTATAACTGAATGAAAGCTGCTCCCCTTGGTTTAGAACCTCCGTTGCAGACACACCATCCCACACTTCTCCAGTGGCGCCCTACGTTTTCAGCATTACTATACTTTCTAATTAAGGACTGGACACCTGATAATAGGCAAGAACTTGACCTGATGTTGCACCCCTTGCAAAAGTCAAAAATGCTCATATACTCTGCCATTTATCATACCTATACAATCGTCTATTGTAGGCCACCTCTTTTTGTATTACCCCCATCCCCTCCCAAAAAAAACTAAATGCCACCTGCTCCAGGCTTAGGGATGTAAACTCAAGCCTCTTCCAACTTTCCCTATTTTTTTTTTTAACTCCACCAGTTTTGCAAAGTGCAACCAGAAATACCGCCCATCTTAGCTGGGACATGCCGCACAGGAGTCATACAGAGACTGGATGATGTTAAACTTGACCTTGTGTCAAGTTGGATGAAGTTGAAACTTTAATTGCCATCATGAAGCTGGAGGTGTCCTGACATCACCATCATCCAAGCTTACTACTCACAACACCTGATGCAAACATCACAACTTCTACACCTGGAAACATCTCTCGATACAGACCATTGCTGATCCTACCAACGACACCAAAAATGTACTGATTACAGTTTTTACTATTGGATATGCCACCCTATACAAGGAACACCTCATACATCACAATTCATACCACTTGAAATACCTACTATCACACGCTACTCCTCAACCAGTATCGCGTAATAAACAAAACACTGCTTACATCAATTAACACTTAGATGTGTGTCTGTGTGAGCCTAGGACAAGTATATTATTCGGGTAGGTTTGCGTGAGCTTTACACGTGTTCGCTTGAGCTCTGGGCATATTCTTGTTGATTTGGGGCTATTGTGTAATTGTTTCTGTTTGAGCTTCTTGGTTTGTGTGTGGCAGTTTTGGGTAGCTCCGAGTTTTCAATGTGAGATCAGTGGAGAAGCTTCAGGGGGGGTGTTTGGGGTCATAAATGTATTCTCTAGTAAACAGTAGGGTACAAGTGCTCTAAGTCCTTTATTATGAGGTCTCTACTCTGTCGTATCTCACCTGGGATTTTCACATGTAACACACAGACAAACCCACACACTTTCTCACTCCCTCTCTCTGTCTTCACCAAGATACCCCCTGTGTGAGATCGGGGCGCGCTTGTTTCTCTGTGGGCTTCCTGCCTGCCATTTGAATGTTCCTGTAACCAAAGTGCCCTCCTCGGCCTGACTGCTATTAACCAGTAATTACAGCTCGAAACACTTTGCTTCTAAAGTGAACACGGGCCGCAGAAGAAAGGCCTCCACCTGCTTTTCGCGTTACGTCGATGCCTGCCTGTTCGCTTAGATAAATTATGACACCGGGTATTGGGGAGACGCGACAGCCAGAGTTTATGGCCAGGTACTACCTACACCCCCTCCTCCCCACTCAAGACCCGTGACAGTTGAGACGTTTTTGGATGCGGGGGCGTGACACCCCCCAGCCGTATTTATTTTACAAAATTAATAAACATTAATCAAAAATTACAATATTTACAAAATCATAGCAGAAGATATACTTTACACGGATTACAATTGATAAGTACAGATATCAGATGGCTAACCTTAACATAACTCTAATACAAAGGTTTCCTATCCATATCTAAACATATCTTGAATAAACTTTACAATCTTTATTTTCTGCGTACCTAATAGAACCTACTGAAAGGTCACTAACTGGTGTCAGATCCTTATCAATTTCTAACCACGCCCTCCAGCCGGAGTGCGCATGCGCAGAGGGCCCGTTCACCGTGAGGGTACTCCCCCACCCCGGTTACCCCTGTACGCTCTGTACCTGATCTCCATAAAGGGGCCCTGGCAGCCGCTGTGCACATGTGGGATGGCCAATCAGCCTAGAGAAAGCGTGACTTCCTCCTCCCTCCTCCCCCGCACCCAACTGCCCCTGGAGTTCTAGGAGAGACCACTTGTCCCTCCCACTTGGGCGACACCATTCGGGAATGGCGCCGCCCTCTAAGGACCTTAAATTTACCGCTCACCAATCATGACCTTACCGCCTGACCAAAATAAATCATAAATACGACGATTGAAGACCTGTGGATAAACAAATTGCCACTTCTACACAACTCTGATAATTATCTTCTCATCCCAAAACGAAGAATAGCTTAAATATTCCTTGAACAAAACCCTTACAACCTATTTGCTTCTAGGGGATGGTGGGTGGGAAAATCAAAAGTTAACGCCTCCTAGCAAGGCTTGGGGGAAAGCTGGGGAGCCAGGAACCAAGAGTCAGATTCCTGGGCTCCCCAGCCCTTTATACCCTGGATGGCCTGGCCAGACATACTGGCCGGACGTTTGCCAATCGGCTCGACCCGGAAGTGATTCCAATCACTTCCGGGTCGCGCCCAAGCCCGGGACCTATGGGGGTAGGGGGCACGCCTGCCGCGTCACATAGGTGCGCGAGAGGCACGCCCGCTGTTGTCACAGAGGGGGCCAGCTCGACCGCCATACCTTTGGCGTGGCCGATGCCGAACCCGCCGTTCTATAAATACAACACTACTTACATCAATTAACACTTAGATGTGTGTCTGTGTGAGCCTAGGACAAGTATATTATTTGGGTAGGTTTGCGTGAGCTTTACACGTGTTCCCTTGAGCTCTGGGCATATTCTTGTTGATTTGGGGCTATTGTGTAATTGTTTCTGTTTGAGCTTCTTGGTTTGTGTGTGGCAGTTTTGGGTAGCTCCGAGTTGTCAATGTGAGATCAGTGGAGAAGCTTCAAGGGGGGTGTTTGGGGTCATAAATGTATTCTCTAGTAAACAGTAGGGTACAAGTGCTCTAAGTCCTTTATTATGAGGTCTCTACTCTGTCATATCTCACCTGGGATTTTCACATATAACACACAGACAAAAACAGACAGTTTCTCACCCCCTCTCTCTGTCTTCACGAGATACCCTCTGTGTGAGATCGGGGCGCGCTTGTTTCTCTGTGAGCTTCCTGCCTGCCATTTGAATGTTCCTGTAACCAAAGTGCCCTCCTCGGCCTGACTGCTATTAACCAGTAATTACAGCTCGAAACACTTTGCTTCTAAAGTGAACACGGGCCGCAGAAGAAAGGCCTCCACCTGCTTTTCGCGTTACGTCGATGCCTGCCTGTTCGCTTAGATAAATTATGACACCGGGTATGGGGGAGACGCGACGGCCAGAGTTTATGGCCAGGTACTACCTACACCCCCTCCTCTCCACTCAAGACCCGTGACAGGAGAGACGTTTTTGGATGCCGGGGCGTGACACCCCCCAGCAGTATTTATTTTACAAAATTAATAAACATTAATCAAAAATTACAATATTTACAAAATTATAGCAGAAGATATACTTTACACGGATTACAATGTATAAGTACAGATATCAGATGGCTAACCTTAACATAACTCTAATACAAAGGTTTCCTATCCATATCTAAACATATCTTGAATAATCTTTACAATCTTTATTTTCTGCGTACCTAATAGAACCTACGGCAAGGTCACTAACTGGTGTCAGATCCTTATCAATTTCTAACCACGCCCTCCAGCCGGAGTGCGCATGCGCAGAGGGCCCGTTCACCGTGAGGGTACTCCCCCATCCCGGTTACCCCTGTACGCTCTGTACCTGATCTCCATAAAGGGGCCCTTGCAGCCGTAGTGCACATGCGGGATGGCCAATCAGCCTAGAGAAAGCGTGACTCCCTCCTCCCCCGCACCCAACTGCCCCTGGAGTTCTAGGAGAGACCACTTGTCCCTCCCACTTGGGCGACACCATTCGGGAATGGCGCCGCCCTCTAAGGACCTTAAATTTACTGCTCACCAATCATGACCTTACCGCCTGACCAAAATAAATCATAAATACGACGATTGAAGACCTGTGGATAAACAAATTGGCACTTCTACACAACTCTGATAATTATCTTATCATCCCAAAACTAAGAATAGCTTAAATATTCCTTGAACAAAACCCTTACAACCTATTTGCTTCTAGGGAATGGTGGGTGGGAAAATCAAAAGTTAACGCCGCCTAGCGAGGCTTGGGGGAAAGCTGGGGAGCCAGGAACCAAGAGTCAGATTCCTGGGCTCCCCAGCCCTTTATACCCTGGATGGCCTGGCCAGACATACTGGCCGGACGTTTGCCAATCGGCGCGACCCGGAAGTGATTCCAATCGCGCCCAAGCCCGGGACCTATGGGGGTAGGGAGCGCGCCTGCCGCGTCACATAGGTGCGCGAGAGGCACGCCCGCTGTTGTCACAGAGGGGGCCGGTTCGACCGCCATACCTTTGGCGTGGCCGATGCCGGCCCCGCCGTTCTATAAACACAACACTACTTACATCAATTAACACTTAGATGTGTGTTTGTGTGAGCCTAGGACACGTATATTATTTGGGTAGGTTTGCGTGAGCTTTACACGTGTTCGTTTGAGCTCTGGGCATATTCTTGTTGATTTGGGGCTATTGTGTAATTGTTTCTGTTTGAGCTTCTTGGTTTGTGTGTGGCAGTTTTGGGTAGCTCCTAGTTGTCAATGTGAGATCAGTGGAGAAGCTTCAGGGGGGGGTGTTTGGGGTCATAAATGTATTCTCTAGTAAACAGTAGGGTACAAGTGCTCTAAGTCCTTTATTATGAGGTCTCTACTCTGTCGTATCTCACCTGGGATTTTCACATGTAACACACAGACAAAAACAGACACTTTCTCACCCCCTCTCTCTGTCTTCACCAGATACCCCCTGTGTGAGATCGGGGCGCACTTGTTTCTCTGTGAGCTTCCTGCCTGCCATTTGAATGTTCCTGTAACCAAAGTGCCCTCCTCGGCCTGACTGCTATTAACCAGTAATTACAGCTCGAAACACTTTGCTTCTAAAGTGAACACGGGCCGCAGAAGAAAGGCCTCCACCTGCTTTTCGCGTTACGTCGATGCCTGCCTGTTCGCTTAGATAAATTATGACACCGGGTATGGGGGAGACGCGACGGCCAGAGTTTATAGGCATCTTCCGCCCGTGCTCCCCACCGTCTGCCACTTTCACATTGCGTAATTCTGTAACATAATTGTCCGTCGCCGTCTCTCCTCGTTCAGGTTCCTCTTTGCATAAGAGGGAATATTTAATTAGCGGCATTCAAAGGCTTCTTAGCTATTCTGCGGCTTTGGGAGACACAGAATTAGAGTGAGATGGTGAAACAAAAAGGGGCCATATGTTTGGTAAAAGCCTGGCTAATAGACCTGTAAATGGGACTCTGATTTTCGAAAATGCTTCTCCTTTCATTAACATTTCCGTGCAGCGCGAGGGTCGGGACGCTGGTCTCGCGAGACAAAGCGTCGAGGCCCAGGAACAATGGCAGCCGAGCCGCGGTCCCAGAAGGCCGCTTGGCCCTTGCCCCGCTCGCTTAATAGGCGGCTAACGGCTAATTATTACCACCCTTTGGGCAAGTTAATTTACTGTCACTTTTTCAAGAGACACAATTTCTCTTCTTGGGGCTCTCGTTTTGGCAAGACTGCCTCCCGCCTCCCTGGCGCGCAGAGGGAGCCCATTCAATTTGACAGCAAGAATGAGGTACTCAGCATGGGGGGCAGAGAGGGGGTTCAGTGCGAGCCAGCTGGTAATGAATATATATAGGAGGCTGGTGGTAATGCCAGAGTGTGCTGAAAGCGGCTGCAGGCGTACTTTTGTTTGTGTACACGCGCATTTCTTGCCTTGTGACATTCTGAAAAGAAGGCACTGTGCCTTTTTTTCAAATATGCAATTGATTTTATTTGCAAGGATAATGGAAACTGGGCTTTTTACGTGGTTTTTGATGCAACAAATTATTCTTAATTTAACCCGCACGACCGCCATCCCCAAAGCGGAGGCAGATATACTTAGCAAACCTACTGAATGTGTATATTTTACCATAGTGAGAGGTAGAGGTGGGCGAGCCAACAAATTAACTGGGAGAGCTGAGCTAGAGCCGAGCCAAGGGTATTGCTTGGATCTTAGAGCCCATGCACTAGCTGAGCCCTGAAAACGTGTGCTATATAAACCATGGACCAAAAATCACAAAATATGATAAAACCAATTGATAAAAGTGTATTTCTCTAGCATGTGGAAGCTTTGACATCAATACGTCCCATTATAGCACTCCACTGAGAAGACATTTATTATAAGTGATTATTTTTAAACATGAACCTTTAGTGGACTAAGAGGCAAGACAATTGCCATGTAAACCCTGTACTGGCCCTCATTATTAATGAGTAATATTCTTTATGTTGAGGCTTTTTTTTTTTACCTCTTTGTGCACATTTTGGCAGTTTTTACATAGCGCTAACTCAACCCAAAAGTTTTGGAGTGCTTAATCAGTTACATTACACAAGGGCACTGTTCGTTGTTGGTAGGAATAGGGAAATTACGAGATTTTTATAGAATCACAGAATATTGAGCTTATGCTGAGATTTGAGCCCGGTTCCCCAGGTCCAAAAATTAATGCACAATGCCAATGACGTTGTGTGACAACCATAAATCTGTTTATAAAGTTTGAATCAACAGGACATCATATCCATTGCACATAATTACAATACAAATAACATTTTCTATACATCAGTACATCAATTAAACAACACTGATGCATCCTTATGATCCCTATATTTACATTCATTACGTTTTGGGGATCTGAAGAAGCGCAAAAATACTCCTAACCATATGGATCCAAGACTCCTCAGTCCATAAGATACAAATCATCAAAATAAAATTCTAAACGAACGACTGAAAGCCCCATGTGGTGTCATTGATGATGTTGGAGAGGACAGAATGTCGATGTTTTGTACATGAGTATTTTGATGGATAAAATTGGATCCTTTTTATGACCAGCATAAGTTTAAGTTGAGTGTAAATAATATCTCCAAGAACATATTCCTTTTGTGGATCCCAGATAAGCGCCACCATTTTGCTCAATTTACTGGAGATGTGTCCTTGGAAATCTGAGGTTTTTTATTGGCAGGGTCAGGATATATAGTCTAGCTCCTGGGTAAGTGATGAAATAGTAGAAAATACCACAGAAGCAGTACCTTCCCAGTATGTGACTTGGATTTTGTTTAATGCTTTTGTGGCCCAAATTCATGTATGTTTCTGTGTCTGGTGATCTTTCTAGATCTCTGTTACTTGCCTGCTATTGAGTATGTTAAAAAAAACAGCAAACCACAATAAAGAAGTAGTATAGTTAAGGCAGCTGGAGTTGTGTGATTCAGCAGTGTTTTTCAAGAAATTGTAGATTTGCCAAACTCTTCCTCTTGGTTAATAGTGTGTTGCATAACTTCCAGATTCTAAGGGATGCTACTTCTATCCAGTGGTTGAAGTGGGTGGGAGGGGCAGAAAGCTAAACCAGCCTTCCTGCCAGGATGCTGCTTGCCTGAAAGAAACATACATGTGTACAACTGGTCAATCTGCAAATGTAAAAGCTGCTTGGAAACTAGTATTGGCTTTAATAGATGGACTCAGATTTATTCTTTTTAACTGGGATTGCAAGGGAGTTACCAGCTGAGCTATGATGTGTGTGCTTTAAAGGAACAGTTACAAAAAAGAATTGTACTATACATAGTCTGGGTATTAATTAAATCTATATTTTGGAAGCACTGTTTGTATCTTAGATCTCTGTGCGCTTATTTTAGCAGTGTATCTTCTATTGTGTCTAATGCAAGTTTAAAATAATTACTTATATATTCACAGTGCTTTATGTCACAGACTGGGACCTTGTAGCACTAAACATACACAAGTCACTATTCTCCATTGCACAAACCAGGGTTCAAATCTACGACTCTCTGGTTACAGACAAAGACCTCTGCAGTGTATTAATAGAGGTTTCACAATGTACGATAGTGCATTTCTCACTGATTAACTGAACTTGCATTTATTTTCTATTTAAGCTGGGCATTATTTTATATGAAGTTACCTGAAGGGGAAGGACCCAAAAAAGTTACAGAAATGTAGTTCTTTTAGCCACACCTATGACCCCGCCCCCATGCTCACTCACCCCATTCCACCCCATTTGCATGCAGCATCACAGTTCCCATACTTTTTAGGTCGAGTCTGGGCAGCGCTTGCGCTGCTCTGCGAGGCATGCTGTATTGAGGTAGGGACTGGAAGCTCCGCCCTCTCTGTCTATATTTATAATTGGCTTGTGTCATTGTCCACTGTAAACTGTAGCTGTTCATTGGTCAAACGGTATAGTAGTCCCTCCTTAGTACCACCTTGTCTAATTTTGAACCTTCCATGGCGACACCCCCTGTTACGTGTGTTGTTGCTCGGTAGGCTTTAATTACATCCTCCAAGCACGATTTCCTCAAATAGCGTTGTCCTGCCTGCTGTTGCAGGCAGGACACGCTCTCTCCTAATGCTTTTTACACATTTTTATAGCCCACATTTGCAATGCAATAGGTCTTGCATTTGCAAGAGTTTAAGCTATTGGCATTTTAAATGGCAATGCCTTTTATTTATCTGTTTTAAAAACAACACATAAATAACAGGCATTGTCATTTACAATGCCAATAGCTCAAACTCGTGTAAATGCGAGACCTACTGCATTGGAAATGCTTGTTTTTAATACATTTCGACTACTGCTTCTATCACAAACAGATCAACAGTTCATTAAATGGGATACACTACATAATACACAGCCCCTGACATGTTACAATAACTAACTGGTTATCTCATTCCATTCATTCATTTATTGCTTATTTTGGGACCCTGCCCATAAAACAACTGGTTATCTTTCACCAGTCAATTGCTCTGTTCAGGCATTTTATTAGGTGAGTTTTTTGTCAATATGGTTTTAACATTCCCAGTTGAGAAACTGAGGTGAGTGATTTTGCACACAGAAGAAAACAAAAAGCTAAGTATTTCAAAATAGGATGAAAAGAAATGTTGATTTTTTTACAGTAATCTTTTGTCATTGTTGTTAAAAATGCATCACTGAGTATCCAAAACAAATGTTATTTCAAGATGTACTCACAATTCAGAAGCATCACAACCATGTGTGTCGCTTTTTAAGGACTAATGCCTAGAATTGTCAAGCAAATCACTTACATAATAAATATGTGATATACATTACAGTAACGGGGAACTATTTCTTTTTTCAAACAAGCGCTCCAAGCACAAAGACACAGTAAACCCATATTTAAAGACAAGTTTTAAAACACAGTCGGGATAGGTAGAATAAAAAGGCCAGTCTTTTATTACAATATGTTTGTTAATTTAAAGTTTGTTTTCTACTAAGTGGAACATTGTGTGTATTATACACTTTTCTATCACCTTTGTAGGTATAGAAGTGTTACGGACATAGCGTTTCTATCCATTAACAATAGTTTGAATATGATCTTTTGCATATGCGTCGTTGTATTCCTTAAGGAAACTTGTTATTTTCTATAGCATTTGTGCGCTCTTTATATCACTGTGTGATTAGATGTCAAAATAACTCAAATATAATGCCACACATTGTACATCATAATTTGCCCTTCAATGCCCACTATGCCACATAAATTGCCTTTTCTTGTCACCTAATTTAGTTAATTTTGCTGCATAATTTAGTCATCCACTGCCGCATAATTATAGTGGTCCTGGGAATAATGCCCTCTAATTTTCAGCTCTAGATTTATCAAACTCACATTACACACATCAGAGATTCCAGCTGGTCTCTTGGACACACAAGCCTTCTCTTTTGATTCGCCAACATTTAAAAAGCTCGTTACAGTCCTCCCAGCTACCATCTTTCCTATGCTCGGCTTGTCGCATATGCTGCAAGGGAGAATGTCGCTGCATCTCTCTATATTGATTAGCCTCAGGAAGACCAGGATTTGGCCGATTGGAGTTAGGAAGATTTCTCAGACAGAAGGCAAGAACCATCCACATGGAATGTCTTGAGGATCATACACAGTTCCGGAAGTTCAACTCGACTGTCAGCTGAAAACCAAAGAGCCGCCTGCAGTGCAAGCACAATGTGCTGTTTGAAAATGCCCCTCTCCCAGTGAGCCTCAGATCCGAGGACTGTGTCAGTGCAGTTTGCCTCTCTGTCTGCTTACATGGCTGGTAATTCTGTGCCTAGAAGCCTCTGTATTGTGGGTGTGATGCTTCATATGAACCTTGGATGTTGAGTTCTCATAATTGATTCCGGGAAGAGCATGCTCAGCCTTTCATCCTGAGGAAGTCAATATAATGTAGCATTGATTGTGTCATTTTTTGTTAGTGTTTAAAGGTGGGATTTTATTCTGTAGAAGGCTCTTTATAGCAGAAAGTATTTTGTATAATCAACATAAGTGGTTACATCGAATAAAAAGCAGACCAAGAGTGTAAATTGGCAGGGTAAGACTGCAGTTAGCATCGATAGCAATTTAAATGGGTGCCAGAGACGTGTCGGGGGTTGATTTGTGCTGTACATGTGTCTCTTCTGAATCAGTGTGATGTGAACAGGGGCTTCTGCCAGTCTGAAACTCCTGGACCGAGCAGTAATCGGTGCCAGGCACTGACGCCTCGTTCCCGAAAAAAAAACATTACTCAGATCCTGGCACGCAATGGCGAGGCATCTATCAGGTCACACCGCAGAGAGAGAGAGCCATTCATCACCAGGGCCTATTGAACGTAGTGCTTCTGCGAAACTGCGCCACCGGTGTCCTGTGACATCATCTGTTACATTTAGAGTGAGAAAAGAGGTGGCTGGACCTTGGATCTTTGCCTGTTATTGGACTATGGATTTCAGCCTTTTGCCTGGCTCCCACTTCACATTTTACCTGTAGAATTCTTGCTTGAATGTTCCTCGTAGGACTTCTGAGTATAATATACTTGGCTGCATGTTCTAGGTCACATTGGGTCAGACCGATGTGCACGCTAGCGTAGGCCACACTTACATTGCCTCAGAACCATCTTGCGGATCTTACTAAGGAGTGGTCAGAAGTTTGTGATGTTTTCTATTTTAGATATGTCTTTACTGCTGGGAGGGGTTTTGCACATTGCAAGATAATTTTTGGTTTAATCAAATTCAGTCAAGATGTGAATTGAATGCGGACCTAATTTCTGCAAGTTTACCTTTTGCTGATTTTTTTATGCATGCTGGCAAATATATGCAGGATTTGTTGGCAGCAAGTTTACCTTTTACAACAAAAACTTCTTCAAAAATAAAACCCCTATTTTCAAGGAAATACCTGAAAAGCAAAAAGCTTTAGAATTTTCTGAAGGTTCAAGGGTTCCCATATATCTTCATGAAGGTTGATAGAAAGAGCTTTGCATTTTCACACACCCTACTCTTAGTAAATATTTTCACGTCTATAACCTATAGAGATTCTAGTTTATAATCGTACTGTGTTCATTTCAGATGTTTATTTCCATGTTGAAAAAATGTATAAATCGACACATTTGTATTAACATTTGCCTACTTGCATATACAAACACAGAAGTCAGGTAGATACGTTGTAAGTTGTGAACCATAATAAGTCCTGTGCATTAACCCTGGGCATCAGTTTCTGTGACTTTTCTGTCTGTCTGGCGTCATTGGCCCTTCATCTGGGTTTTGCAGTGAGCCTATGCCACTGCAAGACTGATACCTCTTTCATGGATCAACACGATTACAACCCAGGAACAGATTACTTGGCGGTCACTGTTTTATCATGGCACCTGCCATAATCTTTCTGCTATTGGGTGAAGAGATTTAATAATGAGTATTCAATTGTAAGATATTCACCGGCGTCGCTTAAGATACCTCTACAGAAACATGTTTGTGTGGAATTTAAGTTTCATCCAGGAGGGTTTTAAGAGTTAGCAGAACTTTTCAAAGAGAGCAATTTGTATTGCCTCCAGAAAATGTCATCTGTGTATGGTTGTTCACAAAGAAATTGTTATAGGCACTGCATGCAGTCCATTTACCTCAATGTCTAATGTACACAGTCTTTGTCTGTATACTATGGCTTATGGGAATAAGGTGTGCCTTGCGCCCAATCCCACTGCCCTTCAAACAGAGCTCTCTGTTTATGGCATTTGTACATAAGAAGCATGCACTGTGACCAAGATGTATCCTTCAGCTAAGTCTTCCTCATCTTCGGTGAAAAGAGAATTTTGTAAATCCTTTGGTTGTGTGAAGCAGGCCCTGGAGCTGGTATTGGCCTTTTCCCATTCCATGCACCAACTTCCCCAAACCTCAGAGGACACTCTAATGTGCAAGGCATATGACTGGAGTTCGTCAGCTACTGGTCACAACCTAAACAAATGTAACTAAGTACTTTTTTGGTTTCGGCCTACGTCAAATACCCCCTGAACTCAGTTCCCCTTAGAGCACTGATGTTTTCTTTCTGCACAAAGTAGACGAACGCGAATTGTAAAACGGGTTCTTGAATGTTGTCTGCCATTTTGAAATGATCACCATCACTGCAAAATGGCGGTCATTTACGAATGGCTATTTTTATATTTACCTCTCCACAAAGAGAGAGAACGGTTTATCCTTCTTCTAATACTTTCATTTAAATAGAATATATAAAAATTGGATGTGACCTGGGGGTGGGTACAAGTAGGCTCCTGTCATGTGTTTCATCATTTTTTTTCTAACACAGTGCACAGAGAGGGACTTATGCCCCTTACTTCTGTAACCAGATCTTCAGGTCTCTCGAGCAGTGTCTCCCAAACTGAGGGTTGCTACCCGGTTTTAGGTGGGTCATGAAAGTGTAAGCAATAAATAACAATACTGTTAAATTCTGTATTTATCTTGCAACCTTTGCAGCCCTTCAAAGACAGAGGTCAAATGTCAAGCTATATCTTCTGACAAACTGCTGCTTATTTTTTTAAGTATTGGTGTTTACAAACTTTCTCACCTTGTAGTAGGAGAAAGAAAAGTAAAGTGATTTATGTATCAATCTTGCTGGGTTATAAGGAGTGTGATAGGAAAGGCCGATGGATGTCATTTTTTGAAACACACAACAAAATGTATATACTGTAAATGAATTGTACGCATTCAGCAGTTAGGAAAGCAAAAAAGAAGCACTTTTTTGTGATTCGGAAGTGTGCTGGAAACAAATCAATCAATCAGCATTTCTAGAGCGTGGCACTGTCACTCCAGGGAGTATCTGGGCCCAGGGGTGCAAGGTCTCTGTCAAAAATGTAGTTCTTGAGGAAACGGCAGAAAGAGGGAAGAAACAAGCAGAAAAAGGCAAAACAGAGGGCAGAAAAACAAGCGAGCAGAAACAGCAAAACCGAGGGCAGAAAAACTAGTAAAAAAGGCAAAACAGAAGGCAGAAAAATCAGCGTGCAGAAAAGGCAACATGGAGGGCAGAAAAATGAGCAGGAAGGCAAAACAGAGGGCAGAAAAATGAGCAGAAAAGGCAAAACAGAGCAGAAGAGGAAAACACAGAGGGCAGGAAAATAAGCAGAAAATGAGCAGAAAAGGCAAAACAGAAGGCAGAAAATTGAGCAAAAATAGGCAAAACAGAGCTGAAAAAAGCAAAATAGAGGACAGAAAAATGAGCAGAAAAGCCAAAACAGAGGGCAGAGAAATTAGCAGAAAAGACAAAACCGGAGGGCAGAAACAAGAGCAAATAAAGCAAAACAGAGCAAGAAATGACCAGAGGAGGCACAAACAGAGGGCAGCAGGTAGACAGACAGCAGAGGGTAGCGGACTGCAGACAAGCTCGACAGGAGAACTATGACAGGGAGAGCTGGCAGAAGGACAAAGATTTTAATAGAGTCAAAACAAATCAAGACTCTTTACTTGGTGATGCAAAAATTATAAATATTCAGTGAAAACAGATTTCCACACAATATAATTTGTGTGCAATAAAGTTTTATCAGTCAAACTGTATGTCTGTGCAAATTTAGTGGTCATTACAATGGAAAATATTCTGCCTGTGAATGACAGTGCGTTATCACATGCTTTAGTTCCGAAAAAAGTAACCAACTCATTTCCATGAAAACTAGGTGTCTTGCAAAAGTTTGTCGTTCCAAAAATTGGGTTGTGGTCTAAAAAGTTTAGGAAGCACTGCTCCACAGAACCAGGAATAAGTTAGGTACTCTGCTGTTCTTTGGTTTTGGGGGGTGTCTGGGGCGAAGAGTGCAGAGATGATGATCCTGCTTGCTCTATAGCCTTTGGGCAAGGCCATCAAGAAGAAATTCAATGTATTTACCCAAGCCTTGGCCTAGTCGAACTGTGAAATGCAGACTTAAGAGGCAGGGGCCAATGCATGCTCTCACAGCCTTTCAAAAGACCAGGAAGACAGGTAGTGATGTATCCCGCCTAGTCTATATGATATGGCTGGGAAAGATTGTATTTGATTTCACCAATACCGTTCTTCTTGGTCAGTGTTTTCTTCTAACCCTATGGTGGATTGAGAATGAAGAACCCCTTTTACCGTCATACAACCCACTGTCGGCCTTTTTAAAATGAGGAGTGTTGTGGTGAAAGTAGAACCACCCCCTTTTGCATTATACAGCAGGGTGTCTCTCACTATACAGAACAGTTGTTTCTCCCTTACGATGTATGCAAACATTGGGGTTTTTTCCCTAATCACAAATGCTCTTCCGTCCCCAAAAAGGAACATGCTACTCTGTTAACTATTTTTGAAAGGTGTAGCTTGGTAGTAAGAAAAAAAACTTCCCTTTTCCTTCATTTATTTTATTAGATTATTAACCTCTTCATGTTTGTGATCAAATGTGAGTAAAATGAAATGTATGCCTTTGATTTTTTTCAGAGATTTACATTTAATCCTATGGCTTTTCCTTTAACTATCCATTTTAGAATAGCCGTAACAGTCGAGCAATCAGAAAGCTTATGTTTTTTTTTTTACATTTCCTGATCGTCAGAGGCAGTGCAATGAAAATGTACATATCTCATACACATGTGTAGAGTAGCAGTAGCCTAGAGGTAGAACGTAAGGATTTAAAAAATCTAAAAAGAGAATACAGCAGAAGAGGAGAGTAAGTGCTTAAAAAATAAGAGTACAGCAGGAGGGAAGGGAGCAAAGCAAGAGAGTGGAAGTAAGGGGTTTGTGAAACAAAAGCAGGAGTAAGGCTGAGGGGGTGTGAGAGGTTTGAACTAAACAATGGGAGTAAAGCAGGAAGGGGAAGAACGTGGGAAGAAAGTAAGGGGTTTGAAAAATAAGCAGAGTTTAGCAGGAGTGGGAGTAAGGGGTTTGTAAAAATGCAGCAGTAAGGCTCGAGGGGAGTAGGTGGGTTTGAAAAGGGGAGTGAACAGGGAGCAAGGGGTTTTAACTAAAATGGGAGTAAAGCAGCAGGGGTAGTAATGGATTTTAAAAAGGAAGTTCAGTGGGAGTATAAGTAAGGGATTTTTTTTAAAAAGAGTAAAGCAGAAAAGGATGTAAGGGATATATAAAAAGGGAGTATATTGGGAGGGGTAATAAGGGGTTTGTAAAAAAAACTGGAGTAAAGTGGGAGAGGGAAAAAAGTGGGAGGGGGTATTGAAATGGGCATGTAAGGCAAGGAAGAGAGTCTTGGAAATAAATAGGGACGGAAATTAACGGGAGAGATTCTCACCTTGAAAGTCATAAAACACAAATCAAACAAGAAGAAACTCAAGTTTATTAAAGAAAGGCTTTCCACAAGTTGGTTCCCTCAACCTGGTGAAAGCCAACCTGAAGAAAAAAATCAAAAACACTTCAACGAAATAAAATGTGGTTTTCGTCGAGACCATATATGGCTTTTGTACTTATAGCATATAATTTATAGCCCTGCAGACACCAGTGCTTAATTTGGGCCAGTGGTTTCTGGTGCTCAGTACAGGCACTTAATTGTCAACACCAGAGCTTGTGACAGTATGTCACAAGGTGGTGCTGTCTGGCTAATTTAGAGAAGACCACAACAACAGGTAATTATGAATTCAATATGCATTAAAACTGACTATTACCTGGCTCCCAGGCCATTCTTAGAGCTATGGGGGTTGGAATCGCCTGGATTGTTACACTTGTAGGAGTGTGATTGTTGGTAGTTGTGGTGTTACTATCATTGGCAGCATGACAGGGGCAATGTGCGGTGCAAGCTGCAGTGGCCTCCTAACGAGAGCCCTGGCACTAATTTTTTACAAATTAAGCACTGGCAGATACAGTGAAGAGGTGCTGACTAGGCTTGTCACTCCATCCAGATTGTGCAAGGGGTGGGCAATTTCCTTAAAATGCTTGCCTTGAATTGGGTGATAACACTACCTATTACACTATAGTGAGGTGTGTGCTTCATACTCGGGTCCTTTGCATTTATGTGATTTGGCAAATGTGGCGTTTTTCTCATGTTATGCATTTACCACGCTTGCAATATAGTCCACTATCTGCCTCCTAATCTGCGGATTTCAACAACAAACATGCTAATTAGCATCAAAAGCTACAAAAACAACACATCACATAGGTGGCAGACCCTTTTCAAAGGATAACTGACCACCTTGTATTCGCCCTTTGCTATATTCAGATGTTAGACGTATACTAATGATGTTAAACTATTGCTTTGTGTTAAAAATGCCTGCATGTTGAATTAGTACTGTCACAGAATATGCCACATAGTTTGCATTTCCTTGCCTCTCGCAGTTATCTACAGGACCTTGGACAGCTGTTACTTTCTGTCGCTTCACTTCACTGGCCCTTTAAGGGCGGTTCTATGCCTACTTCCGCCACCGGAGGGCACGCACGCCACGCACCGACGTCCAGCCGCACCTCTGCGGGCCGGCATGCAGGTGTTCCGAGGGTTGACAGTCACAATAATGAACGCTGTTTACCAATTGCCGACGAAAGGTTAGCCAATAAATATGTCAGGCAAACGTCTTGCGTAATTCCATAAAAAACAGTTTTGCTGTTCAAGAGGAGAAACCTCCAGCGCGCTGCAGCCTCATTTCACGAGGCCGCAGGATCTCCCGGGGCCCTGATTTACGCCCAGCCCAGTAATCACATTCTGTTTTCATGAAAATACATTCCTGGATTGTGCTGCTGATAACCGGAGAGAGTCCTGCACTCGGCTGATAGACCACACCGCGCTGTCTTTTTATGTATGGATTGAAAGAGGGAGTGAACATGCGGAGACAGGAGAGATACCGGGAGAGATAAAGAGAGACAAAGAGTGAGCGAGGAAGAATGATTAGGGTAGAGGTAAAGAGCAGGGATAAAAAGAAAGGAGGAGCAAGTAGATAAAGCGTGACGCTGAGAAAGGAAATGTTTAAGCTACAGGGAGAGAAACGTGGAGAAAGAGTGGAGGAGACAGCAGAAGGTATGGGGATAAAGCGAGGTAGAAACAGACAAAGAGAATTTAGACCAAAGGGCGAGATGAGGCGAGAAAGAAAACGTGAGAGAGGACCAAGAGAAAATAAATGAAGATAAGACACACAGAAGGGAAGTCAAAGCACCTTAGAAAGCGAGGGGAGGTGGGAAAGAGAGATAAAGGGAGAGAGGCGGGGAAAAAGAAAATGTGTGCTAGAGAAAAGAAATTAAAATAAAAAGAAACAGAGGGGAAGACAAAACACATTAGAGCAAGGTGGGGTGGGAAAGAGAGATAAAGACAGAGAGGTGGGGAGAAAGAAAGTGTGAGATGTAGAGACCGAGAGAGAAGAGAATGGGGTTAAGAAACACATTGAGTTGAACACAAAACATGGTAGAGATGGGAGGTGACTAAAGGGATAAAGGGAGAGGTGGGGAAAGAATGTAAGAGGGCAATGCAGAGAGCCGGAGAGATAGGAACAGAGAAGATTGTGAAAAAGACAGAATGAGAAAGGCAAAGTAGGCTGAGGTAGAGCAGTGGGAGATGGAAAAAGAGACCAAGAGTGTGGAAGAGAGAAAAGAGATAGATATACCAAAAGCAAGATATCGAGAGTGACACAAATGAAGGAAAAGAAAGAAAATAACTGCATGATAATGGGAAAGAAGGTTAGAGAAAGTGAGGCATTGTTAGAGAAAGCGAGTGAGAGAAAGAGTGAGAGAGAGACCATTACCTTGAGAGATAGATGGTGTGTGGGAGTGAGCAAAGAGATATCAAGACAGTAACAGTTTCAGGAGAAAAACTGAGAGAGAAACGAGAAAGATAGGAGGAAG
The DNA here is from genome assembly GCF_964204655.1 of Triturus cristatus. Taxonomy (NCBI): domain Eukaryota; kingdom Metazoa; phylum Chordata; class Amphibia; order Caudata; family Salamandridae; genus Triturus; species Triturus cristatus. Next base: position 1,001,433,083 of record NC_140592.1, on the reverse strand, counting down.
AGAAAATAATTACAGGAAAAGAGAAATGAGAGAAAGTGATGTGGTGATATTCCAAAAAGAAGAAAATGACTGCTAAAGAGAAAGAAAGGGAATAAGGAGGAGAGAGAATGGGTCAGAGAGAAAGCAAGATGGAGAAACAGTGAGATTGCATGAATTAAAGATAGAGACAGAAAAGGATAGCAAGTATAGTGAGAAACCTTATCCAGAAAGTGGAAGACGAAACGGTGGGACTGTGGGAGAGTCGGAATAAATGGGAGAGAGGGGAGTAAGAGAGAAGTGGGTGTTGGGACATCAACAACTAAAATAAGGAAACAGAAAAGAAATACAGTGGAACAGCGAAAGAGTTAGAGAAAAAAAGGAAGGGCCAAAGAAAAAGAAAGAGGCATCGTTATACAGAGAAGACAGCCAACTGCAATGCGAGTGAAAGAAGCAAATTGTGAGTATGACAGAAGAGTCAGAATGGGACATTGAGAGGACCAGATAGGGTAGAAGTAGACAAAATGAGATGTATAGGGAGGGACCGAAATAGTGTATCCATCTTTTTCTTTAGCTAATGTCTGTGCTTTTAACATAGTACCTTGTCGGGGGGGGGGGGTAACAAAAATATACCTCCTTAGAGGGAGACTCCTTCTTGATACACGTTTTTAGGTCTCGCCTGACCCAGCGCATGCGCTGATCTGGCGAGACTTATTGAGAGGGCTCCAAAAAGTGCTACCAGGCCAGCCTAGAGCTACCGTGCATGTGCGCGGGCGCGCGCGCCTCGCTTTACCGCGATTACTTTCACTTCGCGGGCATAGCCAATAGGTCTCGCTTTTGGGACCTTATAAGTATTTAGTTATGCAGCTGTTGCATGGCTAAACACTTATAAGGTCCCAAAGGCGAGACCTATTGGCTATGCCAATGCTTGTTTAATATTGGCACAGCCCTGTGTTTCTTTGCTGCTGCATGTTTGGCGTTAGGAAAATAGTTCAAAGCCTGTACCTTTTAATAATAATTTGATGTCTTTTATTTGTGGTCAAGCTCATCTGGTGTCCAAAGGGTTCCATATCCGAGGCAAGCTTAGGGTAGGGACATTGGGAATGGAAACTGTCTCCTCTCTCGGTGTACGGCAGCCTAGATTATGGTTGGCTGGTGCCTCTCAAGTCCTTGATGTTTTTTGTCTTTGAAGTTAGGCTGGAGCATTAGCACGTAATAATACAGACATGGTTTTACCTGTCATGATGTAGATTCTTTGGTTGTGAGGGGTGTCTGAAGTCTTCACTAGATTATATTATTGGAACTTGGGAATCTTTAATTATAGTCTGGCTTTTTTCTGACTGGAGATGCCTCTTGCCTCTGTGGCCTCTCTGTTAGGGCCACTGCCTGCTGTGGCAGAGGACTTCAGGGGCTCAGACATTCTAGGCAGTTACTGTTCATGAACAATTGTATGTAGTCTGCTCATGTAGTTTGTACTGCAAAGTGCACGTGTGGGTCCTGCCCATGTACCATGGAACACATTTACATCTCAACTGCAAGAGGCTTTTTGAGGGTCCAATTAAATTCTAGGCCGGAGTGCAGATTTGCAATATAAAGCACCCCGAGGGACTTCTAGTGGGAGGTGGTGTGAAAGGCAGGCGTGTTAATGGGCCATGGTGGCTATGTGGTCACGTGTTGGAAGAGATAGGCTCACTTATGGGCCACGGAGGTGCTGTGACCACTGACTCCATGGATGATGGGCCTGTATGCAGGGTCACTGCCCAAATGTTCACCTTCAAATGATACTGTGGCTGGTTTAGTATTGATCCAGGGATCCGAGTTTCTGCTGACTCTGCTAGTTTGGCAGTATTATTCTCAGGAGGCTGATAGAGGATGGTGGCTCCTTAAACCTCTTCTTCACATGACACAAGACCGGCACTCCAAGAAAGAAGGCAGGTCATGATCCCAGCTGGAAAAGTAAATTAGAACTAGGCTAGGTCCACATTCTTGAAAGTCTCGTCAGAACCTCTCAGATCCTCAGCCAAAGTCAAAGTACTTTCTAGAGGGGTGCAGTGCTGATGTTGTCTTGGGGATGTGAGCACTGTAGCAAGGGGCAGTGGTTTACATATACAGGTACGGCCACTTAAATAGGAGTCATAACTGTGTACATTCGTCCCTCAGGGAGTTATAGCTGGTTACGTCTCAGGCGTGGATTTTATACAGGTTTAGCAGCACCTCGCATATGTGCCTACAAAGGCTGTAACCTCAGTTTCCCATACTGGCCAATCAGACAGCCTCACCTCGAGCTGTTAAGAGTGATTATTTCGCTGAGCTTAGAGCAAGGAGCACTTTGTGGAAACTCACAGAGAGGCAAACTCTGCTCACAGACACAGAGCAGCAGATGTGGAGTCCTGACCGATCAGGTAGGACGCAATTGTTACCTTATACACACAAATGACACACATGCAGTCAAATACTGGTTTTCTGGAGTGACCCCAAGCGGTCACTCCAGCCTTTATTTATGCCCTTGGGCCGCAACAGTGCAACAAAATATGGTAGAAGCCAGGTGGCACTCTACATCCCATCCAACTTTGACCTGAAATGAAAACACATTCTACCTACACCATGCACACATAGTCTCGGAGCAACTGGCTCAGTGCTGGGTTAGGGTGAAGATCGTTCTCTGGCTCTGACCTCCTTTGACTCTCTCTCCGCAGACTGGAGTGCAGCCAAAGTCAGCGTAACTGTCATGGTACCTGGGTGTTGCGGATCACTGGGGAGACCAGCAGTTCCAGGGTCGGACTTGTTGGCTACCCTCTTGTCCTGGTCTGTTGGGTTATCGCTCTGCTCCTCATGTGAGAGGGGTACTCACTCGAACCAGTACACATTCCTGGACACTGGTTTGCCCACGCTGCATGGTGACCATAGTCCCTTGGATGTCAATGACCCTCCAGACCTCGTTCTCGATTGGTGTACGGAACGTCTACCCAGGGTGGCGATCCCGCTTGACCCCTTAATCGCCCACAGATGTTGCCGGGGTGGTGGTGTTTCGGGTCCGACTTGCTCTGTTGTTAGAGTTGGTCCTTCTCTCCTGTGTCGTTTGCACATCCAATACCACTGGCTGCCAGCTGGGTCCAGTGGCGATGCTGTCCTGAGTGGACCGCTGCACCAGCAAACCCAAGGGTGCACAGTTCGTGGTGCTATGCAGAGTCTGTCGATATGCTCCCAGGAACCAAACAAGGTAGCACTCTATGTCTTCACCTTGCTCCTCTCCTAAGCAAAACATTCGAGTCAGCTTGTGCATAAAACGCTCCACTTCTCTGTTTGCCTGGGGCCATTGTGGTTTCACCTACCGCTACCATATGTTGAGTGATCTGAAGTACTGTTGGAAGTCTTGTCCCTAGAACGGGGGTCCGTTGTCAGTTTTGATTTTGTCAGGGAGCCTAAACATTGCAAAGATTTTCTCCAGGACGGGCTTTACTTTTAAAAATGGAGTGGACTCCTGCAGCTCCACCACCGGGTACTTTGTGTGACTGTCCAGTAGCACTGCTGGAAGTCTCCCATCCGTGAAACTTCAGAAGTCCATGCTGATTCAGGACCAGGGTCTCAGGCAAGGTTCTTCAGTTATTATAGGGGGCGGTCATGGTTCCTTGCTGGTGATCTTGCAAGAAAGACAACCCTGCACCTTTTCGTCTACCATGGCGTCCATTCCCGGGAACCGCACCTTGTCCCGCAGTCATGCCTTTGTTTTCACCACGCCTAGGTGGCCTTGATGTGCTAACTCCACTAACCTGGCTCACAGGCATCAGGTCATCATGATGCACCTACCCCGCAAGAGAAGCCCTGCGCTGCTGGCACTTAGTTTGTCCCTGACCCTTTAGAGTTGAGTGATCGTCACCTGTTCGATGGGGGTCAATGATCATGCGCCCTCCTGAAAGTTCTTCCACTGCTTCCTGGATAGTGCTTGCTTGGTCTTTGGATAGACTTGTGTCTGACATGGTCGTCTCAGTGACTTCCTAAATTGATAGTGCTTTGGGTCATGCATCATGTACAACCATTTGCACAAATCCTTCCATCCCTCCTTCTTATTTGTGCCAGCCATCATCTGGCTGCCCCTGGGGGTGACAAGACAAGTAGTCAGCCGGGTTATTCACCCCAGGGCAGTACGCAATGGTGAACGAATATGGCTCCAGCTGCACTGCCTAGCGTTCAATGTGGGGGGATACAGATGTCGCTGCCAAGAGTGGGGCTAGTAGCTTGTGGTCTGTGATGACTTGAAACTGCTGTCTGCACAGATACAGATGGTAATGTCGACAAGCCCATCAGATCGCCAGTGCCTCTTGCTCGATCTAAACATACAGAGTCTCCGTGCTCGACAGCGCTCTGCTGCCATACTCAACGGTTACCCATGACCCAGCGCACTTCTCCTGCAACGACGTGGGTCGAAGAATGACATAATGGCGTCAGCTAAAAGTGTGTCTTTCACCTGGTGGAATGTTTTGTCTGTGTGCTCTATCCATTCCCAGTTGGCGTCTGACTTAGTCAGGGCTCTCAGAGGGTCAGACAAAGTGGGCAGGTTCGGGATGAACTGGCCAAAGTAGGTTGCCATACCAAGGAAACTCCTCACCTCTGTGGCACTCTGGGGAGTTGATGCTTTCTTTATTGCCTCCACCTTCCTGCCCCCCATCCCTTCTCTCAAGAACATGTATCCAAAGAAGTCAACATTGTTCCTGTAGAAGGAACACTTCTTGTGAAGCGTGAGTCCGCAGCTGGCCAACTTCCCCAGAGTTGCACTGAGTCTCTTGTGGTGTTATTTCAGGGTCGCGAAGAAGATCAGGATATCCTCACTGATGTTTAGAACACCTACAAGGACAGAGAGGGGCTCACAGATGGTATTCTGGAACACCTCTGCTGCCGAGGATATGCCAAAGTTCAGCCTCTGATATCTTCTGCGACCCATGTGCATCAAGAATGTAGTTATGTAGTGACTGGCTGGATCCAGCTCCAGCTGGTGGTAACTAGCATTGAGATCACGTTTAGAGAACCATTGTGCACTGTTGAGGTCTGCCACCGTGTCATCCATCGTCAGGGTGATGTGTTGTTCTCGCCAAATAGCTTAATTGGATAAACACACAAAAAGATGATGGACGGAATGCTGAACATTGTCAAACATTCCCCCCAGTCTCAGATCTGGGTTGAGTCCATTGTTTCTTTGCTCACCATACCAGGTCCTCCCTGGACCAGAAAACAAGCATTCCCAGATCGGTTTCAGGGTATCACCCCTTATCAGCTAGGCTAGCTTGAATCGAGTTTCATAGTAAGCACGGGACTCACGTCTGGGCAAAGCCTTCCCATTTAGGGCGACCGTAGCAACACAAAAAGATGATGGATGGAATGCTGAACATTGTTAAACAATCACCCCCTGTCACAGATCTGGGCTAAATCCATTGTTCGTTTTGCTCACCATGCCACCCCAGTTTGGACACAGCCATATGGTGAATGTTTGTCAGCCTGGCTGATGAGGAAACCAGTCCCAGGATGCTTGTTTCCAGTCCAGGGAGGACCTGGCTTGGCAGTTCAGGCCGGACTGTTCCCATGTGGAGCAGGGTTAAGACTGATTTGCATGGCAAAACACAAGAAAAGGTAGTGGTGGTATATAGAGTAGCACATCAATTATCAAACAGTATGGTAACTCAATTTGTCTATTACCAGCAATCAGTATAGGTGCCACTCATAGTAATCACAACAAAAAACACCCACTACCAAGGGTGTTAACTGCACAGAAGTACCAGAAAACTTCTGTGCTGAACAATAACAAAACCACTATACCTCGGCACTCTGTATGTTTCTTTGTAAACACAATTTTACAAACTGTAGTCAGTTATATGGTTCACCAATACAGCTCCTTCCAGGAAAAATAGTCCAACAGAAAAAAATATTTACAAAAAAATCAATTTTAATACCAGCTAACACTGTTACAGTTCAAATATGGAGACCTAATTATCAAAGTGCAAGGCAAAGTCACATGACAAATCACAAAGGTTTCTGACTATACTGAAAGTCCCACGGAAGTACTATTCGTGTGTTGTCAACGATGGAAACAGCCGACACGTGTTTCGTTACGATGGTAACTTTTTCAAGGCTGCAAAAGATGCAAAATAATACAGAAATTCGGAAGGAAACAACAATTCAGCATACAAGTGTTGCCATATATGCGATGATCCAAAAGTGATCCGCCTTGCTAATATTTTCTTAAAAAGAGTTCAAAAAAGACATGAAAATGCTAATAGTGTAAAACCAATCACCAACAAAGAAAGTTATACAAGTGTAAAAGGGAAAGCCATGCATGGGATCCAAACCCCCACCAAGTGACACATCTCACTCCTATGTGAGTTAAAAAGCTATTCCAGGTGCAGAAAGGAACCAGAAGTGCACCAAAGTGGTGTCAAAGGTACGCAAAGCCATGAGAACAGAAACTGGCCATAACCTCATTGAAGGGTTTTGATGAATCATTGACTCGCAAATTACGTGGGACCTGAGAAGGCCCAATCTGCTAAATGTGTGCTGTCACCTAACCCTATCTACCTTATATTTCCAAAGACAGGTATTTCAATTTTAATTCCGTGTTGCTCCAAGCGCACAAAAATCCAGTAATTAGAATAGTAGACGTGTTGTACCCTGAAGAATGACGAATCAAAAAATGAACATGAATATAACTAAAGTTTAAAGAACCCAAAAATCTTTTCCAAAAGGAAAGAGAAGCTAAGACCTTATTAAAGTAAGCGCAGACCCCTTACATCAATTGACGTTGATCACCAGCCAGTCGAAAAAAGGTGCAAAGTAGAAAGCGGAAGGGTAGTTTCGCAATTATCCATCCCAGAATAAATATATGCCACCTATCACTGTTAATGAAAGAGAGACCGTCAATACAAACACGTATGTAAGGTAAGCTATGTAGGTGAGCAACTATAATTCCAACATTTCACCGGACATTTGCACAAAAAATAAATATGCGTGTATATAAGTATCATTGTTTAATTCAAAGCAATAAGCAAAGAGAACTTACATAGTATATGTGTCCTATTCCATATAGTTGGTATCGCATAATTCAATACTCAAATGATGGTCCTAAATGACAACAATCAGGGAAGGTAGAATAACACAGGTGATCCAAAAATATCAAGAAAATTTCTCAAGCGCATTTAACAGGTCCCTAAATCTAAACACTGTTATGTAAAGAAGGGCAGGGTCTCAAACAGTTCATACAACTCTGCCCCTCCAAAGTGAAGCAGTAGCGATAGCTTCACCGCCCTGTCCATTTCACGTGTGGCGATAAAGTAGTGCTTTAGCCTTCCGACCCATTTGCTGCATCACAGCACGGCTGTCGCGGGATCCACCAATCACTGAACGGTGGTAGTGCCATGACGAAGGAGGGTGTGTGGGACAGGAGGTGGTTGGGGAGGAGCCTGCTGTGCTTGCAACATGATGCGGTTCTCTTACTAGACCAGTACAGGCGCGTATGTAACTGCTGTGTGTGCTAAACTCTGGCTGGGCTGACTGCCCTTGTCCGCAGCGCACTGAGGTGTCGAGGTCTGGCTCTCACATGCTGTGGTTATGCTGGGAAACAGGCAAAAAAGGCCAGACAATCTTCAGGGCAGCACAAAAGAAATTTGGGCCCTACGGCACAGCATGTGTCAGTCCCAACTTCTGTTCATTGTACTCTCCCCTGTTTGCGTGTCCCCTTATGTGTCTTCCACTTGTTTGGATTTTTTTTTTCCCTCTCTTTTCACAGTTGCCAACTGCAAAGGTGTTGCGGCTTAGCAGTGTTCCCCCTCAATGCAGAGTGATTCAGTGGCAATGAGAGGCAACCCTCTGGTGCTCGAATTGGCGCAGCCTTGCCCATGCTCTGTGGGCGTCCCTTCAACGCTCTCATGTGGCTCCATCCACTCCGCATGCAACCTCAGGAGTTAGGCCTTGTAGAGAGGTCACAGTTTACTATGCGCTCCAGCAGGTGCCGCTGCACGTGGTCAAAGCGAGTGGACCTCCAGACGCCGGCTCGCCCAATCCAGAGGCACCAGCACACCCCAAAGACGTTACGGGCTGCAGCAAGGTGACTGCCAACACCCCATTAGCAGCCGTCAGCTCCGGGGTGTCACAACAAGATATTTTTGCCACACTCAATGTGGCACCGCCAGCACAGAAGGGGCCGCCACCAGAGCCTCGCCGGCGCGAGGACAGGTAATCCTTGTTGCCAAATGTTGAGTTCTAATGGCTCTACCGATCAGGTAGGCCGCTACAGCTACCTTATACACACCACTGACCCACATGCACTTAAGTGCTGGTTTTCTGGAGTGGCCGCGGGCAGTCACTTCAGCCTTTATTGATGCCCTTGGGCTGAGCTCTGCCATTGGGTTGCAACGGTGCAACAAAACATGGTAGTGGCAGGGTGACACTCTACAACAGACACATAGAGCGGTCTCCTGTGTGTTCCATTCTGACCCTGATTTCCTTTACTACTGTAAGGCATAGAATGTGATTGGCTTATACTTTGTCTCAGTAGAAGGTCTCGACAGAATGCCATGGAATTATATCCAGTTTGTGTACCTACTTCTTATGAGGCCCTCATGAGTGTGCCAAAATAGGTGCACGGATACCGGGGAAGTGGAATTTCTGAATCGAGGCTGGATTGGGATAATTACAACCTTTCTCTCTGGAATGGAGAAAAACTGCACAGACCTTCTAATACCAGGTCCTTTTCAGTGCATTTGTTCCCAATAGTATGAGTGGGAGCAGCGATGCAACAAAGGCCCCTGCAGTGCGGGGCGGGCTTACCCATACTGGAGGGGGCCCCGTCAGCCCTTAAGTGTGAGGGGCCCCTTCAGCACATCTTGAAGGGGGGCCCTCTCACGTTTTGTCATGCCACAGAGTGGAACGGCTGGTGGAGGGCAGGAGTTTTGGGTGAGGGATCAGGACAGGCCTCAGCATGTCCCGGGGAGCACTATCTGCAGCGGCGTAGGAAGGGGGGTGCGGTGGGTGCGGACCGCCCCAGGTGTCATCACTGAGTGGGGTGACAAAATGGCAAAAATATGTATGTATTGAAACTTTTTAGTTCAGTCAACAAACGCAACGAAATGCAGCAGAACTTGACGGGGAGGGGAGGAAACGAGAAATTTCCGCACCGGGTACCACCTGACCTTGCTACTCCATTGACTATCTGACCCCACTGCATGTTGCTGCAGGGGTCGGGTGGGTGCTGGGTTGTACTGCTGCCCGCAGTCCCTTCCCGTGCAGCATGGAAAACGGTCTGGTGTCTCCAGGCCGCGAATTATTGGGTCTGGAGACACTCGGAATTGCAGGTGGTGGAAGCCCCACCAGGAGTTATCGTTGTATCCAGGGGAGGTTCCGCCGCTGGACATGAGGACCTAGAGATGCCCCGGCCCTTTCCAAAAGTATGATAGGCCCCTTCCCCTCACTGAAAGATCATGGCCGTGATTTCACCAGACACTGAAGGTGGGTGTGCGGGCGGCAACACCGCCGCAGCCAACTTCAGAGTCTGACGATGGGCGCACGAAAGAAGTTCGAAAATGGCTGGAAAATTGCCTGTTTTGAGACTGTTTTGATCGCAGAGGTGTTCAAGTGTCAAATCCATTTGGAGAAGCAGGAAGGGGAAACAGAACGCCTGCGCACTGGGGCTCGGCGGCGTAAACAGAGCTGCGCTTTCTATTTCCTTGGTCCCTGTGACTGCGTATCACTGCTATGTGGTGATTTGTTAAAGAAGGGGGTGGGGGGGGGAGAGGGGACCTGGAAGAAAGGCAACAATATTAAATATTTACAGGAGTGATTTAGCCGTATAATCTGTCGGCGCGTCCCGCTTTAATAGTGAATCTGCTGCCGTCGGAGTAAATGCCACGAATCACTTAGACGTGAAGGTCGGCGCTGATCCAATGTCAAAGCAATTTCAACAGAACAGTGATTGATTTCTTGACATTTAGTTCATATTTTTGTCCTGTTGATTCACTCGTGCGGTTTTGCCTTCTGATCCCTTTTCCAAACAAACATCAACTGAGCAGGGAGGCTGTGTTTGAAGCCACTCCACCTACCTTGGATTTATAAGGGCTCTGTTTTGCCTGCAGTACTGGGGGGGGGGAAGGCATAGTGGGGGTCACAGCATTGGTTTCAGAAGAATGTGAATGGCGTAGGGGCACCAAACAATATGTGTTGAGGTGTGGCCTAAGAGGCACACATAACGGTGGAGTATTTATGGCAGGTATGTGAGACAGGAAGTGGCGTTATGGTCAGAGCTGTCCACTTTGCAACTGTGGAACCAGGTTCGAGCATCGGCGTGGGCTCAACATCCTGTGATCCTGGGCAAATCACTTAATCTCCGCATGTTTAAAAAAAAAGTATGTGACCTTGTGTAATGTGTGAGTGCTCATATAAAGCGCTTCAACACCTTCGCGTCGAGTTTGTGCAGAAAAATAAAAACAATTAAAAACATTATAAGATGGTTTTGCTGATGTCACTTAGGTAGTGGCCTAATAAGAATGGGACTCGTGTGCCTTTGAAAACAATTGTGTCAAATATAAGTTTATTCAGCCAGTATAGATGAAATAATTAGGCAATATGATATGTGTAATACCCCTTTACATCCTTGACCGGGAGAACTAGCATTCAATTAGCACTAATACATTAGAAAAAGTATGTGCGGGATACATGCCTGCTTGCACGTAAATATCCCTTAGAAGACAAAACGGCGACTGCCCAGATGCCCCTGTTCCAGTCAGCCCATAAATAATGCAATGGACCTATGCAGTGCTTCATTTTTAAATATTGTAGTTGCCCAAAGTGTTTCTTGGGAGCCAATACTGGCATCTGCTTTAGTTGGTGAACAGTAAGGCTGTCCAGTTTTTATTTCACTTCATGGCTCTTATTGCCACCTAACCTATCTCTTTAGCTCACTGCTGTCTCCTTTTGTCACTGTGTTTCTTTATTACTTTTCCTTCTTCCCTATTTTATTTCTGCTTTTCTCTTTATTGCTCTGGTACAAAGTCCGGGGATAAAAAAGGTTCTGGTCCGCAAAGTGAATGTTGGTGCCCACCACCTGCACAAATTAAGCACCTATAATTCATATCCAACCCTTCATTTGTGCCAAGGTCTGCCTCTTAGCTCTCCAACTTCCAAAGTTTTGAGAAGGAGCCTTGCCCCTGACATTAAATTGTTGGTCTTATTTCAGCTTTCCTTTGAAATGCATTGTACTGAATGGATAATTTGCTGGGTCACAGAAGGAAAACTGACAATTTTTTAAAATTATGATGATTCTAAAAAAATAATTATGGACCCAGAGTTTTTTGTTCAGTTTCTTGTATCCAATTTATTTTTAGTCCTATGTATGACTGTAAAATGCTGGTTAGATCTGTTGAAGGAAATGCATTAGCATAGTACGCTCATTTCAGAAGTGGCGTACCTTTTTTCTGGGCTGATTCTAAGGTGGCTGGTGGCTAGAAGAGTGGGTATCCGGCTCAAATTTACTGATTTAGTCAGTACCTCTACCCAAGTTACTGGCCATCTCAAGTTATCACATTTGGAAAGTGGAAAAACACCAGGGACCAAGAGTTCAAGCAGTGTTTATGTTTGGAGGATTTATAGAGCGAATGGCTGCCCAAAGGCTTCCCAACGCTGAGGAGAGGAAGCAGATAGTGACGAAGACTGAGAGAATCATCATGGGAACAGTCATTTCTTAAGTTTTTTTCTGAAACTGCGTTCATCTTTCAGCAGTCTCAGTTCCTTGGTCATGGAGTTCCAAAGTTTCGGGACCAGGTATGAGAAGAATCTTCCTCCCCATCTTGACCTCTTTATCCTCAATGTCTTCATGAGGTAGTCTGAAGATGTTCTGAGGGACCTCTTAGGCAGGTATGGGGGGATGAGTATCCTAAGCAGGGCTGGGCCCCTGCCATTCATAGCTGTGTGAGCCAGAAAGAGGGATTTAAATGGGATCCTGGATTGAATGGGCAGCCAGTGAAGCTGTTTCAGCGAAGCTTTCACTGACTCCTGTCTTGGCATTTTTAGAAGTAACCTAGCTGCGACATTTTGTGCAACCTGCAACACATTTTGGGGAACCCAGGTACAGCGAGTTGCCGTAGTCAAGACGTGAGCCCACCAGGGCCTGGACCACGGTTCTCCGTGCCTGTTCTGGGATACTTGCTATGATTTTACGGATCATTCGGAGTATACCAAAGCAGGTTGCTGCTAGTTTTTTTACTTGAGTTTCCATTGATAGGCTGTGATCCAACCACATACCCAGATTATTTATTGATGGTTTGGGGACGGGAGGTGTACCCCAGTCTTCTGGCCAGCTAATCCTGGCCGAGGGCCTGGGGCTGTTTCCCAAGATCACCAGTTCTATTTTATTGCTGTTTAGCTTTAGGCTACAGCTGGCCATCCAGTTGGCCACCTTTTCCATGCATGGTACCATGCACGATATCAGTATGAGAAGCAAAATCATAAAAATGATAATAACTTTCAGTCATTATCATTTTATGTGTTTTGGGCTGCTTGGCTGGCTGGGCAGGGCTGCTTTGTGAGCTGGGCAGTGGAGGAGTGGTTTGCCCTCTTGGGCCGCCCAAAACAGTCATGCGCACGTTCCCCTTCTCCATGCAGGCTGCATTATAGCCTGCATGGAGAACATGCCCACCCCTCCAGCCCCTAGTTGAGCACTGTGTCATCGCACTCAGATCAATCATAATGCTGCATTGCACAGTAGTGATTGGCTTTGGGGAGGGAGCCTGGCTGCCTGCTTCCTGTGTCGGAAGCAGAAGAGCAGGGCAGAGATGACGCAGGACCCGGCGGCAGCAAGGTAGGTGATTTTTTCTTTCTTTCTCCTTTCCCTCCACAATTGCGACCTCCCACGCGACCCCCACCGCAACCCCCTGCACTCCCCCTGCCCATGAGCCATGCCGGCTGCGACGGGATCCATTTCGACCTGTAGTTGCAGATTCTGGCTGCTTATTCACAGACAAGTTCCTCCTGCTCTTGGCCAGTGAAACATGTTTGTGGAAAAGGAATGGGTTTACTTGGTATCCTCCTGCACCCTATAAAACGTTGACCCTGCCAGGTACTGCACTGCAGCGCTTTGGATTGATCCACTACTCATTCCTTCCAGGGGGGCTGCAAAGGTAAGAGGAGGATTAAGAGGAAGGGGGTTTGATTGTTAGATGGGATGCCTTCCCTCACTTCTCCCACAATGCACCATCATTCTCCTTCACTGCCACCATATCCAGGGTTATTTGTCCATGGTCTAGGGCTAAAGCTGAGCTGCGGCAATATGTGGTTTAGCAACCGGGGAAATCCCGTCACTTGGGTTACCACATTTGTTAAAGGAAAGTTGGGTCTTTAAAATCCACCCGTGTAAAAGAAAAAACGTGACAGCTCTAGTAAAACCTGGTCTTTAAGTTCTACCAACATTAAAAAGAGAAAAAAAACTGACAGTTCCTTTCCAGCACTAGGAAACTCTGTTCTTTAAACCAAGCATGTGCCAAAGTGACAGACTCTTTTATTCTCACCAATGTTTAAAAGTGACAGACCCTTTCCAGCACTAGGAAAACCGACCTTTCAAGCTCCACATACTTTAAAAAAAAAAAAGGACAGATCCTTACTAGCAGTAGGAAGCTCTGTTCTGTAAACTCCACACGTGTGAAAAAGTGACAGCCTATTTCTAGGCGTCATTTTCACTCATGGTCCACACCTCTCAAGACACAAATACACTTGTACCTGATGGATGATAAAGTGGTGCTCTCATTACATTACCACTTCTTTCCCCATCTTTCCTCCCAAAATGAGGAGGCAGCTTAAAGCTGTACTTTAGCAGTCGTTCCTGACCCTCCTCGTCTTGAAATGTCCCCGCTTATAAGATGCTGTGGATGGAAGGAGACCCCAAATCTGAAGCTGGGGACACGTGACCACTTGATTCTGGCATACTTCCTGCTCTCCATAGGGGTTAGATAGCTGAGAACTAGGGGTGTCTAGATGAAGTTTGACACCACAACAGTGGCGGCTCCTCTGCAAAGGTGGAGGAGCGTCGCCCCACTGCTCTGGGAGCAGTGTAAAAAGGGAAACGATAATAATAAATGTTATTATCGTTTTCATTTTCCCTCCTGCTAGGGGCGGGTGGGTCGGGCTGGCCAGTGCAGGGTGCAGGGGACGAGTGTAAAGCACACTTTAAAGTCAGCATGGCGGTTTGACCGGCCCAAGAGAGCCAATCAAACCGTAATGCGCACTTTGCACCTTCCCCACCACGCGGCATTACACAGACTGGTGAGGAACATGCAAAGCCTTCAAGCCCCTGCCAGAGCACCAAGCCACGGCACTCGGACCAATCACAATGCTGGTTAAGGCAGCATTGGGATTGGACACGGGTTTCAGGGAGGCTGGGAGCTTCCTATTGCGGCACGGAAGAGACGGCAGCACCCAGCGGTATTCAGGTAAGTGAGTTTATTTTTATTTTTTTGATTCACTCCTCTGTTCTCCCCCTCACCCCACCACCATACTCAGTAGCGGCTGCTGCTGCACCACAATAGCATTACGCATGAAGGAACATGCCCTGTTAAGGAAGTTAAGGATTCTGGGAATCACATTCTGGAACACTGCAGTGCCAGGTGTGGAGCAGCACCATCTACCCCAAAGCATTTCATTCACATTATTTCACTAGGTAACAGCCAACAGCATCAATTATTGCAACAGCTCTCATGGCTTTAACATCTTGGAGGTCTGTGCTTGGGCCAGGCTATGCGTGGCCAGAAGCGGGGCAAAAAGGGGACAAATTGTTAGAAAGCTATCAAACTGAGATGGGTACATGATTGCATCACCAAGGGGTGCCCGATGTGGCTCCTGGAGGGTCAAACCCATAACAGATTTTTCTTGAAAACTGTCACCTATATGAAAGATTTCCTGTTAGATTATTGACTCTTCAGTTCACATCCAGCCCTGCTGTGCCAACCTTGGGCACTCCTGGTTTCAGAGCTTTAACATCTTGGAGGTGTGTATTTGGGTCAGACTGTGTGTAGCCAAGAGTGGGGCAAAAGGGGTCCAAACTGTTCAAAAGCTTCCTACAGCGAGAAGGATTAAGTATTTCATAGGCCAGGGAGTGCCCAACGTAGCCCCTAGAGTTCCAAATCTGTAACAGATGTTTCTTCAAATTAGCTGCCTTTATGAAAGATTCCCTCTTGGGTTAACAGTACCTCCCTTTTAGGTCTCGCCTGCGTTGCAGCGCATGCGCTGCTTCGCCTTGGCGAGATCTATAGTCGTTGCTTTTCTGTCCGGCTTCTTTGGAAGCGGGGTTGGTGTCCGCCCTGTCTCCCTTAGGCCCCGCCCACCCGGACTGGAGATTCTGCATGCACACGGCACCAACCAAACATGAAAAGGCTGCACACCACCTCTGCATCTCCACAACGGATGCGCCTCATTAGCATGCAATCCCTAACCCTGCCTTTCTATAAAACCACATAGAAACACAGCCCTAGACAGCACGTTTCATAAATAAGCCACTGCCGCGCATTGCGTGCTACCTCTCCGAGGCACAGAGAGCGCGGTGACTTTTGCAAGTTCTGACCGCCCCGGGTTACACAATCTGCACCCAGGGTCGGGAAGCCACACTAAGGCCCCCTACCTTGCAGTCTTCCAAACACGATTTCACCGAATACTCGTCCGATTGCAAATACTTCCGTAGCAAAAGCTCGAACTCGACGAATTTCTCCTGAGCATGTTGGTCATAGACCTGGTACCCCTGGACGCACTGCCTGCATCCAAGACCATCCCCATCCTGGACCACATCCCCGCTGCAGTTAAAAGTGTCCGGGTTCGAGAGCCTGGCGAATAGATCCAAAACTGTGTAGGAATTACAAAAGGAAAGGTAAAAATCGCTTAGTTCCAGGGGGTGGCCTTCCTGGCCAGCCGCTCGTTCAAGGTCAGACATAATCAACATCGTCCACTCTGAAGCACTGATCAGAATACAGGCTAAGGGGGTAATCAGAGTTTTCTAGCTGACACACAGGTTTGGTAAAATATCTTGGAAAAAATATCCTTTTTGCCTCTGGTGTGGTTCCTCTGTGAGGAGGAGCTGGGGGTGGGTGGGAGGAGGTGGGCAGCCGCAGGTGCAGGGGGGAGTGGGGCTGCCACCCATCGCAGCCAGGGGCCCCTACTCCTTCTCCCGGGTCCTCGTCAGGTTGGCCTCTGTGCAGAATCACAGGTGATCAGATAGCAGGACGTAGAAGAAGAGCAGGGAGGCCAGCGAGAGGCGCTATTTCTGCGCCCTCTCTGAATCAGTGAAGGGCTTCTCGTTTTCCCGTGGTGTGAAACAGATCCTCAGGCCGTCATCGTGCTGCCGACACATCCAGGCGCCCCTGCTCATATTTTGGGACCAGGCCGACTCCACCGCCAGGGCTACGCTGCTCCCAGTGGCTCCACAATATTTATTGGTCTGGGTCTAGGTGGCTGCCATCTTTGTCCTGAAATTCTTTTTGGGGGGAGCTGCCTCTTCTGCGTCATCCCCGGCACCGAGCGCTCTCTGCCCTGGCGCACTGGTGGCTCTGCCTCATGCTTGAGGGGTAGGGTGGGGGATCGCAGGCAAACGCATGTCAGCTGCCTCATCATGCCGGCGTTTCCTTGAAATCCCCCACATTTACATAGTGCGGTGGAACGGCGAGGAACAGAGAGGGTCCCCCGGCATGTGCTAATGGAGTGCGGTGACAGGCAGCGACGGGGACGGTGGGCAACTCCTGTCTTCCTAAAACCCTAATGCAGACCAGGAAACCGTGTGCTGGCGCGTTTTATTCACGCTCACGTGCTTCAGCTATGCCTTTTAGCACCCGCAATTTTAGGGTCCCTCTGACCACCACAGTCCCTAAAAAGCGATGACCAAAGCAACGGGATGTGCAGATGAACCAGCCTCGGACCTTGGGAACATGCAATCACCCACTCAAACATCTGCAACATTTCCCATACAAAAACCTGCATTTGTGCTCTTATTTCCCTTCTGCAGCATGCGTGCCACAAAGAGGGAAGATTTCTAGAAGTTCTTGTGTTTTATGGTACCATTGTCAGGGTTACCACTGAACCCGTCGTTACTCCCTCACGCTGTTTTTTTCTGAGCGCCTTTCCCTCGTATAAATTATGAGTTCACTTCTGCAGCAACCGGTTACTGGTGTATTTCCCTGTGGCAGCCCAGGTCTCTGGTGCCCCTTAGTGTTAGCGTTTTGAAGCCCAGCATAACAAAGAAAACAAGCATTTGCAATGCAATAGGTCTCGCATTTGCGAGAGTTGGAGCTATTGGCATTGTAAATGAGAATGCCTTTTATTCAGGGCCGGACTGGCCGTAGCGGGCACCGGGCAATCCCCCGGTGCGCCGCACGGGTGGGGCCGGTTTTGGGCCTCTGGGGGCCATTTTTGTTACTGGACCGAAAACCGGCCCTGGAAAAGACCTCGGCGGCGACACCACCCCCCCTACCCCCTCTACCCCCCCTGGGGGTGGGGGGGTGGGGTGGCCGAGCACTTTGCCAGGGCCGGTTTTGGTTCCCAGTCCGGCCCTGCTTTTATTCATTTGTTTTTAAAACCTGCACGCGGTGCATACACACGCACTTTGAAAGTATAGTCCTTGCTTACAAGAAGCAAGGCTGGCAGTAAAAGAGACTACCAACCTTGCTTCTCATAAGCATGGACTATAAGAACAAAGTGCTTGTTTACGCACAGCTTGCAGGTTTTTAAACGCATAAATAAAAGGCATTGTCATTTACAATGCCAATAGCTCAAACTTTCGCAAATGCGAGACCTATTGCATTGCAAATGCTTGTTCAATAGAGCCCTCGGGATGACCCAACTTCGGTCATCCCTGGTCTAGAGTTGTAGGATAACCCATCTGCCATTATGTGGCATCAGTGTTCTGGTTATGAATTTCCAAAAGTTTCCTTCGCAGACCAGTGTGTGATTCGGCTTTGTGGCAGTGTGTGTTCACAGTGAGTGTGTCGGATTTATTGAGTTGGAAGTTCTCGGTGGGCCATGCCCAAGTGGCGTGAGACATGTCAAGGCGCGCAGTGCTGTTTCAGCCACACTAAGGTGTACTGCTGCTGTTGTTTAGATTGTCGGGTGTCTGCTTTTTACAGTTGTGAGCCATGTTCCGGTACTTCACTACGGCATCGCGTTGCGAGTTGTTTCACATCATTACGTTCTGTAGCGCTGTGTAACATAGGCGTATTGGTGTGACAAGCGCTACATCCAAAAATGGCGCCATCTTCCATATTTCACAGCAGGCCCCAAGTTCTGGGGGCGGAGCGCCCACTCTGCTCTGCTAAGTGAATTTCCCAGCTGCGTGCAGGCCCGGCACGGTGAAGGCTGCTGTCTTTACTTTACGCACGCACCCCTCCTGCCCAATTATGGGATTTCGGGCTGCCTAATGGTGTGCTTTAGAATTCTCTGATTTCATATTGTCTCTCTGGCACCGCGTGCGCTTGTGTGAGGTTAAACGACGCAACGTGCCACTTCCGCTGAGCGCACGTGTTTTTACGCTTCTTGAATGCCTTTCAAGCCGGGGGCTTTTCAATGCGTCCTTGGCAATTGAGCCTGCGGTTGGTGGTGGGGGTGGCTTTTGGGGTAGAGACGGTTAATTCGGGACCTCTGGTTTACCCTTCCTGCGTGTCGTCTTTGCCTTTTCTGTGTCCTTTTTTTGTGCAAGCGAGGCTGTGATTACAGTGGAGCGGCGCACAGAAGGCTGCAATTATCGGCAGGTGGATGGATTAAGAGAGAGAAGAAGCGCCCCCAAGATTAGCGCCGGGGTATTTTGTTTTCACATGCAGAGAAGAAGGGGGCATCCAAAGAGGGGGCCGGCGGGGGGAGCTTGGCACAGGCAAATCCCTTCACTGCATGAAAGTGGGGAGCCCAGGTCTGCGGGTTTGAGATAGCGCGGGGCTGTTATCGCGCGCCGAGGGAGTGCAGGAGGCGGCAGTGGTAAAGAATGCATTTTTACATTTCCGCAGGACCCCCTGCGCCCCCCTCGCTCCATTTGAAATGTATCGCTCTCTTGATATGGGGCAGAGCTGCTGTTTCCTCCTGTGCGTTCAATCATCACTTTGTAGAGTTGTAGAGAGTGTCACCAGATGAGGGCCTCAAAGCGTGCCTGGGCAGTCCATCCTTATGGCCATGATACAATTCCAGTTAGAACCTTTCCTCCGTGTCGGACGGGCGTACATTTAGTGCCCCTAAATTCTGGGGGAGACCAGTGGCACCCAAAGGAAAATGCTCTTCTTCTTCTTGCAATCTCTTTCCATCCATCCATTTTCTCTCTCTCTCCTTTTCTCCTCTCTCTCTCCTCCCTCGGGGATCCATTTTCTCTCTATCTACCCTCCCCCCTCCCCCCCCTCTCTCTCTCGAAGCCTGCAGCTGGAGATAGGGAGGCCCTGGGCTTTCAAAACCGACTTCCAAGGGTTCCAGGAAACTGGGGAAATGCCCAGTGGAATAAAAGGCCTGTCCGGCCCTGGTCAAGTCTCTGTCACACTTGGATTCTACTATATAAAATACATCTACAAGTTTCCATTTCAGAGACTCCAGGACATAGAAATTACCTATACTGAGAATACAGCTTTTTGAATAAGCTATTTTAGTCCTAATACTAAATCCAAAAACGTAACCTTATTCCCAATCTAACCCCATTCTCTTAAACTGTACCCTAAACCTAGCTCAAGCCCTTTGCCTATCCGTAAATATTACCCTAATCTTAACATTAAACTTATCCCTAATTCTAACGCTAAGCTTACCCCATACCTAACCCTCACCCTAAAGCAAAACTATTCTTTACCGTAACCTCAAACTTAAGGAAAAGCCTACTGTATCCTAACTACAAACCTTACTCAAACCGTGACACTACCACTTACCCTAATGCTAAACGTAACATTATCTATAGCAAAAACCTAGACCTAACACTTACCTTTGTACCTCTTTAAGTATTGTACATTTCGATGTAGTTGCATTTATGTAATGACTAATGCTCTCACTTTTCCGTTTATACTGATTGTTACAGTTAAATGCAGACAGAAAACAAATTGTTTCCTGTCTGCATTTATTT
Organism: Triturus cristatus; assembly: GCF_964204655.1. NCBI lineage: Eukaryota > Metazoa > Chordata > Amphibia > Caudata > Salamandridae > Triturus > Triturus cristatus. The sequence goes on along the minus strand of NC_140592.1, from coordinate 1,001,413,024 downwards.
AAAACAATGGAAAAATTCCGAAAATGTGCCTTCTTTTGAGTGACTTTCTATGCTGTCTTTCATCAGTTCTAAGACAAACACTGAGAAGATAGATGGCATGGGGAGTTAAAAACAAGATGAGATTTCCTTAAATAACATATGTCCGCATCCATGTGTAGCATACTGCTCATATTTACCTGCAGGTGTGTTGTTATGTTAGATTTGGCTGCTTAATTTGATAAAACAAGACAGGTGTCAAAGTATGAGTGTGCATTTATTAGTTAAATAAATGTAGACGTATACCATTATTCAACTTCATATATTTACAGAACACAAAATAAATATGGCTAAAATATGGGCAAAAAATAAATATGGACAAATACAGATGGAAATGTTTTTTAAAAACCTGGGATGCCAAGTAATGATATATCGGTTAGTGGATTCTCAGTAGTGGTCTCTGCTTCCCTGTTAGTTGTGATTGTAGCGACCAACACTAGATGATCTAAAGATGGAACTACGGCAGCTGTTGGTCACTTTCACCTTAATTAACCGCTCTGTAGAACTTCTAAGTTAATCAGGTATTTAGATTCTATTTTTTCTAAAAAGAAATACTAGGCACCATATTGCGCGTAGGGCACAGCTCCACGGTGTGCACGCCTTTAACGGGGCGCACAGGGCGCAGACCAGAAAAGTGCAACTTGTTACTGCAAATGCTTCGTTCGTGCCTGCACTGGGAAGATTGCATTAGTCGAAGGGATACCAGCTGCGTGATGCTACCGGCCTGCAATTCATTGCAGGTGGCAGCCACTGCTTCCCTTTCAAGGGGAAGCCAGGGATCCACCTGCAGAATGCCTAGTGGGTCCCTTGGACCCTACTTACCCCTGACCAAGAGGACCCCTCAGAGAGAGCACCCTGACAGATGTCTTTCCTCTGAGCCTGCGTCTGTAATGCAGAGGGGTGCAAAGGGTTCTCTCATTTGCATGGGGCACCAACCAATGGAGATAAGCAAACTCCCTCTTGTAATCACGCCGGGGCCCCTTTTGTGCCAGCATGGTCCATATTAAAGAAGGTGTTGCACACTCATCTGTAACCTTTCGTGTGATACCAAACGGTCCTGGGGCAACGAAATTGGGCACAACTGCCCATTGTAACCCCAGGGCATTTTTTTTTAAATATAGCCCCAGGACAGCTGCTTGTGTATTTAGCTCACATTACCTCAAGACAACGCAAGAACGTTCTTCCATATATTTAGATCTTGAAACATCAATCCCATTAAATTTAGATCCTAACAGAACAGACCCTGTTATTTCCTAATACATTTCCATTCTAAGACTAGAAGACAAGTCCCTTGGACATCCTCATCAATTGACATCATACAATTCAGTACAGACTCTGAGGGCACCCTAGGTATTTGGATCATTCAACAACCAATTCTGAGAGTTTTTTCCTCCAAATATTTATATCTAAAGACTTGAAGACTGATGCTGTAAGTTCTTCGATATTTTGGGGAATTCAGGGATTTAAGAATAGAGTTAGAAAGTTCATCTGTTTGTTGGAATTCAGAGAATTGAGAACGGAACATGAACGTTTTTCGATGTGTAGGAGTCTGTAACTTGAACAAAATGTGTGTATGTGCATGTTCTTGAGACTTGATAAAAAAAAGTCCAAAAGGTTAGTTCATGAATTTAGATCCTAACACTTGGAAGGCCACTATGAACATTTTCACCGGCAAGAAAGAAATGACATGTCTTTGCATCCTACAACTTCTCATCAATCTCCATGTGTTCGCATTGCATTTAAATATTAGGAAATTATGGCAGACTTCAAGAATAACTACATACATGTGGAGCCCGTGAGACCAGTACACACCCTGAAAGTTTTTACAGATTAATGTTGAAACTTGGTGGAAGACCACTAAAGGTCACCTCGAAAAAAGTTGTCTCTCGACACATTTTATTCACCATGCTATGGGAATACAGAGATTCTAGGGTTAATCATAAATGTTTGTCAGCATATAAGTATCTCAAGACTTCGAGTCATCTACTGAGGGTTCTCCCAGGGTACATAAAAGATGACACTTTGCAGTCAGTTTCTGATTGGTGTTCTTTCGCAGAGAATGTTCTGAAACTCCAGTCACATATTGAGAGTTACTCTAGTTATGAAAACGTGAAGACTGTTAATCAGGCGAAGAGAAGTGCCCAGCAAGAGAATGGTGCCACTTGGCGGTTTCTCCCAAAAGTCCCCAAGTAAGACAGTGTGAAGAGTTTTGTATGACCGATCCAAAAGAGCTTCCATGTATTGTATCCCATAACTTTGGTTTGGCTCGTTAACGTTCGTATGATATGGTAATTCTATGGAAGTGTGTCAAGTTCCGAGTGGTGCAGATATATTTGGGAGTCTTGATGCTCTGGCTCAAGTTATGAGTGTTCCTTAAGATTTGGACTCACGAGACAGACTCTGGCCCTGGTCCAAAAAATTAACCAGATGTGGAAGACCTGTGAGTCCAGGTTAAGGCCTGAGAGTTTCCCATGTATGAGGTTCAGATAACTTTTGATCAGTTCCTAAGAGTTTGATAAATATAGAAAACCTCTGTGTCTGACTCAAGACTCAAGAGATCATGAGGTATTCGAATCCAGTGACCCTGGCCAAAACTCCCTTTTCTGGACCCCGTCTGGGAGCCAACTAACTTAGTGTATTTTCTGAAGTAAACACACCCCCTCTGGCAACGATGTCTCCAAGCGATGCGCCGACGACCCCCACTCTTGGAACGCGGACACTCGTCGGTTAGTGGTCTACACATGTCTACACACCAAGCAGTAGAAACTCCCCCTGCATGACGTGTGCAGAAGACGCGTGGCTCTTCCCATGCATTTGCGGCCTGCACGCCGGACCATCAGATTTATGTGCACAGGCTTCCCACAGGACTATCTGCTGATGGCGAGGCCTAGGGTAGGTGCACAACAGCATGCACAAAGGAGACGAATAAGTGTCCCGCTGCTTTATTTACTGAGACCCTCTGCATTGAGGGGCGCGCCTAGATGCCGCGTCACGCAGTCTTGTGTCTCAGCAAGGCCCAGTACTTTGTACTCGTTTATTTACTTCCCCTTCTGTGTAGGTAGCCTACGGTGTCCAAAGGAACTTGCATACCTGTGGGGGGTCTGCCGTGATATCTCAGGAGATTGAGGATGCTATTCGTCTTACGCACATTTAAATGTTTTACTTCCTTTCTATTATCAGATCCACAATGCTTATACACATGCATATTGTCTTACATCAACCTGTCAGCATGTAACATGTTGCATGTCATTGTGACTCATACATTTCTTGACATGACTGTGGGGCGAACGCCTATTTGTGAATATTTTATTTTGATGCATTGATTCTTCACTGTTTGTTTATGTTTTAACGCAGGTGACCCATAACGGAGCGTTTTTAAAAAAATATATTGCACCTATTTAAGGGTAAGACACCTTAACTTTCATTACTTGAGTGGGGTTATATAAAATAAAAGGATCCTTTTAGCACCACTCACTCTAACGAGAAGATTAGGTCACAGAATACTTTACCTGGTCCTGATGAAATGCCATTAGACCGCTTCACAGCTGCTTGTGGTATGAAATATGTCGACCCGTTGCATAGACCATAGCTGAGGAGCTGTCCTTTGAGTGACCAATTCACTTACAGGACCTGGACCACCATATCCTACATTTCCCTGCCATCCTTTTTAATTCAACACCACCCAGTGATTCCTCATTAAATAGTTTGGTGACAATTGAATGGTAGCTGATTTTACTCCACTCCATTCACTTTTCTCACTTTTTTGTGGCGTTGTCCACCTTTGACCCTATGGCACTCGTACAGCTTCAATTAAATGATTTCCGATAAATCGCCCTCTCGCGGGGCCCACCAGGCATTGCAGCGCCGACCTGGCGAGGAGCGCTGCCCAGTGATGAAGCATGTCACCTTTGGGTGAGTGAGGGCAACTGTTCTCTCAAGCTCATGCTTCTTTACTGCTTATTTGCGCACCCACACCCAGCTAGGGATCATTTTTCTGTCGCTCCACCAAATTTTGCAAGATTTCACCTGTCCAAAAGCATGTGATTTGGACAACAAGCACTCTCAGTCTCTCTGCAATAAAATCAGCTCTTTTCTCATACAAAAAATTGATACCATCTATTACAAATTTTCTAATACCTGCCATACTTCATTGTCTGACGACATTGTGAAACCCCCTATTGGCAAACACGCAAACTTACTGACCTTTCCTCCCCTCTTACGGGTTGAGACCGCTACACTATTGTGCAATGTTAAATCTGGCTCTCCCGTAGATGTTATGCCTGCAAGAATAGGGACGTCTCTTGCTCACGCATTAGCAGACCCTGTCACCCTGCTTTTTAACTCCTCTTTAAGTAAGGGGCTAGTTCCCCGCTCTTGGAAAGCTGCACAGGTCATCCCGCTACGCAAAAATAAGAAGCTTCCTATGGATGATCTCGCCAATCTTCGCCCTATCTCCCTCCTCCCTTATTTGAGCAAGGTCCTCGAGAAGTATGTGAATAAACATATCTCGTACCATATCGAAGCGACTGGCTACCTGGACCCGTCCCAATCAGGGTTCCACGCAAACTACAGCACCGAGACTGCTCTGGCTGCTGTTACCGATTGCATTAGACGGACGCTCGATCAGGGACAATCTGCCATCTTGGTCCTTTTAGATCTCTCCGCCGCTTTCGATACGGTTGACCATCTGACCTTGCTCGAAAGAATAAGAGGGGCAGGATTAGGGGGTACGGCGCTCAGCTGGGTAACTAGCTTCCTTACTGACCGCACACAAACTCTGAACCTTGGCCCTTTCCGCTCCACCACCGAGTGCTTGACCAAGGGCGTGCCACAGGGCTCTTGTTTGAGCCCTACGTTATTTAATATCTATGTGCCCCCCCTTGCTTCTCTCTTAAGATCTCTTGGGTTCATCCCCATATCCTATGCGGATGACACCCAACTTATCTTCCCTTTTGATAAATCCTCACTGACTGCTCATACCTGTTTCTCCCAAGGTATGATGGCCATTTCGGAGTGGATGAGTGGTAATTTCCTGTAGCTGAATGCCAGCAAAACGGAGATCATCCTCTATGGCGATGCCCCTATCATGTGGTCACCAACTTGGTGGCCATCTGAGTTGGGGCCCGCTCCGCTGCCTAAACTCACAGTAAAAAACCTTGGCGTTCGCTTCGATCAGGCTATGTCTATGAAGGATCATGTTTCGTACACCGTCGGTGCTTGTTTCTTCACACTGCGCCTTTTGAAGAAAGCTCTTCCTTATCTCCCAGACTTTTTCCGCAAGACACTTGTCCAGGCTCTGGTATTAAATAAACTGGATTACTGCAACGCCCTAATGGTCGCTGCCAATGAATCTGCCCTCAACCGTCTGCAAGTGGTGCAAAACACCGCAGCACGATTGGTTACCAAAGCTCCAGGCAGATCCGCCTCTATCCCGCTACTTCGGCAACTGCATTGGTTGCCAGTGAGGAAACGAGTCAAGTTTAAACTCTGCTGCCTGACTCACAAAGCATTGTGGGGCCCTGACCCTTCCTACCTGACTGAAAGGCTCCTCCAATATATCCCCAATCGTGATCTGAGATCAGGCTCTAAATCGCTGTTATTCATTCCGAGGATAAAGAGAGCACGGCTAGGAGGTAGATCTTTCTCCTACCAAGCTCCATTGGTCTGGAATCAGCTTCCCCTCCCGCTCAGACAGTGCTCCGATTACCTCGGGTTTAGAAAGTTACTAAAGACCACCCTTTTTTCAGAATGACACCGCTACATCATCCACCGCACAGCTTTGCCAGCGCTGAGAGACCCCTTCGGGGGTGATTCACGCGCTTTACAAACTATTTAACATAACATAACATTACATAGCTGCCACACTTTGGAACAATATACTGATATATTGTAACATGACACGTGGGGAGAGCGTTTACTGGACCATTATTCTCCCTGTCCTTCCTTTGATGTACATATTATTCATGGCCATAAAATGTTTTCTTTTTCAGCCATAGAGAGCCTTTAAGTTCTGCCAATCAGGTCCTACTAACTGGCACAAGCTAGAATGGTTACATATGGCTGTGAGAAGTTGGCCTGGCATATGCTGTTCCTAGTTATAGGGACACCTTGCACCAGTCCAATTCGACTCCTATTGATGATAGGTTTAAGACAACCTTTAAAGAAAGCTATCCTAGTGGTAGCTGTGGAGAGCAGCCTTCAGGCTAAGTCTTGAAGGAGTGTTAAGCTTATTGTTTTACCATAATAACCTCTTGAATCACCAAATGAAAGAGTAGCCCACACAGGTATATATATAAAATATATGTATTTATTCTAGACAGAATCCCACAGTCACTTTATGTGGCTAGTGGCAAAGTTACACTTCAAACAAGCATTTATAAACACAATAAATAGCACAGAAATCAATGGGCCCCAGGGGGGGACCAAACCATATACTAAAATAGTGGTATAAGAACCACGACAATTCTACAGGCAATGCCTAGGGCATTCAGGATCGCTGGCCCCTCCAGAATCCACCCACAGTTAAGAGGAAGGGGACCCACGGGAGGCGTGTGCAGTGCGAGAAGTTGCTATCGGGATCGCAATGTTAGCCTATGGAGAATGTCGCGGTTGAATAATTAAGGTTTAAGGACACTTCTAACAACAGTACAAAGTTAAGGCTTGAGACTTAAGGCTTTGGAGAGCCCACCACCACAGAAGTACCGAAGTACCACTGTTACCTGCCCCAGGGAAGCCGGGTGCATAGGTCGATTCTGGTGTCGGGTCGCGGGCTGATTTTCTATGGAAAAAGAGTCCAAACTGCTGCTAGCTGGAAGTGTCGTTGAAGTCATGAAGATTAAAGTTGAAGAAAAGACAAAGGTGAACCTGAAAGCAGAGGGGACAGAGTCTGGGTCACAGCACAGTGACCAGGGAGCTCACAGGAAGGAGCTCGTGGATGTCGGGTGCTTCAGGTGTGGAAGGTACAGCTGGGCTCTGCAGTCACGGGCTCCGGGAGGCTTCAAGGAAGGCCAGCTTCTGGAGGGCGACTGTCCCACGTCGGCTGAGGGTCGCTGCGGTGTTAGTGTCCCGATTGGATCCACTAAGCATTGGCAACCGCAACCCACGCAAGATGAACAAAGCAGCTGCTGGTGCAGACCCACGTGGTCTGAGGGTGCTCTCCTTTGCAGGGAGCGTAGAGCAGGCCTGGAGCAACCAGGGGAACTCTTAGAAAAGAAGATTGTCCTCCGTCAGGGCCCACAAGTCGAGAGACAAGGGACCGCGGAAGGCAGCAAAATGGAGTGCGTAAAAGGGCTCCCACGGGCCACCGGAGCGGGCCAGGGAGCTGAGGGTCGGCACAAATACTGCTTGAAGGTTGGCTCAAGAATGGGCCAAAGCACAACTTCCCCACTGGTCGGGGTCGTGTGCTGGACAAGAGGTGGCCGGTGTCTCGGGGTATGCGGGGATCTCGACACCCACGTGGTCCAGGGTGCTCAGACTTGCTGGGCACACTCACAGGACGCTGGGATGCACTGGAGACCCACCTCGAGGTTGCTGGAAGGCATCGAAGGTCGTGAGAGCAACGAAGTTCCAACCGGGTATCTTGTAGTCTTTTAGGTGCCTGCCAAGCAGGGGGATAACTCCTTTATCCCAAGGGAGATTTCTTCAGTCAGCTGGGCAGCAGCTCGTCGAAGGTCAGTTCTGTGAAGTCCTGTACGAATCTAAGGCTCTAGGGCAAAGTTATTCCCATATATCCCCAAGATTAGGGGATGGTCCAAAAGAGAGCCTACCAATCAGAGTAGAGGCGGGAAAGGGTGGCTACACCCACTCCCCTTTCTGTGTTTCCCGCCTGGGCGAGGGGCAGGACGCCCCTGAACCGGTTCCAGGCGGTGTATGCAGAATTGGGGCTCTGCAGCTGCCTACGTGCAACTCTGAAAGGACATTTGGTGCACCCACCCTGTTCCAATCCACATATCCTGTCTGGGGAGGTGCTGGCACCTCCCTGCCACAGGAGCCCTATTGTCCAGATGGTGAGGCTGGGGTTTTCCCCAGCAACAGCCAGCCAGAGTCGTGTAGGTGGCGAACAGTAGCCATTTTGTGGTACATGTGCACTTTTAAATTGGTGTCCAAATTCTACCGCTTTTCCCATATCACCCTCCTAGCAAGGGGGAATCGTGCCCCCATGCCCATGGCTGGACTGGGGGTATGATTCCTTCATGTTTGACACCAAACACGATATGGTTCTGTGTAGCCATTCCTAAGTTACAGCGATGACGCCATAACTTATAATGCGGTTAAGAGTATATGGTATGGCTACACTACAAACAACCCAGTAATGATTTTACGAAGGTTGCAGAGAGGTCCTACTCACGTAGGGGTCCCCCCTCACACATACCTCAGCACCCAGCCCTGTAGGATTACCAGGGCCTGCTATAGGGGTGACCTATGAGAGTATATGTGTTGTATGGTATGGGACATAGGGTACCTACATCCCTGTAAGGGGTGCTAGCACCACCTTACCCAGGCTACAGTAGTGGCCTGGTGGTGTCAGTTTGGGTGGCTGTCCCAGGGTGGCACAATAAGTGCTGCAGCCCTGGTAGGCCTACTGGGGGACCCATGCCCTGGGTACCTAGGGTACAATCTACAAGGGACTGGTAGGGCATGCCCAGCATCCAATTATGTTTGTACCTAGAGTACTCACAACAGTTTTAGGGAGAAAGCAGATAGGCTGGGGTCCTGGATAGCAGGATCCCAGCCAGACTAGTCAAAAACCACTTAAATACCAGGCAAAAAGTTGGGGGCAACCATTAGTCAGATTCCACTCTCCTACATAACCCCCCCCCCAAACGAAAGGAGATAAGGCTAACCTTGTCCAGATAAGCCTTTATTTCCTGAGTGGCCATATAAGGAAGAACCTGTACTAACATGGTTGCTCCCTGTGTCATGGTCCACTTGGGAAATCCTACCCCAAGGGGTTCTAGAGTTTCTCCAAAGTCTAGGAAAATTACCTGTATTGGTTTTTGGGTCAGAGGTGGGCTGGTGGGGTGTCTGAGTCTGGAAGTGAGACCCTACTTGGGTTGGTCTCAACCTCCTCAGATCACTGGCCACTATGGAAGCTTTTCTGCCCATGACTGTGTCATATCTGGCCCTAAGGGTCAACCTCTGGCTGCCTACAGCTGGGGGTTGGATCCCTTTGGCTGGAATAGTGGAGGGCACTGGAAGGTTTGGGGCAGCTAGGCCCCAGGTTTCCCTGTGCTCAACAACATCCATTTGAGGGGTGCCTATACCTAGGGGTAAGGGGGATCCCTCAGTTTGTAGAGGAATATTCACCTGGCTGAAACTACTCTGCTGGGTGTCCCTAATCTGATGATGAGGGGGTTCCTCTGGGCAGGGGCCCAATAAGGGTCCACTGACCTCCCTGACCTCTGCAGCCCTGGGCTGACGGAGGCAGGGTAGAGAGGGGCAGGATACCTGCTCCAGACTGGGTACCACCTTGGAAGGGTCCCCTGCCATCAGAGAGGTGGGCAGGCCAAGCCTGTCCACTTCTGGGGCAGTTACTTCACAAGGGGCAGGATCAGTTCCCTGAGAAACTGGACCTTTACCTGTAGTCTGGTGGGGGGAAGACTGCTCCTCCTCCCCTATGCTCTCTGTTTGGGTAGAGTGATCCATAGTTTCAGGCTTCACTCTTTCTATTTTCTCCTGGGGTGGAGGTGAGGCCCTCAGGGTCTCATCCACTCTCTCAGGGATTCCTACCATTTTCAAATGGGCCTTGTGGTCAACCTCAGCCCAGGCTGAGATTTCTAGATCATTCCCCAGTAGACAATCTACAGGCAAGTTTGGGGACACTGCCACTCTCTTGGGGCCAGTGACCCCTCCCCAGCTGAGATTTATCACTGCTATGGGATGATCTGTCCTGATTCCATCTATGTTGGTCACCTGGTATCTAAACCCAGGTAAAAGCTGATCTAGGGGCACTAGCCTCTTGGTCACCATGGTGACACTGGCCCCTGTGTCCTTATAGGCCACAGCCTTCTGACCATTGATTACTGGTTCTTGTCTGTACCTGCCCAGAATACTGGGGCTCATGGTAAAGTTGGCAAACCCCATGCCACCATCACAGACCATAGTTGCTTGAGTAGGGGACCCCTGAGTTCCCCAAGAAATCCCAACTAAGTTTCTGGGTGCACTCCCACCACCTGGGGGATTACTACTATTAGTAACAGGAGGTGTTGGAGCTGGTTTTGGAGGAACATTCTCTTTATTGCCATTCTTTGGACAGCTGGAGTCAGTTTTCCAGTGGCCAGGTTTCTTACACACATGGCAATATGGTTTCTTGTTATTAGAGGAAGTATTTTGGGACCCACCCCCAGCACTGGGTTGTTGGGGCCCTTCAGAGGACTTTTCTTGTTTATCATCCCCACCTTTCTCTTTGGGCTTAGTGGAATCCTTCTTCTGGTCAACAACTTGGTTCTTAGGCCTAATCCTGGTTCTGACCCATTTGTCTGCCTTCTTTCCCAATTCTTGGGGAGAGGTCAGATCAGAGTCCACCAGGTGCTGGTGTAAAAGTTGGTTCTGAAAATTATTAAGAATCTGCTCCCTCATAATGAGATTATACAATCCTTGATAATCATTAACTTTACTGCCATTTAACCAACCTTCCCGTGCCTTGGTTGCACAATCCACAAAGTCTACCCAATCTTGATTCTGTGCTTTCTGGGTGTCTCTGAACTTAAGTCTGTATTGATCAGTGGTTAAGCCAAACCCATCTATTAAAGCAGCTTTCAAGATATAATAATCATCAGCATCCTCTTCTCTTACAGAGAGGAGCTTGTCTCTACCTTTATCTGAAAAGGAGAGCCACAGGATTGCTGCCCACTGCTCTACAGGGACCCTCTGTACTCTACAGGCCCTTTCAAGAGCAGATATCCATTTGTGGATATCATCCCCATTCTGATAGGGGGGCACAATCTTGTGGAGGTTCCTATTGTCAGGGACTTTCTCTCTAACTCTAGGGGTTTCATCACTGCCACCAGGGATCTCTAGACCCCACTTCTTTGAAGCTTTCTGAAGCTCCAGGGTTTCACTGTCCAATGCTAACTGTTCTCTTTTAAGCTCAAGCTTAGCCTGCTCAAATTTGATCAGTCTGCATTTCCTCTCATGAGAGGATTCTCTTCTCTGAGAAGAGGCAGAGGGCCCTTTGGATCTCCTAGAATGGTTGGATCCCACTGAGGGGGATCTGTTCCTTCTTGGATCCACCACTCTCCTTTTAAGGGTGGAGGGAGTGCCTCTTGAGCCATCACCTCCATGCTGTGAGTGGTCTGTTTCTTCCAGGTCAGGATTTTCATCCTCTTCCTGTTCCTCATCAGAGTCCACTCTGGGAGTGTCCTCTTCTGAAGGATGCCCACCCACTCTGTCCGTCCCTCTGGACCCTATGGACTCCATAAAGTCTGCTATGAGCAGGATTTCCCTGAGACGTTTTGTGTTGGCACCTTTGTTTGTCTTCAGTTTTCTAAGGGTGCACATTTCCCTGAGCTCTGCAAAGGTGAAATTATCATACTTATCTACTGGGACCCTCTGGGGTCCTTCCATAGCCTTAGTGCCACCTGAAGACATGTTTAGTGTAGTGATGTATCTACCTACACTAAGTGTGGCCTACTGAACCCTCTCTTGAGTTGTAGTCAAGGTGTGCTAAACCCTCTACACACAACTCCAAGTTCAGTAGAACTTATTGTATTCTAGCTTGAATTTATATGTACCTTTGGTACCTTGTAGCTTTCACTTTAGAAATTCAATTTGTTATCTGGTAAAACAATGGCAAGCTTGAATCCAACCGCTGCACACCAATGTGAGAAGTTGGCCTGGCATATGCTGTTCCTAGTTATAGGGACACCTTGCACCAGTCCAATTCGACTCCTATTGATGATAGGTTTAAGACAACCTTTAAAGAAAGCTATCCTAGTGGTAGCTGTGGAGAGCAGCCTTCAGGCTAAGTCTTGAAGGAGTGTTAAACTTATTGTTTTACCATAATAACCTCTTGAATCACCAAATGAAAGAGTAGCCCACACAGGTATATATATAAAATATATGTATTTATTCTAGACAGAATCCCACAGTCACTTTATGTGGCTAGTGGCAAAGTTACACTTCAAACAAGCATTTATAAACACAATAAATAGCACAGAAATCAATGGGCCCCAGGGGGGGACCAAACCATATACTAAAATAGTGGTATAAGAACCACGACAATTCTACAGGCAATGCCTAGGGCATTCAGGATCGCTGGCCCCTTCAGAATCCACCCACAGTTAAGAGGAAGGGGACCCACGGGAGGCGTGTGCAGTGCGAGAAGTTGCTATCGGGATCGCAATGTTAGCCTATGGAGAATGTCGCGGTTGAATAATTAAGGTTTAAGGACACTTCTAACAACAGTACAAAGTTAAGGCTTGAGACTTAAGGCTTTGGAGAGCCCACCACCACGGAAGTACCGAAGTGACACTGTTACCTGCCCCAGGGAAGCCGGGTGCATAGGTCGATTCTGGTGTCGTGTCGCGGGCTGATTTTCTATGGAAAAGGAGTCCAAACTGCTGCTAGCTGGAAGTGTCGTTGAAGTCGTGAAGATTAAAGTTGAAGAAAAGACAAAGGTGAACCTGAAAGCAGAGGGGACAGAGTCTGGGTCACAGCACAGTGACCAGGGAGCTCACAGGAAGGAGCTCGTGGATGTCGGGTGCTTCAGGTGTGGAAGGTACAGCTGGGCTCTGCAGTCACGGGCTCCGGGAGGCTTCAAGGAAGGCCAGCTTCTGGAGGGCGACTGTCCCACGTCGGCTGAGGGTCCCTGCGGTGTTAGTGTCCCGATTGGATCCACTAAGCATTGGCAACCGCAACCCACGCAAGATGAACAAAGCAGCTGCTGGTGCAGACCCACGTGGTCTGAGGGTGCTCTCCTTTGCAGGGAGCGTAGAGCAGGCCTGGAGCAACCAGGGGAACTCTTAGAAAAGAAGATTGTCCTCCGTCAGGGCCCACAAGTCGAGAGACAAGGGACCGCGGAAGGCAGCAAAATGGAGTGCGTAAAAGGGCTCCCACGGGCCACCGGAGCGGGCCAGGGAGCTGAGGGTCGGCACAAATGCTGCTTGAAGGTTGGCTCAAGAATGGGCCAAAGCACAACTTCCCCACTGGTCGGGGTCGTGTGCTGGACAAGAGGTGGCCGGTGTCTCAGGGTATGCGGGGATCTCGACACCCACGTGGTCCAGGGTGCTCAGACTTGCTGGGCACACTCACAGGACGCTGGGATGCACTGGAGACCCACCTCGAGGTTGCTGGAAGGCGTCGAAGGTCGTGAGAGCAACGAAGTTCCAACCGGGTATCTTGTAGTCTTTTAGGTGCCTGCCAAGCAGGGGGATAACTCCTTTATCCCAAGGGAGATTTCTTCAGTCAGCTGGGCAGCAGCTCGTCGAAGGTCAGTTCTGTGAAGTCCTGTACGAATCTAAGGCTCTAGGGCAAAGTTATTCCCATATATCCCCAAGATTAGGGGATGGTCCAAAAGAGAGCCTACCAATCAGAGTAGAGGCGGGAAAGGGTGGCTACACCCACTCCCCTTTGTGTGTTTCCCGCCTGGGCGAGGGGCAGGATGCCCCTGAACCGGTTCCAGGCGGTGTATGCAGAATTGGGGCTCTGCAGCTGCCTACGTGCAACTCTGAAAGGACATTTGGTGCACCCACCCTGTTCCAATCCACATATCCTGTCTGGGGAGGTGCTGGCACCTCCCTGCCACAGGAGCCCTATTGTCCAGATGGCGAGGCTGGGGTTTTCCCCAGCAACAGCCAGCCAGAGTCGTGTAGGTGGCGAACAGTAGCCATTTTGTGGTACATGTGCACTTTTAAATTGGTGTCCAAATTCTACCGCTTTTCCCATATCACCCTCCTAGCAAGGGGGAATCGTGCCCCCATGCCCATGGCTGGACTGGGGGTATGATTCCTTCATGTTTGACACCAAACACGATATGGTTCTGTGTAGCCATTCCTAAGTTACAGCGATGACGCCATAACTTATAATGCGGTTAAGAGTATATGGTATGGCTACACTACAAACAACCCAGTAACGATTTTACGAAGGTTGCAGAGAGGTCCTACTCACGTAGGGGTCCCCCCTCACACATACCTCAGCACCCAGCCCTGTAGGATTACCAGGGCCTGCCATAGGGGTGACCTATGAGAGTATATGTGTTGTATGGTATGGGACATAGGGTACCTACATCCCTGTAAGGGGTGCTAGCACCACCTTACCCAGGCTACAGTAGTGGCCTGGTGGTGTCAGTTTGGGTGGCTGTCCCAGGGTGGCACAATAAGTGCTGCAGCCCTGGTAGGCCTACTGGGGGACCCATGCCCTGGGTACCTAGGGTACCATCTACAAGGGACTGGTAGGGCATGCCCAGCATCCAATTATGTTTGTACCTAGAGTACTCACAACAGTTTTAGGGAGAAAGCAGATAGGCTGGGGTCCTGGATAGCAGGCTCCCAGCCAGACTAGTCAAAAACCACTTAAATACCAGGCAAAAAGTTGGGGGCAACCATTAGTCAGATTCCACTCTCCTACAATGGCCACAGCTACTTCTCCGTCATTGCAGCAAATTGTGGAATTCGCTTCCAACTACTATTTGCTCGGAACCTACATTAAGCAAATCCAGGAATTCTATCAAAATTTGGCTTTATAACTAGAAATGTCTGTTTCCCTCTTTTTCGGGCCATTTATGTTGCCTGCTTTAGCACCTAGAGCCTTAGCTCCAGAAATACATAGAAGATAACACAGAATATATCTTGAGAATGAGTCTGGCACATATTGTGGGAAATTACCAAGATTGAGGTCCAGAGGTTCTAGCTCAGGATTATTGACCAGATTTAAAGTTTGAAAGATGAGTTACTCTGTCACAGATGTAATGGACATCCTGTCCGCCTTATTAGTGCAAGTGCATTATATCCTATGGGACTTGTAATATGGTGGTCAGAATAGCAGACGCGTTTGTGACCTGGGACCCTGTCTGCCAAACTCTAAATCAGGCCCTTAGAGTCACCTGGTTATTGTACACTTTAATGCCTAGGGCAGATCTAAACAATTTCTCCGAAAAAATCCCTCTCCAATGTGAAATCTGAAAATGTGATAAGGGGACAGCGCGGGGGCTGGGGAAGGCCCATGTTTAAGACCCAACGAGTTCACAGTAGTATGCAGTAGCGGTCAGCACAGGTAAGAGCGGTGGGCAGGGTAGGGTGGGGGAAGGATAAGTCGATGCGGCGAGTACAAAGTAAGTGATTTTTTTTTTCTTTTTTTTTTTTACTTACCCGCTGTACGCTGACTTACCCGACCCCCACCCCGTCCTGCCCACCGCCCCATCCTACCGCTCTTACCTGTGCCAGCCACCACTGGTAGGATGAAAATCTATAGACTGGGCAGTTGGGGGCATATCAACAAGCGGCAGCGATATCGCTGGCCGCCCTTAGCGTGAGGAATTTTATCGCCGGCTATCGCAGATAATTATCGCCATGCTAACGCTGTATTATCAACGCATAGCACAATGGCGATAATTATTCCTGTGATATCGATATTTTCCATGGAACATCACTGGTTTTCCAGCGATGTTCCATGGAAAATGGCGATATCCTTGTTGATAGGGCTGGGTGGTCTCAGCCCTATAATCCACCACCCATTAACTAACATTGTTTAGTCAAAGGAAAAGCAGGCGTAAGGAAAGTAGCGATAACCAAGGTTAGCGTACCGCTATGCTTGTTAGCGTGCCGATTGATAATTGGAGAAATGTCGGTTAGCGACATTTCTCCAGTTATTTTGGGACGGAACGCCCACTTTGCATCTCATTAGAGATGCAAAGGTGGGCGTTACGGGAAAGGGCGCTAAGGCAAGGATTCACGCGATAGCGTGACCTTGCTGATAAAGCGATAAAATTATCGCCGCTTTTTGTCCGAAAACGGACGCAAAAGAGGCGATAATTTTTATCGCCGCTTTGTTGATATGCCCCTTGGTTACCAAGGGTTCCCCTTACATGGGAATCAAGAGTCGCAGGGATAGGAGGACGTTTACATTGTACGGTAATTGTGTTTAAATAGCATTTCATGCCCCTGGCAAGGCCCCAATGAAATCATGAATGAAACGCTGAGACAATCTGTTAGTTTGAGTTAGCAATTAAAGTAGAAGTGAGTAAACTAAGAAACCCCTCCTCCCTCCAGAACTGGAGACGTCAGTTTGAAAGTATATGTGTTGTAAGAATCCCGAGACGTTAGTGTTAAACTCTAGTTGCTAAAAAAAATCAACTTATTTTATATAGTGGCCCACACTTAAAACTCAATAAACAATTGTTACTATTCCAAAGGGTTGAGGGGAGACGTGAGGAGCGGTTTGGTGACGCCAATTAAGATGTTTTAATACACTTCACAACGCTGACTGCTATCGACAGTGCCCCATATGACGTGATCTTTGCGAGGGAACGAAAAGAATAACAAATCCAATTAGCGCTATTTCGGTGACTGTCAAAAAGAGCAAACAAACTTTGCACCAGCTCATATTACATGAAGATCTTTGCACTGCGGCAAAAATGGAGGACACTAGAGTAAATCGAAAGTACAAATGTGTAATTAAAGTGAAATGAATGTGCTCAGTTTTTTTGCGCCGGTGCAAAAGTTGTTTGTCGCATTTTCCGTATGCCTAGCTAAGCAGCTAGCAATATAATTGTAAAATATATTTGCTCATAGTTTCTTTAGGTACAGCATCTTAACATAAAGCCCCGGGATATCTCATAGATGTAAACACTATATAAAAAGTTATACATAACCACGTATCTGACATATGCGACTGTTTCCCTAAAAGACGCAGGTGCGGGTACTCAGTGGCTGTGCTGAACACCCAGCCTCGCGGGGGCGTGGACGAGTTTCCCTCCGTCTGCAGCTGACGCGTGTTCTAGGACTCGCCCGGACTCTACCCCGCGCCGGCGGCTGACGGAGATTTACAGTGCTTGTTTACCCAGGTGCCCGCTGGGAGGCCGAGCAAACAGCTGTAAACGGGAAAACGAGGTATTCAACGCCCTCGTAAGGGAAGGCAAAAGGTTAAACTGTGCGCGCGCCGCCTCCCAGGAGGGCGATCTTCCGGGGAGTGCCGGAGGGAGCGCGCGAGCGGCCGCGTGGGCTAAGAAAGCTTTTTATTACTATTACGGGCCCAAATGAAAACATTTCAAATTAATACAAATATAACCGGCGAGGAAGCAGGAGGGGAAAGGCACAGCGCATGAATTATTAATTTCTGCCTGAGGCAAATGGCGTGGCAGTTCCTAATCTCCCAGCTGCAGAGTGTGTCGTGCCGGGTAAGGCCGAGTGCTTTGACCGTGCTTTTGGCATGACGCCGGTGAGTGCTTAGGCAAGGTGTTTCTCCGCCTCTGTGCTTTTGCAACCTGGAACTCTAGTAGAGTTAACCAGGTAAAACCGCAACAGGATTTCAACACCGAAATATTTCATTGGAGGGGTTGAGTGGGGGGCGCTAGCTCAGGAATGCAGCCAATGCACTTTCTCTGTCTGGCGAGGCTGTAACTTATGCTCCTTGTTCTAACAGGGGTCTCCGAAAAGGGTCCCACTGCTCTCTGCGGCCACACACTCACAAACAATATGGAGTCTTATTAACATTCGCCAGTCTTACAGCACGCACACAACACGCAACATGGAACGTAGTGTGCATGTTTTGAGCATTACATTCAAGCAGAACTTTACATTTGTGGGGCCTGTACGCACCACAGCTATCCTTGAACTCAATAAAAGTCTTGTCAGTGCGCCTGGATACCCTCACAAGTGAAAGGCAGCGCTCTACAAATCCACTTTACATTACATGACATCAATCAGAGTAACAGCATGCTGCCGCCACTATTTAATGTATATGACCCAAGATATGGACAGGAGTCCCATTTTGAAACAAAAGCATGTCTGCGGTATCCTTCGAGCTCACAGAACCAGGCTCCAGGACTGAGAACCATGAAGAAAAGTCTAGGCCTCAGCATGAATGCATTCTTTTTATGTGTGCTGATCCAAAACAATACCATCATACCAGATGGCCTACAGCTCTGATCACTCAGGGCAGGAGTGCAAATCACACTACCAGGCAGGGGACATTCCCTTCCTAACACGATCTATTGCTCTGAAAACAGCACATTGGCTAGCGGAGTCCTTCAGGGCTCAACATTGTCAAAATTGGCCCGGGCACCCTAAAAAAATAAGTGGCCCACATTTGCGGATTGTGCCTTTTTGCAAAGCACTGCTTTTGTTTATTAAGTAAAAAGAAAAGAAGAGGGGGGGTTCTCTAATAGAGGCATATTTTCTTAACTTCTCTGAGATAAAACAGACCACAAATGTTGCCAGGACTAATTGTCCGTGGATTAGTTTACAATGGTGAACCCCACCTGAATATAAGTAAGGCCCTTTCTGCTCATGCCCCCTGCCCCATCTTAGTCTGCATTTATTAATGGGCCGGCCCAGAGAAAGACGGGAAATGACACCTCCACCCCGTATTTAAAAGGGAGGTAACAGAGACCCATCTGCCTCTGGAAAGGCCACTCTGGCTCCAAGTGGACCGCTGGCAGCATCTGAACAGCACAGACACAGCCCAAATCAGCCACCACGCTGGCCAGAAAAGTGGTCCACAGCTGCAACTACGATACAGGCTCATTCGCTGAGTGCCCGCCTTACCAATCAGACCCTGCCCACAGCACCTTGAATGCTGCACTGGTTGTCAAAAACAACATGTAAAGTTCAAAGCACCAAGCATCACACACAGAGCCTATGGGCAAAGTAGTTCTCCACACGAAACTTCCCAAATCCCATTCTACACACTACGATCTAACAACTCAATCTCAAGCACTAAGCTACCTTTCTAGAAATGACACATTGAGGCACATGCTTCTCAGTCTTGTTTGTAGATCCGTGAGACTTCCCACCTGCAAGACTGTCCACAAAACAGGACCATGTGGTTTTCATTAAAGACTTAAAAGCCGCCTTTTGCCCCATCTATCTAATGTCATGTTAACAGTCGTAGAGGAGCGCACACTGCAGTTACACACCTACTGATTAATTATCAAGGCAACTCCAAACAGGCCCATTTGTCTAACAGCACTCCATTCTTTACCTCACCTCATTTACTCAGGTGTCCCATTCCCTCTTATATCCTCCCCTCACCCTTCCAGCTTTGATCCTCTCCCATTCCCACCTGTCCTCTTTCACCAACTACTCATTCTTCTACCTCTCCCTTACAGGCCACACGCCACCCTTGTGTCTTCAGCCACCCATAAGCACTATCTGTCCCTGCCCTTCTCAACTTTGTACAAAGTTCTTCTCCAGTAGCTCTCCATACTTCAAGCCCTATCAGCACCCCACTCCCTGTCCCCTCATGTCCCTGTTTCTTTCAGTCTTCTCTCCGCTTCCTACTTTACCCCTCCTCAACTCCCCTTGCGCCACCATTCCTGGTCCTGACTCTGCATCTGCTCCCTTTAACTCCCCTGACCATTCCCAGTTACCTGTTGACCTCAGAGTACCCTTCAGCCTGCCCCTCCCTAAACTCCATTGACAAAACCCCATTCGCCCTCACTCACCAACCACATGCCCCGGTCTTCCTTTTTCCACTTTATCTGCTGACCCTTCATCCTCTGCTCTTCACAGTACAACACAAAAGAGATTCCACTCTGGGTGCAGACGTAAAGATACTACACGTAACTCACCTTTTTTAATACTGAATGTCGTAAACGTAGACTTTTGGCAATAAGAGATGTCCATGTCAGAGGGCATGATGGCATTCCACCATGGAACAAGGTGGGGCTTTCGGGTACTCAAAGTGTCGTTATGACGTCGGATTTCCTTGAGGTAGCCGGAATCTCATTTTGTCCTGCCCCTATTTGGAAAACAAAAGAAAAGCCCAAAAACAAGGTTCCTATGAAGTAAGAGTGGTAACCTATCAATTGTCCTCTGGCTCAGTGGAAAGGAAAACCATTAGATTTGGAAATCTCAAGTATTTTGAAAACATTGGATTTTAATAGACATAGATGTTTGAGACATTGATTTAGAAAGATATTTGTCAACCAAACCAGCACACAGGATCCTTTAAGGTATGTTATGTCATGGTATGTTATGTTCTGTTATGTTATGCTACGTTACGTCGGTTTCTGTATAGTGTGAATAACTCTATTGATGCAGGCTCTTGGCTCTTTTGTCTTTAGTTATGTCATGTTGGTTTACCTCGCTGGAGGGTAGTCATATGGGGGATCGATATTCTAACCACCCTTGTGAGGTTATTCTCTGCTTTGAACTTTTGTCCAAGAGTCATCCTGTTCCTAAACCATCTCTCTTTTGCAAGCTGATAACAAAACCCATCTTTCTTGCTCACAGCTCGCACCATAGAAACTGTTTCTGAACTCTTACAACTTAATGAATAATACACCAAGATAGAAAGTGTGAAACTATGTCCAGAGATTTCTGTTCCATTATGGGCATTATTTTATGCATTTTAAGGAAATTAAAAACGTCACTAGTTTACTGCTGAAAAACTAGGCATGACCCAAATTTCCATGCATAATCCTGAACATTTTTGAGAATTTCTTGTTTTGTCTTTCATATTGGCATTTCCCAAATGAGAAATTAAAGATATTTTGCAAATAAGCATTTTGAAAGCCAGTGCACTTTTTTTCACCCATGGAGAAAACATTTCCCGTAGATCCCATGTTTCTCAGTGGTCCTTGCATTTTCACAATCTGAAAAGTGATTTATTTCAGCCTTTGATGGCAACAGTACATTTCTGACCATTTCCAGGTGTGAAGGGTTTCCCAAGCTCTCAAGACTAACCACAGCATGAAACACCCTCTCCCGACCTTTTGTTGGGGTTTACTTCTGCATAATATCAAGGCATCATGGGGTAATACCTTGCATGGCTGACAGGGTTATTGGCTGCAAGGAGACAGTTTGTGAACTTTTTACCATCAGCAATGTAACATTTCCGCCTTTGTGTCAAACTTACACGTTTCAATGAATTTGTGAATCCGGACCAGTCTCCATGGACAATGTGATCCAAGCGTGCCCTTGCCCAGTTTGCAAATTAAGGAGCCTCAGTATTACGCTTTTACATAGCACACACCACCCAATGAATGCTCTCATGACCGTTAACACGTGCGCCTGTAAATTATACTCGTGATGTACAGCTCAACTTGACTCACTGCATTGTACTCCACTACTCCCAGCTTCTGTCTTTACTTTGATTCTATGTAGGGTTGGGAATCATTTCCTCTACGTCGGTGTAGTTTCTGTAATTTTGCATTCCACTTGTTCTGACGTTAAATTCCCCAAACTATACAGTTATGCACCATTCATGGCAAAAGTTCAGCACAAGCACACAAGGGCGACCCGCACAATCTGGTCGTGAGTGGCTGCTGTTAGTGGATGTTGTGCTTTTAGTGCTAATAATCCATATTTGTAAATAATAATTCATTTTTGTAAAGCGCGAACATCACGCCCCTTAAGGTTTCAAGGCGCTGGGGTCCGTCGGCGAGATTAAGGGAGCTATTGCCCAGAGTCACATGGAGCTGAGCTGACCTGCCGCCGGTGCCAAGGATCGAACCATTTGCTCCGCGCTGGGGAGTCAGCTGCTCTGGCCGCTGTGCCACACCTCTCCCATTCTCGCGGACTAAATTGATGCAAGGACACATTTTGCGTGTAAATTTAGCACCAAATACTCATTTTACATAATTATCCAAAATGTATTCGGAAATGACGCTGCAAACGCAAGAATGGTATGCACAGTGCTGTGTATTGTTTTCTCACTTTATTGCCATAGCGTTCCAATTATTTGGCAATGAATGTATTTGTATTCTTTCAAAATACAGCTTTTCCCACTTGCTTTCTTAGCTTGCTGCCTGAGAGTTCATGGCTGGGTGAGAGAAATGTGCACTGTTCTGCCCTCTTGTGGTCACACAAAGTAAAATGGGCAGTGACATCACCAGCAAAATATATTAGAGTAGAACTGCACGACAGATTGAAAGGGCTGTAGGTTCTTAATTGTCAAGTGCTTATTCATTAACCCCTTCAGTGCCCATGACGAGCTAGACTCGTCATGGGCCGCGGTGGCGCTGTGCCCATGACGAGTCCAGCTCGTCATAGACCCCGCCCGCTAATGCAACGGCCGGCACTGGGCGGGGAAAGGGGCGGGCACTGAAGGGGTTAACAAAGAAATAAATATGTCCTGTTTCCCCAAATACCCACTAAATAGAAAATGCACTAATCACAAACTATTTATTCCTGGGAAAGATGGTGTAGGGAAAGAGAAAAATGGATCAAAATGTACAAAGCCCTTAGTTGTTTTTTGAGCGTATCAATTTTTCACCTTGGAAAGTGCACCCTGACTTCAGAGCTACCCACGAGGCCTGGCTTCCTCACCGATCCATTTCAAGCTTTTATGGTCTGCTGTAGAGTCTGGGTGTGCACATTTGTTATTTAACTGTCACACTAGTGCAAAATCAGAACATTGCACCCTACGGTAAATAGGCTGCAGGATTCCGGTTTTAGCTGACTACATGGGAACAATACAAAAGTGCAAGTCTCCTGCCGACAATATTCCTTGCTCCAGACTGTCCCTGTTCAGGATTTCTTGAATAACCACATGCAGGTACCACCAGGGAGGGCAGCAGCCAGGGGAGATAAGAGGCTGTCAGGTGGTGTTCAGCATTTTCTTTTCTTGGAGCAAAAATGAGAAGTCAGTTTTGTCATATAAGTTCTTTTGCCACTTCACCCTGATGGATCTGCACCAAACTTGTCATATCGAACAGAAATTGGATGAACTTTTTTTTCCTGGAATGTTTAGGCTGGTTTCTTGACCTGCACGAAAGTTATTAGGATATATAAAAATACTTTTGTAAATCTGTAGTTATGATTATGTCAGAGATTACATTGAATAGTAAATTTGGGTCCAGAGCTCAGGTTGGTGGATTGGATACTAACAGGATTAGGAAGACCTGATCATACCAGAACAGAGCCTTTATACCAGCATTTTGCATCCAAATAAGCAATTAGATGATGCACACCTGGTGAGTTCTCAAATGAATTTACCTTGAAACATAATTGAAAAGTGTTTTTATTTTTGGATCACTTTATGATTTCAGCGACAAATTGTTGCATGGTGGATCCCAAAGTTGGAGTGGTGCACTACTCCAAAGCAAAGTTTGTTTTTCAATAAGTCATATAGTCTTGTTTGTTTTGTCTTGGTAAATCCTTTATTTTCATAAGCAACCAAACAGTTAAAGTTACCAGCCATCGCGTTTCGTTCATATACTATGAACATCTTCAGGGCAATAAGTAGAGTACGATCTTGGCGGAGGGTCCAGTGTTCCCTCTGGTGTTTCCTGTGAGCAATGGACGGGCTCAGTCCAGAAAAGCGGAGTCGTGACTCAGCAAAGTTGCACATGCACAAATTAATGTGACTGTGTGGGCCTCCTTGATAAGGGTCAATGAGTGCTGATTCTAAGAAACTGGAAGCAGCCGCCGGCTCCGTTCAAATTGTTGCATGGTGCAAGTATGTCAAATCTAGAGAGAGACTCAGTAGGACTAAAAGACTGAAAAGGACTAAAATAAGTAGGCTTATGATACTAAGCAACTAAGCCACCACTAACTAAAACAAGAAGACACAACTTAATGCTGTTACTTAAGACTTGAGAACGATCACTGACTCACGGAATAGAGCGAAACACATGCCAGCTGAACAATAAATACTGAGAGTTAATCTTTGAATGGAAATACTTGCATCAACCATCAATTTGTCACTAAAGTCACAAAGTAATAGAAAGAAAACATAAAAACATTCTCAATTAGGTTTGATAGTACATTACTTTGGAAACACAAAGTGCATGGTCTAAATATCTTAGTGTTGCTATTGCCGACTCAGCTATATGTAAAAAAAAAAAAAGATATGTATATATATATATTTTTTTAAGGATTCACACATCAGAATATTATTATTGCTGATTGCGTTTATTTCATCACAGGCGCTATAGCTATATATGTAAGCATCTGTAGCTAAACTCAGAGACATAGATATATATATGCAGCTGCAAAGTTTAATATGCAATTAATTGTCATCATTGAGTGTGGGGAGGAGTCAGGAGAATCAAACCCTCAAGCGGTTCATGATGCCCCTCCACTCTCTCTCAGACCTGTCAGCTATGAAGTTAGGTTTACCATGCCAGAGCAGTAGGCGGGCCTTGAAAGGACATGGTTTGTTGGCCATCACCATCTGGCCAACCATGGAGTGGGTGGAGGTGGACCAAAGAAAGGGTGCAAGGCTTAGAACCCAGCATTGCCTGAAGTTACCTTGCCCCTCTCCACCAAATAAATTAGAAAGGCTTCTGCAATAACCTGAGTGGGTTGAAAATCCCAGATGCACCACGGCTGCACAAACCCCTCCACACAATTACCTGGAAACCAATTATCTGCAGGAGTTTCCAGGTTACTCTGTGCACGCCATGTGATGCCAACTCTTTCCTGGTTGACTGTAAGAAGGGAGCGGATATTGTCTGACAGAGGGTGGAGCCATCCATCCATCCATCCATCCATCCATCCATCCATCCAAAGGCATAGACTGACATTCACATGTTTTTAAATGAAACAAGTTTTTGAATTTTTACTGGTTTTATTGGTTACCACGTATGTATGAGTGTGCTTTCTTTATACCACGCAGTGCAGATGGAATCACCTCAAGGTAAAACCAAACTTGTTGAGACACATAAATTATGCAAAACCGAGGAAGGAACTCTGGATAAGCTTTCGTTTCAGACACAGGGCTTCTGGGTGCTTGTGAAAATTCCAGTCCGCACATGATGCTGGTGAAAGGTTCTGACTTGAGGGTTCTGGAGAGCTACTAGTGTACAACAGATCAGGCAGTGGGCAATGTATGAAAAACTATTTGTTCTAACAAAAGGAAATGTTGGCCTGCTGTGTACAGCGGAAGATTAAAATGCAGTTAACGTTTTTGACCGTAAGCAGCAAACACGTAGCTTCCAAGAATGTTGCTAAATTATACCATTACAAAGAGATGCACTTTATGAATAAATTCTTACCCTAATTGGGCTAGGCTCACCTGCTCGAAAACATTGTTCTCACTTCCATTGTACTATCATTTGTTATTGCTCTTTTTTTTGTTGGTGCAACTGCCCCTGAATCTGCGATCATTCCTGTTTTTTTACTCCTACTTGATGTCGATTTTGCATTTATGTCCTTCCTCCCATCCTAATGTAAAGTGCTCTGATATCCCTCGGGATCTTGTTCGCGCTATATAAAACTTTATAAATAAAATAAATAAATAAATTGGGTAAAGGACGGGAGAGATGCATATGAAGAGGGAGGGATTGAGAAATTCGATGGATCATTGAATGCTCATCATCTTCATCATCATCAACGTGACAGCCAATGCAAACACGTAGACCTGCAGCTCACTAAATCCGACCTGCAGCTCTCGATTCCTACTCATCATAAAGCTGGAGTTTTTGCTAAGTAATGGTTGGGCATCCTGTAGCATCATTGGTTGTCTCTGCGATTCGTAATATACAGTTGTATGGGTCAATCAAATCTAACCTTGAGCAGGAGCTCCAAATATGCCAGCTGGACGTACATTTTCAGAATAAGAATGAACATTCAAGATAAGCAGCAAAACAGTGCAAGGCGTGGAAAGGTTGACCGAAAAAAGTTGTGCCATAGTGCACCAGCCCTTGTGTGATCATGATCACTCCCCAGTGTGAGGTTAAGAGTCGCTAACCAAACAGACACCATACATATTGTCGGTGCGACACATGTGCATTGTGCACTCTATGCACCCATCCTTTGGGGGGTGTAGGAAGTATTGGTGTGTGAAATTAGAGTACTTTGATTTTGCATAATTACACAAAAATAAGTGAAATGCATAACTGGTAAAATGGATGCAAGGACACACCTGGCACCTTAAAAAAAAAAGCAAAAAAATACAAGTGTCATGAAGACCAGACTGTTGCGTTCTGGTCATCCATGTTGTTCCTATGCCAACTTTTTGTGCTGTCGTAATGGCGTTGTTTGAGGAATTTTGTGTAACATGTGTAATGTGAAATTCATGAAATTATGTAAGGTAACCTCAGTGTGGCAGAAAGGTGCCCGGGCCTAGTAGGAAGGCAGCATACACACAGACAGGTGAGTTCGTCCATTGACCCATGACTGTCTGCTCCGCCTCCTCTTGAGCTGGTGTTTACAGCATTAGGGCTTTGTACCCCTTTCTATAATCTGGCACAGCAATTGAAATTCTTTGGTATTAGCAACTTCTGTTGCTTAATTGCTCTCAAAACATCTAACTGAACCGTACTGATTAATGCCAAATGGATGAAAACGCATCAGTGATTGTTCAACATCTTTGGTAACCCTGGGCGCTACGCGAAGTGAAGTTCGCACTACGCGAGCTACGCGTAGCACTTCGCGAACTGCGTAGTACCTTGTTCGCACTGTGCCAGATGTCGTTTTCAATGATTGCACAGTGCGGACAAGCAACCGGCACTGTGCAATCATTGAAAATGGCATCAACGCGAACTGGTAGTTTCTCATCGCGAGCGGTCGCGAGCATACGCGACCACTCGCAATGAGAAACCTGACCTCCTCGCGTTGGGTATCTCGCCGGGAGGTTTATTTTCCATGCTCGCGATCGCCAACCTGATGTTGCTGATCGCGAACAAGGAAAAAGTCTCGCCGGGATGTCATTTTGCTTGCTCGTGGTCGCCAACTTGATGTTGAGGACCACGAGCAAGCAAAAAATGACCGCAGCACTACGCAACACTACGCTACGTGTGTTCGCACTGTGCTACGTGCAATTCGCGTAGTGCGAAGTAGCGCGAACTTCGCAAACTACGCGAGCGTAGCATAGTGCTTTGCCCAGGCTTAATCTTTGGGACATATTTCCCCGTGTCTGACAAAGTCGTGTTTAAGAGCAGTGAATTGAGTTTCTGCCGTTATCGTGAGCATTTGCTTTCACATGTTGTAACTGTAAAGGGGTCCTTTCATGGATAACTTGCTTACCTACAATTTATTTCTAGATGTGATTCTGTGGGAAAGCCTCTTTATTGAAGTCTGCAACAGTGATGTTGTCATGACAAATGACGATAGAGAATGTTACTTACTTACTGTACAAAAGAGTGTAAGCCTAATTTTGAGTTTTATTGGTAATGATGTAATGTTTTTAAACAAATGGATTGATTTCATTGAAGTGAAATTTTGCTCTGTATAAACACAGATTTGACTCTAGTTCTTCCAGTTAACTTAATTTCAGTTTTGACGGATTATTTATTTTCACGTAATTTGTTGCTCTACCCCTGCTTGGCAAGAGGTGCCCATAAGGCCTCGACTGAGCTTTAGGGGGGGTGAGACAAAATATTTATGTACATGAAGTTGTGTGTTGTATCATGCGTGGTTCATGCTCTGTCTCCTGAGCACGGATGCAGGTTCAGGACAAGGCTAATTCAGGCATTGTCTGCTGACATCAAATGCAGGTTTCCTATTGGTTCAGGCAGTCTCCGGTGAGCTCTGATGTAAGTTTCAGGTTCGGTCAGGCTCTGGCTCCTGAGCACAAAGGCAAGTTCTGTGAAGGACTGTGAGAGGCTCTTTCAGCTAAGATCTAATGTAGGATGTGGGATGCTCAGGCCTTGCCTGCTGAGTTAAGATGCAGGGTTCGAGGGTGGATCAGGCTCTTTCTGCTGAGCTCAGATGCAGGTTTCGAGGGTGGATCAGGCTCTTTCAGCTGAGTTCAGATGCAGGTTTCGAGGGTGGATCAGGCTCTTTCTGCTGAGCTCAGATGCAGGGTTCGAGGGTGGATCAGGCTCTTTCTGCTGAGCTCAGATGCAGGGTTCGATAGTGGATCAGGCTCTTTCTGCTGAGTTCAGATGCAGGTTTCGAGAGTGGATCAGCCTCTTCCTGCTGAGCACAGATGCAGGGTTCGAGGGTGGATCAGGCTCTTTCTGCTGAGCTCAGATGCAGGGTTCGAGGGTGGATCAGGCTCTTTCTGCTGAGCTCAGATGCAGGGTTCGAGGGTGGATCAGGCTCTTTCTGCTGAGCTCAGATGCAGGGTTCGATAGTGGATCAGGCTCTTTCTGCTGAGTTCAGATGCAGGTTTCGAGAGTGGATCAGCCTCTTCCTGCTGAGCACAGATGCAGGGTTCGAGGGTGGATCAGGCTCTTTCTGCTGAGCTCAGATGCAGGGTTCGAGGGTGGATCAGGCTCTTTCTGCTGAGCTCAGATGCAGGGTTCGAGGGTGGATCAAGCTCTTTCTGCTGAGCACAGATGCAGGGTTCGAGAGTGGATCAGGCTCTTTCTAATGAGCTCAGATGCAGGGTTCGAGGGTGGATCAGGCTCTTTCTGCTCAGCTCAGATGCAGGGTTCGAGGGTGGATCAAGCTCTTTCTGCTGAGCACAGATGCAGGGTTCAAGAGTGGATCAGGCTCTTTCTGCTGAGCTCAGATGCAGGGTTCGAGGGTGGTCAGGCTCTTTCTGCTGAGCTCAGATGCAGGGTTCGAGGGTGGAACAGCTCTTTCTGTTTAGCACAGATGCAGGTTTCGAAAGTGGCTCAGGCTCTTTCTGCTGAGATAAGATGCAGGTTTCGAGGGTGGATCAAGCTCTTTCTGCTGAGCAAAGATGCAGGGTTCGAGGGTGGATCAGGCTCTTTCTGCTGAGTTAAGATGCAGGGAAAGAGGGTGGATCAGGCTCTTTCTGTTGAGCACAGTTGCAGGGTTCGAGGGTGGATCAGGCTCTTTCTGCTGAGCTCAGATGCAGGTTTCGAGGGTGGATCAGGCTCTTTCTGCTGAGCACAGATGCAGGGTTCAAGGGTGGATCAGGCTCTTTCTGCTGAGCACAGATGCAGGGTTCAAGGGTGGATGAGGCTCTTTCTTCTGAGCTCAGATGCAGGGTTCGAGGGTGGATCAAGCTCTTTCTGCTGAGCACAGATGCAGGGTTCGAGGGTGGATCAGGCTCTTTCTGCTGAGTTCAGATACAGGGTTCGAGGGTGGATCAGGTTCTTTCTGCTGAGCTCAGATGCAGGGTTCGAGGGTGGATCAGGCTCTTTCTGCTGAGCTCAGATGCAGGTTTCGAGGGTGGATCAGGCTCTTTCTGCTGAGCTCAGATGCAGGGTTCGAGGGTGGTCAGGCTCTTTCTGCTGAGCACAGATTCAGGGTTCGAAGGTGGATCAGGCTCTTTCTGCTGAGCTCAGATGCAGGGTTCGAGGGTGGATCAGCTCTTTCTGCTGAGCACAGATGCAGGTTTCGAGGGTGGATTCGGCTCTTTATGTTGAGCACAGATGCAGGATTCGAGGTTGGTTCAGGCTCTTTCTACTGAGCGCAGATATAGGTTTCGAGAGTGGATCAGGCTCTTTCTGCTGAGCACAGATGCAGGGTTCGAGAGTGGATCAGGCTCTTTCTACTGAGCTCAGATGCAGGGTTCGAGGGTGGATCAGGCTCTTTCTGCTCAGCTCGGATGCAGGGTTCGAGGGTGGATCAGCTCTTTCTGCTGAGCACAGATGCAGGGTTCGAGGGTGGACCAGGCTCTTTCTGCTGAGTTAAGATGCAGGGTTCGAGGGTGGATCAGGCTCTTTCTGTTGAGCACAGTTGCAGGGTTCGAGGGTGGATCAGGCTCTTTCTGCTGAGCTCATATGCAGGGTTCGAGGGTGGATCATGCTCTTTCTACTGAGCTCAGATGCAGGGTTCGAGGGTGGATCAGGCTCTTTCTGCTGAGCTCAGATGCAGGGTTCGAGGGTGGATCAAGCTCTTTCTGCTGAGCACAGATGCAGGGTTCGAGGGTGGATCAGGCTCTTTCTGCTGAGCTCAGATGCAGGGTTCGAGGGTGGATCAGGTTCTTTCTGCTGAGCTCAGATGCAGGGTTCGAGGCTGGATCAGGCTCTTTCTGCTGAGCTCAGATGCAGGGTTCGAGGGTGGTCAGGCTCTTTCTGCTGAGCTCAGATGCAGGGTTCGCGGGTGGATCAGCTCTTTCTGTTGAGCACAGATGCAGGGTTCAAGGGTGGATCAGTCTCTTTCTGCTGAGCTCAGATGCAAGGTTCGAGGGTGGATCAGCTCTTTCTGCTGAGCACAGATGCAGGTTTCGAGGGTGGATCTGGCTCTTTATGTTGAGCACAGATGCAGGATTCGAGGGTGGATCAGGCTCTTTCTACTGAGCTCAGATATAGGTTTCGAGAGTGTATCAGGCTCTTTCTGCTGAGTTAAGATGCAGGTTTTGAGGGTGGATCGGGCTCTTTCTGCTGAGCACAGATGCAGGGTTCGAGGGAGGATCAGGCTCTTTCTGCTGAGTTAAGATGCAGGTTTCGAGGTTGGATCGGGCTCTTTCTGCTGAGCACAGATGCAGGGTTCGAGGGAGGATCAGGCTCTTTCAGCTGAGCACAGATGCAGGGTTCGAGGGTGGATCAGGCTCTTTCTGCTGAGTTCAGATGCAGGGTTCGAGGGTGGATCAGGTTCTTTCTGCTGAGCTCAGATGCAGGGTTCGAGGGTGGATCAGGCTCTTTCTGCTGAGCTCAGATGCAGGTTTCGAGGGTGGATCAGGCTCTTTCTGCTGAGCTCAGATGCAGGGTTCGAGGGTGGTCAGGCTCTTTCTGCTGAGCACAGATGCAGGGTTCGAAGGTGGATCAGGCTCTTTCTGCTGAGCTCAGATGCAGGGTTCGAGGGTGGATCAGCTCTTTCTGCTGAGCACAGATGCAGGTTTCGAGGGTGGATTCGGCTCTTTATGTTGAGCACAGATGCAGGATTCGAGGTTGGTTCAGGCTCTTTCTACTGAGCGCAGATATAGGTTTCGAGAGTGGATCAGGCTCTTTCTGCTGAGCACAGATGCAGGGTTCGAGAGTGGATCAGGCTCTTTCTACTGAGCTCAGATGCAGGGTTCGAGGGTGGATCAGGCTCTTTCTGCTCAGCTCAGATGCAGGGTTCGAGGGTGGATCAGCTCTTTCTGCTGAGCACAGATGCAGGGTTCGAGGGTGGACCAGGCTCTTTCTGCTGAGTTAAGATGCAGGGTTCGAGGGTGGATCAGGCTCTTTCTGCTGAGCTCATATGCAGGGTTCGAGGGTGGATCATGCTCTTTCTACTGAGCTCAGATGCAGGGTTCGAGGGTGGATCAGGCTCTTTCTGCTGAGCTCAGATGCAGGGTTCGAGGGTGGATCAAGCTCTTTCTGCTGAGCACAGATGCAGGGTTCGAGGGTGGATCAGGCTCTTTCTGCTGAGCTCAGATGCAGGGTTCGAGGGTGGATCAGGTTCTTTCTGCTGAGCTCAGATGCAGGGTTCGAGGGTGGATCAGGCTCTTTCTGCTGAGCTCAGATGCAGGGTTCGAGGGTGGTCAGGCTCTTTCTGCTGAGCTCAGATGCAGGGTTCGCGGGTGGATCAGCTCTTTCTGTTGAGCACAGATGCAGGGTTCGAGGGTGGATCAGTCTCTTTCTGCTGAGCTCAGATGCAGGGTTCGAGGGTGGATCAGCTCTTTCTGCTGAGCACAGATGCAGGTTTCGAGCGTGGATCTGGCTCTTTATGTTGAGCACAGATGCAGGATTCGAGGGTGGATCAGGCTCTTTCTACTGAGCTCAGATATAGGTTTCGAGAGTGGATCAGGCTCTTTCTGCTGAGTTAAGATGCAGGTTTTGAGGGTGGATCGGGCTCTTTCTGCTGAGCACAGATGCAGGGTTCGAGGGAGGATCAGGCTCTTTCTGCTGAGTTAAGATGCAGGTTTCGAGGGTGGATCGGGCTCTTTCTGCTGAGCACAGATGCAGGGTTCGAGGTTGGATCAGGCTCTTTCTGCTGAGCTCAGATGCAGGTTTCGGGGGTGGATCAGGCTCTTTCTGTTGAGCACAGATGCAGGTCTTGTGACGGACTTTGTGAGGGCCCTTCAGCTGAGCTCTAATATATATGCAACTCCTAGATGCAGGTTTAGTGAAACTTTGCGCGAGGATTTCCGCTTCCATCTGTATATTTACAGCACGGGTAGTTATGTTCTCTATGCTGAGCGCAGATGAAGCAAGCCAGGGTGATTCAAGCTATGCCCGCTTTGGACTGAAGCAGAAGTAGAACTAGTCTATGCTCTTGGTTAAGTTTTAAGAGATATTTGTGCAGGCCCAGGAGCTATCTGCCGGACTCTACGACTCTGGTGAGATATAGTTTTTAATATATAAGTGATGAGCTCTGAAGCATTTCGTGGCAGTGCTGAGGCGGGCTCCGGCTGCATTGCTATGATTGTAGGTCTGAGTTGAGCTTTGATGCATATTTCAGGCTTGTATGAAACCTGTAGGCTCATATATCGTTTTATGGATAAGTCCGCATGTGCTTGCTGAGCTCTGAAGCCGGTTTGGGGTTGGCACAGTCTGTTTGCACATTTTTGCGGCAGAGATAGAGCTTGTTTCTGACTTTGGTGAAAAGTGGGTTTAGACTCTGCAGTACATGATTCCTATTCTAGAATAGACTATTTCTTTATTTCACATTCTATCATACCACATGTACTTGATTGTGATATTTTAGAAATTGCACTTTCAGACCATGCTCCTATCAGTCTACAGCTTGATTTGGGTCTGAAACGTCCTTGTAGGAAACCATGGCGTTTAAACATATCCCGATACAAACTACCGACAGAAAAATCACAATTACAATCACATTTGACTACTTATATGAAAGACAACAAAGGTTCAGTTTCTTCTCCACAAATTTTATGGGCAGCTGCAAAAGCCACCATTAGGGGGCAAATCATGAGAGATTCTGCCATAGCCAATAAACGTAGAACAGAACAACAGACTATTTTAGAAAATGATATCAAAACCCTGACACATGCTCATTTTACCAATCCAACCGAAGCTTCCAGATGTAGATTGGAAAAGGCTAAAATGGAGCTTAATACACTATATACTTCGAAAGCAGAATATATGTTATATAGACTTAAGGCTCGAAACTACGAACAAGGAGAAAAAGCCGGTCGTTTACTAGCGGCACGATTAAAACAGAGAGAAGCTATGACAGCTATTCCAGCTATTTATAATTCTGAAGGTAAGCTAATAACTGAGACTCAGGAAATAGCTAATACATTTGCAGATTATTATGAGAAGTTATATAGCTCAGAGGTTGATGATGATCACCACAAAGATCAGGAATTTTTTGATAAAATAACACTTCCCCGCCTCAATGAACAGGATCGGCTTATACTGGCAGGCGAAATAACAAAAGATGAAATTGCCCAAGCAATCTCTAATCTTCCATACAATAAAGCACCGGGAGAAGATGGTTTTCCCGGGGAATTTTACCGTTGGGTAAAACCCGAAGCAATAGACGCCCTTTATGAGGCCTATAAAGAAGCAGAGGAAACTGGTAGCCTCTCCTCTCTCACAAATAAAGCAATCATAACGGTCCTTCCCAAACCTGAGAAAGATCCATTATACTGCAGTAACTATCGTCCAATTTCCCTTCTGAATACAGATTCAAAGATATTAGCCACCATTCTCGCCAAAAGACTCAAACAAGTTATCGCTAAACTCATACATAATTCTCAAGTGGGATTCATGCCAGGCAGAAATTCTCGTAACCATCTACGTACTTTGGCTCACATACTCTGGCTTTCCAAGGATGCTGGAGAAGACAGAGTAGCCTTATCCTTAGATGCCGAGAAGGCCTTTGACCGTATTGAATGGAGCTATATGTTCCGTACACTACATAGGCTGGGGTTAGGCAATGAGTATATCTCTAAGGTCAAATGGTTATATGAGACACCATCGGCACAAGTGAATTGTGGGGGTTTCCTTTCAAAATCTTTTTTAGTGCAAAGAGGTACCCGCCAGGGTTGCCCTTTATCGCCCCTTTTGTTCCTTCTTGCACTTGAACCGCTGGCTGCGGCAATAAGACAGTGTTCACAAATAGCAGGCATTCCTACACCAGCAGGGATCTCAAAAATACTTCTTTATGCAGATGACATATTGCTCACACTTACTGATCTGCCTACTTCACTCCCTAGACTCATGTCTACCATTTCTCGCTTCTCGATCATTTCTGGCTACAAAGTCAATTGGAATAAGAGTGAAGCTCTACCATTGTCCAGGGGTACAACAAAAGCAGCTATTTTGGGCTATAATTTTCAATGGAAAGTGGACCGTCTGAAGTATTTAGGTATTTACATCAACACAGGTTTAGAACGTATGATTCAAGATAACTTAGATCCACTTATTGCCAAAACGAAGTCAGAGTATGAAAAATGGTCCCATCTTAACTTGTCTTTTTGGGGTAGAGTACAGGCAGTGAAAATGATTATAGTGCCCCGTTTCACTTATGTTTTAGGTATGTTGCCTTTGACAGTTAAAATATCAATATTGCGAGATATTGACAAAGGTATTAAAACCTTTATTTGGGGATCCCTGAGACCTAGGCTTAAAATCTCAAAATTGATTGCTCACAGGCGATATGGGGGTCTTAGTTTACCGTGTATTGAGCATTACTATACAGCCCTCCATTTATCTCAATTGGTTTATCTTTGGCCCAGACAGGATGATCCCCCACTATGGGTTGTCATTGAAAGACAAACTGTACAGGCAACTTCAGGTTTGCACATGTTTTACACTCATAAATCACCTGCTTTACAAACTTCCAACCCTATTATTCAATCTATGCTTAAGATGTGGATACATGCCCACAAACTCCTTAAGAGTGACCCAAGACTGCATGGAAAGGCCCCCATATGGCATAACACTGATATTAGAATAGGTAAACGGACTATATCCTGGGATATATGGGAGAGAGCAGGTATTCTAACGTTGGATCACTTACTCACTTTAGAAGGTGAGCTTAAAACTTTTGAAATGCTTAAGATAGAATTTCAACTCCCTGCCTCCCAAGAGGGGAAATACTTACAACTAAAACAAGCCCTATTTCGTAGACTAGGACCATTTCCTTGGATAGTTGAGGATTCCCCAGTATTACAATACTTACAAATTTGGGGGAAATTCAAAGGCGCAGTCTCTGGATTTTATAATCTCATAGTGCATAAATTACACTCATACCCATTACTTGCACAGCTCCATGTCAAATGGCAAGGGTTAATTACTGTAGCTTATTCCGATGAGGAATGGGAGGATATTATTATGAACATGGATAAGGGTATCAGAGAGGCCAGAATGAAATTTACTCTTTTCAAAATTCTTCATAACTGGTACTGATCACCACAAAAACTCAAGTCAGCAGGTTTACTACACCGATCTACCTGTTGGAGGTGCCCAGAGGAGGACTGCGATATACCACACATTTTATTCCGATGCCCAATTTTGAAGGAATATTGGTCTTCCATAACTGCCTCTCTACACAGAGCTATACAAGTGTCCATTCCTTTAACGGAAAAATTAGTTCTATTACATGATGTTACTGATCTCCCAAATCTCACAAACCATACAAGACGATTGATAGCTATTGCACTCACTGTAGGAAAAATTTGTATATTAAGACATTGGAGAACACCACAATGCCCTACATATGACGAATGGCTTATTGAAATGTATAAAATAGCATCATATGAAAAACTCATTTATAGATTGCAGGACAATGTTTGTCCAAATTTGGAACCCCTTTCTAGCTAATAAATGTTCTATTTCTGGTAATATTTCAGATTTTTCTTCTAGTTAAGAACTACAATAAGTGAATTACTTCTGTTTTCATTTCCTTATTAATTCATTACCATCATTATTTATATTCATGCTGTTGATGTTATCATTAGGCCTGTTGATGCTGTAGCCACGAACACTGTTATTTGAATTAGGACTTACTGTTCACCTATTTGAAATTGTTGAGTTAGTGGGAATATCTTGACTTGAAATAATATATTTGTATGATCTTATCGCTACTATCTTCCAACTATCTATAATACATGGTTTACTACATACTGTATACTATCTTTATCATCTTCTCCCTAGTCCACCTTTCCTATTTCTTCCTTTCCAGGTTTTATGAGTACCTCAACTATTGTATCTTTTGATATCTGTATTATCCTTTTTATATTTTAAAATCTGAGAAGGTAACATTTCATAGTAATTTATTGTGTGGCCATAATTTGATTTGTTTATACTCCCTTTTTTATGTATTGTTTATAAACTGACATGTACTTCTCAATAAACATATACCAAAAAAAAAAAAAAAAGAAAAGTGGGTTTAGGGTGGAGTCAATTCCTAAGCTCTGATGCCGTTTCTTGCTGATTCCTGCTCTGTAGGTTGAGTCATGATGGAGGTTGTAGGGATATATGGTTCAGGTCAGTCTAATGCTCAGCCTGCTGACCTTAGGCAGATGATTGAGACTGTTGTGGACCAAATGCAGCAAATCTCTGATGCAGCCAATGAGAGTTGGTTTAAACTCTATCTCGTGAGTGCTAATGTGGGGTTAAGCTAGGCCTTGCTCAGGCTCGATCTGCTGACCTTTGTGAGCGCTCCAGGGCAGAAGTGAATCAAGCTATTTCTGTTGAGTTGTGATGTGGATTCGCAACGACCTGGCCTGGGTTCTCTGCTGATGTTTGTTGGAGCTGCAGGACAGCACTGATTCAAGCTATTTTTGATGCGCTGTGATGTGGGTTCTGTACAGAACTGGTTAAGACTCTCTCTGCTGAGATTTAATTGAAGTTTATTGTAGGTTCCAATGTCTGCAGGGCTACAACGCGGGTTTCAGGTATGTCCATGCTCTGTTTGGGGCGCTGTCGAGCAGGTTAAAGCTAGCTCTGAATATTTCTGTTGATCTCTGATTCTAATATGGGATGCATTTGCCTATCCATTCCTTGATTTAGGGTTAAGTTTGATTTCGTTTCTAACTTGCAAGCTTTAATATGGGGTTTATTTAGGGGCTCTTCGGGATGTCTGCTGAGCTCTGATGCTGGAGTGAGTCTCTCAGTTGAGCTCTGCTGGAAGTTAGCTGGGAAGCAATTTTCGTGCTGCTTCAGACAC
Organism: Triturus cristatus; assembly: GCF_964204655.1. Lineage (NCBI taxonomy): Eukaryota > Metazoa > Chordata > Amphibia > Caudata > Salamandridae > Triturus > Triturus cristatus. Next base: position 1,001,376,017 of record NC_140592.1, on the reverse strand, counting down.
TGTTTGTTGAGCTCTCATGTAGATTTACTGCACAGCTGGTTCAACCTCTGACTGCTGCGTTCTGATTTAAATTGGGGCTCTTCTCTGGCTACCTTTGATGCAAGTTCATAGTAGGACCGGTGTAGGCTGTTTGCTGAGTTGCGGTAGAGGTGTGGGACATAGATGGTTCAGCCTCTTTACGCTGAGCTTTGATTCAAGTTGAGGGCGGTTTCTTGCCATGCCTGCTTGTGCAGGATGCAGGTTGAGGGTTGCTTGAGGCTGTAACTTGAAAGCTCTAGTGCAGGATTATGGTAGGGCTGAATTAGGCTCTCTGCTGAACTCTGGGTTGAGCTATAGATCTTGGGTGGTTCAGATGCTCTAAGCCGACCTTTGGCTCTCGTTTACAACTGTTTCTGGCTGTGTCTGCTGATTCCTCATGCAGGTTTAGGGTTGGCATAGGTTCTAATTTGCAATTTCTGATGCTGGTGTGGGGTAGGGCTGCTTTAACAACACGCGCTTGTTGTGGCCTAGCTCCCCGCCCCCTCACCCCCAACTCGAGTAGTGATGCTAAACGTCACTCCGTCGGTAGGACAGAAACAAGGTCTTTCGTGACATGTCGGTGTGATTGATGGCCCCGGAGGCTGCGGGAGGCACAGTCGGTGATGTGATATAGGGTGTACATTACAGGCAATTAAAATCTTAATAAGTTACCAGTGGAGGGAGGTCTGGGCTGGGAAGCAGTTATGTTAACCCCTCGAGTGCTGAGAACCACATTTGTTTAGAAAACAAGGACCGGGCATTATTCTCCTTTGAGCTGCATGAAGAGAGATGGCTGTATGCAAAGTAGCTTGCTTCTCTTTGTCGCGCTTGTACCTGGCAGGAGAAATGGCAGGGACATGTCTAAGGGGGCTGGAATCTGGGGAAAGGAGAAAGAAACTGCTTCGGGGTCACCCAAGTAGTATCAATAGGCTATACAAATGCTAAAATTCGATTCAATTCAATACAATGCAATGCAATGCAATACACTAAAGAACAAACCTGGAGGCGCTAGACTCCCAGTCAGGGAGGGATGCTGTCATTTGGTCCTTATCATTGATTTGCATGATGCCTTAGTGGGATGAATGCCTGCCTGCTTAAGGGTGGTCTGTATGTAGGATGGGGGCCAATGGCTGGAATTTTATTAGAAACAAATTAATCATGCATCATCTAGTCGGGTTGTAACACCAGATATTACTGCGGCACCAAGATATCTTTCAGTTTATGTTGTTGACCTTACGAATGATCATAGTTATTACGTCAGTGATAGCGTTGCTCTCTGAGGGGAGTTCTTCAGTCAACAGTGACACAGATTCAGATCCTTCAATAGATCTGCTTCAGCCCAGCTAACTGAGGACAGTTGATCCTCCTTCTCACCCGTTCATTTTCTTTTACAGAGTTTTATGTTCTTTCAGTAATAGTGCCTATATTTTACAAACTGCAAGAAAGCACATTTACCCTCATTCTAATGTTGGATTCTCAGTTGAGCGAAATACCTTAGTTCTGTTTATTCTCCAGAGATAATTCCTCCAGATTCGGATTTGAGGGTAAAAAGACTTGCAAATAGGGTCTAGATCTCTGTCTCCTCATCTTCTCCTTCTCTTGTGCTGTAAATTTGCCCCAAAGAGATACTGTAATGGATTTACAGCAGGCCAAAAGCTACTGCAAATTAATTCTTCTGGATGAGGGTCATAATGTAAACAAGGGAATGAAGATCCCCTATCAAGAGTTATTAGGAACACTACGAAAAGGGGGGAATTGGAAGAGGAATGAATGTTGGTTCCTCTTATATTCCTGTTATGCCTTTATCTTCTGAATAAATAAAGCTCTGTCCCAATTCATGTGTACAGAAGTGGTCTGGCAAATTTGCATTATTTAATTTTACGTAATCACACAAACTTTTAAAAAGAAATTAGGCAAAATTACTTTAAATTCAAATATGGCATTTGGTGTTACAATTTAAAGAGCAAAACAGGTCCTCGTGTCCATTATGGACAAGAAGACGTATTTTGTGCTAAAAACCCCGACAACAGATACAAGTGGCACGGACAGCTGCCGCTCGCTTTCTGTTTGTTAGCGTTGTTCCCATGCTTCCACATTAGGAATTTTACCTAAACGGACTTGAAATTACACAATGCGGCGTAATTTCATGAATTTTGCATAGCAAGCGAAATGTGCAATGCTGGAAATTATGCAAGATTAAGCGTTGTAGTGAAGGTTTTGTCCAAATCTAGTGTGCACACTACCGACAAAATGACCTGGTGCATATTTTCACAGAAATGCATAGCCTCGCTTTCTGCATTAGTGCACCTCCAACAGACTGGGCCAGTATGTACCCTCAAAAAGATTGGCTCAAGAATTGCCTTTGGTATTTTAAGATGTATTTCTCTGTTTGAGGGTGGTATATGCAGAAGCGACACAGTAGGGATGATTTGTAAAGGGTTTATCATCTCTTGTACTGTTATAGGGAAGTGAGCAAATAAGTGATTAAATACTGATCAATAAAAATACACCAAATTGTGATAGCATGGCAAATTTACATTTAAGCTTTGTCCAAGTCATGAAACTGCTGTGAATGTCAGGAAGTACTGTAGTCCGATTAGCTTTACAAAGTTTTCCTTTTACAAATTTCCAAAAATCATGTTAACAGTTTGTGGTCACGCGGTCTATACCCAAAAGACGCTAACACGAATCAAATTAAATGAAAACACTATGTTCTGTTTGAACATAGTATACCAATAAAAATTATTAAATCATAACTAAAAAGTCAAGTTAGTTGACTAATTGGCTCAGGATTTTTAGCATCTCTCTGTCCGTACCAAGGATGCCTATAGAAACACTGCTGTGTACACACTGCCAGTCAACAGATGTGTTGAAGAGCAATAGTTTTCCTCTTTAGTGATCAGTGATGTCATTGGTAATTTGATGGTAGCCGATATGGCATTTATGTATCATTTGGGTTGTCATCAGTGGTATCTCCAACATGTCATCTGTGACATGGATCATGAGGACTATATTTATTGGGACTATAGTTCTGTAGCCCCCATAACTGAAATGTTTCCATGTGATTTTGGTTCCAGACGATTGTAACCATAAGATTCCTTCAACCGAAGGTTTATAGGCTGCAAAAATATGTATGTCCTTCTCTTCTGCTTTTCAACACTTTTTGTATTTGGAAAAAACAAGACAGTTTGTAGTAATATCTGTCTGTATCACATCACAAACTTGGCTCGCCCACCAATTGCCGCAGCCTTTATGCTCCCTCAAGTGAAGATCACGCAGGTGACATTCAGCATGCTAGTGTCCTTGATAGAAGGATTACTTAACTCCATCTGAATGAAACAAATATTGCTGGCCAACTTCAAGGGAAATGTAAACTTGGGATGGACAAAGTGAACTTCTATGAAGAGAAGTTAGGGAATGCCATGGGAAAGTGTGAGGTTTCCCAACTTCGCCTGGGACATAACTTCATTTTTGTCTCCATCTACTCTGGAGCTGGATGACTTTCCTATAGAGAGTGGAACATCAGCTACAAGGTTTTTTCTCAGGGCTCCCTAGCTCTCCCTGCAGCTGGGAACCACAAAAGTCACTACTTTCCAGCCATAGCGTCTCCTTCTCCAGGTCCTGCAGATAGAAGTTTTGCCCTGGGACTTCCGCCAGCAAGTTTTTGCCTCAACTTTATTTGTTGTTTTTAAACTTCGCTAGCTGTACTGTTCAAGAAGATGGCAGGGTTATAAAATATTGCCAAAGGCAAGGACTTCATTGATTCAGACATGCCTGCTCACAACCCATTTGTTTTACTTTTGATATTGTACAATTCTTTTCGTGCCACTTACCCAATCCAAAGTTCCCACAAGAAATACTTCTGTGCCTGAATCTGAAAACCGTTATTGCACACAAGCTTAATTTAGGTCGCAAAAATATCCTTTTGCTGGAGAAAAATCAAGTCCTGGTTTGCAGAATCAGAATTGACAGAATTTTACTGTGGAATATGAAAGCTGCAAATTTCTGCCCATATACTGAAAGTGCATAGTTAAACTTTTTCTCAGATTTATGGGCGTTCTTCGCAGGTTCTGACTTCAAAGGTTTATGTGGCTACGATGGACCCAGTAAAATAGTGTGCAGGCGATTAGATCTGTCTAGTATAAGAACTCTTTATAGTTGTCTCTGCCCGGCTGAGAGGCGGCCCTCTTGTTCCCACAGCCGAGATAAAATCTGTGCTTGATGTTTTAAATCAAGATTTTTTCTTTAATCCAAAAATCTACTGTTGTTTTAGCACGTGATTCCATCTATTATGTTTACTAAGAAAGATATTTCCTTTCCTTCCAATGGATTCTCACACTCTGTAGTCACCTACGACATTTTGATAAAACAAGACCGCTTTAGCTATCTCTGTCTGGGCCTTCCGGTTTATCAACTTGCAAAACTGCAGCAAGTTCAGAACTTTGAGGTTCTCGCCATTTATGGGCTGTGAATGTTTTTTTTATTTGTTTTTTTTAATTGATTTTCCCAAATTAAAAGAATACACTTAGGACATTTTGATAAGATAAAACCGCTTCAGTTGTCTCTGTCTGGGCCTTCCAGTTTATCAACATGCAAAACTGCAGCAAGTTCAGAACTTTGAGGTTCTCGCCATGTATGGGCTGTGAATGTTTGATCTTGGCTCTTTCGGTCATAACATACCTCATTGGCTTGTGGTTGAGCCGGCAGTCCCCTTTAGCACTTTGCCTGGCCACAGCTCTTTCAGCGGGCTGGAGCACTATGGGCTTGCTTATAGTTTGGGGAACATTTCCTCCCAGAGACCTTTGAGATCTGAACATCTCCTGCATCAGCCGAGCATCAAACGGGAGTTGCTCTTCTTGGGCCATTAATTGTACTACAGGAAACTAGAATCCCTTTTGACTTTATGAAAACCCTCAATACTTTTTTTTAGTTAGGGTTTACCAAGCCGTCCATATTGTATGGGTATCAATGGTGATACTCTCTCTGGTTATCCATAAGCGCCAAGAAGCCAGCAAGTTTTGAAAGTTGCACTTTACAAATAATCAAATCTGGGGCTAGTAAAAGACAGGTGACTCAAATGAATTTTGAATGCAATTTGTTTGGGAGGGTGTTTGAACTCTGGACTGGACATATAGGGGGGAGATTCAATGCATGAACATAAAACGCACAACTCCAGAATAGAACAGGGACATAAAATAGGAATTGTGCACCTGTAGAGAAGTAGTCACATGCTGTGAACCTAAACTCATTTTGCAAGATTCCCCAGAGTGACTCTCTGGGAGATGGTGCATAAATGAGGCAGATTGTCACGATTCCAGTTTTCATTTACTTGAAATTTACACCTGACCCAGTTATGTTGTGCTCTCAAGGATTTTTTATCAGAGATTTTCAATCTGTCTGCAATTTCACTCTGTGTAATTCATTTCTCTATAAATTGATTGCACATCCACAGGATTTACAAGGAAATCGATTGCATTCTTTAACTCTTAACAGTGGCGGTTTCTTGGATGCTGGTGGACAACCCAAAAGGCCTTTTAGGATTCAGGATCGGACTTGGTTAAGTGAGAAAGATGCGCAAGAGAGATGGCGAACAAAACGGAGAAGAAAAGAGAATCTACCCAGGGAAATGTCACCTCAATGTGATTCCAACCTAAGTCCATTTTAGCACACTTCAAAATAACTTGCACCTTCTGAATATTATTGAATTGTTGCTTTTGTCCATTGCGTGAAAGAGTTGCAAAGCATTATTTTCGCACTGAGAAATGTTACTGAACGATTCAGTAAATATATGCAATGACGTCTAAATAATTTAACAGGTATTGGTTGTCTGGAGAATATATACCAGAGCCGAAAGACCTTGGAAAAATCTTTGTCAGCCTCTCTCTATCCTTCCTCGTCGCTTTAACTCATTTTCCTTTTCTTTGTTTCCTAAACACGGCTACCAAAAGACTCTTAAATTCTGCTAACCAATTCTCACAGGGCTTGAAAGTTGTAAAAAACCTGAAATACGGTCAACTGAAAAACTGATTTAACCTTCGAATGACAATTTATCAACTATTATTTCGCTAGTTAGTGAGTACTTGCCAATCTATAAACCTGATTTCTTATTTAACCTGTTTTGTCTGCACCTGTCTACGTCTAAATCCATCATTCTACCCACTGGTGTGTTTTTCCCATTGTTCCTTTGCTCGGGATGTTTCACAAGCACTACCTTCCCAAAAGAGGATGTGCTTGAAAACCATATGACATGTGCCTAACCTCACATGGTCTGTGAGAGCCACCTGGTCCGTGCCTCTAAATATGTGGTTAGTGATGATATCTGAGCATTGTGGGCTGGAGTGCCTGGCTCCTTTGCATTGCACCCAACATGCCAGATTGCTATTTACAGAGAAGATCCAATCTTCTTCCCCCGGTCACCCTTGAGCTATGCTCTCATAGTAGATTTGCTGTCCAGTTACCTACACATCCGGTGTACTCATAAAAGTTTGTTTTTTGGGTACCTTTATTTGCAGGGCGATACCATGAAGACACCACTGCTAGAAACGTCTAGTATTGGCTTGCACGCCAGGACGCCCATACTCCCATCCAGAATACTGGATTAAAAATGACGTTTTTGGGGGGGTACATACATGATCACAATGTAAAACATTACATAGTAATGTGATACTTGCATAAAGGGAGAAGGGTCATTTTTGTCATAACAGCAGACTAAAGCACAACCGTAGCCACCAAATGAGATCTCAAATGAAATTAGGAGCGTGCCCTAAAAATTACTTCACTCCTGTACCTGTCTGGAAGCAATCTTCAGAAATTGTTAATCATTCTGCTCTAGCTCAGACGCTTTGCAGACCACGAGTGTACATCTGAACATTAAAGCTTTAGTAAGCAATTTACTTTACAAAACCAATCGCCATCATTTCCAAGGAAGAGTAACATGCAGGAAGATCCTTGCTGCTGGAAGGAACTTTGTTTGGGTGTCCACTTGGGTTTTAAAGCCCGATGCTCCAGATTTTCACTGCTCCCGGGTGAAACCAGTATGCACTTCTCATGGTTAGGTCCATGACTCAGAAGTGGCTCCGGTTAGGCGCATCCACTGGAAGAGACAATGCACTGGATGCCAGAGCTTTCTCTTAAAGTGTGTCTATCAGAGTGCTCACTATTAGGCACACATTTCGTACATTAAATTCCACATTCGTTTAGAGGATGCTTGAGCTTTTGTGTGGAGGTTTGTACTAATGCTTCTACTCCTGGGGAGTGTGCATAGATTAGTTAGGGGTTTACAAGATTCCATAATGGGGTTGGCACCCAAGATGATTGGCTTGTAGTGAAACTGGGAGCCTTCACAACAGGCTGATGCCTGGTCAGCTAACCCGGTTGACAGCACAACCCAAACAACTTTTCAGGGAACTTCAGAATTCCCTCTCTTCGCCCCAACTTTTTCTTAGACCTACTTTCTGGTTTTTCTCCAGGGGCAGGAAAATCTGGAAGTTGACGCCACCTGTGCTGCAGCCTATCGGACCCTTTACATCCTGGCGCCACCATACACCTGCCCAAAGTCTAACCTGCCACCTACTGGTTGTATCTCTCCCGCATATCCCGAATTCTGCCCTCTCGCCTTCTGCATTCTCCTGGTCTCTCCAAGTGGAAACTCATTCCTGCGGGTAATCAATATCCTTCTCAAGCGGAACACGGTTGCCATGGAAACGGTCCCAGTCAGCGAGTTGGACTTCATTGAGATGCAGAGCCACCGCACAAGGCCTGTCTAAGGGCAATTGCTATCCGAGTGGGCAGTTTCCCGGGAACTCTGGAGTATATTATACTTAGAAAGCCACAGTAATTATGTGTTTTGTTGCTTCCATTATGTGCAAGTTTAATGGCAGCAGATTCCCAGTTGCTCAGCAAAAGGGGAAATTGGTGTCAGAGGGCAGTTTTTATGGGAAATGACTTGTGCCACTAAAAGGCAAATAGAAATGCTAACATATTTACTTTCCCTGCTTTTAAATACACACCAGGGTTCTGAGTGAGACTGTGAGGAAGCGAGTGGTGAGACAATCGTCCAGAGTTGAAGGGGCCTCACACCTTGAAATTCAAGATTCGGAGTGCAGACTCAAGAGAGACCTCAAACTGCAAACTGCACTAGATTCCTGGTGAGATGCGACCTGCACGACCTCTCCACAACCTAAAATGTCACCTCACTCATTCCTCTATCATGGATTTTAGACCAGGGTGGGATTCATTGCCCACGTCAATGGCCTTTTGCACATGGGTAGGGAGGGGTGTGCGAAGTTGCGGAGGTCTTTAGAAAGCTTTTCAACTTTACTATCTTTGCTTTCTCGCTTCCTTGTGAATTGGGGCGCTTTTGGCCACAATTTGCACCGTGCATGCATATAATGACAGTGGGACAGACCTACTGCATTTCTATGCACAGAAGTGCTCACAAATTGTGCACTGACTTTTTACAAATGCAAAAGAATTTTGTAAACAACCTGTGTGTTAACTGGTTAGTCCACAACACTCCAAATAGTAGTGGGTCAGTCCGTCCTGCCTCATTGATGTTCATCAGGTAGGTAGAAAATTGTTACTCGCTACTATTAGATGCCATCACAGAGATGGCGGCATGCTACTGATAGTTTTTAAATAAAGTAAACATTGCGAGATACTCTTGGGGTTGGGGTACCCCTTGTGGCACATCAATAAGGGATGCATGTGGGTATCACACACCTGGTGGCAATATACGCTATGATAAGCATAGTGAACATGATATTAGAGAAAGTGATTGCATGCTCCATGTAGCTCTTGGGGCACAGTGCCATGAGGGGTCCATCACTATTCAGCGGCGCTAGTTCTCACAAGTATTGCACAGTCACTGTACACTAGAATGCATTTTACATCTCTGTATTTGGGGCCACGTTAATAACTCATGAGTGGCCATTCCATGCCTGGTGCATCTACATTTTTGTTTAATTTTTGTTCTTTTGATTTATGGCAATTCTGTCCAATTGACATATCAAGTTTGATGCCACCAGTGGAGTTATTCAATGATTCGGGGGGATTCGTCAAGCGGGGGCTGAGATAAAAGGGGGGTCCCAAAACGCGTTTTTCCCATGCATTTTTCCATAGGACCTTTAGACACAGCTACAGCCCGAACGGCTGAACAGAATTACTTGAAATTTGGCAGAGAGGTAGTCCTCAGGTCAAGGAAGTGCCTTTTGTAGGTTTGGTGTAAATCTGTTCAGTAGATTCTGAGAAAATAGCCTTTAAATCAATATATATATCTGTGGCAGCTTACGGTGCGCTTACGGTGCGCTTACCGTAAGCTTACCGTACGCGTACGGTGGCGTGCGCGAGCGCGATTTTGATTGGCTCTTAGATCTTAGTAAACATTCGAATCGGTCGAAACCAGGAAGCGGCGGCCGCCATTTTCTCTCTCGCTCTCTGAGTTGGGCAGCAAAAACGAAGCCCAAAAATGTCTAAAGAGGCAGTTTCTTGAGATCCTAACCACCCAGCATTGATATAGGGGTCCAAACAACCCCCAAGTCCCCCCAAAATTTTTTTTTTTTCGGAAATTCGCCGATTATGCTTACCGTACGCGTACGGTAAAAATTAAAAAAAAAAAAAATTATCCACATTCTCCCCACCCCGTGTGCAAATGGTGCCCGAAGGGCACCATTTGTGCATGGCATATAAGCGGTATGAAATTAACAAATGTGCGCACGGTGCGCGAAGCGCATCGTGCGTACATGGCCTATCCCGCATAACGTGGGCACGCGGTGCGTGCAGCGCACCGCGTGACCACCGTGCGTGCACGGCACTAACTGCGTAAAGTGGGCGCGCGGTGCGCGAAGCGCACCGTGCGCGCACGGAACGAACTGCGTTAACTGGGCGCGCACGCCACGAATGGCGTAAAGTAACTTAGCATTTAAAAAAACGTACAAATTCACTGAAAAAACCATAGGTTTCACACACGTTATAGTTAGGAATTAGCATTTAAAAAACCTTGCAAATTCACTGAAAAAACCATAGGTTTCACACATGTTATAGTTAGCTGTACATTTCACTCGTAAAAAACCAATGAAATTCCCCCGTTATAGTTAGTGCAGGCAACTATAACTCACGCGACCGCAATCTTCTGCTGATGACATATGTGTCTTTATGAAAAAAAAATATTTGTAATATATGTATAGCTAAAATTTAATGGAAGAAGACATGGGCAAATAAGTGTCTAAATACAGTATTAGCATCAGCAGAGGATTGCGGTCGCGTGAGTTATAGTTGCCTGCACTAACTATAACGGGGGAATTTCATTGTTTTTTTACGAGTGAAATGTACAGCTAACTATAACATGTGTGAAACCTATGGTTTTTTCAGTGAATATATATATATATATATATATATAAATATATAAATATATATATATATATTACCTACTGGCGGTCGCCAGTAGGTAGTTATAGTTAGGACCACGTTTCCATAGGAAAACCTCAACATTCTATTTTGAATAACTTTGGCGCCGGTCGACGAATCCTCGTGAATTTCTCAAAATAGGTGGGGCGCTACGCTCCGCTCCTACCCTGAAAGTCTCGGGGGGATCCGTCAAGCGGGGGCTGAGATAAAAGGGGGGTCCCAAAACGCGTTTTTCCCATGCATTTTTCCATAGGACCTTTAGAACGAGCTACAGCCCGAACGGCTGAACAGAATTACTTGAAATTTGGCAGAGAGGTAGTCCCTAGGTCAAGGAAGTGCCTTTTGTAGGTTTGGTGTAAATCTGTTCAGTAGATTCTGAGAAAATAGCCTTTAAATCAATATATATATCTGAGCCCGCTTACGGTACGCTTACCGTACGCTTACGGTAAGCGTACGGTGGCGTGCGCGAGCGCGATTCTGATTGGCTCTTAGATCTTAGTAAACATTCGAATCGGTCGAAACCAGGAAGCGGCGGCCGCCATTTTGTGTATTTCACTCTGAAAAAAAAGAGTGAAAACAAGGAAAGGGGGCAATGAGGAGAGTTACAGACCCCCTAACATTTGTAAGGGGGTCAAAGAAGGACAGAAAAGTACAAAAAAAACATTTATTGATTTTAAAAAAAATCACGGGGTACGCGTACGGTAAGCTTACGGTAAGCGTACGGTAAAAAAAATAAATAAATAAATAAATGAAAAGCAGATTTAAGAGTTTAGATATTAGGGAGCTCTAAAAAGAGCTGTTGTGTTTATGAAGTCATTTTTTAAGTGGTACCTACAAGTAAGTACCGATGCAGAGTCTAAGGTTCAAGAGGAAGACTCTGTTCCCTTCATCATTGAAGTGCACACCATCTCCTCTATAAATGTCTTGCATGTCATAACGCAAGTTGTTGTGGTAAATGGCACCCATACCATAGTCACGGAGGAAAGCAGAAACAGATTTGTTGACGTGCTTTCTTGCTTTGTCAATCTGTGGACAGAAATGATTGGACCAGTTCCATTTTTGCCTTTGGCATATGTTGGAAAACACAAAGGCAGTTTTAGGGAAAAGTGTAAACAGTTGTGCAAAGGTGTCCTTCATAAGCATTTCCAGACCTACCCCAGTCAAAGTGCCTAGGTCATTGCCACCACAGTGCACTATTATGAGGTCAGGGTGTTGGATTTGAATGAAGGATTTCACCAATGGCATCAATTGGTGCCACTTTAACCCTCTCTGACCAATCCATTTAATGTCTACATTTGGCAAAGCAAGGTCTCTCACCATACCTGTTTTCTCTGCAAACTTTTCACTCCAGAAGACATAGCTGTGCCCTACAATCCACACTGTGAACATCTTCAAAGGAGAACTGGATGCACTCAGGAGGTGTCTTTCAGTAGAATGGCAATATGAAAAGAAAGACAGTTTGGAAATGGAGGCATACATATTTTTTACAAAACAAAAAGAACTGATTGGCTGTTTCATACCATTCTAGAATAAAAACTAGGCTGTATGTGTAAATTAATAGAAGCATGTTTTGTATTGGTAAAAAAAAATGTGTAACCAAAGAACAGTACTATGGATTTGCTGTTAGGTTTGAAAAGTCAAGCACTCTTGCTCTGTGGAATTGAAACATTGTTTGGCGAACTTCTGACCTAACTCAACACAGCAGTGTTCCATGAGCTGTTGCTATGGTAGCAGGCAGAAGTCAAGTTGGGGGAAGGGTACTAGGCAGAAGTCAAGTTGGGGGAAGGGTACTTTTGGAAAAGGGTTGGTTTTCAACCAATAGAAATGTGTGATTACATTTGAAAAAAAGGGGGAAGCACTGAGATTTGAAACTTACAAGTATATGTGTGGAAAAATAGAGGGAAAGTTTGCCATTATCTGGTTCTGCTGAGAGGAGAGAGGTGAACACAACAGAGATCCTGGCTCTGATAATCTGCTGTTTGAGTGTCACATTTCTTTCACAACTAACTAATTTTAAAGGTGAGTTTACAATTTGAGAGGGGATGTATGTGGTAACTTAAGAAATGAATAATAGAAATGGAAATTGTTTTTGTTGTAGTTACACATGGTGGTTTCATAATGTGTCAGTCTGTAAAAGTGATTTTCACTTGCCCCGAAAAAAAAAAGAGCAGTAAGTGTGCTTTCAAATTGGCAAAGAAATTTCGTTTTGGGACTAATGTGAAAACATGACTCTGTGTGCAGAGAGGAATTATAGGCAGAGATTTATTGCGTCTTGCTCTGGTGATTTCACAGTTGCATTAGATGGAAAGGGGGAGCGAATTTTTGGGGGAAGAAGCAGAGTCTTAGCACACACCCATGTGCTTGCCATGTATAGTCATGCACAGTATTTACAAGCGAGTGGGGTTTTCAGGTTTCAGTCTGTAATGCAAATACATTCAGCATCACTAAGGCTGGTTGCCCTTGCTGGAGTGTAGGCAGTCACCGAGAATACACATGGTGGTGGTCTGAAAAAACAGTTTGGACATGTGCATTTAAATAAATCAAAAAAAGTGGTTTCATAATGTGTCAGTCTGTAAAAGGGATTTTCACTTGCCCCGAAAAAAAAAAGAGCAGTAAGTGTGCTTTCAAATTGGCAAAGAAATTTCGTTTTGGGACTAATGTGAAAACATGACTCTGTGTGCAGAGAGGAATTATAGGCAGAGATTTATTGCGTATTGCTCTGGTGATTTCACAGTTGCATTAGATGGAAAGGGGGAGCGAATTTTTGGGGGAAGAAGCAGACTCTTAGCACACACCCATGTAAATATGTGTACTGTATTATAAAATGTTTTAAAAATATTAATACTTTTTTCTTTTTTTCCAGATAGATATAGAAAATTTTCGAAAACTACAAACATTTTTAAAAATATTTTTTAAAAAAACAAATGAATAAATATTTTTTCAGTGAGTATGGTAAGTCAATAATAATAATTGTAGTCTCTCAAGGACCTTGTAATGTGTTTATTGATTTTTAGTGTTTTTTAAAAAAAAAAAAAAAGTACGCGTACGGTAAAAAAAAAATAAAAAAAAGTTTTTAAAAACATATGTAAAAAAAAGATGAAAGATAAGGTTGGCTCTTAAAAGAACCGTTGTGTTCATGCAGGGACAGAGGAAAGGAAGCATGGGAAAATTATTCAAAGCGACAAATGTGTTGATCTATTTTGTTGTTCACTAGGGAAACACTGGTCTCCCTATAGCAAATTAGATCTTGACAAAATGTGCATCGAATATCAACCTTCCGAAATCGAGGGTTGATTTCCAGAGGGCCAGCAAAAGGAGATTCTCCCCCCACAGATGAAGGGCTCACCTGACCTGCAGAAGAAGGAGTCAGCCCTGCAGATGATGGTTCAGGCTGAGCTGCTGTGGATGTACTGGCTTGTCTTTCTGAAGAGTTACCTCCAAAAAGATGACCATGTGTCCTTCTGTGTACATCCTGGAGGTGTCTCTTCATGGTGTGATTCCCAAAGGAATACTTCCTGTTAGGATTACCTCTAGAAAGTACACGCTTACACAGCTTACAAGTCACTAAGGGTGCATTTACCTTTTGCTGGCCTTCAGGAAAAGTAAAATAATCCCATACATAAGAGGGCTTTTGTTTCCTCGATCTCTGCCTCAAGACAGTGCTGCTAGTGCTAGCCTCACTCTCAGAAGAGCTCTGCTGTTCTGCCATCGTATCCCAAAGACAAACCAGCTCCTTCTCCCAGGGGATCACAAGCAGAAATGAGGGGAATGGGTGTGGTGTAGGAGAGTTCTAGAACTGAAAGTAGTTTCAACCAATCAAAAGTTGTGTTTCATGATCACATGACCTACCGTACGCTTACGGTACGCTTACGGTACGCTTACGGCAAAAGTGCGCATGCGCGTAAAAAAGACATGCGCTTGCGCGCATGCACATAACAGTGACTCCCGGCACTTCCGCGTAACGTGCGCGTGTAGCGTACACGCGTACGCGTCCCACGCGGAGTACGCGCGGCTACGCAAATTGCGTAACTATACGCAAGCAGCGTAGGAAAATTACGGACGTTGCGTAAACCGTACGCTTACCGTGAGCTTACGGTACGCATACTAAAAAAAATTAAAACAAAAATAGAAAAAAAGTACTGCAAATAAATTTTACATGTTTATTTTAAAAAATATATTAAAAAAAACATATTTAAGAATTTTAAAAATTTAATCATAGTCTTTATAAAAGGTAAGAAAATTAAAATAAAAATATGTTAGAAAAAATAGAAGAAAAAAAAAATTAGCATTTAAAAAAGCTTGCAAATTCACTGAAAAAACCATGGGTTTCACACACGTTATAGTTAGGAATTAGCATTTAAAAAACCTTGCAAATTCACTGAAAAAACCATGGGTTTCACACACGTTATAGTTAGGAATTAGCATTTAAAAAACCTTAGAAATTCAGTGAAAAAACCATAGGTTTCACACACGTTATAGTTAGGAATTAGCATATAAAAAACCTTAGAAATTCAGTGAAAAAACCATAGGTTTCACACATGTTATAGTTAGCTGGACATTTTACTCGTAAAAAACCAATGAAATTCCCCCGTTATAGTTAGTTCAGCTAACTATAACTCGCGCGCCCGCAATGAACTGCTGATGACGTCACATATTACATCACTCATGACATGGTCAGTGACATCACTCATGACATCACTGATGACCTCACTGATGACATCATCCTTGTGATAGAGTGGCAGACCTCCTCTTCCCCTAATAAAACCTTTGATACACACATTCAAAAATAGAGACTAAAATTTACAAAACAATGGACATACCAATAACAGTTACAACAACCTCTTCAGTAATTCTAAGATCCACATACACATCCACTCATTCACCAACAGTCCAATACAGTCACTCATACATGTACTCACTTTTCATATGTACTCATACACCTATACATCCTGTAACACAATGCCACTCATCCATAGAGCTACTCACACACATAGTCACTCATGCTAATAAAGAATCAAACATACATTTACTTGCATATACAGTTATACACACACCACCACACTTACTTCTACGGAAACTTACACATACTTAGTCTTTTAAACAATCACTTATGGAAATACATACTTATTCATACAGGAACTCTTTCAATCTCTCACTCTCACATATACTCACATATATAAACCAATAGTCACATATACTAGTTTTAAACATATGTAGTTACTCATAAAGACACTATTGAGACAGTCATTCACTCACTAACACACCCATACATACACTCATCCACCCATGCAGTCCTGCACACATGCTCTGTTCAACACATACAAACAGTAAGTCACTCATTCATGCACCTATGCAGTACGTCATACCCCCCACCGAACCATGCAGACACTCAGACTGATACTCAAAAAACCAACTAATAACCTATATAGACACCCATGTAGCTACTCACCAACCCATGCAGCCACTTATACACAAAGTGAAAAAATGATACAGATATTTATATATTTAAACATTACTCACTAAGCCATGTATTCACTATGATACACTTAATCAGTCAGTTACATAATCAATTTTTCAAAAAGAAATCATCCATTTAGACAGTAATATACCCATTTATTCTTCCATCAACCTTGAGATATACATATATAAAACATATTTAATTTTCAGAAAAACACACATTCACTGGATGATGTCATCAGTGAGGTCATCAGTGATGTCATTTGAGATGTCATCAGTGATGTCATGAGTGATGTCACTGACCATGTCATGAGTGATGTAATATGTGACGTCATCAGCAGTTCATTGCGGGCGCGCGAGTTATAGTTAGCTGAACTAACTATAACGGGGGAATTTCATTGGTTTTTTACGAGTAAAATGTCCAGCTAACTATAACATGTGTGAAACCTATGGTTTTTTCACTGAATTTCTAAGGTTTTTTATATGCTAATTCCTAACTATAACGTGTGTGAAACCTATGGTTTTTTCACTGAATATATATATATATATATATATATATAGTACTAACCTGACTGGAAAACAATAGAGCACAAAATAAAGGGGCAAAAATCTGGGACATCTTCGCGACAAAGTGATGGGGGGGTTCCTATTGTGAAGGTGGCAGGGTACTTTGAGGAGCTGAGTCTTCAGCTTCTTCCCGATATGCAGGAGGGTGGCAGAAATTCTGATGTCAGTGAGGAAGCTGTTCCATATTTAGGAGCCAGCTTTCTGCTTATTTCTGCCTCCTGTCTAGCAATGTTTTGGCTTCTCGTCAGGAGCTGTCGGCATGAAGTTTTTAGTTTTATGGCCAGATAAATCAGGCTTAATTCCTGATGGCTTTGTACTTGCGTCATCAAACACACGGTCAAGCCCAGATAGTGCACGTTGACAATGTGTAAACAAAGGTACACCATGGACACTCTCTGCAAATAATTTACTCGCCTTCAGTTTAGATCTTTGTGAAAAAACGAAAAGTAATTGTTCTCTCATGCTGGTTAGGTTTGCCTCTCATTATTGGTCCTTCTGGTTCCCGTCTTGTGCCCGTTGATGATTGGATGAGCGTTGTGCGCACCTTAATTAGGACCATTCCATGCTTTTGTTCATTCCATTGATTTGTCCTTTAATCCAATTGCTCCTTAATTTCCTTCTTAATGGTTGACTTATTGCAAGAAAATCTAACTAGAACAATTAGATAGCTTGCTCTTTTTATTTATTAATATTTTGGGGGTTCTTCTCCAGTAATAGAAGCTATCCTACACACATCAGAAGTCAAGCTACATGCATAGGCGAAAACCTGCCAGAATAGAATACCAATGGAGTCAATGCATTGATTCCAATCGTAATATGTTGATCAATGTGCTGAGCACACCGCATGTAAGAAAAGTCCTCAAAGGGTAGACCGAGTTTTTTTGTGCTTTTGTTGGGAAATGAGGTCATGAAAAGGGTTGTTTATCTTAATGGTGAAGAAAGGTCTTTTTCTTCTCTAACTGGTGCATCATGGGCCTTGCAGGTGGTGTTTTGCTGGCGATCTGTGAACAAAGGAAGAGTAAATTTACCTTTGATTTATTGAAATGTTGGAGAAGAATAGGAGCACCAGTTAAATAGGTTTGAAAAAGAATTAAAGCTTCAAATGTTTGTTGGCTGTCATTTGTGTGTGCTATGTTTATCAAGATAGGACAATATTTTGACTTCAGAACACATTTCATGTTTGTTTGTTCAGAGGTTTAATGCAATATTTTTTACTTACCTTCGCAATGACATTGCGTGTGCGAAGTGTAATTCATTTATTCTATAACTTTTTTTAAATAACATCAATTTGCTGCTGTCTGGCATTTTAAATTCACTCAAAAAAAGCATACGTGTAGCGCATAGTTTAGGCAGTGGTGGATGGTGGGTGACTCTGGCAATGACAAGGTTTTTTACCTGTTACCTTTCCGCTTTGTAGTTGGATTGAAAGTGCTGTTGAAGCCCGCGTTGTTCAGTTGGTTATATCTGTGCAGTTCCTGGAACAGATCCAGTGTGTTCCTTGGCTTCTGGTCCCGATCACTCTAGTTCCTCCTAGTGTACATAAACCATCTATTTATTTATTCGAGAGGTTTATACAGCACGAACATGACCCATCATCTCAGAGCTCTGTACAGAGTAAAATAAACCTACTGAATGCGATGGAACATAAATTTACAGGTAGATTGCAGTTTAAACAATTTGGATACAATATGTACAGGTAGGTTACCAAGTATACCAATGTTGAGAGGTATGTTACAGTTGCGCAGGTTGCTTCCGAGCAGGGTGCGCTGCCAGGTTTACAGGTAGTATGGCAGATTAGTTATAGCTACATCTGGCCATCAAAGAGAATTGAACATTCATTGCATTAATTATCCTTTGGATAGCAGGTCTTTGAGTTTGTTCC
Organism: Triturus cristatus; assembly: GCF_964204655.1. Classification (NCBI taxonomy): domain Eukaryota; kingdom Metazoa; phylum Chordata; class Amphibia; order Caudata; family Salamandridae; genus Triturus; species Triturus cristatus. The sequence continues at coordinate 1,001,357,689 of NC_140592.1, read as the reverse complement.
TTTTTCAAAGAAAATGCACTGACTGGACTACAATTTATTGAGTGTTGTTGTTGCACGCCAGCGAATGGAGATTACTAGCCACACCACCTCCACTGAGTAGGCCTTGGACTGCTCTGCTTGTCACCTTGAGAGTGTCAAGTGAATAACAACAAGAAATACCCTGGCACTCAAAACATTTAGAACTCAATTAATGACCCAATTCAGTCCACACTAGCAAGAAAAAACAGAAGTACTCTTATCACAGGAAACACGGAAAATTTAATTTGTCGAGACATTCATTCATTTATTTGATTGGTATCAAAGTAACACAAAAATGTTACACAATTTGCAAGGACTGAGACACTTAAGTCAAAATTAACAACTACTCATAAACTGCTACTGCAACTAAGATGAAGAGTGGCCTAGACACAATTTTAGACCTTAAATATTGATCCTTATGTAATTACTCCCATTACTTCTGCATATTACTACCGGCGAGCCGTTAACTTCTTTTAATAATCTGTATATCTCAAAGCCTTGAAAAAGTCACGTTGTGACGAAACGCGTGTTGGCTGTTTCATGTTTTCTGCACCAAGGACTGGATCACTATTTTTATCATTGTAGAGACTTTTATTTTGATTGTACTATTTAGACTTAAGTGTCTCAGTCCTTGCAAATTGTGTAACATTTTTGTGTTACTTTGATACCAATCAAATAAATTAATGAATGTCTCAACAAATGACATTTTCTGTGTTTCTTGTGTTAAGAGTACTTCTCCTGTTTTTTCTTGCTAGTCTGGACTGAATTGTGTCATTAATTGAGTTCTAAATGTTTTGAGTGCCAGGGTATTTCTTGTTGTTGTAAGCTAATTCACAAGCCACTTCTTGTTACTTGTGTTCTCTGCACCCAAGGTAGTGGGGTGTCTTTTACTCTGAGTGGCACCAAGTCTACTTTTTCATGTTATGTTACTACAAAACTTACTTTGTAACCCGTTCATACATTGATATTGATGTGCGACCCTGTTATCCACCACTACCTTCTCTTGATCTGAGTGTCAAGTGAATGCATGGATTACTTTCTTCCAAGTAAGGAGACAATTGTGGACATATTACTTGCACAGGCCTCACATCCTGCACAGCAAATAACCCAATTTCTTATCTATACTTTGCTTTGCATATTCGTAGATCTTGATGTGACCTTGGTTTCTTGGTAGGTGCGTATTGTTTTCCCAGATTGCTTGAGATCTGGCCCTTTACCTTTGAGGGCTTTGTGCATAGTACACAATATACTAAGGTTAACCATGCTTTCCTAATAGCTAGTACAGTCATTTCAGACCTAGCATTATATACCCTTGTGTGTTTATTTTTGAGCATATTTTTGCCTCAAAACCCAATTCCCTCTGTAGTTATTTAAGCAGTTTTTTAGTACTTTCTGCTACTGTATATTCCAGTGGTTGAAGTGTGCCATGCCTAGTACTTTTGTCCTCTTAGAAGACGTACTAAGGTTAACATATTGGAGAGTTTGTAAAGTGTGTGGTGTGCATGTTTGTTTTATTTGAATTTTTGTAGTGCCCACATTGCTGGCCTCTATAAGTGTCTTTACCACTGTCGGATATTAGGCATACATTTCTAGCTTTTTATGTCGTGAATGTATAGTGACTTGAAGGAAATTATTGCATCTGGATGTCTGTGTATATTTGGGGTTTTAGGTCCTACTGTTGAGTTACTGTTCATCCGGCATGCATATACCTCTATCCATGTAGACCACAATGAACCCTATGTACACAGCTTGCTCCCTTGACTTTGCTGGGTTCGTATTCACCAATTTCAACTGCCCCCCATTTAAATTATTTTCAGAAAGATTGAAACTACACATGTGATGTGCTCCCAAATTATGCTTCTTTGTCGCTTTTTAGCACAAGGCGGTGATCCTGTAAGGTGCTGCGGAAGTCACTGTCTTGTAATGTTTTTTTTACTGCCAATCATCTCGCATTTAGTAATGCTATTAAAACCCATGACGTAGCTCATTCATAGCGCCATGATATCATTCATCTGTTCATTCCTTACTTCCTGAACAAGCAAGGATGTCCATAGTAAATCAATAAAGGCCTTATCCATCCATGCTGGATTTTCATGTTTTCCTCATAAGACAAATTGGCATAAAGCCGCATTTATTTTCAAATTCAGAGGTTATCCTAAAAATGTAACACTGATCTGGCCTTCTTGGTTCCATTAGCGGCAAACCCTCGTTTGGGTGTAACAGTGCTTAACTTGTAAAAGCATACACACTGGTCTCCAAAACCTTTGCTGAATAAGTGGCAGGAGCTAGTGGGGAGGCAGGTCTGACAGGCTGACTTTTATTTACCATTGTGGTGCTTGGAAATCAAAGAAGGGCTGCTAATAGACTGAAATGATGAATTGTTAGGTTATGCTATGCCATGCTAATAGTGCACATCTCGCCTGGGTGGGTATCCTGGGAATGTAGCAGGAGCTTTGTGGGTCGGGCCAGGTTTTCAGTTTCTTGCAGGATTGAAGAACTGAGGTGGTGACTCTGATGTGCAGGGGCAGCTCTTTAATGGCTTTAGGAGCGAGGTAGGAAGAGGCACGACTGCTGGATCTGGCTCTTCGTATGTGGGGGTTGAGGGTGAGCCTAGCCACTGAGTTTGTATGATCTCGAGTCTTCTGGTCAGTTGAGCATTGATTCCAGCATAGAGTGAGTTGCACAGTCCAGCTTGCTAGAAATGAGGGCTTGAGTGACGGCTCTGCGAGTGTTGATGGGTAGCTATCTGAAAAGCTTTTTGAGCGTGTGGAAGCAGAATATGGAGTCTGCGTTCACTCTTCAGGTCCTGGTGAGTTGGTTGTCGATTACTATTCTGAAATAATTTGCGTAGGTTGCTGGCAGGTTTGTGGGTCTGAGTTAGACCAGCCATCAGGTAAAGTCTCAGAGCTTGATGTTTTCCCAAACATTACTACTACAGCCTTGTGTACATTGAGCTTGAGGCAATCCAAAATAAAAGAAGGAATGATTTGTTTCCTCTGCTCAGACTGGGACAGAGTTCATACAGGAGGTGGCAAAAAGTCTCAGTCTCCAGAAAAGTGCTGACTGTGCCGTCGGCAACTACTGGCAAAAGTTAATCACTGGGACGCGCTACTCAAAATGTACGCCCAACCGGCAGCATTGATTCCATGCTAGGCAACAGGAAGAGACAAACAGAGAAATAACAAGCCTCAGAAAATAGGGAACGCTGGAAACATTATTGCAAGCGCGTGCATGTCGGGCCCTCGAGAGCCGCCATTGCACACCTATTGATCCAGTACATTTGAATTGCAACAACTATGGCCCCTTGCCTGTCAAAAAGAGACCTGGTGCTAAGAAACCCTTCTGGCATAACCGGTAGAGGTTTGCAAAACAAAACAGACATACCTAGGGAGGGACCTGGAGGTCGATACCACAAGATTTATAGATCCCTGGGAAAGTTCTTGGTGAGCTAAGGTGAAGTCCGGTCAGCCGTAACTTCTTCCATCCCCTTGACTGGAAAGTCAATATCCGTGGAAAACATGTGTCTCGAGAACTATATAACTCACAGCCATCTTTGGCGAAGGCTACCTATTACTCACAGGAAACTGGAACACATATAAATCCACGATATAAAAAAGTACAAGTATGGAAAACAAAAATATTTTCCACCCACGGGGTATGGTGGGGTGAAGATTCAGGGTGCGAAGATGCAGGTCAGACTCTGTCCCTGGTTAATGCTTCGATTGGCCTCTTTGACACTTTGAATTATGTTGCATGTGGGCGCTAAATATCGGAGTCTAGACTGTAAATGTAAGTAGAGTAACCCTCTATTACACGTGTGCGCTAAATACCACAGCTCGGACAGTAAAGCTGTGGCGAGCATGCCTACATTACAGGTGGGCACCACGTACCACAGCTCAGGCAGTAAAGTTGTGTAGAGCGTTCCTGTATTAGAGGTGTGTGCTAAATATCACAGCTCAGGCAGTGAAGCTGTGTAGAACATGCCTGGGCACTAAGTATTGGAGTAATATTGTGCAGAACATGCCTGTATTACGGGTTGGCACCACGTACCACAGCTCCGGCAGTAAAGCTGTGTAGAGCGTTCCTGTATTACAGGTGTGTGCTAAATATCACAGCTCAGGCAGTGAAGCTGTGTAGAACACGCCTGGGCACTAAGTATTGGAGTAATACTGTGCAGAACATGACTGTATTACGGGTTGGCACATCGGACCACAGCTCCGGCAGTAAAGCTGTGTAGAGCGTTCCTGTATTAGAGGCGTGTGCTAAATATCACAGCTCAGGCAGCGAAGCTGTGGAGAACATGCCTGGGCACTAAGTATTGGAGTAATACTGTGCAGAACATGCCCGTATTACGGGTTGGCACCACATACCACAGCTCCGGCAGTAAAGCTGTGTAGAGCGTTCCTGTGTTACAGGTGTGTGCTAAATATCACAGCTAAGGCAGTGAAGCTGTGTAGAACATGCCTGGGCACTACGTATTGGAGTAATACTGTGCAGAACATGCCTGTATTACGGGTGGGCACCACGTACCACAGCTCAGGCAGTAAAGCTGTGTAGAGCGTTCCTGTATAACAGGTGTGTGCTAAATATCACAGCTCAGGCAGTGAAGCTGTGTAGAACATGCCTGGGCACTAAGTATTGGAGAAATACTGTGCAGAACATGACTGTATTACGGGTTGGCACATCGGACCACAGCTCCGGCAGTAAAGCTGTGTAGAGCGTTCCTGTATTAGAGGTGTGTGCTAAATATCACAGCTCAGGCAGCGAAGCTGTGGAGAACATGCCTGGGCACTAAGTATTGGAATAATACTGTGCAGAACATGCCTGTATTACGGGTTGGCACCACGTACCACAGCTCCGGCAGTAAAGCTGTGTAGAGCGTTCCTGTATTACAGGTGTGTGCTAAATTTCACAGCTCAGGCAGCGAGGCTGTGTAGAACATGCCTGGGCACTAAGTATTGGAGTAATACTGTGCAGAACATGACTGTATTACGGGCTGGCACCACGTACCACAGCTCTGGCAGGAAAGCTGTGTAGAGCGTTCCTGTATTACAGGTGTGTGCTAAATATCACAGCTCAGGCAGTGAAGCTGTGTAGAACATGCCTGGGCACTAAGTATTGGAGTAATACTGTGCAGAACATGCCTGTATTACGGGTGGGCACCACGTACCACAGCTCAGGCAGTAAAGCTGTGTAGAGCGTTCCTGTATAACAGGTGTGTGCTAAATATCACAGCTCAGGCAGTGAAGCTGTGTAGAACATGCCTGGGCACTAAGTATTGGAGTAATACTGTGCAGAACATGCCTGTATTACGGGTTGGCACCACGTACCACAGCTCCGGCAGTAAAGCTGTGTAGAGCGTTCCTGTATTACAGGTGTGTGCTAAATTTCACAGCTCAGGCAGCGAGGCTGTGTAGAACACGCCTGGGCACTAAGTATTGGAGTAATACTGTGCAGAACATGACTGTATTACGGGTTGGCACCACGTACCACAGCTCCGGCAGTAAAGCTGTGTAGAGCGTTCCTGTATTACAGGTGTGTGCTAAATATCACAGCTCAGGCAGCGAAGCTGTTGAGAACATGCCTGGGCACTAAGTATTGGAATAATGCTGTGCAGAACATGCCTGTATTACGGGTTGGCACCACGTACCACAGCTCCGGCAGTAAAGCTGTGAAGAGCGTTCCTGTATTAGAGGTGTGTGCTAAATATCACAACTCAGGCAGCGTAGCTGTGGAGAACATGCCTGGGCACTAAGTATTGTTATAATACTGTGCAGAACATGCCTGTATTACGGGTTGGCACCACGTACCACAGCTCCGACGGTAAAGCTGTGTAGAGCGTTCCTGTATTACAGGTGTGTGCTAAATTTCACAGCTTAGGCAGCGAGGCTGTGTAGAACATGCCTGGGCACTAAGTATTGGAGTAATACTGTGCAGAACATGCCTGTATTACAGGTTGGCACCGCAGCTGGGGGAGTAAAGCTGTGTAGAACATGCCTGTATTGCCTGCAAGCAGTGCTTGAAATGGAAAAATAGAAGTGCAGGCACTCTGTATCAGAGTACCTGTCTGTTTCTGAAAAGCGCCAGTACTCTCCAATTAAAAGTATTACGTCTCTCTTGAGAAGTGCAGGTACTCTCCCTTTCAAAAAAATAAACAAATGCCGGTACTCAGTACCCGACAGTACCGGCCCATTTAAAGCACTGCTTACAGGTGGGCACTAAGTATCACAGTGGGCTCCGTAGAGCATGGTTCTGTTACACCCGGGTGCTAAAATTCACAACTTCGGCAGTTAAGCAAGATAGAAAATAGTTTTATTACAGGCGTGTGCTAAATATCACTGCTGTAGCGGTAGAGCGCTCTGTTTAACAGGTGGGTGCTAAGTATCATACCTGGACAGTAAAGTTTTGTAGAGCATTACACAGTGCTTTAAATTTGCAGATACTCTCAGGTACTCAATACCGGCAATACTTTTACTGGGAGACTACAGGCAAACAGTAGCAAACAAGTATTCTGTGACAGTGAGTACCTGCACTTGTATATTTCCGTATCAAGCCAAAGTATTACAGAGATCACAGCTAGAGTAGTAATGTTCGGGAGAGCAGAAGTGCAGAAGGTAAACACTGTCTGCTTAGGCAGGCTTAAAAATAAGTAGTGTTTCCTGTCTCCCTCTCCCCCCCACCACCTTGGGTTATTACTAGGGGTGGACAGAACTCACGGTGTTTCACACCACGGAATTCTGCAGCGTTACAGAAAAACTCTGTGGAATTCCACCAATGGGTGGAAAATATACAACTCGCGCTAACATTTGATGCTGGTAGCACAAGCAGCTCTGAGAATCCACGCCAATGGCATCATGCATTGCGGGCGGTCATGCTACTTCATTTTGTTGCCACTTGAGTAGAAAATCTACTGGAGCTGCAGCAAATTTGCTCGAACGGCAGCAACCTGACTGTGAATGCTGTCGACCTCCGGCATTACAAAATCGTTCTTGAGGGCGCCAAATCTCTTTCGTGCTCGCCAGCTCACATATTCTGGAACCTCGCAGGAGAAAAATTCTGCCACACGGCAATTGGTGGAGTTCGGCCAGTACTTTGCATTATAGATTAATGCAGAATGGCCACAATTCCCCAGGCGGAACGGAACATTCTGCCCTCCCCTAGTTATTACCACTCTGTGGAGCAGGGTTGCACAGTTTTGTCCCCGTCACCTGAATTTGTTTCGGTTCCTCTTTGATTTCTTAACGAAAAGATCCAGAATAAAACTGGCAACGCTGAGTGATAATCTCCCTGACTCCTGCGGAAAGGTGAAATATACAAAACATGGAGTGGGGGAGTTCATTTGCATGCAACAGATCCCCGTGTCAATTCAATGCTATCCAATCGCAATGCTAATGGATTGCTCCGGATTTATATGTCTATCAACCAGACCTGGAAATAAAACAAAAATACTCTGGGAACCCACAAAGTTAGTGGTACTGGAGATACAGCTTGAAAAAGAATGTGGTTGTTATGGTTAGTCATGTGAAACTGTTCTATGGCAGTTTTTTTGTATACAACTCTGACCCAAACGATAAAAAGAAACATTGACTAGTGAGAGTACAGGTATTTCATCTTACCCTGAGCTTAATTTGAATTGATGGGTGCAGGTGGGGCCCATAGGCAGTCACTATTGGGGAACAGCACTTAATTATCCTCATCAGACTTTGACCCAGAGTAAGAGACAAATACAAACAAGCATTGGCAAAGCCAATAGGTCACAGCAATCCGAGAGCTATTGACGTTGTCAATGTCTTTTAGCCAAGTTGAAGAGCAGCATGACTGCTGCTCAGCATGGCTGAAAGTCAAATAGAAAGGTACTATGACCCAGCCTGCAATGTATTCTGAACTGACATATTTGAAAGAGCTTTTATGTGCCATAATGAAGAAAAGTTTTTGTGAAATAACGTATTTGGGCAAGAGCAAAAACGAAGCAGCTCTTAAAGAAACGGAAACAAAGTGCCCGATCAGCAACTGCCTGAGCCCAGCTCCCACAGCTGCTCTTTGGCTTGGCCAGTTCCCGGGCACATGCCCACCCCCCAACAGTAGACCTGTTTTTGTCAGCTTGAGCTGTAGTGTGCTTTGTTACTACTCATTTTCCAAAAGGTGGCAATTATGTTTAAATGAGAGGGGCACAGTGGGTGAATTGGGAGAGTGAAAAATGAGCAAAAGGTAAGTTAAAATTAAACAAAAGTTACATTTAAAAAAAGAGGACTTGTGGGTGGCCCCTGACTTGATAAACGACATGCCTCATGAAGCGTCATTTTAAAAGCCTTCCTTCATTTTGGAATGTTGGTTTCTATTATAGTTTGGTGTTTTTAATAATGAAACACCATAAGCAAGTTACAAAATGGAACAGAAACAGCGCAATGGTTGGTGAGGAGGTCAATAATAAGCTGAACTGCAAAGGAGAAAAAGAAGCTACGTGGTTGGGGCGGCTGGGAGGAGACCGAGCAAGTGAAAACACAAGCACTCATATGACGTGCTCAAAGACAATTAAAAAAGTAGCTTCTAAAACAGGAGCAGTGGATGGACACAAGTACTTGGTCAATGCTTTGGGGGGGGGGCGAACAGAAAGAGGAATGTCACATCATGCTATGGAGAAACAGGAATTAAGGACACAAGAGCAATGATGAAGCAAACAAATGGTAAGCCAATGGGCGGGTAGAAGCCCACTGAATTGTAAACATGTCTCTTTGAGACCGCGCATGCTCTGTCTAGCCAAGACCTAAAAAGGAGGAGGAAGAGAAAAATGGAAAAATAATGAGAAAGGGAGAAAGGAGGGAAGATTAAGAACCTGCAAGAGTGAATTAAGGGACAGGGCAGTGCTTAATTTGTAAAAAATTAAGTGCCGGGGCCCTTCTCGGAAGGCCACTGCAGCCTGCACCACCCATATCCTACCAGGGCTGCCAATGATAGTAGCAACATAACACCTAACCATCGCACTTCTACAGTATGACAATTCAGACTATTTCAGTCCACACAAAGCTATAATGTCATGAGAGTCTAGTAATAATAATTTTCAATACATATTGATTTAATAAACATGATTTTCGTGCTCATCTCCAAACTAAAAAGACAGTGCCACCATGTGGTGGACTGTCACTAGAGCCGGGGCTGACAATTAAGTGCTAGTGCTGAGCACCGAAAACCTCTGGCACAAATTAAGCACTAGTGCATGGTTATGGGAGAAACAGGCGGGAGGTGCATTCAAGAGCATAACTCAGCCTTGGTATTTGGAATTTCCGATATTTGTCAGTGCCATGGCACCAGAGGCCAAAACATGTTGACCATTCACATGTGATGTTAAGGACAATTAACACCTCTGTACAACATCACAACTTCACTTTTTAATCCTACCCCTGAAAACTTCACCCATATTAATGGGTGCAATTTTTAGGTACATGAGGTAATTTTACACACTAATACACAGATCCCACAACTACTTTTCCTCGGAAGGAGGCGGTACTCATCAAGGGACGTGAGTGCCTAAGTGCAAAACCCAATGATGACACCTCACAACAAGGCACCATAGTGGTGATCACTTGCTTCACAAGTGGTGGAGATTGGTTGAGGGTTTCGGGTCAACACTGGAGATACTCCGATCCTCTCTAAAAACATGAATATTTAACTTTACTGTAATTTCCTGACATAGACAGTAAAAACACAGGGACTATCCTAGTAAATCTGGGATGCCCTATTCTTACAGAGATCCATTTATTTTGCATTTCTGAGTCTAAAAGTATATCTAATAGCACACTAGGGAACTCTAGAGTAAACACCTTAACATAACATTATCATATAACAAAACATCACATCATTCTGTGACTTATATCTAACATAGTCTCATGGTATTCCAAAAATCGTCCTATCATGATTCAGGATTTCAAGATCTTATAGGGTGTACAGAGTTTCAGATAAAAGATATTTCTGGTTGAGTGGCTATCTAAGTTTCATCTTTAATGTTACAAATGTTCCTTATGATTCCATTCCATATTTTGAGCCAGTGTATTACAACAATGCATTTCACATTCTCAAACAGAACACACTCCATTAGGCCACAAATGTACCAGTAGGCTTACGAACTGTATTAGAAAACTCAACTGATCATGATTCGTTTATCATTTTAGGACATGTTGGTATCTGTTCAGAAAGTCCTGGCCAATCAATCAGCCAAAACTTAGTCTGCATGATCAACAATTGTTTCAGGTAGTTAATGGCATACCATACTAAAATGCCACGCTCTCAACTAATTTCTTTGCACAAATGAGTTACTGAAGTTGAAAACTGCGTACAAAACCACTTTTATATTATTCTACTATTACTTTTGACATTTCAATCTCCGCTATAATCACTACATGGCCAGAACCATCATACCCCGTGAACAAACACCCATTAGAGTTTCCACTGATTGATTCCTTGGTGTTCAACTTCAAACCAGAGATGGATGGTTCCACACAGGCTTAACCCTAAACTTCAACAGACCAGTCATACTTAATAAAGAGATCCATGTATGATCTTAGTGCCCCCAGTTCCTATTTTTGTTTAAAAACTCTGAGAAGTTATACTTAGTTTACGCCTAAGCATTAACTGCATTGGATCCCCCATGGTGGTTATGCCCATAGCCCAACAGAAGTACTTAGCAGCACCGCTCTTTATGAACAACCAGCACAGAAGCCTAATTAACATATATTTAATTATTGGTATCAAGGCAACATCTCTTAACAGAACCAATTCATGTGCCGACTAGGGGTGGGCGGAATTTGCGTAGTTGCTCTACGCAAAGCTCTGCAAAACAGTAAAAAAATCTCCGGAAGCAAGCAGAGTTCTGCGAACACGCGGAAATGTTTGTTCCGACCGTTTGCGATGCTTTTTTCCTGTTCGTGAATGCTGTTTGCGTGCTCGGGGGGAACTATCTCGCGAACACGCATTTTGAAAGTGCGAACAAGCAAAAATTCAGCGAAGCTGCGGATCGCGGAATTTTTGGCAATTCCGCGTTCTCCACGGAACGCGAAATTACCCAAATTCCGCAAATTCCGCAAATTCCGCGAGCGGAACGGAATTTACCGCCCAGGCCTAGTGCCGACTGAAGAAAAAAAAGAGGCAGACCTACCTCATTTCACCAATTCTTATATAATATTAATTTTTCCCTTTTCATTTAAGCTCACTGAATATGCTGTGTTGTTACAAAATACAATATTTATTGAGTTGAATAACAGGCTTGATCCAGTGTGATCCAGCTCAAGCAAGGTTCTGCTGCTCCAGACTTGATGACATCTGTTGTCATGTTGATCCTCTATGATCCGAGAAAAGAGGCAGATGATCACTGCGATGGAGCTCTGATTTGCTAGACTTGCTTACAGCCTCGTCAATCATGATATCCTCCTCACGTGTCTGGAACAGATTTGTAGAGAAGCAACATTTGCGACTTTGGACACCCTTAACCATCATGTCAGTACTTTTCCCCATCAGGTAGGCCCATGGGCTATTTCATGCCCTGATTTAGTGCTTACAGAGGAACACCAAATGCAGTGGCATGACACATGTGGTTAGTGTGTGACATACATCTCCAAAACATAGGCCGATGCATTGACTCCCGCTTGTTCTAAATTCAAGGGAAGGTGCATTGTCCCTTCTGTGGTCGCTGCCCACATTGTTTAATCACCCAATGTTGCCACTGTGCTGCCACTAGTAATGTAGGGGACCACCTCACCTTTACCCTAGGTGCCCTCTAAAATCAGGAGAGAGGACAATAGAGGCCGTGACATCTGAGCCCTAGATCTTTGCCCGCTCTCTACCACTATTTCTAATCATTTCAAATTTGGAATGCATCAGCAAACTCTTCTGTTCGAGTAATAATCCTGTGCCTGTTCCTTGTGAGGTGCTGTGCCTGAAGACAGGGCCACAAAACCATGACAGTGTTGCCCAGGCATTTATGTCTAATTAACACACCTGGCAAAAATTTGGAATAATACAGAAAATGGTCTGTGCGCCAGTTTTGTGCGCCTTATTTGCAGTACTTTGCACTTTTACTGTCAGCTGAAAGTTAGTGGCTAATGCAGGGAAAAACTGAACATATTCACTTTGCACTGCCCTCCTAATCTGGAGTTGAGCAAAATGGGCTCAAATTCCTTGTGCATCTGTTTTGCACCACGGAGAGGGTTTAAATGGCATTGTTAGTATGAGCTATAAATAACATTCACCAACTACTAAACCTACTCATGTATTGTATTAGTCATTTATTCGGCTTCTCTGCTACAAGTGTGGACAATACTAACCCTACTTGTGTATTCAATTGGTCATTTTTGGGGTTTCTCTTTTACAAGTGTGGACACTACTAAACCTTCTTATGTATTGTATTAGTCATTTATTCGGCGTCTCTGTTACAAATGTGGACACTACTAACCCTACTTGTGTATTGTATTAGTCATTTATTCGGGTTCTCTTTTACAAGTGTGGACGCTACTAACCCAACTCGTGTATTGTATTAGTCATTTATTCTGCGTCTCTGTTACAAGTGTGGACACCACTAACCCTACTCTTATATTGAATTAGTCATTTATTCGGCTTCTCTTTTACAAGTGTGGACACTATTAAACCTACTTATGTATTAGTCATTTATTCGGCGTCTCTGTTACAAGTGTGGACACTACTAACCCTACTCTTATATGGAATTAGTCATTTATTCGGCTTCTCTTTTACAAGTGTGGACACTATTAAACCTACTTATGTATTAGTCATTTATTCGGCTTCTCTGCTACAAGTGTGGATACTTCTAACCCTACTCGTGTATTGTATTAGTCATTTATTCGGCTTCTCTTTTACAAGTGTGGACGCTACTAACCCTACTTGTGTATCAGTCATTTATTCGGCTTCTCTGTTGCATGTGTGGACACTACTAAACCTACTTATGTATTATTCATTTATTCGGCTTCTTTGCTACAAGTGGGGACACTACTAAACCTATTTATGTATCAGTCATTTATTCGGCTTCTCGGTTGCATGTGTGGACACTACTAAACCTACTTATGTATTAGTCATTTATTTGGCTTCTCTGCTACAAGTGTGGACACTACTAACCCTACTTGTGTACTGTATTAGTCATTTACTCGGATTCTCTTTTATAAGTGTGGACGCTACTAACCCTACTCGTGTATTGTATTAGTCATTTATTCGGCTTCTCTTTTACAAGTGTGGACACTACTAACCCTACTTATGTATTAGTCATTTATTCGGCTTCTCTGCTACAAGTGTGGACACTACTAATCCTACTCGTGTATTGTATTAGTCATTTATTCGGCTTCTCTTTTACAAGTGTGGACACTACTAAACCTACTTATGTATTAGTCATTTATTCGGCTTCTCTGTTGCATGTGTGGACACTACTAAACCTACTTAAGTATTAGTCATTTATTTTGCTTCTCTGCTACAAGTGTGGACACTACTAACCCTACTTGTGTTTTAGTCATTTATTCGGCTTCTCTGTTGCATGTGTGTGCATGACCATCCGACCCTGTTCACGTCCTGAAAAGTAAGACATGCGACCAGCACACGCGGCGTTTCATCATCCGCCTGCCTATGCCTGCACCCTTCCGTGTCTGTGACGCATCCGCCTTTGGCTTGCGTTTTCAGATCCTGGTAGCACGGTGTAACTGGCTAACGGCGTCTATTAAAGTGTCGCCACCCCAGGGACCTGTTATTCTTTTCTCCGGCTCGGGGGTCGGCCTCTTCCTTTCATGGAGTTGATTGTGGCAAAGCACTTCATTTCTACAATTAATTTGCACAGGCGGCAGCCGGCGGGGTCCTCGGGAGACGCCATTTCACAGCCTTTCCCATCGCTGCGCCGCAGGGTGAATATGCTGGCGTGATGGGAAAGAGCAGAGGTCACCGCAGGAGATCAGAGTCGGGAGGGCTGGGGTGGGGGGCTCCGTTCTCGCTCACTCTCCCCGCATCATATTGACAGTCCCGCGCTCCAGGGCGATTCGTTCATGGGTGAAGGCCTTCAGGAGAACGACGCACCTGGGCCTGCTGACGGCTAGGCCGGGGTAGTCTTGCTCGCGCAAAGCCTAGCTCGAGAGCCCCCTCATCCGAGTGGTACAGCGTTCTGAGCCTCACCACCTGAGAAAGGAGGGGGCACCTGTAAATCACATCTGGAAGGAGAACCTTTAACTTTTTGTTTGACAACAAAAAAGTAGAATGTGACATCCACCCCAACTGTCACATTATCTGCCACATATGACAATCACAGGTACCTAACCCCTCGTCTGAGCTTTTTCCTCCCTAGTACTGAGCCCTATTTTTAATGTTTGGGGCAGTTTATGCTTAAACTTTCATAACGATGTTTTCCACAAAAAGATATACAGCCACATTTGTTGTCCTCCACCCCCCCCATCCACACACACACTCAGACACACATATTGGGTATTCCAGCATGGCCATGTTTTTGTCCATTCGCCTGGAGGGAACCAAGAAAATACACAAAATAAGACTTTTCCTTTAGTAATGGGGAAAGTTATATTCGAGAAAGTGTATTTTTTCTATCAACAGGGCCTTTGGCAGTGCGACTGGTGCGGGCGCACTGGGCACTGACCTGTGGAGAGGGCACTGTGACCTCAGGGGGCACTGAATTGAGCAATACCTTATGATAGGAAAGATGAGGGTCACTTTTGCAGGTGGTAGGGAGAGAATCCGAGGAGGCGGTCATGGGATGTAGGGGCGCCAAAAGTGATTGTTGGACCGGGCGCCACCGGTGCTAAAGCCGGCCCTGTCTATCAATGTCATCGACAAAAGGTTTGTGTGCTAAGATCACCCTTTCCCCCGGCTTTATGGAAGGGGCAGAGTTGAAACATTTTGTTAGTTTTTGCATTTTTCCATCTTTGCTGATTTTTCCTACTTTTTGAGATTTTTACTTACTTGTGAAGGGCTCATTTTACTTTCGGTCATACTCTAATGACATCAGGGCACCATGACTGTGGATGTGAAATAATACAGCCCGTGGCTGCTTGGGCAGCTCTTCCAAGCAGCGCAATCTAAAAAAAGAAACAAGCATTGGCAATGCAAATAGGTCTGGTTTTAAAGGAATGTTGTATGGTGAAGTGGAATACTGCAATGACATGGGAATGAATATCTATTTGAGTGAAAACAAAGAATTGTAGAATATTGTTGTAGGTTAAATTGTCAGGTGTGGCAGTTGCACTGTCTAGCCATATCTAAAAATGTATGTAGGTTAATAACTGCCCTTTTCCGATATCTGCTGCTGCTGGAGAAAAACACCGTAAATGATCTAGTTATTTAAGACACTTTAATATCTTTACAATGTCAAGTGTGTACCTCCAAAAGTTCTAGCTCAGGCAGCTGACCAAATGAACAAAATGATCACAGCTGTGTGGAGGGAAAGCACTTTTTTTTGTGGAGGCACACAACTTCTGTCCAACCGAAACATGTACTCCTGGCTCCCAACATGTGGGCAGAGCCAAAGCTCATCTGTAGTGATGCTCACGTAATTGTGTGGTGACAGCTGTGCTTTCAAGCCAGTCCATAAAAAGGCAGTTCCTCTGGTGCCAGCCCTGGGTGGTTGGATGCGACCTGCAAGTCAATAGTGCCCTATGAGTTGTGCTGGGGATGTGAAAGGCATGTCCATAGAACCCAAGACATTGATGTAAGTGGGCGCTTTATCACATAGGGACAACACTCTTGACTTTCAGTTGTATAACACAACTGTACATGATATACAATATATAGAATTAGAGGGATTTTATTTTTACTGAGATAGACAATGAGAGAGTTTTCTAAGATATCACTCAGAACCCCTGAGGGGAAAAATATTGCTATTATTCCAAGTTTAGCCATGCACAATTTTAGATCGGTTTTGGCCTTCTACATCTACCTCTAGGATGTAGAGGAGCAGTGGAGTAAAGGGGGAACTAGATATATTATGAAAAAAAGCATTACAAAACCTGGCCTCCTGCCGCCCACCCTCATCATCCTGGATTTGTACTTCCCTCTCTCATAAATACAAAAAATAAATACCTGGTATCCAGCCCCTGACCCCAGAACCATCTGCATGTACCAACCACTACCGCCAAAGAAACTGGACCAAATAATACCTGGTCTCCTGCCACCCACCTCCAAGATCACTTTCAAATTCCCGTCCACTGGCAGCCCAAAGACATGATCCTGTCTCTCGCACTGAGAGTAGGGTGCAGGCATCATGCTGACGGCACTGTGTCAGAGCCACTGTCATCACAGCTTCATTTTCCCTCTCTGCATGGGTCTGCAGAGTCCCACACCAATAGGGGAAGGAAGTTCGGAGCAGGCACATCACTGGCCACATTATCCCATCGATCTCGGGTATGTGGACAGTGGAGATGCAGGAGAGGCAGGAGCAGGTAAGCGAGAATGCAAGCCACCATTCCACCTCTGCATTTAGATCTCTGGATACCTGGGTGAGACAGTTAGCAAACGGGAAGCAAGCACTTCCCTGGGTAACGTCAGAACAGTGGATAACCACTTTGGTTAACCACTGTTGTCAGGGCAGGACTGACCATAGCAGGCACCAGGTGTTTTCTCTGTGGGCTGGAAGGGCCAGTTTTTGACCTGTGGGGATCGGTTTTGTAAATTGGGGCTAGTTTTGCAGCAGTGCTGCAATATCGACCCCCTGTACCAAAAGCGGCAGTGCTTGACACATCTCAGTAGCACCATCCCCACTGCCCTGATCCCCCCTCTAACCCCTGGGGGCTGGTTGAGAGGAATTTCCAGGGCTGGTTTCTGTTCCCACTCCGGCCATGACTATTGTGGTGTCACGGCAGTGAATAATCGGATTTTTATTTGGTTGTTCACAATAAAGGCTTTCTATGCGAGCTATACACAAGAATGTAATCTTTAACTCTGAGTAAAACCTATTGCTAGGACAGGATCACTCCATAGATGTGCATCTAGGATCCCACAAGGATACAGGAGACAGCAGCTGGAGTTGTTAACTCCACATGAATATTAACCCAGGCAAAGCACTACGCTACGCTCGCGTAGTTTGCGAAGTTTGCGCTACTTCGCACACGAATTGCACGTAGCACAGTGAAAACACGCGTAGCGTAGGGCAGCGGTCATTTTTTGCTTGCTCGCGGTCCTCAACGTCAAGTTGGCGACCGCGAGCAGGCAAAATGACATCCCAGTGAGACTTTTTCCTCGTTCGCGATCAGCAACATCAAGTTGCCGATCGCGAGCGTGGAAAATAAACCTCCCGGCGAGATTCTCAATGCGGGGAGGTCAGGTTTCTCATTGCGAGTGGTCGCGTATGCTCGCGACCGCTCGCGATGAGAAACTACCAGTCCGCGTTGAGAAAACTGCCGCTCGAGTAGAAATCTACTCGAGTGGCAGAAAACGACTGCTTGCATTGTGCAAGATGCAGTTTGCACTGATTGCACAGTGCGGACAAGCATCCGGCACTGTGCAATCAGTGTGAACAGCTTTTTGCACAGTGCACTACGCAGTTCGCGTAGCTACGCGTAGCTCGTGTAGTGCGAAGTTCACTTCGCGTAGCTACACGTAGCGCTACTTCGCAAACTACGCCCAGGCTTAAAATATGAGCCAACATTTTTCGGGGAGTCATACGAATAGGAGAGCTAAAAGGTGCAGTATGCATGTTTGCAATGATCTGAGAGTAGTCTGGACTAAAAATAGCGATTGATAAGAAACCGGGATGTCCGAGAATATCCCAAAAGGAGAACACAGATATACAGGGGTCTACAGCAACTATTATTCTGTAATGTATATAGCACTTTTAGGTAAAGCACAGAGCATTTTGATAATTTTATGGACCTCACTAGAATGACAGGTGGCACCATCTCTACATTGATCAAACCCATCTGTAAACTCACCAAAGGTCTAATTTAGAGTTGGGCAGTAATGGGGAATTGACCAATATGCAGATATCCGGTCTCCACCCAACTCTCCATTCTCCTGCTTCGTTTAGGGGTGGGGAACTGATGTAGTGTTTCAAACAATGGAGCCGACTCCATCTCTGTCCTCAGAAATACTCTTTCAGTTGGTCAGACATCAGTGGGTCAGACAATAGTATTCAAATACCAACATGATGTCGCAAGACCTGTCCCATTTAGGGCAGGGCTGTGATGCCATGTCATTCGGGTTTTTTCTGCCTGTGAAAGCGATGCATCACTTGGGTATCTTTACTAATGAAAAACATCTATTTCCTTCATGCACTGGGAGAAAACTCTCTAGTGTGTCAGGGGCACTGTTTTTCATTGTTCAAAGACAACACCCCCTAAAATACAAAAGCCAGTGGGTTTTCTACAGTTTTGCTATAAGTTCTCCTGACGTTTGGGCTAGATCACTGTAAGCAAGATAAAAGCCACCACCGGTGGGGAAAATAAAATTGGGTTGGCACACAGGCTGGAGGTCCATCTGCCATCCCATCCACTCGATAGGCCCGCCACTAACCCTGGGCAAAACATGCAAACTTTCTTTGGCAGAAATTATGCAAATTGCCCAAAATGTACATAAAATTATGCGTAATTACGCAACATGTGTTTTCGGCACCTTGCATCCAAATTGGATGCAAGGATGCATTCCACACTTAAAAAGTAGTGCGAACTGCATGTGAGGAAATGCAGGCAAGCAGCCATTTTGAATGGTTTGGCACTCCAGACTGCTTCAATATGCCTTCTTCTCTACCCATCCCCGTTCAGTTTCACCTCTTTTACTAACCACCTGTCCTTTTATTTTCGCTTTGTCTTATGTCCCTGGCCGTATTCTTTTATTTTTATAACTTGCCGGACCTTTTTATTTTCATTTTTTACCCCTATCCTCTATTGATGGCAGAGTCTGGCATTGGGTGCTGTCCCTGATGGCTCCGTGTGGGGGTGACACTCATGTTGGCAGTAGACCTGGGAAAGGCTACACACTGCAGGAGTGCAAACTCTGTGTATGGTTTAGCATTGCTTACAACACATCTGCCCTGACAAGTATGCGAGATCTAATGCTGGAAATAGAATATAGCATAATAGATCTCCTAACTGGGAGGAAAAGGGTTAGGAATCAGTCAATGAATGGGTAGATGGAATTAGAGAAAAGTCGAGAGAGACAGACAGACAGAGCATTCACCTATTCTACGAGCATGGACATCTATCATGGAAGGAAGAGTACAGTTAAGTGAACCTGTTCAGAGAGTCTTTAGTAGCCCGAGTTAGTTACCTGGGCTGAAATGTAAAATATGGAGCATACAAAGAGTTAAAATGTATTTATAAGGAGTAAAATAAACTGATACTGTATAAAAATGTTGCAACTGCAATCTGGGATTGCTTGTCTTGAGGGCAGGGCTGAACCACAGAGCAGGAGTGCCACAGGGGTTCCTTGCAGTAGAGAAGACCTGTTGAACAAGAAAAGAAAAGGACAATATTTGAGAGGCCAGGAAAACTTGGCACACAAGGACTCAAAGAGAGGGAGGGTCACAATTTGGTGTACAAATAACTAAATGCCAATCTATTACCAATACCAAACAACTAGCAGGTGCTATGAATGACTGATTACTCAAACAATAAAAAAAAGTCAAGCTTAGGTATGCCTGTCGTGTCCACAACTCACTTAGGATTTGTCAGGCCTGTCACTAGTTAGTATTATTCTAAATAAATCACCTTTTTCCAGGGCGTAGCTACATGCCTCGGTGAGTCTTTTCCCATAGACGTCAATAGAGATTGATCTTTCTCCTGGCTGATATTCATGGGACATGCAGATTTTATTTTCTTCCAAAAGGAGACAGACCTTGTTAACAAGAAAAGGAAAAGACATTGAAATTTCAAGTGAAGGTAAACTGATAGGTAGGAGAAGAACCACAGATGCTGGTGTACAGGTACCAACGGGCCACACAACTCACATTCCCAGAGACCTGTAGAAGCGTGCACCCAGAATGGTTACCCACATTTTAAAATGGCAAGTTTGCACAAGCCCCTCCCTTCTGTCACATGAATCAGCATTTGGAATTCATGAATTAATGCAAGTCATCCGCTCCAAGTATGATATTTATCCATGCATCCCTTTTTCCCTAGGAGCAGTGCTGTGAAGCTTTTTACATCTTCACTGGCCGCTTAAAATGAAAATGACAGCTTTAACCATAGAAGGCATTTGTTCTTTCAGTAGATGGAAGCATCCACTGGAGACCTGGATGTTATTACTCATTGCAAATTGCAAAATCTATGGTTCACCATGTCACGTGGGTACATTAGGCCCAGTTAAGAAACGCCATTCAATCAATCAATCAGGTTTCTTATAAAGTGCAACTACTCACCCGTGAGAGACTCAAGGTGCTTAGTGGGAGGAGGTAGGATCTGTGGTTCAGTCAAAGAAGCAGGTTATAAGGTCCTTCCTGAATCGCGGCAGTGAAGGGGATTGCCTGAGGTGCAGAGGCAGGGAGTTCCAGGATTTGCAGCGAGGTAGGAGAAAGATCTTCCTCCAGCCGTGGTCTTGCTGATCCATGGGATGGTGGCCAGGGCCAGTTGGGCGGAGCGGAGAGCTATTTTACATGCTCACATTCTTAAGCGTCCTTCTCTCCATAAACACGATGACATTTGACACACATTAATTTGCATGCACATACAGGATAATATTCCTCGAACTCTGTAATGCTTACACTACCACTTCATAGGCACTCTATCAGAACACCTTGAACTATCTTTACAAGGGCTAAGTTCATCACACAAGATGTTCTTTGTTTTGGCTGCTCGACGGCAGAGCTATCACAATAGAATAAACAAATCTGGGGCTTCGGCATGGTAATATGGAGGATGTTATCATATATATATATGACATCAAGCCTTTTTTAGAAAGAGGAGCATTTCACTGGCACTGAGACCGTGATCCATGCCAGAATTCCGGCTCAGCTGATTCCTGTTTATCTCATGCCAGTGGTGCTGTCCAACTCTACACCAAGATGGGCAACTTGATGACACTACCCACAGGTAACGGGGATTTAGATCACCCTACAGGGATTTGGCAGATTCACTCACCCTAGACATGATAGGTTAGGATGCACTAGATAGGAGTACAAAATATTACAGTACTTGAATGCAAGCATATATTCTTTGTTATAAGCAAAATGGTTGAACTGTTTATCTTTTCCAACATTCTCGTAATGTTAATAACATTATTCTGTTTCCATCTAATGATTATTGCATTTTTTTTTACTGTTTGTGGGTGTATTGGTTCCTGGTGCTTACATGGAATATCAAAAAGAAACACTTTCCTTTGGACCACCCGCTGAAGAGAGATTATACTCCTAGCCACATAAACTCGAATGAACTCCAGCCACACACTCTCTAAACTACTTCATATACACCATACATTGAGGGGAGGTATAATAGTAAGCCCAAGGTCATAATACAAAATTGTATTAAATAGAAACATTTATTGATAGTTGTATCAAGAAGAAATACAGAAATAAATAATCATTATTTATAAGGTTAAAAACAATCTAAAATCATATTAAAAAAACCTTGATTGTTAAAACACATAATCAAAAACAGGACTGCATGTTATACATATTTAGTTGATAACATTCATATGTAGTTTGACCAGCTAAATCAATTCCTAACACAAAAGTACAATGAGAAACCTATACAGTCTAACATAAAGAGTACACATAAAAGACAGCACACATCTGTGATTCAACAATGTAAAGCAGTGGAACGAGGTGTATCCAAAATATATTCCGGTCCGGGCCAGTGAACGCTAATACGGGAGACTCTAACACACATGAGTTCCCCACTTCCAAATTAGTTCTGGAACTCTGACAGCGAACACTGAATAAAGTTTGCACGGAGAGGAATATACTTTGTATGCACCTCGTGTGGTTGTTTTTAACACGGGATAGACGTGTCCAGGATCATAAATACGTGGCATATTATTTGGCGCGGTCATATTTTGAAAAACTAAGCTAGTTGGAACCTCTAAATTCGCACCCGACTTAAGGAGGTTTCTTTGTAAAGTAACTCCACTTTAGCAGCCCTGATGAAGTCATAAGGGTAATCCCCACTGTGACAAAATGCGTTGGCATTTGGCTAAAGAAAATAAAAGAACATACAGAAGAACTGGAATATCAACTTTATTTGATGTTTAACATATTTGTGTTTTGATTGGTGTGGCGTGTGCCTTGAATTTGGTAAACTATTTATTATTGCAGCACAAGTTTTTACTCCTGAATCACAATCCTTCAATAAATATTGAAACGCTGTACTGTGTATTTCTTGTGTATCACTTTGGGTATGCATAAGTGACTAAGCACAAGGGTTCTAGATCTGCTGCCACTATTTTCTTGGGGAGTCAGGGAGGGTTGTCATGTTCTGAGGTTGCACATCCATTCGTTACTCTGTAAGGTTAGGAGTACAGATGGTGCACTGTGAGCTATCAAAACTTCAGCCAACACATCCGGACATGTGCATGGACTCAGTCTCGTACAGTTCTGATCGTTATGTTGTCCAACAAATGCACAGTTTTACTTGGGAAAGTATGAGCCGTATGACAACCCTAAGGTTGTATTCGTTTTCTTTCTGTGTACAACTCAGTCACCTGGACAAAATGGCTGTGTCTTCCTTGATTATCTCTCTGTGCCCATTTAAGCTTATTTACATTTCTTAGGACACCAAATATAATAAAATGTAAAAAAGTTTTTTTTTCATCATGGCAGACATTTCTACTGGGCTCCTAGTGTAATGTGTTTTAGTCCAGAATGTAGAATGTATCCTCCTATTTAGGCACGTTGTCTGTAGAACGATTTCTTTGCACACTTAAGATGTCTGAGACATCACCAACGATCACTTGTGTGCCTTCTGGAGCCTAATCATTTTTGGGAATTAAATGCTCATTCAGTTTGATCAGCATCAGTCTCGCCACATTTCATGGAGATAGACTGGTTCTTCTGACTGTGACAAATGTACCAGCTGCACTGAAGACTCACTTAGAGGATAGGCTGGCTGCAGGACATACAAGATATTTTATAGCCAGTCTTCTGAGTTCTGTCTACTGTTCCCCTTTTCCACACTGTTAAACTAGTGGTGCTTGATCTAAGTAGAATTTTGTTTGGTTATGCAAATAGTATTATAACATCTTTTCCTCTGGCATAGTTGTTGGCATTTATGATTCCAAGTTTCCTTCACCTGTGTGCTTGATTATAGCCCTTAAACAACCATCACCCAGGCCATCATGGGCGTTGATTGAAGTAATGCTGTTGAGGGTGTTGATGTAGTAGCAAGTGTGTCTTGGAATGGTGTTTGTTTTACCACTGGTGGAGCTGCAATACATCTTTGGACTCTGAGCCCCATGTTCTCTGGAGGTTCGTGATAGCAGCTATTCAGTTCTACTTTGCCCTAAATGTTGCAATCTTTCATGTTCCATTTCTATCTCTTTCTTCACTATCGAGTTCATATGTAGAGTGGCAACAAGTGCTGATAAGGGAAAAAAAGAGATAGCCCTTCTTTATACTCTGGGTCCAGTATTATAGCACAAGGTACTCTACGGTGTAAAGGAAATTTTGCCTGTGCTTTCCCGCCACCTCTGTCTAAATGAAGTCCTGCGTCTCTGAAATGAGAACAGTAGTTGCTGTAGGCAGTACAAGTCCTCTGCGTGAAAACATGGTTTATCGTGCTGCACACATCTCAGGGTGAGATTGAAGATCTCTGGAAGAACATATGGATCTCAAGTTTGGAGGCCTTATTACTCGGCGTGTAGCTCTAGCTATGTGTGGGTGAAAATTAAGTTAGTTTTGAAATTAATAAACCGTCAAAACTGTTACATTTGCAAACATGATCGCACACTATTGTTTTTTTAGTAGCCTTAAAAATGTTTTACAGATGGGTCCAATATCTTCCGAAGCACTATTTGTGCACAAATAGTTTTAGAATAATGGCATGATCCATAATATGAAGGTGGCCTGCCCAGGAATAGCAGGTAGACTGCTGTTACCTAGGAAACACCCTGTTCTGCAATGGGCAGCAATGGAGAAGTCCATGCATCTGGATTCAATGCACACTAGCTAGAAAGTACACGGTACCCTTAATCTGGGTCTTCTGCTCATTCTTTAACCCAAACAGAGGGAGATTGATCTATTCCACAAAATCTGGTGCAGGATGGGTGCGGAGTCGGTCATAACCTATGACTGACTCTGCCTCAGCTACATTGGCTATTGGAAGGAAAGCTGGGAAGAGCTATGCTCTTTTCCCATCCGGCACTGATCCACGGTGTCACTAACTGGGGCCCAAGTGCTAAGTCCCCAAAGTTTTGTTCAGTGTTTCACAGTCATCATATGAGAGTGCTGGCAGAACGAACTGTGCTGCAGAAGGCCATGTCTAGGCCAGGGAGGAGGCTAAAGACTACCAGCTATTGCTCACAAAATTATATACCATAGTACATCTTCAGATTATTCAGCTAAACCTCGTATATTAACATGCTACCAATAAATATTAAATGTTACCAGTCAAAGTATTACAGTACTCTGGATTTTACAAACTTGTTTTGGTACTCCTGGACCCAGTATACCTGCAACATGCGATAGGCCCATGCTCCAAAAATATTATGGGTCCAATTCTCAAAAAAGCATTAAACCTGTACCCATAGATTTACATGTACGTGAATGTACTGATTTACCATTTTGGGGTATTTACCATTATTTCCAATAATATACCTGAAACGCTGCACCAGGCACACGTTTCTAGGCACACTGCTGATGACATTGTCAGAACACTGTCCAATTGTCAGGGCTACCGGAATTATGTGAGTGTGCGGCCACTATGATTTTAGCATGATTATAGATTTGCCGCATTTTCCACGTAGTCCATCAGCTGTCGCATAATCTTTAGATTTTAATGAAATACAATTATTTCTAGCTCAAACGGGTCAAAGGCTACTAAAAATGCTATGACACGTGTTGCTGCACCTTGGAAGGCTCTTTGCAAAGCTGGATTGGTCACCTTTCTGCTGCTTATTACTATATTTGGGTGTTACTAATTAGGTGCAACCAATGCCCAGAGAGTGTTACCAAGTTAAAAAGTTATGAAGTAATGAAGTAATACTATTACAAAATGTACCACATTATGCAGCATAACTTGCCTTTGCTAGCGGCATAATTTACTCAACCCTGATGCATAATTTCACAGAATTTGGCTCTCTCCTGCCGCATAATTCCAGTGGCCCTGCCTATTGCACCTGTCCTAAGTTAAACATAGTGGGAAAGGCCAAACAGGGGTAGTGGAAGCCAATGCATACTTGTTTCTATTTTTTCTTCTCTGTGGGGAAGCCATTTTCCCCCATGGAGAGAACCTGTCCCCTACACCAAAACAAAATGTGGTCGTAATCCATTCTCCTTGCCAGGGGGTTATGCCAGACCTTGGCAGGAGTTTGTAAGAGACAGAAGTCCTGGTTTGTGGGCAATCCTAAACGTCCAAGGCAGACCGTGCCTAGGTACATTTCCTTCTCACCAACTGAGTGGGATTTATGAGTGTGTATTTTTTCTCCCCTATGGTGGAGAAATCAGCACACAAAAATGCATTCATGGTGTGGTATACTGCTCTCTTTACTGTCTAGTCCTTTCTCTGTGTTCTGTACTCTGCTGCTCAGCCAGTCTAAGTGATATCACAGAATGTTCCCAGTGTATATGTTTGAGTGGAATTGTCAGTTTCTGTATGTGGGCTGAGCAGCAGGGATGCTGCTCCCTGTGCGGCTGACTCTCCCGATACTACTTTCAATACTACTACAACCATCTTATTCCCTAATGTTCCTGTCCTGATTGAACTAAAGAATAAATCTACCATTTGGATACAACTACATCTCAACATACTTCATTTCATGCATTCCACACTGCCGACGACGATGGGATACGAACCCACGCGTGCCCTATTTTGTTAATCTGAATTTTAAATGTGCGTTATGTATGTTTGTGCTGGTTTTGCTGCCTACTTGTAACTGTTTTTACCATTCTTGACCATTTCTGAAATATATATATATTTTTTAAAGTATTCCTGTCATGGTGATATGCTGAATGTCTTGTGTCGGATGTGAGTCATGGTTTACGTACTTTTTATTGTGCTGAGATTTGGGTTTCTTGCGTGTATTTGTCTGGTGGTGAGCAAGTTACTGAGCTCAAACCTTTCTATTGGTACATCTTCTTAATGTTTTAATTTTCTGGTGATGGGCAATTAGTGTGCTCAAATCGTTTTACATTTACTTTTAATAGTGTTAGGATTGCTGGTTATTGTCCTAAACTATTTTCCTTCTGTTGTGACGCCATAGTTTTGGTGTGCTGAAACTATTCTTTAAATTGACTGGTACTTAGTGTGATATTTGAAGTTCATTCTACTGATGATGGGGCATATTACATTCCCAATTTTGCTTGTGTTTTCAGGTGGTAGACTTAATTGCTATGTCCAAACCTATTCTGTGTGGTGGTGGGTTCTTCTGTGGATGGTTTCTCAAACCCCTTTTACAGGGCCTCTTCGCTCCACCTTTGCATTTACTGTTGTCTGGTGGTGGGCGTTTGCTGTTTTCAAGTTTCTTCTGAGTGGTGATGGGTCCTTCTGATACTGTTACTCAAACCACATTAAGTGAGCATTTTCGCTCCATGTTTGTATTTACTGTTGTGAGCAATGCATTTTGTTGTTCCGGGTGTTGGGATGCTTCTAAGGGCTCAAACCCACTTGCTTTTATGTTTATTGTGTTACTTTCTTTATAGCACACATATCTCTACTGTTGAAAGAGGGTGTGTTTTGTGTCTTTTGACCTGTTTTTCCTTTCTCTCAACGTATTTGTTCTCACTTCCATACCTCTTGGCTGTTTCTTATTGTCTCCGTTAGGGAGAGAGGTGTGTGGTATCCTGCTCTCTTCTCTTTCTAGTCCTTTCTATGTGTTCTGTACTTTGCTGCTCAGCCAGTCTAAGTGATGTCACATAATGTTTCCTGTGTGTATGTTTGAGTGCAATTGTCAGTTGCTGTATGTGGGCTGAGCAGCAGGGATGCTGCCCGGTGGGGCTGATTCTCCTGATACTACTTTCAATACTACTACAACCATTGGATCCTCTAATGTTCCTGTCCTCATTGAACTAAAGAATAAATCTACCATTTGGATACAACTACAAATCAGCATACTTAATTTCATGCATTCCACACATGGTTTCTCAGGAGAAAAAGGTAAACAACATAAAAATCTAGGAGTATATGACCAAATTTACCTCTGTGAATAAGACCCATTGTGGTTTGACATTTTAGAACACTCTTCTTTTGAAACACAAATACCAGAATGCTTACTGGAAACTACTTCAGTTTAACATTTCAATGAGATACAGCATGTGCAATCCAAACTTTCTACTGCTCCTGTTATCAGCTTTTATTTTGGTCGACCTGCAGTGTTTCTGAGATTTTCCGTATTGCGCGCCAAGCACTTCTTTCTGGAGTATCCAGAGACCTTTCCGGCCAGCATCAGTCCTGCTCACTCGGATCATAGCTGGCCGCAGTTGGTGCCACAGGGGAGGTGCTAATGGCTGTTTTGAGTGGTGGCATGTTGAAGTGATGTAGGAGCTGGGTGAATGAGTCCTGTGGTACCTCTGCCTGCACCCATCTAGCAGTCCTGGTTCAAACAAAATTGTCAATAGCGAGTCAGCTGCTGTTGAGGTTGCATCAGCTGTAGCTAGGAGGGCAAGTATCCAGGGGTACTCCACAAGCCTGCACACCATGACCCAAAATGCCTACTGTTCAGGTACGGCCATGTCGGTATCGGGGAAATTGGTCAGTGACAGAGCACAGCTCACTACGCAGTCTTGCTTTAAAAGGACTGTGTAGTGAGCTGGGCTCTCTAGTTTCCCAGGTCCTTGTGTGAGAAGCACATTTAGTCCTGACTTTGCTGTGTTTTTGGGACTTATAATCTTGTATAACCAATTGTAAAATCATGACAACATTTCCCAGAATGCAATGTAAATAAACATGGACTGCTAACCTACTCACGCTCGGGCCTGGGAAACACAGGAACTCTGTATGGGTGACTGGAAGCACCAGGAGAGAGGGCTGATCTGGGCCCATCAGTGGGCAGCAAGATTGGGCATGCCTTGAGCGTTGGCAAGAATAGACAGACTGTGTCTTATGACCTGTCCATTTGAGAAATGTCATGCAATTGGAGGTGGATTATGGGACGGCAAGCATGCAGGTCATGGCAATTTCTATTCCTTGGGATTGGCAGAATTTATATGTGGGAAATCATTTGTGAGGGCACACTCTCCCCCTGGTGCCTGGTTGCCCTGGTGCCTGGTTGCCCTGCATGAATTCAATAATGATTGCCTCCGGGCTAGGACTTGTTGGCCCCCACTGGCAACATGAATTTCCCGGTCCTCAAAAATGAGTGCCGCATTAACCACTGGAAAAAATAAGCACGGAAGACAGCTGCCAACATTCGAGCAACGTGGCCTTGCCACCCGTGTGTGGGACTGAAAGAGCCCCAGTTCTCAAAAATAAGTGCCTAGGTGCCCACCAACAAACACGGCACAAATTAACCTCCAGGTATATGCATGTAATGCTGGGCGCGTGCTATCTTTGATGGGTACACAAATCAAGGAGTGAGTGCCTATCAAGTATCAACATGGGTGAGTGTCCGCATCACTGGCAGAGTTATTATGGGGGTTCTTGAATCGCTGGGGGAAAGCGAACGAATACTAGGGGAGCATATGAATTGCTGGAAGGGCACCTGGAGCGAAGCGGAAGTACATGGGTCACTTAATGAGTGTATGGATTGCTTGGAAAGTGGATGTCAATAGGTCAATTAATCTAATTTGTTTTGGAACATTGAAAACAATAC
Source organism: Triturus cristatus (assembly GCF_964204655.1). NCBI lineage: Eukaryota > Metazoa > Chordata > Amphibia > Caudata > Salamandridae > Triturus > Triturus cristatus. Next base: position 1,001,328,799 of record NC_140592.1, on the reverse strand, counting down.
CACAGCTCAAAAATAAATATAAACATGCAAAATACTGAATAATTAAAGAAACCTTTTTTTTTAAAACATCTTTTTCAATTCGCTAAAAAGTGACTGTTTAATGTGTAGAACAATGATTATCAACTCATAAAATTCTAGTACAAATTTCGCTTCACTAATACTTATGGAATGTGATAAAAATATACCGCCATTCCATTCAAGTAATTAGACCCTTCACCATTATGAAGTGCTATCGTGCACGGTCTTCTTTGAATGATGTAGCTTGCAACAGAGCACATTTTAATTACCCAGATCTAAAAGTTTTACAGCCTTTATTTTTTCTCAAGGCTGTAATTGTTAGGAGCACAAAAGTGGAACCCTGTGAGGTAAAAACTAAACAAAATGAAATAGAAACTACAAAAACAATTTGCAATTCATTTTAAAAACACGTTGAAGGGCAAGAATGGCTCGTTCATGGTTGAACAACCTTTATTCTGTGAACCAGCTTACCAAATGCTCATTTTTTGATACGTATGTAAATGTTTATTACGTGCAACCATTGATTAAAAAATATTCACATACTGTATGTTTATAAAAAGCAGGGGCGGCTCCTCCACTAGGGCGGAGGAGCGTCACCCCACGGCTTTCTTGCAGTGCGAGAAGCAGAAAACATCTACTATTTTATGTTTCTGCTTCTTGCACTGCTGAGGACGCTGACTGTTTGATCGACCCCAGAGTCGACCAAACCAGTCATGCGCACTCTGCCCTTTCTCCATGTAGGCTGCAATGTAGCCTACATGGAGAAAATGGCCTCCTCATAGGCGCCTGGCTGGTCGTAGTCCCGACCAATCACAACACTTCCGTTGCAGCATTGTGATTTGCTTTGGGGATGGTAGGGAAGCTGCCTGCTTGCTTCCTGTTCCGGAGGCAGGACAGCAGAAGAGCAGGTCAAGAGAGACAACGCGGGACCTGAGAAAGCAAGTTTATCATTCTTTTTTTTTTATTAAACAGCCCCCCACGCTTACCCTCATGCGTAGCCCCACGAGAACCCCTGCGTGACCCATTCCCCCACCCGCGAGTAATGCTGGCCACGACTGATAAATTGTTTTACACCACCTAAATCTTGTTGTTAAAATTATATAAGTTATTATACTGCAGATTTTGTACTAAATAAACAAACTCCTTTTTTTCTAAACAAACTATTGGTCCAACCTTAGTCTATGTCTTCAGGACACAGCCGGAATGTGGGATGGAGCTGAACGTCTCCTGTCAGTGGAAACCCAAAATAAGGCCACAAAAGAAGTAGAGGTTGACCCACTTAACTAACTTTAAACCTGTGTGGGTAGCCCTCCCAGGGAACAATGGGGCAGGAAATGTCAGGGGAATCGCCATATGCTTTAAAGGACTTTCAGTCTCCACTCCGTTCAGGCTGGTCCACTACAAATTACCTTGGCAATGTCCTGGGTTGGGGCTGCAATTCACGCTGATGTCTGAGGCTCTCTCTCCAACCTCTGAAGGAGGTACACTTGGATTCAGAAATGAAAATGGTTTCCTGTGTAGCCACGCGCAATCTTTACACACAGAACTTACACATACACCTTCATCATCCATGTCTCATTTGAATGGTGTAAAGGACCTGGTTACAGCTTCCGGCAGACACATGTAAAAGCACTGGAGAGGCCAGTAGACAACTAACCCTGCCAGGTGAAAAGAGCTACCTTCACACTACAGTCCATTGCTATCACCACTGTTCGTCTTCAGCAGCACAGTGAGCTGACGGTAGTCACTCTAAGGAAAATGTTGGAGAAAATGTTGTACCCCTCTAGTCCACAGAGTCCCACTTAGGGTCACATTCCATGTTACAAGAAACTTTCATCATTGTTGTGTGTGCAGAGGTAAATTATCAGAAACCTACAGAACATGCTCGGGTGAAATCGAGAGAGGGGTACATGCTCTCCAGAGCCATGCAGGAGGGATTGCCCAACAGTTAGCAAAAATGAATGCAAGGCAAGTGTTCCAGAGCTAGAAGTATCATTAGGGTAGAAGGGGCTTGGAATCCTAGGGAAGAAAGTCATGGTGTCAACATCCATCTCTGCCTCTGGGTAATATACTTTGTGGTGTCAACCTCCATCTCTGCCTCTGGATGATATGCTTTGTGGTATCAACCTCCATCTCTGCCTCTGGGTGATATACTTTGTGGTATCAACCTCCATCTCTGCCTCTGGGTGATATACTTTGTGGTATCAACCTCCATCTCTGCCTCTGGGTGATATTTGTGGTATCAACCTCCATCTCTGCCTCTGGGTGATATACTGTGTGGTATCAACATCCATCTCTGACTCTGGGTGATATACTTTGTGGTATCAACCTCCATCTCTGCCTCTGGGTGATATTTGTGGTATCAACCTCCATCTCTGCCTCTGGGTGATATACTTTGTGGTATCAACATCCATCTCTGCCTCTGGGTGATATACTTTGTGGTATCAACATTCATCTCTGCCTCTGTGTGATATACTTTGTGAACTCAACCTCCATCTCTGCCTCTGGGTGATATTCTTTGTGGTATCAACCTCCATCTCTGCCTCTGGGTGATATACTTTGTGGTATCAACATCCTTCGCTGCCTCTGGGTGATATACTTTGTGTTATCAACATCCATCTCTGCCTCTGGGTGATATACTTTGTGGTATCAACCTCCATCTCTGCCTCTGGGTGATATAGTATGTGGTATCAACCTCCATCTCTGCCTCTGGGTGATATACTTTGTGGTATCAACCTCAATCTCCGCCTCTGGGTGATATACTTTGTGGTATTAACAACCGTTGGGCGACATACCTTGTATGGTTGTGATGTGTACATGTGACAGTGTTGTATATATCCCAGCTATATAAGTAATAATCTTTGGTTGCATGATATCCTGTTATGGTTAGGACCCTGTTCTTGGTACACTTTCAGAATCATGAACTACCTTAATGTAGAGTGTGAGAGCATCTACCACTGCTACTTAACAATACTGTTAAATTGTGGTGGTTATTTTAGTTAAAATGTTAGCATTGCCCGACATTGGGCATCAAAACTCTGTTAGCTTGAGACTAAAGCTGTATGCAGTCGGTGTCCCACTGTACATTTCTTTCCTTTTTTGCTTTCAAGGTTCCTGGTTCAGCGTATTCATCCTAATCCTCAAAAGCCCCCTGGCGATCCCCAGCAGGGCACACATTATAACTGGTCACTTTCTTCCTTTTTGACTAACTAACCCTCCTTGGATACTTATAAGGATGCTGCCTAGTAGGCGATGGCCTATCCTATATTTAGTAGGGGGAGCACACCCTTTTTCCTGTATCATGGTGTGTTCAGCTTACTAGGGGTGTAAAAGGTAAGCAGTTCCCATAAACATGCCTTTGATTGTCAACCAACGCGCGTAGTAAATTATTTCTATGTAAATGTGTGATCCCTGTATGAGGAACGTCTGCCTGCAGTAGAGGTAGCTCATAATTAGGTCAGTTTTGTCTTTGGGACTTTTGCTGGAAATTCCCCTCATCCTTAAAAAGGGTATGTTTTTCACCTTTCTAGTTTGACTGGATTATACAGATCTTACTGCCAAGTTAGCTTGCCAAAGGCTGAACAAAGCCATTATAAGATAAATTGTGATCGCTTTGATAAGAGGCTAGACCATTATGCAGGCCTTCCTGGGCAAAGGACCAAGCTAGAAGAAGGTCATATCTGGAATCTGACCTGCCTGTCTGAGGTGACCCAGCTGTCTGCAAAGGCTGTTACAGGATTTGTAATAGGCCCTAAGCATACCTATAGTACCATAAGATTTTGATGATAACTAGTAGATCACGGTATACAGGACCACTTCAAATGTATGGTGCCTGTAAGCAATAATTGCAATCCAAGAAAGGCTCTTGAACTCAAATTTATAGTCAGTCAGAAAAAGTTGCCCCCAAGATCAGTATATCACTGAAAACTTCAAAAGAAATGTGTTCACCAAGTGTTCATTCAATGAAAATGTGTGTTACCCCAGTACTATATTTAAACGTAGTTTCATTTAGTGCTGCTTCATGCAAAATGTAAGGTAATACTCTGATTAAAAAATAATTGATCTATCATTTTGTGACACCCAAGCTAAGAATTTGCAAAGAATATTCACCAAAACCTCTCCAAGTCTCAGGGGGGTTAGCTTGTGTATTATTATTGCCCCATTAATTTCAATAAGCATTAGCCCACCCATCAGTTTGCCAAACTTGTTTGGGGTCATAATGTTTTGACCATGAGCTAGATTTTCACTTGAGTTTATTATTTCTACAGGTCTATCCACACAAGCATGCGTTAACTAGCTTCAACTTGACACTGACCTTTACAGCTGTTATTTTATGTTGGAATATGAATATGGTGTTGTATTATATTGAATCTGGGACCTTCCCTGAGTTAGACTTTGATTGCTCACCCACAGTTACCATTGGAGCATCAAGGAAGCTACAGACTTATATCAAATGTTTGCACCATTCAGAATCCTGATCAAATAGAGAGAGGCCACGGCATCCTGTTTCACCTTGTAGGCATTCCCTACAACCAGCTATGTCTGGCGAAAACATCTGACCCTTTGGAAGAAGCATCATCAGTTTGGTAGCTCAGTTGATTCAGGATCATGGAATGGCAAGGATATTTTGTTAAACATATCAAAGTACCTCCATTTTAAAGTGGGCTGGAATTTCAGGCATCCATGCACATAGATACTAAGCCTGGGCAAAGCACTACGCTACGCTCGCGTAGTTTGCGAAGTTCACGCTACTTCGCACTACGCGAACTGCACGTAGCACAGTGCGAACACGCGTAGCGTAGTGTTGCGTAGTGCTGCGGTCATTTTTTGCTTGCTTGCGGTCCTCAACGTCAAGTTGGCGACCGCGAGCAAGCAAAACGACATCCCGGCGAGACTTTTTCCTGGTTCGCGACAGGAACTTCAAGTTGGCGATCGCGAGCACGGAAAATAAACCTCCCGGCGAGATTCCCAACGCGAGGAGGTCAGGTTTCTCATTGCGAGTGGTCGCGTATGCTCGCGACCGCTCGCGATGAGAAACTACCAGTTCGCGTTGAGAAAGCTGAAGCTCGAGTAAAAATCTACTCGAGCAGCAGAAAACTACAGCTCGCACTGTGCAAGATACCATTTTCAATGATTGCACAGTGCCGGTTGCTTGTCCGCACTGTGCAATCATTGAAAACGACATCTGGCACAGTGCGAACAAGGTACTACGCAGTTCGCGAAGTGCTACGCGTAGCTCGCGTAGTGCGAACTTCACTTTGCGTAGCTTCGCGAAGTGCTACTTCGCAAACTACGCCCAGGCCTAAATTAGATACGGCCTTCAAGTTCTTTCTTTACTGGTGTGATAGCAATAACAATGCATATCACTCCTATCGGTATGGAGTGATAGCTGAGTAGGGCTCGTCTGTCCTTTTTCTGTGGGTTCAGGTAGGAAATACCAGTTCTTCACCATCCTCAAGTGATTATTGATGGCTCTTTTCCTTGCCAGGAGTAATTTCCTTAGTTTTGCTGCTTGCACGGAATAGAAGGTACCACTGATGGTCTTGTTAGGTGGCCTGATTAGCTGTAGTTCAAACCAGGGTAAAAAATATCAATTTCTGAGAGTATATCCAGAGGTTTGTTTGCATGAAGTTAGTCCATTACCATTTATGGCCTTACACGTAATGCAGAGGATACTGAAAGCAGATCTTCTAGTGGCAGGGAGCCAATGAAGTGCTTTGAAAGCAGCAGAGTAGACATGGCCTCATAGGTTTACTTGTAGGAGTTGTCTCACCACTGTGAACCAATACCCCTCAGAGTAAATACAGAATACAATATATATTTGCCATGAATCATACAAGCACCATTACACATCAAATCTAACAATCATGGGCAAAGCCAATGACTCTTTGTTGCATTGCTAATGCAGACTACTGTATTAGGTAATGCTCTTGCCTTGGCAACAAAAACATGATTGTTTGCCAATGTTAAACATGGCACAGACATAGCTCTGTTAACATTTATAGATCACTCTCGCCTTTCCTAAATTTCACTTCAGGCATGTTTTGCCTCTTGCTATCTGTCTCTGGCATTTTATTATTTATAATTTTTCTCTCCGCCTCTTTCCTCTCTTTCACCCTCTCACATTCCCTTGTACTACTCTTATCTTATTTTCTTTATTTCAACCCCCCCCCCCCTCTCCTTTCACTCCTCTGTCTCTGCTGCTCTCCCTTGCACCCATTCCCAATCTTTTTCCACAGGGCTGGATTGGGAACTCAAATTAGGGGGGCTGGGGGGGTTGGGGGGTTGTGAAGCACTGCTGCTTTTGTTACTGGTGGTTGATGGTGCCACACTGCTGCAAAGCCGTCCCCCAGTAACAAAACCGGGCCCACCCTTCCAGCCTCCAGCGTAAATGCCCGGTGCGCGGTACAGCCAGTCAGGCCCTGTTTTCCCTTGTCACTTCCCCTTTCACCCCTCTTCTGTCTGTCTCGTCTGTTCTCTCACCCTCTATTCACTGCCCACTCTCTTTCTCTGCTTCCATGGCTCTCTTTCTCTACTCTCTGTCTTGTTTTCCTTTTATCTCTTGCTCATTCTCACACTATTTCTCCTCCCAACCAGGCCCGGCTCCAGGATTTTTTCTTTGGGAGGGCCGTAAAGAACACGAGTGGGCCATGAAGATGAATGGGTGTTGGCCAAAAAAACAAAGTATTTCAGTGATATTATATTTTAGGTATTCGCATCTGTCCGCTTTTGACATTTTTAACACCATAATCAGCAACCGAGGAACTACATACTCCGCTTTCTCTGATGCGCTACTGGCTCTGAGGAAGGGGAGGGATGCTGCTTGTCAGAACTTTAAGATGCAGAACTTTAAGACTGCAGCATACTCCTGGTCATGTGCAAAATTGTTTCTGCTGCTGAGGAGAGCCACATTACGGCTTTTCATGTTTTGTTAAAACAAAAACGTTCACAGCTTTTAACTTTTCAAAGCATTAAAGTTTAAATAATAATCCACATTTGTAAAGTGCGAACAATCACCCGTAAGGGTCTCTAGGCGCAGGGGGCCGTTGGGAAGATTAAGCAAGCTATTGCCCAGAGTCACATGGTGCTGGGCTAATCTGCGTCCGGCGCCGGGGATCGAACCGTGATCCCCAGATTCCGGAGTCAGTCACCCTGGCCGGGGCGCCACACCTCCTCACATACAATGCAATCAGCCCAGAATCATAATTCAGTTTTCAGGACATCCAGGCCAGTCATTTGTGCATCATAGCAGCCAATAGAGTCTGCGGCCTTCACATCTCTCCCCAGGCCTGAAAGTGTCCTATGTCAATGTTGTCAAACATCAAAATAAACAATACGAGAGAGACCACGGGATGCAAGTCCCTGTGAAACATTAAGGTGAAAAACCTTTGTTTTCAGTTCTGAACGGCCTCGAATGGGCCAAGGTATTCCCAGGGTGGGCCTGGTCCAACCTCTGGAACCGGACCAGCTCCCAAACCATATCTCTTCCCCTCTCCACCTCTTTCTTCAACTTCCCTGCTGTCTCTCTCCCCTGCTGTCTCTCTCCCCTGCTGTCTCTCTCCGCTGCTCTCTCGTTCCCTTCTCTCTTGCTCACTGACCTCTTACTAACTCCCTCTCGCTTAGCATCTCTGCAAGAGAGCGTCCCCCGCCCTCGCTCTCCCGCTCTATCCCTCTCTCACTTCTCTCTATTCCGACCTCCCGTTTTCTCTCCCTATTCTCTGCCACCACTCCCCTCCCTCTCTCTTCCTCCTTTACTGCTCGCAGTATCACACATGACAGCTTGCATCTACCACAAACCTCTGATCGCTGCGCACAGAACAGTGTATCCTGCGGCCATTCACATTTAAATCGGCCTCTGTGGGGAATTTGCAGACAGGCCTCCTTCTTGGTGCCAAGGCAAGAGCAATTGACTCCTTGGCCCGCAGACTCCTCCGCTCTCTGAACGAGAAACGTGCGCCTCCCGTGGTCCCGGAGAGCTCCATTCCCAGGCCTGGGAGCCGGCTCTGCAAATCGGGGATGTGGGTGACGCGGGACAGCGACAGAGCGCGTGCCCGCCTGTGTCCTGTCACAACACATTCTGCGCGTGCGGAGGGCAAAAAGGGATTGGCATTTGCTTTCCAAGACCACAAAGGTGGCTCTTAGCCCGGGGGAGGGAAGCTGGCCTCCATTATTAGCTCAGACACCCCCAGCCCCTCCCCGAAGAGGGAAGATTGCACAACACCACATAGAAGTCTGGATTAGATTCATAGAACTATTTTATATGAATCTACTTTTTTGTGTGGGAAAAATTGTTCTATAAATTGATTTCTTTTACACCTACTCCACGTAGGGTTTCATGGATATTCACTGGACCTGACAATTACCTGCATTGTTAAAAAAATATATCTTTTCGCAAACAGGGATTTTTCCTGCTTATCCGGTGACAGCCAGAAATATAGTAAACCTAAAGTAGTCTACCATCTGAGTGCATTCTTTATATCCATTGCTTAAGCCCAAGAGAATGACTTCCAGTCTGACCTTGAGGTCAGGCGATCCATTCCATTAAATGTCATAGCTGGATGATTGTGGTAGGAACAAGGAACCGGCAGCTGATGGGTACAGAAGGCGTATTCAGACTGCGTAATTTCCTATGCACGGTAACACCCACGGCAGCTTTATGGTCACCATCGTTCACCTTTATCCCTTAGGATTTTTTGTTCGTCGTACACATTTCATGTTCTCTTTGACTGCGGAGAGGCCGCGGAGAGGCTGTATCAGATATTTATCCATCTAAGCGCCTGGATACCCTATCAGGTGATAAGCCGCGCTTTATAAATCCAGATTGATTGATTGATTCGCAAATCAAAGGCTTGCAGTACTCAAGGGCAGCATTACAAATAGGGCATACTGCTGCTCTGCTTGGATATGCACCTTTAACTAAGTGCACCAGGTCTGGACCCGGGCAGTGCTCCTTATTGTAGTCGATGAACTGATCCCAATGCAAGTACGAGAATGCGCCTGCCCTGGGCAGTGCATCCCTGAAAGGCTGACTGGCTGTTTGAAGCCTCCTGTCCACTTTCCTCAGTAGCAGCAGACCCAGCTTGACATCTGAGAGGGGGGGCAGGGCCCCCCCTGAAGGCTGGTGCTGTATGTGAAGAGTGACCCGTAGACCCCAATTAATGGGAAGCCTTGGGCTTAATTGATAGCCTGTGTATTACAATATTCAATACCTTACATCAATAATAACCCTAACGCTTCTGTTAATCAAGAAGTACTGACACATTATTGCACCTTATCGATTACTGTTAATTTAAAAATGAAAATATCAGCAGTATCTACAGATGTAGCAGCAGTAATCAAGAAGGAAAACAATAAAAGGAAACATTAATGCGACTCGTTGGCAGCAGCAATACTCTCGCTTCATTTCCAGTTTATGCCTGTGTCTTATGAAATGGGCAGCAGCTGCATTAACTTCAGGATGCTCCTTACAAATGCCCTGACATGTAAGGCAAGTGTCGCTTAAGCATCACTTGCAGGAGACATGATGTGGTCTGATATTACACAGTGGCGTAATGCAAAATAATGAGGCACCCCCTGCAAAATGTGTATGAGGGCAGCAGATTCTCGAATATCACACAGATATTTATTGGCCTTGGGCTGAATGGGCCCCCCTAGGGCATTCGGGCGCCCCCCGCACTGCAGGAGCCTGTGTTATTCTACTGACATTACATGAGGCATATGAAAAGTCTGAGGCCGCAGATAAAGAGTAGGCCTGGGCAGTAAACTCTGCTTCGCTCATGGAATTTGCTGCTTTTTTCCCGCTCTGCGCTGGGTTCTGTAAAACTCTGCAGAGTGAATCTCAGTTTATCCTCTCCGCAGCTTGCCAATGGTAAGTTGGCAAGCACGAGTGAGGAAAATCCAATTCTAGAGAACCTCCCGGTGAGATTTCTCAATGCAGGCGTCACGGCAGGTCACTACCGCTTGCATTGAGAAACCTGCCGCTCGCGTTGAAGAAGCTGCCACTCTTGTAGAGCATCTACTAGAGTGGCAGAAAGAAGCTTCACTCTCTTGTGCTGTGTGTGGTTCCAGCTGATTTTACAGCACGGGTCAAACAGCGCAAGGACCTCAACTTACCTCACTCCGCCGCTTGCGGAAATCCACAGAGTGCTGTGGAGTTTTTTGCCACTTCATGCGGAACTCCACGCACTCTGCCCAGGCCTAATAAAGAGGCGCCCTGAATATTCTTAGTAAGGCCTCTAGCTATGAAAACAGTTTGAGACCAGGCTCTCCAGCCTGTTCTTTTACCATGCATTTCCTGTTGAGTGCAGCCGCTTTGGTGGAGAATGTGGGTGGCACTGTCATAAAGCTGCCTACCATAAAGGGAACTTTCCAGTGAGACACATTTATGCTGACTCCAGTGTCTGATAAGTCAGAGTTCAATTTACAAAGGGGCATATTATCAAGCACGGCGTTAAAATTTTCGCCGCTTTAGCGGCAGAAAACTGCCGCTAAAGCGGCAATAATGGGCTTGATAATATGCCCTTGAGAATTCCAATAGAAGCCCATGTTGACACCAGAACATGGGCTTCTATTGGAATTCTCAAGGGCATATTATCAAGCCCCTTATCGCCGCTTTAGCGGCAGTTTTTTGCCACTAATGCAGCGATAATTTTAACGCCGTTTCTTGATATTATGCCCCAAAGATATTTTGGGTGAGTAGGCGTGGCTCTCGCTAGCGGTGCTAATGATTAACTCCTGTTTTCTCAGGAGAAAGTCAAACCAGCTCATTGGATAAAACGTTTTCGATTGAGCCTTCCTTGCAAATTTGGGACATTTACTGGCCTTTTCATCACAGTTTATCCAAAAGTAGTTGAGATAGGAGAAAATTATTGTTATCTGTTGCTAAGCAAGTTCAGATCCCTATTGTGCTGTTTTAGAGGGAAAGATTATTCTTAAAGTGAACACCCAATGTGCTTATCTGGCATGCATCTTTATAGAGATGTTTTTGTTGATGTCCACTTGTAGTAATATTGTTTGTGCTCATCTGTATTTGTTAGAACTTTGTTATCTTTGGCCTCTTGACAAACAGGCATACTTTTTCACCACATCAGATCCTGTTGATGAGGAAGCTCATTGTTGGTTGGACACGACTTTTACACTTTCACAATTTTGTTTCTTTATCAAATACCTTTTCACATAACAGCATCTAAAGTAAATCTCTCAACGAATCTTGCATCCAAAATCCGTATTCAGGCACTGCAGGCAATTGAGCCTTTTGTTTTACAGTATACAATGACAACAAAGTCCCCTCAGGGTGGGGTTTAGAGCATGAGGTTCTACACAGCAGTGAAAACTTCTCAAGCCGCGTGTCCTTGCAGCTCAGTCCGGCACCAGTGGGATAAAATATAATCCTATCATATTCTAAATACACTTGCTAGTCTTTAAACAGCTATGACCCGAGGACTGGCAAATCTGACCTATTAATGGCGGTTCTTGGTGCATAATTAGGGGAAAATTGAAGTTTCAATGATAATATATGCCTGTAAAATTTCTATTGCATTGGGTAGGTTGGTGGCTGCCATGGAATTAGGCACTTCAGGTGAGAGTGTGTGAATTAGAGTATATTTTTGTGTGGTGGTTTATTGCTGGTTATGCGAGATTGGACCCTTTCTTTTGAGAGCTTGAACTTAAGAAGCAAATGTTTTTTAAGAAACATAGTTGGGCAGGGGCAGAAATTATACCCACATATAAAAAGGGCTCACCTCTTCCCCCCTCCAACTATAGGCCCATCAGCCTAATATAGTACTCAAAAGCTTTTAGGCAGAATTATCCCGGACAGGCTGATTGAATGGAGGTCATCAAAATACTTACCCCCTTGAAGCTGTTTTTCGGGATTGCACCTCCACTATCGATGAGGTCTTCAGGCTAATTTATTGGAAAACCGTGGTCGTAGGGGGAAGTCGGCTGTATGTCATGTTTGTGGACCCAATATGGAGATGCCTAATTACCTCCTTGGTCTTATTGTAAGATTGCACAAATCTAACTTCGCTCAGGTCAGATGTGGTCAGTTGGGCGTGGTGACCAAGCCGTTTCTTGTTAACCGGGGGGGTGAGACAAGGTTTGTCCTTGCCCCTACCCTCTTCAGCTTGTATGTTAATGAGCTGATTTCCCATCTTAACTCCTGTGACGGGGATGTCCCAAGGTTAGCCAACATGAAGCTCCCTGCATTAATGTTCGCAGATGATACACTCCTCATGTCTAAATCTCCAATGGACCTTCAGAAAATATTAAGTAAATTCAGTAGTTTCTGCAGACTGACGGGCCTGCAAATCGATGTGGCAAAAACCAAATTCATGGTGTTCAAACCTTGTTCGACATCGAGATCAAACCCCACTTTGGTAGGGACTTCGCTCAAACGGGTTCACATCATTGATTACCTTGGGATCCCTTTCACTGAACACATGGAGTGGCCCACCCACATTGAAAGGGGTAGACTTAAACTAGAACATCATATAGAGGGACTATTGAAGGGAAACAGGGGTACTTACTCTGGCCGGTTTCCTCCATTATTCAAATTTGAAACCTGCAAGCCCTGGGGCGCAGCACCTTATTGTGCCACACTTTCGGGACACAAGGGAGCAGACACTCTTGCAATCTCAGAGAGATGCTTCTTGCAACAACTGATTGGTATCCCAGTTAGTACCCCACTGCTTCCCCTTAGGCTGGACACGGGGCTCAGAGCCATTACTGATAAGATTGGTGTTAAACCATTATTATACTGGAGAGGAATTTGGGCTACTCCCGAGTTACAAACCTATCGCCAAGGGCTGGTAGAAATACTGAGCATCCCGGGGTCAGGCAAGCTTGCTTGGCTCAAGCCCGTGAGAGGCAAGGGGAAAGCGAAAGCTTGTGCGGGGACCGAAAGGGAGAATCTCTTTTGATTCTGAAGCAGCCCTGATGTCCAATTAGACGCAGCACGTCACTAGCTCCCAGCATTCTAGGACAGCCCTGGGATCTTTGACTGATGGCTTTATTCAATGGAAGGATAAATAGTCAGAGAGCAATACCCTGATGAGATTCAGCCCGCTTTCTACTATTCATCCAGTTTAGCAGGGGCGGCTCCTCTGCTATGGTGGAGGAGCGTTGCCCCACTGCCGAAAGGCAGCAGATTAAAAATAAAATGATAATTAAACTATTTTATTATCATTTTATTTTTAACTTTCTCCCCAGTCCGCCGAGTCCAGGGCAGGGCCGTCCTCTTTATCCAAGCGTCGTTGGCTAGGGTGGAGGAGTGTTAGGTGCACTTTAATTGCGCATGTCTGTTTGGCCGGCCATCTTAGGTCGACCCAAGAGACTTGCGCACCTAGTATTTCTCCTCCTGGCTGTGTTGCACAGCCTGGTGGAGAACCAGTGCAGGCTCCCAGGCCCTAACAGAGTGACATTTCAGGCTCTCATCTGTGAGCAGTGTAATGATTGGGTGGGAAGGGAGCAGAGAAGCACCAAAGCGGTGTCCAGCAGCAGGGGCAGGTAAGTTCTTTTATGTTCTTTTATTATAACCCCTCCCCACCCCACAAAGGGTTATTGACAGTAGCTGCTACTGCAATTTAGGTTTGGAACCCTCCCTTTGAATTCTTCCATTTGCTCAGTGGGGGTCCTCGGATTCCATAACTGATTTAGTCGAGGTCCCTGGGTTTTAGTATGATTAAGTGGGGTCCAGAGAAGTTAAAAGGTTAAGAACCATTGAAACAGAGCATTCCTGCTAGCAGTAAGTCTTCAATTTTAAATAAATGGATTCAAACACTGGCAGTATCTAGGAATCACTCCAGCATTTTACAATATGTAAACAATCCGTTATTTGCACTTGAACAGACTTGGAAAAATAAATTATCTTGAAAAGTTCTAAATTTAAGTACATGCATAAAATGTTAATGGGGCAATCGAGGAAACAGTAATGAGTGGGAAAAGAGTCAACCGCTTATGACAGAGAGAAAACATGGTTTTAGTGGGAAACAAAACTTAGAGCTAAGACGCTGACAGATTTTCAGGGCATACACTTATGTCTCCGCATTATCATTGGAGTACATAATATGTTTTCAGTTCATGCTGGATCAACATCATAACTGTGTACATTTTGGTCATTTGATTCTGTTAATGCAACCGGAAGATTAATTAGGACCAGGGCTTTAAGTGGGCCAGGTCTTGCCGATGCGCAGCACTAGAAGTTCTGAAAAGAAGGTGCTGAGATGGGTGCCTTTCAGGCTTCACGTTTTTGCCCTTACCTTCAGGGTGAAAAAGAATCTTTAACTCTGCCGCAGTACCACCCTTCACAGCCTTTGATGTAACTTCAAAGTTACTTGTTTTGGTTCTTTCACAGTCTCATCATTTCAGAATTGAAGCATTTTCAGTATTATATACAACAAAGCGATAGTTGTTGCTTATTTATCTTATGCAACTAACAACCATTGACAAAGCCAATAGTCCGGGCGTATTGTGGTTATAATGTTATTTGTTGTATTATATATCTGGATGCAATGGCGGAAACAGCAAAATACCAGTTGGACGGCCCACTATGCTAAGCGCAGATTTTTAGTTTAAGTGTTTTCAAGTCACACTCTTAATTACATCGGCCACACCCCTTTGAGAGAACCCCAGTTTTTTTGATCTCACTTAAAGCCATAATTAGGACAATGAATAGTGTCTACTAGCCCCTAATCATCGAATAAGACAGAAGTTTTGAGAAACAGGGAAAACAGCTTTCGGTTGTGCCTGAAGTATGATCACAAAATATTCAGCCATAATTAGGTAGACACCTTAAAGGATGCAGAGGGAGATAAATCCTTACAGTGTTATTCAATGTTAGGAAGCGGGATGTGTGCAAATGTGCGGGCAGGTATAAGTAAATTAACAGTTCAGGGCAATACCATGTGTGGGTTGTCCAATATGGGTCCATTGGTACAGATGTTAAAAATGTCCAGATTCTGAAAAGCAGCATGGCTGCAACACTGGAGGCAACACTGTCCTCGAAATTGCTCCACAGAGCGGTAGAGATTGGCATTAAGTGCTAAGCACTCCAGAAATGGACTGGTAGCAAGCAACCGGCCAGCGAACTTGGGTGAGCCCGTCCTAGTCCCAAAAGAGGATTCGAGCTTTTTGAAAATTCACTTGTTCAGTGTGATTCTGGAAGTCCAGTAACCTGTTATTCTGTGGAGGTTGGTAACCCATGACTTAGCAGTTCTAGTCTTGGAAGATAGTAACAGTAAAGGTTGCAGCTGCACTGTTCTAGAGTCCAGGATACATTTATTGTTGTAAACTTTTGTGATGGCATTATATTGCACCAGTTCTCCTCCGCCACCATTCATGGTGAAAACATTCAAGCAGGGAAAAAACACAGAAGGTTGGAAATTGACCAACTAGTTAGAAGGAATGAATAGCTTGAAGAAGAGAGAGGTATGCCTTTCAGCCTTACAGATGCACCCACGGTACCTACCAGCAAAGATCGAGATTGCCCAATGGGGGGGGGGGGGGGGGGTGTTACTGGAGGAGAAATGGAAACATGAAAAACATGCATGTGCCCATGTTACAGAGTGTTGTTGTTAAGGTGCATGTATCACATCCAGACTCCTACATTGTCTCCATTTCTTTGTCAGCAAATAATTAAATAAAAAATGTTTTTAGAAAAGTAGCTCTATTATAAAGAAACCCTCTTGAATAGCCCCGGGGTGGACCTCTAACACGTTGCAATGTTTTTCCAAATGAGCCAAAAGAGAGGGAAACTTTTTTCCAGGTCTACAAGTGTGGAGGCTTGTTTTGAACGTAACACAACAAAGTTAAAAAGTCACCACTATACTGCAAGTGACGGGGCCAAATATAACCATCTGCATATTTTTTGCATGCAGGGCCAAAGTTGGAGAAAGTTTGCACTGGCGCAAACACCACAGGGAGAGCGCAGTTGCAGTTTTTTGGTTCCTTGTGTAATAGAAAACGGGGCAAATAGGGCTTCCACCAGAGGAAACTGGAAACAACTGATCTCAGTGTATTTGTGCTTTTTTTAACTATAGAATTGAGAATGAGGATAATATGTCCAAGGCAAAATCAATCTTTTCCATTTTTTATTATATCAGTAGCAAAAACAAGAAAAGGTTTTTGCGGCTCTGGTTTTCGGCTAATAATATTATAATATTTTTTAAATTATTTGAAAGAAAATAAGTGCGACTTATAAATATTTATCCGGTGTTACACCGCCTTTTTATTATTTTGCTTCTTGGTTTGAAACACTTGCAGTAATATGGGAAATACAACTTGGTACAGTACAAACAGGCACTAATATATACTGCGGCCATATTTGTTTCTACAATTCCGTAGTACAGAAGCAGCAAAATAAAAAATGTTTTTGCACTGGTATTCAAACAGAGCAAAGGCTTTGTAACCTAGTTGCACGTTGGAAATGAGTTGTTTCTGTACTTCTGAGGTGTTCCTTGCACTGGGCTGCTGTGCTGCTCTCATGCCCCCCCCTGAAACATCCCAATTGTGCTCACAGTCAATCACCAAGGAGACGTGCCACCAATGCCACGCAGAAGTCCCCCAACAAAACGACATTTGATCAGCTCGTGCAAAGAAACATGCTTCAATGCGCTTCTCTTCCTCCTTAGTGGACATGTGTACTCCGTGTATCCCCCAAATGCCTCGGTGTGTAGGTGCCGGTCGCTCGTGGTGTCTCCCTGGTGGAGGAGGCGCGCTTTACATCCTCGCTCTTCGCCAGACCTCCTGACAGGCAAACGCTTCTGTCAGGACAATCAGAGCATGTGATGTGCATTTGCAGATGCGTCTGGCCTATTAATCTGTCTCTGTTCCCGAGCGGATATAATTGTTGCTTTGATCCGCTGTGCAGCAGAGTTGGCAACGCACGGCAGGGCTTGGCATCTTGCTACTGTCGCTCACTGACACTAACCTCTGGGGGTGAAATTCGGGGGAGGGGATGTTTTGGGGGTGCTCAGTGTGCCGTGGCTTGGGGTGGGGGCAGAGGGTGTTAGAGGCCTCTATATCTACGTGTTACCTGCAAGACCCTGATTTAATGTGAATTTCCTAATATTTTCCGACTACAGGGAGGCGAGCCTACAAATTAGCAGGGAGAGCCGAGCCAACTGCATGGCTTGACCCCAGGAGCTCGTGCAATGAAAATATTTGACATGTAAATCATGCAACAAACGTCATGTAAAAATGTGATAATGTTTCTTCGAAATTCAATCAGCTGTATTTCTTTAACATGTGGAAACCTTTTATTTTACTACATCAAATATCACTGCATTGATAGGCATTTATTAAAAGTGAATGTTTTTAAACGTGCACTTAGAAACATTGCTGCCCCTGCCCTACCACCCCCCTCCACGTCAGTGCCACTAGTGAAGTAAGAGATGTCATTTGACTTGTGCACGCTATAAGTGGCTTGGACTATACATAAAGAGGCATCATAGTGTATTAAATGAAACACAAGAGAAGTTTTTGTACAGCGTACTTTCTTTTTTTAAGAACAGATTTTATTAAGCGATTGCATTACAGTTGCTGAGCCCTGACCTCCAGGTACGTCAGCCAGGCGGGTGTTTCACAATAACAACATCACAATCCGTTTTGTTTTACGTACAGCGTACTTTCTGCCCTAACATATTTGAAGGTCTCTCATTTGTGATAAAGAAGGAGGCATGGTGAAATAAAATATTTGTCTAGGATCACACAATTTGGTTAAGTGGGGAAGCCGGGTTGAAACCAGGTTTTCTGGTCTCACATTGTGCAATTCAGACACTAGATGGGTATCTTTCTCTTTCCTTTTTACCTCAAAGGCTAATGTTTCGTCCTGGCACATGTGGTTAGCGCATGGGTGGCAGGCAGAAGCCACATGCAAGCTTGACTTGTTTTGGGCTTGAGGATAAAAGAGGACCTTGAGCTGACCCAGAGCTACACACCTGGCTCGAGCCTGACTGGAGCTTACAAGGCCTTGCCCACCTTTATTTCAGCCTTAACAAAAATGAAGACTGTTCTTCTACTTCAGATATTTATGTCTTTTATGAGGCAAGTGAGATAGGTAGAAAATACATGCCTTATAATGCCCGGGCACTGGGTGGATTGATTGTGTTTCAAGTCAAAGATTTGGGGTTAAAATGTTTGTAATGGGATTTATGCAGATTGATTTGATGCTGCTCAGTTTAGGGAAATCAGGGATTAATGGATGACAGAAATGGATAATTTACCAGACTATATGGGAAATAAAAGTTTTTTTCGGACAGGAATTCCCCTAAGCAGGGCATGGATGGCCAAAAGTGAGATTCTCTGCATTTGGAGGTTGCAATTGCCTCTCCCGGGACACAGAGTAGAACTTCCTTCCTTGCCTCTGATATTCATGGTAGAGCTGGCTTGCACTGCAGTGCTCCTCTGTGAACTCCCTGACTTGCCTCTGATGTTCATGGTAGAGCTTGCTTGCACTGCAGTGCTCCTCTGTGAACTCCCTGACTTGCCTCTGATGTTCATGGTAGAGCTTGCTTGCACTGCAGTGCTCCTCTGTGAACTCCCTGACTTGCCTCTGATATTCATGGTAGAGCTTGCTTGCACTGCAGTGTTCCTCTGTGAACTCCCTGACTTGCCTCTGATATTCATGGTAGAGCTTGCTTGCACTGCAGTGCTCCTCTGTGAACTCCCTGACTTGCCTCTGATGTTCATGGTAGAGCTTGCTTGCACTGCAGTGCTCCTCTGTGAACTCCCTGACTTGCCTCTGATGTTCATGGTAGAGCTTGCTTGTACTGCAGTGCTCCTCTGTGAACTCCCTGACTTGCCTCTGATATTCATGGTAGAGCTGGCTTGCACTGCAGTGCTCCTCTGTGAACTCCCTGACTTGCCTCTGATGTTCATGGTAGAGCTGGCTTGCACTGCAGTGCTCCTCTGTGAACTCCCTGACTTGCCTCTGATATTCATGGTAGAGCTGGCTTGCACTGCAGTGCTCCTCTGTGAACTCCCTGACTTGCCTCTGATATTCATGGTAGAGCTTGCTTGCACTGCAGTGCTCCTCTGTGAACTCCCTGACTTGCCTCTGATGTTCATGGTAGAGCTGGCTTGCACTGCAGTGCTCCTCTGTGAACTCCCTGACTTGCCTCTGATATTCATGGTAGAGCTGGCTTGCACTGCAGTGCTCCTCTGTGAACTCCCTGACTTGCCTCTGATATTCATGGTAGAGCTTGCTTGCACTGCAGTGCTCCTCTGTGAACTCCCTGACTTGCCTCTGATGTTCATGGTAGAGCTTGCTTGCACTGCAGTGCTCCTCTGTGAACTTCCTTCCTTGCCTCTGATGTTCATGGTAGAGCTTGCTTGCACTGCAGTGCTCCTCTGTGATCTCCCTGACTTGCCTCTAATGTTCATGGTAGAGCTTGCTTGCACTGCAGTGCTCCTCTGTGAACTTCCTTCCTTGCCTCTGATATTCATGGTAGAGCTTGCTTGCACTGCAGTGCTCCTCTGTGAACTCCCTGACTTGCCTCTGATATTCATGGTAGAGCTGGCTTGCACTGCAGTGCTCCTCTGTGAACTCCCTGACTTGCTTCCATTCCTTGCCAAAATGTGATGCTGTTCTCTGGAACCAGCAGCGGCTGTTACCAGACTTGGGTGGTGGGCGGCAAAAAAAAAACCTTTAAAAAAACAAAAAAAAAAAACACTTACCTGTGACGGCCGAGAGGCTGGCTGCCACCTCTCTTCCGTTGTCTTCTTCCTGTTCCGGTCCTGCAGCAGAATACAGAAAGCAGAGGGAAGCACCCGGCTCCCAGGTTCCCGATAGCCAATCACAACCCTGCAATGCAGTGTTGTGATTGGTCTGCACGCCGTGGATCGGGAGCCTGGGCATGTTCTCCATGCAGGCTGTAAAGCAGCCTGCATGGAGAATATGGGAAGTTCGCATGACTGTTTTGACCAAACAGTCATGTGCACTTAGGAGTGGGCAAACCACTTTTCCCCTGCTCCTCTGTCCTCGGCGGAGCCCCGCCCAGAAAGCTGCCGCAGCAGAAGGAAACATAAAATGATAACGCAAGTTATTATCATTTTATGTTTCCTACTGCAGAGAAGTGGGACTACGCTCCTTTGCCTTAGTGGAGGAGCCGCCACTGTCTGGAACACCCATTGATGGCATCTTATAAAGGCCATTGTATGATTACGTCTTAACCTCAAGGTGCAATAAGAAGGTATTGCATTTATTTTATGCACAGTAATAGTTTGAAAACCCCTAACACATAACATAACACGTGTATTTGTAAAGCGCACGTTCACCACTACGGGTATCTTGGCGCTGAATAACAGATGTTTATTGTTACCCAACTCAATGGTACTCATTTTATCGACCTCAGATGGATGAAAGGCTGAGTGGACCCGCCGGGATTTGAACCTGTGACCATGAGGTCGAACACAGGCCCCTGCAGCAGACGCATTAGTCCACTGAGCCACCAGACCCGACATGAGAAGTGATGTTGTTGTTATGCCTGTACATTATGACTAGATAAAAGGTAGCATGTGCGTCTTATTTCCATAATTATATTTTGAGGCCCTGGTGACATTAACAAACCCATTGTCACTTATTTTGTGTGTTTTCACATGACCAGCACTCCATTACAATTCGGGGACCACTACACTTTCTCCATAGTGTGACCTACTTGACTTTGCAAAAGCCATTTCTGTTTAATATCTGTGTGGGGTATCTGATAAAGTAGATTTCCAGTTTGGGGCTCTGGGGCTTTACCTACGCCTGTGACATGTAGATTCACCTTGATATTCCTTCCGCTTCATCTAAAACCGTGCCTGGAGACAGTGGCTGAGTGTAAACAGTACAGCTCCAAGGCTTGACATCACTTTAGACACCAGACACCTGGCAGTGTTCGCATAGATCCCTAAACCCCCAACGCCGGTCAGATGTAAACTTTAGGGTTCTGTTAAATGAAAATGTCTCATTTACTGGCCAAATCAATTCAGTTGCTCCCGACTATAACTTATACGTAAAGATCCTGCATAGTGTTTCGTCCTGGCCTTGTGCATATCTGTTAACCCTACAGCAATGTCTTCATGGCACTAATATTAAGAGGGTTATTCTAGGTTTAATAATGTGCAGTGACCAATGTTCTGTCACAGCACGTGGGACATACCGACTCCTCGCTGTGGCCCAGTAGTCTTTAGAAGAAATAAAAGGAAAAGGAAAATTAAATCTGCCTCCCTTATGCCTTTTTGAAGATATATATCTTCGACTGGCTGAGGTACTCCTGACATAAATGACATGGAAGGGACATCCTTTGTGTTTCCCCATCACTGAGCTTAGGAAATGAATTAGCAATTATCCAGTTCATCACCAGTGTCCCCTCCCCCCCTTCCACTACTCAAAAGGCCTCCCGACACAGTGGGTCGACGCTCTAATTTATGCATCTAAGAGAGGCATTATCTTGCTCCTGCAGGGATGGCCACGGCCCCTGCAGGAGGGAGATAACCCTGCCGCCCTCCCCTCGGCGGCTCCCAGAGGAGCGCTTGCCTGGAAGCGGCTGAGCGCCCTCCGGTGCTAAACGGCCCTGCAAAATGGAGGAATACATTAGGCAGGCCGCGCGACTCCTTGGAACGGCGCGCGGGCGGTGTCGTCACCAGCGCGCGCCCTGTGGTGGAAACTGCTAGCTCGCAACATTTCACGACCGACTGGTGGCGTAGGCACGCAGAACCACAGCAGTCTAACATGCCCGTCTCTTCACCAATGAAAATGTGATTGTACAGCTCTTTCCGTTTTCTTACCACGTATATGGGCGACATAAAAGGATGTCACATATTTTGCTGAGCCTTCCCCGTCAGTTTCACCTCCTCCTTACACATTTCATCCTACCTCCTACCCTTAAGATTGTGGTGTGTTATCGAGGTGTGCTACAACAGCACCCGATTCGCCTTCTATCTGAAGTGAAGGTGGGATAGGAGCTCAGCATGAACTTCTACATCAAACGCGCATGCATTCTATGTTCAAATGCAAGGGCGCAGCTAACAATCGCGCAGCAGATGATATGGCAACGGGACCCACAGCGTGAGGCGCACTCTCCACGTCAAAAATGGCGGAATCTGCTACTAGGCTGTGGCTAAGAGGGACCAATACCTCTTCTATCCCGAGGGTCCAAAGCACCCGTTCTCTGCAAAAGTGTTCTCTGGAGG
The DNA here is from genome assembly GCF_964204655.1 of Triturus cristatus. Lineage (NCBI taxonomy): Eukaryota > Metazoa > Chordata > Amphibia > Caudata > Salamandridae > Triturus > Triturus cristatus. The sequence continues at coordinate 1,001,306,608 of NC_140592.1, read as the reverse complement.
CTGAAAAGTTCCCTCTCGAATGGCTGCGCATTTATTTTCTGTCTAATGTTTTATGAAACCCCCTTATCTGCTCCCACACGCATGATGTACCATTTCTACTGTTAAAAACAACTATTTTATGAAGTTATATGATGAAATAAACAAGTCTTATTGGGCTCCAGAGCGCGAGTCATTCCTGCAAGGTGGTTACAGGGCATGTATGAGGGTCGTTCTGCTTTGGTAAGGGATGTGGTCAACGTGCAGATCAGTGCTATGTATAGACTGGAACAGTGCTTGATTTGTAAAAGAATGAGTGCTAGTCCCAGATCTCTTCTAAGAAGCCTGCACCAGGTGCTATTAAATGTCAGTGAGTCCATTACCAAGGCAACCAAGGCTGTGTAACCTTAAATACTCCCTCTGTCTCCTCAATCCACTATTACACACTCCCAGCCCCTTTATCTCAGTCTTGCAAGTACTTGTTTGCTCCTTTTGAGATGTGTTTTCTGTCTTTCTTTTCCTTCTTCTTTCCTTTTTATATGATTTTCCTCTCTAATTATCAGGAAATATCAGATGTGTGGAAAAATTACATACCAATCCCCAAAATGAGTGCCATTGGTCACACCAGCTAAAGTTAAGCACTAGACTGGATGTGAGGTCTGTAAGCGAGCAATGTGGGTAGGGCGTCTGGTCTCTGGATTGGTGTGCAATCTATAGACCTTTGTGTTGACTATATACTTAGGTGTGTTATATAGACAAAGGAGTGCTCGATGGACAGGGGCAGGATCTACATGGAGAGAGTGCTCTATAGACCAGGTGTGGTCTATACACTGAGATGTAGCACTAGGAGCAGGGAGCGTTCCCATAAGGTCCTAAGAGCAGGTAGTGTTGACAAAGAAATCTATGGCCGGTGTCGCAGGCAGGATTGAAACCCCGAAAGCAGGCAGAGTTGGCACAAGATTCTAGGAGGAGGCAGGATTTGCATGGGGCCTAAGCAGGTAGTGCTTCGAAAGCACCCCCGCTGAATAGATTAATGAACATTGTGTCATTAAGGACAACAGAATGAGCTGGCCTTACTTTTCCGTCCTGTAATTACAATTACCACAGACTGACTTCTAATTTCCCTTACCTCAGGGGACGCTCTGTGATAATGGGCCATTTTTTGCACTGGGATGTTCAGCTGTTCATTCTTATGTAAAGTTCTGCCAAGAGGCAGGCTCACACAATGCTTCTGCTTGTTGCTGGGATATCATACCTCCTACAGGGTAATAAACACAAGAAATGCACCCAGAGATGATGGTTTTAATAGCCGGTGCAATTTAGGTCACATAAATAAAAAATACAATTATTGATCCCTCCATGGTCAAATATTTTCACAGTGACACCTTGCTTCGGACCCTTTCAGTGTTTTTGCTCCCAAGAGCACACATGTTTAACAAATTCCTAGTGGATAGAATAAAGCCTCCATTGGGTGACTAAGTGACTCTGGCTAGTCCAGTTTCCTGTTAGATATACTAGTCACGAGGCACCCTGCTCAAACTAGCTTGAAACCCAGCAGAGCTACCGGTACCATACCTCGCGCACCCAGTGCTTAATTTAAGCCGGTGGTTTCCGGTGCTCAGCACCAGCACTTAATCATCAACACCAGTGCTTTTCATGGGCACCAGTTAAGGACACATTCATTTGTAATAGGTACTAGGAGATCAAGTGATTTTCCCTGAATCACAAGATGTTGAGCCAATGCAGAGACTCAAACCTGGTTCCCCAGCTCCGAAGACGTCCACTCTGGCCATTACGCCACATCCTGCCTGTGTCTGCCTTTTCCCTGATTGTTCATGGTGTAGACACCAACTAGCAGTATGTAAGCCGAATCTCCTTGTGTTCCCTGATATCAGAGTGCTTAGTACTTAGTGAAAGTTGATCCCAAATCCTCCTTGATTCTCTGGGAACGTTTGATTGGCATTCAAGGGCTTCCGTTGGTGAAATGACACTTAAGATTATGCCAGATAAAGTATAACACAATTAACAGCCACACAATAAATATGATTGTTAAGCCAGGGTTTCTAGTAAAGAAGAAATAGCATTTTATTAAGCTTTATATGATATCACCATTAAAATGAACAAGATTGAGGATAGTTTGATGTCTCAAGCCCTAGCCTTTAAGTTCTAGGAGGGAAAATGTCTTCATGGCTTCTGTGCTTTTCGGCAGTATGTGTACTATGTCTTGGCCATCTCCATGTAAGGGTTATGGGCACCTTGAACGTAACAATTCTAGTATCCCTGGAACCGTCTATGGTAACCGCAAGTCCCTCAATGACTTCTCAATAGTGAATGTGGATTGGATATCTAACTATCTGCCAAAGAGGCACAAGAATGCCCTATTTGTACAGGAGAGCACGTACAGCAGCATGGACACTGCTTATCGGGTAGTCAGTTCACCTTCTTTTGGGATATTATTGATGTCACTGTTCACTGTCTCACTGTGAAGGGTTTCTGGAGGACTTTAGGGGGCACCAGTCTGCCTTCGTCGTTTTTCTGCAGACTTACTGAGTAATCATAACAAGGCCTTATCCCACTTATAGGACTAGGAAACAAAGAGCATCATACATTGCCCAATTTCCAACTATCCAAAGAGATAGTCTGGTGTAGCTCTTGGAAATTAAATTGAAGCTCGAAGGTCTAGCGGATATCTCGAGTTCAAGCATCTCAGCCAGTAACCGACTACCAATGACACTTAGAGCAGCATTCAAAGATATGGTGCCACCCAAGCAACCTGTCTGTCGCAGTGTAGTTTTTCTCCCACAGTAGATTAGTAGAGTGGGTTTTGGATTGAATCTTCGTTTTGTATTAAATATTGAAGCCATTCATTTATAAAAACAACTCAATATAAAGGAGGTTACTTCTACTGTATGCCATTTTCTCTTACTACCCTCTCTTAGGTCCCAATCTGGGGGAGTGGTTTGTAAATTGAACCCCTACAGTGAAGGAGTAAGGCACAGAAAAATGGCCATAGTTGCATCAAAGAACTTCTCTCAGAGCTCAGAAGTTGTCATGGCAACCTGCACCACACCAGAAGCCCATGGGAGGGACTGCTCTACTAAAAGGGCATGGGGGAGGTACTTTTCTCACATACACCTCCACCATTTTGTCACACTCACACACAGTTCTTGCTGGAAAAGTAAATATGTACTGTATAAATCTGCAAAGGGATGTGGAAGATGAAGATAATGGAGTCACTAGGAGAAGAGCGAATGGCAGCCAGCTCGTGATCTGCAAACCCATATGATTTTTGGTTATAAACCTTAGCTGCAAAGACAGGGTCAACAAGGGAATATGAAATAATAAAGCTGTCTTACACTATCAGTCACAACCAGACCCCTTTTTAAGGTAGATAAAGTGTTATGTAATATACTGTAGACACCAATGTGTTTTTAGCAAGGTTGAGGAGATAATATATGGGTAAGATAGCTCAGGTAGTTCATGCGCTTGCTGCAGAGCTCATCACTGGTCACATGTATGAACCAGCTTGAAATAGCTTAAAGGGTTAATGTGTTTTGTTCTGTATACTACTAAAGTAGGTGAATGCCCTAATGCATTTGCCACACACTCCAGTTGGGTTATATTTCAGCTTAAAAAATCTGCTCTCAACCCTACAATTTTATTTTATTTTATTTATTTACTTGAGTTTTATATAGCACTGGCTAGACCCGAAGGCATCAGAGCGCTTTACATGAGGAGAGTTACATAGCTTACAAATTATACATTGTTGCATAAGGAACAACCGTTAAAAGTTACATTTTTAGGTTAATGGCATGTAGAGGGGTAAGGGGGTAGAGTGGAAGGGTGAGGGGAGGGAGAAATTAGCAGAGCAGTAAAAGGAATAGACAAAGCAAGCAGGTGGAGAGGAATTCAGGGGAGAGAGGAAGGGAAAGGGGAGGTAGTCAAAGAAAGAACATTGAACTCTTGATTGCTTTAACTCCTTGTTTCATACCATGAAGGTTGGCAAAGTGATTATCTCTGAGTTGGGTGGTAATTCTCACGTTATTAATGTATAGAAACAATTAGATTTGTTTGGTTTGGTGTGTAAATAGTAATTGGCAGTGTAACTATTCATGTAGGTTTTCACACAAAACTCTTTCATACATCGTATTATTCCTTGTCCAACCTGTGACATGAAACTCGGGTTGAATACATGCTCTGCAAGCAGGTGAGGTTTTAACATTGTGTGTTTGTTCACACAAGGATGGTTTTTGCGCTGGCGGCGCCCAGTAGGGCAGTACTCTTTGGTGAAGCCGTCCAATTACCTCCTTCTCCATGGATCCCTCACTACCACCCTTTAACAGGGCCCCTTATCTCTACATTGCCCATCTTTCAATGTATTTCATCTCTTTCATAGCGCTACTCATACCAGTTTACGGTGTCAGAGCACTTTACATCACGCATACATTATACAGAGACAATTAATCTTACCAGTATGTTCATCAATGTATAGGAAATGTTACATAAGGCATTGTTTCACCTCATTGCTAATTTAAAACTGAAATGCTTGTCAACCTTTGCAAAGGGGCACGTTTTTAGAAACATTGACCTATTTGAGATAGAAACTTTTTTTTTTTGCTTGTTAACACTGCTGATTGTGCGACGGATGATGGATTGTGTGGTAAACCAATAATTAAGCGGAAAAAAGTGTGGACACAAAATTGCATAATTCCAGTGGCCCTGAATAGAGTTGTATGAAAGGCCTAGTACTGATGCAATAGGTGGGGGTTGTGCAGGTCAGATTCGAGGGCAGAGCTATGTGGGCGCCCAGTACTGAGAAAGCGGGGTGGGGGCCGAAGGGCGGGGAGGGGGTTGTGCAGGTTCAGATAGAAGTGCATTGGCGGAGTTGTATGAACTCCTATTGGAGTGAGGTGCATTGGCTGAGCTAAGTGTGGGTAGCGGTGCAGGAGAGCTCCATACGAGCAGTAAAATGCACGGAAAGAATTGTGCATTGCTCCTTTCAGGAGCTGCCGGCCTCAAAAGATGAACAGAAAAGGTACCGGGGACGGAAAGGCAGCATCGGATTGGTAACGCGGGCACTCAGGCAATGCCCGAAGTGCCAGTATCCGAATTCTAGTTGTGGGCTTTTTTTGGGGCAGCCTGAGGGGGCGACTTGGGCGGTTTCTGTGTTGTTCGATGCTGCCAGCGGCCCAGTGGGTGCCTGAGTGGCCTTTCTGGAGGTAGATGAGCGTCCATTACCTCCCTTTTATCACCGGGCAGAGGTGTCATTCCCTTTCTCTCGTTGGGCCGGCCCAACATGTATATGCATATTGAGTGGGGGCAGGGGGCCTGAGCAAAAGTGGCCTCACATGTTTCCAGGTGTGTTTCACCAGTGTAAACTAATCCCTTTTTTTTTTAACCCTTCCCCTTTTTAGGTCTCGCCTGACCCAGCGCATGTGCTGGCCTGGCGAGACATTTAGTAGGTGGGTCTAGAAAGTGCTACCCACATTTTGGTGCTGGCGACAAGCTACAGTGCACGATGGCGTGCACGCGCACAGCTGCTCCCAGCATTCCCCCCTCCCACCTCGCCCAGCCTTCTGCCTTTCCTGCGCCAGCCTTCTGCCTTTCCTGCCCCAGCCTTCAGCACCATACCCCTCCCCCCGCTGCTGCGTGCGCATCCCTAGCGTGCGTCATCGCGATCACTTTCGCTTTTACAGTGATCGTGATCACGATGAGGGATTGTCAGTGTGTAAGGGGTGCTTCAGAGTGCATCCGGGGTGATGCAGGCTGCAGACAGCCCTCACTGGGCGGACTTCGAACCGTCAGTCGCTCAGGGGTGTCTCCTGGTATTTACTTCCATTACCCTCCGGGTCCATACTCCAGCCCCTTCTGGAAGGATCCACCGGGGATGCAGGCTGCAGACGCCGCTCTGGGGAGACTTTAATCAGAACCGTCACTTACCTGGGCAGTCCCTAATGGTGTTAACTCCGATACTGGCTGGTATAGTGCCTTATCACTCGGGTACATAATCAAGCGCTTTCTAGAAAGATCCACCGGAGATGCAAGCTGAAGGGCCGCCCAGGGAGAGTTCCACGGACCGCAGTTACGAGGGTACTCTCCAGCGGTACTCACTTCACCCGCTATTTGTGTCTAGCACTTCGGGTGCACAACCAAGCGCCTTCTGGATAGATCCGAGGTGCGCGGGGGCAGCATGCACCAGCCTCGCCAACTTCTGGAAGTGTATGCTGCTGGGACCCCCGAAGAATCCGCAGCCAGTTGGGGGGCGGGGGGGTCATTGAGCAGCATCAACTGACCGACACACCAGCAACCCGGGGGCACGCCCATGCCCGTCTTTTCATAGTGCTTGATGCCAGTATTGCCCATTCGCAGCGCCCTATCACTCACAAACAAGCCTTGCTCCATTTTCTGAGCCAAGAAGTTGTCCCTCCGCCCCTTCCTGAAATATTCAGCCTGCATGTTCTGCCTCCCCCGAGGGGGCCGAAATCCTATGTTTTCCAAGTGTGCTGGCCGGTTACGACACATCTCTGTTCTGGAAGGTTCCAGAGAGCAGACAGCGCTCGTTGCACGCGCCCTGGTGCAAGCTGTGCACCCCAAACTGCAGCCTCCTGTGCACCCCCGCAGCCATGACCGTGCAACAGCACCCCCGCGAAGCAAGACCCGAGGATGAAGGAAATAAACTGGGGGAAGCATCCTTCACACGCAGGGTGACAGCTCTTCGGGCAGGGGCTGTCGCCATGCACCAGACCCGGTTTCCATCCATATTATAGCTCAGAGGGCCGGCGCCTGCTGCAGATGTGCGCGCCCGATCCCAGCAGTTTCACGCCCATTACACAGGAGATCAGTGCCTAACCGCCGATCCCACAGGCAATGAAGGTAGCTCAGCTGTTTAAGCGCCTGCTGCATAGATCCCTACACTGCATGCACACTGCAAACCCTGTGCACCAGTCACGTGTGTAACTATTGTTTCAAGTAACCCTGGGCGTAGTTCGCGAAGTAGCACTTCGCTAAGCTACGCAAAGTGCACTTCGCACTACACGAACTACGCGTAGCACTTCGCGAACTGCGTAGTACCCTGTTCGCACCGTGCAAATGTCGTTTTCAATGATTGCACAGTGCGGACAAGCAACCGGCACTGTGCAATCATTGAAAATGGCATCTTGCACAGTGCGAGCTGTAGTTTTCTGCTGCTCGAGTAGATTTTAACTCGAGCAGCAGCTTTCTCAACGCGGACTGGTAGTTTCTCATCGCGAGCGGTCGCGAGCATACGTGACCACTCGCAATGAGAAACATGACCTCCTCGCGTTGAGAATCTCGCCAGGAAGTTTTTTTTCCACGCTCGCGATCGCCAACTTGATGTTGCTGATCGCGAACGAGGAAAAAGTTTTGCCGGGATGTCATTTTGCTTGCTCACAGTCGCCAACTTGGCGTTGAAGACCGCGAGCAAGCAAAAAATGACCGCTGCACTACGCAACACTACGCTACGCGTGTTTGCACTGTGCTACGTGCAATTCGCGTAGTGCGAAGTAGCACAAACTTCGCAAACTACGCGAGCGTAGCGTAGTGCTTTGCCCAGGCTTAGTTTCAAGAAGGATCGTATGACCCCCTCCCCAGGTCACACAATAGGCTCCAGTCCCAATGAGACAGTAGTTTAAACAGTTATACCACGTGATTGTGAATAGTGAGTAATTTCCAGATAATACTTCCAGCTGAAAAGCAACCTGCGAGTGAACGAGCATGCAGCTCTCTGCACAACATACACGTCACATGCTGCAATCCCACAGGTTGTGGTTTCTGTACCAGAGAAACAACATTCCAATGCCAGCGACAGTTCAGCTGGTTAAAACACATGCTGCAGAAGATGTCACTCAACCCCCGTTAAAATCTCACAAGTTAACGAGCATACTCCAGGGACTCGTCCAGTCTGCAGGTAACATAAGGCCTGCAGCACTGCGGGTCATCACACCTGCTGAAGGCAAGAGTGATTGCCTGTTTAAATGTCAATGATTGGGTAAATGTTGCACTTACTATGTGGAGATGGTGACAGGTCCTACACCCATATGGCCAACAGTCCTGCTGCATATGTAGGTGAATAACCCACGGGTGCAGGCTGCAAAGCCAGTGCAAGTGCTCAGCGGGTGACTGCACCTGCTGAACAACTAACTTGGTCTGCAGGGCAGCATGCTCCAAATACAGAAAAAGGCTCAAATTGATTAAATATATCTGTATTCGTCAACCTACAACAAGGCAGGTTAGTGGATTAATGTTCCAATTGTAGTGGTCTATTAAACAGCAGTTCATAAATCACACAATCCCCCACATTCCACACCCCAATGCAGATGTGCATTGGCATAGCCAATAGGTCTCGCCTTTGGGACTTTATAAGTGTTTAGCCATGCAACAGTTTATGTTGTTGTACCAAGGATATTGTGCTGCATAACTAAACACTTATAAGGTCCCAAAAGCGAGACCTATTGGCTATGCCAATGCTTGTTATAAAATTTCGCTGAAGCAGTGTTTTGGGTAAAGGCAATATGCTGGTTGCCACGTGGCTGGGACGCAGGTACAATATCTGAGAGGAGGCAGAGCAGCGTGACCCTGCACGTGTGCCCAGGACCTGCTGCGGCGCCAGCTGGGCGGCAGCGCGAGGGATGCTCTGTGTGTTTACGTAACACGTTCGAAAGGACTTCATTTTCCACTGGATTGAAAGCAAAAGAACTGTTGATTTGCTCCGAAAAGCCCTATTAAGGAGAGCAATTGCCTGGAATTACACAGGGCCGCCCGGCAGCTGACCTCGGCCGCAGGAAGACTTTTGCTCGCTCTGTAGAAATAGCAGGGACTCTTCTGTGTGGCTCTGCTGTGGGGCTCTGCAGAGACATCTCGTGCCTAGCTATCACTTCACCAGGCCTTACAGCGATCTAATCCGGGCGAGGAATTATGCAATGACTGGTGAGGCGGAAGGAGAAACACTGCCGCTCATGATTTTTATGTGTTTATGGATTTAGTCGGTGCATTTTCTTCAGTTTTCTTTGAACCCTGTGATGAGTAGGGCTAGGCGTATTTACAGTAGCAGCTCCTGGAGGGAGTGCTGCGGGGCGGTGAGGCAGGGTGGGGGAGGGACAGGGTGGTGGGTAGTAAACTCCGGCTCACGGCCGACCGGAGTAATGTAAATAAATAAATAAATTTAAAAAGCGAATTTCATTGCGCGCGCAGAATAGCCAAATGCATTTCAGTGCGCGCAATGAAATTCGTTTTATTTATTTATTTTCATTACTCCGGTTGGCCGTCAGCCGGAGTTTACTACCCCCAGCCCCGCGGCACTCCCTCCAGGAGCCGCTACTGCGTATTTATAATTTTTGTCTCCAGACTTCGAATTGCAACTCAATTGCTCAATGATGAACGAACACGAATTAGGGAAGTTCTACTGCTGGATCCAGGGCTTTAAGTGGGATGAGAAAACTGTGTGTGTGGGGGTCTCATAAAGGGGCGTGGCCAATGTAATTAAGGGCGTGGCTTAAAACACACATGGTAAAAATCTGTGCTTAGCATAATGTGCCCCCGACTTGTATTTTGCTGTGCCTGTCATTGCATCCAGATATATGATACAACAAGTATCATCATACCTGCAACAAGTCAGGACTTTTGGCTTTGTCAATGGTTGTTAGTTGCATTGGATAAATAAGTAGCAACTATGGCTTGTATATATAATATTGAAAAGGCTTCCACTTAAAGCCCTGGTGACACCACGACAATGTTGCTGCTCTTGAGTTTCAATAAGAGAAGGGAAATCCAGAGAGAAACAAACTCTTTAAAGGATTTCCCTTCCCCTACAACGCTCAGCTGGCATGACGTCATGCAGTAACTTCTCCACAAGTGAGAAGTGAACGGTTTGAGCACGTGCACATCGATGTGCCTGCTGTCACTGCAGCCCGGAAAAAAACGGACCACCTATGCCAGGGCATAAAACAGAGCTCGATAGAGACCCGTTTGGAGGCCCCCTTTATAAAAACTGCCGGTGCTCAGCACCGGTGAGACCCGGCCCACCGTTGAAAGGCCCAATGCTTTTTTAGCTGAGTGAGTTTTGTTTTGCAGCTAATTGTATCTTTTATTGCAAGAATCAATTCCTTTCTTAGAGAATCCACACTTTTTTGGGGGAAATTGCTTTTAAATGTCTGATTTTTAAAGAATTTCGTCTATTGTAAATTCCATGACGCACATGCATTTGGGCAAAGGTATTAATATGACAAAATGTAAATTTTGGACCAATTCACTTTTAGGCCACCTAAAGTTTATGTACCGTAATCATGGCAAGGAGGGATGAGTGCTTTACGTCTTTTTTTGGTCTAGCAATTAGTCAAAACGTTTTGATTTTGCTTAATTTATATTTATAATATACTTACTTGGACCGGCTTTCATTTACCCTCTTTCTCCATTGGTCTGTTATTGTGTCATCTGCATTTTTCTTCCACCCACCCACCCACCACAGCACATCATACATCATGGGTCAATGGATCAGCCTACTTTAGCTACTGGCTACCTTCACTGTGAGTGATGGCATTCTGCCATTTCACAAGGATCACATCCAACCACAAAGTAGTCACCTTAAGTGCCAGGGATTATTATTGTAATGTATGTTTTTTTTAATCAAGAAAAATACTTTTGCTTTTTGTCATTTTTTATATCAAAAAGGGCTCTACAGCTTCCCCCAACAAAAACCATGACAAACAAAACATGGATTGAAAAAAGCTAAACGGCTGGAGGAAAACATCACACCCATTGGCTCTGTCAATGCTTGTTTTATATAGCACCTCCTGCCATGGATCTGCAACTTTGTAGGGCTGCAAATTGCAGGAGTTACTGATCTCTTATACATTATTTTGATCAATTTGACCATAAAAATTAAACTATCACAGCAATATAGTTCATAAAACAATTGATAGAAAGGTAATAATAATATATATAAGTATTTTGTTATTAGGCAGTACACAGCAGCCAGCAGGCCCCATGGCAGAAAACAACTGCTGTACCTGTTATTTCTGTTCTCCAACCTTCTCTTGTTACATGCACACATTCCATAAATATATACTTTAGCTAGATGCAACATTCCCCTTGCTTACAATAAAAAAATAAGATTAACTATGTACGCAAACTAATAATCAGATAAATCTTAAAACACAAAACATATATTTTTCCTCCAGGGACATTGATCATTATAAATACATGTTCCTTGAACTTGCATGGCTTTTGTAACTTTCCAATTTGATGCATCCGTTGACCTAATAAACAATTAAATTGTTCCACCTACCTGTTCTCTTGAGGGTAATATATTGCTACCTTATGAAATCTTACTCTTTACATTTTCAAAAATACTTCAAATATTCTAGATACAAATGGTAGAAAATTATCAGCAGCTAATACCTCAGGACACCTTTCCGCAGCAAAACATCAATTAGAATTTCAATCACTACTTCAGATTTTGCATCATTAATGCATTTCACATCCAACCACATGGGGAACTAGTCCTTTTGGCTCAACTCCCTGCAATGGTATGGCTCACATATGCCAATCCTCACTGTCTTCTATTGGCGTTGAGGAAATGTTGGAACTATTGAGTACACTCTTGCCACATGAGACGTGCCACTGTTATTAAATCAGAAGCACTTTCTCATTAACCTTTCAATATCCCAAGTCTGTGCCTGGCCACCGAAACTCTCCTTGTACCTTCCTCTCAGTTGCAGATGTCTCACCATGTCCTTCATGTAACATGGCAAGGAGCCTCTTCCGTAATCCATCCTATTTATCTAATCTTCACACTTCTACATTTTCCTCTGACAGTTCAGACCAAATCATTTTAAAGTTGTATATTTCAGACAATTTTTTTCCCTGTAGATCTTCTCAACTTAAGGCCACATATAACTTGTCTGACTTCTCGGTTCCTGCTTGCTTGCTCTTTCCTTTCTTCCTGTGTTATGGTTCCACCACAACATTCATTGACATTTGCCATAAACCAGTCTTCTTCCATTATTGTCCTCTATTAGAAACATGACAAACAGTATTGACATTCAGTCCACCATATAATTACCTCCGCACAAATGTAAACAGCTGGACATAGTATAACCACTCTGCAAACCTAGAAAATGTTTTACCTGCTTCCTTTGTGATAAAAATGTCCATTACTAGTTTATGATCTGGTCTAACATTAATCAAGATTTCCCACACATTTAATCTGAGAAGTTGTATCACCCACCAACAGGGTAATGCCAATGCCTTCCATTCAATCACAGATTATGTGCTTTCAGCACCCTTTTGTGTATGAAGCATAAGCAGCCACTCCTTTCTTGACTTCCATACGTACCACCTCCAGACCAAACACACTGCCACTCACTACAATGATGACACTATATTTAGTGTAAAAAGGTTTGACAACAGCTCCAACAGTTCTTTTTGAGTTCTTGGAAGTCCATTTAACGCTTCTTTGACCGTACAGAATGCTCATTGTTCTTACACCATTGGTGCAATCTGTGGAATGATAAACCTTGCAGAGCAATTACATAGTCTCAAGAAAGAGCATAGTTCATAGGGGCTGGGATAGATCAATTGTGGAGAACAGTTGTGTTCATAGAATGTAGTCAACCTCTCTTTGATGTTTGGTAAATGATTCCTCTAGATCTCTATACAGGTGTTCAAGTCTCATAGATCTATGCACATTCTCAAACTCTCTTTGTTTGTTTTGCTAATACTACAAGGCTCGACCATTCTGATGACTCAAACAGCTCTCTGATGTTACAGTCACACATTCTTTCAAATACATTTTATACCAGCTCCTCCTCAGATAAGGGAATATCTTTGACCTTGTGTCATCTCAATTCCCAATATCTCAATTCCTTTATACAATATCATGTGATGAGTAAAAGCCCTCAAGAATTAAAGCAATAATGCATTCTTCCATAATGCACTTCCTATGCCTTTCATTAACACATAATCAGGATAGTTGGGATTCAACACAATGCCAAAACCTTTATGGTCTACCCTTTCCAACAGGTTCCTTCCCAACAATACCACAAATACTCTTCCTTTAATGCTATGTCCCTTAAAGCATTATTCTATATCAAAACATCCTACTGCTGGCAAATATAAGCCACAGTAACCCACAAGTTTAACTTGATGCTTCTTTAATTTCACTCTTAACAATGTGTCATAGGACTTCATGTACATTATTGTCCTGGGCCAATACAAATCTGCTCACATCTCAACATTTACTCCTTTTATCTGCACAGAACATTCAGGCAGATGGTATTCCATCATGTTACTCGAATCATTTTTAACACTGTTATTCGTGGTCATGAGTAAATTTCATTCTCTTCATCAATGTTATTTCTCCACTCTCTTTAGTATTTATGCTATTTTCAAAATTTTTGCATACTCTAAAAAATTATCAGTTTAGTTTTACATTTGTAGCATTTTACATTCACCTTTACACAGTTTCTCAGAAATGCTAAGTGTCTTGTACTGTCTTGCAACACATTGACAGCATTTATGTTTGTTCTCCTACCCTGCTTTTTTTTTTACTTATTGAGGCTTTCCATGCCTGCTATCAAAAGCCTATGGTTTGACCTTGGCTTTTATGACATTTTCTCCATTGTCTTTCCTTATTCTCTGGGATTCAGTTTCTTAATGTGCATTGATGTTTATTCCATTCCCTTTGGCATGTTACTAGCTTTTTCTAATGAAGGTTCATGCACAATTAACAATTTCTCCTGTATCTTCATACTGCCCAGGCAGTTTATTGACAGGTCCCTGATGATTTTATCATGTAGATCCATAAACTTTCACAACATTCCAAAGTTCTCAGCACAGACAAATATTGTTCCATAATGTCACCTGGTAATGGTGCACTAGCCTTGTAATTGTTCTAAGATCTTTGCATTGTGAACTCATATTCATCATCAAGTGCATCAATTTTATTTTCTTCTTTACATTGGCAATTACATTAACACCTTTCTCTCTTATCCATCCCAATTGTGTCTAAGAAGGGATAATTTTCGTTTGGGAGCAAATACTTCTCCTCTTACCAGTGGTGGCTCCTCCGCTATGGCGAGGAGCGTCACCACACTGCTTTTAAGCAGTGCCAAGTAGAAAAATAAAATGATAATAACTTAAAGTTATCATATTATGCTGTGTGTACTCCTGCTTTGCGGGCAGGCAGGTGGGCAGGGCGGTTCTGCTCTCGCTGCAGGGGAGGAGTGGTTTCCAAGTGCTTACCCGTTCTCCGAGCAGACTGCAGTACAGCCTGCATGGAGAACATGCCCACCTCTCCAGCCCCTGGCTGAGCGCTGTGTTACGGCGCTCAGACCAATCACAATGCTGCATTGCAGCATTTTGATTGGCTATGGGGAGGGAGCCTGGCTGCCTGCTTCCTGTTCCTGGAGACAGAGGCAGGAGAGCAGGAGCAGAGATGCAAGACCCGGCCTCAAGGTAAGTTTATTTTGGTTTTATTCCCCCCCCACCACCTCCTCACTCCACAACCCCAATGCCCGACTCGCCACCCGCAATCCATGCCGGCTGCCACTGCCTCTTACAGCTTCTAAATAAGTCTTACATGCTTCTCTCCAGTCTTCTAAATTCAGTGCCAGTTCCCCTGGAGACTGAATAAATGTAGGAGTTGGGACCACTCTCTTCACTATGTGTAGATAGCTGGTTACTTTTGTTTAATACGCATAACTCGCCCGCAGATATAGACTTGTAAAATAAGAAAAGTCGTCACCGTTGTCTTTCTAAATGAATGCTGAGCGTTGAGATCACTTTCCTATATTTGCTGCTATTCCTGTCTGCTTCCATATTCCCACTGCGCACAGTAATTTATGTGCACTATTCAGCTATTAGTTTTCTGACAGCTTTCTTGAAAAATATATTTGTATGGTAAATAGTACTGGCCTATTTTGTGTGTTTTGGAACACTTTATTTTTATACATTGTAATTCCCAATGTTAATGGCTTCTACAGTGGCAGGCATGCATCGTGTTCACCTCGGATTAACCGCTTCACTTCAGCTGGAAATTCAGCAGTTTTCACAGCCGGGGTTCATTTCAATGGTATGAGCAGAAACCACGCACTTCACTGCGCGTAAGAACTGTGCTGAAGTGCAGCTGCATGCAACAGCAGACGTTGTACTCATGCACATCACTCATTAACAGCGCAGTGATGAGGGACATTTAACAAAATGGTCGCTTGCCTGACTTCTTCTGCCTTGCCCAGATGTAAGCTATTAGGATACTCCGGTGCTCCAGGCGGATATAACAAATGGTATACGAAATCCAATTTCACTTGGAAATTTGGTTCAATCTGCTTTGCCATTAAATTTGTTCTCCATTGGTGCCTGCGAGCCATGGTCAATGCCAAGGAAGTATGCAGTCAATGGGCAATTCTTTGATGCAACAACTTGCACGGTGTACTTCATTATTCTTGCAGAATCAGGCACCTGATGGTCGATGTAAACTTATTGCCACTGTTGACACAATACTTATGCGTCTCTACAAATTGAAAAGTATTATATTTTTCATGCAAAACTAGAGCATCTTACAGGTCCCAGTGTAGGCAGCAACTGTCCATCCTGGAACCTCTGCTCCCCAACCTGCTCTTGATACCAAAACACATTCCATAAACGCATTTAATAGCTAGATGCAAAAAGGTTGAAATCTCTAAACTTGTAAATGCTCCACGTAACTCCAATATTGGTCAAGGAAAAGATTATCATGGTCCGTGCTTTAAATAAACATTTCAAACTCCAAGATTGCTACCTAGATATCTGAACCCAAAAAGTGTGCCTACCGCATTGCAAGTTGGAAAGAATCTCTAACAGTGACAGAACTAGGAAATGTGGCTTACAGTTGCATTGTTATGTTATGTTATTTGAATTTATTGAGCGCACAGATACTCAGGAGTGTCCCGGCGCTGACAGCAGAAAAGGCAACCATCCCAGGACATTCATCAAAACAGCAAGGTCTTCAGGGATTTCCTGAACAAGAGAGGATCACGAATGGCCCTCAAAGACAGGGGAAGAGCGTTCCAGGCCAGGCAAGCTCTACGGGCGAAGGAGTTGCCCCCCAAGCGGGCCCGCTCAAATTTAGGGGTTTGCATAAGCAGCAAAGAAGCAGACCTCAACTGTCTCCTAGGAATGTAAAAGGAGAATCTGGCCTGAAGATACTTGGGGCCGAAACCATAGAGGGCTTTTTGTACAATAGACAGCATTTTGAAGTTAAGGCGAGACTGAACGGGAAGCCAGTGGAGTGCCCGCAGTTGGTCCCGGGCACTTTGCCGTGAGGAGAGTCCGCCCAGAAGTCTGGCTGCAGAATTCTGGACCACCTGTAGTTTCGATACAAGGTAACCAGGGCTTCCTACCAGAAGGGCATTGGCATAATCTAAACGGGATAAGAGCAAAGCACGCACCACCGTTTCTCTAGCCCTGACAGGAAGCAAGGGAAGAAACTTCCTAAGGCTCCGCAGAAGCCCAAAACATGTTCCGGTAAGTTTTTTTATATGTGAGGCGAAGTTCAGATTGTCATCAAACCAAACGCCGAGGTTTTTAACGGCTCCAATGATCGCTGGGGGGCATGGAAAGCCCACGGGCCAAAGTCTAGTTCTAAAGTCAGGGGGGAAGGAGCCGAACAGCAGGACTTCTGACTTAGCCTCGTTGCATTTTAGCTGTGCATTAGCCAGCCACTGAAATACCGAGGACAGACACTGGTGAGGTTTAACCACCGAGTTATCTGCTTTGCTCCAGGTAAACAGCAGCTGGGTATCATCAGCGTAGGCCATCACTTTAGCCCCCAGAGACTCCGCCAGAAAAACCAGTGGAGTCACATAGATATTAAAAAGCAGAGGGCTAAGTGACGACCCCTGAGGGACCCCCGTGTTGACATTGACATTGTTATAAAAGTGTAGGCTTGGCTTTAATTGATTATGTACTGTGATATAGCTAAATATGTAAAAGAAAGTCTGAGGACAATTGTCACCAAATCTCATGAATGCTAATTGGATGCCAGATCTGAAAGCCTCCACTGCGACATATATATTTTTCTTAGGGCCTGAAAATCCATCATGAATGGGGTTCAGGACCAGGCAAATTTTTAGGATTGGTAATCTTTGTAGCTGGTGGGTGTTACCAGGGTTCACACACAATTTGACAGGACCCAATTTGGGCTGTGGCACAAACCAAAACGGTGGTTTCACCCAGAGGCCACCTGTTCCAAGGTAAGTGTTCACGTGTGTGATTGGTTTGTGCTCTTTTTGATCATATAGATTTGTAGGGTGAATACATCCTCAAAATTTGTATTGGAAGTCGTATATATAAATAAAGAGGACTACTCGGTTATGGTAATCTTTTCTTCTTTATTTGAAGACGTGTGCAAAAACAATGAAAAGCCGACACGTGTTTCGCCCAGGGGCCAGCAGGGCTTTCTCGAGGCAGAAAATATTCTGTTAATAGGTTCTATTTCAATTTGGTGAAAGACCAGTGTGCTTGCAAAAGGCGTCTTCTTCGCACCTGGGAATCTCTGCGGACCAAGTTTTTAGGCTGGCTTGGGCCTTTAGAGATGGCTTTTGCATCCGCTACTCACACCTCATACCAGTGTACAGCCTATAGTGAAAGTGCATGAGTTCCACACAGGCCTTTGCCTCTGAAATGGCAGAGAGCTGAAATGGAGACAGTCATATGCGAGCCTCACAGTTTGTAGAAGTTGACAAATGTGCGGCTTGGGATCGTCCTCTCATCCTGTGAGCTGATGTCACATCTTTGCACCCTGCCGATGGTTGCCATCACAACAGAAGTGGAGGAAAGTAGATCCGGTTCTGTCATGGAAATGGCAGTGACCTCTCAGGAACAGCTCACTCTGAGCTCCCATTTTGCCTGTGATGCAACTGATGGTGTCTCGGTGGAATACTTACCCCCTCTCAGTACCTCACTAAGTGCTTCCCTTGTATACTGAATTTGGCATGTATGTTTTGAACCTTCTCGTCTGTGTTTCTCTGTTTCTATCTCCAAGGCTGTTATTACCTTTTTAATAAGCATTGGGCTGTTATAATTGGTTGAGTGTGTGAGCACACCTGACACCTTCCATGGTGGAGGAAAATAGAAGAACGAGTCAGAACCTGCCAGACCTTTTCCTCTCCTCTGGGTGATATTAATATTTCATAATCAGCATCTCTCCATGTTCATTATAGACTTCTTTTAGTGCACTTCATAATGGTTTCTTCCTGTCTCCTTTATCACAACAATAAACACCCTTCTTCTGTTCTTACTACACGTCTGTTTTATTCACATTGTGTTTAAATACTACTTGATTGCATTTAAGTATATTTGCTTGTGTACACTTCACCTTTTCTGTTTGTATCTCCTCCCATTTATCCTGCCATTTTTGCTCTCAATCTATGTTTGTTTTTCCCCAGTCACCGTTTGCCTTCTAATCTCGCCTTCTTTTCTTCTTATGTGCTGTAAAAACAGTTTCCGTGGTCATAATACTTCCGAATGGTAGAAAAACAAGATGTCTCAAACTCTCAGCTCTCAACCCTCTGCCTTTCACCACTCCCTTTCCACTCACATCCCCAAGACCCTTGATTGAAAAGATGAAGTCTGATGTTGACCCACGCCCCCCTTGCCTTTCTCCACTGCCACCCCCCTCCTTTCTTGCTTTCCTCTGTCTCACTTCATTGCTTTCTCTCCCTTCGATACTCGCTTCTTTCCTCTTGCCTCCTTTCTTCAGATGCTCATTGTATCCCTTCGTTCTTTTCCTCTCCTCTTCCCTTGTCCTTCCTTTGTTCGAGGGAGACGCGATTCCATTTCCGTGGAGCAAATCTCCTCTGAGATGCTTTTCCTTTGAATCAAGACACTTAATCCCAGAGAACAGGATTCACTTTTTAATCTCCTGTCCCCGAGTGCTTTAGCTGCTAATCTGAAGATGCTTCCCTGGCGGAGGGATTAACAGGGCTCTGGTTACCCCTAGTTACCAGCTCCTGTCCCTCTGTCGAGATCCTACAACCTTGGTGTGCACCAACCTCATGTCCCACAGAGGGCTGTAATTGGAGGGTATGTATGTGGGCACGGATCTCACACACAAATAACTTGGATACTGCAAACACAAATAGGCTGCAAATTCCACAGGCTTGTGCCAAATATCCTACAGGATAATGTATTGTAAGAAAAGGCCAAATAATGAAAAGAAAGTCTATGATTGTACCAATCCCTGAATCATGACACATCCATGAGGAGCTGACTGAAGTGCCCCATGGACAACATCTCTCCAGTTGGCTGCTCCAGCACCAAGTTCCCGGCACACTCGCCTGGCAGTCCCTACAAACTATTATTGGAGCCGCCTTTTTGTACTTCATGGATCCTTCCTGCACCATCAGGAGAGTCCCACTTTGGGATATTCATGTAGTCAAATAAGCTTGTGCTAAATCTATTAAAGCTCATTACGCGTGGACCTACTGAACTGACTTGTACCACCTCCATACTGTAACCTTAGCCTATTTAGAAGAAGCATGGATGATCGGTACCCATCGGGCTCATGTATCACAACCAGTTAGTCCAGGCTTTGAAGTTTTCTTGGTGGTGTCTACCTCAGAGTTCCCCTGTAACAAGCTGTAAAATCAGACGAACAAACCCAATAAACCCAAATCCTACAGGTCAATTAGACACTCGGTGCTCAGTTATGGAGCAGTAGTTGTCGGCTGTTATGACCAGCTCTGAAACTGGAGCCCCCTATTCATCTTCTGTTATTAAATGACAAAGCCATGGGGGTGGGGGCAGCTGTAATCTCCTGGTGAGATTTCTGCTAGGACCTTCATGGAGGTCTACCCATTTACCAACATCAATGTCCAAGCAGTACAGAATGCTGCACCATTCACCATGTACCCCACGGGAGAAGATCACTCACTGCACTGGTTCCCAGAGAAGGGCCCTCTCATTTCAAACAGGGTGTATGAATGTTTAAAGTCTTTCACGTCAATGCACGGCCATTGTTAGCAAACAGAATAAGGCTAAAGTTATGTTATGTTATGTTATTTAATCTTATACCGTGCACAGATACTCCGAGGAGTGTCCTGGCACGAGCCCGATGAGAGATAGAGTAGATACAGAGAAGTAAGGATAAAGTTAGTCAAACAGGTAGGTCTTCAGTTTTTTGTTTTAACAGACTGAATTACTGAATACTGCGGTGAGCCAGCGGAAGTGAGTTCCAGATTGTAGCCGCTCTAACAACAAGTGAGCTTCCCCCCATTCTTGTGAGCCGAAAGCGAGGAGTATAGGCCAGGAACTGAGAGGATGATCGAAGGTGTCTGGCAGAGGTGTAAAACAGGAACATCTTTCGGAGGTAAAAAGGACCAAGGGCATACAGAGCGCGATGGGCCAGAGTCAATGCTCTAAACTTGACGCGATTGGCCACTGGCAGCCAATGTAGTTGACGCAGATACTGCCGAACACTGCTTCTCATAGGGAAACACAAGTCTAGCTGCAGCATTCTGGACAGTGCACAGTTTCCGAAGAAGATAGTCCGGCAAGCCGGCATACAGAGCATTAGCATAGTCAAGTCGAGAGTGTATCAAGGCCCGAACCACTGTTTCTTTAGCTGCTTTAGGGAGAAGCGGGAGAAATTTCTTTGAGAGTTTTGAGTGACCTGAAGCAGGACCCCATCAGCTTCTTTATCTGGATAGAGAAAGAAAGATTTTCCTCAAACCAGAGTCCCACATTTTTTGCAGTTTGCCCCGAAGAGGCAGGCATGGGAAACTCCGCTGGCCATAGAGATTCTCGAAATTGTGGGGGGTCCCATTCAGGAGAATTTCCAACTTCTCCTCATTGCATTTA
Source organism: Triturus cristatus (assembly GCF_964204655.1). Classification (NCBI taxonomy): domain Eukaryota; kingdom Metazoa; phylum Chordata; class Amphibia; order Caudata; family Salamandridae; genus Triturus; species Triturus cristatus. The sequence continues at coordinate 1,001,285,779 of NC_140592.1, read as the reverse complement.
AGCTGTGCAGAGGAGAGCCATTGAAAAACTGCTGCCAAACATTTTTTTGCCAAGGACGTAGAGCACGCAGATTTTCCCCAAGTGAACAGCAACTGGGTATCATCTGCATACACTATGATTTTGGCCAAATTGATCAAAGGGTTAACATAAAGATCAAAAAGAAGGGGACTCAAGGAGTACCCCTGTGGCACCCCAATGGTCACCTTCTGTGGCTAGGAGGAGAACGGGGGGAGCCAAACCTGTTGTGTACTTCCTTCCAAAAAAGACTTTAACCAGCTCAAAGCAGCACCTGAGATCCCCACTCTCACAAGGCAGAGAAGCTGCAGCGAATGGGGGACAGTATCGAATGCTGCCGAGAGGTCCAACAAAACAAGAGCAGCCCTCCCACCAGCATCCAGACACTCCCGAATGGCTTCCGAGACTTCCAGCAAGGCCGACTCAGTGCTATGTGAGGCTCTGAATCCGGATTGAGCTGGATGAAGTAGGCCTGACCTTCCACAAAATCCATAAATTGTCTATTCACCACCTTTTCACAAGCCTTAGCCATGATAGGTATAAGTGAAATAGGGCGGTAGTTAGCTGGAATCAGCGGATCCAGTGTGGATTTCTTTAAGAGGGGCAAAATCTTGGCCTGCTTCCATAATGAAGGAACATAAGCCTCCTGGAAGGGAGAAATTAATACGTTTGTTGACTTCTGGGTTCACAGTCTCAGCGACTGAGGCAAGAAGCCTGGCAGCACAGGAATCAGATGGGGAGCCTGACTTCAAGGGAGGAAATCCTTCAGGGAAGGTGACTCAGCAGGCAACGACACGAGGGGCGGGGGCTTCACCATAGGAAGATCACCTAGCATAAAAGACGCCTGGATAGAGCGAAATTAATCAATAAAGAAGTTTGACAGTTCCTCACACCAGGCATTGGACGCAGGTAGAATAACAGATTCCGCTCTAGGGGCCATAAAGATCTGGACAATTGAGAAGATCACCTTAGAATAATTCTTAGCAAGATCAATCCGATCCGCGTAATATAGACTTTTGGCCACAGCTATAGAAGAATAATAAAGCTTCTGAACCTTCCTGAGGTTCAGTTCAGCCACTGGACAATAGTCCAGCCACCATAGACGCTCTAACTGTTTACAGTGTTGTTTCTGCCGTCTTAGCGTGTCCGAGAACCACGGCTGAGATGGAGAATCTCTTGACAGCTTGCGGTGGGCAGTAGGACGGAATAGGCTGGTCGAGAATCAGCTAGAGCTGCACTAAAAGACATGGGATCAATTTTGGCAAATGTCGGCGCTTGGCCTGCCCTGCTTAGGGGAATAGTACCATCCGGCACCCAGGAAAATATGTTAAAAAGTGATCAGACCACGACACAGGTAGTGGATCCTCCACCCTTAGGCAAAAATTAGAACAAATGGGGTCAAAGATGTGACCCCCTGAGTGAGTCAGTGTCTTGACCCATTGAGTTAACTGGGCCAAGTTAAGACAATCAAGGAATTCCTTAGTAGCTCCAATTTCATCTTTGTCTAAGTGAATATTGAGATCCCCCCAAAAAAGATAGTGCGAAAACTGCACAGCACGGGGGATAATGACATCCACCAAATTTTTTAAGAAAGGCCCCGCAGACCCAGGTGGCCTGTAAACCAATGTTCCACCCTGCGAGACATGAGGAGAGATAGTGATGCTAAAATCAAGAGCTTCACCCTCTCCTAGCTGCGAGGATTCCTCACAATGTAAAGCCCATGTGTCCCTAATAATAACTGCAACAGCACCACCTCTCCCGACTATATGTTCAACCCGGAAGATCTTAGATCCAGTGGGTATTGCTAGCTCAAGGACCGGATTTGAAAACTCATTGAACCAGGTCTCAGTAAGAAATAGAAGATCGACCTGATTCTTGGACAGGAGGTCAAAGATATCCTTGTGGTGTCTGCCTAACGAACGTGTATTAATTAGGTCTGCTTTAAACATGGGCCCATTGCCATTACCACTAGGTGAAGACCCAGGGTGCTGATGAGCGTCCCCGCCAGGTTGAAAAGCAAAGTTGCAGATCTTGCACACATAGGCAACATATCCCCCCTGCTAGACTGACAATGCGACAGAGATCGAAGTTGAAGAAGTTCGTGACGGGATTATGACCGACTGACAGTGTCATTCACTGGAAAACGGGCAGCGTGACTGGCGCTGGCCGCTTCTGGGACGCTGACAGGCGCAGACGGGCTTGCCGTAGGCACTCCTTCAGCGCGCCTGCGGTGCGTCTGCTCAGTGTGCATGTTTATGGTCTGGCCAGCAAAACAACTAGAGCACGCACTGACCAAAATGGCGTCTCAGTAGTCAACCAGCCGCAGCCTTTGGAGCCAAGAAAAGCTGCCGGTAACCATACATCCCTAGTTGTAATGCATTGATGGTGTGTGGAATAAGGTCACACAATGCTCTAAGTGGTGAGAGGTGTCACATCACCCTCTGAATGAGGTGCGGAAGGCTAGAAATGAATGTGTAACCTGGTCCGTCTGATGCGTGGTTTAAGGTAATGTGGCAGCGCTCCCTCCAATGAGGCAAGAGAGGTCATGGAGTGAGATGCGACTGGAAGTGCAGTGCAGTCGTGCTCTCTGGGATATATGGAGGCTCTCTTTTGTGCAGGGATGAAAGCCATAGCGCTATCTGTGATATGTGGACGGGGGTCACAGAGAGCACAGGGTTGTTTGTGGATGGAGGTGGCATGGCTCTTTCTGTGATATGTGAACGGAGGTGAGGGCATTAAAGCACTCTCTGATGTCTGGATGGAGGAAGGCCATGCTATGCTCTGTATGGTGTGAGGATGGAGGACACGAAGCTATCTTGCTACATTGTTGGAAGCCTGTGCGATTCTGCTGTCAATTATCGGTGGATGCTTCCATGCTCTATCTGTGATACATGAAGGGAGATGAGGGCATTAATGCGGTCTCTGATATAGTGATGGAGGCCATGCTGTGCTCTTTATGGTGTGAGGAAGGAATCCACACATCGCGGTTTGTACGATATTACTGTGTCTTGCGGATGGAGGCTACCATGCTCTATCTGAGATACGTGAAGGGCGATGAGGTCATTAATGCGCTTTCTTATATATTGATGGAGGCCATGCTGTGCTCTTTCTGGCGTGAGGATGGAGGCCACACATCGCGGTTTGTACGATATTGCTGTGACTTGCGGATGGAGGCTATGATGCTCTATCTGAGATACGTGAAGGGCGATGAGGGCATCAATGTTCTGTCTGATATATTGATGGGGGCCATGCTGTGCTCTTTATCGTGTGAGGATGCAGGCCGCACGCCACATTCTGGGGAGGTACTATGCTCTGTCTGTGATGTGTGCCTGGAGGACTTCGTGTTGGACTAAACTGGCATCGGGTAGGACTGGAGCTCTGGGAAGAGGCCAGGCTCCGCTGATGGACCTGTCATGAAATAAACATTGGCAGCTCCATGGAGACTCTGCAATGGAAACGAGAGTGGAGTTTAAGAGAGGGATCGGTAATGGCATCCGGTGAGATTGATTGAAGGTGTCAGGCGTGGTGTGAACGATAAAAGGTGTCAAAGAGAGGAGAACATGCAAGAAGCAATCTACCACAGAGAAGCCTTTCTAAACTACGGAAATACGGTATGGCTATAGTAAGCACGTGGGCTTTGCACCATATATAGTGCAGTATTCCTTGCTGATCTTCTCAATTTGATGACTTACAGCGCACCGTCCCCATTGGTGATCCAAGGAGAGTGCTGTGTACCTGGCACACTAGTGTGCAGCTTTCCTTGGGCGAGTAAATAGACTTGGCACGTTGTAGTGCAATATTCACAAATGAAGCAGCATGTTTGCACCATATATTACTCCTATGGTGTTTATGTGGGATTGGCTCACAACAGTCCACACCACTGAAATTATGCAGAGAGTGGAGGACCAAATTAGCTGGCATGGTTAACTAAATTATGTGGCAAGGAAAAGCAATTCCATTAAAAGCAGATTTGCAGGAAAGTCTGACACGTCATCTTTATTATGTGCATGTCTCACTAGGAGGTACTTAATGGTACATGGTATGGAACCTTAAAAACAGATGCAGTATATTCGAGATTCTTCAAACATTTGAGTGCCCTGGTAAACTAACTGTATCTATGACAACAGACTCTGTGATGCAAACATGTATTTATGATAATAGTGGAAAAATCATAATAGCGAATTTCTAATATTATTCAACCTATTTGAATTGCATTTAAGTATTTAAGACTTTGTGTTCTGCTGCAGACAAAAGTGTTCCCCAAGTCCATCAAATGGGGATCTTTACACTTATCTGAGCAACATTGTCACCTGTGTATTTGTCTAACTATGAAAATCAATAGCTGAAGATGGCCATGTAGTTTTCATAAAATGTCTGGGATGGCTTTGCACCCCAGGTGCAGCAATTGGAATAGCTTTTGATCCTTTTGTCTTAGAATCCGAAGGCTTACATGGCGACTGCAGCAAGTTCACATGTCTACAGAAACTTTTGCTGCCTCACACTCACATGTTTCTAGTGACCTTGACCATACAGCAGTGTTATTGGGCCTGTGCTGCATTTATAAATGCTTTGCTTGAATAAAATATAAAAAAACAACAACAACATTTGTCAATATGGAACTTTTGTGAATTTAACAGACAATCGTTCTTTATGTCTGTGGTGATTCTGCATACTTAGCACAGTACAGTGCGAATTTCATAAGTTAACACAATGGATTTAGTCCACAATAAAGGTGTAAGTTCACTGTGAAGCAATGGCTTAAGCACTATACTCCTTGTGGGTGGAGGGCACCATGCTCAATCTAGTATTTCTTACTGATGTTGCACAAGATAGTCCACTAGTTTAGTTCTGCTACATTTGTGTGGAATACTATTGCTTAGTGCTTCCTGGCTGATGCAGCTTCTATGGTGTCATCTTACCTCTGTACAGTTTTCTACCAACCCTGGACACATTGCAAGGCTTGGAACAATGCTATTGCTCTACTCTAAAACTAAAGTTACATCCTTGCTCAACAGTGCTAGACACCATTTCTATAATTCTAGAACAAATCACATCACTTGTGACAACCCTGAGCCCTAGAACTCTTGACCCCTCCAGCCCTGAAAACTACCCCCACTTACCGCATCGCCTCATCCCGATCTTTCCTCTTCCTGCTCTTCCGCCGAACTGCAGCCAGCAACTAGACCGCATACGCGTGGTTAAGGCAAGAGTGGTTACGCTTGCGATGTTGGAACACGAGTGGCTAAGGTCGCGGTGTTGCGACTGTTTACCAGCCTGCGGTCAGGGGAGTTACGCACACCTCTTCAGCCACTGCCGTGCACTAGAAGCCGCCAACCCTTCAAGGGATCCCAATTCAGCCAAGGTCAATATAATTCTGTGGCATATAAAGACGCGGGCCCCTCATCACATTGTACAGAGGAGTGGGTTGGTTGAGGGGCGGTGGCATCACGTTGCATTACGCCATTGCCTGCAGGGTGTAGCTGAATGAGGCAGGGAGGCCATGGGGCAATTCCTTTGGGAATGGTATGGGGAAACGACTGCCATTTTGGGGAGCCCCATTCAGTGTCATTCGTGAATTCTGCAGTAGGTGGCAATGTTGCATCAGCATTCTTCCCGCCCTCTAGGAACGAGTGGAGACATCTGCAGGCAACTGTGATATACAACAGCAGGCACTGAGGTAAACTTCTATCTCCACATGTGCCTTGTGTGTGTCTGCCCAGTACAATGGGCTCGTCTGTTGTCCCCGGCAAGGAAGGGCAAGGGACTGCTTCTAAACGACTGTGGTAACATATATCAGTGGATTAAGTACTATTACAGGGTCCGTCATATCAGCATTCGAGCACGTAAATTACAGGTTCCAGTCAATGCAATACAGATTCGGACTTTACTCATTCCGTGCTAGATTACTACACACCACCGAAAAGAGGTAAATACATGTGCAGTTGTTTAACATGAGCTTTACACTCGTATTCTGAAGCTGCCAGTTGGACCAATGTCACAAGAAAAAACAAACGTTGTTCATTTCATGCTGGTCTGTGCTTCACATCCTACCATTTTAGGTATCCGCCTTAATGTTCCAGTATGCAAAAAAATACCGTTGGCTGGCCACTATTAAAACTACATTTGGACAGCACGGAGGAATATGGGTCACAGGACCATGGTCGGACTGGGACAGGAAATTGACCCGGTAACCCATATAAAAGTGGCCCCCAGTAAATCAGATATTCTTAAAAAAATAAAAAATAAAGTGGGCCACATTTGCCAGGTGTGGGGAGAGCGCATGCATTTGTGTTTGCTACAGGCAATGTTTGTGGTAATATCAGAAAGTCATAAGTAAAGGCGGCTCCACCAGACCATGAAACATGGCCACAAACCTAAAAAAAAAAAAAAAACAATCCCACAGGCTCGCCTGTGACAGACCAGACTGTTGGCACTTCCTGAGAGCGCTATAGGCCTGTCCGACCCTACGTAAAACTACCTTTTAATGAAAAATTACACCCACCCCATGCACGCAACTTCTTCTAAAGATGCAGAGAAAACGAGCTTGCCGCTGCCTGTCCAGGGCAGGGTTTAGGGCAGTGCGACCGGTGCAGCCGCACTGGGCGCTGAGCCTACGGAGGGGGGAACCGACCTCAGGAGAGGCTCTGTATTTTGCAATATCTTATGATTAGAGAGATAAGGGGCACTGTTGCCCGGTGGCAGTGAGAGAATGAGAGGAGGTGGTCATAGCGCTTGTGGGTGCCAAAAGTGATTGTCGCACCGGGCACCACCAGTGCTAAAGCCTCCCCTGTGCCCGTCGGTTCCTCGTCTTCGCAAGCTACGCAATGAAGTCAGTCACGTTTGTTATGTTGGCGGGCCATAGGCCCTCATGGTAGAACAATGACAACGCAGACACAGAGGGTTACTGTACAGAACTGGCCTCGAGCACGTGCACCCGGGCCCCTTTTATTAGCAGGCTCACGTCACTCGTAACGCCTGTGAGGGATGCATGTGGGGTGCTAGTGTGCCCACTCCCATAGGGGAGTGGCTATAAACTCTATGACTGTCGAGACTCTAGTCTAGAACGTGTCTCGCAGGACATAACAACGTTTCTCACTTATAACAGCAATGGAACAGCCAGGCGTCCTCCTTACACAGCGGAGCTTCTCTGCTGTCAACTCTTCAGAGAGTAAGTCCCGGCACATAATGAACCCTCCAGTCAGGCCACGTAGGGGCGGGTCCCCAAACCTTCGCCTTCTGGCAAACACAGCTCAGCCGCAATGAGCTTCCCGGCTGCTTAATCATACGAGCCTGGGGTGTCTGACGTGCCCAAGGCCTTCCTATTAGGCCCCGACCAAGTAGCACCTGCTCCGGAGGACGGCTCCGTAATCTGCGTCTGCTCGGCCTGCCACAGAGCATTACGGGCAGGACGACGAGGCTGACAGGAAGAGGGGAGAGCCAAAAATGGGAAAAAAACGGAGGGGGGCTTGTGCGCTCCTTGTAAAATTAACGCAACAAAAAAAAAAAATCACGACACGTGGCGGAGTTAGGATAGGAAGTGAATGCAGCAGCCCACGTGCCCTTCAGCGGTCGCGTGCCTGTCCTCACTCTCCAAAACGTGTAGATCATTCATTCAGATAAGCAAAAAAACAGTGGTACCAGAGGTTCAACTCCCTCAGTCCATGCGTCAGTTGCTCAATCAGTCCAGGTTTTTGCTTTCAATCCTGGGATTTGTAGTCCTAGTTTGAAACAGACTACTGTGGCCGACAAGTCCCATAATGCAGAGCACGAGCCTGGACTATGTAAAATACGCATGCATAGACCTTGGTAACTTGAGCACTTGTAGCATTGTCTTAGATATCACACCGTCAGCCAGTCCTGTCTTTTAAATTGCAGTCATTCCAGGACTTAGGACTGTTTTCCCATAGCCCTCAAACAGGACTGCCTTTTTGACCCAAAGCCACGCCGCGGGCAGGATCTGGTCAAAGAACAGTCCACAAAAAGGTATTGGTGGCCGGTTCAAGAGCCAGATGAGAATTTATTGCTTTCACTTAGACGACACCCAGCTCATCCAGAATATTTAAGACCATGCCAGATGCTCACATGTGCTTTCCCAAGGTTTCTTTCACGCATTCACTGGTGAGTACAAAACTGTTTGCTATACCCAGAGCCACTGGAATTATGCGGCAGGAGAGGGACAAATTATGCAGCAGGGTTGACTAAATTATGCATCAGAAAAGGCAAATTATGCAGCATAATGTGGCAGAATTTGTGATAGTATTACTTAATTATTTCGTCATTTTGATTACACTTGTTAACACTGGGTTGCACCCCAGTTTAACACCCAAAAATAGCAATAAGCAACAGAAAGGTGAGAAGTCAACCTTTGCTAAGAACCTTCCAATGCGCTGCAACGTGTCGCTGCAGTTTTACAAACTTTTGAACCTTTTCAGCTACACACAAAACATTTTTTTGTTAAAATCTGCAGATTATGCAGCAGATTATGGATTACGTGGCAAATGCTTCAGATCCACAATTAAGTGAAAAACACCCCACAATTGCATAATTCCAGTGGCCTTGTTTATACCTTAATGGGGGCAAGACCGAAATTTGCTCTGTGGGTCAATCAACCCCAAATCCCTTTTGCTTGCCTAGATGAACTGCTTGCCCACCCGTCCCGAAGAAGCAAGTGTGCAAACTAAGAGTTATCTTTGATAGTATCTCACATTTGTTTCACAGATAACCACAGCGAGCAGAAATGCATTTCTTCACCTCCGTGAACTCAAGTGGATCCGCTCTATGCTACACTGTATGCAAAATATTGCCTTCATATTAGTAGTAGTGAATGAAATTGGATTTGTATAGCGCTTAGCTACCCTGAGTAGTACTGTCCTGACTGGATTGTTGCAAGGCCTCTATGCTGGCCTTCGTACCACCTCCCTCAAGAAACTCTGAGTTTAACCCCTTCGACGCGCATGACGGAGCGGTTCCGTCATGCACGTCGGTTGTGCTGTGCGCATGACGGAACCGCTCCGTCATGGCCCCGCCCGCGCACAGAACCATCAGCGCGGCGCGGAAATCCGCCCCGCGCTGAAGGGGTTAACATTTTACGTCTCAAATGGTATACAATCTCAAATGTCACGATCATGTTACTCCTCTTCTCAAGTCTCTCCGTTGCAGAGAAAAGGATCAAGTTCAAATCTCTTGGTCTTGTCCACAAGGATTAAAGTACTCCAAATTACATCGCCAGCCTCTTTGTTCCCTATCAACCATCCTGGACTTTCAGATCCACAAATAAGAGGCTTCTGACGCTACACTAATTAAGATATAAAAGATATGGCGACCGAACCCTTCGTCATCATGGTGCCTCTACACGAATGCCTTACTCATTCATCTCAGACCGGAACAGGATCACTGCACATTCAGGAAATCCTTGAAGAGTCTCCTCTTCCTACAGGCATTAGGAGAATATCATTATTCAGAGAATGTATAGATAATCTTCTTTCTGTATACTGATCAGATGTCTAAGACTGGTCCCGCAACTCCTGGGTCCTAATAATGACACCCAAGGTCTCACCATCTTTTCCTTGATATGCGCTATGAAGCCTTCAGCAGGTAGTGTGCAGCGCATTACAAAAACTCCCAAACATTAACATAGGGTCAGTTCATGATGGTGAGTATTCAGTGTATTCACTTTGAAGACTCAAGTTCAAGACAGAAGCACATCCAACCAAGCACAGACTGCAGCCCAGTTCTTGCAGCCTCACCCACTTACTCAACTAACCAATGTGACCTTGCAATCAAGGATGGCAAAAACCACCTGGCCTGCACAAGTGTGGCTGCCCTGTCCAACAATTGCCCTACAGTCACTGCCATAGCAGCCAGGTTATGAGCTGCAACAGTCCCGTTTTTTTCCCTTGAATTCTGGGACTTGTAGTCTTGGTTTTATAATGAGATAAACCAGACAAGTTCCAAAAGAAAATAACCTGCACTGAAACAGCTAGAAAATTGTGACGCAACCAGACTAAAAATGGATGACCATTTTATGTACCAAACAGAAAGTGAAATATTTCGAGAAATGCTTCGGCTATCTTAGATTGTGAAATTTAATTAATGGTAGATTCAAGTAAAAAAAATAGTTCAACATAAGAAACACACTATAGAAATATAAGAATATCAATGTGAGCATGATAATTTCACAAGTATATATTTGCGGCATAGGAATATAATTTAATTCCTTCAGCATATAGTGATACTAAAACGTGAGCATGCAAAAAGGAACAATGCTCCGCGCAGCCCGATTGGCTGGCATCAGTTAATCAAAATGGTTCCATAGGTCACTGTCGTGTCCAGAGTGAAAACCAGGCTGAGGCACAGCAGGAGTCCGCAGAGGAACAAGACCATCAAGGAGCTCAAGGAAGAAATGTAAACGTAAGGGGGAAACCCTTGCACGCCCTCCTGCTAAATGTGGCTAGGGGCCCCGGATACTTCCAGATGTTATTTATATTAATAGGCATTAGGCTAAATGAGGGACTCTTTGGTCCAAATGGGGCTGTATGTCACCCTTACTTCTCTGCACTGCGATTGGCTTCTTTCATAAGAATCAAAGAAATTACATCAGCGAGGGTCCCAACGTTTTCAGACCCAGAAGCATCATTCTCTCCCTAATGGCGAGGCACTGCAGAGTCCACCATCACATATCAATGAAGGAGGCCTTGGACAACAAGGACAGAGAATTTGTAATCTATGCTCATAGAGTTCCTTAGATTTAGAAGTGTCGCAATGCCCACAAGATAGCATTGACCCCATTGTATTCTGTGGGCCCAATGGCCCTCACTTTGTTGTGTATAAATTGTGTGAGGCCATCCTTTTGGAATGGTTAGTGATAAAACCTTTTTGGCTTCTTTCCAGATCTGGTGGCTCAGTGAACTAATGCTTCACTGCAGACACCTTTTACAGATGCTAATCTTTACAGAGGCACAGCCTTTCATCCTCTTGAGGTCGATAAAATGAATACCATTGCATTGGATAAAAATAAACATCTGTTATTCAGGCCAACAAGTTTCTGTGAGGTGAACATAAGCTTTGCAAATGAACATTATGTTATGTTGTCCCCAAGTGTCTCAATTTCACAGCAGTATGTGTTTTTTGCATGTGGTTAAAGAGATATTCCTTTTAAAAAGTGATTATTCGTGCTTGTGGACCAGAGGTGTGCCACTTGTGGAAACAAATGTACAGTTTTGGGAAAGAACACAGGCACTGAAAACCTGATTAGCATGGACCCAGTGCACATTCAGTCAAAGTGCATCAGATATCAGGCGAAAAGTGGGAAGGGGGAACCATGCCAAAAGGGGAACTTTCCTACAGAGGGGCAACCACATTTATTAACTTTAGTGACGTGTGCTATAGATGAAGCTATTAGCACCATACTATTAAGATCCTCCTCTGGCTTGGCCTTTGCGATCTCTGCGTCAGCTAGCAGTGGAAAGCCAAGGGAGCCAGAGCTTGTAAGTATTTGTGCCCAGTGTCCAGGCCAGTGGAGGCCACATGCATTCTCACACGTGGGACTACTATTTACTCCCCCCTCGCCGAGGAAATGTTTGACACCCTAGCTCTTCACGAATATACTGAAAATCAGGGCACGTTCCCAAGTTTTGTAGTGGGCTTGCAAAGAAGCACATCATTGCCCCAACCCTTTAAGTGAATGAAATTTACTGAGGCTCAGGAAATAATATAAACTCTTTTGGGATTTTATTGTAACTTTATTTACTTTGTTAATTGCAATCGCCTTCTTTGAGAGCGCCTTATTGAAGGCACAGCGGCATCTTAATGCGAACTTGTAGCAGGAGTGAGGTGCAGAAGATTAACACATCTAAAGAGTTCCATCTGCTGTCAGACTATAGAGTCTCCGTAGCCTCAAGCTATATCACTAGTGGCACAAAATATGCTGTTAAAGGGTAACGTGTTCCTACAGTGCCTGCTGCACAGTTATGTGACTTCTAAGCACTCTTGTAAATGGCTGATGTTTTTATTGCTAATTCAACTATGTCATTTTTGATCATCCAAGAAAGACGTAAGGCTGAGTTTCCCTTGCTGATGTATAAGCTCTCTGAGATATGAACAAACTGCATTATCATTCATCGTGTTTTTGCCAACTCTATGAGGTCTCTAAGTGAGAGCGGTATTCCCATATGTAGCCCCATTATTAACTGTATCGTAGACCCCAAAACTGCACTTCACTGATGAGGCCTAACAATGCCAAATCTGGCAGTGGTGGTTACTTTTTTTGTTCACAGGGGACATGATCTAGCAATTCAGGTTGTGCTGTTCCTTTGTCTGGTAGCTGGTGCTTATTCATGTGTGGTTTGTACACATATATAAAGGCAATGGCAAGCTAAGAAACATTGGAATGGAATGTTTCCAGAATAATCATGTTAAAGCATTTCCATCCATCACTTTTTTTGCCTTCCAAGTGACTATCCTTAAGTGGGAGGCACATGCCAATATATAAACTCGACTCTTACTGTGTCATGGCGCTTATGTTATGCTTCACTGATGGTGCACAACGAGGCAACACAATAGCACAGAAAAGCTAAAATACCATGGCATTTGAATGAGCCCAGAGTAAATTCAAGGGCTTCAGACTGATTCAAGCATTTGCATCCAACACATGTTTGCAGTCGTATTTTAAAAAGTGCACTTTGTGACTCAATAGCCCGCTTAGGATGCCTGTATTTGGAAAGGTAACTTGGCTGGGGGGTCGGGAGTTCTAGGGCTCAGGGGACGGCGGTGGGGGGTAGTTTGTTTGGGTAGCTTTGGGGGCTAGGGGGCCGGGTAGTTTTCAGGGCTGGGGATCAGGAGTTTTAGGACTCAGGGCATGAGACAGGAAAGGGGCAGTTAACAGGCGAAGGGAGCAGTTGGGTGGGGCAGGGGGCAGGTGGGCGTAGATTTTAGGGTGTGGGGCTGGTTTTAGGGCTTAGGGAGAGAACTGTGATCAGAGTAGTTTTTAGGGGGCTGAATTTTAGGGCTCAGGGCTGGGGACTGGAAAGGGGCAGTTTTCAGGTTCGAGGAGGCAGTTGGGCTTGGGCAGGAGAGAAGTGGGTTTAGGCTTTAGGGGGTGGGGGCTGGTTTTAGTGCTCAGGGAGGAGGGCTGTGGTCAGAGTCATTTTTAGGGGCAGGGGGGTCGAGAATAAAGGTTCAGGATAGGGGGTCGGGGACGTTTATAGGTCTGGGGCGGGTAGAATGACCGCAGGAGAGCTGACTTTTAGGGCTTAGGGCAGAGGGACAGGGGTGTGATCTTTGTCCCACATGTTCCTTTAACAATCATGTCTTTACCACAAAATATGCTTGGTAAAGGCATGCATGGTAAAGGCGTGCATGGTAAAGACGCGATCGTGGTTAAGACCGCGTGGTTCAGGCATGCGTTGTTCCATCCTACAATCCTGCAGGCTGCATTATAGGCTGTGTAGGGTCACTAGTAAAAGGGAGGTTAGGCTCGTAGGTTCAAGTAGGCACAGCAGACTCCCCACTCCCCCCTTTCCCCTCAAGAATATTTAGAGGGACCCCAGAGTGTACTATATCTCACAGATATTCATTGAAATTGGGCTGAATGAGGGACCCAATATGGGTTGGCGGCTCCCTGTAGGGCTGAGGCCCCGCTGCGCTCCATGGTTCTGCATTACTCCGCAGAAGCACGGTGCTGTCGGCTGAAGAGCCGGGCCTAGCTGACTGTGTCACACACAATACATGACCACTCAGCAGATAAACTGTTGCTTTTGTATTTCTGAAGGTACTCGCTGGGTACCACCAGACCCCTCCCAGCCCCCCCGTGAGATTTCTCAAATGCGTGTTGATGCTCGTGGGTATTTGTGGCAAAAGCTATCTGGGCACTTTACACGCTCCCCCATGCCTAGCTCTCAACCGGCTGGGCTTGTATTGGGGTCGGTCTCATTGCTGTCACTTATATTGCTCTCTTATAACCCAATCCTGTAGAATTTTGTTTATTTTTCTTTGATCTAACCCCGCTTTCACTTGGTATTTTGTTTCTTCATCCATCCATTTTAGCTCAAAATGGCGCCTCTCTGAGCATTGATTCCCCTAAATACCGGTGGGCCGGGGGTTCCTGCTTGCAAGAACTAATTGGACTGATACACCTGATAATGCTTTCAAACCTTAAAGCTTTAGGATTTAAAACGTTTTGTGAATGGAGCGAGTTGGCATCCTCTAGCAGACTCTCTTTATCTCCCCCCTCAGCCTTCCCCTGCCCTCGGTCATCACTTCCATGCTAGCACGTGTGGCACTGCATACACTCATCCGCCTCGCCAATGCCGCCCTCTCAATAACGTGCAGTTGCATATGGCGGCCCCGGATGTGCCGCCAGGCACTGCAGGTGCAGTAGTGATGCAGGGAAGGGAGGAAGATGATGGTCCAAACACTAAGGAAGCCTGACACTATGATGGCTACTGACCATGCCTCAGTGGCTGGAAGCCAGACCGTCTGGGCAACCCACCTGGCTGGCTCCTCATGCTGCCCTTCCCCAGCTGGTACCTGCAGGTCCCATTGTAGCCAGTGTGGCGAGTGGCACCTGCCTCGGCGCGGCTTATGGCTATGGCGATAGACCAGGGCCCTCCGCAGCCCTCCTTTGTAATAACCGAGATGGCAGTCATCAGAGGGGTAGAGATTCCAGGGCCCTGTGTCCTAATGAAGCTGATGCTTTTTTATGGATTGGTAGTGTGGGCAAACTCTGGAGAAAATAGTATTTCTCTTCGGGTTTCATTTCTGCTGCAGAAAATTGTGTGCAATCTTAATTTAGCCTGTCTGCATCCCAGCTGAGCCACTCAACATTTTATACTTTCATGGACAATAAAGTGAATTCTTTTTGATTATGTAATAACACTCCAATGCTTTTTATGACCTCATAAATAAGAATGATATATATTTGAGTGTGTTAAATGAACACCTCTGGCTGCAATGCAACAGCAAAATCAAACTTGCCCAGCTTTTCTTCAGGCACAGCTTTTTTTCCTTAAATTTTGAAAGCTTCATAACTTTTTCCCAGATTGTACATCTGTATTTAACGAGCCGAGCAGTTTCCTCCAGATCCCAATTTTCATATCAAAACAGTAACGAAAAAAACTTTTTTCACAAGAATATTCTGCCTCGAGATAAGCTTTAGGCATTTTACGAAACTTTGCAGCTTTTGTCATGTGGGCATTTCTACATTTAGTGTCGTTTACAGATGAAATGTACAATTTCCCCTCAATCATAATCTCTATTTCCCACTTTTTGACATGATGAACAACCAGGGGATTGCTTTTTTGTTGTCATTTGTATTTAAAACAAACTTTTGGGAAGTCTCTGGATAGTTTTTGCATTTCACCGATAGAACTCTAAAACGATTGTCACAAATGTGTGTTTCTAAATGTCTGAAAAAGTTCATAAGATCTCCCTGAAGAGTGGAATCTAAAAGGCTTATCTATAGAGCTTTAAACTGGCTAATTTGTCTCTTAGCACGTCCAGTTTCAGTAATTAGTGGATTTAAGGCACTTGCAGATGAGCGTGTGTCTTTTTTTTCTTCTCATTAGCGATAAAATTGTATGAATGTTCCAAAATAGTAAAGTTATTTTCCAGATGTGACCACCTAAGGCTGAGAGTGTGGGGGTGGGGGCGGGGTTAAAAGGAGAGGAGAGAGTAGGACAACTCAAGATATAACATTATATTCCTAGCGGCCCAGTTGGTGCGGACAGAGCGGTAAGTACTGGTGCCGCTGAGCATTGTGGGCTGTGTATCTGTAGTGTTGCTTCCAGGGGAGACGTTGTTTTGATGGGTACTGTAACCGTTTCCTGTAAGTGTTTGCCTTATAGCCCAGGTAAAGAGCATTGCATTGGAAGAGTCACAGGAAGTGAAGACGTCCTCTGCTAGGGGTGTAAAAGGATGAGTGGGTGGAGCTTAAACTCAAAGCTCCTGACTTCATTCGTCTTCTCTGGGGGATCTTTGCTTAGTGGAACATGAGATGGGGCCATATGTAAATATGTAGCAGTGGGAAGGAATGGGGACCACAGAATCTGGATGAGGGCCTGGGAAGAATGTTGTTGGGCAGTAATTAAATGGCAGGCAGAATATATCCATGTCCTCTGCTTAGCAGGAAACCCATAAGTTCTGTTATGGCTATGATCTGCATAATGCAGCGCAGTGCCGCTCAGTCGCAAGTGTCACTCAGGCAAAGTGGCAGCTGCCACAAACAAAAAGTGGTGGGAAGGGTAGAGGGGGTGTGGGGGCAGCCGGGGGTGTGTAATAATATATATTTTTTTAAAGACGTATCTGAAGCCCGCAGCCGCCTCCCACGTCACGCCTCGGTATTCTTCTTGGTTGCATCACAGACTCCATGTGCAATCCCCGCGGTGCTCTCCTGCTATAAGCGCAGCACGGGGATTAGCCTGAGCGGGCTGGATTGGTGCCCCACTCTGAACACAGAGTCTCTGCTGTTTCTCCAACCCATCTGTTGAATACAGCCGGAATGGAGAAACCTAAGTGCACATGAGTGTTTGGCCGGCCAGAGACAGCCGGACAAACACACATGCTTACTTAGAAGTGTACAAACCTGTCCTCCTTCCATGGCCCCGGCCTGTCCCTCCTTGTGCACGCTGATCAGCTCTGACTCTGACTTCCATGAGAGCATGCATGTTAGGCGAGGTGGGAAGGGGACTTGTAGACTCCAGGACACTTGGATGGTGTAAGAAGAGAGGATGGAGATAGTTGGTGGGTGCAAGTGCACAGCGAGGGCATACGTGAAGCTCTTGATGGACCTTTTTGAATTGTGTAGAATTTTATTGTTCAATTGTTACTATTTTCATAGCTGTAGGAGCATAAAAGGAATGGTTGGTTGATCAGACATAAACATGGTGTTGAGTGGTGAAGCTGTAGAAGAAGAAAGAAATGATAATTGAGAGATAATGTACACCCCTTTATTGACTGGTGTGTGCAACATGGAGGACTGTGATAGCCATGTGGATGGACCCGTGGTCAAAGAGAGAGTGGTGAATTAATGGAGTGGAAAACTACATGCAGTTGGAGACAATCATAGTGTCAAGGTAGCTGCCACCAAGACAAATGGTAAGACGTGCATATTAGTAAGATGTGCATATTAGTAAGATAAGATCGGAAAGCCATGGATACAGGAGGAGCACCGGAGGATGGATCTTCATGGCAAGGTTGACTATTATGGGTCTAGATGGTGAAAGCTCTGGTATCCACGACCATCGGAAGCTTATTGAAGGATGTCTGACTGGGGAAGCGAACTGGAAGAGGAAGATCAGAAGCAGTTGGTGCTGTGTGTAATAACTTGGAGGTGTGAGGACTGGAGCAGTGGATGGAGGTGTGTTAAGGTTGAATTCTAACCAGCTATCCTAAGGATAGGTGTGTCCGAGTCGTGGAAGAACATGCTGCAAACAGCATGAAGAGATGCGTGTTCCCGAGCAGGCTTCAAGGATTCATTACTCAGATATGGCCGTCCAGTCCACCAGGAAGCTGTAATCAAAGGGGTTGGTCTTGTTGCAGATGCGCAGGGTGATGCCAGGTTAGCAGGTGATCTGTGGTTGAGTGTCCTGGATCTGCAGGGTGCGAGTTTAAAACATATCGATTCAGGGTAGGATGGAGCAATTATTGGTGGGACCATTAGTATGGTGGGCAGACTAGGGTTTGTGTCACAGGACGGTGCGTAGTCACTATCCAAAGATGACACTATAGGTCGTATGAGGTGGAGAAGGGATCATGGTGAGAGGACTAGGTTGGTGAGTGGCTTGGGTGGAGGAAGGTCAGATGGATTAAATCAGTGATCTCAGTCTTTGCTGTAGTTGGTAACCTCATAAAGAAGACCCAAATATCTTCTTCCCTCAACCAACTTACCTGTTAGACCACACCTCTTTCTTAAAGAGCAAGTTAAGATAGAATATGTCGATGATTAGACACATTGTCTAGGAAATGAGTATCTGAAGCCGCATCTGTGGATTCCTCCCCTGCGGCCTTTCCCTCTGATCACCCCCTCTCCGCCACATTATTCGGTAGCAAACACCTCCTCTCCAGGCCAAAGCGCAGGACATGACGGTCCGCTCTGCATTCCGTAAAGAATCAGAAACTGAAGTAAACAATTTGTTTGCTTCGTGAAAACCATTTACCTCCCGGGGACTCAGCTTGTGGCGCGATGCACGTCTGCAGTCCAGTTAAAATTCACATTATGTCTAATATCGCTCTGCCAGTGTGCGCCGCCACAGCCGTCTTCCCACCGCGAGGGTGCCAGAGAAGATTAATAATTCAGCTTCTGCATTGCACAGTCATTGCTATTCTCAGGCACTGTATGTTCAGTGGGAAGTAGTCTGTAAGCTTCGAGCAGCCACCGCTGGGACAGAACTTTTCTTGTATTCAGCTAGCACTGGTGGGAATCCACTGCATAGCTCCCACATGGCCCTATGCTGGAAGGGTGGCTTACATTTAGACCTGAAAAGAATCTGGGACTTGTATTTTCTCTTTTCCCATCACAAGGAAGGACCTACACAGTGCACTTCCACACGCGCACTCCCTTCGCGTATCCACACACACGCCCCACTCCGAATAACCACACACACTCCCCTCTGCATAACCACACAAAGAACCTTCTGAGAATGGATACCCTCGACCAGTGCCAGGATTGGTGTTAAACTAAGCAAAGTGACATTGTGCCACCCATTCTCTGGCATTTGGAATATTTTCTGCTTATATGGCCATTTGTGTGCCCCTTTGCCTGTGGGCCCGGGCAGCTGTCTGCTTCCCTCGGAATCGTATTGATGAACCATCCATCGGGCCCACCCACGCCGGTGGGAATGCCCCCTGGCCAGCCTCTGTGTTTGAGTGGCACTGGATACCCTCTGTAAGGGGCTTGGCGCTAGCCCGCCTGTGCCTGTGATGATGCGTGTGTTGCTCTGCTCCGGATGGATGTTGTTCCCAGCAGCACAGTGCTGGGTATCCAGGCAACACTCAAAATACAACAAGTAATATCGCCAATAATTGCACTCCCATTTTGAAACGGTACCTCCCCATTAAGCTCCCCGAGCCAAGGATGATTGCGCGAGGGGGCCTGCTCGTCCAGAGATGCTCCAGCTTCCCCAGGCTGCTGCTGCTTCAGTGCTAGACGCAATAATAACTACTACGTGCCACTTTTGCTGTTCTGCACAGTAATTTGCATGCTTCTACCCACAATGCCTCCCAGCGTGAGTTCGCGTTCTCAACAATGGAGGAAGGGGGTGAGTAACATCAAGGGATCATGTGCTGTTAGCAGCAATGACGCACGGACCCTCCCCCTGCGCCGTGGGGTGGGTGGGGAGGAGAGAGAAAATGCAGTGTTTCTGGTAAATGGAAAGATGTCTGTGGCTTCTTGTACTGTGCATGGATAAGACCAAGGCATAGTACAGAGATGGGCTCAAAGGACTTTCCATTGAAGGCTGTACATGGACACGCGGGCTGTTCCATTGCAACAGGTGTTCGGGGGAGGTCAGAAGTGAAATAGTACATGTGCAGTTGCTCTCACTTAGAACCCATTTCATTACCATTTCTTGGTGTTGGTGTTAGCAACATTAGCTCAACATTTCCTTGTTGAGAGAGCATTGGTGTAAGAGCTCCATGAGCCCGCCAAGGTTCTGTTACAGCTGAGCTGGGTCAAGCTTGCTTTTGCCCTCCTGGATTCGTTTCCCATGGTTCTGCCTCCATAGCATTGGTGTCTGAGCACCGCTGTCGTAATCTGGCCTTAGGCACACAGTTCATCTTCTGTGCTTAGGATCCTATGGCCATACTGTTGGTGTGGTGAGTCAGACAGGCCATGTCCAGGTCAGCCTCTGAACCATTGGGAGCCAATGGAATGACTATAGGGTGTTTGCTATATGGACCCTGTATTTTAAGCCAGGTCTTGAACACTTGCTCAGTGCTATAAAAGTTATCTTTTTTGAAAGGCCTGCCTAAATGCTCTTGCCGTAGTCTAGCGTGGACAAGAATAATGCTCGTATTTAGGTTTTTCTTTTAAAGCTGAACTGGCTGAAACGCTTGCTCTTTACCAGAGTAGTCACTTATGCGAAAAGGACTAGTGATGGGTCCAACAGAACTTGTAAGGTTCTACTTGCGGCAGCGCTAGAGTATTTCCCAATGACGAGGACCATTGGAAGAGTAAATGAGTTGGGAGTGACCTCACGAAGCAGCAGCATTTCCTGCACTCCTTCGTTAAGCGGTCGCTCATTTATTCCTTGGTGCAGGTTGGGCACTGAGATATTTTGTGGAGATTCCCAATCCCTTTATCTGCCTACAGTAGAATCTGAGTGTCCTCAGCATACGTTTGAAAGGGAAGAACCTATGGGACATTGGAACAAAGTTATAACTCAAATGGCAATGTTGTACAGAGGTAAAACACATAAAAGCTTTGCAGCTTTAGAATCTTGTGAAGCTTGCCTCCTTAACAAAACACACAATCAAGAGAAATATCCTGCAAAAAACATTGCGCCACAATTTTTTTTTTTTATTTGTGGGAGAATTGTCCTACAAAAATAGGACTCAAAACCTACCATTTGTAGGGGTTTTCACCCTAACGGGTTTTTTTTATCTGAACTAATTGTGACATGTGTGTGATGTTTTAAGAAAACATCAAGAAAGTTGAAAAAACCTCAACTTTGCATATTTTGCACTCTTAATCGATTGCTTAGTAATGTTGTCCAGAGTGTTCATGCTCACGTTGAATAACCACGATCAGAGTGCAAATGCTTCGGCAACGCAAAATGTCAGTGGCTTTTAACAACTGGCTCCAGTGGTTCATTTGCATATAGTGACCCTGCAGGAAGCTATGGGAGATCTTCTTTAATTCCTGCAGAAGGGCAAGGGTCTTCATTGCAATGCCTGACGTAAGGTCTGACTCTCCACCCAAAAGTCATTGGCCCTGGATGAAGGTCATCTCCAGTGAAATACTGGGAGTAGGACTGTTGAGCATAGGGCACGGTGGATAGGCAGGGCTGCGCTCAAGGCACATAGTGAATGGTCAACGGATGGATCCGGTCACCTTTGGGGGAGGATATTAAGAGCTGGCCCTTACAGAAGGCCATGTACTGCCCCAGAGAAAGTGGCATTTTATTCCGAGCAGTTCAGTGACATCCATGAGGTGATCATGCAAAAAGAGGCAGTTTCTTTTAATGAAAATTAAAAAACTTGCATTTAAGAATTTTATTGTAAATCCTTGTCTGGCTTGCCTTGTTGGACCAACCCATCTCTTGGGGGATTTAAAACACTGCCAGCAC
The DNA here is from genome assembly GCF_964204655.1 of Triturus cristatus. Lineage (NCBI taxonomy): Eukaryota > Metazoa > Chordata > Amphibia > Caudata > Salamandridae > Triturus > Triturus cristatus. The sequence goes on along the minus strand of NC_140592.1, from coordinate 1,001,264,483 downwards.
TCATGTGGCCCTGATGCCCATCTCTAAGCTTCAATTTTTTTAAGGATAAAATGCGTTTATGGGGGTTTTAAGCACCTGCTGGAAAGGCATGCATTTCCATGGCGCTGTAAGCCAATACATGAAAAAGGCAGCAGCTTCCTACCGGCAGAGATTGGAGTTTTTCTTCATCGGATTTGCTTGAGACAGCAGAGCAGTTCAAGGGAAGATGCTAGATTAATTACGTCCCTACCATATACTCAAAGCTGTTCCTAACAGGGGCATGGGCCCCCCTAAATATGTTTGGCCCAGGGTCCCCAAAATTCTTCAGATGTCCCAGTTTGCTTACTCTTTCAAACTCTTGCAACTCTTGCCCCCTTAGGTTGTTCGGGCTCACTCACTGCTGTGCACTCCCACACAAATTTTACGCCCTACCACTTTCAAATGTCACCAGCCGCCACTGATGTCACATGTATTATTTTTCACCCAACAGCTTGTTGCATGGTGGGCCTAGTAGTTTTCCTTTTAACAGTTTTGGCTCAAAACCCCAGCATGCAAAGTGTTGTTGGCTAAAGTGCCAAACTTGGCTGAATGTGTAATGCATGAGGTTTTCCGTGCATTGAGAAATTGCAGTAACCAAGTCGGCCAATGTTATTTAAAGCAACCTCACCACAGTCTAAGCCGGTGTTGGATCTGTAAGGTGGGCACTCAGGCACTTGGCGATGGGTCGGTATCGGAGTTTCAGCTGTGAGCTTACTTTTTGGGCAGCGTGGTGGCCTATTTGAGCTGCGTCTGTGCTATTCAGATGCTGCCAGTGGCCCAGTGAGGGCCGGAGCGGCCTTTCTGGAGGCAGATGGGCCTCTGTCACCTCCCTTTTACCAAGGGGGCAGAGGTGTCCTTCTTTCCCAGTCTCTCCATCGGCGGCCCATTAAGGTATGCAGAGTAAACAGGGGCAGGGCCCCTGAGCAGAAGTGGCCTTACTTATATCCAGGTGTGGTTCATGGTTGTGAACTAATCAGTGCACAAAGAGTCCGTGCAACATGTGCACTTGTTTGATCTCAGTGAAGTTAAGAAAACATGCCTCTTTTGGGAACCCATCACCTCCTTCTTTTCATAATACTTAAAACACTAAAGCAGTGTTTTGTGATAACGCGCAATCCACAGATGTGGGCCACTTTTTTTTTTAGGGTGCCTGGGCCTATTTTTGATCCCATTCCAACCCTGGCCTAGGTAACTGTGCTCTAGACTGGCACACAGGTGCCAACCTCTTCGAAAAGGTTCTGAATGCACGCGCATCAGGGTCTGAGCAATCCCAGCTTCGGTGTTGCACTTGTTCACCGTTGAGGGCCACCAATGCGTATATGTTAAGGATGTCTTCGAAGGTCAGTTCCTCATCAGCATTGTAAAAAAACATTCACATTTTCCAGAAAGCACTGTAGGTGAATGAGCTTTTTGATTAAAATCGACCCCCCCCCCCCCCCCCACCGACCCAAACACTGATATTCCTGAGTTTTCTTTTCTTCTAATATCCATCAATCATGCATTTCAAAATAAAAAGTACTTGTGGGAACTTAAGACTGAACACGGTGCTACCTTTGTTGTTGAGACAAACTTCCATCCTTTTTTTCCTGAAATTAGTTGCAGAAACGGTCAAAGCTGCAATGTTTCGTAACCTTCTTAAAGGCCAATTAGGCGCTTCGCCATTTTACATACTTTGCCAAGACTCTTGCTTTGCAATAGCAATGTGACCGTGATGACCTTTGTCGCCATTCTTGCTGCTGGTGTCCTTGTTTGATGCTAAATGGAGGCTCTGAAGGGATATCATTTGCAATACAATTTAACTGTGCATAAGCCGGGTCTCCAACATGTAAGTAGAGACAAATTCTACAAACAATTTTACAAAATACGCAAGTAGTGTCAGATGGGATACACAGGTCGTGTAAGGTGTGGTTTGGTCCTTTAAACACGAACATGAACGCACTACGCAAAGAAAGCGGTGTCCGTAGGGAAACGCGGAGGAAATATGAGAACATTTAAATTCGGAAAGGGTGAAGCATTGAGAACTTTAGCAAACTGTCCAGGTGCAAAGAATCTTGTTACACCCCTAGATGCAGCGGTGTGGTTTCTTTGCGCCTGTTAAGACCATCTCTCTCCATGGGAGCTCCTTCATTGGCTGAACTTTCCATACAGTAGTTTTCTGATGTAGTGGCGATAAGAAATCCCAGTGGGTTGAGCAGTTTCTGCAGGGATCTGGATGCAATTTGCAGGTCACAAGTTCGAATCTAGGATGGGCTCAAGCTTTCATCCTCCTCAGATTGAGAAAATGATGATCGCGACAGAAAAGGAAGGGGAAATGGTTTAAACCGCAAGATGTAATTATGTTTTTGTTGTATTTATTCAGAGTGACAGGATTAATATACTATGTCTTTTTGTATAAATTATTTAGCAGGATAAAACTTTAGAGCCCATGAAAAAGTTAACTTTCCAGCCCAGAGTGACATCTTCCTTAGTGTTTCATTCTTAAATGTTGCTTTTACGTCTTGCGGATTTGCAGCTAAACAAATGTCGCTGGGAGACAAAGGGGGGATTAGGAAGGGATGCGATGCGGAGAGACGACAATAGGATTAGTGGGCTGCAAGCACGCGCACACATCAAGATTAGGCGGGAGGGGTTCGAATCCCGGGGATGTAATGAAGTTTTGTCTGAGGCGGAAGGTGACGTGGATGGAGGGTGTCGACGGAGGGGGGATGTAGGAGACGTGCGTTCTGGGGATAGAAATGTATGCGGTGGGGGCGTGAGCCCAAGAAGGGCGGCTGAGTTGTAGCCCCCTGCAGGTTTGTGACGCTAAATGCAGTTTTATGACAGGCGTCCCCTTCCGTTCTTCTGATTGGTTTACGCGAGTGTTCGGATCACCCCTTTAAATGGAGATGACGTCTGGGCTGTGTGAAAATAGTGCGGAGTTTGGCACTGCCGCCGTTTGCCGACAGTTACTCCTGAAAACAGGATAACTGAGCGTTGTATAAAAACGTGCACGCTGTGCGTATACTTAAAGGCAGTGTGCACGTTTCAAAGGAATTGTGCACATTGTGGAGAAATGATGCAAACATTGAATAATGCAGTTTAATTAGGTTACGCACACCCACACGGCTTAAGGGGATGATTCTTATGGTAAGTATAACGTCGGTCACGCACTGAAAGGCTTTACGCGCCCCTCGCACATCATTGTGGTTCGTTTATTGGGTTACAATTAATATTTTGATAACATTTTACACATCACATTTGCAAACAAATTCTGCGCATTTTAAAGACAATTTTTTAATGCATTGCCGGTTTCTTTTAGAATATCTCGGTATACTTTTTGATTGAGCGATGCACACATTACGAATTCTGTGGTAGTTTATTTGTTTAATTAATTACACGAAAATGTATACGGATGTGTGCAACTTGTATTTTTTGACTGTAATGAAACGTGTGCGTTTGTGATTATTTTGTGCACATCTCAAAGAACTGGGTGCCTTTTTGTTAAGTTATTTTCACACTGTCCTCAGCGAATTCTGAATGTTATCAAAGAAATTTTGACCTGCTAAAAAATATTATGCGAATTTCCGCAGGAGTTAATTTTGAAAGATCGAATGTCTGCTCATAGCCGAAAATCAGCCCCTCCTCAATTTTGAAACCATTACTGATAATTTTAATACAGAAATCTACACTTGATTAAACAGATGTGCACATCCCTTTTTGAAATGTCGGAAAATTCTGACTAATCGAATCTGTCAACCATTATAAAGGGTTTCTGCACGCTTTAAGGACTGTTAAGAACGTTAAAATTCATTCTATATAATGTAAGACTTAGTTTAAAAAAATTCGCACACAAAAACAAGTTTTCTCTCGTTTTTCGTAAACACACGCTGGGCAATTACCCAAAAAGTGCAGCACTACCTGACAGGAAATTCTGAAATTTGCTGTGTGGAAATACAACCAGAATTTTTCCTGGATTCTGCATGAATGTTTTGCAGCGTTCTGCGTTGGATCAGAATGCTCTGCAGTGCGCATGTCAATATAGGAAGAGTTGCATCCGCAGAATAATGTGCTCTGAGACTTCCTATCTGTTACGGGCATCACACGACGCATCTTGTGATCTTACACAACGGCATAGAAATGTGGTATTGTTCCAAGTAGCATCACTCTATTAGCAAACGTGAAGGTTAATATTAGCATTAAGCACCGCATTTCAACTACTCAGCTCAAAAAAATAAATCGCAAGTTGCGCTAATGTAAAAAGCTGGTTATTTTTACCCAAATGCGTGCCACTCATTTTGTCACCCTAAGAATGATAAAAGGTAAAGACCTATTTGCTTGTGTTTTAATGAGTTACCTGTAGGCTACACATAAAACTTGCAAGCGAGCCCTTCTTCATCTGAGCTATCGAACTCGGCAAGAGGTCATTAATTGGATAGTAAAAGAGAGCTGTCTCCGAAAAATGGGATGAAATCTCTGCTATATCAAAAATAGGTTTTGAATAAATAAAAAGATGAAAAAAAAGTCTTGAAAGTATGATCTCTTTACTAGGCCAGCACATGACTTTGTTGATAGCAGTGCACAGTGAAATGCAACAGAGACAGACTCATATATGTGCTTCCTGACCCTGCGGCAATGCCTACGTATTTGCAAAATAGGACAGGATAAACCCAATAACATATGTTCAATTTAAAAAAAAAATAGTTTTTGAATACTTATCCATTAATAGTTATTGATGGTTATATTCAAGAGCAACCTACAGAACACAGAGCTTGCATAAAAAGACGACTGCATAGAGGACCTATAAGTTAAACCTCCTACATGGTGACTGCTGTGAGAGGTGTCTGGAGTGTTGCCTCTGACTCAGCGGAAAGTTGTGTGTGTAGTTTTTGGAGTCTGAATGGTGTGGTGTCTGCAGTGTTGCCTCTGACAAGATGGACACTGGTGTGACTGACTTCTTGAGTCTGAATGAAGGGTGGATGGCCTCTGCGGTGGTGTGTGCGTGGTGTTTCAGGAGTCTGAATGGATTGCAGACTCAGACTCCACGGGTGTGACTGACTTCTGTAGCTGCATTTAGTGGTGTCTGGAGTGTGGCCACTGCCTGGAGGGGCAGTGCGGCTATTGTTTTTGAGAGTTAGAATGATGTGGTGTCTGGGTCATAGCATCAACAGCCAATGAAGGGTGCACATTAAGCAGGGCCACTAGAATTATACGATTGTGTGGCAGCGGCGTTTCTCGCATAATAATTGATTTGCCGCATTTGCCACATAATCCATCATCTGATGCATAATCGGCAGATTTTAACAAAACAAAATGTGTTTCTAGCTCAAGAGGTTCAAAAGTTACTAATAACAAAGCAACATGTATTGCTGCGCTGTTGAAGGACCTTTGCAAAGTTTGACTGCTCAATTTTCTGTTGCTTATTGCTGTGTTTGGGTGTTAAACTGGTGCTAATGAGATGCAACCAGTGCTGAGACAGTGTTAACAAGTGTAAAAATGACAAAATAAAGAAGTAATACTATCACAATATATACCACATTATGCGGCAATTATTTACTTGACCCTGCGGTAGGGGTAGTGTGGGAAGAGTTTACTCCACTTGTATGATCAGCAAGGTGAGGGGCTTCTAGAGTGTGGTTTCACACTTTGGTTTGCGGTGTCAGGAGTGAGGTCTGCTTTCCTGGTCATTGGTGTAGGTGGCATCTAGAGTGGGGGCATCCATCGCTGTGGTCAGTGAGAATGGACTGTATTCTCTGCAGTCTGCGGTCAGTGGTGTGAGTGGTTTCAGGGGTGCAGGTTCTGCCTCTGTTTATTGGCACCTGGATTGTGGCATCACCAGTCAGTGGTGAGTGGTGTATGGAGTACGGTCTCTGCCTCGCTCGTCAGGGGTGTGAAAGGCAGGTGGAGAGTGGGCCTCCTCCTCTTATGTCTGCGGTGCTAGTGGTTTTGGAGTGTGGGCTCCACGGTCAATGGGGTGAGTGACAGCTGGAGAGTTGACATCTGCCTTTCTGTCAGTGGTACGAATGGTGTTTTCAGTGTGGCCTCCATCTCTATGGTCAGTGGTGCGAGAGTATCTTCAGTGTGGCCTCCACCACTATGGTCAATAGTGCGAGCAGTGTTTTCAGTGTGGCTTCCATCTCTGTGGTCAGTGGTGCAATTTGTGTTTTCAATGTGGGCTTAACCTCTATGGTGAGTGGTGTTTTCATCGTGGCCTCCATCTCTATGGTCAGTGGCGCGACCGGTGTTATCATCGTGGCCTCCATCTCTATGGTCAGTGGCGTGACCGGTGTTTTTATCATGGCCTCGCTCCATCTCTATGGTCAGTGGCGCAATTGGTGTTTTCATTGTGGCCTCCACCCCTTGGTCAGAGACGCGAGTGGTGTTTTCAGTGTGGCCTCCACCGCTATGGTCTGTAAGGCGAGCGGTGTTTTCATCGTGGTCTTTACCTCTATGACGAGTGGTGTTTTCATCGTGAACTCCACCTCTAAGGTCAGTGGCACGAGCGGTGTTTCCATCTTAGCCTTTACCTCTATGGCGAGTGGTGTTTCCATCGTGCCCTCCACCTCTATGGTCAGTGGCACGAGCGGTGTTTCCATCGTAGCCTCCCCCTCTATGGCGAGTGGTGTTTTCATGTGGCCTCCACTGCGCCCGATATGGGAGGCTTTGAAGGGAGGCGGTGCTTCTGCCGCCTCATTATCGGTACTTAAGACCGAATAATACCTTTTATTTTCCAGCTCATTACGAGCAGGAGAGAGGTGATCAATAATCCCGCGAGCTCCCGCCACGGCTGAGCGCCTGCTGCAGGCAGCCAGGGAGCGAGGAAGGAACTGCTGCTGCTGTCCATGGACAGGGAGAAGGGGGCTGGAGGAAGTCTGAGGGAGAGGGGCGGGGCGTCAGAAGCAGTGGAGATGAACCGTCGGCTACTGGGCCAAGAATGTTTTTCTCACTGTCAGACCTTTACTTCCCTGTTCTGTTAATTTAGGATCACTACATTCCCAACCGGTGCAGTCCAGGCAGCAAATGTTATGTTACTTGTATAAATGTGTCACCCATTCTACCATTGGTATGGCCTTGAAGGGCAAGGGCGACATATGCACGCTTGCTTTATGCGGACCAGACACAGGCGGGAGTGCAAGGTTTCCGCTCACAGAGAAAGCATCGCCTGGGAGGTTGCAGTGCAAGCTTCCCCTATACACAGAAAAGGTCGGTTAAAAAATGCTATTAACGGAACAATCTTCTACATGCACAGAATAGTTGCAACACAATCAGAAGCGTTTTACACTATCCCCGCACAGAGCAAACTGGTGTTGAACAAGCAGCAGGAGTGCAAGCTTCCCTGGCACACTCCACAGTCACAGAAAGGGTTGCTTTAATGCCATTAACAGTGCAACCTTCTACATACACGGAATAGTTGCAGCACAATCCGAAGCATTTCACACCATCCCCGCACAGAGCAAACTGCTGTTGAACAAGCAGGAGTGCAAGCTTCCCTGGCACACTCAATAGGCACATAAAGGGTTGGTGGTTTAAGAATGCCATTAACAGTGCAACCTTCTACATACACGGAATAGTTGCATTACAATCCGAAGCATTTCACACCATCCCCGCACAGAGCAAACTGCTGTTGAACAAGCAGGAGTGCCAGCTTCCCTGGCACACTCAATAGGCACATAAAGGGTTGGTGGTTTAAGAATGCCATTAACAGTGCAACCTTCTACATACACAGAATAGTTGCATTACAATCCGAAGCATTTCACACTATCCCAGAACAGAGCAACTTGGAGTTGACAAGCAGCAGGAGTGTAGGCTTCCCTGGCACACAACAGTCACAGAAAGGGTAGGCTTATCAATGCCATTAACAGTGCAAGCTTCTACATACACCGAATAGGTGCAGCACAATCAGAAGCAATGCTCACTATCTCCTCACAGTGCAAACTGTGTTTGCACAAGCAGCAGGAGTGCAAGCTTCTCTCGTGCAATCAGAACAGTCGCAGAAAGGGCAGGCTCCATAATGCCACCAGCAGTACAATCGTCTTCATACACAGAATATATGCAGCACAATCAGAAACATTTCACACTATCTCTGCACAAAACAAACTGGTGTTACACAAGCTGCACAAGTGCAGGCTTCGCTGGAACACAACAGTTACAGAAAGGGCAGGCTTAACAATGCCATTAACAGTGCAAACTTCTCCATACACGGAATAGGTGCAGCACAAACAGAAGCTTTTTTCACTATCCCTGCCCAGAGCAAACTTGTGTTGCACAAGCAGCAGGAGTGCAAGCTTCTCTTGCGCACACATAGTCACAGAAAGTGCAGGTTACACAAAACAAACACCAGTGCAATCTTCTTCATACATGAATATATGCAGCACTATCCTCACACAGAGCAAACTGGTGTTTCACAAGCAGCGGGAGTGCAAGCTTTTTGGCACAGATAGAAGAGACACGTCAGACAGGCAGCAGTGCCAGCTTCCCCTCGTTCGCAGAACATAAACAGCATGGAAGGAAGTATTTTAAGCTTTCCTCATCTCGCACACCGCCGAGGCACGGCCCAGGCAGTGCCAGCAGAGAACCGGTACAGAAAATGCTCACAGAGAATCTGTATCACTGCTCTTCGCTCTAGATACTTCCCTACATGCTGACTTCAGTGACTCCACACAAGTTAAGCGCAATAGTACTTGTTACTTTTGTTCTCACAAGCAGATAAACAGCATCAGCAAAACCAGTCTTCCAACTCACACTTTAGAAACACAGCACAGAAAGTCAACCCCAACACACACACACACACTCACACACACACACACACTTACATTCACTCACACACTCACATTCACTCACTCACTCTCTCCTACACTACAGGCTGCAGGAGTGCAGATTTTGTCGAGGGGTGAGCAACTTACTTGGCATAATTATCCATACTTTTGCAAAATGTACGTGAATTGCAAAACAGGAACCCTCCTCCTTCTCATCCATCACTGATGTCATTATTCATCTTCAGAATTTCACTATAATGGGCAACTCTGTTCCCAGTGTTGACACACGTGTTGCATCACACACTATGCAGGCCTCCTTCCCTCTCGCCTCTCCTCCTTCACATACATTAGGCATTGGCTGGTCTAGGAAGGGCAGGTGGACGAGAGCAGATCTAAGCTTCATTAGTTGGGCTGGATTTCTGCAGGAACCCTAGGTTCAGATCTGGGCACTGGCATAAGGAAACTTGAGGGGGCCTCCCTGCAAGGCATTTGAAGGGGTCCCCTCCAGGCTCAATCAGGAGGTCTGCAGCCAGAGTGCTGTGCTGAGGGGGCCCCCTGGAGCTTGGCCCCCCGCACCGCAGGAGCTGCGGGGGCCTGTGTTATGCCCCTGGCTCTGGGTATCTTGGCTGAAGTGTGCAGAGTTCAGTGGGCCGGACCGACTCAACAAATAAGCAAATGCTTAGGTGGTGAATGATCATCCTTTAATTCTTGAACACATTTTAGGATCACAATTACAGGAGATGTGAAAATATTATTTGGAGTAGTAATAGTCTAAAGTTGTTGTACTGCAACCTGTTTAAAAGTGAATGGGCGAAAAGCAATCATAAATAAGCATTGGCAAAGCTGATGCATCTGGCTTTCATTGATTTCCAACTGAAACATGAAAAAAAATCCTGCTGCAGTGGAAAAGAAAAAAAACAATTGTTTAATGTATGAAATACACTTATGATAAAAAAAAATTGGTTGATTTACTGTAACTTGGAGCTGTAAACTGGTCTCTGGTGCATTGCAATGCGAGCACTTCATGAGTGGGAAGTGATGCAACAAACAGCCACTAGCCTGCAATGAGCAAGTAGAGTCCTCTGGGTGGAGCTCAGCATACTCTATATATATGTTAGAGTTGATAACAGTAGGCCTTGCTGTCAAGCCAGGCCTAAAAAGTCTTCTTAGGACCCTAACAATGCATTTCGTTGTTTAAACTGAAAGAATAGAAAAGAACGCAAATAGGGTCTTGAATTTAGTGACTACTACAGAGCCTCGACAAGTTAGTGCGCTCATTGTGGTCAGTTTGGTGGGGGTGTAGTCACTAGACTGTTAACTTGGTAAGATGCTCATAGGCTCTTCTGGCATTCGACCCCACATCAATGGGGACGTCTCGATGATACCTTCCCCAAGAGATGAGTAGGCATGTGCAGACTTTCAAATTTGCTCACGGACACAGTCCGTCTTGGTTACTGGAGGGGTCTATAAGTTCATAAAGAGTTCTGCACTCGTCTTATGGTGGTTCTTCAATGCCAATGTTGATGTATATGATGGTAATGAGTGGATTGTACTTGAAATAGAAGGGAGTGAGTGGGGATTGGGGAAGTCAGCGATCAGTATCACTTCTCTTCTTGGTTCAGACAGGTCGGGGCCAACAACAGGCATGTAGCTTGGCACCGTGATGCCTAAAGTTCAAGAAAATGTCACGACTGACACAGCGTGCTAGACTGGCTCCAATACAGCATGATGTCCGTAAGGAACTTTATGCTCCAATCGCCAGTTTTCTTAAGTGATTGACGAGGCACCTGTACTTGCGTCAAGGAGCACCAACAAATTCTAACAATGGCCTGCCATTTGCAAAAAAACTAGTCTTTATAGGTTGTCTGGTTACACAAATTCTGACTGCAGGTAGGTGATCAATTAGAAAAATCAACAGAAACCAGATAACTATGGAGCTAGTGCTCTTTCTGTCTGTTTGGTAGGCCAACTAACAAACCGGGGCAAATAGCAGCTTAATTAAACTTGTAAACATTATGCAATGTTTTCTACAAAGAACCCGAAAACCCTTTTATTGGACCTTATTCTGAAAGTGTTCATCAGTAACACAAACTACTGAATTACCTATTAAACTATTTGTATATTTGCTTTAAACATTTATTTCCACATACATTGAAAAGAGAATGCATAGGCTTGTTGGACAAGTCATTTCAAATATCACTGATTCGAAATAGGACCATGTACACACATATCAATCAGATGTCTTGTAAAGCGTGACTATTCACCCGTAAGGTTCTCAAGGTGCTGGGGGGGAAGAGTAGTAGAGGGGCAGTAGCTGCTGGTCCAACAGGACGCTGTGGTTCAGTCGAAGAGCCAGGTCTTGAGGTCCTTCCTGAAGTGAGGCAGTGACGGTGATTGTCTGAGTTGGAGAGGTAGTGTAGCGCACAGAGTTACACAGTTGTTAGTAAGTAGCTTGAACATCTACCAAGCTGTTGTGCTAGCCTTGTGAGGCACTTATTGCAGTGCGTCTGTTCTTCCACTGTCTCTCTGGTAGTAAACACAGTGGGAATCCCAAAAGACCCACTCATTCCTGATTACATTCAATATGTGTTCCTTAGAATTGCACCTGGTTGTATTTCCCCTTATCACTAGGTTGTGTTGAATGGCTTTTCAGCAACCACAAGTGCTGGTTTTTGGTTTTTATTGGTGTACTGAAAATAAACTGCTCTTTTATACTACTGTTATATAAAGTGCATATATTATTTCCATGAAATACACTAACTGCACGTAGAAATTTGCAAATTCGAAAAATATCAGTACCATTTTAAATCTAGACCCAAGCCATGATCGCCTTGTCTGAGTAACTCTTGAATAGTTGGCTGACCATTAGCTCCCTTGGGTATACAGTCAAGGAAAATAAGGGAGTCTTTGGTAACAACTGAAAGCAACAGTACCAAAGACCATGGTACAGTGAAGGGAAAAACAGTTCCAAACACTAAAACTACTCTGTAAGCATCACCTGTCCCAGGATACTGAGAAACTGCATGGCACACTGCATTCAACATTCCTCCCTGTGTGTTTTGAACCAATGGACAGATTGGGGCCAAACTAATGATATTTATGACGACCAATTCCCTATAAACAGACCCACTAATATCATGCAGCTGTGGAAGACAAATTTATGTGGCAGTGTTGACACATTATGTGACAAGAAAAGACAAATTACGTGGCATAATGTTGCACAATTTCTATCGGTATTGTACAGCAATCAGTAACTGCAAGGTGAACCAGTTAGTGCATGGAACTACGTGTGGTGCTTTGTGTTTGGTAACCTTTGATCGGTTTGAGCTAGAAACATTTTTCGTGGGATCTGCAAGTTATGCAGGTGATGCTGGATTAAGAAGCAAATGCAGCAAATCCATAATGTGAATAGCACTGCAGCCGCAGAGCCACATAATCCCAGTGGCTCTGTGTATAATAATAAAAGGCTTTACAGCTCACTTTGGAGTACTGTAATCGTTTATAAGATGTCGGTCTTTGGATTCATTCCTCTCAATGAGAAGAAAACACCTTGGTATCTTTACGTATTGGTATTGTACAGGAGGGGGCACTTCATTTCAAATATATTACATATTAATGGCCTCATTATGATGTCGGGCGGGAAGCTATCCGACAGCTCTCGAAGGCTTTCAGCCCGACATCGAAGGTTTCCATCCAGCCGCCGTATTACGATAGTAGTGGTCGGAGAGAAACCCGGGGGAGAATACCGTTCTGCTTCCGATGGGCTCACGGAGCCCCTCGGCAGAGGGCAGTTCGTAATCCCCAGAATGGAGGTGGTGCCTGTTCAGGCACTGTCGTGGGGATTATGATGCACGTTTCCCACAGCTTTTTTATGGAGGTCTACCACCATTGAAAGGCTGTCAGAAACAGACTTTGTGGTCCCCAGCAGGGCCCCCTTCACCCCGCTGCCTCTGCTACGAGGCCTGTGGGACTGTGGTGCCCCCTCAAGCATCCATGCATCGTGTGGCAGGCACCGCATGGTGCCTGCCACACGTGCATGGATGTTGAAAACATCAATTTTTCTATTGCAGCTTGTGCTGCGGCCCTTTTCCAGCATCCCAATTCGGCGGGTGGAACTGCTGACTAATAGTCGAGCGGATTCCGTCCCGCTATGGTGTCGGTAGGATGCTCATCTGACCGACTTTATAATAGTGCCCAAAGTAGCTACATTCACAGTTTTATTAAGCCATTACTTTTGCCATATATGGCCGCCGCTTCCAGCACTGTAAGGCAGTTGCCTTAAGGCATCCTCCAGGGCTGGTGAAAAAATTACTGGAAAAAAATCTGAAAATGTCTTTCCTCACTGTTCTAGAAGCCCAGGACTCTGAAAATCTTTGCATACTTCTTGTTGGCATTTGACTACTTTTTTTTTAAAGTTTGAGTTTATTAAGGAATAAAGCAGGAAAAGAAAAAAAACAGTGAAAGGATAGAAAAAAATACATCTTATACAATAAAAAGATAGAAGGGGTAGGGAAATTGCAAACAATTTATACCAATGCAAATGTACACTGTAAGCATAACAATAATCAATGAAAGACATAAAATTATAAACTCATCAATCATAGAATAATAGTTAATCAACAGGAAAAAATAAAAGGCAATGGGGGAATTTACGGTGGTTTCTGCACCTCGTCTGATCTAGTTGTAGAAGTAGAGCTTGAGGAAGCAGCTAAGGATAGGTAAGTGGTCAAGGGAAACCAAAGAAGGTCTCGTTTGATGGCGAGGGAAACGGGGGAAACATAATTAGTGTCTAGTCGATGATGGAAGCAAACCGCATTCCACCAAGAGCGAAAAGTGACATTATCAGCCTGTTTCCAATTGGAAGTGATTTGGTGGAAAGCAACAGCTAGCAAAATGTCCAGAAGCTTGTATCGCTGAGAGGAATGTGGCAAAAGGGGGGAAAGAGAACCCAGGAAGATGTGAGTAAGGGAAAAAGGAACTTGAATATTAAAAAAAAAATTCTGAATTTGGGACCAAACCAGTCTCCAAAATCGAAGAATGGTAGGGCATTCAAATAACATATGCTTTAAGTCAGCAGTAGGACAAGGGCACGACCAACAAGTAGAAGGTGTGTCTGGTGAAAAAGATGCTAACTTCATCGGAGAAAGTAAAGTCCGATGATAAATGAAAAAAAGGGTTTGTGTGGTATTGGCAGCTCTAGAGGACTTATGAATTTTTGACCAAATCTTGTCTCAAAGAGGAATAGACCAAACTTGCGAAAAATCAGTCTCCCATTGTACCTCAACCTTAGTTTTGAGTCTATCCAAAGAGAATTGAAAGGATTTATATAGAAAAGAAGCAGAAGGAGAATGGTCTAATGCAGAAGACACATTTTTAGATAGAGCAGGTAACTCAGTATTAGTGGGGAAGGATTGAAGATATTGAACAAGGGTGGGAAGAAGTTTACTATATTGTGAATGAGCAGATGAATGTAAAGAAAATTGAGATTGAAGATCAGAAAAAGAAAGTGGTTGAGTATCAGATACAAGCAGAGAAATCCATCTCAAACCTTTAGAATGCCACGATTTCCAATAGATGGATCGATTACGGATACGGAGTTGTTTATTATGCCAAATAGGCTGTTGATGAATGGAGCCGATAGAGGGATAGGAAGAAGATAAAATAGGGATCAAGAGATTACGGGAATGGGAAATGATAGGAGACCGGAGAGAGGCCATATTAGATGTAAAGGATAACATTTCTAGAAAGTCAAAGAGAGTAAGGAATGTAGATTCTATTTTTAACCATAAAGGAGGACAAAAAGAAAGAACATCAGAAATCCAACGGGCCGCTTGTTTTATTGAGAAAGCACGATAAGTTTTAAAGTAAGGGAATCGAAGGCCTCCATTAGGTTTGTCCTTCTTCAATGAGGAAAGAGCTATACAAGAGCGTTTACCTTTCCATAGAAATTTAAGAAGAATAGAGTCAATTATTTTAAAATAGTAATCAGGAATGTGAATAGGAATCATGGAAATAGTGTATAATATAAGAGGTGATAATATCATTTTTATGGAGTCTAAACGGCCCCACCAAGATAGAAAGAGAGGATTCCATTGAGTAATGGCACTATTCAAGTTTTTTAACTAAATAGTCAAAGTTTATTTTGAGAGTATCAGATAATAGAGGAGCAAACCAAATTCCTAAGTATTTGATCTTAGAAGGCTGCCAAGAGAAACCGGAATGCTCGAAAATATGTTTTTGACATAGTGTATTTAAAGGTAAAATTTCACAATTGTCAACAATGAGACGATAACCAGAAACTTTAGAAAAAGAAGAAACTTGTTGAAGGAAAAAGGGAAGAGAGGATTGGGGATCCGCACAGTATAAAAGAATATCATCAGCATAAACTGAAAGCTTCACTTGTTGGGAACCAAAATGAAAACCAGTAATATTGTCATCTTGCCGAATTTTAGTTAAAAAAGGTTCCAGAGCCAAAACAAATAATAAGGGAGATAATGGGCACCCCTGTCTGACTCCTCTGTGTAATGAAAAATAATCTGAGACCATTCCATTAACAAAAATAGACGCCTGAGGGCCCTAATAGAGGAGAGAGATAAAAGCAAGAAATTTGGGAGGGAAACCAGCCCATTTTAAAGCATAAAACATAAAATCCCAACTAATTCTATCAAATGCTTTCTCTGCATCTAAAGAGATTGCAGCTAGAGGATGGTCTAATGAAGATGCTTTACTCAGAACGTTAAAAAAGACACACGAGTTGTCAGAGGAAAGCCGTCCTTTAACGAAACCAGATTGTTCCGGGCCAATAAGATTAGGTAAAAGTGGATCCAATCGAATAGCCAGGATCTTTGCAAAAATGTTATAATCAGTATTGACCAAAGAGATAGGACGATAATTCTTGCAAAGAGAATGGTCTTTATCCTCCTTAGGGATTGAACAAATCAAAGCCTCTTGAAACGTACCTCGTGATGAGCCTGAGTCAAGAAAAGATTGAAATAAAAGTAAAAGATTTGGCAAAAGGAGTGATGAGAAATGATTATAAAATTCAATGGTGAAACCATCAGGGCCAGGGGCTTTTCCGCAGCGTAGGATTGAAACAGCATGAGAGATTTCTGTGAGTGAGATGTCAGATTCCAGAGGACTGAAGTCTACGTGATTGGATGAAGGAGGGGGTAACGACTGAAAATAGGAGAGAAGATCAGCCGAATCGGTAATGAATTCAGGAGTGTACAGGTGCTTGTAGAAGGCAACAAATTTGTTTAAAATATCTTTATCTTTAAATAAAGAAACGCCGGAAGAACCTTGAATAGACTCTATTTTTGTTCGCTCTTTCCTCACTTTCAAATAATTAGCCAACAATTTCCCCATTTTATTTTGACCTCCATAATAACGTGAACTACTCTTTAATAAAAAATATTAGAGGCAGCATCAGTAGTCAATTTATTAAAAGTGAGTTTGGCGTCAATAAGATCTTTCAGAGTGGATTCAGTATTAGAATGATAATATTTATATTCGAGTTGTTTAATTTTAATGAGTAATTGGGAGGATTGTGATTCCATGCGTTTTTTCCTCTGGGAGACAAAACTGATAACAAAACCTTTAGCAGCAGCTTTGAAAGAGTCCCACACCATAATGAAAGAGGAGTCAGGAGTATGGTTAATTGCAAAAAATTCAGTAGCGAAAGTGCTGAATTGTTGACAAAAAATGGGATCAAGAAGTAAAGAATTATTAAATCGCCATCTTCCTGGGTGAGGAGAGAAGGGAATAAGATCAATATCGACAAATACAGGGGCATGATCAGAGATTTAAATAGAACCAATTTCAGAATGAATGGCATGTTGGGCTAAGGATTTACTGAGAAAAAGATAGTCAATACGAGACTGGGAGTGATGGGAAGGAGAGTAAAAACTATACTCTCTAAGGTCAGGGTGGCATAATCTCCATATATCGACTAAGGCTTTGTGTTGTATAGAGGCGGTGAATTGAGAGTGCATTTTAGATGGGGAGAATTTAACCTTAGAATGTCTGTCTAAGATAGGATCGAGGATTTGGTTACAGTCACCACCAAAAATAATGTAATCATCCTCAAACAAGAGCAATTTTTCAGATATAGCAGGCCAAAATTCTTTATCAACTCCGGTAGGAGCATAAACATTAAAAATAACAATGGGGATCTTATCAATAAGAAATTTAACAATCACCCAACGACCATCAACATCGAATTCTTGATGAACGGTAGAAACATTTAACTTTTTATGACATAAAATCAGAACTCCATTCTTTTAACTCACAGCAGGAGAGTTGAAAACATGCCCTACCCAACATCGCTTCAACTTTAAAGCTTCAACCTCAGAAATATGGGACTCTTGGATTAGGGCGATATCTGTTTTCAACTTGGCTAGGTGAGATAACACCCGTTGCCTTTTAATTGGATTATTTAAACCTTTAACGTTCCAGGTAGTAACCCGAAATGTAATTTAAATGAAAAAGAGTGTGAACAAGGATTATGCTTACTAGAGCAACAGTAAATATAGTGTTCAGAAAATAGAGAAGAAGGTAGAGTAAAGGATAAACTAGCGAAAAAAGAAGTAAAAGGACAAAGAGAAGAACAATGAGAAAATAACGATGCAGTATAAAGAAGACGATGAAGAGAAAGAAAAAGACAAAAGGAAGAGAAAAAGAGAAATAGCAAAAGGAAAAAGAAAGAGATAGGGACATAAGAGACAGCACAAGTCAAGGACAGACGACTGAAAGACATACCTACAAATACAAAACAAAAGGCGAGGGTGACGACGCCAGAAGACGACGACGACAGCAGCGAAGAAGGACATCACCGAACATCCGATGAACTATATCAAGACTTCACATGACAGAAGGGACAAAAAGGTATGGATTGGAAGAATGCAATACCTGCAGAAAATAATATAAATATAGAGAATATCTGGAAAAAACAAGAGGAAAAGACATATGATAAATAAAAACGTAATATGCAAAACATTACAAAGGTGTAGACATATTAAAAATCAATATATATGAAACATAGTGGGGAAACAACTACAAAAACGAGAGACATAATAACAAATTAAGGGACCCTTGAAATGTCCATGACATCTGCTCCATGGTGACGAAGGAACTCTTGTAGGGCCCTTGGATCATCAAATGTTGTAGTTTTGTCTTCGTAGGTAACTTTGAAGAGGCAAGGATGGAGGAGACCAAATCTGGCGTTTAGAGCACGTAACTGTGGACGAAGATCAACAAACTGTTTGCGGCGGTCTGCTGTGACTTTAGCCACGTCCTGTGAAAGAAAGAAGCGGTGACCTTCCCAAAAAAAATCGTTTTTTAGATTTGGCGGCTGACAAAACTTGTAGAAGGTCGGTATATTGAAGAAACAGCATGATAACACCACGAGGTTTGTTAGAAACCTTCGGACCCAGTCTATGTGCTCTTTGAATGTTGATAGAGGAAGAAACTGGTAAATCCAAAAGTTTCGGAAGAAATGATTGAAAAAAGGCAGTGGGATTTGATCCTTCTGTGTGTTCCGGAAGTCCATAAATTCTAAGGTTATTCCTGCGATTACGATTATCCAAATCCTCTGCCTGTCGCTTAAGAAGTGATATATCCGACTCCAAAGAAGAAATCCGAGAACATGAGGCTTGAAGAGACTCCGTTGTTTGCTCCATGATAAGTACCCGAGAGTCCAAGGAGGACCATTTATCTTGCAAACATTGTAAGGACTTAGTAGTCTCCTCCATGAAGGGTTTAAGCACACGAATCTCCTCAAGGATCAAGTCCATAGACGCAGGAGCCACAGAAGACACTGGAGAGGGAGGGTCCTTCTTTGGACGTTTGGTAGATGTTGTTGGCAGTTTACTCATGATGTGTGATTTAGTAGTAGCGCCAGAAAGAAAGAAACTTCACTGGCTCCCAATCAACAAGAGGATCACCTTCAGACTCCTCACCCACGCACACAAAGCCCTTCACAACCTTGGACCAAAACTCATCAACCACCGCGTCTCCTTCTACACTCCTCCGCGCACCCTACGCTCGACCGGACATGCCCTGGCAGCCGTACCTCGCATCCGCAAAGCCACCGCCGGAGGAAGATCCTTCTCTTTCCTGGCAGCAAAGACCTGGAACTCTCTGCCCAGCAACCTTCACGCCATACCTGACCACCTCTCCTTCAGGAGGCAGCTCAAGACCTGGCTCTTTGAGCACTGACCCCCCCCCTTCCCCCCAGCGCCTTGAGACCCTCACGGGTGAGTAGCGCGCTTTATAAATGTGATTGATTGATTGATTGAATAGGAGAGTCGGATTTCTGGGAAGGGGAGTCCTCCATGTCACGGGAATTCGAGTCAGAGTCGGAACCAACAGCGAGCTTAGTAGAAGCAGAGAGTTAAAGATTGCGCAGTTTCCCCATAGGAGTATATTATAGTATAGTGTAAAAAGGAGCCAGACTCTAAAAACACATCCGAGGAGCAGGAGTATCAAAATGTAGAAGCCAGAAAAAGCTGCAAATTAGCTCAGAAGAAGATAAAAACGACAGGCCGCGGAACTCAAGTCAATAGCAAAGCTATACTGAAAAAATCACCTCATAAGGAAGAGAATAGAAAATGGCGGCTCTTCAGAGAAACGCTGAATACCAGGAACTGCTTGGAGATTACATGCAAGCGAGCAGTAACATTTGTCACACAATGGGGGTGGAGCCAATCATTTGAGAAACCCTTGGTGAACATGACAGCAGTCCCAATAAACTTCAGGAGGAAGCAGTGCGTATGAGGCGCTGAGAAAAAACAACACAAAATGGCGGCCGTATAATGACGAGCCGAATCGCGCTGGATTTAAAGCTCAACAGAGCAAAAAATAGCACCAAAAGTGGTCCCTGGAGCTCACCTCATCATGAGGCATCAAAATCAGGTCCTTGAGGCTGAAACCGCCTGGTATTGCCGAGCGGAGAAGTCCGAAACCGGGAGTCGGTGACGGAGCTCCGCAACTACGCCGCCATCTTGTGTGGTGCGCAAGCCACGCCCCTTTGACTACTTTTTAACAAAGTTAAGTGTTAGTAGGACTTAACCAGTTAAGTCCAAATGAGAGGGCCGGGACTCATTCGCGTGTAGGTCTGTTGGTATTATTTGGTTTAAGTTGAAGATAGCTAAATACTGTTGCCATGTGGCAATTGTCTTGGGGGCTGCGAGGAGCAAAAGAATAGCTCCTTAAATCTAGGCATTGTTGCCAGTCATCACACTTTACTGAATTTGTAAAATTTGGGAACTTGCTTGCAGAACAAATGTCTGTGTGAATGTTTTTTGAGAAAAGATAAACCTTCTGCTAAATATGTTTTTAATGCGTTTTCTGACACACAATTATTTTTGGCAGCAATATTTACCCTGCATTTTAAATTATTTTTTAAACGTTGTGGAGTAACTAATAAGGGAATTTCTTTGAAAAAAATCGGAAATTTGTAGTGAACAAACCTCCGCAAATTAGCACACTCATACGTTTTAGGCAGCTGTAAAATAAATTGGTATAATGGAAGAATATTATTGTTCCAATGGCAGTTGAAACTGGCATTATAAAATACACCGCTCTGGAAATGATGTATGTGTTGGCTGTCATAGCTGAGAGGCCAATGTTAGTTTTCATGAAACCCCTAGTGCTTCCATATGGCACAATGGCATAGCTGAGAGCAAAACCCTATTGTGTTAATCATTGGCTACGGAAGACTGAGGATTTAATTCTGCATTCCACATTTTAGCAAACTGTGTGATCTTTGCCAATTCACTTGGGCTTCTTATGCCTTAGTTCCCATATCTGTTAAAATGGGATATCACCTGAATCAGCAGCTCGAGGTGTGCGAGCCACTAAAGGCTCGAGCCAGGCTCAAGCCAGATGCCAGACTGTGGATTTGCAATAGGTGTTTTTAGACCCTCGAGGCCAAAATGAGCCAAGGTTTCATGTGTCTTCTGACTGACACCCAAGCTCAGAGCTCATGCACCAAGAATTTTAGAGCAAGTATTAAGCTTTGACATAAAACAGGAGAGATAGAAGGAGCTACGCGCCTAGTGGCTGAATTGCACAATGTGAAGCCACAAAACAGCCATTAACAAATTATGTGATCCTAGGCAAATATTTCTCATCTCTGATTTAATAACCTAACATTTTAATTTAATAAACTATAATATTGCTCTGTAGGGTGAACGTGACAAATGACTTGCCTCAGTTCACGAATGGCGTTGGCATCAGGGCGGGGGTTGGGACATGAATGTTACTGAGTTTATATATGAAAATTATCACTTCCTTTAAATGGCTCTCAATGCAGCGATGTATTCTGATGTTGTACGGTAAAACTCTTGCATATTAAAGAAGCACATTTTTTGGAATTTTGAAGAGAATTTATCCTATCTATACGTTTGTTGCACAAATTACATGACAACATATTCATGACTCGTCTCGTGCATGGGCTCATAGAGCAAAGCCATAGCCGTGGCTCAACTCTTGCGTGGCTCTCTGTCAATATGTTGACTTTATCCACCTCTGTCTTCGGTGGCATGCTTAACCCCTTCCCCACTCATGACGGAACCGCTCCATCATGAGCCACGGTTGCCGTGTGCTCATGACGGAGCGGTTCCGTCATGCCACGACCGTTGGCGGCCGCTCCCGCCCACGCGGCACTGTTTCCCCGCCTGTGCGGGGGGACAACGCAACCAGGGCAGAGTCATGACGGAACCGCTTCGTCATGAGCACGGCTCAACCGTGGCTCATGACGGAGTGGCTCCGTCATGAGCACAGCACCACCGCGCTGCCCCCCCCGCACCCCCCAGCGCTGCGGCGGAATTCCCACCGCAGCGAAGGGGTTAAAGAAGAACTCATTCTGGAACCTGAGTTCCACGCTCCTTCCCCCATGCTGGGTTCTGTTTCCCCCACTGTTTAGCTCATCTTACACGTATAAGGTATACACAAAAGTTCTAAGAGGTGGCCAATGATTTAACAGGGCGAGCCAAGCTAAGGGTCTGGCTTGGCTCTTAAAGCCCCTGCACAAGCCCAGCTCTGAAAATATTTGCTTTGTAAATCATGAAACCAACAAAGATAAAATATGATAAAGTATTTTCAAAATTCAAAAAAGTGTATTTCTTTAGCATGTGGGAGCTTTGAAATTAATAGGTCACATCATAGCACTGCACTGAGAAATACTTATTAAAATTAATAGTTATTAAACATAAAGCATTAGAGAACTAAAAGACAAGACAGTTGCTTTGTAAACCCTGTACGTGACCCAGATTATTCTAGAGCAACACAATAGTCTATAAAATCGAACTCAAGTTTCGTACAACTGGTATTCTACACTCACATATGTGAAAGTGCTTTTCTCAAGTGATAATCAACAAAAAAGGAATTTTGGTGAAATAGCCTTTGTCTAAGATCACACATTTACTCGAGCAAGCCACGATTTATCCAGGTATTCTGGTTTTAATTTATAGCAAACCCTCCACCAAAAGGGTTTCTATAACAGCTCTGGCCGTAACACCACATCCTGGGAAGAGGGAAGCTGGCAGGCAGAAGTCACCTGACAGCTCGGCTCGTTATGAGCTCGAGGTTCCAAGGGACTTCGAGATGAGCCAGAGCCAGGCTTCAGGCTCGAGCCCAGCTCTAGTCTGTGAGCGAGATTCCTAACCAATCAACGCTCCCGTTTGTGCTGAGCCGGCACGCGCGTGCGGTGATATCACTGCGCATTAAGAAAAGGCCGAGGGTCCCCGGTGGCGCGCGGGCATGCTACCACCTGGGCGGCTTGCCACGACTGACGTACCCCTCCCCGTGCTAATGCATTCCAAATAAGTAATGTACCCGGCTGTACATCACACTGCCAGGCACTAATCCAGCAATGCCTCCCAAGCAGCTTGTAAAAGCTGAAACGCTTGACCTTTGGCACTCGCGAACATGGTTCTCTGGATGAAATACATTTTGCACATGTTTTTTAAAAGCCTCCGTTGCCTTCGAAAGCTTCTGCAGACACATTTTTAATCAATAATCCAGCCGCCTGAATTAAGCCATGCTGGCCGCATTAGGCCTGCTGCACTTAGCGAGCAGTGCCTGCCTGCCCGAGGCCTACGGGAGAAGGGCCTGCTCTGGGAATCAAGGCGCTCTACTATGTACGTCGACCACTGGCGCACTGTGTGATCTTTGCTATTTCTAACTCTGCATAGGTTGAATGTAGTAATTCCTGCTTCCATCTATTCCGTTACATAAAGGAGGTACCCCTGAGATACATTCAGCAACTGACATTTTATAAGGTTACAGTCAGGGAGAAGGGTCCCCAACTGCTGGTACCCCATGACCACCTTTCCTTCCCCCTCCTCTTGCCATTCCACCCCCTTCACCCTGCCCACCAGCAGCATCAGATAGCGCCTTGACTTCACACGGACAATGAGGTCAGAAGAAGCGCCATCTACCCAGATAACACATCTCAATAAGGCTGAGTCCACGTTGCCCCAGAGCTGCACACTGTAGTAGAAGGGTGTTCGTACACCGCACAGTTAGGCTATGTCTAGTGATAGTGATCGCTGTCTAAGAAGGCAGCGATCACTATCCCTTGCAGAAGAAGGCAGCGATCACTATCCCTTGCAGATGAAGATTCAAGGAGGTGCCCCGAAAGCCCGAGATAAAGTAATCTTACAACAAGTTGAATACCCCAAGAGAGTAACAACTAGATTAACGGAAGAGTACATAGAAAAACTAAGATCATTCCAACAAAAGGTAGCCTTGGGAGATATAGGGGGTCAAAATTTGGATTGGTATGAGGGAAAAATAGAGCAAGTGGTGCAATGCCTTCGAACTGAACTAGCAAAAGTTAAAACAAATCAGCAGTTAATCTCTGTTAGACAACCAAAATGGTTCACTGCAGATTGCCAAAAGAAAAAAAGAGAGATAAGGAAAGTAAAAAGAAGCATCAGGAAAAAGTATGATCTGAAGAGACAAAATCATCTTAACAAATTAAAAATTGAGTATAAAAAGCTAATTACAAATGCAAAAAGGGTGTATAAAGATAAATGCTGGGAAAATTTACTGGAATCTATCGAATCAAAAAATATAAGACAGTTTTGGAAGCTGGTGAAAGCAGCTGCCGATCACCCAGCGGGGAGAATGAACTGTGTGATAGTCGAGGCTGTATGGGAGAAGTACCTGAAGGAATTGTATAGCCCTCGTAGAGATCTAGAAGTGGAAGTGCCCCAGCCATGGCATAACTTAATGGAAGAATTAAAACCAGACTTCACAGAACAGAATGTAGAAAACACAATAATGAAGTTAAAATTAACAAGAGCAGCAGGTCCAGACAACCTTCCAGCGATAATAATAAAGTCTCAGATGAAGTGGTGGGCGAGATTTTTTTCTCATATGTTCCTGGAAATTTTAGCGGTAGGGAAAATACCAAAGAATTGGAAGGGAGCTATAATAAGGCCAGTTCATAAAAAAGGCAATATGAATGCACCACAAAACTATAGGCTGATCAATCTACTAGATATAGGAGAAAAAGTATTTTCAAAAATAATTCTGAATAGACTAAAGGACTGGGTAGAGGAGTTTTCAATTGTACCAGTTGAACAGGGTGGCTTTAAAGAAGGCCACTCTACGGTTGATCACTGCTTTGCCTTGTGGGCAGTAGCACGCAAGTCAATAGAACAAAATGGTAAGCTGTGCTGCTGTTTTGTTGATTTTCGAGCAGCATTTGACTCAGTTGATCGAGAATGCCTCTGGGAAACCCTTGTAAATAAAAATATCCCTAAAAGCTTACTTGCGATAATAAAAGAGCTACATTGCGGAAATTGGGCACAAGTAATTAGAGACACAGAAGGGGCATTGACGCCAAAAATAGCAATTGAGAATGGCCTTAGACAGGGCTGTGTGTTGGCCCCCATGCTATTTGCCATATTCCTAGCAGATCTACCAGCAACCCTAGAGGTTGAAAGAAGTGCTAGCCCGAGAATGGATGGAAATAAAGTGTCTTGTTTACTATACGCAGATGATCTGGTAATTTTGGACCAGACTGAAATAGGTCTCCAAAGAAAGCTAAATGCCTTTAGTGAATATTGTGAAAGGAAATTTCTAACGGTAAATATGGAAAAGACAAAAATTTTAAGCTTTGGGAAAAAGGATATTCGATTTAATTGGTTTTTAGGAGGCCTGAAACTAGAAACGGTGAACGAATACCGCTACCTCGGGATGTGGTTTGACAGGTCTCTAAAGTGGCACACTCATATAGAGGCCCAGAAGGCGAAGGCCTTTACATCGATCTGTGGCTTGAAAAAATTTAACCGAGATTATGGAAACATGTCGCACAGACCGCTGCTAAAGGCCTTCAGCGCAATGATACCCCCACAAGTACTCTATGGAGCGGAAGTTCTCCATCTGAGTGGTAAATGTGATTGGGATTTAGAGGAAGGGAAATGCCTAAAAACATTATTGTCATTACCACATTCGGCAATGATCCAAGCAATAAGAACCGAGTTAGGTACAACTGCTTGGAGGGTACAGGCACAAATGGCTTTAATTAGATTCTGGAAACGCCTGGATATAGAGATAGGCCAGAAAGTATCCCAATGGTGTAGAAAAGAAATTCAAAATAGTAATCTAAAATGGGCTAAAGAGAACAGGAAGAAAATACGATTGGCCTGTAAGAACTTAAAAGTGAAAATCTGTCAAGAATCCCTGTATGTAGAATTCATTAAAAGTGATCTTAGTAAGTATGGACAGGAAGTCTCTCGATGTGCAGATATGGAATATCTGGCAAAGAAAAAATCTGTGCAATTTATGAGAGATTCATGGTTAAATAAAAATTGGTTCCCTTACCTGGATATTCTACCAAACCTTTGGTACAGACAGGAAATCCTAAGACTGAGAATTGGTATAAATCCCTGGTTGATAAATGAAGAATTAAAAATAAAAATGTTAGGCCATGAAGGTTATTGTAAATGTACTTTGGGAACAAAAGGTGATATATTACATATTTTGTTAGATTGTGCAACATTACTAGAGCAGCGTAAATTATGTCTCCGCCCATTGTTTCTAAAATATGGCACAAAGTTACGGACACAGGCGGTGGAGCTAATCACAGAAATGCCTAACCTCGAGATCGCGATAGCATTAGGGAACTATATGAATGTAATTAAAAGTTATCTAAAAGAGATGTAGCTGTAAATTCCAGAAATTTTAAACTGTTTTAAAATCTAAATAAGGCTAATATTAATCTTTTTAAAAATGGATGAATTGCACAATATTTTAAATTGAGTTTTAAATTATGTATAATTTTTATAAATGCTCCAGCTGATTTGTATAGATAAGTTACTATTGCACTCCACTCCGAAAATGTATTAAGTCTTAACGCTGAGAAGGTATACATCTGTATTGTTGAACTGTCACTTTTAACTGTCAATTTTAACTGGTTATTACTGTTTAAAGACCAAGGTCTAAATAAACATTGTATTTATCATCACTGGCGCACTGTGTGATCTTTGCTATTTCTAACTCTGCATAGGTTGAATGTAGTAATTCCTGCTTCCATCTATTCCGTTACATAAAGGAGGTACCCCTGAGATACATTCAGCAACTGACATTTTATAAGGTTACAGTCAGGGAGAAGGGTCCCCAACTGCTGGTACCCCATGACCACCTTTCCTTCCCCCTCCTCTTGCCATTCCACCCCCTTCACCCTGCCCACCAGCAGCATCAGATAGCGCCTTGACTTCACACGGACAATGAGGTCAGAAGAAGCGCCATCTACCCAGATAACACATCTCAATAAGGCTGAGTCCACGTTGCCCCAGAGCTGCACACTGTAGTAGAAGGGTGTTCGTACACCGCACAGTTAGGCTATGTCTCCTCCCATATGTAGACCCCCTCCACCCCCCTGACCACCCCCAAAGCAGCAGTATTACATATTATAGAGGGCCTAAAACACCAGGGCCAGGCCTGCCCTAGGCCTGAAATGGAGTTTTGTCTCAATGTCCTAGACATTGTGACCTGTACCATCCATCCTGTTGACCTGGCATCTTTCCTGTCCAATGGGCTTGGGTCTCACTCCATGGTGAGTTGTTTCATGTTCTTAAGTGATACTTAATCCCTCAACTAGAGGCAGGCGAAGGTTTTACGTTTGTAGAAAAGTTGTTGACTTTGAAAACTTAAGAGGCAAAGTTTGACAGAGTTTTATAAAATCTCTCTGCCTTTGCCGATGCGATTCACCCACCCTGCTACCCTGCATAGTTGGGGTATTTTGCAACTCCAGGATGCCCCACCCATGAACTGCTTAGTGCACGTGGATTCAGGATGTGAGGGGAAACACTAGAAGGTGCTCAAACGTACTAATTCGTGCTGGACAGAGCCAGACTGCAAACCAGCCCAGGCCAGTGGTTCCCAAACTGTGCGCCGTGGCTACCTGGGGAGCTGTCAAACCTAGCCAGGGGAGTCGCGCACCAAGCAATTTAATGCATTTAATGTTGAAGGGTCAGTTGGCGTCAGTTAAACTAATTAGACTTAAACACATGATGTCAAAAATGTGTAAGTGACATGCCTAAAGTTGTAAACGTAGTGCTTAACCCCTTCGGTGCTCATGACGGAATGGTTCCGTCATGACCCACGGTTGAGCTGTGCTCATGACGGAACCATTCCGTCATGACCACGCCCGCGCAAGATTCCGCCAGCACAGCGGCGGAATATGAGCAGCATCGAAGGGGTTAATTGATGGCATGTTGAGGGAGATGACCGCCATATTTCACTGGATCCCTAATTTTGTTAGACTTGTTAATAGTTTCGTTCTTTTCCAAATGCATTTTACACCAATGCAAATTATCAGGAAAGCACAGTTGTCCTGTCTATTAAACAAACTATGGGGCCGGTTACGATGCCGGTCGGGGAATCGGGTTCTGTGAGTCCAACCGACCGATTATGATGCTTCCCAACATCATTCGGTCAGACTCACATTGACTTCAATTGGAGCCTGTGTTCCGAACGTGAACACAGGCTTCCATTGAAAAACGTTGGGGAAAACCTTGCACCCTGTGGCGGGTACCTCCTGGTGCCTGCCACACTGTGCATGGTTGCAAAGAGGGAACCCTGGGGCCTGTTACGTGCCCCCAAAGTCAGATTCCGACAGCCATTTCGTGTCGGGCAAACCGATTCGGAACAGCTGTCAGGATCGGTCATCGTAATTGCTTGGTCGGAAACCGTTTCCATAGATCTGTACAATTCGGCTCCGAACGACTCTGGCTGTCCGAATGCTGATTGGAACCTAATCGGACAGTCTGAATGGTTTCCCTGCATCGTAATTGGTCGGTCCGAAATGTATCCAATTTGGTTGGAAACATAGGTTCCGAATCGGATTCAGAGAATCCGAATCCCGTTCGGAGCCTTTCCGACCGACATTGTAATCGGCCGCTAAGTATTATTAAGTATTAACATTTGTACTTGAATCATAGGTACTTCCAGTACACATTTCTTTCATTACACACACATATCCAGACAGGCCTGCTCTCACCTTGAGCACAGGGAAGTAAAACACCATATACGGCATAATGCCAACATTTGGAAGCAAGAAAGAGGGAAGTTAAAAAAAAAAATTATTTTACTTGCATTTATTTGGAGGCAATTTTAGGGAGGAGACAGCAAAAATAAAGCTGTATGTGGTTTAAAAAATCGTGAGTCACCCTCTGAGACAGGTGTGTTGGCACATATGAACTTGGTAGAAATGGAAGTGCATGCAATATTCTTCAAGCACAGAAACCCGTTGGCAATGAGGAGTACATTCATAGGAGTGCTATCTAGTACTGCAAGTGGGATAAAAAAAAGTTTGAGAGGGTACTCTAAAAAAGGAATTAGCAAAGAAGTGTAACTAGGAATATTCTATTAGAGGCGCCACCTTAGTAATACGAAACACCCTGCCTAAATTATTATAATACCTTCATCAGCTTCATCCCAATTATTTTCAGGGACAAAAATGCAAGTACTCCCGAGGTCGAGCTTACATCCACCCCACCCTCCAAAAAAGAAACAGTGGGGAGCAATGGTCAATCGTTCAAGGGAGCCACGGATCGAAAAAGTTTGGAAAACACTGAGCCCAGGCAATTACCGGGGGAGGGAGGCTTGGGTGGTGCTGGCGGAAAATACTGCTGCTGTGTGTTTGTTACAGAGGGTCGATATTGCAGCACTGATTAAAAAAAAGAGAAAATGCCCTCCCCCCCCCATTGACAAAAACGGCCTCCACTGGTCCAAAACCAGTCCCCACCCTTCCGGCCCACCAGGAAAAGCACGGTGCCTGCTTCGGCCAGTCCGAAACTACAAAACTAGTGCTGGGAGCTTGTAAGACTCACTGCTGTAGGTTAGTTTGCTCTTTCTTATCGACTCATGCCTGGGGGAATGAATTAAAAGACTGGCTTGGCTTGGTTTCCACCCTTAGACATTGTGAATTTTAACAAGATATTCGCATCAGTTTGACCCCAAAGCATGTGAGGGTTGCTGACTTTATTCCACCGAAACTCCTTGCCATATCATTCCCACTTTGTTCCCCCAAGTTCCATGTATAAATCAATAATCTTATTCAATTAAAAGAAAAACTTTGATCCAAACCCAGGAGACTTTCCCCAAAGGACTGACTTATAAAGAAAGAAGTCCTTACCCCAGTTTGTAAAGGACTCTGCAACTTCAGCTTGCGCTGCTTTTGTGGGGTTTCTTTTGTGTCCTTGGTAGGCCTCTCTACTGCTTTGTTATAGATTGGTAAAAGATGTCAATAAAATTCCCATCACAAATCCCCTCTTATACCTCTTCAGCAACATGTAGGCCAAGCTGATTGTGGGTGATAGGACAGCTTCTGAACCTGAATAAATAATATATTATCAAAGTACATAGATGTGGAGTTAGGAATATTAAACCTATACTTGTATACAGTTACCTTGACAATATGGTGATAGCGTAGATTCTGTAGTTTATATTCTTGTAGCTTGGTATTTATGACATAGATATTCAGACACACTCCTCTATTTCCAGTCAGGGACGCGGGTAAAGTCAACATTTGAATCATCTTTGGATAGCCAACCTGAATTTGGAATATCCCCCTGTGTGATTGGGCAGTCCCCCCTCCCCCCCCCCCCACACACTGTATCCACAGCTTGGATATACACTGGAACCCCTGAGCCCTGCTTTAGTTTCCCAATAAACTATGAAGAAACATCCTGCATTTGCACTGAAAAAGTCATGGATCGGATACACAACACTATACACAACACTGCTGCTGTGCCCTTTGGGACTAGACCTGAATATGTATAGCCATCCAGCTGCTGTTCCATATAAAGCAGAAGAAGAGGAGATGGGCTCCTCTGAGTACGCCTGGGCAGAGTTCCGCTATGCAGATCCCTGCGAAGTGATGAAAAAACTCCACCGAGCTACGCGGAGTTCCGCTAGTGGCAGAGTGCGTATGGTTGTGCAGTTCGTGTTGATATTTAGTGCTGAGTGTTTGCCCCGTGCTGGAAAATCAGTGCAAATGGCACCATGCGCAGCGCAAGAGGGTGCTGCTTCTTTCTGCCACTCGAGTAGATTTTCTACTCGAGCGACAGATTCCTCAACGCAAACAGATGGTTTCTCAATGCGAGCGGTAGCGAACATCTGCATAGAGAAATCTCGCTGGCAGGTGGTCTAGCATTGGATTTTCCTTTCTCGCGCTCATCAACTTAATGTTGGCGAGCACGAGCAAGAAAAAACTCCCCACATGCTCCATGGAGTGCGGAAAACTCTGCAAGCTCCGGAAACAGAGCAGAGCTAACCGCCCAGGCCCACCTCGGAGTAGAAAAGATCTGTCCTCACTGTGCAAAACCTAAGACCTAGCTGAAGAAGGCTGACTGGGCAGAAAAAAAACATGTCCAATAACAAGCCATATTTTAGCCAGCAACCAGTGTGACCCAAAAGCAAGAACCAGGGTTGTAGTTATGAGAGCAGCAGGTTGAGTGGCACAAAGCTCAAAGGCTGGGTGCCATACACATTCCAATTATTGCTGTGGAACACATAGCATCCTTGCTAAGCTACTTGCAAGGACACTTACATAGAGGTGGGTGAGCCACTGATGGATGAGCAAAGTATGAGCCTGATACCTGGCTCTGGCTCAGCTCGAGGTCCTGTTGAACAAACAAAATGTTGCTGCAACAGCTGCATCATCAGACTATTTTTTTAATAGCTGTACTGCATAGAATGGCTAAAGGAGACAGACAAGAGCAATTGGTTTTGCCAGTGCTTGTTTTCCCCAAAACTCTGGACATTCTTCGGCTCTTAGAGCCAAGCCAGACCCCTCCCATGAATTCTGTGGCTCACCCACCTCCACACTTACGGCCAGGTAGAGGCTAGCGGACGGGTCCCCAGTGCATGATGACTGTATTGTGCGCCCCCTCCTCTGCACAGATGGATATCTGCTTCCTCCAGGCTTGTGTCGCAGTGACGTAGGCTTCTTTTTCTAACTTAAGGACCATGTGGCCTGACTGCCACCTCCGAATTATCATGCCAGCCAGCACCCAAGCCGATGGGAAGGGGGCAACATTATTGCAAAGAGTTCTGAGGACTCTGATGAGGTGCATTACAATTCACAGCGCAGGAATGGCGTGAGGTCAGGCTGTGGAGTGAGTAATGGTGCCTTTGGGGGTCCCAGGAACAAGGGACTGATTAAGTCCAGGTCCAGGTTATCAACCCCTGTACTGGCATGCACCACACATTCGGTGCTGCAAGATTCAGACTCTCGGGGGCTCGTCAACGCCCCCTGAAATGTAACTGTGCCCCCATCACTGCCAGTCACTAGCCCCTAACTCCACAGTCCCCATGCAGTGCCCACTTTGCCACTGTATGTTAATTATTATAGGTATATTCTCGTTGATGTTGGGTTGGCCCAGAAAAAGCTTTATATATTGCTAAGAACTTGGCTGTATCTGCGTGCTACTACTACCTGCAAGTGAAAGAGAACAAGCGATCTTGGACTCATGGATTTTACAAAAGTCTATGGAAAGTTTTTCAACTTTGCAAAGGTCACAAGATTTTCAGCTTTGCCTCGAAATTCGTGACTTTTGTAACAATTTATGTTGCACATGTTATTCAAGTCTAACAAAACATAATGCAAAAGAGAGACCAGAGAAAACAGTTGGGGCAGGTTTATTAGAAAAAAATATGAAATGTGCAACAGAAGGTTTTCAGCTTTGCAAAGATAAAGACTTCCGACGTTGTGAATTTGCTAAAACATTTTGCACATGCAAAAAACGTATGTTCAAATCGTTTTGTAAACAGACCCTTTGTATCCTTCTGCAGAATGCCATTTTGCATTTATAGGCCTTATTTATTTATTTATTTATTTATTAGAGGATTTATAATGCGCATGGCTGCCCCAGCAATTGCACGTCCCAGCGCAACCAAAAACAAGAGAGACTGTAAAAGCTGAAGAGGAATTACGCCGGAAAGAGCCAGGTCTTTATGGCTTTGCGAAAGGCAAGATGATTGTGGATCTCTCTGATGAAGGCTGGGAGCGAATTCCAGATTCTGGCCGCAAGAGTTCTAAAAGAGCAGCCTCCAGCTCTGGCCCTTAAAATTCAGGGAATACAAGCCAACCCTTGGTCTGCTGAACGTAGAGTACGCAGAGGAACATAGAAGGCTAGCAGATATGCCAACCCCGGTGGTGCTTGTTGAGTCAGAATTCTATGAGCCACACATAACGTTTTAAACGGGATTCTTTTTTCTACTGACAACCAATGTAATTTAGGTAGAAACTGAGACACTGATCAAGATTTCGGGAGCGCCAGGAGAGTGCGGGCTGCTGCATTCTGTATTCTCTGCTGACGCAAGGTTGTGGTTACATTTCTTAGAAAAGGCAATAACCAATTGGGTGTCGTCAGCGTTCTACACCAACGACAACCCTCTACTTTTAGCCACAACCGCTAGGGGTTGAACATAAATGTTGAAAAGAAAATAGAAAAGACGGTCGACTACAAATTTCTGCACCTCATAGCAGTTCTGAATATATACAATTCCCGCGCAACATGCCCTGGCATCAACCGTCTATTAATGCCTCTGTGCTCCAGATCCTTGAAATAT
Organism: Triturus cristatus; assembly: GCF_964204655.1. Lineage (NCBI taxonomy): Eukaryota > Metazoa > Chordata > Amphibia > Caudata > Salamandridae > Triturus > Triturus cristatus. The sequence continues at coordinate 1,001,231,640 of NC_140592.1, read as the reverse complement.
GTTTTGATGGGCGTGCGCAGAATAACAAAGTCCAGATCGAAGAGATAATTTTTAGCTTAGGTTTCTTTATTTTTCAATCAGTATCAATAGTGCTTTAAATTCCAGCAAACGCGTTTCGTTCTCTTTGGGAGAACTTCATCAGGGCTCCTATAGAGTTTCACCGACCAATGCAATGCCAGGTTCCCAATTTCATAAAAATTCCTGTGCTCTACTCAAGATCTGTCCCAGTGAGAATATAGATTCCAGCTGGTGATTCTCGTTTTCAGAGAATATCAAGAGCAAATGTCACAAGCTCAAAGGTGAATATATATCATACCCTGCACCCGATCGGAGTCTGTATGCAAGTTCAGACGTTACTGTTATGCTCCCCACTCGAGAGACTGCGGCAATCCATATAATTTGCCAATTTTTTCGCAAGATTTCAAACTGAGCCTTGTAGCACCCCCTGTTGCAAGGCGTACTCCCGAGAGTGGAAAGGTGGCACCATGACCTGGAAGGATCTACCCTCTAAAAAGGAACGAAGCCAGGCCAGGGCCGACCCCCTAATTCCTATCTTCTGAAGACGATTTAAAAGTATCACGTGGGAGACAGTGTCGAAAGTGGCACCTAAATCGAAAAGAACTAAGGCCGCAGACTTTCCGACATCAAGGCTACCACGGATTTCTTCCGTCACTGCCAATAAAGCTGATTCGGTGCTGCGACGAGATCTAAAACCGTTTTGCGAGGGATATAAGATATCATTTCGCTCGACAAACTCTGTAAGAATGGTATTTACATGAAATTCTACCATCTTTACCAGAAATGGTAGCTGAGATATTGGACGGTAATTTGCCCGGCTCAGATGGATCCACAGACTGTTTTTTCAGGAGAAGTATAATTTTGGCGTGCTTCCACGCAGATGGTACGGATGCTGTGGTTAAAGATAGATTGACCAAATCTCTACTTACTGGCGTAATAAGGGTATGAAACTGACGAAAGTGTGCAGGTTTCAAAGGGTCGCCTGGAGAGCCTGATTTAATTTTCACACATAGGGACTCAAAATCAGTGAGAGACAACAGGGGAAAAGACTAAAGTACATTAACCCCAGTGGATCCAATATCCCCATGCCTTTCCACAAGGTCAGTGGTGCCAATGACCGGTGGTGAGCTCTTATAGATCTTCTCCACCTTAGTCAAAAAGTAACTGGCCAGGTTGTCACATTGGAGATTAGAGGTGACAAGTGAGTCAACCTTCAGCCCAGAACTCTTCATAACCTTGATCAGGGCGAAGATTGTTTTAGACGGGTTATTGCTCACCACGATTTTACCGGCTATGAACTCTGATCTGCTCTGGCTCTCCGGGCCAGTTTATGATAGAGCTTAATAGACGCTCTGTATTTATTTTTTGCTTCAACATCATAAGTGCGCCTCCAGGCGCGCTCTAGTTATTTGCAGTGTTTTTAAGCTTTAGTCAGCGCATCATTAAACCAGGGATTAGACTGCCCTCTTTTTTTAACACTCAATTTGGCGGGGATGCCGCTGACCAAAATTTGCGTCAGCCAATCCTGAAAAAGCGTATTTGCATCATCAATATCAGGCGGAAGCTGAGGCTTATGGCTTGACAGTAAATCCAAGAAATGATTTTTGTCTAACTTATGACAAGGACGTTTTGGTAAGGAGCGGTTCAAAGCCGGCTTTCCTTGCCACCACAGGGAGAAAGAGATAAGAAAATGATCTGTCCAGACCACAGGGATCGGCGGCAGAACCTTTAAGGAACCTAAGTTGGAGAAAATAGGGTCCAACAGATGACCTGCTACATGTGTACTCTTGGAGACACATTGAGCCAATTGACAGGCCTCTAAATCTGCCAGAAAACTGGCAGTCTCCGATTTGCCAACATTTTTAAGGTGTAAATTAGGATCACCTAAAATAGTAAAATACGCCACTTTACTAGCGAGGATGATAACTTTATTCAACAATTCTTCCCTGAACACTTTAGAAGGCCCTGGAGGTCGATAGATAAGAAGACCAGTGAGATTGTGATTTAAAGTTATTTTAAAGGAGGCACTTTCGCAGTCAGGGATATCCTCCTTTATAAAACTGCAGAGATAAGACTCCTTGAAAATTACTGCAATGCCACCCACTCTATTTCCTGATCTGTTAACTTGATTCATAATAAAACCTTGAGGGAGGGTCAGCCAGGGTTCCGCAACAGAGTCCTGCGTAAGCCATGTCTCCGTTAAAAATAATACATCTGGAGACTCATCTATTAGTAAGTCAAAGACCTCAGCGTGGTGCTTCGCCAGTGACCGGCAATTAAGGCTTAGAAACTTGAACTCAGCTAAATCAGGAGGGAGTGAGCCTGACCCATCTATTTGAAATTGAAAAGGGCAATGCTTGCACTTAAAGAAACCAGCCGGGGGAATCCAGGCCGAAGTAGATCATTTAGAGTTCAATGACAAAAGCTCAGCACGAGAATACCTGAGCAGGGTAACTGTAGATTGGGCAGAGGGTCTGGCGGCGACCCTGCGTGGACGGGCGCAGACGGACTTGCCTTAGGCACGCCTGCTGCGCTTGTCTGCTGCGCGGTCGTGTAAGCGCATCCATATGTAGTGTCAGGGGTTTGAAAACTAGCCCGCTGACCTACACTACCCCCAAAATGGTGGCCCCGCTCCAACGATCACGGAGCGTACCGCGGACTTTACCCCTCACGCAGCAGCCTCCAAACAACACAATATAGCAGCAATAAGTTAGTCCAATTTTATAAACAATTAAAGCAATATAGGTGCAGGTTTAAAATACTTTTAAGAACAAGCAATTACAAATGTTCAAAATGCTATGATTCCACTCCCGGCTCACGCCTCAGGAGTCTATGGTCCTTTAAAAGGTAAACGCACGTAACAAATTATTGTGCTTATCTGCCTCTCTCCAAAGAAATCTTTGCAAAAGGTGAACTAGTGGGCACAAACTCTTCGTATATTTTCCGGGTTTTCTTGGCTCAATGAGGCTGATAATTTTGTTGCAAAGTAAAAAAAAAAAACTTGGAAAAGTCTTAGGCAAGCCGTGAAAGTTTGCAGACTTTGTAAAATTAGGAACTTTGATAATAAATTGCTGCCCAAAAAAGTTGCACAACCCTAGCTTTTTCATCAACATCCATAAGAAAATCATTTACGTGACTGGGAATTGTGCTGAAAATCTGATCTGACTTTCATGACCCAGCACTGGACGACCTTAATCCATTCAGCAATTTCTAAAACCAATAATTAAATATATCCACCTTTTTACGATGATTGTGGGTGTGTTCCTGCACACATACATGCTCCAGTGAGCAAGGGTGTACTCCTATGAACGAGGATTCTCTCGCATGGACATGGTAGTTGTGTTTACACAAACGAGGGCGCATTCCCCGGATCATCTTCCAAGAGGCGTCCCTATCCATGACCACATTTTGTACATACCCTTTATGGATGCCAAATGTTAGCTTTTGGTGAGATACAGCATGCTGCAAAAAGCTTGTGCTTCCATTGCTTGGATTCTGCTGCTGTCACCCCTCGCCAACTGTAGGACACGATGCAATTTGTCTGTGGTTGCCAAGCAGTGCCTGCCAGTTCCGGCCTGGCAGAGCTGTAGGGGTTTTGACAGAGCTGGTGACGGGGAGACATGGAACGGGCGGGGGCGGGGGACATTTCAAGGACATCTCGTCATCCCGCTCCGGAACACTTGACGTGATTGCGCAGCTATCTGCTGCTCAGGGCTTGGCGCGCGCACAGCAGGCCTCTAACACTCTCCTAAACCCCGGCACGAGGCTTTGGCAGAATTTAAAGAATACCCGTTCGTGTCCATTAAAACCATGGTTCAAAATGATTGGGACCCAGTGCTTTCCTCAAGGACCATCCAGGGAGAAACCCTCCAAGGTTTGGAACCAATCACAGCGTTCATGAGAAACTCTGTGTGCTGATTGGTGTCTCACTCTGTATCCGCATTGGGCAGGAGAGATTGCTTTACTCTCAGGCTGGGACTGTACTGCTCCGTAAATAGTTCCTGAAAATAAATTACCTTTTCCCCGAAACGTGTGTTCGACGAGTAAAAGATGGAGATGACACATAGCTGCCTTTTACTCCCACGCGCTCTTATGTGCCGCAATCCCACAGAGTACGGTAAACTCCTCATAATGCAGAGTGTGTGGGGGGCGAGGGGTGGGCCATGAAAATCCCCTTTCTGCTACATGGCACATAATGGGACCTGTACAGTAGATAGAAAACCTTCCATCCTATTCTGTTTAGGGTGGATTCCGTTTCAAAATCTGCATTTCTGAAAGCCTGATTGGAGTGGTGAGGGCGTCACTCCCTTGCTCACTAGCTTGTGAAAGACTTGAAACTGTCTTTGGAAAGATGTGTCTGCATCCTGTTGACCCTTAGCAGCATATGGCAGAAAGATGTCCTCTCTGCAGCCCTAAACTCGCTCATCCATTTTACTTCGACCTTTTGGTTGGTTTACTGTTTCGATGTCTACTTAATATATTTGTGCTTTCGTCCTTTAGCCAGTCTTGTGGCATAATCGACAAGGCAAGGTTTCTCTGCCATAATGACTCTTTCATCCAATCAACAACCTAGAATCTTGCTTAATCCATTCTTAATTGGCTAATACATCTTTTTAACAATGTTTAGAAATGCAATGGACACAGCAAGTCTGATGTCCTTCATTTGTTCATCTTTTGTGTGTTTTTAAGAAAATCTGCCTCTCTATGATGCTCCAGGTCTGTTCTTACTTTAAAAATGCTTTGAATAAATACAATGACATAAAATAGCTCTTTCCGCCATGGCTTAGAATTCATTGAGCGAGAGGCAGAAAGTAATGGGAAAAGGCTGCACATCTCAAGAAATGGCTTTAGATGGGTTCCAGCTTTGGATAATTTGAAAAAAAGAAACCATGAAGAGGGAGTCATTACTCCTTATAGAATTGGAGTCATTACTCCTTATAGAATTTAATCTATTGTGTCTGGCCAGAGCGAAGTGAAATTAGCAATCATAAAAATAATTCAATACTTTGATTAAAAAAAAATATTTTTCTATTTACTTCAATAAATACAAAAATATAGCATTGTTGTTTCCTAGGCCTTAATGTGTTTTCCTACCACATGACATAACGTTGTCTCTATCATTGCGTATGCAGAGCCCCTGTTAGAAAAGTTTTTAAGAGTTGTACCCTAGCACTATACTTTCCAGAGATGCGTGAGGTAGCGGCCTTCATCTATCCAGAAGAGGTTGTGAACTGGTAATTATATTTTGTTCGGAGGCGTTGGGCCTCCGGACATTAGTCCACATTGGACCCATATCCACCTCCTAACAAATGGTATTATATAGTGTTATTACACAAAAAACAAGGCTAAGTTGCCAAATTACGAATGCACATCCACTCCCACCGTCTGTCAGAAAATAATTTTCAGTAGCTTCGTATGTTTTGGTGCTCTCCAAGCATTGGGCCTCCCTCCGCCTTAAGAAGGCCAAAATGGCTCTCGAAGGAAATATAATCCCCTGTGAGATCCCCAAATGTGTTACACATATGCCGAGGCAATTCCAAAATCAGTCCAAGTCTGTATAATAGGCATTAGCCATCATCATGGTTTGTTTTTAAATGAATGGACAAAAGTCTAAAAATGCGGGCCTTTGTGCCAATGCTAGTTTTTAACTTTTATAATGGACAACTTTGTATGATATTGGTTTTAATGTATATCCATAATTGTTTGCAGCCTTGAGAAAGTCCTTTCGGACGAAACATGTGTCGGCTGCCTGTTGCTTTTGATTGGATTGTGGCAAGAAAATAAAGGATACATAAAAGGAAATAAAGAACACCTTGTGGACTTCCTCTTTTTCATGATGATGGCTATTATACAGACTTGGACTGGCTTTGGAAGTGTCTCGGCATATGTGTAACACGGTATTATATAGTGTGGAGGATGTGGCACATTTGCAAAAAAAATTGCACTTTTACTGTCCATCGTATCTTGATGGTATACCCTTGTTTGCACCCTACATAGGGCGAATGGGACATCCACCGATTTTTGACGATGTGCCACTTCCGCTAAACTCTAAATAACCCCAAAATCCTTAATGTTCTGCAAAATTTGGGGAATTCTGTTTTACGTTGTCGGTGACGTTGGAGACAGTTCCAGTAGATTAAACTCTGGACATATTGCAATCTGCCACATCATCTTTTGAATTGGGTCATGGGGAGAGAGAGGATGGGTCGAGGAGGGCTGACCTCAGGGGGCGGGCTGGCTGATAGGGCAGGAATGCTTTGTAAATGTAGTCGAGTGATTTGGCTGTTAATAGCGTTATGTCATAAATGTCTTGTAATTATATATATATATATATATATATATATATATATTTATGTTTGCATGTATATCACTTCTTCCCCCTGATGAGACCCTGAGGCACTTTACGGATGAAGGGCGTGCTGTAATAACACTAATTTTGAACGATTGAACTTGAATCGGATGAGACTTACACGCTGTGCACTATTGATGTAACAGCGCTATACACATCGATCCCCCATAACGAGGGGTTGGAAGCACTTGAATGGATCCTACTGAAAAGCGACTTGGAAGAGTCACAAAAAATATTCATCATGGAACTCATGCAATTCGCATTATATCACAGTTACTTTGAGTGGCAAGGAAAGTTTTACAACCAAGCCAGTGGTACATCCATGGGATTCGGAGGAGCGCCTTCGTACGCTAATATTTTTATGAACAAATTTGAGATAGACCATATCCTTGAGAATCCTATTTGGACAAAGGGAATTGTGATGTACAAAAGATACATTGATGATTTATTTGTAATATGGAAAGGATCTCGTCAAGAACTGGAAAACAACATTTGCACTTTGAACACTTATAATGACCGTATAAAATTCACTCATACTATTGAAGAGAAATCCATTGCTTTTCTAGATGTGAAAGTGAAATTCGATCAGAATCAAATCATCACTCAAGTCCACACTAAACAAACCGATAAATATTCTTGCCTGTTATTCCAAAGTTTTCATCCTGAGGCTTTGAAGAAACACCTACCTACGTCTCAATATATCAGAATGAAACGCATCTCATCAAAGCAAGAAGACCTACAGCGAACTCTTGACGAACAAACTGAGAAGTACCGCCTAAGAGGCTACCCTGAGAATGTACTAAAGACTTCTCTAGACAAAGTGTCAAAACTCACACGGGATGATTTACTAAAAGAAAAAACGACCAATCTTAAGAACAAAACTGTATGTGTTCTGAAATACTCAACGGAGTCATCCAAGATCAAAAAAGTAATCAACAAGCATTGGCGGATGATACAATTAGAACCCGATCTGAAAGATCTATATCAAGAGAGTGTCACCTTTGCATTCCAAAGATCCAAGAACCTTAAAGAAATATTGAACTCTCCACAAAGAATCACGAAGAAATGGCATGGGATGTTACAGTGCCATAACTGTACACACTGTAGTAATGTTATTGTCGGTAACAAACTCAATCATCCAACCAAAGGTTACCCTATAACTCTCAATCATACTAGCACCTGTGACACGGCCAATTGTATTTACGTCATCAAATGCCCATGTGGCAAAGTATATGTGGGTCAAACAGAACGAAAAATTAAAATCCGTATTACAGAACATAAGAGTAACATCAGACTTATGAACTCGAAGTCTTCTGTAGCTAACCACTGGATTGAGGCCAAACATCAAATTTCCCAACTCCGGTTCACCATCATTGAAACGATCACACAACGTCGAGACCTGGATCCCCATAAACAAAGACTGCGAGCTGAATATTTTTGGATTAAAAAACTGAACAGTTCCCATCCGTATGGGATGAATGATCGCATAGAACTATCATGTTTTCTATAAATATGGCATTGGTAATGAGGAAGATTCTGGCCTGAACATTCTAATTTAACCCGTTGTCAGTATAATTATTTGTAATTTGGTTTTTTCCTCGAGTTTGCACTACAGCATGCACAATTTAACTTTCCCTCATCCTTCATTCTTCTAACACTTTTTTCAACTCTTTATTTAATTCACCATGGCGACAATTCCCGTAGCTCATCTTTTCGCGATCATGTGACACTCACGTTCAGATAGGACACACTTTCATTGGTTATTAACCCACACGTCAAGATTACGTTCCTCCTCTTACATCAGGTGGTCATGATTTCACGAAACTACTAGACCTATCACATTCCCTGTAAGAATCGTTAGTGCGAAATTCAACTTTGACTGCAGAGCCTTCACGGCAATCGAGACCCGCCGGTCCACAGTAAGTGTAACGTTAGGGTTATAAGCGCACAAAATCAATTCATTTTTCACAGTTTATATATCACCCCGCGCTTATTTCGCGCTGCTTGTTTTTGTTTCCGAGATCGTTTCCCCCATACGCCATCATGTATTGTCCAACATTGTCATTCCTTTTCGATTCCGTTATTGTATTTGTTGGTATTGTTCCTCATTCACTCCAAATCAAATGTGCATGAACTGTATTCTCACACATCATGTGATTTATGCATCTGTTTAGTATTCTTTCTTGTATGATTTTTGATCTCGTATTACACTTGTATGTTTATTGACAATTCAAGCTCACGAAGTGCTGTGAACTTAATGGTCCCTCTTTCATTTCATTTTAGACCCCTGAAGAAGGGTCAGTCATGTGACCCGAAATGCATTGGGTGGATATATTATTTTGAATATTACGCTTGTTCTACATGAAGTGGATTATGGAACGATGTTGAAGTGTTCAACGAGTATTTGAAACAAAATTCATGGATTTAATCCTCTTGCTTAAATAAATTTTCTGAACTGTGAGAAGAAACCGCAGTGTTTCATTGTTTACAGAGCGCACTTGTTCCAGTGGGAAGGTGACACTCCCCACCACATTCTCTGTAATAACACTAATAACATCTTGAGATGTATTGTACAGGCCAAATTACTTCCAAAGATGCCGCCTTCCGAATGACCAGTTTCACTCCATCTCTGCTGCCTTTTCTCAATTGTGTGCAAAGGAGCAAATCTCGTCTCATAACTTTCCAGTGATGCGTCATCCATCATTTCACCCACTCAGGACTGAAATGTGCTGCAGACTGAATGTTGACCTAAAAATAGCCTCTTCTGAAGCCATGTCTGCTGGAAGTCACAGTGGGAACAAATACTGTTGCGTCCACATGATGGCAAGGTCTCTTGTTTTCGCTCGCCTTTAATGTCTGCATGTTTAACTTTGAGCATTGAAGCCAGGCACAGAGGAACTAGGATCCAATATTGAGTTTCTTAATAGCTAGAAGACATCTAAATTACATTAATTTCGAATGTGTCCGTTTTAGCTGAAATACATAAGATCTAATTAGCATGTACTTAGTAACAAAACTAACAAAAACAGTTTAAAGTGTAATAAAAGAAGCGTGTTAGACAAGAACAAATGCCACTTTATGATGCATTGCTATGATCAGGTTTTGAACACTGTACTCGGTTTTGCTGACCAGGGTTGAGCAAAACTAAATTCCATCTGCATACGTTTAGTGAAGTAAAAAAAAATTCACACTTATCAAAGGTTGCAAAGTGTAAACGTCTCAAAGCCTCCCCTGAGGGAGAACATATTGCAAAATCTATTTTGCAGTAGAATTGTTGTGGCAGAAAGTGGGTTTGTGAAAAAATCCTGTCATTAAAAGTGGGGTTTTCTTGATATTTTCCCTTATAACATACTTCTGATTAATTCCCTCTCACAATTTAAACTTCACACAGCAGGACAGAGCATTAATAAATAAACATGGCCCCCATTAGTTTATCAGATAGATAAAACAAGTGACCCAACTTTGTAAATAGAGCAGTTTCGAACTTGCCAAGACACATTTTATTGGTGTTTTGCAAGGTATTTGCATGCATTTGTGTTTGCTGCTGTAAACGGTTGGGGTAAAATCAGGGAAATAAACAGTAAAAGTCGATGAAACAGACAATATAACAGGCCCACAAACCTCAGAAGAAACTGCTCGCACACTGACCTATCTGACGAGCCCTTCGGGCACTGCCTGGTTGCCCTATGGGCCAGTCAGACCCTGTTCATACTATTTGCAAAGTTTGTGAAGCTTGCAGAGTTAAAAAAAAAAATCAAAAAGTTTGCTGAGAATAATCTTTTACTCTCTGTATACAATAGGAGTGCTGCCAAGCTGTGCTTTGAGATTATAAATTAGAAGATGGCCTGCAGTACACTTATATCAATCAATCAATCAGTACATTTGTAAAGCGCACTACTCACCTGTGAGGGTCTCAAGGCACTGGGTGGGGGAGGGGTGCTGCTACTGCTCGAATGGATGTTATGTTAAGCACCTGATGAAGAAAACTTGCACCTGTTAAACATAAGTTCCTATTATCCAGTGGCATAGCTAGAACTTATGCCACCCGGAGCGGTCCCTGCGTTTGACTCCCCCACGATGGCAACACGTAAAAGCAGGGGGTGGGGTGGAGGGGGGGCTAGGTGGCGGAGAGACAGATGACGAGGGTAAAAGTTCAGCTGCCCCCAAACTCGTGCCACCCGGGGCGGTCCGCCCCCCCCTCCCCCCCCTTGCTACGCCACTGCTCCTACCAGTTTCTTCAATAGCTGAATGTAGTAATTTTATATACACCCTTGTGCAAAACGAATGAAGAAACAATAAGCAAATCATTCTGCATACTATTGCGTGGTAGGACAAAAAAGAGGAATATTCAAGTACTGAAAAATGGTGTTGACAACAAAACATTTTATATGTATTCTGTATTTTTTGTCAAATTTGAACTGTATTTTGAAATGAATATTTTATTCAAATACAAAGCTCCTGTTCTCGGAGGGCAGTGCTGCTTCCTGGTAATGTTGAGCGTTTAGGACTATTCTGGCAAATGCATTTGTATGTGAGGAATTTAACTGCAGAATACCCAGCGTCCTGGTTACTGGATCAGCAACCGAGAGAACTCACTGGACACATGCCCTTGGCGCGGAGATCGGTGTGTAAACTGGAAGGTCAAAGGTGTCATACCTGTAGGGTAGGGCAATGTGCCCTTGTTTGTACTGCTTGAAAACACCCTTCCATCTTTGGGTAGAACAGAGGGCATTCTGCCACAGAACTGCAGAACTACCTGTTCTACATTACAACCAACCTGGTTGGTCGAAATGTGTTTTGCTTTATGCTTGTCCATTTTTTGGGTTTTGGATGATCTGATTGGCTGAAATGTCCCATGTCCCATTCTATTCCTCATCAGTGTCGAAACTAAAATGTTAAATGTTTCGCATACTGATGCTATGGGCTTCTGCCTGTTTCATTCATGAGCACCATGCGTCATCATGTGTATGTCCCCCTCACCGGCATAGGGGGTGTTCTATTTCATCCTTACAATTTTGAATATTTAGCTCCGATAGTCTGTTCAACGTGTATTCAAGACTGTAGGGGCAATTGACAAAAGGCATGTAACATGTAAGAGTACGTAAAGGAGTATACCTGCAGTACTGCCTCCCACTCTCGTAAATGCTCCGGTGCATATGTGCATGTGTACACACACACACACACACACACACACACACACACACCACCACCACCACCACCATCCCCCCACCCCTCTCTTAAGTGGGCCGTGTCTCACCGGCAGTTTTTTTTAAAGGGGGCCTCTATCGGGCTCTGTTTTGTGCCCAGACACAGTCATTCCGGTTTTTTTCCAGACTGTAGAGACAGCAGGCACATCGATGTGCACGTGCTCGCACTGCTCACTTCTCACTAGTGGAGAAACTATGGCTTGACCTCATGCCTGGTGAGCGTTGTAGGGGAAGGGAAATCCTTTAATGATTGTCATTTTCTCTCTGGATTGCCCTTCTCTTTTCGAAACTCCGGAGCAGCAACACTGTCGTGGTGTTACCAGGGCTGTAAGTGGAAGCTTTTTCAATATTATATTCAAGCCATATTTGCTGCTTATTTAACTTATGCAACTAACAAACATTGACAACGCCAATAGTCCTGACTTGTTGTAGGTATGATGTTACTTGTTGTATGATATATCATACAACAACGAACTGCGTTAAGTGGGCGCGCACGCCACAAATGGCGTAAAGTAACTTAGCATTTAAAAAAACGTACAAATTCACTGAAAAAACCATAGGTTTCACACACGTTATAGTTAGGAATTAGCATTTAAAAAACCTTGCAAATTCACTGAAAAAACCATAGGTTTCACACATGTTATAGTTAGCTGGACATTTTACTGATAAAAAACCAATGAAATTCCCCCGTTATAGTTACTGTAGGCAACTATAACTCACGCGACCGTAATCCTCTGCTGATGACATATGTGTCTTTATGAAAAAAAAATATTTGAAATATATGTATAGCTAAAATTTAATGGAAGAAGACATGGGCAAATAAGTGTCTAAATACAGTATTAGCATCAGCAGAGGATTACGGTCGCGTGAGTTATAGTTGCCTACAGTAACTATAACGGGGGAATTTCATTGTTTTTTTATCAGTAAAATGTCCAGCTAACTATAACATGTGTGAAACCTATGGTTTTTTCAGTGAATATATATATATATATATATATATATATATATATTTATATATCATATCACACCGTCAATCCTCAGCTTCACGCCATAGACGGAGACGGACCACAAGTAGGTGCCAAAGTGTATAGTTTATTAGCCTGTTCGGTCCTGACGCGTTTCGGTTCGAAAATCACATGACAGGGGTACAAAGCGTCATTACGTTTTTAAAGTGACAGTGCAATGAAGGTATGTATAAACATAGTAAAAAGACTGTACAAAGACTACGGCAGCTTACAACATTTCTGATTAAAAGATAATTCAAGTCACTGGTCATATTGATGTGTCGACATGTTGCGGAATGTATATTTATATATGCAAAAATAACAATTGATGGACAGAATGCAGAACAATGTCATACATTCACCCCAGTACAGAGATCTGGGCCTAAATCCATCGTTTTTTTGCTCACCATGCCATTCCAGTTTGAACCCAGCCATATGCAAATCAGTCTTGACCCTGTGCCCCATGGGAACAGTCCAGCCCGAACTGCCAAGCTAGGTCCTCCCTGGACTGGAAACAAGCATCCTAGGACCGGTTTCGGGCTTTCAGCCCTCATCAGCCAGGATAGCCTGATTCCAGTGGCATGGAGAGCAAGGGACTCACGTCTGAGCATACCCTTCCCACTCAGGGTGACAAATGCAAAAATAACAATTGATGGACAGAATGCAGAACAATGTCATACATTCACCCCAGTACAGAGATCTGGGCCTAAATCCATCGTTTTTTTGCTCACCATGCCATTCCAGTTTGAACCCAGCTATATGCAAATCAGTCTTGACCCTGTGCCCCATGGGAACAGTCCAGCCCGAACTGCCAAGCTAGGTCCTCCCTGGACTGGAAACAAGCATCCTAGGACCGGTTTCGGGCTTTCAGCCCTCATCAGCCAGGATAGCCTGATTCCAGTGGCATGGAGAGCAAGGGACTCACGTCTGAGCATACCCTTCCCACTCAGGGTGACAAATGCAAAAATAACAATTGATGGACAGAATGCAGAACAATGTCATACATTCACCCCAGTACAGAGATCTGGGCCTAAATCCATCGTTTTTTTGCTCACCATGCCATTCCAGTTTGAACCCAGCCATATGCAAATCAGTCTTGACCCTGTGCCCCATGGGAACAGTCCAGCCCGAACTGCCAAGCTAGGTCCTCCCTGGACTGGATACAAGCATCCTAGGACCGGTTTCGGGCTTTCAGCCCTCATCAGCCAGGATAGCCTGATTCCAGTGGCATGGAGAGCAAGGGACTCACGTCTGAGCATACCCTTCCCACTCAGGGTGACAAATGCAAAAATAACAATTGATGGACAGAATGCAGAACAATGTCATACATTCACCCCAGTACAGAGATCTGGGCCTAAATCCATCGTTTTTTTGCTCACCATGCCATTCCAGTTTGAACCCAGCCATATGCAAATCAGTCTTGACCCTGTGCCCCATGGGAACAGTCCAGCCCGAACTGCCAAGCTAGGTCCTCCCTGGACTGGAAACAAGCATCCTAGGACCGGTTTCGGGCTTTCAGCCCTCATCAGCCAGGATAGCCTGATTCCAGTGGCATGGAGAGCAAGGGACTCACGTCTGAGCATACCCTTCCCACTCAGGGTGACAAATGCAAAAATAACAATTGATGGACAGAATGCAGAACAATGTCATACATTCACCCCAGTACAGAGATCTGGGCCTAAATCCATCGTTTTTTTGCTCACCATGCCATTCCAGTTTGAACCCAGCCATATGCAAATCAGTCTTGACCCTGTGCCCCATGGGAACAGTCCAGCCCGAACTGCCAAGCTAGGTCCTCCCTGGACTGGAAACAAGCATCCTAGGACCGGTTTCGGGCTTTCAGCCCTCATCAGCCAGGATAGCCTGATTCCAGTGGCATGGAGAGCAAGGGACTCACGTCTGAGCATACCCTTCCCACTCAGGGTGACAAATGCAAAAATAACAATTGATGGACAGAATGCAGAACAATGTCATACATTCACCCCAGTACAGAGATCTGGGCCTAAATCCATCGTTTTTTTGCTCACCATGCCATTCCAGTTTGAACCCAGCCATATGCAAATCAGTCTTGACCCTGTGCCCCATGGGAACAGTCCAGCCCGAACTGCCAAGCTAGGTCCTCCCTGGACTGGAAACAAGCATCCTAGGACCGGTTTCGGGCTTTCAGCCCTCATCAGCCAGGATAGCCTGATTCCAGTGGCATGGAGAGCAAGGGACTCACGTCTGAGCATACCCTTCCCACTCAGGGTGACAAGTGCAAAAATAACAAATGATGGACAGAATGCAGAACAATGTCATACATTCACCCCAGTACAGAGATCTGGGCCTAAATCCATCGTTTTTTTGCTCACCATGCCATTCCAGTTTGAACCCAGCCATATGCAAATCAGTCTTGAGCCTGTGCCCCATGGGAACAGTCCAGCCCGAACTGCCAAGCTAGGTCCTCCCTGGACTGGAAACAAGCATCCTAGGACCGGTTTCGGGCTTTCAGCCCTCATCAGCCAGGATAGCCTGATTCCAGTGGCATGGAGAGCAAGGGACTCACGTCTGAGCATACCCTTCCCACTCAGGGTGACAAATGCAAAAATAACAATTGATGGACAGAATGCAGAACAATGTCATACATTCACCCCAGTACAGAGATCTGGGCCTAAATCCATCGTTTTTTTGCTCACCATGCCATTCCAGTTTGAACCCAGCCATATGCAAATCAGTCTTGACCCTGTGCCCCATGGGAACAGTCCAGCCCGAACTGCCAAGCTAGGTCCTCCCTGGACTGGAAACAAGCATCCTAGGACCGGTTTCGGGCTTTCAGCCCTCATCAGCCAGGATAGCCTGATTCCAGTGGCATGGAGAGCAAGGGACTCACGTCTGAGCATACCCTTCCCACTCAGGGTGACAAATGCAAAAATAACAATTGATGGACAGAATGCAGAACAATGTCATACATTCACCCCAGTACAGAGATCTGGGCCTAAATCCATCGTTTTTTTGCTCACCATGCCATTCCAGTTTGAACCCAGCCATATGCAAATCAGTCTTGACCCTGTGCCCCATGGGAACAGTCCAGCCCGAACTGCCAAGCTAGGTCCTCCCTGGACTGGAAACAAGCATCCTAGGACCGGTTACGGGCTTTCAGCCCTCATCAGCCAGGATAGCCTGATTCCAGTGGCATGGAGAGCAAGGGACTCACGTCTGAGCATACCCTTCCCACTCAGGGTGACAAATGCAAAAATAACAATTGATGGACAGAATGCAGAACAATGTCATACATTCACCCCAGTACAGAGATCTGGGCCTAAATCCATCGTTTTTTTGCTCACCATGCCATTCCAGTTTGAACCCAGCCATATGCAAATCAGTCTTGACCCTGTGCCCCATGGGAACAGTCCAGCCCGAACTGCCAAGCTAGGTCCTCCCTGGACTGGAAACAAGCATCCTAGGACCGGTTTCGGGCTTTCAGCCCTCATCAGCCAGGATAGCCTGATTCCAGTGGCATGGAGAGCAAGGGACTCACGTCTGAGCATACCCTTCCCACTCAGGGTGACAAATGCAAAAATAACAATTGATGGACAGAATGCAGAACAATGTCATACATTCACCCCAGTACAGAGATCTGGGCCTAAATCCATCGTTTTTTTGCTCACCATGCCATTCCAGTTTGAACCCAGCCATATGCAAATCAGTCTTGACCCTGTGCCCCATGGGAACAGTCCAGCCCGAACTGCCAAGCTAGGTCCTCCCTGGACTGGAAACAAGCATCCTAGGACCGGGTTCGGGCTGGACTGTTCCCATGAGGCACAGGGTCAAGACTGATTTGCATATGGCCATGTCTGAACTGGGGTGGTGTGATGAGCAAAATAACGATGGATTTAACCCAGATCTGTGACTGGGGGTGAATGTTTTGCCATTGTGCAACATTCCGTCCATCATCTTGTGTGTTTTGCTGTTCACCCTATGTGGGAAGGGTATGCCCAGACGTGGGTCCCTTGCTTACTATGCCACTGGAATCAAGCTATCCTGGCTGATGACGGCTGATAGCCAGAAACCGGTCCTAGGATGCTTGATTCCGGTCCAAGGAAGACATGGCTTGGCAGTTCGGGCTGGACTGTTCCCATGAGGCACAGGGTCAAGACTGATTTGCATATGGCCATGTCTGAACTGGGGTGGTGTGATGAGCAAAATAACGATGGATTTAACCCAGATCTGTGACTGGGGGTGAATGTTTTGCCATTGTGCAACATTCCGTCCATCATCTTGTGTGTTTTGCTGTTCACCCTATGTGGGAAGGGTATGCCCAGACGTGGGTCCCTTGCTTACTATGCCACTGGAATCAAGCTATCCTGGCTGATGACGGCTGATAGCCAGAAACCGGTCCTAGGATGCTTGATTCCGGTCCAAGGAAGACATGGCTTGGCAGTTCGGGCTGGACTGTTCCCATGAGGCACAGGGTCAAGACTGATTTGCATATGGCCATGTCTGAACTGGGGTGGTGTGATGAGCAAAATAACGATGGATTTAACCCAGATCTGTGACTGGGGGTGAATGTTTTGCCATTGTGCAACATTCCGTCCATCATCTTGTGTGTTTTGCTGTATATTTATATATACATAAATACTGTAGTGGGAGTATCGATATGTCAACATAATCTAGTTAACTTTTCACCACAAGTTGTAAGCACCGGAGAGTATCCCCAAAGTGGGGTAACAAAGCCAGTGCGCACATTTCAATTGTCTATGGAATGCTGGTGTTTTTTGCTAAAAAAAAAACATGAGGACAACTGGTATTCCTGTAATGTGTAAAAATGCCATGGTTTGCGTGGCTACCTTTCATGGTGTCAGTGCCACCTGAAATGGCGCTGGACTGCGGAATTACTCGAAAGAAGTGCCACATTGTTATTTCGAGATTTTACTTCTGAAGCTTTCAGACACATCAGTCATGTGTAGGTACCTCTGCCAAGAGGCGCCAGAGCATCTCTTCAATTAACTGATGCTAGTGCCTTGAAAAACAAATGCATTACGTGCCTTTACTGGCAAGGAGGTACCTTTTTATCTATGCTACTACTTTCAGAAAAATCATTAATTCATTCATCATGCATTTTCCCCCCAAACTGGTGTTACTTTTTCAGTCTCCTGGTTTTGTTTTCACTCTGTCCCATGAAAGATTAAATTTACAGTCCAATTGACTTCCAAGGGTTCCATCAGATTTGGTCTCTTACATGATGTTAATGAGAGCAATCAATAATCTGGAAAATGTGATAGAGAGCAGGAAGATGTTAGTGGTAAGTAGTCGTGAGTGGTGTTTTGGCTCAGTAAACTGGGAGCCATCTGTTGATAGCACAGTATACTGCAGTGCAGCAGACTCGAATACACACACCATCCTTCTTCAGTTTAGATCAGAGGCTAATATATTGATGAACTGACTCTGTTGTTGGAAGTCCCCCTAATTTCCCTGTGCCACTCCGCTGCAAGGTTTAGCATCTAAAAAGCCCTAGCAACCCATTTTACCAAGTGTGAAAAAGTCCTCTAAAACAATTCATCCCACCTCACTTGCACTGTAGTCTCCATGGAGTTCCTGTCTCCCCCACCCCCCATGCCCAGCCTTGACATATTAATGGAATGGTAAATAGACCTTCCCAGTGACAAAGCTGGTCTCAAATTGGCTGCTGGGCTATCGATTCATCCTGTCGTTTCCACTGCGCGGCTAACTCGCCGCTTTGGAGTAGTAAATTGAGGGAAGAGGTTACAAGGGGATTTTCCTGCTCCTTAGTGTATTGCGGCTGACAGGTGTAGGACAGCTCCATTGGCCGAAGGCTACATGACGCTGATAGCGGGGGAGGCAGCTGACTGGCTAAGCCTCCAGGCCTCTGCCAGATGTAATGGGATATGCTTTGGGAATCAATTGGATTTTTTTAGGCCTCAGACCATGGTGCTTCCTTGAGTGCTGCTGCTGTAATTCCCAGCCGCTCTCGTTTTTATCTCCTTGCCCAGCTTCGGTTCCTCGTCTGTCTTGCCCTTGTCTTGCTGTGCTCCCAGTTTCATGTGTTTATCTTCTTTCCTCGGTGCATCACCGTGCTATACGCGTGTGAGACGAGCGCCCGCCACCGCGCCTTGAGTCAGGAGTGGAAAAGATAAAGCTCGCGGACTGGTCTATTAGATGCAAAGGGTGGCATCATGCAGACACACGCAGGTCCTACAGTGACGGAGAAACACGCCAGCATGCCTCGCCGCCAATGATGAGGGTCCTTCAAATTAACACAGATGATGTCCTAAAAGAAGCAAAGAACTTGAGCAGATCATCGGCAGAGCTACGCTTCAGTGCACCTTGCATAAAAGGGTGTCCCTGTAACACTTTGCATAGCATTAGTAAGGTCTCATTTGGTGGTCCTGCTGCTATGAAGCCCTCATCTTGAGTTTTGTGTTTAGTTTTGGAGGTTTCATCAGTTTTTATTTTTTTAAATTTCGGGAGGCCTCATTTTGTTTGGTGTGTATGAGTCAGAAGGACTAATTTGGAGTTATAGGTCCAGCTCTGGAATCCTCATCTGGAGTACTGTGTCAATTTCAGTAAGTCAGCTGTCCAGAAACATAGACACATTGGAGACAAGCAGAGAAACACAACCAAAATGCCCCCGTTCTAACCCATAAGTCTTTTGTGGAGAGTTTAAACGGAAGAAGGGATGGAATCTGATAGAGATATGGGACTCTGCCTTTTATCCTAGCAGCACTCCTAGGCACACCCAATCCCTATGTAACAACCGGTACAAAATGTACATATATGGAAGGTTTTCATAGCCATTGTGAAACTGGTATATAATGGTCTTAATACAAATTGATGTTTTTATGTTGAATTACATTATTTTATTGTATCTTTTATGGCCTAACAGGCCGAAATAAAGAAATAAAGAAAAGAAAGAAACTGTTATAGCAAATGAAAAAGAATAACTCGAAGTGGATCAGATGGTCTCCACGAATCAAGGCCAGTTTGGGGTTTCTTCCTTTCAGTTGCACCCTCAGGGCAGCACGCGCCAGGCAGACACATGTAAAGCTAGTTGACTATTCCAATTCCCTTACTAAAATATTTGGGGAAAGTGTAACCCTCCACAAAATAATACAGGAGGTTAATTGAATCACTTAACACTAGTCCTAGCGTGCTTTGGGGAAGGTTAAACATTGTTAGACTATAGCAAATCAAGGTTTATGTTCTGTTGCTCCCATTAGACATTTGGAACTACAGCTACCAGAATGCAATGGACAGCCTAGTCTACTTGAGCGTCTTGCGTTGCATGGACGAATGACCGTGCTGTTCCCAGCATAATTACTAAGTGATGGGTTTTCTTGTGGTGCATGACGCCCAGAGAATGTGCTCCAAGCCTGTCGTAGTAGTGTTTAGTAGTGCCCCGTGCATGAATAGGAAAGTAAAGGGAGTGTGAGGGATAGCTTTGTAGTCAGCGCATAGACTCCACTGTCATCTAACAGAGCAAATCATTTATAGAGTCCTCCCAGGACTGAAGTGAGACAAGCTTCTAGAAGCACTGTTAAGCATTGAAGAATTTTAAGTGGCTACATACCTGCCAACTCGAACTGTGCCATCGTGTGTCACACGATTTCGGCTCCCTTCACAGGGTCACCCGGTGAGGAGTTGTAATCACACATTAGCAGAGAAAACTAACTGAAAACCACTGTAAATAGCTGATGTCCATTAAAAGGTGTGAAAACACCTCAGGACAGCCTCGATGACACTTTGTTTTTTTGGGGGGGTGGGGGACTTGGGGAGGGGCAGGGTGCCTCTTCTATAGCTCTGTACACCAGGCCCCACCCCTCCAAGGCCCCGCCCCTCCTCACACTGCGAAGTTACTTTGTAAGTTGGCAGGTGTGTGGCTATCACAGGTTATTTTTTCCTGGCTGTGAGCTCTCCCGCTTTGTTTTACAGATCAGGGAAACTGTAGGAGGAAGGCTTAGTTAAACAGAGAGAAGAACAAAAAGGGGTAAGAAATGGGGCTGGGTTCAAGAGGGGCAAGCGAGGGTTTTGACCCTAAGGGCCAAACAGGGAAGAAGCTACAGGAGGACTTCCTTAACCTTCCACATTACCTGGTTACCTTGGGATGAAGGGTTAAAAAGAGCATGTGGAGAGGGGAGGGGTGCTCTCCGGGGTGCACCACTTGGGGATGCACAATTCAGCACACAGTAATTTAACAAGCATTGGCATAGCCAATAGGTCTCGCCTTTGGGACCAGTGTTTAGCCATGCAACAGTTGCATAACTAAATACTTATAAGGTCCCAAAAGCGAGACCTATTGGCTATGCCAAGCGGCCGTGCCGGCGCGAAAGTGAAAGTGATCGCGATCACGATCAAACATCAAAGCGGCCATGCGGCCGCGAAAGTGAAAGTAATTGGGGTAAAGCGCGGCGCGCGCGCTGGCGCACATGCACTGTAGCTCTAGGCTGGCCTGGTAGCACTTTTTGGAGCCCTCTCAAAAAGTCTCGCCAAACCAGCGCATGCGCTGGGTCACGCGAGACCTAAAAATGAAGAGGCCTGCACTCCTCCCTCAAACACACTTCATATCAACATTTGTCAGGATGAAAACATATGTCTTGTCAGGTGCAGCCCCTATGGGATCAGCACAGAGCCCAGCTTGTGTTCCAGGATCTCCACAGCAGTGCAATGATAAGTGCTGCTTGGCACTCATGAGCACTGCCTATGGGGATTACAGAATGGTGAGAGCCCCTTAGATATATCCGTGGCTCCTGGAGGATGCAGTGGGGGGAGTCAAAAAGTGGAATCTTCCAGCTTAATGTGATTGGACTCAAAGCCGTTGTGGCAGCTGGGTGAATGTATGTCTCGGGCGGAGTGTGGGAAGAGTAGCACGGTAGGTATACATGTATGTGTGTGTGTTGGGTGGTAAAGTGCCTCTTCTGTGAAATGTGTGCTCGCAGGAGGGAGGCAAGGTGCTTGCACTATGGAATGTATGGAAGTAGGAGGGAGGCAAGCTGCCTGTTCTGGGGAATATGTTGAATCAGGAGAGAGTCACGGTGCCTGTTCTGTGAAATATGTGGAAGCAGTGCCTTTTCTGTGGAGTACGTGGAAGCAAGAGGGAGGCGAGTTTCCTGTTCTGTGGAATATGTGAAAGGAGGAGGGAGGCAAGGTGCTTGTTTTGTGGAATATGTGGAAGCAGGAGGCAGGACATCAAGCCTGTGTTCGGTGGGAGGGCATGTCACCTGCTGCGGGGATTGGTTTAGGGATGGTACAACAAGGACATCCGCTGAAGGGATTATTTGGGGTTGTTTGAAGGATAGATGAAAGGTATATTTTGGCAGGAAGGTGCAGGACAACAAAGGCTTCCTTCGCACAGGTTAAATTGTAAAAAAAATAAGTGCTGCGGCTCTCGTCAAGAGGCAGCTTGGGCAGCCCATTTCTGCTATTAGCGCCACCTAATACAGAACCAACTACTAATCGTGAAAGTTTGGAGAGGGTGTGGTGTAATGGCCAGAGTTGCCAACTGCGGTGCTAGGGAACCAGGTTCGAGTCTCGGCGTCGGCTCAACATCCTGTGATTCTGGGCAAATCACCTAATTTCCACACGCCTACCACAAAATAATGTGTCATTAACTTGTGCTCATGAAAAGCGCAGGTTTTGATGATTAGGTACCGGTGCTGAGCACCAGAAACCACCAGCTCAAATTAAGCATGGCTCCCTCTTCTTGCACTATCCCTTTTTTGTGCAAATTCCTGTTTGAGCTGTATTTGGTAATGTAACTCAGGTAATATTTGCACCCCTCCTATGGGCGTTTGACTGGATGTTTTTTGCCAGGTAGCACCTGGTGCAAATTATATGGGAAAACTTTAAGAAATCGATGGTTACACATCTCAGACCAGTAGAAACAAGCACTATTAGTGTATTATGTTGTATTCTGAGGTCCAAAACGTGTAATGATGTGTGCATTCGATAAATACGAACTCCCCCACCCCTTGACGATACCTGTTTTTACTAAGTGTATACAGTTACACATTTAACTATGAGACCATTGCAATGAGGCCCCGAGTGTGTCTGTTTGATGTGGGTGAAGGGGCATGGGATGAAGTGTTTGTGTGTTTGTGGTAAGGGCATTGAAAAGTGTGTGTGTGTTGGAGAGCAAGCAATGAGCCAAGTCAGGGAAACGTGGCAAGGAGGGTGAGGTATAAGCAGGGCTTTAAGTGGGCCGGGTCTTGCCGGTGCTTAGCACCGGCAGTTCTAAAATACAGGTGCTGAGGTAGGGTCCCTACCATGCTCTCCATTATCGCCCTCACCCTCAGGATTAAAAAAATAAATCTAAGCGCTGCAGCAGTACCACCCTTCACTGCCTTTGATGTAACTTCAAAGAGACTCGTTATAGTTCTTTCACAGTCTCACCATTTCAGAACTGAAGCATTTTTAATATGCTATATTATAGAGTCATGGTTGTTGCTTGTCTTATGCAACTAACAACAATTGACAAAGCCAATAGTACTGGCATGTAGTAAGTGTAATGTTACTTGCTGTATTATATATCTGGATGTAATGACAAAAGTACCAAAATACCAGTCGGCGGCACACTATGCTAAGCATAGATTTTCAGCAAACATGCTTTTGAGCCACACCCTTAATTACATCGGTCATGCCCCTTTGAGAGACCCCCTATTTTTCATCCCACTTAAAGCCCTGGGTATAAGGATGCCCAGTGAATCTGTGTGCTACCAGGGTGGTGAAGAGAATTTGAGTTTTGTAGGTGTTTGCACAGGGCACCAGGTATGGGGTCTGCATGAGATATCCAGCCAGTCAATATGTGTGTTTTGGGGCTGGGTAGGGGGTGGATTAACAGGTGGGTCTATGAAACCAGGAATTATGTTTACAGCCCTGGGCGTTGGTTAAGAGACAATTGTTTTTTGGTAACAGTCTTGGACTTCTTCAGTCAAATTAAACAGACTAAGGGACATGATAATCGATGGTCGAAGAAAGCTTAATATGGCGTACTTGGTGCCAAGGTGACATGGAGCTATATGGCGAACTTGGAGTTGGGCATGCAAAGGGTCGGACTAAATAAAAATTATATTTATTACTGCATTTTTTCATATTTCATGCCATAGAATATGTCATTACATGCCTGGGCGAGTGCCCAGGGCTAGAAGTCATAAAATGTAGCAGGAAAACAAGAAGCATACAGCAAGCCTGATTTATATAAATCAGTTCTGTTTATGGGAGCAAAATCCATCCCTAAATTCGAGATTAATTCAAGGAATCCAGCCAGTGGCGGCTCGTCCGCTAAGGCGGAGGAGCGTCGCACCAATGCTTTAAAGCAGCGCAATGTCAAAAAAAATAACATTTATTATCATTTTCTTTTTTGTATTTTAATTTCCGACCAGGTTAGGGCTGGGCGGGCAGGGCTGGGGCCCTGTGACGTTGGGGAGGAGGAGTGGCTGCTGCTGCACCCAAAGTGCACATGACTGTTTTGCTGGCTGCTTCGGGCCTCCCAAACAGTCAGCAGCATCTTCATTGGTCAGTGGAGTCTGGAAGCCTGGGTACTTTCTGTTCCTGGTTCCTGCGAGGAGAGGCGGCGCTGGTGGCGGCAACCATCATGCACATTTGTTTTTTTTAAATTCCCTAACCCCAGCCACCTTCCCCTACTAGCCGCCACTGAATTCACCCATTTTTTTCCCTCAATGCAGCACCCTATGCTGAATGGGTATGGCCGGATGTGGGATCCCTGCTCACTGTGCCACGGGACTCAAAGAGCACCCTCCTGAAGAGGCACAAATAGGCTGATACTAGTCTGGGGTAGCTTGTGCCCATCTTCAAAGGGACCAGACCTGGTATTTGAGGCTGGGCTTTTTCTATTGGAGCACGATCATAGCTGATTTACATGAGGGCCAGGCCTGTCTCAGGTGGCATGGTAGGTAAAAGAAAAATGGCCTGGACCGATTCAGAATAAATACCAGTGACTCATATTAATTCAGTCCATCACTTTTTGTTTATTTTAAGTGAGGGCATACTTTGCATTAAAAAAAACATGCAAGTTACCGGCAAAAGACTGATTCAATTAAAAAATGGATACCAGGCAGAATTTTTGTGTATGATCCAGTTATCCACAGATGATCATTATGCTAAATTATGTAATGCCACATTTTCAGAAATTTTAAGTTTCCCAAAAAATTATACTTTTTTTAATTTCACCTGCAAATTTAAATTTTTGCTGAGACCTATGTTGCTCTCGTTGTAGTTATTCATGTGGGCGAACTTTTTCCCACATTTTGATTGTATGGATCCCTTAAAACACATTTTGCACTGTTTTGAGCTATGGAGCACACAGTGTAGCAGTGCCCATTTGTAAACAGTTAAAAATGTATGTCACATAATGCTCTAGTACTTTCTCAAGTAACAGTCTGTGAGGAAAAGAGAACATAACCCTACGTGTAGCCTTCACTTTCTAGAAAACAGACACTTGAACTCAAAAAGTGTGTGGTGATCACACTCCATCATACAGTAGCAATGACTGGTTGGGTATATGCATTGACTTCAGTAGTCCTGCCTCTTTTTCTGGTTTCCTGTTGCATTCTGGGCCCGTAGGTGTATCGTTCACAGTTTGGCTGTGCTTTGTGGCTATTGTAATAATCCAGGTGGAAAACCTTTTCTCACATTTACCCCTGTGATTTATGGAGGGTTCCAATCCAGATTCTTTAAGCAAACATCACAGGTTCCAAAAGAAACAGCCACATCTCCCCTGACCTTCGTGCCCTCAACTGGCTTCCTTTTGAGGCCAGAATTCATTTGAAAATCGCCTGTATGACACATAAGGCCTTACATCACAAAACACCGAGATACCTAGCGGAGAAATTGGTACTATCGGGTGATAACAGATCCACTAGGAGCTCCAACAATCTTCTGCTTAAACCACAACGGTTCTCCAAGCAGAAAACATACTACCGCTCCTTCTCAGGAATGGCGCCCAGGATGTGGAATGCCTTGCCCCAAGAAACGAGACTTAATCCATCCGCAGCTTTTTTTTTTAAAAAAGAAGTGAAATCTATTCTTCTAGCCAAATTCACTTGACTCTTTGATACTCCCTTGTAAACACGTGCTACTCGTGTATGCTCATCTTTATTGTATTCACCTATTTCACGATACTTATATGTTTTCTATGTTGTTATCTCTGTACTGTAAAGCGCTCTGATACCTGCAAGGGTCTTGTTCGCGCTATACAAAACTGCTAAAATAAATAAATAAATAAACAAACACACTCTACGCTGTCTAGCATACTATCCATGTAGGCAAGCGCTTCGGCACCCCACAGTAAGCGCTATACAATACCATGCACGTTCCTCTCCATCCCCTCTAAATAGCACCCTTCCTCCCAGCACTAAGAATGTTCAGGGCAGCAGCTGGTGGACCCTTGAATCACGTGGTAAGGTCCGCATGCCGCCAATGCTTTTGGCTGAGCGTGCGAGGGTGACGCTTCCCAGCAAACAGGTGCCTCCTCTGTGTCCATTACGTACAAACGTGGCCGCGCACGGGCACGTTAATTCATAGCGGGAGCAGTGGAGAAGATTGTGTGGTGAAGTTGCCAATTCTGATTAATTGGAACACGTGCAGTTGGAAAGCAAAACGAAGAGTTTGGGAGGGATGGAAGAGAGGTAGATGGAGTGGGTGCAGGCGCTGTGGATGTACATTCACGTTTTGCATCCTGATTGGCTGAAGAGTAGTGCAGCTGCAGGCACTTTCAAAGGTTCCGTCGGGCGGACCCTCAAGGGGGCCAGGCCTCCCGTTCCAACACTCGGATGCATCCATTTGCATAAATGGAAGCACGAGGGCCTGTTGTCACCCCAGGGCTGGGATGGAATGAGAGGCAGTGGCGCTCCTAGGATCGCTATGTTTACCTTGGCACAAGCGGGAGTGTTTATGTTGACCTGTCTGCCCTCCCCTGTTGCACTGTTAACCATGCCTTCTCGATTTAAAAAACCGCTTCTGACATTTCTAAGACCTGTAAACAGGTGTTTCTATTGCCCAATTCATATGTATTTCAATTGTCCACCTTAGAAGGATAGAATGCTGAGTTGTCCCTGCCCGGTTTGGAACTCCTGAAATGTGTTGATCACCATATCCTTCGGCAGACAGTGCTCAGCTCACTAAGCCACCCGATGACATCTCTTTAGTGGCGCTATAGAATTAATTACACTAACATGTAAAACAAAAAAAAAAGAATTAAGCCTTCTTCAACGCAGCTACCTCTCAGACCAGTGCCACGCCAGTGTTGCTAATCCCGCAGCAGATGCGCTGTCTCCTAACAGTCCTTGGTTCTTTGACCTTGCTTCTGTTAGGCCGGGGAAGCCCCCTGAGCTTCCAGTTAGAGTTTTAATTTTGATCTAATCTGAGCTGTAGTAATCTGCCGACTTCTCTCTTTGTTGCAAAGGGGTCAGGTTTGACAGATAATACCGAAGCGGAATAACAAGCTTTGTGACTTAACTCCCAACTTGGAGTCGGATCGCTCGGTGGTAATTACAGTTCATATCTAAGGAGAGGGCCTGGTCACGTGAGAGCTAGCTATCTCCCTCTCTGCACGTTGGGCGCCAGTGTGGCAGGCCTGCAGGCACAATGAATCAATGGAAGATGATTTCGAACACTCAGGCATTTCAAGATGATTGACGAGGTCGTTATGTAGAATTTGTAATGCTCATCACAGTGAAGCTTGTTGTGTAGGACTTATCTCACAGAGCCATTCTCAAACGATTTTGAAAAGTTTTCTGAGTAGGGTTTATTACACATAGCGGTTAGTATACGGTAGTATAAGTAATTTAGTAAATTTACTCCTGTTTACCACTAAGTGCCCTGTAAACTACTTGAGGGGGGCATTCTCCATGTGGTTCTGGTTCACCCTAACCTGAAAAGGAGCGGGCGCACTTCACGAACTTCCTGAACATCGTGAGCAGGGCACTCCTGCCCTTCCTGTAATGCGGTAATCTATCTCAGGGGTGCGCTGCACAGGGAATGGCCACAAAATAAAATACTCCTGCTTTTAACTAAATGTCTAATGGTAGAGAGCGAGACCGACCCTCCCTAGAAAAGTTCACTTTACCCTTCTTCTATCCTAACGTTTTTAAATTTTCCAATCCATTTTCTTTCCATCTAGCCATTCAATTATCCTTCTTTCCATCCATCCACCTATCCCTCCTTTCCACCCGCCTATTTTTCCTTTTCATCCCTCCATCTATCCCTTCTTTCCCCTTTCCATCCATCTGTCCCTCCTTTCCATACATCCATCCCTCCTTTACCCTTTTCATCGATACCCCTTTCCATCCATCCATCCTTTCCTCTTTCCATCCATGCATTGCTCCTTTCCTTCCATCCATTTATCTCTCCTTTCTATTTATTAACCTTCTACACTTTCCATCCTTTTCCCCATTCCATCATTCCTTTTTTCATCCATCTAATACTCCATTGCCCTTTCCATCCATCTAACCTTTCCCCTTTTATCTATCCCATTTCCATCCATGTATCCCTAATTTGCACCCTTCTCTTTTCCAGCTATCAATCCCTTCTTTCCGCTTTCCATCCTTTCCTCTTTTAAACCATATATCCCTCCTTTCTTCTTTCCATCCTCCCCCTTTCCATTTATTTATCCCTCCTTTCCATCCATCTTTAACTCAGTTTCCCTTCCTATCCATTCTCCATCCATCTAACACTACTTTCTTTTTTCCATCCCTCCATCCCTCCTTTCCATGGCATTTTGTAGATGTTTACATAGGTTTTGGTGGTGGGCTTCAGGTAGTTTTTTTGTCAGACTAGAGTCGCACATGCTTTTTGATGTATTTTATTTGCTGGCACAACAGCATTTTAATTGTTTATATAAAAACAGAGTGCATTTCACTATTCACCATTACATGTTTAAATGTTTTACTTTACTGTCATGATAACATGTTGGACTTACATCATTTTTAATAACATCAAACTTCTGCACACATATAGGCTTTCTTGGGATTCAACATTATTACTGGCCCTCTGTCAAAACATTGGCTTTGCAATATTTTGATGAGAAGGTTTTTTTAAATTCCCAACTTAAAATGCAAACTGAGGATAAAACTACTTGGTTTCAGTATAACAATAAGAAGAGGTACACGTTCCATAATTTCATTAACTTTAATACAAAATATGTGACTTACTGTGCCATTTATCAATGTCATCAAATCTATAGTGGCAGCACCATTCGACCTTTGAAGGACAGGATACATGAACGCATAAGAGCCATCAAAAACAACAATACTAACCATTCACTGGCTGCACACTACAATACAGCCCGTCCACGGCCAGAATTGATCAACATCAGGTTTCATGGGATAGCTCTTGTCAAATACAACCCCAGAGGCAGTGACAGGACTTTGGCTCTGTGGAAATTGGAAACAAAGTGGATCATTAAACTGTGAGGTGTGGACAAAGGACTGAATGTGGACAGGGAGCTACATGTTTTCCTTACGGTTCGATAAAGGCATTGATTTCTCTGTCATCTTACGCTGCACCACTAGTTGACATGGTGTTGACTTTGCTAGTTCATATTGTAGTGAGGATATGGACGCACCTGCTGACATTGCTAAGTTAGCATAAGTTAGATATGCTTGGCCGCCATTTTGCCGCTATTGCTCACGTTACTACATGCCACATTTCTCGTAAATACTTTGCCTGATCGCTTTCACATGAGAACTGTCTGCATTTCACATCTCTAGTTGAACACTCTGCTCCTCGTCTGTACAGTGTGTTCAAGGTAAAAAAACAATGTGCTCTGTTGATGTGCTTTGGTCAATCACGTCCCTAGCCATAACATAGAACACAGCTGCAAAACTGGAAATCTGGTGCTTTTAATATTGCCTTGCATGTATGTGAAGGCACTTGGAGAAACGCTCTCCAGGATAGAATAGCAGTGCTTGTCCGGAGATGTAAATTCCTGCATCTCAACTTGGAGGTATGGGGTCCCCCTGACAAAGCCTGGAGGTCTTCTATAATTATAATAAACTAGCTTCTAGCACGGGAAGGCTGACAAGGTGCTATAGTCCTGTATCCACCATCATTATAATATGATTTGCCCTTTTGTTCTTTATGGAATTGGAACAATGCTGATTTGTTTGATCTTATGCATATTGCTGCTAGTATTGGCTATAGTACTGCATTATAGAGCATGTTAGTTAAAATAAACATTTTAATCTATTCCTTGACTCTATTTACTCATGTTGTGGACTGGTACGAGAGTTTGAACGAAAGAGTGTTCTTGTTCCCACGTATCCTAAGAGGGACGGAGTAACATGTTCTATGATGTCTAATCATTGGTAGCTTCGCTGTAGCACGGAGAACGAATGAGACACTATAGCTAGTCGGATAGGGGTTCTGAGCACCGAGGTGGGTATTTTGGTACACCACTACACATTGAGGTCCTGGTTTCCTGCGCATACTTCTGTATATGTGCAGAATCCCTGCAACAATATCACACATTAAATCAATAATATTCCAAAATGTTTAATTTACAGTATGTGCATGATCTGGCTGTATGTGACATTTTTACATGTATATGGTAACCACAATGGATACTTTAGAACAGATGATCTTATGACCATTGTGTTTACGGTCAATGTTGATGATACTCATCTTCTTTTGCATGCTCACTTGGGGCCACAATACACAATAAGCGCATTTTCATAGTTTGCGCCGGGTACACCTTTTAAAAGATGCGCCCGCCATAAACAATGAAAATGCGCCCTACTATGATGAATGTGCTGCTCCCTGGCAGCCGTAAATTCGTGCTGCCCTGGGGGCAGTACGTTCAGGTGAAAAACGGAACTGCTGCTTTACAGCCGGTCTGTGTTTTCACAGTGCAGACGGCAACCCGCCTGCACTTTGAAGGGAGATTATAGATCCCCTTGCAGGAGAGTGAGGTCCGTGACTGCTCCCGCCTGCAAGGGGATGTCTGGGGGGGTCCATGGGACACCCATTCACCCCGCCAGAGGGCTGCTCTCAGGGGGCGCACTGACAGTGCGCCACCTGACAGCTTCTTTGCTTCTAAGCCCACATCTGTAATTTGGCGGGGACAAAGGAATTCCCTCATTTGCATGGGGTATGCCTCCATGCAAGTGAGGGAACACCCCTTGCAGATAACTCTAGTGCTTAATGTGCTCCAGCGCTATCGGTAATACAGAAGGGGCCGCACAAGTGTCTGTGACCCCTTATGTAATACTAAAGTGCCCTGGGGGTGCTGTAAGCGGGCACAAATGCCGGTTGCACCCCCGGGGCACTTTCTGTAATACGGCCCCTGGTGTCCTTATTTTCGGTATCTCCATCTTCTCCACCAGTTGGTCTAAAATCATTGGTATCATCTTTAGACACTACTCTGTTTCATTATGGTGCATATGGAAAAGTGCAACAATGGACATCTTTCTGGATTTCTTGTGTGACTATGATTGGGGCCTTTACAAAGTTTTTCCAACCCCTTTTTTCTCTCATTTGATTTAATCCATTGACAGGACATTGGTGTTTGACTATACACTTACAAAATGGGCGGACTTCTAAGGACCGTATACCTAGGCCTGTACTCTTTAGGAGCGAGTTATCGCATTTTGAGTACTGCTATGATCCAGTATGGTGCTTATTGGGTAGTGCAACAATAGAAGTTTTTGGGGATATTCTGCTGATGGATATATTTACCAATGATTGGGGGCTTGGCAGTGTCTCCCTCCCTTCCCACTCCTTTTTGGTACTTTTGGCCTGTCCTGAGAACTATGACATGACAACAGGTGTTCAGTATCATGCAAATGCCTGCTGACTCAACAGGTCTCTACGTGAGTTATACCAAGATCTAGTAGAGATGTTTGTATACTTTGATTCAGTTTTATGTTATTGTCACTTTTAAATGATTACCAGGGGCGGTTCATTTGTACACATATACACTACTCATAGATGTATATTTTGAAGCATTGAGCTGCATAACACTTAAAGATAGCCGAACATTTCGAGTAGATTATTATGGCTAAATGTGGAGTCCTTTGGCTAATTCCTATACAAACGCTTAAAACACGAGGACTGATCAGCATCACATTCCATATGCAACGGACGCCTTACTAACCGTAAGACGTTTATTGGCAAATAGATAGGATGCAGACTTGTCTGTGATGTGACTGTACTGCTGTACTTATGTGTGACTTATGGACCAGCGTAGGTGGGAACTTACTATGGACTCCTGAACTCCATGCACTCAATTATCGAGTGAGCTGTATCTCCGCATACTCAACAGGGAGAACATCGGGGATCATTTGAATCTGTACTTCAAGCATACTTACACCCTTATATGCACCAGTATGTCTCCCTCTTGTACTCTGTATTTGGTCATTCTGTAAATGGGGACTTTAAGGCACTATATTGATTAAGTTTCATATTTGAACATAGTTAACTAATATTCCATATGGCCTGAAGATCTTTAACATAGGATTTACCTTATACACCACATTGCATGGTAAGACTTGTCTACCTGCATGATCAATCACTATTATTCTATTTGTGGTTTACATTCGGTATCACTGTTTTTTAACACTTTTCAGCATGCACACTTTTTAGAAGTTTTGATATAATGTTGATTACATTGTCGTCTTGTTTCTCCCCTCATGTTGGCTAATATAGCAGCTTATGTATGATATTTTGGACTACAATTTTTGTGGGTCACTATCTCTTAGACACTATCTTTGGACCACAGTTCCCTTGAGTTTTTTTTATTCTGATGGCACGGTGCACTTTTTCCTCACTTTACATGGGCAACACAGTATATTATATCATCTTTTGGTGTCTGGCTTTTTCTGCTTTATTTTAAATCTTATAAAACATGTATATTATTTTGAGTATTTCTGTCTTATTATAACTTTATGCATTCACAGCCTTGAAAAAGTCACTGTTCATGATAAAACATGTCGGCTGTTGTTTTGATGACGCATTCACAAGGATTATTGAATTTGCAGCGCAATTATGTGAATAAATCCCTTTGGATTGGATTTTCTACAAACTCTACTTTGTGGAATTGATTTGTTAGACTTCTTTATTCATTGCTTTGGTATCTTTGTAAAAATTCATCTCTGTACATTGAATGGAACGGCCCCCACATCGCTAAGGATGCCTGGCCTCCACCTTGGGGTGCCCAGGAGTGGGCGCCTCACAGGGAAAGCCAGGATGGGTTCCACAGCGGTATTCGTACAAGCGCCTTGAGACCCTTGCGGGTGAGTAGTGCGCTATACAAGTATCAATTTACATTTACATTACATGGAACCACCATCTGAGCTGTCTAAAAGTTTGGTGTATCACCATCATTGGTTTTGACAGCTGTACACTAAACCTTTTGACTTTAGTTGTTTAAAAGTAAAGAAGAAACAGTTTTTTTTTTAAAACAAAAAAACAAGTGCCCCCACACCCTGGGAGTTTTCACTCTGGTTTGGGGGGTCATTAATGTTGTTTCCTGTCCCTCATTGACAGGTTTTTCAGTTATGTGTCTGACAGGGATCAATTGCCCTAAATAGAGCGTATGGTGTAATGTCCTTCCTCTGACTGCCCCTACTCTGTTGGGCCATTGAAGGAGGTTTTTGGTCAATCGAGCCAACGGATGCTCTATTAATTGAATACGAACGGCCTTGCCATATCTAAAGGAGTCTAGCAGACCCAGTGTTTGGTGGGCAGAGCAGCCCGGCGTATTTGCCCCGGTGTACCCTGTCCACCAAACTCTGAATTAGGCCCTAGGGCTTCTTTGTCTGTCTTCTGTGCATGGAGCTGTCCTGGTGCTGAAATAATTCTATCCGTGGTATTGACAACCCCTCCCTCTGCAGGATACTAGTTTTTCACTGTACACCATCCATGTATGTATCCATTCTGTTCATACTTAGGCCATAGACAAAAATTATGTGTAGTCTGGGCAAACAGGGATGATCAACAATTACGCAAAATAGGAATGGCCCTGATGAACTGATTCGTTGTTTTAATAAGTACCAGACAGCCACTCTGTGGTTCTTGTGCTCTTTGGAAATATCCTTTTATGTAGCAAATATCATGTCATTCTATAAGCCAATCCACACCGTTTACCAACCCGTTACTGTTTTCTTGGTAATTACGTCCTGACTACAACTAGGTATCGCCTCTACTGTGTATGATAGCAAACGTTGCCTCCCTTCAGTTTGTGACAGTACATATGCATGTGGAGTCAAAACCTTCCTAGAACTGATTGTTTACAATATCGTTTTTAGCCTTATGGGTACACGTCTATTGTTAGAACATGTACACTGAATTATTTGAATTAAGGATCTAAGTTGCCGCTAACATTACAAAGGAACCTTTTCCCCAGTTAAAAAACCATGCAAGTCGCTGCTTCTGTTTACACAACCATTCAGCAAATGCAGAATTTATTTCTTTATTAACATAACCAAATTCTTAACAAATAAAATTAACACCACGAGGAGTTTATCTCTTAGAGGATACCTTGATCTATTCTTCCAAAAGTAAAGCAGCTTTCCTGTTCACTTTTCATTGAAGAGTCTGAGTTTTTATTTTTTTTATTTAAGTCGCCAGAGGCCATTTTATTACAAATAATTAAACCTGGATTGCTGATGAATTCTTGTGCACGAGCCGTTCTGTGCTCTTAATCCCCTTGGCTAACCCTGCCTCTGATTTCGACCCAAAAGGAATCTCTTCAAACAGATGCAGCCCCACCAGCCACGTAAAAAAATCTATTGTTCCTCCTTTGTTGGAAAGCCTTCACTTGTCCTTGGAAATCTGGCCAACTCCAGGTCAATTTCTCGACTTCCCACTGGAGTTAAGTTGGCACAAAAAGCAGGCACTGTTTGACTTTGGCACCATTTCGAATCCTCTCAGTTTCTTTACACACACAAATCTGGATTTTCTCTGGCTAGGGACATGAACGCTGTATTTTTTCGCAGTATTAGACGAGCCGCATCTTAATGCAGACGCAGTCGGAGTAGCTGCATTGGTTCTTTTAGGTTCATCGGTGGCCTCTGATTTAGTAGCTCACATGATGTTGATCACATGCCTTGTGTGGTCAGGTCTTGTATGATATCATTTGGCGCTAGCTTAGTTTACTCCATTCTCGATGGCCTCGTGTGTGCCCTTTTAAAAACTTTTTAGAAAAACTCAATCATGTTCTGAGCCCCCAAGGGTCCCTCTGTTGCTGATCATGTTAAATCTCTATATTCATCTGCTTATTTGTCTTCTGCCTCTACACATGCCTCCCAGATACCCAGAGCCCGCCTGGGTGTATATGTGGCATTTGCATCCCAGTTCTGTGAGTGCCTCTCAGCTAAAAGATGAGATGATGAGTGAAATTTGAATCTGAATGCAGGCAAGGCGGAGGGATTTGAGATAGGTGGCTCCGCAGACTGCTTGGACTCTTTGATCTGGCTGGTGGCGCTGATTAACTCACAACACCAGTGCTTAATTTGTAAAAAAAAAAAAAAAAAGTGCTGGGTCCCTTCTCAGGAGGCTACTGCAGCCTGAACCATGTACTGCCCCTGCCAGCACGGCCAATGACGGTACCAACAAAACATCTAACCATCATATGCCTACAACTGTGACAATTCAGACTATTTAAGGCCACACAAAGCTATGATAATGGTGTGAGAGGATTCATTTTTCATTTTCAATGTGGTTTGGCTTAATAAACACGGTTGTTGTGCGTATCTCAGAATTAAACAGACAGCACCATGTGGTGGACTGTCACTAGAGCGGTGCTGACAATTAAGTGCCGGTGCCAAGCACTGGAAATCACCGGCTTAAATTAAGCACTGCTCTACACCCAGCAGATGATATTAATTTTCAGGGCATGAGACAAGTTTAGAAACATTCAATAGGAGTGCAAGTGGATTCAATGTTTACTTCTGGCTTTTTCTAGTTGAGGATATTCATCCCTTTTATGCTCTTTCCTCTTCATATCCAGATCTTAAATGCTTGTAACTGTATGTACGGATGTGTTATTTTTACGGGCCAGACAGTAGTCTGGTCTATCGAACTGAACTTGGAACAGGGCTTCAGTAATTTTGACATCTTTTTCTCAGAGCAGACCCACTGGAATTATATGGTAATGTAGGATCAAAAAATTCATCAGGGTTGACAAAATTATGCAAAAAGAAATTGAAAATTATGCGGCAACATGCGGCACAGACTTTGTCAGTAATATATAATGATGTTACCATTTTAATAGCTATTTATATGGTGTGCTTAAAATCACCTAATTAGTACTAGCTTAAGCCCTGAATACACAAATCAGGTACTGATGGGTGACCAGTTACTTATGGCACTGGGTCTGCATTGTGTGGAAGCACATACAGCACTTTTGTTTGTAAATTTCTATCAGTTTGAGCTAGAAAGGATTTTTTTGAGTGAAATCTTCAAATTATGCATCAAATGATGGATTACGTGGCAAATGCTACAAATACATTAAGCCAATCTGTTGGCATCCAAGAAAGAAATTACATCCCTTACTCATTCTCGAGCAAAGTTTCTAAACAGCTTGTGACGTAATTTTACTTATTTAACCCTCTTTTCTTTTGTGGCATGGGCTGCCATTTTTGAAAATTTAGGTCAGGTAAGACAGAGTGAGCCTCATTCCTCCACTGTAGCAGCAGCTACTCTCTCAGGGAATGAAGGGTAGAGACACGCCGGGTCCAACTCGATAGAAGCTCATTCTGTGGGCTGACACAGGCCTGAGATTCTTCCATCTCAAACAGTATTAGGGGCTTGAACATTGTATTTATCGGTTCATCTTTTAGAAGGGGGTCGATGTTAAAAGACCTGAGATGCTCCGACAGGAACAGCTTAATGCGTCACGAGTGCGCAAGGCAATCTTGTGTTCATAGGAGCAATGGGATGTCTACAAAGCTACGTTTGGGGAGGTCCAATTTGCCGGGTCCTTAAAGAGAGGGCGAGAAAGAGACTCAGTTTCATCTATTTCATGTTAATTCACACAATAAAATTGACATTCTCGTTATATTATCAGTCAGGGACGTCCGTTACTGCCCTATTGCTGGAAATGAGTGAAACTTTGTTGAAGCGCATGACGATGGGGATTCCAAAATGGATGAGACTCCCTTTAAGTACTAGACAGTGGTGATGAGTGAGACTCCATTGATGGTGGCCTGGATATTAGTAAAACTTGATTGAAGTGGATGATGGTAGTGTGGGAGTGAACAAGAATCCATTGAAGTCGTAGATTGATAATGATCAAAGCCA
Organism: Triturus cristatus; assembly: GCF_964204655.1. Taxonomy (NCBI): domain Eukaryota; kingdom Metazoa; phylum Chordata; class Amphibia; order Caudata; family Salamandridae; genus Triturus; species Triturus cristatus. The sequence continues at coordinate 1,001,194,810 of NC_140592.1, read as the reverse complement.
GTGTAATTATGGGATTTTTAGGCCATGTCATTTTCAGCATTATTTTGGATTTGGCACATTTACCACATAATCTATCATCTGCAGCATAATCTCAATATTTTAACGAAAACAATATTTTCTAGCTCAAGCAGATCAAAAGTCATAATACATGCAGCAACTTGTTTTGCCGCAAAGAGGTAAATCCTTCGTAAAGGTTTGTATGTTATTTTTCAGTTGCTTATTGCTGTCTCTGGGTGTTAAACTGGTACTATTGAGGTGAAACATTTGCCCAGACAGTGCTAGCATATGTAAAAATAATAAAACAATAAAGTAGTACTATCACAAAATATGTTACATTGCACCGCATAATTTGTCTTTTCTTGCCACCTAACTTAGCCAACTATGCCACATATTTTGGTCCTCCCCTGTACATAACTCTACTGGTCCTGGCAATGATGTTGATATAGCAATGTGTGACACTCCACTGAAGTACTGCAGAATTGTGAAGTAAGAATGAGTGACACCTAGTTGACGTGTATGCTGATTGTGACCTAGGAATGAGTGACACTATAGTGAAGTGAATGAAGCCGGTGATGCAGGAAGGAGTAAGACTTAGTTGGGTTGTACGAGGTCAGTGCTGTCCAACAGCAAGTTAGCCCCCCAGTGCATTGTGTGAGTGAAGTATTCTGGGAATGAGTGAGACTCTGAGTGAAACTTCCTTGAAATGCACGATGGTGGTGATATGTGAATGAATGACTCTCCGTTGACGTGCACTGACTGATCGACAAACAATTCTAATCCCAACTGAGGGGCATCTAAAGCTGCAGCATTGATCCAGTAACTGGTATTGATTCGGAGCTTGTCTGTGATTTTTTCCAGTTGGTGTTTTGTATAAGGCAGTGATTTAGAGAGAGTGTTTAGTTCAATACATGAGGCTAATGCTATGGAGTTCGGGGTGGTGGTGGGGGGGCATTTCACTACAAATCACGGATGATTTGAAGACTTGCATTGAACAATGTCTGGACACCTTTTTCAGGACAGCTCGTGCTGCACGAGCAGTGCTGACGTACATCAGCTGTGCAGTCCGAGCTGCCTGTCTGCTCTGTAGATTTGCTGCTGCTCTCTGGCGACTGTAGCCTGCCCCCCAGTGGCGACTGGATGCAATCGCACACGCCGCCCGCAGAACACTTTGCTTAAGTTTTCATTGATTTTGATCTCGGTAATAATTCATGCCACAGCGTGACAGCTATTGAGCTGAAGTCTTTGTGTCTCCTGATAGGTGCCCTGATTGGGTTATTAGTTGCTGTGTCTCCAGACACATTTTATTTCTTGCATGGCCTCTGCGTGTGTAAATCACTGCTCGTCTCCCAGTCTTTAACAATGCAGTAAAATATCTCTTGCCCTCGCTTCCTCCCGCCCACCTCTTCCCTCCTTTGCTCAACCGCTCTCGCTCTCTCTCTCTCTATCTTATATCTCTTTCTCCGTTTGCTCTTTATCCACTCTCTGCATGACCTCTCTATTTTTTGAGCGTTTCTTCTTGCCCTGTCCCCCCTTTCTCATTCCCCTGCAGCCACCATTCTTTCACTCATCACTTTCATTACAGCATCTTCATTCCCTTCGTCTTGTTTTTCAATGTATTCTCCCCTCCGAGCCAATTCGTTCGTACGCCGCTCCCTATATTTTACCCCTCCATTGACAACCACATTCTTCGCCTCATTTCTCCCCACCCCTTCCTCTGTTCTCTTTTATCATCCAACTCTCAACCTCTTTCTCTACCTCTTTTTCCTCTATTGTCCCAATATCTTCCCCTTCTCCCTTTCTCACCTTTCAATGTCACTTAAATCATTCATCCACTCACACCTCTTTCTCTTGCATTGTGACTTAATCTCTCATCTACCACCTTTCTCTCATTAACACTCTCCACAGTTATTTATCGAAGGCTGTCTCCTCTCTGTAACGTTTTAGAACCCATCCCTCTTAAGCCCTACTGAGAATGGGGCAGCAAGTACACCTGGACCACTGGTCATCGCCACCACCCATCCTTAGACCCTCTTGGGGGACTCAAGTACGTCCCACTCCTGTGCCCCCTTGGGTGGAGGAAAGCTCCAAGCGAGGAGTGGGCTGGGACACCCTCCACATCACTGCTGTGGGCAGGGCTCGTTACACCTAGACTTCCAGGGCTTGGTGGAGGCCAAGCACACTGTAGAGAAGGTTGACCGTCAACCTCTACCTCAGAATGGTCTTATCACCCCAATCGGGCCACTACTCTGCCCACCCATGGCAGAAAACCAATCCCTCCAAGCCATTGTGTGCCACACGACTGATGTGGTAGGACTGCTGGGAGGCGAAGCCCCTAGCCCAAGGGCATATTAGGAGGCACAAAAAAGACATGCCTAGATCCCAGGTACCCGCCACAGAGAACACTGCAGGGGGACTCGCAGCGGACGCACAACCTTTGCAGATAGGCTAGATAGGACTAAGAGAATGTGTTCTCTACTGCCTGTAGGAAGTTGATGTACTGAGTGGTCATTGGAATCAAGTCAGGGAATCACAGGTGATTTGGTTGTATGCGCCATGCTATATTTATGGCGCTTCTTAACCACGAGGCGCACTGAGGAATATTGAGCTCAGGTGACATCCTCCGAAAGGAGACTTCTTAGCTCATCAGGGGAGACTCCTAGGAGCGAATTCAGTCCCTGGCTTAAGGCTAGCGTGAGACAGCAGTAGGCCTCGGGTGTCTTTCTTTTCCAGTATTGCAACTGTGACTGTTATTAAGATAAGCCAGGCTCAAGATACTATCGGTGATACTGCACAGATAAGTGCAACCTCCTCTTCAGTAAAAAAAATACTGAAGAACCAACAGCCCATGGACTGCACTATGTCTGCTTCTACTCTGACAGCCACCCACTTGCCCTGGATCACACAGTTGTATCTCACACAGACCTCTCCAATATCCTCAAATTCTTCAAAGCCACTTCCTACGAAGACTATGTTTTACCTTCGTCATTCTTCAAGTCCCTCTCCGGAGAAGATCTCTCACACCTATGCACCATTATCAATGCTTCCTTTTCTCAAGGCATCTTTCCAGAAGGTCTCAAGGCAGGCCAGATCCTCCCAATCATGAAGAAATCCACACTGAATCCTGATGACCTCATCAACTACCAGCCCGTCACTCAGATACTGTTATTAGGCTCAAGTCACGCTGCAGCATGGAAAAAGCTATTTTACAAATCATAAACAATGCCATCCTGTCCATAAACAAAGGTGACCCCGCCTCTTGATATTTTTGGACAATTCAGCTGCCTTTGACAAGCCACACTCATTCACACCATTCGAGACTTGATGTCTCAAATGGAATTCACTTGCAGTGTACTTTACTGGTTCACCAGCTGTCTTTACAACCAACACCAGATCATTCCAATGGGCACCTCTGGATCCCAGAAGATCCCTATCGCTTGCAGAGTCCACAGGTTTCCTTATTTGTCATCTTCAGCCTTTTCATGGAGCTCTTTGCTACTCTTCTTGCTTATAACTGAATCAATTTTCCCTAATACAAAGACAACACCAGGCCTCTACTTAAACATCTCCTTTACTCCAGGCATCCAGTACCCCAAACACTGGCTGCACTACTTCCAGACCTAGATTCCCAGCACATACTTAAGTCTCAACCCCACCAAGACCCAATTCCTACTATTGGATAAGAGCAACACTCGACACCGAATCCAAATCTGGCTTAATGAAATGAACAGGGCCAGATTTGAGCCCCTCTTTTGATCCAATGCCACATCTTGTGTACTCAATATGGACTCTGAACTCATCCTCAAGAAGCACATACCCACAATGGCTTGGTACCAACTCTCTCTACCGAAGAAAGTGAAAGCATTCCCACCAGAGAGAAACGTCTGAAGTTTTGATCAAACCCCTCTACTTGTGCATCTGGTGGTGGCAACACTCTTCCACAGCCTCCCAGACTCCATATTGGCCCCTTGAGGGCATTCTACATCCTGCCGTCCAACTCCAGCTCATGAAAGGCTTTTAACTAGGACCCCGTCACTCCTATAATGGAATTGCACTATTCCCCCTTGCTGGCCTACACCATTGTTAAAACAAGCGGCAGCATCTGAAAAATCATCAGGACTGGCCACCCCTGCCTATCCAGTTGACAGGCTTGCCACGTCTCCTGGATCTTAGCGCACCCACAGCCAGGATACCCTCAGAATGGAGATGAAAAAGACACGGAAAAAAGTAAAAGTCAGGCAAAAATCCTTCTAATAAATCATCAGGACTGGCCACCCCTGCCTATCCAGTTGACAGGCTTGCCACGTCTCCTGGATCTCAGCGCACCCACAGCCAGGATACCCTCAGACTGGAGATGAAAAAGACACAGAAAAAAGTTAAAACTAGGCAAAAATCCTTCTATATTTATGCACCCAGGGTGATTCAGAATGATATCCCTGTGTGTAGGACCAAACTGCAAGCATGTCAACCCCCTTTTCACCCTTAGTTGGGGGAAACCAGTGGACATGGAAGATGTGTACTTTGCTATGTAGACTTCCCGGATCCCGACAATGTGGCAGGATGCAGTGTGAACATTATGGAATCCACCCCTGCCTGCCTGACCATCGCTCAAGGTGTGAGGCTCCTTCCTCTGTCACTGCAGGCCTTTCTCATAAGTTAAGAGGACTGATTGGCCAGCTTCCATGCTGCCTGACTCAGATCCATCCCATTGAGTTGTCTCGTGGTTTGGAGGACACCACCATCACCCTATTAGTGTGGTGCCTGTTCTGCTGTTCTATGACTTAATCACATCATTCTCATCAAGAGATTTCACCACATTTGTTTATCTCCAGAGTGCACTTTGAGAGAGGGTGTTTGTGACAATTAAGTGACTGATCTTTTTAATACAAGCTTCATAGTGTAACAGCATGAGGCCCCTTGGAGAATGTGTAGTTGTTACTTAATTCAGTGCTGCCATGGTAAGTAGAGTGACAATAGTTGTTTTTTTATTTTCTAGAACTAGTAGATTCCTCATGAACAAGTTCTTACCTTAACAGGGTTTTTGGATCGTCTGCTCTAATGCATTGGACCTCCACCTTTAAGCCCTGCGCTGGGTGCTATTCTTCTTTACTAATCATTTGCTCCCCTCCTAGTTTGTTATGTACCAGTTATTATCTTATTCTTTGTTGACCCCTTTTAATTGTAACCTTTTTGTTTGGTTGTTCTTCCTATTTTGATGCCTGTACTGCAATTGTTACCTTCCTTTCCCTCCAATTGTAAAGCGCTCTGATATCCTTCGGGGTCATGTTCGCGCTATATAAAACTTAATAAATAAATAAATAGGAGTGCTTATTTATTATAGAGGTGTTTTTGCTTTATTCTGCATAATTATTTATTGTTATACATGGTTCACATTAAGAGTGAGAAGAGTTGCCTCCCTTTAGTATTTCCTGGCAGTATCTCTGCTTAAAGGCCCTGTTTTCCTACCTCTGTCAGAGCAAGTTGTGGCCACCTGGTGCGACCCACTGGCCCATTTTTGTCAGCTGACGAGATCTATCCCCAAAACTGCCCTGGACATATCTTTAGTTTATACTCCAGTTCCAAACCCCAAACATATTGCACTTGGGGGCACATTAAAACCGTGTCGTATGGTTCACTGAGGGTGGATCCATGGAATCCACCTCACTGGCACAGGACCATCTGCCGTATTTAGAGATCTCGCCCACCTGGCAGGGATCTCTGTGCTGTGAAGGGACACTTTGGGCGTTGAGTCACAGAGCTGAAGGTCGGCCAGGCAGGTGTAATGTTTAAATTGCCTGCTCGGTAAAGTTTTTTTGTATTGAGAAAAGAAACTCCAGAGTGTTTTAAGTGACTAAAGTCCTTTATGTATGTTGTTATGGTGTACTGGTTTTAAAAGACTGAACACTTGAATAAACTTGAATTTGAAGGTTATTTCTACTGCAATTCACTCTTGAAGAATGGGTCTGTGAAATTATGAGTGGGGCCATGGCCTGAGTAATTAAGTCTGGTGTGGTTGAAGGTATCTTGGTATGAAATTACATTAAGACAGCAGTGGCTGGCAATATAAAAATATGAGGGGCCACCATGCGCCCAACTCAGCTGCCCAGTGAAGCACTCCCGGGGATGGTTGTGTGATGTGACGTCCACAAGCAGGAAAGGGAAGGACTTCCCTTCCTGCCCAGTGGAATGCAACTTCTGACCAATCATGGGCTGCTCTCAGCATGAGAGCAGCTCCAGGATTGGTGGGAGCAGGCTAACCCAGCACCCATTTTGAGGCTGGGGGCCTGTGCCAGCAAACTACTGACTGTTTCACAGTCCGGGGATTGCTGGGTGTACGGTGCGCATGTCATCCTGACCGTAGGTAGCCAGCCGGCCAACCTGACATACGCACTGAAAGGGGGCAGCAGTAATCCTGCAATAGCAGGATTCAGCCCGCCCCCTGCCTCACACTCACGCTGTACAAAGCGCGAGCTGGTGACAAAATAAAATGGCATTATTATGCCATTTTATTTATTAGTGTTTGCCTGCTGCGCTTTAAGCGGGCGAGGCGATGCACCTCCGCCATTTAGGAGGAGCCGCCCCTGCATAAAGCTAGATTTGAGGCAATAGTTGCCTGAGTGAGTTGGCAGAAAGTTGGAGTTGGCGTGGTTTCTGGCTTGGTGTGAGGTGGAAGAAATCATAGTTGGCTGGTGCCCACCCCTGTCTGACTGATGTAAACATTGATATTCACAATATAAACTGCGATCTGCTTTCCACATTCCAACATGGCTACCCACAGTACCTCAAGGCTTCGCTCCCTTATGGACTGTTTAATTCCAGTTTTGGCTCTCAGTCTCCAGGGAGCAGCCGACACCAGAGTCTATTTAGACAACAGGCTGATTTTGTCACTCCTATCTCTTTTCATTTGCCTCCCGCAGTGGCGCCTGATGCCTTGGCAGATGGCAGACTGTCTGCCAGTTTCATGGCAAGGCCTGTGAAAGCCGTGCGTCTGGCAATGGACTCTGGGATTCCGGATTAATCCTACTGCAGGGCAGGGCGGGAGCTGGTGATGTCACAGAGAAAGGTCACATGCCATTATCCTATGGGCTGTCTTGTCTGCCCATCCGTGTTACCCATGGCGTATACCTTTACGTTTATATTCTTTACTCTTTCCTGCCTTTTACCGCCTCCAGTTTATTTCAGTCCCCTCCATCCACCTCGTTTTGTGGCTCATAAATGTGTATTTGGCATGCATTCTTACCTCGAATTTGCATGTAGGGGATTTGAATTTGTTATATTCTATCTAAATGGCATTAAGACGAGACCATCCTATCAGCCACTGGTCTGTTGTACTTGAAGAAAGTCACTCAACTGACAGTCACTATTTTTGAGAGCTGGCTTACAGGCCGCATCAGCCATATATAATCAAAACATTAATGAATACAAATATATACATATTTGTGCACATAGTGGAGCATTGGGTTTACCCTTTGCAACCATATACATATTCAACTGTCATTCATTTTTTACTTTTACCTACTACAGCATACAGCAGGTAGAAATGGCTCAGGGCTCTTCAGCCATTGGCTCACTTGTGCTGATCACATGTGCACACCCGCCGAAGAAAAAAAAGTGCACTCCTGTGCCAGGGCTGGTGGGCCAGTACCAGCCGCGGCCCGTGCAGGGAGTTCTGTGGGGCGGTAAGGCGGGGCGGGGGAGGGGCAGGGTGGGAGGTTCTAAAAACCGGAATATGGATAATTGCAGGTAAGTAAACAATTAAATAAATAAAACGAATATCGTAGCGCGCGCTGCATCGCAAAATGTGATGCAGCGTGCGCTACGAAATTCGTTTTATTTATTTAATTGTTTACTTACCTGCAATTATCCATATTCCGGTTTTTAGAACCCCCCACCCTGCCCCTCCCCCGCCCTGCCTTACCGCCCCATGGAACTCCCTCCACGGGCCGCGGCTGGCCAATACATTATTTTGCAAATTATTTCTTTCCATTTGCTGGCCTTCTTAATTTTTGGGGGTCATCTTTGTGTGTTTAAACTATGTTTTCAGGTTACAACAATTTAAAGCCAGTAGGAACCTAGTTTTGCACAACTAGAATCATAATTTCCTGTGATTTGCAAAAAAGGAAAAGAAAGAAAAAGGGTATCTACACCTTTTCTTAGCAGCTGACTGCTAGGTGGAACCTGCAATGTTGCTTTAAATGTATATACAATGATGATTATTTTTTAATTTACATTTTTTATTGCAAGCACATGGCCACCATGTTTACGTGACAGCATACCTTTTTTTAATGTTTGTGGTGTATGCTTGCAGTAATAAAAAACAACCATTGCACAAGCTTGCCAAATCCAGACGTCCTGGCTTTGCTGATGTTTGTTTTCCTGCGTTACAGTGGTGACCATTAAACATCAGCTTCTGAGTCTGAATTTGCCTACTTTTAAAGTGCTGTGCATATCAATAAGCTCAGTAAGTACTTGCTCAGTTAGAGTATTTGTGCATAACCTCCATGTTTTGATAAGGCATGTTTGAAGCTGTAATGTTGTTTTCCTTTTTTAGGTCTCGCCCAGGCAGAACTTGCGCTGTCTCTTCGAAACATACTGTATTCAGGATATCGGCATAAAGATCCATCTACTTTCCGCCCATCTTTTTAATTGGCTAGCTCCTGTTCATGTCCTTTGTAAATTGTGGCTTTTCATTGTTCATTAGGCTTAGTAGTCCCTCCATAGTACCGCTTTCTCTCTTCTTGTAACCTCCCATGAGGACACCCCCTGTTACTTGTGTTGTTACGCCTTAGGTTTTAATTACATTCTCAAGGCATTATTCTCTTGAAGGCTTTCAGAAAGGTGACTCACTTGGTCCTAAACTAAGTTGGCAGTGGTTTCTTTACTCGCTAGCACATCTCACATTTATATTACACCTTCTATAAATTTCGTTTCATCAGCTCAACAGAGTACAACCTAATCCGGAATTAATATAAATGTCACATTTCAAAGCTACTAATTGTATATATGGACATACCTATTTGAATGTACTCCTGGTACTGTATTGCATGCAATGCATTATGGGTAGGGTGAATTTACCATATCTTCTTCAGGGTGCAGTACCATATGTGACCAAAAGTTTATGATACTCACTAGGGACCTCTAGGAGCAGCTTGCGGTACTGCACCTAGACAAGCAGTGCTTGTGCCTTGCTAACTAGAGACCTCTAGGAGCAGCGTGCACTACTGCACCTAGACATGCAGTGCTGGTGCCTTGCTCACCGGGGACCTCTAGGAGCAGCTTGCGGTACTGCACCTAGACATGCAGTGCTGGTACCTTGCTCACTGGGGACCTCTAGGAACAGCTTGTGGTACTTCACCTAGGCATGCAGTGCTGGTGCCTTGCTCACTGGGGACCTCTAAGAGCAGCTTACGGTACTACACCTAGAAAAGCAGTGCTGGTGCGTTGCTCACTGGGGACCTCTAGGAGCAGCTTGTGGTACTGCACCTAAACACGCAGTGCTGGTGCCTTGCTCACTAGGGACCTCTAGGAGCAGCTTGCGATATTGCACTGAGACATACAATGCTAGTTCCTGGCTCACTACGCAAGCATTTGCAATGCACTAGGTCTTGCATTACTGAAAGTATGAACTATTGGCGATGCATTATTAGTTGCAATGCCTATACCTCAAACTATCAGTAATGCGAGACCTATTGCATTGCAAATGCTTATTTTTAGTAGCTTTTGCGAAATTCTTTGTAATTTTTTCACACCTTTCTGAAGGTTATAAAGTTTATGCTCTGCCATGTCTGCATACAAATTGTCACATTTGTGACATTTTGTCTCACGAAAGCTACACTTACAGATACACATTCTGTTCATGTTTGTTAATGTACATGGAAAAACTCTGCAGAAATAAAGCTGCAGAGAAAAGTTCTGCATACATTTTGCAGCTGGGCTGGATTTTATTTGAGTGAAAATTAGTTTGCAATGAAGTAAAAATTATTTCACAATGTATAGAAAAACGTTGGACAGGTGAAGGCAAGTTTAGCCCAGAAAGCTTTGCATTATTAGTAGAGGAGTAAAATCGGAAAACTCACACATTTATCAGTGGGAAAATGCATATTCGTAGCCCTGCTGTACATCTTTCAATAACTGGTGGCCTCTTATGGTGCGAATTGCCAATGACAATAATGTTGCCATCTAGAACACGGAGGACGAGGAGAAGCTGACAATGGGGTGGCTTTTCTAAATGGCAGTAGGCCATTCACCATAAACAATTCCCCAGATGGTAGGACACATACTATTTTGACTCACAAATTGGATGATGTAAGTAACTTTGCATTGTATTCTTCTAGAAATGGAAGTTATGACAGAGATGACGAGTACACAAATAAGATCTTTATGGCCAATTCTCATTAGGAGGTCAGCTAAAATGGTTCGCATTCCCTGAAAGTGGAGTATGAGGAAATAAGGTTTAAATGTAAAGGCTATTCCTATATTCTAGCTTTGTTGACAAGTTTGCAGCAGCCACATAAACCGGGTGGAGAAAATGGCAAATGGGAAAAAGTACACGAAACACCAGAAAAGGCGAGAAACAGGATCATATTACCGCATTTCTTCTGGGACATGAGACGGTAAAGATAGGTTTCATCAATAGCAACTCTAAACACAAACATTGGCAAAGTCAATAGGTCTCACCTGTGACACCGGGGCTTAGAACTGTTGGCTTTGCTAATGTTTGTTTGCCTTTGTCAATGTTTATCACAAGAACTCTTCAAATAAGTGTACCCAAGCCTCAGCACACAAATACAAATATGTACTCAGAAGAGGTGGGCATCTTTGAATGCGTTTTTGTTCTGATGCATAAAAAATAACCTTTGAAGGCTAGTTGAAATTTTGTGCATGCATGGGTGGCCAACTCGATTTTTTAAAATGTTATCACTTCTCGGAGATGGCCCCAACTGTTGCACCAGATGGTGGCCTGGTCGCAGGTTGGAAATCGAGTATGAGGGGGTGCACAGATGAAGAGTGGGGTGGAGCAATGGGAACACAGAAAACTGCTAAGAGCAGGAAGAGTTAGGGGAGTGACAGAGATAGTGAAAACAGTCTTAAAGGTACTGCAATGCATTGAATAGGAGGCTGAAAGACACAGAAACAAAAAGATATGCAAGCCTATATCCTGTTGGCTCTAACATGTGATTGACAACGTCTCCAGCCAATGGCTGATAGAAGAAGAACACAAAAAGCCAATAGTTTGAAGAGGGTTGACCGAAACCCTACTCAAGCCATATGTTAAAGTTTTAGATACAATATATCTGTCACTGACCAAGTCAGTAGACAAGACCCACAAGATAAAGGTCAAAGAAATAGCTTCTTGGTCTACTTGGTAGCAATAATTTCTATTGGAGCAGCCATCACAGCGACTGTGGGTGAAGAAATCTAAAGCATGAATCTCCTTCTCCAAAAACCTGGACTCAAAACCAAATTAAAATGGCCATCCAATGAATCACAGCCTACTGGCACTTTGGAGGTTGCCAAATGGACAAAGATAATTTCAGAACAAATAAGTGCATGATTTCCTGCTGAGGGGGAAACCCACATACAGGCAAAAGATCCCAATAATATACACACATTTCACAGGTGAGTGTATTCCTAGCAGGACTGTTCCTCTTACCAAGACATCACTTACACACTGCAAGCAGTTTTTATCTCACAAAAATTTCAACCCCACCATAGTTCATATAAGTCGCAGCACATTGCACGGAACCTGAGTCATGCATAGTACCTTTTGGCCGCCTTTAAAATGCATTATGTTTATGAGGGGTCTCATTATGTCTATCCTGGTTCATCTCCATTCCTTTGACTAACCACCTGCAGGTGATGGTATTACAGGGTGGTGGTGGTAGATGGTCAGCATCCTTATGGTTTAGAAGCATTTGTGAGGTCTTGGCATGTTGTCTCCCCTGGATGTGAATGCTGAGGATTTGCGTGTTGTGCCCTGGTTCACCTCTTTAGTCCAGCATTAGCCAGGACCTTTGATTTTACTACAATTGTGTTTAGAATCTACTTACAGAGGCTTCCATCCAGCCCTCTTCATCGATTGGTCTGTTACAGTGTCATTCACACTTTTCTTCTTCCCGCTACAGCATTCTGCTTGAGGCATTGACAAAGCCAAAAGGCTGGAGGCCAAAACCAGACCCTTTGGCTTTGCCAGTGCTTGTTTTTGTTTCTCATGAAAAGTGCCTGAGATGGGTGCATAAATTGGGTAGTGAAATTGCACTATTTATGCCTAAAGGTTGTACTTCGCATTCAACATTACTGTAGTTAAATAAATAGTGGTTACAACGGTTAGCTTACATAAATAGTAAATGGGGTGCATGTCACACAGTGCCTGTCCCAGCCCAACAAAGGCGGAGACAATGGTCTTCATAGCAGTGTGAGCAAATGGGTGTAGAATTGATATCTAATTTTGAACAGATGATTCAAATAACAGTGTGAGCAAGAACAGAGCACAGCCCCTCTCAACTCCATTATGTGCCCAATATATGTATTTAGCTCTTTTTTTCAGCTGCTACCTCTAAAATCTTTTTTTTTTTTAATTACTCTCCTGGTTTCCAGTATCCGCTGAGGCGCATGTGCTACTGCGCAATTATATTTTCACAGCCTGGCCTCATGGCATCGTCAGAACCCAGCCTCGCTTTGCCCTTGGGTGATCACACCAGTCTCCTCAAGTCCTTGACATCAGATCTTAAGCCGTTCCTCTTCTCACTTCTCATTGCATTGACGTGACCATGAACTACTCATGACTTTCTGGCAGTATATCACGGCAGATGCTCCGGCGACAAGAGCACAGCTTGTGTTATGCACTTGCTGGAAGCTGCATTCGGCCAATGAAGCAACGCTGTGGTGGTCTTATGGATGCATCGCAATGAAGTGGATGCACGGAGGAGATACAATGCAATAAAATTGGGGGTGGGTAACGTCACACACCCATTGTATCCATACCACCAATAATTCCTGCTAGAACTGCAGGCATTATTCATTCATATGAGGGTGGCTCAGTGCTTAATTTGAGACAGTGGTTGCAGGCGGGGCTCACCAGTACGTATTTTTGAGGACCAGCACTTATTTTGACTCAAAAGACTTTGATCCCAAGCAAGAGAGGGAAAACTCCAAAAGAGAAAAGAGTAAGAGAAATGGGGAGAAACGAGGGATGAGAAGAACCTGCAAGGTTGAAATAGCGAGGTAGGAGTGTCTGTTGCCGGACTAAAGAGGAAAGAGGTGGAATCAAGACCATGTAGCCTTGGTATTCGGCATCCGACTTTTGATAACGCCGGCGGCAGACTTCAGAATAAACCTTGGGCTACGGCACTTATTATTTTAAAAATTAAGTACTAAGGTGGCCATGGGGTGAAATTCAGGGCTCTTCTACCTTACATCATAAGATCCTGATTCTCAACATCAGTTCACAAGTACAAATGATCTTGACTACCTTTCCCCTGTGACTGTCCTGTGTTCAGTTTCTGCAATTGAGAGGTGAACTTTTCTGGTGTAGTACAAATGAAACACAACTAGTTTCAGGCCTTTGTGCTCAAACCAACTCTCAAGCAAGAGAAAGCTATGTTTTAGGCGTAGACTTAAGAAAAACAAGAAAATACTGAGGCTATGAGTAGCCAAGAAGTGATTATTGACAAGAATTTTCCCCTGAAATGAAAATTACACAAATCCTTTATCTGCTGATCCCCCATAAACAAAACCCACCAATCCACAAAGAACACAAACATAATGCCCACTGATCAGAGCCTACCAACATCCAATCTCTCTCTTGCCACCCAAGCTATTCTGCACTTTCCATTAGTACCCATATGTAGGATCAAGTCTACTTGAAGCACAGCAGATTGGGCACCTATATTTTGAATGGTGAAAATGGATTGAAGGGAGACAAACAATCATTGTAAAAGCATATTATGATAGTGGATAAAAAGTGTGTTTATGAGAGACTTAAGTGAGACAATTGTCACTGCATTCAATCTCTAGTAACAATCTCAACATTCTTCACCCATGTTCTGTCACCACTGACAACTGCCAACATAACTGGAGCAAGGACAGAGTGTTCAACTAAAAGACTGAGAGGGGCTACAGTGGGGACTGTGCAGAGCGTACAATAGTGCAGTTCCTGGAAGGCACCTTCATGTTGAGGTGGTAAATGAACTTAAGAATGAAGAGCAGCTGCATGGTTGCATTGTTGACCACACGGAGACCAAGAGGATGCGATTGTTGTTTTCATGACTTTGAATTAAGTAAGTGTCGTTTCAGCCTGTGTTATGTCGGGTTATATCATCGAGGTTATGCGTTTAGGATTCTGTGGGTGGTCCCCTTGAATCCCTAGAGCAAAGTGGTGGTATGCGTTTGGCAGGTAATGTGCATTAATAATTAGTTACTCATATTCATACTAAAGTGTCGCAGTCAAATTGAGGGTGAATTAAACCTAATAAGTCTTTATAAAAATCAAGATACCTACAATTTTACTGTTGCTATTGACGTTTTAAGGTACTCCTGTTGTACCTGAAGTTCTGCCACTGATCTCTCACAATCTGTAAATCTAGAAATATCCAAATCTGATGGCAAGTGGGGCTTTTTAGCATTTGAACTTCAGAAAGCTATATGTTGAGAACAGAATATTTTAAAACTTCAAACGCTAGAATTCCCAGTGGTCTCTGGGATGTCTTTAGGTTGCGGGATAGGGGCTCCCTGGTGCATGGATTCTTGGTAAATCGGGTCCTGTTCACGACAGAGCCAACACAGAACGTCAACAGCTCTGGCTACCCTCGGAGTAGCCAAAGAAAGGGGTCAGGACGGGATCCTTTCCCAGACCAGTTAATGATTGTGTGCCAGATGGTATAAGGCACCAAAGGAGGGCACATGGCCTCAGCCACAAGCTCATGTGACAGAAGGCAAGGAAGTCAACTGGGCACTGGCCGTTGCTTAGTCCAGCAGAGTTGAGGAGTGTATTGGGGGAGCGGGGCATACTAATTGCACACCAGATGGTATAGGACACCAAACCAGCACATGATCCCTGTCACAAGCAAAGGCGACAGAGGTAAGGAGGTCAGCTGGGCGTTGGGCTGTTGCATAGGTCAGCAGGGTACATGGGGTAGCCCCTCCAGTGTGATTTAAGAGACGCATCTTCTGGTATCAAAGTCAAAGGGATGTAGTGACTCAGTGGTCTTCCCAAGACAGAGGAAAATGGATACAAGACATACTGGAGGGAAAGTCTTGCTGTCACAAGCAGTAATTGGTGCAGGGCAGCATGCTTACGAGCCAGATGTCATGTCACCTGTGGTAGTAACGTGCTTGCACTTGCAGCCTGATCCTTGCATATTTGTATCTGCCTGTGGTGTGGGTTCTGGATGGCATCTTGGGATCTGGGTTGGTGCATCTGGAATCTGTGGGTTGGTTGAACTCTCAGTGCAGATGGGTCCGTACCACCAGCAGAACAGATCCTCGAGTCGAAGTTCAGGTTTTCTCCCAGCCTTGTGAAAATAGCAGCAGACACCTTCAGAAGTCCAGGAAGGCAGAAGTGTGGTTCATGCATGCTTTGTCAAAGTCAAGCTCTTCCACAAGCTGAACTGGGCCTCCATATTAAAAATGGTTTCACTGGCTGTTGAGCAAAAGTCCTCTGGTAATGAGACCAAAAGAGCTGTTCAAGGTCTCAATCAGGATGGGCCTGTTTTGCAGGTTTTAACCTGTTTTGGGTACTTCAGGAGGGTGTTGCTGGCTAGAGAAGGCTGACCCAGCTCCCAGTTTGCACTAGGGTTGCTACGGTATTGTGCCACTCTGCAGGGAATTTTCTTCGCCGAAGTGGGTTAACCATTATCTTTGTAAAAGGAAGGGTTAATTTGTGCTGGGGTCAGGGACGTTAGCGGACATTATTATGCGGACAGTAGCATCTCCAGAGAATCTAGCCATGTTACATCTCTTTAAATACTGATAGACTGCCTCTGGACAGGACCAGCAACTGAAAAGAATGTGGCCTAATGGCAAGAGCTGCTGACTTTGGAGCTGAGGAACCAGGTTCGAGTCTCTGTGATGGCTCAACATCCTGTGATTCTGGGCAAATCACTCAATCTCCCCGTGCCGACCAAAAAATGAATGTGTCCTTGTTTAATGTAACTGGTGCTCATGTAAAGCGCGCCAATGCCTTCGGGTCAGGTTCGCGCTATATAAAACTGCAAAAAAATAAATAAAAAGAAATGCACCTTTGAAGCAAATGGTGAGTGAAATGTTTCCCACTTGCCCTGCTGATCACAGGACACACCAAGAATGTCCCCGGGGAGCACTGTAGTACTTGTTCATGCACCCCCGATCAAGAGCTACTCAAAACCAAGAATGTAAAACAGAGAGCAACATTGTGGGGGAAAAGTAGACCCTTGGTGATATCAGCGGAGGCAGTAATTTGACTATTACTGTCCATACTTTCCTTCTAATAGAAAGGATCGATCCACTGGACCAGGGGAAGGAAATTGTGGCAAAATAATTTGCCAAAGATAATTTCCCAAAAGACTCTCACTTTGTCTTTTTATCATTTGGTTTATTCGGTGATTATAAATAAATTACAGGAGTAAATGCAACCAGTAAAAAATAGTGCAAAAAAGAAAATCAAGTGCATGCTCAGTGCACATAAACTGGCTAAGGAAATAATGCACAAACCAGATTATCTAGACATAATCAAATAGCCAGGTCATTTAGAATAAGTAACAAAATGCGCTGCACATAAAAGCGTGCTAAGACAGTCTGTAAATTGTGCACATGCCGAGCAACCCTGGTAGTACGGTAAAATTCGCCAACAGTGCAACTGTGCCAAGTAAGTTAAAGTGAGCCTGCAATCAAGAGTGCTCCAAACCGATAATAAAGCAAATGTTTAACTTAAGTGAATGTGGCAAAGAATTTGGCAATTTATTACACCTTTGCTTGAATCTCCTTTTTTTCAGCACTGAGGATGCTGATGTGACAGACTACGATGACCAGTTTACACAGCCTCACCCTCAATTCTTTACTATTTAATGCACTCTAGCCAGGGCATTAGTACAACACACACACACCAATCACCCTAACAATCCAAGGCTTTTGAAATAATTTTACATCTCATTGAAACGTGTAAGAGCAGAAAAGTTTCCTTTTTAGGCCGGCCCTTGAAATGGCTTTAAGTGTTGCGCCATCTTCATGTTTTGCAGAAAAGTAAAAATTTAAAATTCATACATACATACATACATAAAGGGACTCTCTGGCTGCCCTTTTCATCCATTGGTCTGTTAGATGTCATTTAAGTTTTGCTCCCACCCACCAAATCATGCGACATGAGCCAATGGGCCAGCCCGCAGCCTCTTCACTCATTGGCTCTCTTGCACTGTGAGTGATGGCAGATCGCCAGATCTCATCTGCACAGCCAGAGGCCTAGAAGTGCATTTCCTTGCCAGGGCTGTTGCACTGCTCATGTATTTTTATATTGTCCCACATTTGTACACATTGCGTGTTGTACGCATTTTGTATTGCAGATTGCTAAATTAGGCCTATTGCCTGAGCCAATGCTTGTTTACGTCTTTCCCTTCCAGGTTGAAAATCCAACCGTTAACCGGGAGCTGAGTTTAGAGCCACTATCTCCGTTTGTTCTCAAATCCCGTGTGTTTTTAGGTCTCGGCTAGCGATGGCTGCGCTTGCGCAGTCTCGCTCGCGAGACATAATGACTTGGGTGAAGAGGGGCTTGAACCCGCCCCTCTTCTTCCCTGTTCTCCATTGGCTGGCCTAGTAAATGCTGGCCAGCCATTGGAGAAGAGGTCCCGTCACTCTAATCCTGCCCCGTCCTTTTCGGATCGGGGGGCGTGTTTTTTGCGAGAAGTCTCAGGGAGGAGACAACAGCAAAACACGCCCCCCAATCCGAAAAGGACACTCCCTTCCTCCGAGGCATTTTCTGCTTCGCCTCGGAGAAAGGCGGTGGTGTCTTCCGGTGCCCTCGGCTTGTTTGTATGGCAGCCAGAGAGGTCGCTTGTGACTTGGTGGGTGCAGGACTTGGGAAAGGGGTTCATCCACTGGGCTGAAGGTGGACTGGCCATGCGACATTCCGGGTAATATGAATGCAGTCAGTGCTAAAGATCAGTTCTGTTTTTAATCATGTTTATCTGCACACACAAAAAACCCAACTGAATTCTAACAGTGATTGGTTCATGTTTGAAGTGCATAGTTGTGCGCTCGTCTAATAGGAAGGAAGCGCGCGTATAATGTTCATTTCCTGCGTCACAAGAACAACTCGTTAACGCTATTTGTATACATACAATATAAGTCCGTGTTTGGGTAAAATACGTTAACCTAAAATTCTTTTGTAAACATGTTAAAAGCATGTTTTCGATTGATTATGTTGCCCACCCACTATCGTGTAGTTTTATTTTTGTTGCAGAAATACCGTCTTTCTTTAAAAGATGTTGGCGCTTACTCCATTTGGTCACGCAGGTAGATAGGTTATTTTTCGGGTTACCTAATGCGGGCTCCCGCCACACCCTTCTTCGGTACGGTCTGGCTTCACGCCCCCCTGCTCGTGGCTTCCAGCCCGGTGTTTCTGTGGTCCAGTTTCCCGCATGAAGGATCCGCGGGGTTTCCCTGCCACCACGAGTATTTTGTGTGTAGAAAAGGAATGAACCGCAAACCGATGCATCCAGCGCCTAGAGTCTGGAACCAAGCTCTCCATTTGAACATCTTCACTTTGCGATCGTTTTAATAGCTTCATAATTAAAAATCCGATCCGGTAATTTGAATAATCATATCTTTTTCATCATCTCTTGAATGTTCTAGAAGGTGGATTTGATTGACAACTCTTGAGTACGTCTGCGCAACAAGCTGCCGTGCCCCCCCCCCCCCGCCTCCCTTCCCTCCCCCCCCCCCGCCTCCCTTCCCTTTTCTAATCCTGCCCCGTCCTTTTCGGATCGGGGGGCGTGTTTTTTGCGAGAAGTCTCAGGGAGGAGACAACAGCAAAACACGCCCCCCAATCCGAAAAGGACACTCCCTTCCTCCGAGGCATTTTCTGCTTCGCCTCGGAGAAAGGCGGTTGTGTCTTCCGGTGCCCTCGGCTTGTTTGTATGGCAGCCAGAGAGGTCGCTTGTGACTTGGTGGGTGCAGGACTTGGGAAAGGGGTTCATCCACTGGGCTGAAGGTGGACTGGCCATGCGACATTCCGGGTAATATGAATGCAGTCAGTGCTAAAGATCAGTTCTGTTTTTAATCATGTTTATCTGCACACAGAAAAAACCCAACTGAATTCTAACAGTGATTGGTTCATGTTTGAAGTGCATAGTTGTGCGCTCGTCTAATAGGAAGGAAGCGCGCGTATAATGTTCATTTCCTGCGTCACAAGAACAACTCGTTAACGCTATTTGTATACATACAATATAAGTCCGTGTTTGGGTAAAATACGTTAACCTAAAATTCTTTTGTAAACATGTTAAAAGCATGTTTTCGATTGATTATGTTGCCCACCCACTATCGTGTAGTTTTATTTTTGTTGCAGAAATACCGTCTTTCTTTAAAAGATGTTGGCGCTTACTCCATTTGGTCACGCAGGTAGATAGGTTATTTTTCGGGTTACCTAATGCGGGCTCCCGCCACACCCTTCTTCGGTACGGTCTGGCTTCACGCCCCCCTGCTCGTGGCTTCCAGCCCGGTGTTTCTGTGGTCCAGTTTCCCGCATGAAGGATCCGCGGGGTTTCCCTGCCACCACGAGTATTTTGTGTGTAGAAAAGGAATGAACCGCAAACCGATGCATCCAGCGCCTAGAGTCTGGAACCAAGCTCTCCATTTGAACATCTTCACTTTGCGATCGTTTTAATAGCTTCATAATTAAAAATCCGATCCGGTAATTTGAATAATCATATCTTTTTCATCATCTCTTGAATGTTCTAGAAGGTGGATTTGATTGACAACTCTTGAGTACGTCTGCGCAACAAGCTGCCGTGCCCCCCCCCCCCGCCTCCCTTCCCTTTCTCGTGTAAGCCTTTTAAACAAATTCATATAATAATAACCGCAAAACTATTACTCCCAGAATTGAAAATGATACTACATATTACCTAAAACAAAAAAAGCTGACTGACCATTGGAGATCACCAGTGGTCCCGGTCCATCTCTTCTGTTGCCTAACGAGCTGCACGTGCAAAGCATGTTTCTAGTGTGAATCTGGAAAAAGAACCGTGCGATCATTAACACAATTCTTGGTGTCTATTCATTTAATTTATTTCTTAATAAAATAGGCCCTCAGGAATTTTATAAGGAAATTGACATCACCGTGGTATTTGCCTTTGACGTCTCGGTGAATTGTGTATGCAAATTAGTCCACCATCATATTTTGAAAACTACAACCGGGACATTTGCGATCGTCATAAAAGAAAACGAACATTTATGTAAAATACATTTCTGGCTTTAAATTGGGGGGGGGGGGGGTCTTACTTTCACCAGCAATATTTACAAGCAGTGGTGTCTATAAAACCTGCGTAGCCAAATATATTTAGAACAGTAACGAGATAGTGGTTTACTCTGCGGCTAAAGGATCAAAAGAAATACAATTACCTAATAATATCACGTATTTGCCATACGCTCTGTGTCCATGCCTCATACACTTGTTAAATATCCAATTCACCGCCTCTGACAGGTCTCTGTCTCTCGAAATGTTTCGGGGCACATAACATGTTGCCCTATGCCTTCTCCGATCTGCTTCGTCTGCTAACGTTTGCAACGGTCTCGGCATTGTTGAAGTTGGAGCTATTAGTATTGCTCATGACATTATTTTTGTTTGTTTTTGTTTTTAACAATGCCGTTTATTTAAATGTTTTGAAAACAAAAACCTAAACTAAAAGAATGCCGTGAGCAATGGCAATAGCTCTAACTTTACCAATGCCGAGACCATTGCATTGTAAATGCTTGTTTCTATCCCCTACCACCTGTCCAGGAGAGACTAGGTGTGTTGAGGCGTCACGGTCACAAATCCCGCGCGAGGGGACGGGATTATCACATCGACCCGTAATTGCAGCCGGCACAATTTCTTCAGCCCACGGCCAATAACCCAGCCTGTCGCACAACATTCATTGACGGCTGGCACGAACCCGCCCGAGAATAACCAAGCCAGAGACGGAAGCCAAGATCTCCCAGTGTACTCCACAGCAAATGAAAACAGACAAATACAAACACTGCGGGCGCACGCACGTGATGGAAAACACGCGCACAATCGATGATTGAACAATCTGAAAATTACACCAAACACATGGAAACTTCAAGATGTGCACCAGAAAAACAACACTCAATCGGTAAACGCAGCTTTGTCATACCCACAGCAATACGAAAAGTGCTGACACACATACACACATAATGCACAAATATAAAAGCACTCAAACACAGCCAGTCACACGCTGCAAATCTGGCAGACCTACTAAACAAATTGTCACCCATACTAAATACACACAAAAAACAAACACACACTGTACAGTGGCGTCTATAGAAAGGATTTTTAGTCCGGGCACAAGGAGCCACAGGTAAAAGGGGTAGGGCCACCTACAAGGGGTATTCGTGAAGATACACACAAACACATACAAAGTAAAACATGTTCAACAGGCTGTCAACAGAACATCACGAAGGACTGTGGGAGGGGTAGTCAATCAATCAATCAGTTAATTTGTAAAGCGCACTACTTACCCGCAAGGGTTTCAAGGTGCTGAGGGGGGGCTGCTGCTGCTACTGGTCGAAAAGCCAGGTCTTGAGTCGTCTCCTGAAGGTCGGTCTTCGGTCTGTCGTAGGTTGAGGGGGAGGGTGTTCCAGGTCTTGGTGGCACGGTGGGAGAAGGACCGGCCTCCGGATGTGGTTCTACGGATGTGCGGGACCGTGGCCAGGGCGTGGTCGGCGGAGCGCAGTTTCCTGTTAGGTACATAGAAGTGGAGTCGACTGTTGAGATAGGCTGGGCCGGTTTTGTGGAGTGCCTTGTGTGCGTGGATCAGGAGCTTGAAGGAGATTCTTCAGTCGACGGGGAGCCAGTGCAGGTTCCTCAGGTGGGGGGTGATGTGGTCGCGGCGTGGGACGTCGAGGATCAAGCGTGCAGAGGCGTTCTGGATTCTTTGCAGTCTGTTGATGGGGTTGGTCGGGGCTCCGGCGTAGAGGGCGTTTCCGTAGTCGAGTCTGCTGCTGACTAGGCCCTGGGTGACTGTTTTACTCGTGTCTGTCGGGATCTTGCGGAGCATGCGGAGGGTGTTGAAGCAGGTAGAGGAGACTGCGTTGACTTGTTTGGTCATGATGAGTTTCGAGTCGAGGATGACTCCCAGGTTGTGTGCGTGGTTGGTAGGAGCCGGGGGTGTCCCCAGTGATGCGGGCCACCAGGAGTCATCCCATGCTGAGGGGTTGGGCCCAAGGATGAGGATCTCCATCTTGTCTGTGTTCAGCTTGAGTCGGCTTTCCTCCATCCAGTTGGCGACAGCCTTCATTCCCTGATGGAGGTTGGATTTGGCGGTGACGGGGTCCTTGGTGAGGGAGAGGATCAGCTGCGTGTCGTCAGTTTAGGAGATTATGTTGAGGTTGTGCTGTTGGGCGATGCGTGCGAGTGGTGCCATGTAGACGTTGAACAGCATCGGGCTGAGGGAGGATCCCTGCGGGACACCGCAGATGATCTCGGAGGCTTCGGACCGGAACAGGGGGAGGCGGACTCTCTGAGTTCTGCCGAAGAGGAAGGAGGTGGTCCAGTCCAGGGCCTTGTCTCGGATCCCTGCGTCATGGAGGCGCGTGCGTAGTGTGCGGTGGCAGACGGTGTCGAAGGCGGCGGAGAGGTCCAGGAGGATGAGGGCCGCCGTCTCGCCGTTGTCTAGCAGGATCCTGATGTTGTCTGTGGCGGCGATGAGGGCAGTCTCGGTGCCGTGGTTGCTGCGGAATCCTGATTGGGAGGGGTCCAGGATGCTGTAGTCTTCGAGGTGACAGGTGAGCTCGATGTTAACTATCTTCTCATTGACCTTTGCTGGGAACGGAAGCAGGGAGATGGGCCGGAAGTTCTTGAGGTCGCTCGGATCCGCCTTGGGTTTCTTCCGTAGGGTGTTGATCTCGGCGTGCTTCCAGCTCTCAGAGAAGGTAGCGGTCTCAAAGGAGAGGTTGATGACGTTGCGCAGGTGGGGTGCGATGGAGCTGCCGGCTTTGTTGAAAATGTGGTGTGGAAGAGGGTCAGACGGGGAGCCGGAGTGGATTGTGCCCATGGTCTTGATTGTGTCCTCGATCCTCACGTTGGCCCAGGTTGTCAGGGAGTCATGGTCGATGGGGTGCGGTGGGTCCGGCGTGTCGAGGCCTGTAGGGGTCATCCGGGGGTTGAAGCTGTCATGGATGTCGGTGATTTTGCGGTGAAAGAAGGTGGTGAGGGAGTCGCACAGGGCCTGCGATGGCGGAATGTCGTTGGCGCTGGAGCTGGGGTTGGAGAGTTCCTTCACGATGTTGAAGAGCTCCTTGCTGTTGTGTGCGTTGTTGTCGAGGCGGTCTTTGAAGGAGGTCCTTTTAGTGGTCCTGATGAGGTGGTGGTGGTTGCAGATGGCGTCTTTGTGGGCAGCACGGCTGTCCGGCGTCTTCTCGCTGTGCCATTTGTTCTCCAATTTCCGGCAGGTTCGCTTTGATGCTAGGAGTTCTGGGGTGAACCAGCTGGCTCTGTTGCTGGTGTCTCTGTTGGTTGGCTTTTTCAACGGGGCTAAGGTGTTGGCGCAGTCGTCCATCCAGCGTCTGAGGATGCGTGCACCATCGTTGGGGTTGGTGGGGTTGGTCGGTGGGTTGAGTGCGAGGTTTGTCTGTAGTTGTTCTTCAGTGACTTTGCCCCAGCAGCGGCGGGGGATCTGTAGGGTGCGGTGGTGTGTGAGGAGTTTTCGGAAGGTGAAGTGGATGCAGTGGTGGGCTGTCCAGGTGAGTTCAGAGGCGTGGCTGAAGGCGACGTGGGGGCTTGAGGAGAAGATGGCATTGAGCGTGTGACCGGCGATGTGGGTCGGCGTCGTGACGAGCTGTTTTAGTCCGATGTTGGCGAGGTTTTCGATCAGGGTGGAGGAGTTGCTGTCGTCGTCGTTCTCCAGATGATAGTTCAGGTCTCCAAGGAGGATGTAGTCGGTGGAGGTCAGCGCGTGCGTGCTGATGAAGTCGGCGATGGAGTCGCAGAATTGTGGTCGGGGTCCGGGTGGTCTGTAGACGAGGGTGCCTCTTAGGGTGGTCTTGGGGTCCGTGTGGATCTGGAAGTGCATGTGTTCGGCGGTGCTGAGAGTGTCGTTGGTGTTTGTTAAGACCCTGATGGTGTTCTTGTGGACGATGGTGATTCCTCCTCCGGCTCCGTTGGTGTGTTCTCTGTGGGTGATCTTGTAACCGTCGGGGATGGCTATGGCGATGTCTGGAGAGGAGGCTTCGTTCATCCAGGTCTCCGTCAGGAAGGCGACGTCTGGAGATGCGGTGTCGAGTAGGTCCCAGAGCTCGACAGCGTGTTTGCGTGCGGAGCGGGTGTTGATCAGGATGCATCTGAGCTGGTTGGGTTCCGTCGTGGCGGGTGTCTCGGTGCCTTCAAGGCAGGAGAAGCTGCAGTTCCGGCAGGCGAAGGGACCGTGGGTGCGTTTCGGGGCGGCCTTGCAGCAGGTGTGGGTCTTTCCTGAGTTGAGAGCGACGAGGGTGCTGGCGTCGTAACGGAGGCGGTCTTCATGCCTGGTGCGGGGGCCAGGGGTTCTGGCACTGGGCGCGGTCCAGTCGCGGACGGGCGCAGATGTGCTTGCCTTAGGCGCGGCTTCGGCGTTCCAGTGGCCCGCCCGCTGCGCATGACCGCGCAGCTGCCGCCATATATGGGGAGGTGGGGAGGGAGGAGCAGTTGGGAGGCAGGTGGCAGGGGCACTAAACTTCAGGCAACCACAGGTGCTAGGGAGATGGCTGAATCCTGCATAAGGAAACAACATGGTCTCAATACCACGAGACAGGGATTTTTTGGGAATAAGACAGTGTTCGATTTAGAAAACCCATAACAATGAATTTAACAAGTTCTTTGGTTAGGACATCTAACACTTGCCACCCGGCTTTCTCTCAAATCAACCCATTTACAATCCTGCTTCCGACACTACAAGCTCTCTTGAGAGGACTCCGAACACACTTTTATCGCTGTACAAAATAAGTGATAATTTTACGATCTGGCCCTTGTGTTACATTAGATCCTAAATTAGCCACTTCGTGTTGGCTGGAGCTACAATCATAGCCAACATATGTACAGGCACATCAATAAACCATGAAATACCCTCTTACTACCTGCTACTCACCACGAGACATATCATCAAGCCGGCGCTATGAAATTAACGGCGCTTTAGCGTCCGTTTTCGGGCGAAAAGCGACGATAATTGTATCGCAGTATCAGCAAGGTCACGCTATCGCGTGAATCCTTGCCTTAGCGCCCTTTTTCCCAATGACCAGCTATGCATCTCTAATGAGATGCAAAGTGGGCGTTCCTTCCCAAAATAACAGGAGAAATGTTGCTTACCGAAATTTCTCCAATTATCAATGGGCACGCTAACAAGCATAGCGATAAGAAAAGTAGCGCTGACCGCGGTTATCGCTACTTTCCTTATGCCTGCTTTTAGTTTGACTTAGCCATGATATCCATTGGAAGGTGGATATCATGGCTGAGTCTGCCCTGCCCTATTAGCAAGCTATCGCCAAACGTTGTGCGATTATCGCTGGATTTCCAGCGATAATCGCACATTTAGCAGCTTGCGCCTGGAATTTTGTCGCTTTTGAGATAAGCGTTGCTGATAGCACGCTATCTCAGCATTAGCCGGCGATAATTATCCTCGCACATAGCACGCTGAGCGATAATTTTCGCCGGACCTTGCTGATATGCCCCCACATCTCCCAAATAACACCAGACTCCAGTCTGTAATGGAATCCTCTAAACCAGGTTGAAAAGGTTCCAAACCTGATTGGTGCTGCAAGTCCATACCAATGCAGAATGTGCACATATATATGTATAAAACATAAAATGTTGGTTAGTCTTGCATTGGTTTAGGCTTGCAGCACTTTCAGAGGTACAGATGCCATCCAAACGTCTCTGCTGCTTTTAATATTTTACTGGAACAGCAGCCTTTGGACTCTCCCAGGGGTAGGTAGACTTATCGCTGGCACTTGACCTTTATGAGGAAATTTAATTAAATCTGACCTATCTTCAAATACTTTCTGAGCCATATCTTCAGACCCTTGCCCCCGGAAGGGGTGAGCATTACATTTACTGACTAAATGTGGAGCAAGCGAAAGACCCACAAATGATGGATGGAAAACAGAGTAAATCAAACATTAACCCCCAGTCAATCCATCATTCTTTTGCTCACCATGCCTCCCCAGTTTTTTGCTTTCAGACATGGGTCCCTGGCTCACTGTGCCACTGGATTCAAACTAGCCTGGCTGATGAGGGGTGATTCCTCAAAACCGGTCCCAGGATGCTTGTTTATGGTTCCAGGAAGGACCTGGCTTGGCAGCTCGGACTGGACTGGTCCGATAGGGAGCCGGTCAAGACTGATTTGCGTATGGCTGAGTCTAAACTGGGGTGACAAAGTGAGCTAAAGAACTATGGATTCAACCCATATCTCTTGTGCAAAAGGAAGAGGAATTTAACCCATATCTCTTGGCTGGGGTTGAATGTTTGATTTGTTGCGCTTTCCGGCCATCATTTGTGTGTCTTTTGCTTACAAGTGGAGTTTATTATTTTTGCATGTGTGTGCTGGTATTCCAGCTGCAGAGCAAAGGAGTGCTTAACAGCAGGCGTGACCCCATGGGTACAAGCTCAGGCTCGAAGCCAATAGTTCATAAGTTCCTATTAAGTGTGCTGAAGTACTCCTTGAAAAGATGTCTCTGGGTTTTTTCTCAATTGCCGGAGGGGTGGATCCATTCTGATGTTGATGGGGATGTTGTTCCAGATCTTAGAACCATAGACAAAGAAGGCCTGTGCTCTTGCCCTTGCCTTGTTGCACTTCTTCAGCTCTAGTTTGGTGATGTACTGGATCCTGGACTGGCACTGTCTGCCAAAGGTGGTGGTTGCCCCGGCTCAGTAGGATGCATCCTGCGGAAATGAACTGATGAAACATGTTTTTTCAGTGGTGACGGCAGAGATGACTCCCTAGCTCATCACACGGGAATTCTCAGCTGACCATGTCCTCCTAATTGAATCTATATATGCACCTGTAAGGGAGCTAGGTTGGTGATCTAGACCAACACAACCTTTCATATTTCTGAGCCAGGCAAAATATTATTCTTGCCTTTCGCCGCACATAACTTCAATCCACCCTGCATCATGAGTACACCTTGTGCCAGCCCTGGAACCCTGAAGTTTAGTCGGTCAGTTGTACTTTTAGCGGCAAAAGGTCACAGCTTTTTAGTCAATAACACCTGGCTTGCAAGGAACTGTAGGCGCCAGAGCAGCTGAGTGGTGAAGTATATTCAGCTATGGAAATGATTTGACATTAGTGCACAGAAGTCAGTTTCTGATGCTCTTTTGAGTTGAGCATCTGCATGTCACGTGACAGTCGGCCTACGTGTCCTAGAGTGCAAAGTACTCTTGACTAACATGCCAGTACTGGCCGTTGTCGTACAGTTTTAAAGTTTCCCGATTTTATGCATGTTATTTGTCCAGGCCATGTTTTCTGGGCATTTTGATGCTTGTAGTCGTGTTTATCCCATTGCAAATGCAGCAATACAACTATTATTTACTATGGTGTTTGCATAACACTTTACAGGGCTGGAATTGGAAAAAATCTACTCCAAGATCTCATAAATAGGGGGTCAAGGTGAAGCAATGGAAAGAGGAGGGAGGGGGATGCAGTCCTTCTAATACAGCACAGTGAGGTATAAACCAGCATCAAGGAGCTGCATGTGAAGTGTAAGGCGTGGGTTTGGAACCATATTGTTTTTTTCTCAATCTGTCATTATTATAAGGCTGCTAAAAGTGTTTCTTTGGGTAGTAATTAAGTTCTGCTACTAAAGACAACCTGAAACAATACATTATGTTGTAAATTCTGACTTTGTGTTTCTCCTGACAATGCATTGTTAGCATATAATCAGGGCCCCTGCAACTAAGTGACAGGGGAGGAACAAATTATGCAGTGGGCCCACTAAATTATGCTGCAAGAAAAGGCAAGTTATGCAGCAGATTTTGTGTTAGTATTACTCATTATTTTGTCATTTGTAACCATGTTAACACTGCTTGGGCAAAGGTTTCACCTTTCTAGTAAAGGGTTTGACAACCAAATGCAACATTAAGCAAAAGAAATGTGACCAATAAACCTATGTAAAGGGCCACCCACTGCGAGGCAAACGCATTGCTGCATTAAACCTATGTAAAGGGCCCCGCACTGCGAGGCAAACTCATTGCTGCATTAAACCTATGTAAAGGGCCCGCACTGCGAGGCAAATGCATTGCTGCATTAAACCTATGTAAAGGGCCCGCACTGCGAGGCAAACACAATGCTGCATTAAACCTATGTAAAGGGCCCCGCACTGCGAGGGAAACACATTGCTGCATTATTACTAACCTTTGGTAGCTTTGAGCAAGAAATAACATTTGTTTGTTAGAATCTGCAGATGAGGTAGCAGATGATGGATTATGTGGCAAATGTAGTATAATTATACAGAAATGCTGTGGCCACAACATTGCATAATTCTAGTGGCCCTGCATATAATATTAAAGTGCCTACCATTAATAACAATATGTGACTAATATACCTTATAACTCATTGTCTTATGTAACACATCATGTGCACTCAATTTCACAGGTTTAACTTATTATCTTTCTATAATGTGTACGTGAGATAGAAAGCATGCTATCACACTATATTGGCACGAGTTGCACTATTAAACAATAAAATAAAATAGATTAGCACTGTTTAAATTGGTATTTGTGTAACTCTCAGACAGACCAATACATCTGACATTTTTCCTGTGCATCCTTGTCGCTTATACAGGGCTTGAACAAAGACAAAACCTGCCTCCAAGGTTTCTCTTAAGTACTTGTGAAGTGATAACAAGCAGTGTGCCTTTCTATCCCTCCATTGCATTTGCATCCTGATGACAGGACCCAGATCGCGCCCAACCTGGATCATACTTGGACAAAAGGAGGACTGATTGCCTCTTAAATTCAGCCTTTGTTTTCAGTCCAGTTGGTAGTGAAAATAAGAAAGCTCCTTCACCACCTACACATTGGTGCTCAGAACAGAAAGCAGATAATGTGCAGGTGCTGCAGAATGTGTCCCAGTGACCACAAATCACACCAGGACAAATTCATATTTCACTGGGTCCAGCCCGGATCCCAGTTCTAGCTCAATAACAGACAACCTAGATTGGTTTAGCTAGTTAAGCATGGATTAGTGAAATGTAAGTGTTCTGTTGTCACACTTGAAGCACGCCCACTTGGCTGCAGCTCACCACTGTTACTCTCGCTCGGAGTGCGGCAGTGTTCAAGAGGCTGCTATCGTGCCACCAGGCCTGCTGCCTGCACTGGGTCCTGTCGAGGCTGTGTCTACGAGACTTCCTGACATAAAGCCTCTGCTTTCCCACTTCAGTGGTAAGCAGTTAAGGCCCTCCCCCAAGACCTTCACGCATAGTCGCTTTTGGGTTGAAGAGAGTGCTGCACTGTTGTGATCAAGGAGAAGTCGTCCACTCGTGCACGCCGTTGCTGCGTACGCCAGCTTTGCATCGAGCGCTCGGATTCTGGTCATTGTCACAAAGTCTGCATTGTGTGGTCAGCAGTTCCTGTCAGGACTGTTTAACCAGTCTACTACCACAGTTGTAAGGTGGCCCAGTGGGGCTGGAACAATTTTCAGAGTGGAGGTGCTGCCATTAATGTTTTATCACTGAAGTCATAGGGGATTGTGAAAAATCCAGTGTCCCACAAAAAATAACTGTTGCAAATGTGCCATGCTCATTCAGTAGGAGAGTGGTTAAAGTGTGATATGTAGCTGGTGATGTTTTTTGGAGCACTTGTGCTTTAGTGCTCTGTGATTTACAGACCGCACATCTTCTGTTGAAATGGCCATTTGAATGTTTTTGAAATACTGTTTTACTGGTAAAACTATATACCATTACAAACGTGTGGAAATCGGGTTTCAGCAAATATTTACCATTTTTGCCTCAGGAAGTAAAGGGTCATCATTTGTTTTGAACTTATTGAAATCTTTGTTTCCATCATGCTTAAGAATTGCAAAAAATGGGCTTCATTGTGCTTGCCTGGTTGCTGATATATTTTGGAATATGTGTATAGTTAATATACAGGTATTTAAATGTTGTTGTGTGTTAAAACTTTGAGATCAGTCAGTAGCCATCTTACAGCCTTTCCTCTCACTTCCTATACTCTAGCAAGATTGTCACCTAGACCACTTGTACTAAATCCTCTCACATTTCAGTCAGAGAAATAAAAGTAAACACCAGTTTCTTAATAAGATGCAATTTGTCAGAAGACATAGTCTGACATTTACATTTGTCCTTGAATGTGCGGCAAATGCGAACAGATAAGCACCAAAGTTAAAGGCAACTTTATTGCTCCTTCACCTTCTGAACTCCAGCATCTTAATTTTTAGGGATGCTGCAGCACCTGCCCCAACCATTCTTTCAGCCCCTATGCATGGGCCCTTGGCACATGACTAAGATTATCCCATGATCCTATGATGCCAGTAAAATAATTTACTAACCCTGTGCGTTCTTTTATCAACCTATTGCATTCTGGTAGTTGTATTCCTGGTTCACAACAATTTAAACAAGTTGGACCAACAAACCTGGCATTAAAGATATAAAAAAGGAAAGCCCAGGACTGAAACATTGCAACCCTTATGACATGGAGTTGTCTGTTATTTTTACACGTGTCGCATAGTCCTTCCTTACTTTTTAGTCCTCCTTTTCCAAAGACATTTTGATTAGGTCCAAGTATAAACGCCACACCTCAAACACATGGACCGCCACGGGAGGCAGAAGGTCTAGCTATGCCACTGGTACCACCCCTTTCACCGCTCTTTGAGCGTTCAACCCCTATGCTACTATCTGTATTGATTGTAGTCTATTGTGCCTCCTCTTACTGGCCGTAGTTAACTTTGTCTATGTTCTTACTTTAACATTTTTCCATAATTATTATTACCTTTATTTTTCCATAGTAAGCCGCTTTAACGTGTTGGCGCTATAGAAAAGGTGCATAAAAAAACAACACGCACCTGCTAAGACTTAAATCGCCAAAACGTAGAGTAGAAAATGTGAACTGCTAGACCAAGAATCCAACATGCTGTTAGTGAAAGGGGCTGGTAGGGTGTAAGCATCTAAAATGGAGGCTGCCTGCTGCCTAGAGAGCTTCTGTTGTGCTGACCCCAGCTATCTACATGTAGTTGATTTTTATTAGGTACCAATTGTGATATAAACAATGTAACTTGTATTCTACTTCAGGTTTTCCATCTACAAACCATTGGGATCTTGAATGTTAGTCCAATTTATTCAGTTGAGGCTTATCAGGACAACAACTTCCAGAACACATTTGGTTGCTAAAATAAGGAACTGGCCAGAAACATGGCGTCTGTGATGCTATGTGTCTGTAGTGCAGACTAATGACCCAGAGCACAGCTTGGAGGCTTTGTATATGAACTGTGATCACATCCATTCACCCAGGCAGGCTCACATGGAAGAAACATTTATTCTTCTACCACATCAATAATAATGGATGGCTGTATGTATGGCTACATCGATGAATAAATGGGTCGATGGATGAATGGTTTGTGGATGGGTGGGTAGAGGGGTGGATAGGTGGATGGAATGGTTTCTGAGTGAGTGGATTTCTGATGGGTATGGCTGGGTGGTGAGGGTCCCTCTGGATTGTGTTTAGATGGATTAATATGATTGCATTGAAAATAGAGGGCCTTTATCGGGCTATGTAATTTCTTACAGAACTGACCACTCACTGGAACACTATTGTTCTAGTCACCAATCATTCAGTGCAGTTGGCAGGTCTATTAGGGAAAAACATTGGAGTCTGGTTGGATGAGTGACCTTCCATGGACAGCCAGGTAAAAAAGGTTATTACTCATCCCTCTATCACCTCATGTTTCTACATGAGACCGGCCATCTTTGAGTGCAACAAGACCAGTCTACCTTTGCCAAGGCTGTAATAGGTGCAGAGATGATCATGACGGTTCGTTGTTGAGCAGAACTTCCAAAGCTAATATGGACCAGCACTGCAGAATTCTGCAGCCAGAGCAGTTTATAATCTAGCAAAGTCAGCCAATGTCTCCTTCTCAATACACGGGTTGGTATGCGCGCACAATTTAAGATTGCAAGACCACGATCCTAAGACACAAGGATTTGTTTGCCAATGATCTAACCTGTCCACATCAGAATTTTACTCCATGCTGCCCTACAAGAACTTTGAGTTTAGTCAGTAAAACATCTCCTGGTTCCTCCTGAAGGTTCCCAGGAGACAGAGAGTGAGGACATGTTTCCCTGTTGTTGTTGTGCCTGGTGGAATACCCTTCTGAAGGGCTCGGGCATACTGGAGAGCTTCACTTTCAGGAGAGTCCTGAAGACTTGCTTGTTTAGGTTATTTGTACTGCTCAGTACGCGCCTAGTCACCCTTTTCAGGTTTTTATATGTTTAGGATCCATTTATTGATTGATGTACTGCGGTGTGAGTGCTTGCACCCATGCTGATCCATTTTGTATTTGTGGTTCTATGTCTGTGCAAGTAGGTATTTTGGTTACACCACGCTTTTGCCAGGCACTTAAGACGGTGTCAATGAACGGTCCATAAATAAATTATGAGAAAGGTTTGCGGATAAGTCTCAGCATTCAGCTGGGACATGCTGCAGGCAGTCTGGAGTTATCCCTGTGCTAGGCTAGTGCGGGTGCTTCCCCTCCTACTGCCGAGCATCTCTCAGCCCCCTCCCACCCTGTCACGCCCACTAATTGATTTGTTGCATCATCTTACATGTCCCTTTGGAACAATTGTGTTCTATTAATATATTTAGCACAATCTGCAGGCTGTTGTTCCCTCTTCTGATCAAACGGAATATTTAATTAACATTGTGAATCATTTGATGTCTCGGAGACGCAGTGCTGCATTCAAGATATCTCAGGATACCTACGTGCCATTTTCACGTGTCGCTGGCTAGGTACATTAAATACACATAATGCGTTTGTGAACTACTGTAATTATCATCCAGCCAGATTTCTCAAACATGCTCCATCCTTAGATTTCAAACTCCAAATCAATTTACCCCTTCTCCGTAAACGTTAATTAGACATGCCATTGGCTCAGATTAATTCAAGCATTCATCCATCACTTTTGTATTGTCTATATTGGAGGTAGTTGGTGCTGTCACTCGGGTGCCCTTCTGTTCAAAGGGATCTGCTTTTATCTATGGAGGTAGATGCTATGGCTTGGTGTTGCATGTAGCTGTAGGCAGAGTGGAAGACACCACTCACCAAGGAAAACACCACTTCTATCCAATCTGTGGCCCCCCCATGGACCCATGTCCACGTAATGTTTACAACCTTGGATGACCTGTGATCAGCAAATTCCTCACTTACACCATCGAGTCAGCAGTGTTCCCTGAGCACTGGAAGCATGCTGTGGTTACGGCCATCCTCAAACTGTCAGCAGACCCTAATGAACTGAGCAACTGCTTCACCAATCTCTCTACTACCATAGAGAAGGCAATCATCCAGCAACTCACCAGCCACCTGGAACTCCACAACCTCTCAGCCCTCCCAATCTGCCTTCTGAAGCAACCACAGTATGGAGACAGAACTCATTGCCGCCACAGATGAGATCCGCACCGATTAGGAGAAACCGCTGCACTCATACGGTTGGACCTCTGAGCTGCGTTTAACACCGTGTTACATGAAAAAGGCATTCAAGGGTCAGCTCTTGAATGGATATGCTCCTTCCTCACAGAGAAAATAGAGCAAGTCAGGCTCCCCCCCCTACACATCAGAGCCCAAGGACCTGGTCTGTGGTGTCTTTCAAGGAGCATCTCTTAGCGCCACCCTATTCAACATATGTGTGACACCACTTGCCAACGCCATCAGATCTCACTGCATCTTCATCATCTCCTAAACCGATGACACCCAGCTCATCCTCTCAATGTCAGACAAGTCCCTCACAACCAAATACAAATTCACCAAATGCATGATCTCCATACCAGAATTGGTGAAAAACAACTGTTTATTACTCAACTCAAACAATATAGACGTGCTGATCTTTGGGAACAAGAACTTCCCCTCGGACTCCACCTAGTGGCCATCAGAACTTGGCCCAACACCATCACCCACTATCCATGCACGAAACCTGGGAATCATCTTAGATGATAAACTCAACATGGCCTCACAGGTTAGTTCCCCCTGCTTCCACATACTACACAGTCTCAGAAAAATCTTCAAATGGATCCCCAAGAGCACCAGGCGTACCATCACTCAAGCCCTAGTCACCAGTAGACTACACTACAGAAACACACTCTATGCCTGAATCCTCAACAACTTCCTCCATCCCAGACCATCCATAACTCCACAGCCAAATAATCTTGGACTTCCCATGGGGCACCTCATCACACCTCATCTCAGAGAACTCTACTTGCTGCTGATCCACAAACACTGCCAATTCACATGTGTGAAAGGCACTGCACAACATGGGACCAGCTTACATTAACTGCCGCCTCTGCTTCCACCATCCCACCAGACACCTATGGTCTGTCTCACTCTCTCTCGCACACACCCCTCAAATCTGCAAAAGCAGAATAGGAGGCCTAGCCTTCTCCTTCCTCACACCCAAAACTTGGATCTACCTTCTCCTACACATAAAAGCCTTCCAGAATTCCACAAGAAGCTGAAGATCTGGATCTTCAACTAAAACCCACCAGATGACCTACACACCTGCTCTAGTGCCTGAAAACTGTTCTGGTGATAAGCTGTACTTTACAAATCCAAATAACATAACATATGTATAGAGGTAGATCCTATGGCTGGGTGTTGCATGTAGCTGTATGTAGTGTGGAATGTTGAATAGAAAGGCCAGACACTTCAGGAGGGGCTCATTCCACTCTGTTGTTCAGACTGTTCAGGGTTTCAAGTGATTCATCAGCAGTCACAGGCTTGCTTCCCTCCTTAAAAATATAGGAAGCCCGTTTGCACAATACTTACTTGTATTCTTGTGGTCTTACTTCCATTGCTGTCACATTTTACCTCACTGGATTCTGGTGTATGATACAACGAGGTGTCAATTTCTGTAAGCTGTCAGGCTCCCTGCCCAAAAAATGTGTTGTTGGTGGTGCCCAGTCTCTATAGATTTTTTGTATTTCCCCCACCAGCATTTAGAGTAATTATAGGGCCGTGTGATTGGTTTGCATTTATTATTTCTGCCACTGCTCTTGTTGCTTCTTTTAGGCAGACAAAGATTTCTAAAAATATGCGTGGTTCAGCATGTTAAAATGTCCAAATCTCAGAACCACCAACAATCAGAATTTAATCTCTGTCACCCACGTAAATTTGGAGATCAGAGTTCTCTATTTTGCTAATCTGGATCTAAAGAGGCGGTGGTCATAGAGACTTGGATGTCCTTGTGGCACCACTGAATTCTTTTTTTGTGGAAGGCTGATGCATAGATGTTCTAACCACAGATTCTGCGACAGGACTGGATCTATTCTAGAATGGTCCTGCTCTTCCATTTAAGAATGATCTGGTGCACTATTGAATGATAGGTTGAAGTTAAGTGAAGAAGGAACAATGCTGTTGATTGGGTCTCACTTAGTGATGTGAGGAAGTCCTTGAATATGGCTACCAGAGAGCCCTTAATTCCTCTTGAGAAGTGAAAGCCTTTTAATGGTCATTGAGTGCACAATCTTTTGCTACACCCCCAATCTTTTCTTCATTTAGAAAAACCACATTTTAACTGATATACATATTTCTTTTTACTTTAGTACGGCAAGACGTAAAGATCGAATGTTAAATTAAATTTTAAATGTAAAAATCATGGAGCAGGTTTTTTTTAAATTCTATTTTCTCTTGAAATTAAGCGACTTCGGTTGCTTTCTGTGCACTTAAGGCCGGTGGGAGAGCTGCGAAAAAGAGGTACGGTCTTTGGGAGAGTTAATGATTTTCTTCATATTCCCTCAGAGTACTTAGAACACTGACATTTAAACAGCAGTTTTTAATATGGTCTCATGCAAACCAATGTAAGGGTCCAATTCACAAAGGTAAACTTACACTTTTGAATAAGTTTATGGTCATTTGCTATTCATTAAGGTATTTTACTAGTAGCATCTTTACATCTGATGAGTCTCCACACATAAAACAGTTGGACAGTCCTATCTTTTTATGTGCGGGAACTCTGCTGTCGTAAAGATACTGCTAGTGAAATCCTTTTGTGAATAGCAAACAATTGTAAACTTACACAAAAGCGTGAGCTTACCTTTGTGAATCAGGCCCCATATATTCTATTATATGGCCTGACCAACACACAAGTAGACAAACGAATGCACGCGCACACAAGTAGACAAACGAATGCAGGCGCACACAAGTAGACAAACGAATGCACACGCACACAAGTAGGCAAACGAATTCACGCGCACACACGAACCTCTATATAAAATGTAATACATTTCTTGAGGCAGTAACTAGTGCAGGAGAAAGCGGTAATAGCTATGGTTTCGCATGGGAAATCACTTGTACATTGACTTTGGCAGACTTCTTTTTAGCAAATAAGTGAAACAACTGTGAGAATTTTTTCACATATTTTGTTTAAAAAAATGCAGTGGCCTTTCAATTTTTGCATTTGACTATTCTAGCAAAATTTAAGTGTTTTGCTCTAAGGATAATTGTACTTAAAACCGCTTTATCTTGCGATTTGATGTAGTACAAACAAAATTCCTATAAAGTGTCGCCTTTGTACGCCACTATTATAATACCTTTTTATGGCTCTCACATAGTGATGTTTTCCTGTCCATTTGATAATGTGGTACACAATCAGGTGATGAAAGAGCATTAATCCATGTTAGACCCTTAAAATGAACTTTGTTTCGAATAGCCGTAAAATAGCAACCTCGGTCCGATTTTTTTAAAATCTCCATTTTTCTACTGAGATATTGCACTTTAGCCCTATTAATAAAACCGACTCAAAATTGCGTTTAAATTACAAACCACAGAGCTGACAGTTTGCGATCGTGGTAATCTTTTAGAACATTCTCTAATTGTTTTACTTTAACTCATTTTTACTTTGCTTTTAAATAGCCACAACTCTGAAATCTTGTTACACCTAATTCTGTGACTAAGAACGAGTGTAGTAAATATTCCGAGGTTTCAACTTGGGAAGGATTATAACTGTTTTACACATTTTATAAGTTTCTTGTATTGCAATCTTTTTTTTTTTTTATGAAACTCTTTCACGGGTGTTCTAGGAACAACTCCTTTCTGTCTATAAAACAAAGCCTGAAAAATTAGGAGTCACAATGGTTGGTACTAATGGTACTTTGGGAGTTGGAAAAGTCTTTCTGTTTCAAAAAGTGCCTTTTACAACCCGTTCCGAACTGCTAAGAGGAATTAATTATGAATTCTTTGCGATTCAAATTGCCATGTGTCAATGGTTTGCTACTGTGAACCACAGAACAGGTACTGACACCGACTTGCGGTGGGATCTGATTCACAAAGTGGAACCTTTCAGGGACATGTTCTAGGTTTTTAAAAAATGTACTCATGCAGGGAATGTCAACGCAAAGAAAGAAGTCTGCTGTCCCCTGCAGGCCTCCATCCCCGCCCTCACAAAACACTGCTTGCCTCATACAGATTATGGAAGCAGAAGGGTTTAGGGATCTCCTTTGAATGCACATTTTGTTATGCAACTGATTAGTATATTGGTTGCATGGCAAAATGAAACCAAAGTCGCAAATCAGTATGTATACACAAACTTTGACTTGTTTGCGGTCTGTGTTTACTGTATCAGCCCCCATGTCCAGAACAGTTATTATATTCAGTGCTTAATTTGAGCTGTGGTTTCCGGTGCTCGGTACCTGCACTTAATTGCCAGAACTTGCACTTATGACAGGTGCCACATGGTGGCGCTGTTTGTGCAATTTAAAGATAAGCAGAAAAACACTAGCATGTTAATTCAGTATACACAAACAACAATTAATATCCCACACCCAAGCCTTTCTTAAGGCTGTGACGGCCTATAACAGTCTGAATTGTCACACTTGTAGCAATGTGATGGTTAGTAGTTGAGTAAGTACAGTGGCCATGTGTGGTGCAAACTGCAGTGGCCTCCTGATGAGGTACCCTGCAGTTATTTATTTTACAAATTAAGCACTGATAGTATTTAATAACGTGCTATGTACTTTCAACCAAGCCCCTCAGTTTCCAAGATGCCCCACCAAGCGTCATTGACTGATGACGTATTTTCACTCCTACCTGACAGTTAATCCTGTGTGCACACAACTCAAGTCATTAGTGACCCTTTGCTCTTCTCCTGACTGCCCTTAATTCATTCTATTCACTATAACAGGGTATAAACTGGATTTTATGTGTTTTATTTATATATTGTATCCTGAAAACCACCTTCACAGTTGGCACAGAAATGGCATTAATTCTAGATCTAATCCTGGCTTTCTACTTGACCACTCTTGATTTTTGCCAAGTCACTCTGTGTATGTAGAAAGTCTCTTCAGATTCCATCTCTTGTTATTGATGGTCCTAGTGGCAAGATGCCATAGCGTGGTCGCACATAATGCTCTTAAGTGTTATTAATATTTAACATCTCTCTTTGGCTCATTTCTCCCACATGCCAATATTGAAAGTGCTTGAATATAATTTGCTCCAGCATTAGCTGCTATAAAAAAAAAGCTCTGTGTTCACTCCTGCCTCTCAACTCTTTTAATTTGCACCACTGTTTATAGGACTGCGGTGCTCCTGAGACGTAAGTAGTATATTAGCAAGGTCATCGGCATAGCTCATTGCTAACTAAAACCTTTGCTAGCTGCAGCCACCAGAAAGCAGAAGAAGGCAGGAGCTCAGTGTGCCCAGCAGACAGCCACTCTCCATCATGTCCCATGGCTGCCTCTGGGCTTGAAGTCCACCTCGCTTCCTAGTGAGCTCAAGGCGACACAGTGCTCAGTGAACCCTTTCATTAGCACCCTTCTGTTATTGTTTCAGTATATATCAGGGCATAGGTGAGCTCTCTCACACTCTGCTCTTTATTTCTAGGTGATATTGAGCTACTTGTCAGTTGGTCTTTCATTCTGGGATGCTCACCATTAATATAGCCCCTTTGCCCTCTTGGGCGTGTCTACATGCAGTTTATTTTCTGAGGATTCTTCATGTTATGCTATGTTATGTGGGATTTATAAAGAACGCAGCTACTCAGAAGAGTGTCCCAGCACTAATGGAACATTAAGGGCAAAGAAGAGAGCTATCTACTGGACAAAGAGCCTGGCTTTAAACATTTTCCTGAACAGTGTTTCATCCTCCTTATGCCTAAGTGGGAGAGGATGTAGCCTTACGGCTAGAGTGGTCGACCTCGAAGCTGAAGAACCGGGTTCGAGCCTCGGCAAAGATGCTCAACATCCTGTGATTCTGGGCAAATCACTTAATCTCCCAGTGTCTAACAAAAATGAATGCGTCCTTCAGTAATGAAACTGGTGCTCATGTAAATTGCTCTGATACCCGATGTCTCGGGTCTAGTTCGCGCTATATTAAACTAAAAAAAAAAAAAAGTTCTAAAGGAAGATTGTTCCAGCCCATTGGCCCCAAAAGAGAGAAAGATCATCCACCAACTCTTACAATAAAATCAACATATTCATATAGTACCAGAGGACCTAGTGCAACCAAGCTTTGTTTGAAATATAATCAGAATAATAGCAAGAAGAAATAAAATTTTCTATTCCAGGCTATCCTAAATGTAAAATAAGACTAGGTAGATGCATCTCAACTCGTGGGTGGTTCAAGAAGTTGGTAGCCTGTGAATGGAAGGGCTGGCCACCATTTCTAATGTGGCTGAATTTGGGCAGAACCAGCAAATTTTCCACCAGAGTGTGAAGTTCTACTTATCGGATGCGATTCTAAAATAATTCTAGCAAATCGCCAAATAACGCCTTGTGAATCAGCATCAGTGAATCATGGTCTTTGTTTGTCTGGTAAGCAGTAGATAACTCCTCTGCCAAGGATAATGTGCTTATGAGTGGCAATAGTTTTCACTTCAGTTGTAATAATGTTGTGAGTTATCCAATAGAAGAGGTTCGAAGGGAAGAGGGTCATCTTTCCACTATACCCATACATATATTCCAACATTTCAAATTAGGAAGACGGAGACTGAAAAAACAATATCGGTGGACTTCATTTTTCCCATTGACATACTTTGATGTAAAGGCAATTTTAGGAGGGAGCCACCTAAAAGAATGCAATTTTTTACTCCAATAATCAGGAGTCACTTGAATAGGGTCTCTTGGCATTTATGCCCACATGGGTGTGATACGCTGGTCTCCATTTTCATTACGATGTGCACCTCAATATCTCACTGTCACAACCTGTGAGTCAAGTTACTTCTCTGCATTCACGAAACTCTGCCTAAGAAGTATGCAGAGGTAGTCCCTTTTCCTGCTGTTCTCCAATTACTATACCTATGGAGCAAAGATTGGATGAAGACAGAGCTAAGGCCCTGCTGGTTTACCTCCCTATATCTTCTTTAGAGTTATTCGCTTTTTAGAGGACCACGAAAGCAGGACTCGGAGGAAAAGCCCCCCAATGCTGCTCAAGTACACATGCTTTTATACTGCCATTACAGTGCATCCTTGCCTGGGGCAGACCAAGCTGCCGGTGTATCTGGTGACACTTCTATAGGCCTGCTGAAGATGTATCTGAGATAGAAGCCTTTGGGGACACGGTAGAGGGTAGAAAATGGCACAGAAATCCTCCTGGCTAACTCCAGAACGTCTGCAATGACATAAATGAGAAGCAACTATCTCCGAAAACCGTGGATGACCCTCTGTTCACCTCACACTATTCTATCTGCATCACTTCACCATTTCCATAAGAACAGAGAGTAGCAGCAAACCACAAGGACTGCCCCACATTTCAACCACCACATACATGCACAGACACACCTTACATGAGATCAGAGCATCTCGCAAGAGCCATTCCGCCGGGCCAGAGTCAAGCCTGAACAGCAATAATGTGTGTCTCTCTTTTGAACTGGGGCGGCTCTTACACTAGGGCAGAGGACCGTCACCCCACCGCTTTCTCGCAGTGCGAGAAGCAGAAACATAAAATGGTAATAACTACCATTTTAAGTTTCTGCTAGAAAGCAGAAGGGTTTGGTTGCGGGTGGGTGGGGCTGCTCTGCGAGCAGGGCTGGGCAGGGGAGGAGTGGTGTGCCCACTCCTGAGTGTGCATAACTCATTTGGTCGGCCCTCTAGTCATGCGTACTCTGCCCTTCTCCATGTAATCTGCAATGCAGCCTACATGGAGAACATGGCCGGGCCATTAGCCCCTGGCTGGGCAGCGTCCCGACCAATCACAACGCTGCTTGCAGCGTTGTGATTGGCTTGGGGGTGGGAGCCTGGCTGCCTGCTTCCTGTTCCTGCTAGAGGCAGGAGAGCAGGTCAGGAGCAGAGACGATGCGGGACCCAGCCGGTGGGAAGGTAAGTTTTATTATTTTCTTATTATTAAATTACCCCCATGCGACCCCCATGCCCCCACTCGCGAGACATGCCGGCCGCGACTGCTTTTGAAAGAGGCACCAGTTTTGAGTGGTACTCTTACCTAGAGCTGAGTGTCAGAGGCTTTTATTTGCATGCTGGGGACCTGAGTGACTACAAGGCTGAATCACAACACATTTCTCATTTTATGGACAAGATTATGGGCATCCCGTTATGGGCAGCGCCAGGCAGTGCACACATCACATACACAGACCGCTGCTGTCCAGGCCAGATTAATCACCTACCTTTGTAACACAGCAGCCCACTCTATCTCTGTCTGAACAGGGAGGAGTGGAGACAAAGACACAGAAAGTGGCTGGGCGGAGACTGGAGCGGGGAGTCGCTAGCAAGATTTTTCATTAGACTTTTGTTTAGCTTTTGGCTTGTTTGGGCTGTTGGGCCTTATCGGTATTTTTCTCCCTTCATTTATCAATCTGGTCCCAAACTGACATGTTGAGTTTTAAAAAGACTTTAGAGACTTACCTTTTTGGTACCCTTTGTTCCTTCTTCACTGTACGTCGCCGCAGTCCTGTCTCTCTGCCAAAAAGCGATTGGGTTTTCAGTTTCTTTAGAAGTTTTGTCTCAGTCGCTCGTTCGTTGTAGAAAGCTCATCTCAAAGGTGATTCAGCATGGTCTGCTTGCTTGCTCTGATTGTGGCTGCTAAGGCTGCAATAAGACAGTATTCTGCACCATGTTTGATTTCCTAGTGATAGCTGTGGCTAAAGAGTCAGGACATGGTTGGTTGGAGGAGTGATGATAGCTGTAAATAGATGACATATAACGTAGGGGTATTTACGCATATATGTGTATAGGAGTTACATGTAGTGCCACACTGTGCTCTGCAGCTACTTTAAAGTGCTCAACTATGCAGACAAGTAGATACTGAACTAGGTTAATGGCATGCGGATTTTTATCTGTCGTTTTTCCAGTTAATGTCCATGGTTGGTCTTCGTTCAATGCTGATCTAACAGTTCTTTCTTAAAGTGCAGGGGACTTGCTTCTAGCCTCAAATTCATGGCTAGTAATATTTAGATCTTGGAGGCAATGCTTTTCATGCACTTCCTCTGTGCTGTAACTTTTTAAAGTAAGGTTGGTGCATCACGCGAGAGGTGGGCGATCGGATGGCCCCGGAAGGTGTGCATAGGGTGTCAGCTTTTGCAGATATCCACAGTGCTTGTTTCAGTAGTCCAGTGACAGTTTATTGCTTCTTTAACATATATCATGACTCCACCAGCAACCAATGGAGGGCTTTGAGTGTTGGTTTAACCTGACCCTGTGAAGGTTTTTTTGGGGGGAATGGACAAAATTTGACCTTCACCTTTCAAGTTGGGAATATTCAGCCTTCTTGAAGGCAGGTGAAGTCTTCAGACATTACTTGAAGCAATGCTTTAGGTCACCCACCACACTGGCTGTCCATTGATGTGGTCTCAGTGATTATCTGAAGCCGGAAGTCCCATCTCCGGTACTTCCCTTCTAAGGGAATTGTGGTGCATAGCTGCTGAGTAGCAACAGTTTACCTGCAACTGCTTACATCCCTGAATCTCAGCAGCTGTTCAGGAGTGCTAAAAGTGATAGCTCCTCTCTAACTTTAATCTTCAAACTTTACAAGCTTTGCACTTCGGAAAAACTCGTGAATTAAAAAAAAATATATCCAAAGTTACAGGATGAAAGTCTTTGCAACTTCCCTCACAGCACCGATAGTTTTTATAGTAACGCATTTGTTAGAATAATTCTTGTACCTTATAACCAGCCTGTTACCAGCATTATTCAGTGTGGAGTCTGCAAAAGTGTGAGGATACTGCAGGGCACAGAAAGTTTTAGGTTGTCTGCCGCCACTACTTCACTGATTTGAGACACAAGTATATGAGTTTATTTTATCAAGGGTGGCAGTTCAGATCGAATTCAGAGTTGCATGGCAACACCCCACATTTTGAAGTGCCCCTGATATTGCTCCAGAGCTGGCACTAGTGGGCACATGAAGCGGTGATACAGCGCAGGAGAGTGCGACTTACTGTGGCACTCCGCGTAACCCTACTGGAGTGGACGAGTCAATGAATCTGCTGCACGCTTGCTTACAGAACTCAGATTGTTATCGCAATCAACAAAACTCAATATTGAGTGAGAGGTATTACTTTGAAATGCAGTTTTCAGTAGGATCCAATGTGGTGGCGAGCTGCTAGTCAGGGGAAGGTAATGTGAGAGATGCGGCGCCAGTTATGAGGCAGAGTTTTAGGGAACACTACTACTACTTACCTCTAATCAAGCTTCAGATCCTCAAGTGGGCTAAAAGAGTGCCACCATAGTGGTCACCCAGCGAGGGCAAGACGAAGACCAAACGTCTAAC
This sequence comes from Triturus cristatus, assembly GCF_964204655.1. Classification (NCBI taxonomy): domain Eukaryota; kingdom Metazoa; phylum Chordata; class Amphibia; order Caudata; family Salamandridae; genus Triturus; species Triturus cristatus. The sequence goes on along the minus strand of NC_140592.1, from coordinate 1,001,150,738 downwards.
AATTTGCCATTGTGCACCTGACCATTTCTGTGCAGCTGCAGAGGATGTGAGGCTCTGGGAAGCCAATGCCAGGACCGTGTTGTCCAGCAAGTCTTCTCATGGTGTTTGACAGCCCTGCACTGTGTATGTTCTTTTACACAAGATCAACCCAAAGTGGAACCTACTGAGGTAAATGATGGAATTTTGAAAATTTTGGGGTGCCTTGATTATTGGGGTACAGTTTGAAATATTGGGGTGCGTGGCGACACTTGGCCATTCTCACCTTATTATTCTCACTGTTTTCCTGCTGCAAGTCCGCTGTGGTAGAGCGAGATCCCAGAGTATGTCAAGGTAGGGACGGAGCTGTGGAAGCCAAAAACAACAGGGTTCCAAGTGTGCCATAGAGTCCAAGCATGCACTTCAGCCACGCCTCCAATTATTGAAGAAACAGTAGTCACGTCCTTGTCGAGGAAGGCAGAGTCAGCTCATCTCTAGGAATGTATCTAGACCAATGAACACAACATTAACAAAGCTAACAAAACGAGAACATTTAATAAATGTCACTGATCTTTTTCATGGATATGGCAACCAAAACTCAACTAAGGTGCCTGATGCTAGAAGAGATACCAATGTCACTCACACACAGAGAAGTCACTGTCTCTTTTAGACCCCTCCACCATAGAGAGTTCTGCTGGACTTTCACAGCACGGTGATATAAGTGTTGGTATTGCTGTATCTCTACAGTCCTCCTCACTTTTGTTCCAGACTGTTAAAGGCATTGACTTACCCCAGCACTGACAGCCAGAAGTGTGCACTATAATAATGAACATAATGACAAGAGGGGGGGGGGGGGGGGGAAGATATGCATGCTGATCATGAATAAAGTCAATGCTAAAAGTACTCCCAGTCCTGACCCTCCCACCCTCAGTACTTTGGACATGTGTCAAATCATTACCCCTTGTGAGCCCTTCCCTTGCAATCCCCTGAGAACCGTGCCCACTCCATCTAACTTGAAGCTCAACAGATCACAGTTTTGTACAATCTTCCCTGCTAGAAGCTGGCACATGCTGGTACTAACCAATCAATGCAGAGATTCCTAACAGCCGTCTGTCCTCAAGACAAACTGCCTCCTTCATCCCTAAGGGTAAATGTAAGAATGGGTACCCTCCCATTAATGAAACAAAGTCTATTCTGACAGGAAATGGCCGCCCGTCACAAGGAGGTCCAAATGCAGATCCTCAGGAGGCTTATTTTTCTGAAATCTCCTACTTTGGGTCGGAAGCGGACTCTGAGTCAGAACCCCAAGATCTCGCTTCCACAGCTGTGTTAATTATCTCAGTATTGTCATGGGGTGATCTCATGGAAAAACCTTCGGCAGGAAATGGTGAGCTGAAGGAGGGCACCAGTCAAAGTGAGGTTTATTTTTCTGAAATCTCCTACTTTGGGTCGGAAGCGGACTCTGAGTCAGAACCCCAAGATCTCGCTTCCACAGCTGTGTTAATTATCTCAGTATTGTCATGGGGTGATCTCATGGAAAAACCTTCGGCAGGAAATGGTGAGCTGAAGGAGGGCACCAGTCAAAGTGATGGAGATATTGCCATCAGAAATACCACTGAGGAGGCCCCTTAATGGGACAACATGGCCCATCATTTATCTAGAAGTGCTGCTAGAGCAAATCTTATATGATCAGTTGCTAGGAAGGGCCTACTAGAAGAGAGGTCAAAGTCTCCTTCCACTACTCTGTCAGAGAGACCCTCGGAGCCCTTTCTCATGAAAAGTCATGACCTGCTCAGCACCCACTCTGAGGAGTATAAGAAAGATGCTGAACCCCTATGAGTATCAAATTTAAAAACCAAAGCTGCCATACACAAACTGTCCAAACAAATTACTACTGTGTGCACATGAAAGGCTGAGGTAGAGGCTTGCAGCAGCCTAATGGAAAGTGTCACGATAACTTTACAGAAATAAATGATGGACCAGCAAAAGCAGTCTCACCACAAATTGGGTAAACTTGAGGACATAGAAAATCAAATATGAAAAAACTTGCAAGTACTGGGCATTGAAGAGGGGGTCAAGGGAAATTATCCATGCTGATTTATGATGCTGCTATTTCTGAATACCTCACTAGACTTACAAGAATGGGTTACTGGCTGTCAAATACAGGAAAAGAAAAAGAACGGATACCCCAGGGCAATTCTCATTCGCATATAACTTTAACTTTTGGCATTGACTGTGTCACATTGCCTGGCCCAAAGTTCCAGCCAAGGATGGTGCCCATACATTTTTTTCTACCTTCAGATTTGAGCCTTTTTGCAGTTGCTTGACTCAGGCAGTTACGACAAATGATAGAGTTTCCAGTCACTTGGCGCGCAAGTGTATCTTCAAGAACCAGATTGCCTTAAATTCATCTATGAATCACATACTTACATGTGCCTCTCTAATAAACAGGGTAAGTGCAGTGGACAACCCAATATGCCCTTGAGGGCTCGGGCAAATATGAATAAACAGGTAGAAAGGTGCCTTCAAGGGATTTGTTTGGTAAATAATTTGTATAATTTCGATTCTTAATTAAAGGTAGGGCAGTTATATACCTACACATTTATTAATTATCACTTTTTCAATACTTAAATCAGCTTAGTTTGTCAGAATCAGGATTGAATAAGGTGTGAGTGAATCATCACATATTAACCTGAATACAATAAATTCAATAAACCAAAAGGAGGAGAAACAAGCGGGTGTATATATAAAAATTGAATTTATATTTCTAGTTCAAAAAAGGGTACTTCAAATTACAACAATTAAATACAGTGAAAGGAAATATTTCAATATTTGATGCCTTCACTTTCAAATTGATCCAACACTTTTTCACAACAATATATAGCCATTTCTCTGGAAAACAGTGTGATTGTCGACGTTTCGGTCTTTAGGTTTTCTTTACCAAGACCATCCTGAGGACAATTTTATTTACAAGGTTGACCCCTCAAATCACTGCGGGTTATTTTATCCACTGAAAATCAAGCGGGACGTCCTAAATTCGTAACTAATCAGTATATTGTAGTCAAAGAAATTCAGTTGATTGTCAAAAAGCTCCCGTCTTAATCTGTAGGTTATTTAAATCTCAAAAGAGCCTCTGTGTGGCAAAACTACTCTTGTGTCTGTTTACCGACACCGTTAAACACTCAAGTAGTCGTGAAGATGTCAGCGAATTAATCTGGCTGTTCTGAAGGTTTGAGTCTTGCATGCACGTCTGGACGTCTCTAATAAACAGGTTATTACATTGTTGGAGTAATGGACCACGCCGTCCAAGGGAGACCTAACTGAAAATTATTGATAATAATGACGCTGATCACTTCATATCATCCTGCATTACAACTGTGCAATCAGAATGAATCCAACATGAGACCCCGATGGTTGGGCCTCAGGGGAGACTATATGAAATGGTTAGTATTGCATGTTCTGGCTGGCTTACAGAATAAAATGCTTAGGGCTAACTGCGTTGTTGGTTAGCCATGAGTAAGCCCAATTTAGACTTCAATATGTTAATTTGGGGCATTTCCTGCCAAATACTGGCTCTTAGATGTTGCCAACACTCGAAGGCTGTGGGTCCTATATTAATTTTCGAACACAATTTTCCTCCCACAGTTTTGAACACTCGTGCCTTACATTTCTTTAGGTACTGCATTTCCTTAAACCCATGGCCATCTTGACTTGTGGCCATTAATAAGGCACCCAGGCATGGTGTTACGGGCGGCTGTAACTGAGCCTATATGAGAGGTGGCAACTTGGCAGGAAACTGGGACAGTATCCTGCCTATTTGGAAGGGAGGTTGAAAGGGTCACAAAGGGGAGGGGCGGATTGGGTGGTCAGGGTAGTTAGGGGGCAGAGTTGCATGAAAAGAAGAAGCAGAAAGATGTACATCGCAAGCATCAAGAAACATAGATAGGTCAAAATAAACAAAACCCTGAGAAGGGCGTATGGGTCATCACGTGGAGTGTTAATGGGCTCCGATCTGCTGCTAAACTTCACACCATAAGGGAGGAGCTTACTTTCCTCACACCTGAGATACTGTGCTTACTAGAGATACATCTACATGGGCAAAAATGTGTAACACTAAGGCTTTTGGACTTTTGGACCTTAAAGTTTTGGCAATTACAAATGAGCACACACCAACACGTGGGATCAGCTTGTTTGGTAAGACACAGATGGGAATTGCAGAGGTTTAAACGTGATCCATCTGGTCGCTCCCTGATCGCACACATTTCTAGATTGTCTTCCATTATTACCATTTGTGCTGTCTGTGTGCAGAATATAGAGGACCCAGTCACATCTCAGCAGTTATTGCTTGAATTACTTAGCTGGCCAAGCCCACTAATTTGATGTGGAGATATTAATCTCACTCTTGACCCTACTGTCGATTCCACTAGACCTAATACTAGCTAGTGTATGCAATGAGATACTATGATGAGGTCTTTAGGAATCTTCAACACCTAGAGAGACCAACATTAAGCACAGCCAGGGTTTACTTTTTTATTCTGGTCCTCATAAGACATGTTCCAGAAAAGATGTGTTCTTGGTATCTAAAAATGTGATTACTTACACACTCATCGAGATCTACCCTTGATCATTTCCGACCGTAAACCACTTTTGTTGAAAAGTAGACTGGTGAAAGAAAACAAGTTCCTCACCATGGACTTTTGGCAGGAATCTCCTTTGTGACATGGCTTATCAGGCCAGCATGCTTATGGTAGTAAAAGAATACTTTGCTGACAATTTGAATACCAGCCCTTCATATTATCTGGGACTCTATGAATGCCTTCATTAGAGGTGCAAACCTTGATACAGGGACATAAGAAGCAAGGCAGATAAATGGTGAACTTCTCTAAAAAGTCTAGAAGCTGAATATGCACTATCCATTGCGAATCAACGTCTCAGAAGAAAAGATTAAACCATTTTGTCACTACTAAAATGCTTATAAAATGCAATTGTAGGAAAAGAGGGTTTATAAAACCCAATGCAGTCAACTGAAGCACTGCAAGGACAATTAAAATATGTGAAGACCTGAGATTAAAGGAACTACCTACCCATAACTATATAATATCTGTTAGGGAAGGGTAGGACAAGATAGTCCAGGAGCAAAAAAATTTAATATCTGCATTCTGGGAATACTACATGCATTTATATCAGAACAGATGGCTCAATCCTGAACCCTAACTACATACAAGAACTTGACCTTTTTCGAATTACACCCACACAATGTTCTAAATTAGAAATAATCCGTTATTAAATAGGAAGTAGATCAAGTAATTAAGGATATCCCCTCAGATAAAACCTCTGGCCATGATTCTATTCCGATTGAATTCTACAAAGTCTTTCTTGATATAATATCTCTACTCTTGTGAACCCTTTTAATTATTTTCATAATTCCCCTCCTCATAGAGAGAACCCTATATGGCTGTCTTTTAAAAAAAAAATATATAAGGATCCTTTCAACTTTGGCTCATGTCACCCTATATCATTAATGACTCCGACTCAAAGGTTTACACCCAAATTCTTGCTAATTGGATAGCTACCTGAATTACACAGTGGGTTGATCCCATGCAATAAGGGTTTATCCCTCAGAGGGGCCCTACAATGCATACCAATGTCGTGGCCTTCGTATTCAATGTAGCAGCAGCTAGGGGAGTGCGACTGAGATGAAGCTGTTGGATGCCGATAATGCGTTCATCGTGGACTCCTGGACCTTCTTCTGGCATGCTCTGAGCAGTTTTGGCTTCGGCCCCAGAATAATCCCCATATGAAGATCTCACAGCCAAGGTCATTTGCACCAGCGCATTGTCACAAAGCTTTCCAATCTTGGGAAGTACATGACAGGGCGGCTCCCTTCCACCTCAATTGTTCGTCTGATAGCCACATACAACGTTTAAATATGTGTCCTGAGATTCCTTCTCTCAAAAAATTCTGCCCTTTGCTAATAATGTATCGGTATTTACATCAAAACTTACCTTTGCACTTCCAGCTATAGAATACAAAGCAAATAGTCTTAGTGCAATAACATGATGCTTGCTAAATACGAATACAACTCAAATTCTTTATAATTGACAATCACCCAGTTTAGATAATCGCCTTGTTTCGCCTGCTAAGTAGCTCTATGAGTTAATATTTCTACTAATATCAGAGAAACATATCTCTGTAATTATGAAACTCTAATTGACAACGTAAATACCCCCCGGTCTGCATAAATGGAATCCGCCACCTATAGGCATTCAGGGGAGATCTACTGTCATACAAATGGTCACTTTTTGCGGATTTTTAATCGTTTTCGAAGTTTTACCTTTATTTGGACCATGTACTTTTGAATTTTAAAGGTAGACTCATTGTGGTCTGTATTTATTTTGCTATATGAGGAATCTCAACAATCTATCTCTCTACTGCAACATCCTTTACATAACGGGGGGTGAACGTTGCCTTTTTTTCAAATGTTTTAATTGGTTTCGCTTTTCTATGAGACTTTCACAAGTTGTTAGACTTTCACAAATATACTGGCCTCTGCACGATCTCTATAAGTATTTAAGTCGGTCACATGTTTTTTTTAGTCTTCATATTTTATGAAAGCCAGATTTAAGACTCTCCTTGTTTCCACACACATATTGGCTTCTATCAAGCGCCGTTTACACATGCCCAGTTATACACTCTATACCTCTGTATGGCCTAGCCTTCCATCTGAGTTTCTCCCATGATTCACTTGTAAGCTGGTGGCACAAAAATTTGCAAAATATGGCCAGTTGTTCAAGAATGCCCTTTTATTTCTATTTCCACACTTTCCTCTTCTTTTATTATATTTCAATCCATCTATTAAGTATCACAGAGGCATGATTATGTTATAAAGATTCCCATTTCCTATTTACAGTTCAATCCAATAAAATACATGGAATTCTTGTCTTCCACAATACACAAAGGGATAATAGGATGGGTCTATCATTTATTATAGCAGAAACACCCCATTATCCTACAATTCATAGCTGACAGATCGTCTAAGCAATTTCTGAAATAAAGCAAAGTGTCATAAGGAGACACAAATTCTTGAATGTATCTCGTCTTAAAATTCATCATTATAAATTAATACAGGACATATACTTCACTCCAAGCGCCAAGACGCCCTGGGGCAGGAGTTTGCTCTTGTTAAATCTCTCATTCATTCATTTAAAAAAGGTTGCACTCATGGGCCTGTCAGAATGACTCAAATTGCTTTTGTAGTCTTTAAACTGCAGACACTACACGTATCTTTTTCCATTGTATTTCAATACAGAGTTACTGACAACAAGTCTTTCACGACTAAGCAGGCATCTGGGTATTATTAACTTCCTTTCATCTAAATTGATACCTTTAGATTCAACTGAAGTTGCCCATCACAAATAAACCGGAATAATATTTTCAGAAATCACTTTAGGTCAACTACAGATCACCAGGCTGTGGTTGGATCAAAAGCTACCAACAAGTGGTGTCTGGTGAGAGGAATTTATAGACTTTTGTGGACTAGAGATGTCGGTCCTACAAGACAGTAACAATCGGTCTCATTTGAGGGCAATGTAGCACCCTATAATTTTCTTTATACGGACATTGGCAAAATGAAGCCAATGGTCCTTACACCACAGAACTTTAAATTGTATTTGTTTTTACTTTTTACTTTTCCCATGTATTCTTTCTTCTTCTAGGGCGATTCTGCTATTATTTATTTTATGTGTCTAACAAAGTAAATAATTGATGCATACACCAGCTAATTAACTCTTCTATGCATTATTATAAATGGCAAACTTTTATGCATTTTTATCAGTAAAAAAAATTACATAATGCAATATGCCACAAATGCCTATTTGGATTCCTAAACAGTTAAACGTCTTGTTAGGGGGGGGGAGGGTGTGTGTGTGTGTGTGCATGTGTGTGTGTGTGCATGTGTGCGTGCGTGCGCGTGTGCGCGCGCGCGCGTGTGTGTGTGTGTGTGTGCGTGTTCGTGTTCGTCTCTAAAGGTGGCTTGGCCTATGTAATTAAGGAACTGGCCCTTACACATAAACTATATCTCTGTGATTCCGATAGTGTATCATCTGAGCGGTTTTTTGGTTCCACTCTGAGGTTTCCATTATTGCATCCAGATAATAACACAACTGACGTACACCTAAAACTAGCCAGTATTATGGGCTTTGTCGATGGTTGTTAGCTGTTTGAAGTAAGCCAGCAACAATAATAATTTTCTTGTAAATAATATTGAAAATATTTCAGCTTTGAAATTGGGAGACTTTGAATTAAACATTGCTGAGGCCTGTGGAAAAGGTAATGGTCTTCAGTCCGTATCTCAGTCACTCCCAATGTGTGTTAAACATATACAACCTTTTTCTCATCACATATCAGTGATCTGCACATTTTACGCATCTCCTTCTCTTTGGCAGCCTCTTTTCACTCCCTCCTGAATGCACTTCTTCACATCTCTTTCACTTGACTACCCCTCAGGCATGCCACGAACCCACTCACCTTTCAGCACTGCATTGTCTTCTACCTTTGCCTTGCCAATAATTTGACGACTGTGTACCTCCTTCACACACACATTTGGACAGAATCACAACTGCAGCTGGCATATGCGACTGTTCCTCTGGGCGCTGTGCTGAGAGGCCAAGCATTGGATGAGCATGGATCCTCAACACTTTTTGACCCTTTTTGATAAACTCGGACTGCCTTCAGTCTATTTCAGATCTCTCAATTGTGACCCTTATTAGACCGGGAAGCGACTCAGTTCAAAGTATGTATTATACAAGAGTAATATGAGGCACAAAACACTCTCCTGGAAAGCAACATTAAGTAAAACAGGAAACATAAACAGGGGCTAACTCACTGGCACTAACGTTTCTTACTTTCATTGTTCAGAAATCGCGAATTATTTTGCTAGTAAGGTTAAGGAGATGGTAATGGGGCCCTTTCAATATCCATTTTTACTTATTGCCGGTTCTGAGACCCAGAGGTACCCAACCCATTTAAAGCCCTGCACACCCCTAAGTAATATCCAAAAGTTTTTATGAACTAGAACAATATAATAAAATTCCTTCCATCTTTGGTAGAAAGTAGAAAGGGCATATTGGTTAAGACCCTGTCATTGGGCCTAATTTTGAGGACCCTATTGTGAGAAACTGCAAGTGGGGTCCAGCCTTAGAAATCAGAAATACATTTGAAAATTGGTAATTCCACGTCCATTTCCCCAAGCAGGTCCTGGTTTCCCTTCGGAGATTCAATGCGCAGGCCCCTGTGTAAATCGTACTGGATCCGCGGATTTACCTTCGCTCTTATGATTCTGAGAGGGCCGGAAACTCGGGAGTGGTGGCCTGCCCCATTGGAACTAAAATGTACACAATGTAATCTGGACTAATGGTTCAATTAAATACAGAAAGTGAAGTCGATGTTGGAAGTGAAAGGGACAGATGCTCTCAGGCAAACAAAGAGCTGTAAGGATGACAATAGTGCAAAGAGGGCGTAGTCAAGGCAGCCGAATGTGGCCATCCCTCTATCATGAGGCTGAACATATTGCAGGTTAGTATATGATATTTCTATAGCGCAAACCTAGCCAAAAGGCAGCAAAGCGGTGTACAGGCGGTGGAGCGTTGTAGCCCTCTGAGCTAATCCCAGCTGCATTACTCATATTCTGTGTGCACTTTGACAAACAGTCTTCACTCTATTCACACACAAAATATTCATACACCCAACGTATAACCGGTATCTCACGTTTTGTACCTTAGATATCATTGAGCAGCCTTTCATCGGTCATTGATAACTAATAATTATGTAGTAGGTAAAATAAAAATAAAAAACAATTTTGAAAACCATTAAAAGTCAGACCATATTAAAAGAGATGAGTACGCTTTAAGATATGATGTAAACATACAACAAGTGGATTATGTTTGGTTTTGGTTTTGGTTTGAAAACGTAATAAAATATATATTTTTTTTAAATGTCAAACCATACAAAAGCCAAGCGATTTAAACTTACCCATCTGTGCTTTGCTGATGCTTCCTTGGCACATATCACCTGTGTCTGTGGGAAATGCAACACTAGAGAAATCCCTCCTGCTTTCACATGTCTTATGTCTGGTAGCACTCCTTTTTACATCTTATGTATGGCAGTCGACCCTTAAAATTATTTTATTTATCGTATTGTTTAAGTGTGAGTGTTGATGGCATTAACAGTTATTAATGCCCACAGAGTGTGGGATGCAGAGCCATTAACACCCACCCATACATCCAATCTTGTACCCCTATAGACCTGTGCACATGCACACTCTCCCCTCTGCTTCATGTCCCTGCACCGTGCTTTAATTATCAGTGGTGCTATGTATATATATTTTTTAATTATTTTTATTAACATGCTCAGTATTCAGCAATTCACTTATGTTACATTCCAGCTTAGTACAAGTTACATGTCTTCGTTTTACAATTTTACAAAAAACATACATTTGGACCTACGACGTCAGATTCAGTAATGCTATATTACTGTTACTAATGTCTACATCATTCTCAGCCTTACGGCTGCACTATGCATTAGATCCAGGTGTCACAAGTGTCTCCAAACCCCACCAGGGGAACCCCAAACCCTGTCAGAATGTAATGTGGTTCAGCAGCAGGCCACCTGCTGTATCCTAGGTCCAGCACTCACTGGCCAAGAAGGTTTGCTCTTCGACACTTCTGTTATACATGTGTTCTTCCGGGTTGCATCCGACTCTATTAACTCCTTCCCTCAGTAAGGATACTCCCTGAACCCAGGACCATTGACCACATGTGTCAGAGCTACAAGGAGCCGCTAACTCGCTCAGGCAGGGAGCACGGTCTGTCTGCATTGAACTCTTGGAACAATATTGGCCGTTGGTTTCCTATTAGAGGTTATCAGCCAAAAGCACTCATGGAAAAGGAACCCAATCCTTTAGCAAATAGCAGAGCGTGGCCTCAATCCTACAGCTATTTAATGGAATGTCTCATTGAGGGATAGAGCGGGTGACTTGTGTCCTGCATAGAAAACTCTTCAGTTGTAGATATCTCTCTATCACTGCCTTCGGCAGCCTTACTATATGTGGACACCAAGTTGAATAGATTTTCATCACTTGCATAATTTGCATAATGGACCATCTTCCTGTTTGCCAAACCCTAGTCGTATATCATGTTCACCACCAGTATTGGAATCATCTCCAGGAAAAATGTGCTGATGTTGGGGTCTCTGCTCAACCATACTTCAAGCCACCTCTCTGAGCACCACTTTTTCTTGTGGAACAAACAGAACCAGGGGCAATTCCGCCCCAACATCTGTAAACAAGTCTGGACCATTGCTAGCAATATCCCTCCTGAAAATGGCACCCATCTCTAGGTTTGCAGAAATTATGCCCGCGTTCTCAGATCAGTGGCTGCTCTCATAGGACCATATCTTCCAGCGGCAGCCAGTGGTGGGAGTGTGGTAGCCCCAGTATGAATGGACACAACTCTTTGGAGTCAGGCCTTCTGAGCGCCACAAGTGGTCATGTTGCTTGATTTTTGGACCTCCTGTTTTCTGGCCTCACAAAAACTCAACCTGGAGCTCGTGCTTTAGGGGACACTGGCGGGTCCTGTGGTCTGTGTGGTGTGCTGGTATAGACCTTACAGAGTATGAAGGTTTCTAACCTATTTGTTACTACATTATAGAAGGCCCCCATTTGAGAGGCCATCTCTGAGCCTTCAAGGCCCATGTCTTGTGGGCACTTATAAGCCCTGGATTGCGCTTTTATACCCGGATGTTCATCGGTGCACTCATAAATACCCACTGCCTCCCCCTGCTGTTCGTACTTCTTCTGTTCCTCTTCGCTCCTTGTCCTACTGTTGTCTAAGACCACGCCCATTCCTGCGGCCCCCTGACACAACAAAGTGACATGTGGCGTGGCGGACCCAATGCCACGTGACGTTAACGTTTTACCTCGCATGACACAGCATAATGACATGACCGGACCGACACAGATATGCATAGACCTAGGACAGAGGCGGGCAGAATGAGGAGACGGCCTGATGACGCTCCAGTACCATGCCTGGGGAACAGGGAAATGTAAAAATATGTAAAGGCAGGACAGGGAATCCGTGCCGCATACTGTTTTTTGCTGCTAAAAATGAGCTGAATTATGTGAATTTTCCTTTACTTGTTAGAAGTCCGCTGGTCATATATTTGAAACGATTTTGGCAAGTATTGTCTGGATTCCTTTTTATTTTGGATAAGCTGTCAGTGCCATCTAATTTCAAGCCACCGACGAGGATGCCCCTTAAACGGCTGAAGCTTGGTACGCTCACCGAATATTTTTAGTTAGTCAATTGCAGTTGCCATTTCCTGAGCAACAGCGCCACCTTCGGTGACCTGTCTTCCCTGCAGTCTTGTGATGTTATTTGAGAGTCTTACACAAGCGGCCTGCTCCTCGCCCCTCTTCGCTTAAAACACTTGGAGGGAAGGAGGCACTGGGGAGTGTTTACCCAAAATGGCTCTCCGCGAGCGTGCGCGCGAGGCTTCCTGCTGGAGCCCAGAGCCAGTAGGAAGAGGAGGCAGAAACTGTTCTCTGCGTCTTTTTATGTTGTATTAAATCTCCATTAGTGAAACGAAAGACGGCTTTTGTGGAATCGCTAATAAGCCCAGGCGGAGAAATGTGCCTGGCGCACATCTTTCAACATATTAAGCTAATTAGATGTGCATTAATATGAAGCCAGCGCAGCCCTGTGCGCGGGAGAAACTTCAGGTAACTGACAGGTGCTCCGTCAGCCAGGCGAGGCGACATTTAGCAAAAGAGAATAACGCAGCGGTGGGGGGGAGGGGTGGCTCGGGGTGTTGGGGGGATGCTTGGGGGGAGATGGGGCGAGGGGGGGTCATAGGAGGTGGTGGGGGTTGTGGTGGTGTAGGGGGCAACAGAGTCTTTAAGTTAGACGTTCCACTGTATGGATTCCAACAAAGCAGTGTCGTGACATCTTATCTGGGGTGACCACATGGCAAGAAGAAGGCACATTCTGGACAGGGGCAGTAAAAAATCCTGACAAACGGGTCAACATTCAGGACAAAAATTCAGGGCAAAAGATCATTTTCACAGACTCCTCTGAGGATGTTGCTCAATTATAAAATAGTCAGCTGGCAGAAGTACAAGCTGAAATAGGGTTATGTTCTTTAGTTGACAGGGCACATTGGAGTATATATGAAATATCAACACATATTGAAAGATGTAAAAAACCAGCAAGCATATGCACTCCAAGAAGCCATTGACAGCCGACAAAAGGGGCAGTTTTCTCAGTTCTACCCCAGTACCAGGATTGATAGCGCCAGAAGCAGGGCGGTGTTGCTGAATGTAGACTTTGATTTCACAGGCAGTAGCAGTATAGAGGGCGTGAAACACAGAGAGAAATGCTGGCGATAAAGGAGCAGAGAGGGATATATACAGAGACCGAGAGACACGTTTGAAACAATGAGAGTGGACAGTGAGAGAAGAGGAGAGAGCAAGTGAGGATCTGCCAGCTGAGAGAGAAGAAGAACAGATAGTGAAAAGAGGCTCTCAGAAGAAGATGGGGCAGAGGAAGGTGTGAAAAACAGATACAGGAAAATGCTGAAGGTGACAAAGATAAGGTTGAACAGAGAAAAAAGGAAGAGGGGGCATATAAAAGGCAAGGTAGAGGGAACCAAGAGGAAGCATGTAGGGGTGGGAGAGAAGCAGAGACGAATGGCAAGTTAGGAGAGAGGAGATAATAGAGAAAAAGGAACTTGGGGGCATATTATCAAGCACGGCGTTAAAATTATCGCTAAAGCGGCGATAATGGGCTTGATAATATGCCGCAGAGAATTCCAATAGAAGCCCATGTTGACACCAGAACATGGGCTTCTATGGGAATTCTCAAGGGTTTAGCGGCAGTTTTAGTTTTCTGCCGCTAAAGTGGCTATAATTTTAACGCAGTTTCTTGATAATATGCCCCTAAGAAAGGAAGAGGTTGAATAGGGAGTGAAGAGAGATGATGCGAGGGTTCACTTTGTGACTTGTATGTCAGAGCGCTCAGTCCCAATTCCAATGCACCATATCTTTGAAAATCTGGTGCTGTTCTGCTCTTTCATACAAAGCAATGCAGCTAATTCACTTACTGCGCTGTGTTGCGTGGAATGTTAGTAAATATATCCCACAATGTCTTAGCACGGGTGTCCAGACATACATTTTTTCTTGGACCTTGCACAGCACTCTGCTGTTTTTTGCCCAGGTCCACGCTTCTGAAGTAACATATACATTCAAACAGCAAATCACTGTTCAAACAGAAAAGGCTATTTTTCAAGAATGAGGGAGAAATCCATCCAAGGTTCCAGCATAGAGCATTTGCCTGGTAGGTTGGAGTGTGGCACAAGAAGATTATGGGATTAGTGCACACGGTAATGTTATTTTAGGTGTTTATAATTGTACTCTTCGTTCCCCATTAACTGAGGTTAGAATAAAATGAAATCCTCCCGTTCATAGGCTATGCCTCCCTACCAGTCCATCCCATAACCGGCTCTTGAAGCGCTTTTGCCTCAGGGCCTGGAGCACTGCACAGGAAGCAGGAATGATATCTATGCCTAGAGATGGGTGAGTAACCAATTAACAGGGCAAGCCAAGATAGAGCTGAGCCAAGGGCATGGCTTGGCTCTTCGAGCCCGTGCACACGTCGAGCTCTGGAATTGTTCGCCATGGAAATCATACAACATCACTTAAAATATGATAAAGTCTCTTCATAATTCAAAAAAGTGTACTTCTTTAACATGTGGAAGCTATCGCATGAATACGTCTTATTATAGCACTGCACTGAGAAATACTTATTAAAAGTGATAATTTTAAACATGAATTTAGAACTATTCCTGCCCCCTCCCCCTGCTCTGGCGACAGTGCCATTAGTGAACTAAGAGGCACGACAGTTGGCATGTAAACCCCATGTGTGGCCCAGATTGTTATAAAAAGCAACATTATAGTCAGTGCCACTGGAATTGTGTGTGTGTGTCCCCACAGCATTTGTTGCAGAATTATGGATTTGCCACATTCTGCTCGCAATCCATCATATGCTGCATAATTTAATAACACATGTTGCTGCACAGTGGAAAACCCTTTGCAAAGGTTGATTGGTCACCATTCTGTTGCTTTTATGTTGATATTTGGATGTTAAATGGTACAAATGAGGTGAAACCTATGCTCAGAGATTGATAACAAGTGTAAAAATGGTGAAAGAACAGTAGCGGTCCGTGGAGGGAGTTCCGTGGGGCCGTGAGGCGGGGCCGGGCAGGGTGGGGGAATGTAAACACCGGAATATGGATGAACAGAGGTAAGTACACATTTAAATAAATAAAACAAATTCCTTTGCGCGAGCTGCATCGCAAAATGCGATGCAGCGAGCGCAACGAAATTCGTTTTATCTATTTAAATGTGTACTTACCTCCATTCATCCATATTCCGGTGTTTACATTCCCCCCGCCCCACCTCACTGCCCCACGGAACTCCCTCCACGGACTGCTACTGTGAAAGAATGAAGCCACACCATGATAAAATGTGCTGCCTTATGCAGCATCATTTGTTTTTTCTTGTCACATAATGTTGTGAATCTTGCCACATAATCTGGCCCTCTACTGCTGCTTAAATTCGGTGGCCCTGATTACAGTCTATCAAATCAAACACAATAGTTTTTTCTACAGCTGGTATTCTGAACTCCTGTATTAAGGGGAAGCTGCGATCAATTAAGGTTATGCAGTCTCAGTTTGTACAAATTAGCCAGTAAACTGGTATCCGTTTGTCTCTCCTGTTTACCTCAGATCTTAATGCTTTGTTTTAATGTCTTTTTGCATGAAGTCATATGAAAGCTTCGCTTGTTATGGGGGTTGTTATAGGCTCAAGGGTCCAATGAGACCCAACGCTGAGTCAGAGCCAGACTTGAGGCTGGATCGAGCTTTCATCAGCTGACCCACCTCTAGCCACACCCATGACAGAGCCAGCTATAGTGCCACTGGCAGCCAGCTTGATAGTCTTTGTTGGCTCCCTTCAAAAGACCAAGGGGCATATTAACAAGGAACAGGGAAAATTAACGCTAAGGGCGCTTAGCGTTAATTTTTTTAACTCCCGCTATCTCTAGATAAAATCGTGTTATTAACAACGCTAACCGCCTAGGCGATAAAAACTCCGGCGATAGCAACAGTTTGGGAGGCTATCGCTGGTATTGCAGCGATAAAACTACAAGGATAGGGATATCCTTGTTGATGGCCCATGGAGGATTTAGCCATGTAATCCACCTCCCATTGGATTACATGGCTAACTCTGAAAATTAGCAGATGTAAAAAAGCAGCGTTAACCGTCGTTAGCGCTGCTTTTTTTGTTCTAACAGGGTTAGCGTGAAGCTTGATAATAGGAGAAATGTCGCTTAGCGACATTTCTCCTATTATTTTGCTCTGGAAAACCCACTTTGCATCTCATTAGAGATGCAAAGGGAAGCGTTGTGAAAAAGGGTGCTAACATGCGATTTTGCATGTTAGCACCCTGTTGTTGATAGGGTGATATTTTTATCTCCGCCTCTTTGGCTTTTAAAGCCAAAAAAGCAGAGATAAAGCCCTTGTTAATATGCCCCCAACTTCTTCACAAATTACCTTAACACCACCCTCAAATAGTGCCTCCATCTCTACATAGACTGTCTTGTGTGTTTTGTTTTATAGCAGTACTCATCCCAAGTATGTAGGGCAGGGCATCAAAGTGCGTTAGATCACACACACATACATAGACGGTGACTCATTTCAATGGTTAAGTCAATGAATAGGAAATGTTACTTAAGACAATGAGGGCTACAAAGTGTAGGAGTCCCATGTCATCCAACTGGTAGGCATTATTTGTTAGGAGTGTCTGGTCTGGTGACATATAAACTAAGGGTTTAAAACCTAGTGGTTGGGGTAGTATTTACCAATAAGTATTTATTATTATCCTAAGGAACCCTATTTAGCAACATTGGAATAATGAAAGATTGGGGGATAAATAAATGCAAGTATCAAAGGAGCTCTCTGACAACAGCCGTAACCCACTGAGTTATCTAAATAAAAAAACAATTATTTGATTTGCATGTTACACCTTGTGCTTTGACAGAGGCACATTATCCCACTGCACTACTTTGAGTCAACACTGAGACTATGCAAAACTCAGATCTCTCTAACAGATACATTAATTTAATCACTAAATATATTTTATTATCACAAGGAACTCTGCAGTCTATGCAAGATATTTAAAAATGCAAATTCCCCACCTCCCAGAGCATGGCCCCTGGTGCGGTGGCTCAGGCCCATGGATAAAGGCAGAGTGCTCCGCCCTAGGCAGGAAGGAACAGTCAAGTCGGAGGTGGCACCTGTGACTCTAATGTGTGGAATCAATCTGAAGCGAGGAATAACTCCCAGCAGAGATCCAAGAAGACTTGAATAAAGACAAACGACAAAAATACTGAGATCCGCTTTAATTTTGAACGTTTCCAGTGCCATTGTTTCAATTAAGCTACATCACCAACTAAGAAGTATTTTTCTCTGAACAAATAATCCCCAATACTTCGGCGCAGAAGCAGCTCTCAAGACCAAGTCCTAGTACTGAGGAGAACACCCCAGCAAGATGGGGTTCGAAACGCGTTGACTCCAGCGAATGGGTTAATAAACATAGGGCGTGTCTCAAGGGAATATTTTACAAACCTGCATTACCCACTTAGACAACCCCTTTTTGAATTTTGTAACCCCATAGCTCACGACATGGGCAGGACAAAAGGCAGAAGCCTTTTGTGTAGTAACTTTTCTATGTCCGCCTAGTGCACTTTAGAATCAAGGACTGGTCGCTTGTAGAGTTTGACATTCTTTTTGGAAGACTTTGTACGTTCATTGTGTCTCTGTATTGTTTTGCACTGTGTTATATCACAATTTGTTTAGGTTTTACAAATTTCTTTCTTTGTGTGTAAGTGAACACTATTTGACAATGTTTACACAAATGAAGTGTTGTCTGATGTATGACATGACACAAATGGCATACTTTTGTTTTCAAATGCTAAAGCTAAGTGAAATAAATCACAGGGACTTTGGAATTATAGTCTAAGGTCTCGTTTAATCATTTATATGTTGGAAATGGTCTATCTGGACACCTTGATTGTTAAGCACTGCCCTAGGCCCGGGCAGGAGGAGGCCCACCACATGCTGGGATTGGCCCATTGTCATTTTGTATGTGTCAATCAGCTGACAGACAGAGTGTCAATGGGCAGGTGACAGTCAGTGCGATGTCAGGGAGGGACTGCTCTTGAGGTTAGAGGAGGAGTAGCTGGCCCCAACAGGGAGCTCTGGGGACCTCGGAGGCTCCTCGCAGGGGAGCAGAATAGCTCGCTGCAATCCCCAGAATTACGGACAAAAGGTATCTGTGAAAGGGATCATCACAGATAACGGACGTGAAGCCCAAATAACGGATGGTCTGTAAAATTAAGACATGTGGTCACGCTAATCTCATGCATCAGCGAACCATAGCATCGCATTAATGGTTCGCGGGTGCCGTCACATGAGTACAACGCAGCCTCTTTTTATTTTATTTAGTTTTTGTAGTTTTATATAGCGCAAACTTGGACCGAGGGCTTTGCATGCACATCAGATTTCATTACACAACTCGGATTCTTTTTTGGTGGGAGGGGCACAGGGAGATTAAATGATTAAGCATTGAGCTGATGCTGGGACTGGAACCTAGTTCCACTACTCCCCCACACACATAGCATAATCTTTGGCCCGGTGCATTCTGGGGATTTTAACCTTTCAGTCTTGGGTTTATTTTACTAGTCTAGCAATGTAAAAGCATATCGGCGTGCTCTCATGGCAGTCTTCACTGAGCTAAGCTACCAATGATGTATACACAACAACGAAAGAGCAGAATCATTGTGAAAAGTGCCCGTACTGACTCATGCAATCAGAAGTGAGCTGGCAGAGGGATACAGGTATAAAAGCCAAAGTTCCTCCATGGAGAAAGCTTGGCACTCTAAAATTAAAATAAATACAAAATATGCATGTTTTTGTCCCCTTTTCCTTCCACCCAGACAGATTTCGAGATCTCAAGGGGCCATGTGTAGGTAGCATAACATTTACCGATTCATAAATACCGAATTTTACCGATTCGGTATTTATGAATCGGTAAATAGTATGTAGGTAATTAATCGGTAATCATTACCGATTCGGTAAATATCGGTATTTATGAATCGGTATTTACCGAATCGGTAATAATGCATCCCTTCCCATTGATTCCTATGGGCCATGAGGCCCATAGGAATGAATGGGAAGCCAGTTACTATTACCGATTCGGTAAATACCGAATCGGTAATAGGGGAGGCATTATCATGGGTGGCAGGGTGTCACATTGACACCCTGTTGCACCCCTGATTCGTGCATGTGTGCACATGTGGCGCACATACATGCCCTAAGGGCATGTATGTCTGCCACATGGCACTTCACAAATTGCACAAAAATGCTTTTTTAAAGGTATTCGTCATTTACCATCAACTTGTAGTTGGTGGTAAATAACGAATCCAGACACCAAGTATGCACTCACTTGAGTGCCCCCTACATAGCATTTCTGGATTCGGTATTTACCGAATCGGTATTTTACCGATTTCTTAAAATTCCGATTCGGTAAATACCGAATCCAGAAATCAGCCACCTACATCTCAGGTGCCTCAATACCGGTCGGTAACGGGATATTTACCGAATTTTGGCCGTTACCGACCGGTATTTGGCTTCCTACATATGGCCCCATGTGTTCTATTTTGCAGGTGTGAGACCAGCTCAAATGGGCAGGAGGGGAGATTTTCTTTTACTGTCTGATCAGAAAATCCTTCTGGGGACAAATGCGCCTTTATCACATGATCTGTGATTAACTATATTTCCGTCATCTGTAAAACGTAATGTTACTCCCCACTAGTTTGCTCTGCACAGGCCATAGAAAGATGACCAAAATCATGCTGCAGGACTGGCACTAGGAACAGGTAGTATGGGCAGCTGTTTAGGCACCCGCTCACAATTTAGGGGCCCCACACTGTCTTTCAAGAACGTCCGTGTTAAGAGGCCTAGGGAGCAGCAGTGATGCAGAGTTGAGGTGGCCAAGGGAGGGGGGCCCCCCTCCCCTGTCCCTCACAGCCATGGGCTGAAAGGGCTTCAGAAATCTAATCGCTGCATCTGCATAACCTTGATTAGATGGGTTCTTGAAGTGCTGTGAGGTGTGGAGTGATCCCTGACCCTGTGTGAATGTAAAGCAGGGTGTCCTGCAGAGCTCACAACAAAAGAAAGAATCTCATCTCATCACCTAGGATGAAGGGAAGGGCACAAAAAAAGCACATTTCTTTAACACACAGAAGCATTTTACCTTAGTACATGGGATTATATCACTGGATTGATATGTTCTTAGCAAAAGTGAGAGTTTTAAACATGAACTCAGAAAGATTGCTGACCTGCCCTGATGATCATGGTATTAGTGAACTAAGAGCAGGGCCACTGGAATATATGTCAAGAAAGGACCAAATTAGGTGGCAGGGATCACTAACAGATGCAGCAAGAAAAGGCAAATTATGTGACACAATGTAGCAGATTTTGCAGGGGCGTAACACAGGCTCCAGCATCCCCCGCAGTGTGGGGGGGCCCCAAGCTCCAGGGGGCCCCCTCAGCACTGCACTTCGGCCGGGGAGCTCCTGATAGAGTCCGGAGGGGGCCCCTCCAAGTACCTTGGAGGGGGGCCCCCTCAATTATTGTTACGCCACTGAGATTTTGGGATAGTATTACCTCATGATTTTTAGTCACACAAATACAGCAATAAGCAACAGAAAGATGACCTATTAACCTTTGCGATGGGCTTTCCACTGTGCAGCAACACGTGTTGCTGCTGTTTTAGTAATGTTTGATCCGTTTGAGCTAGAAACAAAAGTTTTTGTGTTAAAAGTTGCAGATTATGCAGCAGCCAGTTTATGTGACCAATCCGAATCATGTGGTAAATGCAGCGACTGCAAAATTAAATAATTTTAGTGGCCCTGGCTAAGAGGCATGTCAGGTTTCATGTGTATCCTATATGTGTGCCACAGTCTAATTAAACATGCAGCAACATTATACTCTATAACATCAAACACAAGAGGTGTTGTGCAGCACACCCTGACTCCTCGTATTTGAATGTGCTCTTATGTACGATAATGAACAAAATGGAGGTTGGTGAAATAATGTAATTGCCTAGGACCACACAATTTGGTCAAACAGGGAAGCTGGGATGGATCCTCGATTTTCCAGTTTCTAACTGTGCAATTCGGCCACTACATGGGCATCTCTTTATGGGATTAAAACGTACCACTTCATCTTTAATTCTTGGAGCAGGAGTTCAGTGTGAGTGACTGGCTGGGTCCACCTTGTATTTTTGGCAGTTTTACATAGCATGAACATTGGCCATCGATGTAAGAGTGCTTTAAAACTGACACAGACTACAGTCATTTTTTGTCCTGCACAGAGATTTGTCTGGATTCACAGGATGCTGAGCCAAGGCAGGGATTGAAGCTTGTCTCCCCTTGGTGCATGGCTGAGCAGCTCTAGCCACAGGGCCATGCCCCCTCCTGTGAAAGCTCCACTCATTTTGGGCTTGAGGATCCAAGAGGATCTTGAGCTGATCCAGGCCTCTGGGTCAAGGTTTCAGTGGCTTGCCCACATATATCAGCAAGCAAAAGAGAGTAATTGTTTTGGAGGGGCAGAATCCATGCAGAAGTGTACACAATGTTTGGAGAATGCGAGTCTGGAAGGGGAGAGATGGATGTAAAGGAAGAGAACAGCTGAAATAAGGCAATAAGCTAGGGGGAGAAGAGCAGTAAAGAGCAGCATATGGATGGGAGATGTGAAAGTAAGTGGGACAGAACCAGCCAGTAGAGGCTTAGGAAAAGGGAAAGATTGATGTACAGGGTGCAGAACCAGCAAAAACGTTGAGGCAAGGGAAAGTGAGAGGCTGGGTGGGGTGATGAGAGGAAAGAAGTAGAGCATTGAAGGGAAAGGTGGATGTAAGAGTGGCAGAATCAAAGAGAGAAGGCGAGATGATGGGGAGAGATAAGTGAACAGGAGATAATGCAGCGGTAAATTGGATATCAGGGAGCTTAAGCAGCAGGAGTAGGCTGGGCAAGAGATGAGGTGCAAGGTAGAGCATGGAGGGGTGAGGTGGATGTAAGTGGGCAGAATCAGGAAACAAAAGTAAGAGGCTGGAGAAGGGATACAAATGCCCTTGATCCAGTGTGTGCTGCGAAGTCCATTGAGTCTTCTATGAAAGTTTGCAATTCCCTATCTCTTTATTTTCCTGTCAAAAATGTAAAACTAATTATCTTAGTTTTGCTATGAATGTGTCATTCTTCATAAAGGTTGGTGATCTTGAACCATCCTCCATGTGCTGAATTTTAGCCTGCTCTCTGTGTCCTCTATTACTTCTTTTGACCTTTCTATAAAATCTCACTCCCAGAAGGACCCTTTCCTGCCTATGTTCTAAACCGAACATCTAGAGATCATAGCTCCTGTCCTGAACTCCCTTTGCAATATCTTGTTTGCCTCCTTATACGTTCCTACCAAAGTAAAAAATAAATAGGCTCTGGTTGTTTCTTTGCTCAAAAAACCTCAAGCGGGCTCAAAACATTTCTGTATCTTCTGACATCCCGTTGCTACCTTTTTCTCAAATGTCCCACAATACTTTTCTGTAAAAGGAAAAAAGCAGAATTATTTTGGGAGGTCTTTTCTCTGGTTCAGAGGCAGCAGGTGGTTAATTGAAAGCATCAGTGGAGGATACCGCTGTTTACATTTGCTGTTTCAGTATTGACTATATCATTTTATTTGTTTGAGAACTATTCCATTTAGAAACTTGTTTCTCCAATGCAATGCAATGCAAAGCAATAACCATAAGTTAAAGCTTACTCCAGAGATGATAATGGTATTGGAAGACAAATACATTATGCCACTTTAATCATACCCGATAAGCACATATTCCAGCCAGCCTAGCCTTTTCCTTTAAAAGAGCCTTATTTAGATCAGGTGATAATGGAATGAAACAACAACAAATGTGTTCTGTGACTACTACTCCCACGGTACCCAACAAACATCTTACAATAACTCTGTGTGTGCAGTGTCCTACAAAGTGATAATGGACAGTAGCCCACCATGCAAGACTTCAGTGCTGCAAAACCCAAGGAAGGAGCTAGATTCAAGTAGAAAAGACATCGAATTTGCATTTAACTGATAGGCCTATGGTCAGGGCACTTTGTGAGATGATTGTTTTTATTATTGTGAATAAACAGGACTCCTTGCTTGGGCTGGTTTGGCCGCTGGTGCACAGCCCTAAAGAATGCCACAGCCTTGGGGTTGGTGTACAAAGAGTCAAACTGACAGTACTCACATCGCCAGCCTGCTCATTGTCATATGCAGAATGACAATGGGCCAGCTTGGGCAAGCTGTGCCTCCTCCCACAACAAATAAATACAATCATCGGGGAGTGACAGAGAGGCCTGGGGAAATGGCTGCTTTTCTAGAGCACAGTTAGAATTGGTTTACTGTGCGAGAGGAGGGGAAGAAGGGAATGTACAGGAGATGGGGCTGTGGGGTGGAGAGCAGCAAGCTGAGAAGTGAGAGGGCATTCTACAGAGTACATCAATGTACATGGAGTGATCTGCAAAACGCTGAGCCTATGTGAGTAGGTAGCCAATAGGTTCAGGGAGACCGATATTGCATTGGAAGCTGGAAGACCAAAGGTGTTTGGTTGGGTACCTGGGGAGTGACTTGTAGATAATGGAAATGGTCTTGCATTCATTTATCTCTTTAAAAAGATCCAATGGAATTACTTGAGGGCAGGTGCAATTTGGTTATTTCTTTTTAAGTAATTGAGTTGAGTGTCATGGTTCTGGCCCCTCTGCAATATGTCAAGTGTCTTCTCAGATATTAAGGGCATGTGACTTAATTTGTTTTAATCTGTAAGTCCTTGGTCTTACTTTAGCATTATTTTGCAAGTCTTGCAACAGCTCCCACAACCTACCTATTTCACATTGCTATATTTCCTTTCCATATATCCGTAAACTGCACAGAGTCTACTATAGTAAGTCTTGTTCGGTTGCTTTAATGTATCTCTTTAGTGACTGGCTCCCAGTACAGCTTTGGCAGTCTTTTTTCCAGACCACAAACTGTTTTTCCTTTTAGCCATCTCTTCTATATATCTTTGTTGGTTCTGCTCTTTGCATCTCTTAAAAATGGAGTTTGAGACTAATTGCTATGTTTAGGTGCTCAGTGTGCAGGTGTGTGCCAGACTTTGGGGCTTCTGCCTGCCAATATATTAGCCACCCCAGGTGGGTATGACATTTGTGCGGTCTCCTCTTCTTATTTTTTGGAATTCGTTTTTTCTGTTGTTTGTTATAACTCTTGCAGGTCACACACCCGATCTAGCATGTATCTGTTGTGTTGATTCCCCATGCCTGCTGAAAACCGAATGCCTTCTCTTCAACATCACTAGGGCACAGGCAAGGCTGGGAGTCACTTAAAGTCCCGCTGTACAGTTCTAGGACAACCTTACTTGAAATTTTAATTGTGTCCTGATCTGGAAACGAATAGTGAACATTGTAGCAATCACATCAGTTTTGGAGATACATAAGCCAGCTTTCTTAGCCAGTTTGATTAATGTAATGTACTTCCACGTAATACAGCTTTAAAATATATATACTTATTGTAATATGATCATTCTTAATATTTTAAGCCATTCTAGTGACAGCCACACTAGGTAATTAGTTTCTTGCAAAGCTGCTTCAACAATTCCAGTACATATGTGTTCAATTGATGCCCCTTTTGTACTGGCAAAGCCAGATGAGGTTACGGCAGTGGAAATTCAGTGGCTTCCCACCTATATGTGGGGTGGAGAACATTCTACTTTAGTGTGAAGGGGCACCACCAATTTATGGGGGTGCTACCAATCTATCAAAGTCTAAATGACCCATTTGATCCTCATTCATAATATTTACACTGTGGTGAACCACCGGTTCAGCGTAGACTCAGGCTTCAGACTCACCTTAGTATAAATAGTACAAAACAGGAACTTAGGGGGTCATTTAGAGTTTGGCAGGGTGCCAATAAGCAGGAGAATGTTGACCCTGGGTGTTAGGAGGACAGGAAACATCACAATTCAACATAAGTCCACAATAGGAGTACTGCTTCCTGCAGTTCCCCCACCAACCATCACACTCCCATATTTTGCAATCCGTTCTACCTTTAGATTCTATCCTGGTGCATGTCGGAAATCCCAGCCAAACACTCACGCATTTGCCACATTAGCCACACACAGAAGCTGTCTGATGACTGAGGTGGGATTCTCTGACACCTGAGGTTGGTGTCACAACCGACATATACAGTCTTTTTAATTTGTGTGTGGTGGCAAGAGAAAATGGAGTCTCCAGTAAGATCTTACTAGGGTTTATTGAGCAAATAGTAGGTACATCTGGAGTCTCAAGGAAGGACCTTTACCAAGATCAGATGTTACCTCTTGCTCACTCCTGGTTCACTCAGCGAGCCACCGCTACTAGAACATACACACCCTGCCATTCCATGACGTCACATGATGCATACTGGCATTGCTTATCCTCCCCCTCAGCACACAATGAGAAATGCAAACTAACACAAACCAAATAACTAACAAAGAGGATGAAACAACCAAACCACCACATGTTCAGTGTGTGAGACCACAAAACTAAATGATTTTACTCTACAACTACTTTAAATATATATACCTTGGCCCCAAAGAAAACACATACATCATAAAATGACGTCATCGTTAAACTACAAGAAAAATCCAAGAAGTGCACAGCTTTCATTCTCGACACACTACTCTTCTCACTTTACACAGCAGCTAATCTTATACAACTCCCAAATCAATACAGGCATATTGCTGATTTCATATGAAGTGTTATGGTGGGACCCCACAAGGAGCAGATATTATCTGTTCTTTAGCCCTAGTCTCATTCATCTAATCACCTCTCCTAGATCATAAAAATACCCTTGGCAGTGGTGGCTGCTATCGAACAGGGGTGGTGAGGCTGGGGGGAGGAATAAAACAAAATGCACTTTCCTGGGTGCTACCATCGCCCTTCTGTCATTCTTCTTACCACGGATGAAGCAGGAAGTGCACAGACTCCTAGGCTCCCCTAGCCAATCAGAAGGCTGCTATCACCAGCATGACAGCAGCATTGTGACTGGTCTGAACACCATGGTTCAGTGCTCAGACAGGGACTGGGAGCCTCTGCATGTTCTCCACCCAGGCTGTGCATTACAGCCTGGTGGAGAACATGCTAAGTGCTCCTGACTGTTTGGCCAGCCCAAGATGGCCAGGCAAACCTTCATCAGCACTTAGAGCGTACCCAGCACTCCTCCCCCTCGCTGCTCTGGACAGCTCAGCCCCGCCCCTAAGTCAGTACGGAAAATAAAATGAGAATAACATTGCGTTATTATCAATTTCTTTCCTTGTTGCACTGTTCTGAGAGGAGTGGGTCGACGCTCCTCTGCCTTAGCGGAGGAGGCTCTGCTGACCCTCGGGTCAAAGGGCATCACTGGATGCATGGCTTGCAAGACATTGCAATGCTATCTCTTGCTCCCTCTTGATCTCTCTCCCTCTGACTCTTTCTAAGGACAGGGAAGGTACTACACATCTCTTTTATTTACAGTTACACATTCAGAGGCAAGACTCTGCATGTAAAAAACTACGGAAAGCACTCTCTAATATTCGCCTGTTCAAGCCATTAAAGCATGGATCCTTAATGTAAAGGGATTTATTTTTTTTCCTCATTTGGTAGAGAATTCCATGAAATTAAATATTTTGTTTAGCATATTGCTTGATAAATACTTAATTCAATGCATTCGATTAAATCACTCAGGAAATTGTCTTTTGTTAATATTGCATTTGTTCCATCTTTTGGAAGAGGAGGTCTTTCTTTTTGACCACCTGTTTGGTTTTCATTTGGTCCGTGTGAAAATTGACCTCCACAATTGTGAAATGTTGGTATGTTCCTTGTACACTGGACATTTTTCTTGAAGAGTCTACTTATTCACTTTACATGTGGACCATTTCCTTATAGAGATTCTGATTCACCTTCTGGAAACATAATCATTTGATCATGCAGTTTGCTTTACGTTGTGGAACATTAAGACTTTACCTTTTACATTGTTGTCTTTTGGACATTGTATCGGACTCTTTGCTCATCTGAAATCTTTTTTTGTATTTTGGGCAATTAATTCATTGCCTAATGTTAAGTCCATCTTTTTAATATTACATTTTTTGGGCAGATTTTCTCTCATCTTTTTGTCAATGCATCCTTTGTTTGTGGAGATGTTGGCCTGTCATACTGCTATCTAATTTCTTAATGTGTATTGTTAGATTTTGGCCCAAAGGGATTTTCTTGACAGTGTTTATTGTATGTGTAGACAATTATTGTTTATATCCTTTGCATTGTTTAGATAAATCCCCCAAGCAGCTGGAGATCAAAACTCACATCTATTTAACTTATTGGAAGATAGACAACCTATTCACAGAGTTTGATAACTTCTTTGGGAGTTATATTCTCTGTGGAGTGCCAAGTCTGTCTATTGGGAAATGAATAATTTATTACAGAACGCTATCTAATCTTTTGAGTTTTAATAAGCAGCTTCCATTATTTCTTAAAATAGATGTTGTCTCACCTCTGTCGTGTGTGCTTTTAAACCACATGAATGACTTCATCATGTTTGCTCTGATACAGGGCACTTATGAATGATTCATGACACTAATGTGCATAAGAGCACATTATGAGGAGAGCTCTGCAGCATAATGCTGTCCAGCGGGGGGCGGAAATTGATATTAACGATTCTTGCCAAACAGGAACAGTAATTTAGAGAAACAGGGAAGAGTAGGAAAAATACAAGTCTATATCTCAAGAAAGAAAAAAATTATAAGGACAAATAACATACGGTAAAACACAGTACAGATTGCAAGAAAGGAAGATGCCATCCATTCATTGAGTCATTGTGAAATGCCTACGTAAAAAAAACGACAAAATAAATTATAGAGCAGAAGTCAGGCCACCAGAACTTGGGGGCTCACCTTTCTTAGTTTGAGAAGTTACTTATTGAGGTGGCTAGCGAGTAGGGAGGGATGGTGGATGTGCCATATTTGCTGGGATGGCTAGTGTGTTGGTGAAATAGTAGATGGGGCCCGTAGAGGTCACCTCACAGTAATGTTTGTGTCATAATGTTGTAAATGGAAATGTCGCTTGATATAAACTTTGTGTCTCAAATGTGGTTTTCCAAAACATCATCCCATTCAGTAGAGATTTTCTTTGACTGACTCCAATGATGAGATACTTTTGTAAATCATATTAAGGACACACCCTTCTTGTGCGATGATATTCTGATAATTGTATCCCATTGCCCTACACACTGTAGAAGGACATCAAATCAATATCACCTCTTACTGAAGAAAAACAATTCAAGTCTAAATAGGATTAAATAAATCCTGTAACCTAATTTACTGGAAATTTAAGCTGCATTATTCTACAGAAGAAGCTGCTTCTTTAGGTACCCAGTCTACTCCCACTGCTAAGGGGAGACCGGCCGCGGGTTTACTTGGGGATGGCTGCCAGTGGACTCCTGCATCTCTGCAAAATTGTTGAGGTGCCTAGCTTCACTACAAGGTGAGGTACTAAATGGTTCGACACCTACTAGCCGACCACAATTTGAAAAAGATGATAGAAACCATGTGACCGGAAGTGTACTGCCAAAGGCTTGCTGCATGAACATTGACTGTCCACAGAGAGGAACAAGCTCAACAGGGTTACAAGCAGCACAACTGCTCATGCCCTGGTGTGAAGAAGGCCATTTGAGTAATTGCTGCTGTTGGATCATTCAAGTGATGTCACTACATACATCCCAATCACCAAGAATCCATTTCCCCCACATTTGATTCCTGTAGTGCAACTCACAGCAGTCTCTTCCATTAGCTCAAAAGGTGCATGTGGGCAGCAGACTGGCACGTTGCACAGACCCCTATGATCTGTGCTGACCCTGTAAAAACGTCTAATGAGATAACCCTTAAAACTTTGATATAGAGAGCAAGGGACAAGGTCACACTGCCTCCTCTCTCACTGTTTTTATGGCAAATATGCAATTCGTTGCTTAGAGTTTACTGTTTTCAGAGATGAGTGATACCAGGTTCCAACCCATTGGCAGGGAATGTTTTCTCTTGCGATTTGACTCTTCGGAAAATAGAGGCCTCATTTGGAGTTTGGAGTGAACTGAAAATCATGGTTTAAGAATCGAAAATGGAGTACAGAAAAAGGAAATTCATTTGGTGGCTTTTACTACATATTTGAAGTTTCCTTCAGAAATTGAAGTGTTTCCAGTTTGTTCTATAACTTTAAATGAAGCCTTTGGTCTTTGAGAAATCATGTCCTGCAGTGAAGGAAGGATTTGGAGCTGTTTTTAGTGTTGTACGTTTTGCCTATGAGACTACAAGGTCCTTTTGATTAAATAGCTCAGTGGGTTGTGTGCCCAGTGCAGATGCATAAGCATGTAGTCTTCAGGTCACTGGATTGAATAGCAGTTGGGTTGACATAGCTTTTCATCTATAGTGTGGTGTTCAAACAGTGCAACTGAGTTGGGTATTTATGATATATTTTACTTATGGAGGTTCTGCATTTTGGGGTGCCCCTCTATAAATGTTCAAAGTTTATTTTGAGACGATTTTGCCTTCCCTCTTTTCATCATCGGAGGCTGGGGAGATTTAGTGACCAACTATGAGTTCCATATATGGAAACAGACTCACTGATTCCTTTTTTGGTGAGTCAATTACTTGTTTTCATAGCAATTCTGTTTGATAAATCAATTGAATCAAAACCATATGGGTTCCCGTAGGTGCAGCAACCATGTGTAATTTCCTTGTGAAAACCTGAGTGTTTATCTCTTATGGTTACCACTCAGTCTCCTGACTCACGCTGTGTGTTTATTTAGATATACAGACCTTGTCTAATTTTGGAGTTAGACCAGGTCAGCAGCAGATGAAAGGCAGCAGCAGTTTCCCAAAGAGGACACGAGTCCCTGTTGATGCTTTTTAATGTGCTTGTCAAACTTTGTGATGGCAACGATGGATCTGTGTGTGCTCACTCCAGCCCTGAAGTGAGAGCAGGAATCTACTTGCTGTGTGCATGGCTGTCTGTAATGAGTTGGTATAAAGGCATAAGCCCTTCTCTGCGTTGTTTTGTTTGACAAGTATGCTCTTAGAAATATCTTGGTTTTGCAGTTTTAGCTAAGATCATAGTAAGGGCCTGTGTGACATAAATGTCCTTGGAAGTAGGCATGCTTTGTTTCTCTTGCTAGAATCTGTAAACATAAAACTATATAGCTATTTAATGGGTAAAGTACTTCCTGCCGTACATTGTACGTATATTGCAAGTCACCATAACCATATAGTGCAACAAGGCCGAGTTCCTTAATAGGATTATGGAACTCCAAGGTGACTTGCAAAATCCTTGTCATGTACGTCTAGTGGGAACTTAGTCCCATATAATACGTGGGCACAGCATCACCTTTCCCACAAATCACTTAAAAGCTTGTACCGTAGCTCTTCCGTATGAAAGAACAAGCATGTTTAGAAATATGAAGAATACAAATAAAACCTCTAGTGCAAAATTGTACGCATCAAAAACCTGTTAGATATTTGTTGCAAACAGATATTAGAAAAAGTTAAATACAAATCAGTTTTTTTAAAAGATAAAAAGCTGCAGGAGCTTGGAATGTGTAGAAACATGCAGAATGATTCTAGCTATTCTCTATCTAAAGACTGCAAAAAATAAACCTTCTCTCTGCTTGTCATTTGCAAGCTATTAAAATAAAGCAGAAGAGAGAAAAGTATCATTCCATTTGTTGCTTTAAACAGCTGCTTTAATTATGCTCCCTGGCCTGCCTTTCACCTCACTTGCTGGTTCTGGAAGCAGGCATTCTGACATCAGAACTTGACCTCAATAACCTTATAATAATCTAATTTTTTATGTATTTTATTTATAACTGGTGACTTGGTGCATCACAAGTCACCGATTATAAAGAAATTAGTGACGTCTGTCTACACAGGGATTACAGAATCTCATGTATTATAGAACTAGAAACTATAAAGTTACCTTTATATCTCGAAACCTCTGAAACAAACCTCAAAGTGATGGGTGCAAGTGCTGTATCATTGATGGAAATTCCTCTAGGAAGCATATTATTTATTGTAGCATTATATTAATTAAGCATTATGTTCAATCATTAGTTCTCGCCTGCAGACATCGCACGTGCACTGTCACTATGGCGACGATGTCTTGCGCACTGCCTGCAGGTGAGACCTAAAAACTCTAAAAAAGGGTCTTTTACCCCACCCATTACTTACCATTCGTTGGCATCCTTATCACACCTTTGCTGCCTTCTAATTAGGCAAAATGTGCGAGGCGTCACTTTCCTTTGTTTGCGAACACATGGACCAAGTACAGATTATTGTTAGCGTCCTTCCACTAAAGCTATGATTGAGATACTATCTCAAAATTTTTTTTTTTGTAGTTCAAACTCGATCAGAAGGTATCGGCGCTGAACATGAGCACGGATACATTCCACAATTTCACATTCTTTCTTTTTTAGAGCTTTAAATGAGCCCCAATTACATCAGATAATGGGTAGATGGAAAAGCTGGAGCCAAGAAATGAAGGAAAGCATCCCAGATGAATTCTCTGCATTTCAGAGGTTTTGGTTCAAACTTTGCTACCCATCACTTGGTGGATGTAGGCGAGACAACCGTGTAATCCGTGTGCTGATTACTTGAAGAGTTACATGAGGCTCTCAGCCGTATCCACACACCAACACAATGTTTATGCACACTTTTAGGTCTGCGAGTGACACTTGGCTCTGAATTAGCACCGCCAACAACCATACAATTCCGAAATCTCAAGCTAAGCACAGCTTTCAACACCTTCCACAACCGGATGAGATGCACTTGGCTTTGCCCATGGCACAAAGACAGGTCTAGTGTTAGTTGGCACCAGGTACCACAGCAAGAGGATTGCTTGGCTATCTGGCCCTACTACAGTGGAGTGAACTCTACACCAATGACTAACAAAAGCCTGCATACATTTCCATAGGGAAGCCGCTGCGCTTTGCCACTCATACCATTAGACACATCTAGGGTTATGTTAGCCGTTCCCACCTCGCCGTTGTCAGGGACATTATTTGTAGAAAAATAAATCATTGGAAAAGCCTCTTTTATAGAAACACGAAAAAAACAGCATAGGCAAAATAGACCCATAAAAAACAGTCAAAACAACTGTAGTAAATGCCCCTCGATAAGACACACATCCCCCACGCTGGTTTCAGACACAAGGACTTTCACTCTCTGAAACCTTGAACCTTATGCGGTCCATGGTGACATCAAGGTGACAATATAAGTGCAGTCCAAAACTTTCTACATGACTCAATATAGCTGTCACGCGCCATTCACAACATTTTATGTGGCAATGCTCCCTAACGTAAACAAGTAAATCACCCATGAGCAGCTCAACAACCAATATAGCTTGTACCGTTCAGCAGTTGAATAAATGGTTGGTTGGCCAGTCTGTCATTGGCCTTAAAGAACTAGTATGAAACAGAGGAGAACAGTTCCATTGTTGAAAAACATCTCAAAACAATTTCATTTTATTACTCATTTGAAATATTCCTGACTTTTTCTGGTTGTTGGAACGAGCGCTACATATGGACCATTAAAGAATGGATACACAAAACAAGGGGAAACTGGAGAGAAACTTACTTGGATTTATAGAACGGAAGAGAAACAAGAAAATATTAAAGTGCTCGTAGATATGGCTTTACGAATACTATGGAAATCACAAATTGTATTAAAAATCTAGAGATTTGCGACATCGTGAGTTACAGGAGTGTTTTGTCTGATTTGGTTTTACGAGTAGCAAATCGCTTCTTTCCATTCATTTCTTGTAATAGACAAATGTTATTTTTTGACCAACCGTTTTTTTTTTTAACAGGTTACTTTTCTCTGCAACCAGTGCAATTTTTTCAATAATTGATTCATCCCGTAACACAGCGATTATTTTTCCATCTTCGTTCCACGTTTTTTTTTTTGCGAATTGGTGAGTTAGATGGTGTAGAGCGAATTCTAGAGCAAAGCTGCCTGGTTAACTTTTGGGCATCCCGCGATGCCGCTTCATGCTTGCATTCTGCTACTGCAGCGGGCACGATAGCAGCTTGAAGCCCCGCCCACCACACCAATGCACTGTCTGCAGCTTTTCTGCCTGGGCACGTGCCACATACGAAGGAGGGGGCTCGTGCAGCAGGCTGCCTGGTCACCACTCATTATTCCTGCCTCTTCCTCCTCGTTGGACTGTGACTCCATACCATCTGCACGGGCTGCTTCTGCCTGCGTGCCAGGCAGGCCTCTGCAGAGAAGCGCTGCTCGAATGTCTGCAAAAGAAAGGGCATGAAAAGAGGAGACGGGCCTACCACGAAGGAGCGGGTTAGTGTTATCGATGCACATCGCTAACACGACGTCGCCTTTGTCTTGATGTACAGCTCCCCCTGCTGGTGGAACTCTGGCATGTCAAAGAAAGTTAAGTCATCTACAGCATTTCTCCGCTAATCCACTATTTGACTGAGCAGGTCAAAATAGTGCGTCACAGACGCTAGGATTGGCTTGTGGAACGTGGGCCCACTAATAATTTATATGTGCCTATTGGCTGACTCAGGACCTTTCACCTTACTCTCTGAACGGTCGCGAGGCTCACGCTTTGCCCATAATGCCCGGCGCCAGCTTTGAGAAAGGCAAGTCACACGGCATGAAAGGGTGATCAGCATTTTTAGGTCTCGCCTGACCAGCGCTTTAGCGCTGCTCTGGCGAGACTTATAGTAAGCGCGTTTTGGAAGTGCAAACAGTGGCTTTGCAGGCCTCCAACTACAGTGCATGTGACCCGTCCGGGCGCGCGCACCATTTGGAGTCCTGCAACCACTTGTTTGCTTTCACTTTAGCCGTGATTCATCGCACCATTTGGCAGCCTGCGTGCCCGCCCCCACTCCCCCTCCCATCCGTCAGCTTCACACCCCTCCCACCTCCCAAACAGCATCGAGCAGCGATCGCGATCGCCGTGGCCCCCCTCCCACCTCCCAAACAGCAATAAGCAGCAATCGCCGTGGCACTCTATTTATTTATTTATTAGAACACCCGTAATGCTTGCCTGAAAAGAACACCCCTCCCACCTCCCAAACAGCATCGAGCAGCGATCGCGATCGCGATCGCCGTGGCCCCCCTCCCACCTCCCAAACAGCAATAAGCAGCAATCGCCGTGGCACTCTATTTATTTATTTATTAGAACACCCGTAATGCTTGCCTGAAAAGAACACCCCTCCCACCTCCCAAACAGCATCGAGCAGCGATCGCGATCGCCGTGGCCCCCCTCCCACCTCCCAAACAGCAATAAGCAGCAATCGCCGTGGCACTCTATTTATTTATTTAATAGAACGCCCGTAATGCTTGCCTGAAAAGAACACCCCTCCCACCTCCCAAACAGCATCGAGCAGCGATCGCGATCGCCGTGGCCCCCCTCCCACCTCCCAAACAGCAATAAGCAGCAATCGCCGTGGCACTCTATTTATTTATTTAATAGAACGCCCGTAATGCTTGCCTGAAAAGAACACCCCTCCCACCTCCCAAACAGCATCGAGCAGCGATCGCGATCGCCGTGGCCCCCCTTCCACCTCCCAAACAGCAATAAGCAGCAATCGCCGTGGCACTCTATTTATTTAAGCGAGGTTCCCCATTTTCCCAACCACCTCTGATTTCCTCATTCCAAACTCACTCTTCCCTCCATGAAAGAGCAGCCCTGATCACTGTACAGGAATGCAGTTTAACTCCTTGGACGGCAGACCTGGGCGTTTCCTCCGTGTAATCGTATAATTACCGTGTCAACATGTCCGCTAATGTTTTTATTCTTGTGAAAGACTGAACACAACATTTCTGTACATCAATGTTATAGTGAACCTTCTCAAAAATCACCACCACGCCCGGACCGCTCAGATACACTCACAGGTGACAGGATAGTTTTCAGGTAAGTAGTTGCTTACATATCAGCGCAATTCTAGGAACACAGTGAGAGCAGGTTGGTGCTTCAGAAAAGCCCCTGTTGCTTTAAACACATCAACATAGAAAGTGGCTTTGGAAAACAGACCAAATGCAATGAGCTTTGTTCTCTTGAACCTCTCGCGCACTTAATTCATTATCTTTCATGGGCGCCAGTGTTCAGGCGCATAGATTCGATGCTGCTCAGCAATCAAGGCACAAAGCACTGCATATTACTACGGTTTATTGGGATATTTTAGGACAACATTAATAGGTCACAGTCTTAGATAAAAATATGAAAACATGACACCGATACCTTCTTAGTGTAATCTGTGTGCATTATTAAAAATTCAAAACCTTGGTCAACTGCAAACCTATAGAACATAACTGCGAAAATCTGATACAGCTAAGAAAATATTGGTTAACAAAAAGGTAAAAAAAAGCAAAATCGCCTCTGGGTTGTTAGCAGAGCAATCAGCCTACAGGGTTCTGGAAAACACTCTAATCTCCAGCGCCTGCAGCTAAAAATAGCTAGCACCCCAAACCCCACGGACTGCCTTCCACCACTTCCTCCCTCCTCTCGCCCTTCTCTGCTTCCCCCTTCCTGTTCCCGGCTCTTGTTTTTCCCTCCCACTGCGAAAAAACATAGCTTCCTTTGCCTGGAGAAGTACGTTTCACTGTAAACCCTTCGTTTAAAGGCCTGAAAAACTAGAAGTATTAAACACCTGAAAATTGTCTTTCTAATTAGTAAAATTCTTATTTGAAACAAGCATTTGCAATGAAATAGGTCTCGTTTTAGCATGCCACTCGCATGCCAGACTTTGCTCCCCCTTTCTCACCCGCACCTCCAACTCCCTTACTGCACAGGAGACTAACGTGAGAGAACAGACAACAGGCGCCATTCGCAAGTGTTACAAATACAGTAAACACCGGCGCCAGCACAGAAACTATACCAGACATCCTTACGAATTCAAGTTGCAAAACCGGTTCTGGTTCTGCTTTTAAACACACATTAGAGTCGCAGATTGGATTGGAAGGCTTTAAAAACGAAATACATGCAGAGAACAATTTAGGGACTTAAAAACACGCACTAATAACTTTGTAGTAACTTTGTCTTGGGACACTCCAGACAGTCCTCGTGTTTTACGTTTACATGCTCCATCCTCCAGCTCTATTTATTTTATGCCGTTTTAGCAAGCATAAACACTACCTGGGGCTATTATTAGAGGGCTTTATATGAACAACACTTACTTTACACAAGAAGGAGCTTTGGGAACGTGCATCATGAAGTGAGACATTGTAATCGGGGCTGGAGATGCTAATTAGTAATCTGCTTTGAAGATTGTGTTTCAGTTATAGCATTAAACATAAAGGAGCACTGGCAACGCTGATAAAATGGATTTCATTGTGAATACTGACTACAAGTTTTAAAAAAACTGCAGTACTGAAACAAGCATTTGCAATGCAATAGTTCTCGCTTTTGCAAAATTTTAAGATAATGCCATTGCTCATGACAATGCCTTTTTAATATATTTTATAAAACAAACACATAGTCATGCCATTATCATTTACAATGCCAATAGATACTATTGCATTATTAATAGCAATGCCAACTGCTCACACTTTCCTAATGCGAGACCTATTGCATTGCAAATGCTTGTTAAAGGGGGCTACTGTGGGGGTGTCACGGCCATATATGGCTGCAATTCAGAGCTATTTCTTATACCCTCAATACTCACACCTTATAGCACACAGGGCAAAACATTTACTTTACGTTTTGAATACACTCCTGTTTAAATGCACCAGAGAAGTGTACCACTTGCTTTACAATGGCATTTTGACTAATATGTAAGGTAAACTTACCAATACATAAAACAAAGTTTGCTTTACACTAGTAAAATAATTTAAATATTCTTTTCACATTTTCATTGGAATATTTTATATTTACACATGGTTCAAACAGTCCGGAGGCTCCAATAAAAACAAAACGACAACAAACATTTTAGGTCTATGCATATTGTTTGTGTATGAACATATGGACTGTTCAATAGTGGTTGGTGCAGTGGCGGTTCCTCCGCTAAGACTTGCTTTTAACACCTACATGTTACTTCTAACGAAGCTATGGAAACAATTTGATGTAAAATCTGGCATGTATGTCAATAAAACCAACTTTTTAACTGATCTCCCACTGAATGCACGTGACTCTTGTAGTATGGAGTTCCGAGTGAGGTATATATATATATATATATATATATATATATATATATATATACTTGAGACTCCAACCTTCCCCCGAACTCACAGGAGCACGGACCACAGGGTAAGTGCAGATTTTTTCATTTATTTCATCACCAATTTAACCATCAGCATGACTCGTTTCGACCCCGGAGGGCCTTGATCACATGATGCGATACCGCAAAAATTGCTGAACAGAACAAATTTGTCAGAAAGCTAGATCTTGGTCCAGAAACTATCTTTTTGTGGTTTGGTGTAAATCTGCTCAGCAATAATTTTAGAGAATAAGAATCAAAAATATTTGTATATCTGAATCGTTAGGTTCGCCGGACTCTTGTGAGAGTCCTGTAACCTTAAGTTAAAAAAAAAAAGAGCTTTGTGATTGGGCTTTTTTTTCCCCCTTGTGTCTCCTCACTTCCGCAGGAGCGAGCAGACTGATTGTCTGGCCACAACATGAAAGTAAATGTTGCTGCAGCTATTACAGGACTTTGGGTTGGCTTACATATGTACTAAAATATTACTTTATGTAAAAAACCCTAGAAATTCACTGAAAAAAACAAAGATTAAAGTAAAACATAATTTTTTTTGTTAGGTTACAATTTCA
This sequence comes from Triturus cristatus, assembly GCF_964204655.1. Lineage (NCBI taxonomy): Eukaryota > Metazoa > Chordata > Amphibia > Caudata > Salamandridae > Triturus > Triturus cristatus. The sequence goes on along the minus strand of NC_140592.1, from coordinate 1,001,112,717 downwards.
GTGACAATGCGACTTTTTAAACTAAACAAAACACTGAAATTCACCAGTTATCGTTATCTCTAGTAACTATTAACTCGTGCCCTAAAGTAATTATAACTCGTGTCATCGCCATGCACTGCAAATTATTTCACATATTAACATCACTCATGACACGTTCTATGACACCATTGATGACTTAATTGTAACATCTGACATTTTCACCTAATTACAATATTACTTTAACCTTTATTTTTTCAGTTAATATATATAATTTAACCTGTCAATTAAAGGCCTTCCAAGTAAAAATCTTTAACAAATGGATGCAAAGTAAAACATCCAATGTACTTACCTGCAATGTAACGGCCATCATGGTAACATTTGTGAAGTAACTGTAACATACCAGTGTTAGCCTTGGCATTCTTGGCGTGGTTTCCCCAGACATTGTGCCTCTACTTCCTGTATTTTTGCTGCTGGCTTAGATGCTTTGGGCACATTGCCACTGCTAATCAGAGTCAAAGTGCAAGTGCTCCCTGTACAAGTTGTTATTACAATTGGTTATTCATGATTGGCATATTTGATTTTCTGGTAAGTCCCTAGTAAAGTGCACTGAGTGTGCCCAGGGCCTGTAAATCCAATGCTATTAGTGGGTCTTCAGCACTGATTGTGCCACCCACATAGGTGGCCCTGCAAATGTAACTCAGACCTTCCACTGCAGTGTCTGCGTGCAGTTTTAACTGCCATGCCGACCTGGCAAGTGCACCCACTTGCCAGGCCTTAACCTTCCCTTTTCTTACATATAAGACACCCATCAGGTAGGCCCAAGGTACCCTAATGGGCAGGGTGCACAGTATGTGAAAGGAAGGACATGTACTGGTGTGTGTGACATGTCCTAATAGTGAAATACTGTGTATTTCGTTTTTCACTATTGAAAGGCTATCTGTCCCGTAGGATAACATGGGAGATACTTTGTACCATCTTGCAAATATAGTTTCCCATTGGGACAAGATAGAGAAATTGAGTTTAGGCTCTCTGGACTCAGAATTTAATAACATATCTTTTAGTGAAGATTGTTTTTAAATTGTGTTTGAAAATGAAATTTTTAGAAAGTATGCATTTTCTTATTTAACCATTCTGTGTGCTTCAGCCATTTTGTGTATTGATGGTCTGGTTTGGGAGTGACAGGGGCTGGGGATGTGCATTCACTGTAGACATCTACTGGGGGTGTTGAGGTGTGCCTTGCCCTTCCTGGATGAATCAGAGCTGAGCTGAATAGACCTTGGCTGCATTTATACAGTGAGAGGAGTTTTTTACTTGTACCTGAATAGGGCCTCTCTCCCTTGCACAATGCTTTCTCCACCCCCTGTGGTCATACTGCACCAGTGAGGACAGAACTGGTTTGGACTGGGTTCAAAGACCTTGGCACAAAGAAGAATAAAGACAAAATGCGGTATAAGTAGTGGGCCTTAAACCCCAGAACTTTAGACCACTTCTGGACTCAAGAGGAACCTTTGCCAAGGAGAAAAGCAAGAGAACCGTGAGGAGGAGTACTGCAACTTTGCTGTGTGGGGTTGACCTGCAGTTGCTGTTTCTGCCAAGGAAAGGACAAAGACTGGAACTTTGCGGAGAAACCTGGTTGAAGAAGAATCTCCAAGGGCCTGCTTATGCTGGCCTCCTGTTCTGAAGTCTCAGGGACACAAAGACTTCACCTGAAATCCACTGACCAGCACCGGAACTGCTGTGTGGACTCCTGCATTCAAAAGGACACCAATTCCAGTTCCTGGGCCCTGAGAATTGTGTGGTTGGTGTTGCAAAGCAATGAAATCCTTCTCCGACACCATCCTTGATGACGTGACCTGCACGGAGTCCAGGGGCACCGCTCGCGAAGTGCACAATGCACCACAGCTCCGACGCCCTTTGATGCCTGCCGACACCTGCAGTGATCTTCTTTCTGGACACCATCACTTGTACCAACTCCTTCACTGCCAACGCCTGCATCCCATTATCACAGCGCTGACAACTGATGAGGGTGACTCCACGAACTTGCCAAAACTGCATCGCCTCACCAGAACCGAAGCCTCTCCGCCGATGCAACCGACTTTCCTTGTTTTGGATTCGACACGTCGCCACCTCATGCACACGATGCAGCACCTACCCCGTGGCAGCTAGGGAGCCTGCCTCGATCTTACCACCTCACCCCCATGACAACGTGCATCATCATAGACTTTGTTTTCCAAGGTACTGGTTGTTTGGGGGTCCGTGTGACTCCATGCCTGATGCTGTGCACCTCGCGGTCAGCGCCGTACTTTGGATTTATTGCTCTCACGTCTTAATAGCCCAGGTGGAGCTATTTGTTTTCTACAAGTTCTATTTTTGCAATAACTGTTCTAAAATCATAATTTGATACATGTATGCTGATTTTTTGTCATTTGGGTCTTGTTAAGTTTAGATAAAGATACTTTATTTTTCTAAACTGGTGTGGTGTCCATTTGTGGTGTTTTCACTGTATTACTGGGTGTTTGGAGTATAAATACATTACACATTGCCTTTGGCGTGCCAAGCTACCAAGGGGGTGAGCAGGGGTTATCTAAAGTGTGTATCCCCCTCATCCTGACTAGAAGCAAGGGTCCATACTTAGGAAAAAGGTACCTACCTCTGCCAACTGGAGACCCCCACTTCCAACAACTATTAAACTATATATTGACGGTCATAGTCCTTATACACAGGATCACTTACCAGGCATGGCCGGACATCCTAGCCTCAAAATTCAGTCTCCACTTATGTATTGATGCTTTACATTCAGCATAGCAATTCTTGACAGATGTTCTGAAAAACCTCTTCTTTCTGAGGCAACGCCTTCTCCGTTGCCATGTCTAAATCTTGGAACTCTTTCTCCATCTTGCTTCTTTGCTAAACTTCCATAGAAAACTTAAGTCTTAGCTATTTGAATAACATGTTTTCTCTTGAGTTATGCTTCATTCTAGTTGAATCAGTTCAGCCAATAAACTACTCCAATAATGCCATGAAGCCTTAGTCTATGTTGTGCTTCATAAACATATAACATGACAAGTGGGCTATAACAAAATGGTTTGGCATTTGTTTATGAGTGATATTTTGTATCCACAAAAGTATAACTTTAGGCATTATGTTTTATGCATTTCTTTTTGGTAAACTTACACTTTGTGTAAGTTAACCTTTGTTATGGAATTCACAAAACTGCATTTTAATTGTATGTTTAGGAGTGCATAGAATCCACAGTTGGGGTGGAGAACTCCGCTCATAAAAAGACAGGCTGTCATTTTATGTGCAGAGTCCTCACCCAGACAGCAGAGTCTACGCATTCATAAACTTATTATTAAAAAACAAGTTTGTGAATTCCACAACAAAAGTAAACATATACAAGTTTAGCTTTGTGAACCAGGTCCAGAGATAATATCTAGCATGGAAGTAGTGGTACTAGATACACACACACAAAGACACAAACATTCTGTACAGTCAGTACAGGCAGCAGTCTGGAACAAGTAACACAAAAGCATGAGCCGTGAGTTCTTCCACTACATTTAGAATAAATACAGCAATGCTGTCTTCCACAACAGATATAACCGGTCCAGCACAGGTAGGGTGACCAGATGTCCCGAATTTCCCCAGACAGTCCTGGTTTTCAAAGGACTGTTCCAGCGTCCGATGCTTTTCCTAATTTTCAATAAATGTCCCAGTTATTGGGACAAAGATAAAGTCTCCTTCTGCAAAGCAGAAATGAAAGTATGCTGTCCGTTCAAGAGACGCCTCCAAAGTGATTTAATGTATTATCTGCATCTTTCAGGCCGCATAGGAGGTCAGCTGGGTGTCACAGCAGAGGGAAGACCGAGTGGGAAGGAGGGCAGGGAGGGCTCAGGGTGGAGGTCCTGGAATGGCTAATGTTATATAAAATAGCCTTGTAAATGCATGCAGAAAAAAATATATATATATACACACATACATACGTGCACTCACACATTGATACATAAACACACACACACACACACACCTTTACATGGCTATGCAAAAACCTGAACAGGCCAGACATAAAAGTAACACAAAAGACTGTAGTCCTACTTTTATGTCTGAACTTTCCAGTTATTTGCTTCTCAAAATCTGGTCACCTTAAGCACAGGTGGCAGTATGGAGTAAGTAACACAAAGGCATGAATGGAGCAAGCTTCCACTCTACATACATATGGCATAGGCAGCAAAATGGAAAAAGTACAGGCACAAGCTTCCATCACATACAAAGTAGGTACAGGACACGCTACAGCAATGAAAGCTTCCACCACAGATAGAATACTTAAAGCCCAGGAGGCAACAAGTAACACAAACTGCAAACGTCTGCTACACATACAATGGGTACAACACAGGCACCAGCATAGAACAAGTAAAGTAACATAAAGGCATGAGCAGTGCAAGCTTCCACTGCACGTACAGAAGTTATAGCACAGGCAGCAGCTTGGCAATCTTTTATTGCAGAAAAGACAAGTAACACACAGCAGGAACAGGGCAGTCTCCCATCAAGCACACAGAATAAGTACAGCACAGGTAGTAACACTGCGTGTCACACAAACACACATACACACATTATCCCACATGTACCTTGTGTCTTTGTTGGTCGCTTGCATATTGTTAAACCTATGTTATAATCATTGTAACTGGGACACTAAAAAGCTGGTTATTAGACATTAACGTAACTTACTTTTGCGTACTTGTGTGAAATTTAGGGAAATTACACATAATTATGCAAATTGCAGTTCTGTCATCAAGCTCTATATTTAATGTGAAATTTTTTCTCGCAATATATATTTTTTTATGCCAGGGCACAGTTCACATAAAAAAACACCCATGACAAATACAATGTCTGCCAACAACAGTGCTCATGTTCTGGTTGATTGTGCTGCTCTCACGCTACAATTTTATTGCGAATGGCGCTGTAATTATGTGTCTGGTGCAATGGTGTAAGTTCAGGAATTTCATGTAACCAGCGTAAGACTAAATTCAGAAAATTACATTAATTATGCCAACGTAATTTAAATTTCACCCAGGCCTAGTTCCAATGGTGGAAGGCCATAGACCCTCTGATATAATAAAGTTGATTTCTCCTAGTCCTTCTTTGATAAGGCACATTTCTCGCATCAGCCTGGATGGTGTTGTGTCTAGACTCTGTCCCTTAGCAAGACTGTTCTGATAACAGGCGAGGGAGACGGGCTGAGTAAGGCCACTGGAAGATTATTTCCTTTAATGGACTGGTTGGGCCCTACTGAGCACTCACACTTAATTACATTTCCAACATCTGGATGAATTCGGGCAAAGGAAGTCTGCCATAAATGAGAATATAAATGCCACATTCATTCAGAGAGGTCTCCTGCAGTGTAGGGCCTGTCACTAATGCTGATTTAGAATGGAGAGATATGAGGAGGAAAGTTCTGTTGCACTGCCCACCTTTATATTGAAGTTGCTGGCATACGTCATTTTAACTGTGGGGCTTAATCAGCCATGTCAAAAAATGACAAAGGCCTTGCTGGACCCAAGACACTGTGGAAAATGGAGCACACTAATGCCGAAACATCATTTTACCTGTGGCTATGAAAATCCCTACACTGCAGCAGACATGATGGCAGACGATTTTAAAGCAGGAGGGTCCAAATTTAGTCCACAAAATTAGAGCACACACCTTCCTGATTTTCAAGATAACCTCTTTCTATATAAATGATTAACTTTCACATTTAGTGTGATATATTAGCAATTATATAGCTTTTAGTACCCTTGATGAGGTATTGAAGTGCTTTATGGTGAGTAGGACGCTACTCCTGGACTGAGTGTTAGTGGTTAATTTATTGGTCCTATATGTACATTTATCTCATTTTGCTATGCTGAAAATGTGGCATGGCTTTCATAAACCATTGTAGGGCACGCCTTAACTAAAGATGTTTTGAAACAGAGCGTTGACTCGCAGGCCTCTGTTAGATAATCTATCTATCTATCTATCTATCTATCTATCTATCTATCTATCTATCTATCTATCTATCTATCTATCTATCTATCTATCTATCTATCTATCTATCTATCTATCTATCTATCTATCTATCTATCTATCTATCTATCTATCTATCTATCTATCTATCTACCTACCTATTCTATCATTCCCTGCTCTATCAGAATATTATAAAGTGCTATATGCTCCTAAGCATCTTCTGGTGGGTGAGTGTGGGTTTACTAGAGTTCAATATATCTATATTGTTTTCGTCTGTGGCAGCCCTAGTTTTCATAGGTTTGCCCTGGGCATCTCACGATCTACCCTCAGGCCCTGTAGACCAGCCCCTTAACCCATTCCGTGCTCATGACGGAACCACTCCGTCATGAGCCACGGGTGCGCTGTGCTCATGACGGAGTGGTTCCGTCATGCTGCGGCCGTTGGCGGCCGCTCCGCCCACGCGGCGCTAATTCCCCGCCTGTGCGGGCGATTAGCGCAGTGGGCGGAGTTGTGACGGAACCACTCCGTCATGAGCACAGCTCACCCGTGACTCATGACGGAGTGGTTCCGTCACGAGCATGGCGGCACCGCAACTGCCCCCAAACCCCCCCAGCGGCGCGGCGGAATTCCTGCCACGGCGAAGGGGTTAATCCACCTAGCATTCCCTGAGCAGCCAAATGTCAGGTCTCTGTTGGAGGCGGAGTGGGGTTCTCAGATAGCCCTGGGCAGAGTTCCCGAACTGCAGTTTATGCTGGTATTCCTGCCGCTCGGGTAGAAATTGTACCCGAGCGGCAGCTTGTGCTCGCGAACTTCCCGTTCTCGATCGCGAACTTACCGTTCTCGATCGCAAACTTGCAGTTCACGATCGCGAGCGGGGAAAACTCAGCTGCACACTGCGAAGCGGAGTTTTCTGCACTCCGCGAGCTCTTCGGAGTGTGGAGTGCAGAAAACTCAGCAAATTCCGGGAATGGAGCGAAGTTCCCCGCCCAGGCCTACCCTTTATGTTCCCTGGCTTGTGGTGGGCTCCTCTTCAGCAGAATTTTCTGGCCCTGTGTGAGGTCCCTGTAGCACAGTGTTTTTAGAGGCATTCTGCGACAGCTCTATTCTCCTAACTTGCTCTGCGCCATGACCAGCAGAGTGGGGCCTTGTGTGACGTCTCTGTGTAAAACAGAGGAATTCAGGGACAGGCCACGCGTTCTCTGTATTAATGTTGCTTATCCTATGTAGTTCCCTCTGGCACTCTCTAAGATCAGTGTGGGACCAGTGCCGTCTCAACACATGGGCACAATGGGCAGTTGCCTGGGGCCCCACGTGGCCCATGCAGACCAAATTTGGCACTAATTTTCCCTGAAACATGTTTATTCCTGTGAGCAGTTGTGTAGGCAGGACCTAGTGCACTGCTTTGCCCGGGGGCCTATAATGCTGTTAAGACGACCCTGTGTGAGGCAATATATCTGTAGAAGGATTGCGCAACAGACCCTGTGTTTCTGGCTTGCTGTTGCTTCTCCAGTGCGGTTGTCTGTAGCCCTGAGTGAGGCCTCCATGGTACAGAGTGTTCCGAGACAGCCTCTGTTTTCCCTGGCTTGTCATGTGCCTCAATGGAAAGCCCCCTATGGCACTTTGTGAGGTCCCCGTCAGACAGTGTGCCTGGCGGGGTATTCTGAGACAGCCCCTGTTTCCCTGGCTTCTCGTGCGCCTCCCTGATCAGCCTCACGTGGCTGTGAGTGCCGTCTCTGTGGTACAGTTTCTGCACGGGGAATCTGGGCCAGCCCACGGTTTCCCCCGTCGTGCTGTGGGCTTCTCTTGAGCATCACACGGTGGTATTTCATGCTGATTTTGCTCTCGCCCACCTTTAAATGTCAGACTGTGCATCCAGCGTTATCTCCCGCAGCAGATTTCAATTAGGGATTCCGAGCGGCACGCCTCCTTTCGGAGGACAAATATGCCGGAGGTGATATTTACTTTTGCAGCAGAGTTTAAATATGGTGGGGTTTTTTTCTTCCAAAGGTCTGTTCACTGACAGTTTCTCCCAAGCAGTAAATTGTGCAATAAAAGTATAGGCTTTTCATTTCTTGGAGACAGGGCCTGCTGCAGCTCGGTGCATACCTGCTCTGCTCTGGGGCGGATCCTGTGCCCTCTCACTGCTGCCCTCCGGGAGCTCCAAGGAAGACAGGGAGAGGGCCACTGAATGAGCCCTCAAGTGGAAGAAGGCCCAAAATAAGAATAACAGTCTATGGGGGCTCTTTTTTAGGTCTGGCTTCACTGCTTGGCTGTTTGCACATCCTGTTATAAATTATTCAGAATGTACATAGGGTGTGCCTTGCTTGCAACCAGGAGAGTAACCACCCTCCCCCATGCGATTTTCTGTGTGATGTATCATAACTACCAACAGGGTTGGTTTGGGAGCAAAAATCGGCCCGGGCACACCCCAAAAAAGTGGCCCACATTTGCGTATTGCCTTTCCGCAAAACACTGCTTCAGCGAACTTTTATGAAAAGAAAGGGGGTGGGGAGCATGTTTTGTTAACTTCACTTAGATTAAAAAAAAAATGCACAGATTAGTTCACACTGCTGAGCCACACATGAATGCAAGTGGGACCACTTCTGCTCATCCCCCTGACCCCGCTCAATCAGCATACATTAATGGGCCGGCCCAGTCAGAGAAAGGGAGGGACACCTCTGCCCATCTGCCCCTAGAATGGCCACTGAGGCACCCACTGGGCTGGTGGCAGCATCCTAACAGCACAGACAGCCCCCAGGCTGCCCAAAAAAGCAGCCCACAGCTAGAACTCGGCTACCGGCCCTTCGGCCATTTTCCGAGTGCCCACATTAACAATCCAGCCCTGTCTCATGTCAACTTAAAGAACAAACTCCCCGTGTGAGGAGGGGCGGGGCCCTGTCCTGAGAGGTACCTACGAGGCACTTTTGATTCCCTCCCAACCCCTAAAGCTTACTGAGGCTGGTGCCAATGTCCTGTGGTGTTTTCACAGCCTTTAATGGACATCAGAAGTTCAACGTGGTGAAAAATGAGCTGGAAATTCACTTTTTACTGTGTTTTTCAGCTCGTTTTCCCTGCCCCGTGTGATATTATGTGATCTATCGTTCCACCTCAGAGTGCTTGCATTATAGTGCATGAGGAACTATTTTACTTATCAAAAATACACCAAATCATTACACCTTAAACTATTTATCTCATAGATGCATTGCATACATAAAGCAATGATCTGTTTTGAGTTTTCATTGCAGCAGGCTTTTTCTAACATGTTAGGAAGGGCTCAAAATGTAAGCCAAACGTTTTGGCTTTGCCAATGCTTGTTATTTATTTGGGATTTTGTATAGCGACATGATGTAGTTCATGCTTTTGTCAGGTGTGTCATGGGGCACTGAGCCACCTCAGAGCACTGTAACTGGGAGGACATGAAGCTTGCATTCACAGGAATAGCTCTTGGGTCTAAAACAGGCAGTTCGCCTGCTCCAAGGTGAATGCAATATTCCAAGCAACCACCATGTGTCTGACGAGAAAGCTCTTCAAGAATCTAGTGTTTCTTGGCCTTGAATTAGCTGTATGGCTCTGGTCTTATGGATCTGTCCATGGTGTCACTGTGCTATTGAGATGACATGTTATATGTGCCATGTTTCAATGCTATCCGCTGGTGTTCAAGCAGCCAAGGGGTTAGAATTTCACTGTTCATATATTTTCAATAGAAGAAATAGAAATTGTCCCCCCAAAAAACCAGAATATAAAGTAATGTAAAAAACTTTCTCAAAATATTAAAATTCACATTTTTGTATGAGTTGTTTTGACATCTTTGAATGAAGGCTCCTTGGCTCCCCCAGCCAGTGTCGCTTGAGATGAGGATGTGGGAAATGGTGGGGGATAAAAGGAACATATGAAGATTAAATCAATAACAGATGAGACTGAACAAAAGGAAAGGTTCACAGTTCATAGCTTCGAAGGTAAACACGGCTACCTCGGGTAGGAATGTTGTAAACACATTTATCAAACAAGCATTGTCAAGGCCAAAAAAGTCTCACCTTCACCCCACCCACCTACTGATTTTAGTCGATGCTGTCCATTATGAGCAAAGAGAGGGGAAATCCTCTTTGCTGATTCTGTGCAGCATTGGCAAAAAGAGAGATAAAAAAGACCTTTATGAAGCGTGCACACATGCACCATCATACTATGTCGGTCCACCATTATAATGTATACATACTCATGTGTTACCAGGCATGCCTACAGAATGACTCAGCCACCATTTTTTAAATGTAATGTTCCAAGATGGAGGACGCCAACGTTGGAGCAGTAAATAAAAAAAGTTAAATGTACTGAAAAACCCATACTTTAAAAAAACGTGATAAAAACTAGGAGGGTAGATGAGATGTGAAAAAGGATTGAAAAAAAAGAGTGCACATGGGGGAAAAATAAATCAGAAGAGAAAGACAATATGTCTGAAATGAAAGTGCCTCCTCAGTCACTCATTTTTGCACTCGTGCACCCATTTATCAACCCACTGACTCATTCTTGCATTCATCCACTTATACTACCACAATAAAGTCACACACAAACTCAGCAAAATATTCAATACTAATTAAAGAAATTAGAAAGTAGAAAAGAAAACATTTTGCCTAACATGAGTCATATGCTTGCAAAACACAACCCAGCAGCAGGTGGCCATTTCACAATGCTTTGTATATGGTGTTTCATTGTCTTGAAGTTCCAACATGACTGCCATCTTTGGAATCAATGTGGTGGCCATTTTTGAATGTTAAAGCAGTGAAAATATGGACAATACCATTCCATGACAGGGGCCTAGTCTATAGGATGTGACCTTGTGGGATGCAATGCACTGCAATTGAAATAAATGGCATGCAAGTAGCCTGTTAACACTGTCTGAAGAGAGGTAGTATGCTATAAAAACAATGAAAATAAAAGGATGAGAAGGAAAGAAATGAGAGGAAAACATTATGATTGAAGAACTGGCCCACCAAGCCTGGCTATGAAGCACACTTATTGTCAGGCAGATGTGCTAACATCTGGGGAGCGCGGCTGTCAAGCCTGACCTAAAAAAAGGTAGTTCCAAAAATGAGTAGCTGAAGAATACACGTCATTCAATCATGGGATGTTATTGAAGCTCTCCTCCAGGGAAGGTAAAGCACAAGAAGAGGAATAGGAAGAAAACAAATGAGTGTGTTAAAATAGCCAGCCAACGTTAAAGGTATAGCCTGGCCCAAAGTCCAGTGTAAGTGTTGGTGTTTTCTACATAGGCCTTTTTGACCTAATGTGAGATCTAAAAACCATGCATGCTCAAGTACAAAAGTGTTGCATTCATAGGAACTGCTCATACATGGGTAGGCTGGAACTGAGCTAGGCACAAATCACATTGCATTCTTCGAACACAGGTGGAAAGGTAGTATGTGTACGAAACACCCAACTAATTCCCTTCAGGCAATCCTACCTCTGTGCAGAGCTTTTGGGGGAGTCATGTCCTCTGTCAGCAGTGCAGTTCCATATAGTCAATTATTCATTCAAGACACGCACAGTAGAATCCCCAGTTACATTTCTACTGCTCCATTAGTGGTAGGACTGTATTTAGATTATACGCATGCACTCCACTGACGTGTGTGGATGCAGGGGCAGGAGTCCTCTGACATTAGCAGGCCCAGGGCCAGACTGGGAACTGAAAGCAGCCCTGGCAAATTTTGACCCACCAGCCCCTGTAAGGTGCATGACTAGTGAGCGCACCTAGCGAGCTGACCACTGACAGGGAGTTTGGGGGTGTTCTTCAAGAAAATTTTGGAAAAAGAAAGACCAAAAATGGTGCATTTTACAGCACATTTCTCATGACATATTTCATTGTATTAACTTTCAAAGCACAGTAAATAGTAGATGAGGACCTTAAAGAGCACCAGGTTACCCAGTCATATGTACCCATAGACATTCTTACAGAAAACTTCAAAAATAGACACAAGACCAGAGTAGTAAATCAGAGAGGGCAAAGTATGTCAGACCAGCCCCCACACGGTGTGTAGCGAGCAAGCGCAGTGAGCGAGCCTAACAACTACTAGGGGGGCTTGGGGATTCTCCTCCCAAGAACATTTTGGAGACAGAAAGGCCAAAACAATGCATTTTTCAACAAATTTTCTTATAGAACTAACAACCATTGGCAAAACCAATAGCTTGTTTTAGGTATAATGTAACTTGTTGCACTATGTATCTGGATACAATGATAGAATGCACTGCAAGAACGTCAGATGTGTCGATATTTCCCAGTATTTACACAAAGCAAATTCTATTTATATAGAGCTTACTTCCCCTGAGGAGGCTTTGTAATAATTAAAATATCACTATTTTTTTTGTTAAAGCACTATGGGTAGAGGAAGTTTGCACTGACAAAAGGCAACATTGTTTCATGTGTTGCTTACAAAAGTGTGAATCTTCTGCCTAAATCAGGAGGTTTTGTCTGTATGCTCGAATAGTGCTCCAATGTACTCATAATAGACATGCTAAACATAAATGTGAGGGCTTAAGATCTGATGTCACTTCTTATGATGCCACTTCCTGTGATCTCACACATTGTCATCCCAAGCGTTGTGATGTCACGCGCTGTGATGTCTGGCGGCGTGATGTCAGTTGCATACTGATTAACTAGGTTAGTCCCCCCATTTCTTTTTTTAGGACTTGTGCCCTGGGGTCACTCATCACTTGCTGATTGGTAAGGTGATGTGCAGCCAGGTCACTAGTTAGATAAATCCAATTTGAGCTGAAGAGGCCAGCAGGCCTGAAGTATAAGGTGTCTGTTACCAAGGATTGGGTAGTTTATTGGTCCTCATTCAGTATCTCTTTTTTACCTGTGTGACGTTTTGGGGATGTCATGTGGCAGCTGTCACAACACTTATTTGAACGTGCTCCTAAAACCATTCCTTTGTATCCTTTGCACATTTTGCACATTTCCCACCACAAATCCCCCCCTTTACTACCCCTAGCATCTCTCATCTAGGTTCATATTTCCTCTCTATTAATCTTTACGTTAAATAGGTTTTATATTTCACACTGCCCTCTCTCTGAATCATTTATAATAATTTATTGAGAGCCCATTGGCAAAAACAATATGAGTTCCTTTCAAAACAAGCATTGGCATAGCCAATAGGTCTCGCCTTTGGGACCTTATAAGTATTTAGTCATGCCGCACATTATCCTTACTGCAACAGCATTAACTGTTGCATGGCTAAACACTTATGAGGTCTGAAAGGTGAGTCCTATTGGCTATGCCAATGCTTGTTTAACAATGCATTAGAACAATCATTACATGTATTTCAATGTGGAACCATTTGCATCTTTGTATACTTGTATCAATGAACTTTTCGTGGTTTAGTAAATATGTTTTTAGCCTTTGAATAATCAGATAAATTGTGAAAATATGAATAAATTAAAAAATATAATAAGATGACAAAAAATAATATGATTACGCGCATGATTCAATCATTCTAGTAATGGGCAGCTCATAGAGCTCGAGTGAGCCAATAGAGAAAAAAATACAGGTCGGGTTGCAGTTTTTTTATTATTTTCTTTGTGTTTTTTTACCCCTTGCTCCTTGACCTACAAATTAATTCCAGGGGGTACCTTTCCATCTATAGTGCAAAGCCAGAGGAATGGCAGCCCGCAAAAGTGACGATTGCTAAGAGAGTAGTCAAGTCAGAGCTAGAAAGAGAGCAAGAAAAGACTGCAAGAGAAGAGGGAGAGAGAACGTTGACAAAGAGAGGAAGAGATAAACAAAGAGAGAGGGTTTTTGAGAGAAAGACAGAGACAAACTTTAATAGAGAACGAGTGAGAGACAGACTCTTAGGGCGGGAAGCCTTTAAAACTGGAGAGTGAGAGAAAAGCTTATGGATGTAAAGAGAAACACTGTTCCGGACTGAGTGGAGCGGCGAGGGGTGTGGAGGGGTGGCTGTTGCCCAAGCAGAGCTACTTCCCCCTCACTCTGGCTGGGCTCAGAATCCATAAGGGGGGTGGGGTTGTCTGGGTATTTATAGACCCTGACGAGAAAGGCCCGCAATTCCTCGCACAGCTGCACTATAACACAAGCATTGGCAAAGCCAATAGGTCTAATTTTTGTGACCTACTCGCTTTGCAATTTGTTTTTACCCACACTGCACAGCATACCGATGGCTAAGGTTAGATATAAAAAAAATCCTTTGACTTGGATGCCCACGTCATTTTGTATGATGCATGCGTGAGCCTACAAAATGAAACCAGACCTTTTTAGTTATCAATCCGAGTGAATTGGTAACTAAAAAGAAAAGAAAACATGCATCAACGTTATTTTTTATAAAGGAACTGAGTTGGCAAAAGTAACAGAGATGAAAGCAACATGGGGAAACACATAAGCAACTAAGCAACATGGGGGCGGGCTGAGTCTTAACCAACATAGCTCATTGCAAGTGGGAGGCATAAGCCAGACAGGGTGAGAGAGATGGGGAAGCATCACCAGGGTGGGATAAAACACTGAGGGCGGGGGAAGCTATGACGAGGGACGAGAAGCAAACGGGTAGAGGAAAACAAGAAAAACACAGATGGTGCTGGATGGCAATGGGAAGAAGCACACAGGCAAGCGCAACATGGAAGGGGCAAGGAGAAGCACTCTGGCAATGAGTAACACGAGTGCAGGTGAAGAGAAGCGCACAAGGGAGATTGCTCAAAGAAGCATGCACTCTCATGGCTTGCTTAAAATGAAAGACAAGATAGCAAAAGAGAAAGCAGGGGTGCGCGTGCGCTGGCAAACATGCAAGTGGTGCACGTGCAGCAGTGCCAAAAGTGAAAGTAATCATGCTCCAGATGGCACCTCGGGCGCTGAAAGCGGGAGCTGTGCACGTTCACGCTCGCGTGAATGCAAGCTTTAGGCCAGCAAAAGCCGGTGGGTAGCACTTTGAAAACCCACTTACTAAATGTCTCGCCTGAGACAGCACATGCGCTGGCTCAGGTGAGACCTAAAAAATGGGCCAATGCATGCTTCTATCTAGTTACCCATCTACCGCCCTTACCCCTCTTTTCTCTCTTCTGCAGTCCCTCTGAGCGTTCTTTGATTGCCCTTCTCCCCACCCCGTTCTCTTGAATCACACCAACCTCGCCTCTTACCTGCTTTTTCGCCCATTGGTATTTATATAAGCTGCCAGCGCAGCGAGCGCCTCTTTTCATTAATACGCTTTTGCCCAATCATGACAGTACAACATTACAACCTTTATTATTACTAACTGTAATTTATACTGCAGTGTCTGGTGTGGATCGTGTGGGCGGACTAGGAGGCCTGCTCAGAACTTTGCTGCTTCTCGAGGAGAACATGACCACTACTACCTACGTTGGTGCGGTGTCGGAGGGGGATTAGATCATTAGTCTGTGATCTGCACACCCTCCCCAAGTTTGCCCTAAACTTAACCTGTCATTGGCAGGAGGGGCGTTCTGGTTCTCGATGGTGTGCATGCACTGCCTACATTGAGAGCGCCGAAAGTGTACACAGCGCGCACCGCACACGCACTTCTAAATTAAAACAACAGTGCATTGTTGTTTGAATTTAGGTCTTGGAAAGAAAGAAAGTACCCCGATCCATCTAATTCCTAGTGAATTTCTGCTTTGTCCTTCTTTGTAGCTTGGAGGAGGAAGTTGAGTTTGTATTGAACCAGTTCCTATCCGGGTCATGTTTATGACATATTCAATACGGTTCTGCTTTCCAGGTCATGCTGATGACCTATTCAGTGCTGTTCTGCTTTCTAGGTGTGCCTGGGCGTATTTCAGGCGCTATCCTTTGGTCAATAGCTGTGCACTTACCTTGCGGTATATTTTGTCTATTCCACTCCATTGTCTGTGGTGACTGAACATGTCATGGGCCCTTCTTTGTCTGTGATCCTCGTATCAGTCTGTTTTGCTTTGCTCTTCATCTGATGGTCACTGGCCGTGCACTTACCTTGCCCTGTCTTTTGTTTTTCCCACTCCATTTTCTGTAGTGACTGTGCACATGTAATTGGTCCTTCCTTGCCTATCTATGGGATCCTCCTATCAGACTGTGCTAATTTACACTTCTTCCTGCTGTCATTATTTGCCTGAGCAGGTGTTCTGCTAAGGTATGGGGCTCCTCTCGTCTCTCCTGGTATGGAACACTTCATTTTGATCTGCTCCTCTTCTGGATTTTCCAGTGGTAAATAGTGTTTTCCTCAGTTACTTTCAGTAGAAGATTCCTGTGGTTGTTTTCTGAGTCACCCTTGTTTCTGTGGGAAGAGTGAGCCTCCTCTAGGTATGTGGTGCTGTATCATGGACGAGCAGGTGGTTCTCCAGATGGCTCACCGATTTTGTTAGCTATAAACTGCTGTTACGAAGCACAAAGCAAATATGCTGACACTTACAAAACTCACAAACAAAAATGTATACAAGACAATCACAAAGTACATGAGCGTACTTGGAGAGTACAAAGCACAGACCACACCCACCCTGGAGTGACAGTGAGCAGATATGAAATCAGATAGATTACATACACACAGATGTGAAATACGAGTCTGTGCTCACAATCGACACGCGCGCGCGCACACACACACACACACACACACACACACACATGCAGAAGCACTTAAACTTCCAACACAGGCAGTCCTGGGTCTCACACGGGTAGCTACGGAGCTCAGGCAGTAAGTTTCCGAGCACACTCACAGGTAGTCACAATACACACACACACAGAACATTCACAGGGCACCGCACTACTCAGGGGCACTCATCGGAGACGTCCGCAGCACCCACTGCCCTGAACCCCTCGTCCTGCCGAGGGTGATAATTCCCTGCCTGCTTTAATTAAATACTTCCTGTCTTATGATCCGACAAATGGTCTTTCAGAAGGCAGCTTGGAGAAGCACGCAGGCCTATGGTTTGCCTGTGTGTGCGCCTCTCTCCGGTTCTTTGTTGGCGTGTCACTACTGGTTTGTTAAACGCGAGCAGAGTTGCAGGGAGAAAAGTAATTACCCTTCACATCTGGTGCTCTTCTCCCGCGGTGCCTTTGTTGCTGTTTTCGGATGCTCACTGCCTGCTCGCACGTGGAACTGCTGTGAGACATCAGTGCCCTTCAGTGGATCCATATCAGCCGCCTCGTGCCATCAGGCGCACCTTTAAACAGTCATGGAATGTAAAACAAGGGCAATTTGCATGCTGGCTCCTGTTTACCCAATCTTAAAAGGAACAAGCATTGGCAAATCCACTCGATCTGGTATTTGATTACAGGTGCGGACCTGCTGGCTTTGCTAATGTGTTTTCTCACCATTTTAAGCTGGTCACTCATGCACATGCTTGCTCGGGCACACAGCAGCCATTTTGTAATGCATCGTCTCGTTTTCTACGAACAAACATTATAAAATGGTTGTCATGCTTGTTAGTGCATGGTGGCCATTATGTAATTTATTTTTTCTATCTTTGTGAAAAAAATATTAAAAGATGGCTGCTGTGCCTGCACCCATGCATAGTGGCCTTCTTTTCGTATTTTTTGTTTTATAAAAAGGTAAAGAAATCCATTACAATATGACTGCTTTGTCAATGCCTGCATGCATTTGGGTAGCCATCTTACAATGGTTTCTAAACCAATCAAAAATGACAGCTCGCTGCTATGTTAGTGGTGGACGGTGAACAGACAATGGGGGAAACAAAGTGGAACTGGCAAAGGGGATTTTAAATAAATAAAGAGGGGTCCTGCAAAGAGAGGCAACCAGACTAAGGAGAGATAAAAAGAAAGTGAGAGAAATAGTTTCTCATGCACTGTAAGGCAAGTTATTGACTTCAGCAGGGGAAGAATACAGGTCAGTCCAAATACGGTGATCTGAAAATACTCCTTGACAAGACAAACACAACAACAGGGAGGAAAGCCTATCAGGAGCAGTGAGTCTGAGAAAAACAAGACCACTTTCCAATCATGGGGAAGAGTTGGCCAAAGCCACTTAAACTCCATAGTGCTTTCAGTAGTGTTGTGCTGAAAGACATCTAAAGATGCATACAAGGGAAACACAACAACAAATAGGCCTCGGAAAAGAAGTCAATCACAAATCCCTCAATTTTGGGGGAGTTGTAAGGTTAATCAAACTCTAAGACTTTTGTGGTTTGAGTTCCAGGTGGTTCAGCTGCTAAATCCATCTTCCTTAGTTATCCATTTGAGACAGTGTGCTTTGTTGCATACACTGTTGAGTGTCTTCAACCACCTTAAATTTCATTTGATGATAAACGTATACTTTATTATACAATTCTATTCGTGGTGGCTCTAGATGTTATGGTTCGCGAGTGGACCCCATGGAACAGCTTGAATGTTCTCGATCAGAGATTCGACTGGTCTCCCAATCAATAAGAAACAATTCAGCCGAGTATTAATTACAATATCCAGCCGTGTTTGTTAAAAAGGAATTGTTGCAAGGAGGATAAACGAGTGACTTATTTTTTTCTACTTTTACTTATTTTATTAACCACAAATATAGACCTTGAAAATGTACATCAAACCGAGAGAAATATAACATAAAACTATAATGCAGGGTAATATGAAAACAGATAACATCAGTATATGAAATCAATTCTATACGAGGGCCAGGAATAGTCTTATCTGTGCAGATTCCAGGAAGCGCAAAAAATAGTGTGACCAGATATTGGAAACCAAAAACTGGTCCATACCACAAACACCTTAGTCAGACCTCAATTTTTCTTGGACACCTGGGCTCTGAATGGATGAACTGATAATGCTCAGTGACAGAATTGACAGGCAATGAAGAATTAACTACAGTTTTTATATAACATCACTGATGTTAACTAATGTCATTTCTGCTATGGGCTGCTAAGTAAATGTGCACTGAAATACATAAAAACTTGCTTTCCTCTGTGTGCAGTTTACACTCCCTGAAAACCCAGACATGTCCAAAACTCACAAAAATTTGCTAGGACAGATGGAGCAACTTTAATCAAATAGTTTCACCCCGAAAGCTTTAAAAATGCATAAATAGCCATGTGAATTTGATGAAGCAGAATTGAAGTTAGGCAGTAATGCAGAATGAAAGGAAATCAATTCCTCATAATCATGGTTTTTTATTCTGCGCGCATTGTTTGCAAGTTTTTGACAATCGGCCATGATGGGGCATTTGTGATGTTCTTAGGAAGGGACTTCCATTATCTGATATGTAAGTAGCTGATGTGGCCACACACTTTTGCAGCCCTCATTTTCAAGGCCGGACAAGGAAGTTGAGTTCCACACTCTGGTATTTTTGGGGAGTCAGTGGCGGGGAGGGGTGGATAGTTCCAACCACAATGACCTGCTGTCACCATTTTTGTGTGCGAAGTCTTTCTTCCTTAACTGCACATGATCATAATGGGAGTTCCACATGACAAAGGCTCTTCCTCTAAAGTACCTGGGGCCAAACATCTAGAACTATAAAGCAACACTAAGTGGCCCACTGTTCATAAAAACAAGTGTAGTTGATTTCAGTCATAACGTATAGTATTCGATTTACGATGTGTGCCAAATATATAGTGTGCTCTCAGTAAATACAAAAATCCCCAGGTTACTGCTGAGTTCCTAGACCAGCTAGTGGAAAGCAGACAAAAGCTAAGATCCTTCATGTTTTACCAGAAATCCGAGTTGATGCTCACTGCCCTTTCTCTGTGGGTTTGGATGTAACTTTCTTCCTGACACAGAGTCCCTTCTACCCACCCAATGCCATCCTCCCCTTCTTTTCAACACTTTGGCCCTCAATTACGGAGGGTTACAACTCTGAGGTAATACCACCATTTGGGCTAATTTTATTTAACCACTATGTGCACGCAGTGTCACTAGGGGGCATATGTATCAAACAATGTTGTATTCGCAAACGCTGCAAATCGCAAAAAAACACCGTTTGCGAATACAAAATCGCAAAATGAGATGTATGAGGCATTTCAGCAGCGCATTCTTAAGGAATCGCTAATTTTGCGCATTCTTAAGGAATCGCTAATTTTGCGATTTCTTAAGTTTGCTAAGCATTTAAGAAATCGCAAATTGCGATTCCTTAAATGCTATGTAACACGCACCCAAGTTGTGCGATTTCTCCTTAAGAAATCGCAAATTACCACCAACTTCGAGTTGGTGGTAATTTGCGATTTCTTTGAAAAATGCAGTTTTTGACATTTTTCAAAGTGCCATGTGGCGCACATACATGCCCTTAGGGCATTTATGTGCGCCATATGCGCACACATGCTGATTTCAGGGGTGCATCAGGGTGTCATCATGACACCCTTGCACCTTTGAAAATATTCTCAATTTGCGATTAGCAAATAGCGATTCGCAAATTGAGAAAGACTTCCCATTCATTGCTATGGGCCTCCTGGCCCATAGGAATGAATGGGAAGGTATTCCTTAATTGCGATTTCGCAATTTGCTAATCGCAATTAAGGAATTTTAAGAATTCACAAAATTTGTGCGAATTTTTAGATACATCCCGTTTTGCAATTCTCAAATAGCGATTCTCAAAAAATCGCTATTTGAGAATCGCAAATGGAGATGTTGATACATATGCCCCAAAGTCTTTTAATTTGCAACGCATTGCTCTTTGGTTTTAGGCATTGGTATGTGTGAAACTTGCAAAAATGCATCCGTTTCACTGGTCCTTGGTGGTAGGGGAAACCAATGCTGTTGTATCTGATGGTGGCCAGTAGCATTGGGTGGCCTGCAGGCTCTGAGTTTCTCCACCACCAGGAGCCTGCTCTCACGAAGAGGTGGAACCTCTAGCAGTGGGGAGCCACTGCTAAGTGGCTGCTGAGTGGCAGCAGTTTATCTGCTAATGCATAGATTTAAGTGCATCCTTGCAATACATACGTTGAATTAATTGCTCCTGCGCTGAGCCAAGGTTTTCTCACCTCCCACCATCATTTAACTAGAGGCAGTTTTCATACCTCAAGGTCAACAACGAATTTAGGGTATGATCCTTTGTGGGCGGAACATCCTGCTGCAGGAAATTGTCACTTACAACGAGTTAGAAAAGCTACAACTTTGGTTAAAGTGATATTGGTAAACTTTGATCTTGGTTGCAAAGTAAAATGATTTGTGCCTTCACCGGACTAGGTGGACAATATATAGCTTTGCCCATTACTGATTATCACAATGTATAGCCACGACATTACCAGGAATGTATCGCCGTAGGGGGAATAACCTGTGCAAACAATGCTTTTACAAAGTTAGCAGAAGAATGTGTGGTTCCTGAAAGGTATGTTATCAGTGCGGAAAATACCACTTACAAAAGAAAAACTGATTGGAAAGTGTAAAGTTCCACTTACTGTACTTGGAACACACATTTTGTCAATTTTGATAAGCTCAGAAAGAAGGACTTGAAATCATAGTCTCTGAACAGACACAAACTATTACTATTGCTTGTATTGGGCGATCAGTCCATCATATTAGACGGCTCTACCTTTGAATGGTGCTTTCTCTACTTAAAAAAGAAGCCGGACCCACACTTGCTGGCTGCATCGTCATAGGGTGCACTCCTCGCAAAGGGCAAAAATGCCTTTGTCCTCAGTAATGGAGGTTTTATCATAGGTCGCACAATCTGTGTTTGTCTCCACTCCTTTTGGTTGCAGAGTATGCTCCCTTTGATGCAAGATATCTTTTTTTCATATCTGTAAAATCAATGCACTCCATACCGCGACAGTAAGAGAACCCTAAATGCAAACACTTATTTTATTTGCGCTTATCAAAGACTTCTTCGTGTTTAAAAAGCTAAAAAAAGACATTAAACAACTTAACATATAGAAGTCTAAAAACACATAAATATTATTATTCACCTGTCAAATCCATATCACTGCTATATCCAATTTGCCAACATATTTTGGTTGGGAAGGTAATGGAGCAATGATCTAGAATAAGAAGGTGGCACAATAATTGACCCGATTAGCTATTGGCTGTGAAATACCAGAAAACCTTCACATGTAAGGAATGTGAAATGTAGAGCTTGCACTGCAACTGCCAGGGGCTGGGTAACGTTGGAGTCGCCTGTCATTTGTTATTAGCAACTTATTCTGAGGTCAGAACTAATCCAACAAAATACAGTACAAGTACTCCCACAGACATTAAGCACGTCACAGTAGTAGCATACATTTTAGTGTGAAGGGGAACTGTGCTTCTCAGACTCGGATGTGAGAAGTCCTTGTGCCCGCCCCGTGCCCTTGCCTTCTTGCATCCTGTGTCCTGGTTTAACATCTCCAGACTGCAGGGGTCACGGTTAGACAGGCTGTCAGAGCACGGGACTATGATTTGGACTGCCCGAGGCTACAGTCGAGCAGGAAAAGAAAAAGCAAGCGAAAATAGGTACATGCTGCCGAGCAAAGCTCTGTGCCAGGTCAGATACCACGAGGCGGGTGTGAAGGGGCTGGATTCATCACATCCACAGGAGAGGCGCGGGGGGAGGGGCACCCTTCAAAGCTGAAACCTCTGCTCCTTGGAAACTGGGGCTGCAACAACACGGCAGGATAGAGAAAGTGGGGGAGACAGCGAGAGGCTGGAGGAAGAATAAGGAAGGAGTGCATCTATGCCACATACGTCAAAATGTACCCACCCTGAGAACACTCACTGACTTATTTGACTTTCCATTAGTAGGAAAACGGTGTAGAAAGTCATCTTTGTCTCTTCAGCTTTCCATACCCAACTTTTAGCTCGATGGAGAGTACACATGCAGCCTTGGAATCTCCATGGGCACTTGTGGTGCAACTGTCCTCGCCATGAAAAAGACATAATAGCGTGTCTCTCCGGGATTGGCCTCCTCCTTCGCCCATATACCCTGAGCAGGCCGCGGCCCTGCTTTCCAGCACGCTCAGCTTTTCCGAGCGGCAGTGGAGCCCGGCCGAAGAAGGTAACTTGCTATTAGGTAGGGCGGTGTTCCTACCTGGCTGGAGACGAGGGGAGATTCTGCCGGAGTGTTTTCCGGACTGCTGCTGTCTGTTTCCCTCCTGCTCCCGCCATTTCCAACGCGGACGCTGCACGGAGGGGGACTACCATCCCCAGGATCCCTAGCGGCGCCACGGGAAGCGGAACCCGAACACGCCCACTGCTCTTTCGCGCCGGGAGGCGCTTGAAAAACACTGCGACCCACCGCCTCGCGGGACCGCGCGCGGGCGGCGCCGGGAGAAGCCCGGGACAAGGGCGGGACCGTCTGTGGCCGTCCGGGGCCGGAGGAGGCCGGGCTGGGCCGCCCCTCTAAGCTCTCCTCCTCGGATCAGTAGTGTTTGATTTCTTTTGGTTATTTCATTTTACTCTTTATAGTCAGTCATTCTTTTTGGATTAGAGTGTCTTCCTTTTACTGTTGGTTTTTACTGATTTGTCCCATAAGTTTTCATTGCTTGTGTTGTGGACACTCTAGATTCATGGGGAAGCACTCCAAACCTACAGCTAGGCGTCCGATGACCAGACAGCTAGCGAACTCTGCTTCTCAGATCCCTAGTCTTACAGCAATAGACAAGATGCTGCAAAAGACAATCGGGGTGGTGGCTTCAGCCATTGAAAATACAGAAAAACGGCTGTCGATTACACCGGCATTCAATATGGCCCCCCCTCTAGATGGTTTGTCTGATTTTTCATCATACCAGGTGGATCCTGATGCTATGTCTTCTATGCTGCCCTCATTTACACAACTACCGTGCGCTCAGGCCCAAATAGATGAGCCAGCTCTAGTGGAAGAAGGGTTATCAACATCTTCCTTTGTGTCTATTGTGGCCCCTACAAAACAGGTTAAGACAAGGAAAAAACAAAAAAAACAAAAACTGAGAAAAAGGAGACTCTTATCAGCCCCTGCTCCAGATAGCTCTCCCTTTTCGGCCCCGATCCACCATCACCCCCCTACTTCTATCCCTCCGACCTGGGCGACCACCCTATTAATTGAGCTCCAGTCACACATAGACCAATCTCTAAACCTTCTGGCTAAATCCCTGTCATCTAAAATGGACAGGTTGGTTTCCTTAGTTAACTCCAAAGGATTTGGGAAGATGCAGCCTACCCAGGACCCTAAGGTCAATTCGGGCAGTTCGGAGGGTGCTAGTTCCAAAGTAAATCTAACTAATTCTATCCCCCAAACTGAGTCACCTTTATCCCTGATGCAGGTGCACAGGGATCTGGGCCAGCCCTCTATGGTGCATACAACTGCCCCTTCTCACAACGCTGGTCCTCATTTGCCCCTGACTGTGCCCCGAGTCCCTATCGTCGTTTCAACACATGAGCAGCCTACTCACTGCAGGGACTTAGTTTCTCGGATTACAGACGGGGTCGGTTCCCGCCTACCTGAGGGGGGGGACCGACCCCTCCGGAGCTTGGAGGATCCTCATCTTCTGGTCCAGCTTCCCCCGGAGGCAGCCCCTTATGTGATCGTCCTTACAGGAGTTCCTTCGATTATGAATGGAAGGGGGGAATCCTATCTTGAACTAAAAAATAAAGTCATCCACTGGCTGTCTAAAAATAGACCACTAAAGGGAGTAGGGAGAGGGGAGATCCTGCATGTTCGGAGGGTTAACTGGCTAGGGACCCGCTCAAAAGACATAGGGGGGGACTGCGTCCTGATTAATTTTAGGGACCCCAGAGTAGTAGATCACATTTTGATGCAGGGAGGGCACTATAGAAGGGGTGCTATTGAGGCTTTTCATTTGGGGTACTTCTATTCCATTTCCAACACTTTGGTCTCAGCTGATTTACCTTATTTCCACCAGGCCCCACACAATTTGCACTTTAACATCCCGGTTGAAAACCGTTATGGTGCACTAAATGCGGTGGATTGACCACTACATTCGAGTCCTTGTAAGGGAGAGCTTATGCCCGTGGGGGGGAGCCAGGATGAGAATGTTTATGATACATGGACGTTGGTGCCCCTGGTTGCCCCGGGAGTGGTGAGTGGCCCTGGGCCCCCCTCTCCATCGTCTCTGTCCCCCAGCGCTCTGGTGGGTTCTCTAGAGCCGAACCCCCCTGTGCATTCAGCTTCCCACAGCCCCCCCTTTCCCATCCCTCCGGTTGACAGCTCACTCTGTATACCTCACCGGAAACCATTAGTTGGGTCCTGGAACGTGGCCGGTTTAGAGTCCAAACTCTCTGATCCCGAGTGGGGAGAGTTAATGGACAAATATGACATCTGTATATTTCAAGAAACCTGGCTGCGGTCTATACCACGGAGGGTGGGATATGCATCTTTTGCAGCCCCAGCAGTTCAGGGGTTCCGAGGGAGACCCTCAGGGGGGTTAGTTGTTTGGGTCGCATCTCACCTGGGGTGTTCAGTAAAGTCATTGGATTCAAAGTCCCCTGATATTCTATGTCTCCTACTATCCTTTCCCGCTAGCTACTCACTAGCAGTTATAAATGTGTACTTGCGCCCACAGCCGGTCCAGTTAGGTTTGTCGATTCTGGGCGCCCTGGAAAATGTTCTACACTCTCTACCACAGGCGTCCCATAAACTAATTGGAGCCGATTTTAATTGCCACTTCGAACCCCTTCCAGGGATCCCTTCCCCCTCCTGTGAGGTGGACGAAATCTATCTAATCCCTGATCTTATTTCCCACCCGGCTAAACGTCTCTCCCCCCTTGCCCTTGAGATTAATAGGCTTACCATTGCACACTCCTTGCGGGCCTGCAATGGCAGACTCTGCCCGGACGTCCCGGGGTCCTTCACCTTTAACAGAGCTGGGAGCTGTTCGTCAATCGATTATGTTTTGGTGAACGTAGAATTCTGGGGCCATTTGGCCTCTTTTTCTATCATCCCACGGGCCGACAGCGATCACAACCTACTGTCTCTGGAATTGATTAACAATCTAGGTGGTAGTGAATCTTCTAGGCCCCAATCTCCATTACAAAGTGAGAATTTGGTCCTAGTGGCAGGTGGCAGACGGATTAGGTGGGAAAGGGTGGCGTCTGATGATCTAAAGCTGGCTGATGTATATAGTGCCGTGACCTGCTCCCTGGAAGCAGTTTTCCATCTTCTGAGTCCCGCTGGGCTTATTCCGCAGTCTTGTTTTTCCGAACTCCAGACTATCCATACGGATTTTCTAGGTAGTTTGGCCAGTTTTTTCTATAAACCCACGGCCTCAAAATCAAGGCCTCTTAGGCCCGAGCGCTGGTTCAATGGTACCTGCAGGCGGGCTAAGTCTGCCCTGCTAGTAGAAGTAAAAGAGGGTACCTTGTCCAGTATTCGGGCAGCCAGGGCCACCTACAAAGACCTGATCAGGGAAGCTAAAGCCGAGTGGGAGGATCTAAGGTGGCAAAATTTACTCCAAGCTCTAGCAGACCGTGACTCGAGGGCGTTCTGGAATATTGTTCGTTCGGGCTCGGTAGCCAGTACCCCAGCACTACTTCCTAATCTTAGTGAGGAGGTCTGGCTCGCCCATTTCCAACCCCTCTTCTCGGCCTGTAACCCTCTGGTTAGTAACGATGTAGGCCTCACCCAGATTGATACGGCAATGGACTTGTTGAGCCAGGCAGAAATTGAGTCTAGCCTCTTTTCCATCCCAGAGATTGAATTGGCCCTCAATTCCCTTTCGGCAGGGAAAGCTCCGGGGCTCGACAAGATCCCCGGTGATCTCTACCGAAGTGATGTAAAAATTTGGGCACCTTATATATGTGTATATTTTAATGCTATTTTGCAGGGCCTTAGAATCCCGGACACTTGGTTGGGTGCAGAAATTATTCCCATCCACAAAAAATCTTCCCCACTGGACCCTGCCAACTACCGCCCCATAAGCCTGATTGATGTAATTCAGAAGCTGTTTGCTCGAGTCCTATTATCCAGACTGCAGTTCTGGATGGAGGATCAACATGTTCTAACCTCCCTACAGGCGGGGTTCCGAGCTAAGGTTTCTACCATTGATCAACTATTTAGATTACTTTTGATCTATTGGAAAACAGTCAGCATGGGCGCCGGTAATTTGTATCTGATCTTTGTGGACCTTCGGTCCGCTTTTGATATGGTGCAAAGGGAAAAACTCTGGGCCATTTTGCTAGAGATGGGTGCCCCCCCCTATCTTTGCCACCTATTCAAACGACTCCACCTAGGCACCTATGCAAGGGTGAGATATGGGAGAGATGGGGAACTTTCAAGGCCATTTCCGGTAGAGAAGGGTGTGAGGCAGGGCTGTGTCCTGGCCCCCACCCTTTTCTCCCTCTTTATCAATGGGCTGATAGAGTTTCTTTTGCGCTCCGCTAACCTGGACTCCCCTGTTTTGGCGGGTCGTAAGGTCCCGGCCCTGATGTTCGCTGATGATACGCTTTTGCTATCTCAATCTTACATGGGCATTCAGCGTACATTAGAGGCCTTCTGCTCTTTTTGCAAAATCAGGGATCTGGAACTGAACCTCTCTAAGACCAAATTTATGGTGTTTGGTTCTAATTCGCGTAATTGCCCCCACCCCAAACTGGGAGAGGTTGAGCTGGATAGGGTCGCCACGTTTGACTATTTGGGGGTGACCCTCAATGACAAAATGAATTGGGGTTCCCATTTGGCAAAGGCAAAATTGAGACTAGCCCAATCAGTGGGGGGTATCCTGAAGGTGTTTAACAACTCTTCGTGTAAACCTCTGGGCCCCCCGCTGGAAATTTATAAATCACAAGCCAGAGGAGGAGCACTTTATGGTGCTGAATTATGGGGATACTCCACCCCCGCCTCCCTCTCATCTATTGAGAATTCCTTTATCAGGAGTTTGCTGAAACTACCTGTCAGCACCCCATTAATCCCTCTGAGATGGGATTTAGGTTTGATTCCCATAGAAGAGATTGTCCTGAATCGTCCTCTTCAGTTCTGGAGGCGTCTTTGGTCAACGCCCGAGCTGGAAAGCTATAGGCTCGATCTCGGTGACATTTTGGCAAGGGGTAATTCGGATAAGATCCCCTGGCTTGCCCACATAAAGAACCTTTGCAACCTAATTGGGATGGGGAATCTATGGTCTGCCCCGGAAGTGTCCTGCTGTACACTTTCGAAGAACTCATTGAGGGAGGTTCTGAAATCTTTTAGGAAGGGTATTCTACTCCAGTCCTCCCTGGGTAGGCTCACTGACACTTTTTTGGATATTAAGTGTAGTCCCCAATTTGAAGTCTTCTTAGACGTGATCCAACCTCCCCTGGCTAAGAAACTCTACATACAGCTTAGACACGGTTCCCTTCCACTGAGAGATTTTACCTATAGATGGTCTAACGTTGTAAACCCCGTTAGTTCTTGCCCCCTATGCTCTGATACCCGCGAATCAGAGTTGCATGTTGTTCTCTTTTGCCCCTTATATACTATTGCACGGAAAAAATGGATTATCCAGCTATGCAAGTCTAGGGGCCTTAGGGACTACAAGGAGGTGCTTAGAATTCTGAAATATGACACCACCCCTTTGGTAGTGTTTGCAATGGCCAAATTCCTCCTCTCAATGTGGTTTGTTAGGTCCAAATTTTTGTCTCTTGCTACTCAGCCCCCTGATTCAGCACTACATATATCATCATCTTAGTTCTTTGAGGTATATGTGTTATCATTGGCCCTGGATCAGTCTTAACTTTTCTCCCGTTTCGTGGAATAGTTCTTGTTTTTATTGTGCTTGTCCTATAGAACTGTTTTAATGTTTTAATCGATCTCACTCTATTCATTGTGATTTAATCATGTTTTTTAAAGTATTTATGTATTTATGTCTTTTTATGGTATTTTACCGAAATAAAAGTTTTGACTGACTGACTGACATAATAGCTCGCGAGCAGGTTTCAATACACGTGTGCAAGTTTCTGTGTTCACCTTAAGCACTATATGTGGTGCACATTCACACTTCAATACATCTGGGCAAGTTTGTGTTTACTTTCAGCACCACAAACATCGCAGAGGCAGGTTCCGAGGCGTCCGTGAAAGTTTGTGTTCACTTTCAGCACCACAGATAGCGCAGATGCAGGCTTCAAGGCAAAGGTGGTGGTCCGACCACTGCCTCCTTGGCGGTCTCACCGCCATGAGACCGCCGCCACCGCCAGGACCTTGCAACCTGCGGCGGTGGGGAAAGCGGTGGGCCATGGAGGTGGTGCTGATGCCAGCACCTCTGTGCTGATCACGACCTGCCTTTCTGCCGAGCCAAGTTTTTCATGGCAGGCACCCTGCTGTGAAAAGCTCGTCAGAAAGGCAGTGAAGGGGCCCAAACAGGGCCCCAGGGTAATTTTCCCAATTGGGGACTGTGTACTTGGGACTGTTTGTACTAGGGACTGTTTGTACTATTGTGCGTGCCCTGTGTGTCATGCACGACATGGTGCGTGGTACACAGTGCCTCCCGACGTGCAAGTGGCGCAGTACTGCAACAGCATTTGCTTCAGGTTCTCTCTATGAGCCGAGGCAGGCTGCCGCCGTGGAACCACTGCAGTCCTACCACCAGTCTGTTGGTCATTTTGTAATGTGGTCGTTGGGATGGCACCGGCTTGTCGGTGTTCTTTCAACTGCCGCCATTGCAAGGTGGCGATGGGACCGATAAGGTCGTATTCAGGTCCATAGACAAGACCTGTGTTAACTTCTAGCACTGTATATGGTGTAGGATTCAAAATGTTTGTGCCAATTCCTCTTTACTTTCAACACCATAGACCGCATACATGGAGGCGTCAATATATCGGTGCAAGTTTGTGTTTACTTAAAGCACCATAGACACGATGCTTTCAATGCAAGTTTTTGTATATTGTTTCTGCATCATAGACTCTGTACAAGGAGGCATCTATGGAACTTTGTGTTCACGCTCACACTGTAGACCAGTGCATGCCGGTTTCGAGATGTAGACAAGTTTCTGTGTTAACCTTGAACACTATATACGGTGTACATGCGTGCTTCAGCACATCTGTGCAAGTTTCTGTGTTTATTTTCTGTACCATATAGCGCACACATGGAGACTACATTACATCTGTGTTTGCTTTCGGTACCACAGACAGCGAACATGAAGGCTTCAATGCATCTGTTTACATTCAGGACCACAGAGAGCGCACACACAGGCTTCAACACATCTGTTTACTTTCAGTACCACAGACAGCTCACATGCAGGCTTCAATACGTCTGTGTTTACTTTAAGTACCACAGACAGCGCACATGCAGGCTTCAATACGTCTGTTTACTTTAAGTACCACAGACAGCGCACATGCAGGCTTCAATACATCTGTGTTTACTTTCAGTACCACAGACAGCGCACATGCAGGCTTCAATTCATCTGTTTACTTTCAGTACCACAGACAGCGCACATGCAGGCTTCAATACGTCTGTTTACTTTCAGTACCACAGACAGCGCACATGCACACTTCAATACATCTGTGATTACTTTCAGTACCACAGACAGCGCACATGCAGGCTTCAATACATCGCTGTTTACTTTCAGTACCACAGACCGCGCACTTGCCGGCTTCAATACATCTGTCTACTTTCACTGCTACAGACAGCGCACATGTAGGCTTCAATACATCTGTTTCTCTTTCAGTACCACAGACAGCGCACATCCAGCCTTCAATTCATCTGTGCAAGTTTCTTTGTACACTTTTAGCTCCACAGACAGCTTGCATGCTTCTATCTACGTTCCTCTGATCACTTGCAGCGCCAAGGATAGAGCACATGTAGGCTTCGAGATAGCTAGGCACGTTTCTGTGTTCACCCTGCAGTTCCATGCAGTGCGCACATGCAACTTGAATACTTCTCCGTTGTTTATGGGCCGATATTCAGTGTCTTAAATCAGACTATGTCACGTAAAGGTTTTACCCCTTTATGCACATCTTTTACACAGATAAACCTGGTGTAAATTCATATGCAAAAGAGTCCTTTGTCATTGCCGAAAGTTCTGAAATGTACTCAAGCATTTCTTGTCCTGTGACACCTGGTAAAGGAGGTATAGGTATCCGAACTGTGGGGAGGAGAGTAGCCACGGTGCGGACATTGAAAAGGATCGCAAATATTTGCGAATTGTCGCATTTGTGTGTTTTTTGCCCCATTGTTAAAGCATTACTCACTTTGTGGGTATTTCAAACATTTGTCAAGCCATTCCCATACTTATTTGCACCTCTAATTACAATCAGATGAACCTTAAACAAACTGTGTAGAAACTGAAGGAGGGCACTGTACACCGCCATCTTTAAAGACTGCATGTCTTTGCATTCATCTACGTTTTCTGTCAATATGGCGCGCTCACACTGAACCTACTACAAGTTTCGAATACATGCATCATTGCTGCTTGTAAATTGCTTTGAAAAACTAATAAAGGTGGGATTTAAATTGTTTCTGAATTCCTTGTGATCGTTAACCTTTCACAGAAAAGGGGGCGGGGGAGGGGGATGCGGAGATGTAGGTTATAAAAATCACTCCTTATTTTACAAAGAAGTGATTCACAAAGATGAAGTTTCTGTAACATTGGCTGCTTATGATGGCTTCAGCTTGCATGCATAGGTTGATTTTTGTGCATGTCAGCACTGCCAATGTTAATAACGAACAGGCCAAGCTTCCAGGATACACTGTACTGGCCAAAAGCCTGTGAGATCGATATGGTTATAAATGGGCGTAATGAAGGGATCTAGGCTAGCTCTTATGTGACTGAAACCAAGAGCCAGTGGTTACGCTTTGGAGGAAGCCAACAGAAGGCATTAGCTAAGAGGTAGATCCTTCTGGCAGCAGCTGCTTAATAGCAAGTATGCTAGAATTTTCTCGGGAATATTTTTTATCTGTTTTCAGGAAGAAGGGGTATCTAGATGCATTTTAGTAGATTCCCCTAAAGAATCTAAAAAAAAAATTGTATGCGAGGCATGAATTAATTTTAGACTTTGTTCTAATATAGAGGACAGGGTGGCAGCCATTGAGGTAGGCTCCAGCTTAACTCCACAAAATTCAATCTTTTGAGAGTTGGCACGCTTTTAAACAAAGGTCTTAATTTTAAGGGGTAAAAACATCGTACCTTAAAAGTGTCAGGCTATCCCATTTGAGTGAAATAAAATGATCATTTGTGGTTGTGTCAATCCTTCACACCAGTTGAATGAGAGATAAAACATTGTGTTAGAATTTACGAGCAATGACAAGGGCGAAAGGTCCACAGGATCAGATGACAAAAGGCATTGTTAGGAATGCAAGGGGATTGAACAATTGTATCAACTCAGGGGTTGATAACCGCAATAGTCGTCAATGAAAAAGAGAGCCGTGTGTTTGTCTATTTCATCTTTGTCGTAGTACATCAAACTTCGTACGTAACATGGATGAGTGCCAAAAAAACGTAAATTTGTCTAATATTGAGCTTTTTAATAATATCCATCCTTTGGTAGGTTTTTAAAGCACACATCTACCCCTTAGGTGGTTTTGGCTCCACGCTGAACAATTCAGTGGAACTAGAGCCTGAATATGCATAAGATAAGTAACCAATAAAATAGTGAACTGGATTGAACATCCATCGCAGAGGTCCAAGGGTATTCTGAACATCACTTGTTTAAATCCTAAAATGGATAACTCAGTCGTTCAGAGATCAATGGAGTTGGGTAGTAATAACCCTGATTATTTAAAGGCCCTGCAACAGTTCTGTCTTGGTCTGGACGACAATATTGGTCATCATCATTAAATTAGCAAGATTATTAGAATATTGAGTTTTCATTCCTTGATATATGTATGGCTTTACCCAAAAGTCGGCGCTCATAATGAAAATAAGATAATGTGGGGTGGAAAAAAATAATCGAAAAAGAAAGATTCCAAATTTACAAAGGTGATGGCTTCTGTGATTCACCTCTACGTGCCATAGTCGTGCCCGATAGTGGGAGGGAGAGTCTCATGCTGAACCTAAGTGTCTTACCAGGTACTGTTCCTGACCTAGCATTCAGTCTTTCTCCATTGTGATAAATGTCACACACAGAGTTATATTCATGAAGCGCAAATGCCACTTTTACATTTTGTCTATGATTGGTTTGACATGCATGATTCGTACTGGAAATATTCTCATAATTAGTCTGTTAATAGTTCCATCTTTCATCGCGAAGAAAAGGGAACCAACCTGCAACTCTGAGTGCTGGCTGTTGGTATGCATAGGCAGGCAGTGAGGTCATGGGAAAGAATTGTCATCCCTTTTAGTCCTTTAGTGTAATTAATTGAATAATTTATGGTCTCAATTATAGTTTGGAAGGAACTACAAATCCTCCAATTTCTGGAAGAAACTCTAAGTACGGAGTAGAATCCAGAAGCTGAATTTCTGTGCCACCAATATTCCGTTTGCAGCGGAAATTCAACCAGTGGATTGTACTCGGTAATTAGCGTTCCCTCTGGAAATGGGAGGATCTGTAGATCCCGCCAAACTCTAAATGAGCCCCAGTGTCTTGGTGTCCTTTGAGGTGGACTCTGGTTCTGTTGATTACTCTTTTCTTAGTCATCTGAGCATGAGGCTTTGTTTCACTGATAAGATGTGTTATAGCTTCTCAGATTCTTATTCACCAATCAATAATATTCTCAAACCCACTTCCTCCACCACCAGCAGAACTCTCCCCCAATATCGATCTCCCAATATTCCTGAATAACCACATTATTCTGGAACAGTTGCTCCTCCAACCACTAACATGAAGGATACTGTTACTCTCAAACAACTGTAAATCCCACAAGGGTACTTGGACTCCACCAAGTACGCCAACAGTGCCTCAACTCCCAGAACGATATTTCTGACATAGTCACCCACACAATCATGTAAGCTTCTATACCATCATTCTTACCAGCCATATAAACCCATGCAGCATTGTCTGTGGACATCACCCCCATAACAGACAACATTGACCAGATGACACACTGAGGCAACTCTAGGGATACCATGATACTGCAATACACAAACTGCATGTGCATAAGAAACTCAAGGACACACATGGGGAGGAGGGAGTTCTTCAGATCTACGCCAGGATTGTTTAAAGAGAAATAAAGTGGATACAATTAGTTTAACTGATGGAGACCATAATATATTTATAAGTACCCTGTTTGAACATCGGACATTGTTTAACGGGTATGATTTAATTATGAAAATGATATGTTAAAGTGTTTTACTTAAACCTCATACACTGTAGAACTGAACACATACACACTTCAACTTCTCGTTGTGTGTATTGGTAATCAACATTACCATAATTGTATTAATTATGGAGACTTTATAAGCTCAGCCTTAAAGGCTCTGGCAACAAAGTCTGTTGGTAGGATCAGCCATTGGCTAGTGGAAACGTTGCTAGGAAGAAATTCATCTTTTTTTATGTGATTCCAGCCCTCATCTGACTCCTGGTCAATCTATTTTGTCTTCTACCATTTTTAGTTATAGTTTATGGTTCAACGATTGCTGAGACATGCACCTTCCCTCGCTGCTCACTGCTTTCTCCATATAAATCTAAGCTTTTGTAGAATAAAAACATGTCGAGGCTGGAAAAAGGTACCTTGATGTCACAGTGAAAAAACCCTCTGATGAATATACGGTGTGAAAAAAGAGTCGGGAAAGGTTAAATGTGTCATTTGCTCCTCTCTTTGTGATGTTAATCTTGCAAACAAAGCTGCTGTCATACATGATTTAGAGGTTTTTTTTTCCACTTCTCTCCAATTTACCCATCTGCATTTTCTTGGTTGATCTATCTGGAGGTGGCAGATTTGCATAAAGTGTATGTCATAAGATCATAGACGGCTTTGTATACCGGCCTCAACCTTCTGCTTTTCAATCTGAGTACAGAAAGTTCCCTCAGGTTAGACTAACAGAGCATTCTAGGGGACTGGCGGAAGCGGATGCTGCCATGCGAGCCCCCTAGAATTCTAGACTAAACCATCTTGACAGGTTCAATGCCAACATGAACCACAGACTGTATGTGAAGAGGGAACCCTCTATCAACAATTGTTGGAGTTTCTGGAAAATAGTGGAAAGTGAAATAGTCCATGCGTGTGTACTCAGTAATTGATCTGGGACATCAGATCTGCCAAAAAATGTCCAGGGCTTCTAGAAAAGAGGAGGCAGTGTCTCTCAAACATTCAGAGATGCTTGTATGAAACATTGGTGTTATTTCCAAAATTGTGAACATCACTCGTTTATCAATCATAAATGTATTCTTTCATTTTTTTTTTTAATTTGGAAAACCCTGTACATTTGGGGATGGGTCCCTTTCTTAAGTGGCCTTCATTACCTTGAGTAGCCTAGAAGTTTAAACCAGACGTTGAGCCCAAGTTGCACAACTGAAAGCCAGACCACTCACCCGCTCAAATGAGCGCTTTGCATTTTCACATAGAACATCATGTAAGTTGACTGTAGGTCCTTATAATTTGAGACCTCGTGTTTGAAGTGTGTTGTGGATCTCTGTTTTGCCTCTGTTTTACTCTGAAGGCAGAGCTCTGCCATGCTTTTTCAGTGCCATGTCCTGTTGGTTGAAATGGTGAGCCTGGTACCCCCTCATCCTTTTCCTGAAAAGAAATATGTGTCTGACCAACACACAAAGGAAAAGTACAGATGACCTCTAAATCTCTGAACACATTATTTCATATGATATGCACTAAAATGCACTTTATCTGCTCCAGATCAAATGGCTTTGATAAATCATGTTGTGGGGAAGGAGGGCAATTTAGTTCACATTAGCATCGAGTCCTGCAACAGAGGATATCATTATTTTCATCCTCATTACTTCCCTGCCTCAGGTCCTCTGATGACTGCACGCTTTCTTGCATCCCCCTCACCCTCCGTGCGGCTTTTCTGAGCTGACGTCTGATGCAGAACCGTGTAGGTGGGGACACCTGTGTTTGGTCATCAGTTCCAGTCTGATGGGCTCTTTTTATGGTCTTCAACCCAACAAATGTCCAGTGGTACTAGAAGTGACAGTATCCAATCTTTGACCACCAATGACATCAAATATTTGCTCATTATTAACCCCTCAATAGCCTCCTCTTTGCTGCTGAGGAGTCAGGGAAGGGGCAAGTAGAGGAAACTATCACAATTAAGGAAAGCTCTTAGAACCTCTTGTACTTTCTGTTCTTGCTTTCATGACCCCCTGATACTGGGGCTATCAAGGGCAGAGCCAATGGTACCAAAGGGCAGCGCAGAGATAGCAGACGCTGCTCCCTCCTGCCCGTCATTGACATGGGTTTTCTTATTCAGTGTCTTCTAAGGGAGAACTTTTGTCATATGATCTTCTTGTTATATAGAACTTGTTGTCACAAACCTTTGAGTTTCTTCTTCACCGCCGGTTACCTGTACCAGACCTGGTAGTGCATAGGGCCAGGCAATATTTGCTTAACGTTCTTTGTGAAAAAAATTAAGCCAGATGTCTAAAATTACGTAACATGGTGACTTCAGTATTTTGTACTACTTTTCAGTGTGAAATGTGTACTCTCGTCTGTTATTGGCGTGAGAATGCATTTTGCACTAAAAACAGTTAACAAAGATACAGCCACTTGTGTTCAGTTCATTCACGTTTTTATCACGCACCTGTGTTAGGATTTTTACCCACTTAAAGTCTCAATTACACAAAATGCTGTTGTGGCACAATCTTAGTCATTTTGCGTAACATTCCTAAAGCAAAATGGCTGAAATTACATTAGATTATGTTGGCGTAAATACACTTTTGCCCCGATCTCATTATTATATTATTAGAATGATGGAGGACTCAGTGTCACGATTAGAATTGCAGCTCAAAACCTACCAGCCACAAACAGATCTCTGCGGTGAGTTTTGAAGCCACTGAACTCTTATTGTCTGAAACACCCTGCGCCTGATTTACAAAATCCCAGTTAAAATGCTGGAAATCTGCTCCTGTGGGTTTACTTTGTCATTTGGAGGATGGCTTCCAACATTTTAGGGATGTACACAAACTCCAAGAATTTACTCCAGTGCATCTATTACAGTCAGAGATGTCCTCGAGTACTCAAATGTGCAAATCTATGCCTGCAGAAGTTATGTCAACTAGACAGTTGATTTGCAGATCAATGGTAGAGGTGCTTTTGCACGCTACTTTCCTTTTCTGCACATGGAAAATATATTTTCCTTTGGATAAATGCCTTCCTCCATCACCCCATTGAAGGCCGGTACTTTACCCTTTCCTACCCTGAAAGGCACTTACTTACTCTTGCCTTACACATAATCAAATTGTACATGAATTTGCAAGACAGGACCGACTGCAAGAGGTGTGGGAGTTCCATAATCGACTATAAACCCACCCTCTCACTAAGCATGTGATGTAGAATCTATGGTATTCTGGAATATTTTTCCACATTTCCATATTTCTAGACACACCTGGCGAACACAGAATTCCTCCAACCATAATTTCTTCAGCCGGGATGTGGAAAGACCACACTTGCCCTAGTTTTGTCTGCGGAGGTGTGAAATAGTCTGTGATTGCTGCCCTTTCGGAGACCTGGCTTTAAAACATGTTCAGCTTGACATGGTTGAGTGTTTGCAGCTCGCTTCGCTCTCAGCTCTTTTCTTGTGACGTAGGGTGAACGCTCTGGAAACCAGGGTTGTTCATTGGATGACTGAACATCTGAAGGTGTAAATAATCAAAAAAACAGCACAAAGGTCAGCTCTGTGGAGAGCAGCATTTTTCTTACGTGGTCAATTTGCTGCCTCACCTCCCGATGAATAGCTCGCACACTCCAGAAGTCATGAACAAGGTGATTTTCAAGAATGATGGTCA
The DNA here is from genome assembly GCF_964204655.1 of Triturus cristatus. Classification (NCBI taxonomy): domain Eukaryota; kingdom Metazoa; phylum Chordata; class Amphibia; order Caudata; family Salamandridae; genus Triturus; species Triturus cristatus. The sequence continues at coordinate 1,001,075,120 of NC_140592.1, read as the reverse complement.
ACCTTTACTCAAAAGATTTCTTGCTGGGTAGAAAATGGAATGCTCCAATCTGGAAATGCGTGGCACAGGCGGTGTTTGACATTTTTAGGTCTGGTGTGATGACGCAGCTGTGTTCGAGACCTGTTGTTACTCATTATTTAAAATGCACTTGCAGTGGGCTTTGGCTCCATTTAAGGGAGTATTAGTCTCTCTCTTCTCATGCTGCGGGAGGTGTGATGGGTCTTGCATTGGTAATGCCAGAGATATTATCTTACGTCTCCAACGTACGCTTATTCATCACTCATTACATTATTTGTCTCATACATGCAGTGTACACAGAGCGCAATCCCCCTTTGTTTTCACAGCAGCAGACTGTTTCTTCATGTTTTAGTCAGGAATCAAAGAGCAAGCCAGATCTATTGGCTTTGCCAGTGGTTGTTATCTGACCTTGTTGTACACATACGCAAGAGCTTTTGACCTTGTTGCCAGGTTTTCATTGAGATGGTGATTTAGGAATCTAGCAATTGGGGGGCGGTGCCAAGGATCAATGCGCACTGAAGAATAGCTGCGTAAACGTATAATTAGTAGATGGGCGTGGGCGCGATACTTGGTGCCAAAAGAACACCCACACTGACGTATCTGCTTGGATAATTTGCTAGAATGTGGATGTCTCCCATGGAGCAAAGATACACACACCACACATGAATCTGTTACATTTTTAATAATATACGAGATTGAAACCACATCTGGATGCCATTTGCTGATATGCACACAACATTTTCTGCATAGCTACAGTGAGTTTTTTTGCAAAAAAGCAAAGAACTAAATTAAGAATTGCATCATTAAAAGCTTGATTACAGGTTGCCAGGGCGTCGAAATTACCAGGTCGAGACTGACTGATTTTGCCTTAGAGATAGCATAATCTACAAGCCAGGGTATGTACTCACACAGTGCATCACATATCCACACACTATACATGGATTTAAGCCATCAGGCTGCTAGTGTTTAGGGTGGGGGGCATGCACCGTGTGAATACACTTGGTTATTCAGGTGACTGCATGATATTTCGAACACTAGCTTTTACAGGTACTTTAAGTCACACCGTGGGCTGTATTGCACAATGTGGCAAACTTTCCATGTTTACGCCGGGCACACTTTTTAAAAGGTGCACCCTATGCGAACAAGGTTATTGAACTGTATCATATTGAATGCACTGCCCCCTGGTCAGCCTCGAAGTCCTGTTGTCCTCGGGGCAGCGCATTCAAGTAAAATACTGTGCAGATTTGAAGCAGCTGTGCTTCTTAGGTGGCACACTGTCAGTGGGTCCCCTGACAGCTTCTTTGCCTTTGTGCCCGCATCTATATTACAGAGCGGGCACAGAGGCAAAGAGATTCACTCACTTGCACGGGGCCACACCCCATGCAAATGAGGTAACACCATCTAATGAGAGCGCTGGCACTATATGTGAGCCAGCGCTATCTGTATTACAGAAGGCACTGTGCAAGTGTCTGCGGCCCCTTCTGTAAAACCAAAGTGCTCCGGGGTGTGCAAAGTGTGCACAAACACCCGTTGCAACCCCAGGGCACTTTGTATAATACGGCCTGTGACCACTTACCCTGGCTTATAGAGGAGGGTGTCTCTAAAGTTAGAGACTTCACCGTTTTAGAGTGTGTAGTGCAAAGCATGGGTTTCATTGTTTAAACTACCCATATTCTAATACAGCCATATTTTAGTTTCTGTGTTCCTTTTCCTTTTAACTATCTCTTGAGCTTGCATGGAATGGGTACGGATACATAACTCATGCTCAGTATAGGTTAGGAGTACAAGGGTTTTAGAGGTCCTGATGAAATCTGCACATCTTGTGAAGTAGATGAAATATGTCGACCTAGAATAGACACCGTTGTTCAGTAAATACCTCTTTGTGTCACATTATGTTTTTAACCATATCACAGGACTCTTCTTATTAAAGAATTGGGTTAGAGTTCCCTTGAGATATTTTTAATGTTTTCTGTCCTAAGATGCCATTAAGAACATAGAGAATATCACATTTCTCCCTCCCACTGTAAGGTTGAGTTTACCTGGTGTTGAGCACCTCACCAGGTCAGGACCCGATGATGAAGAATACCACATTATTAGCATGTGAGTGAGGGTTCTAGAAGACCACATGCACTGTGCCTGGTGAGCACTGAGGAGCAGGGCTCAGTGACTGCTTGTTTTGGGAGACCACCTCCACTTTTGGTTCCTGAAAGTTTTGGAAGTGGGCAGGTCTGCGGCCCTCATCCTACCTGACCTCTTAGCAGCTTTTGATACTGTATCTCACACTATTATGATAATAACACTGCATGAGATAGGTATCCATACCAAAGCCGTGGCCTGGTTTCAATCGATTTTCATTAAAAAAAAATGCAAACCATCCACTTTTCACCATTTAAACCTGAGTTTAAATGGTGGGGGTGACCAAGAAATATATATATAGAGACAAAAAGATCATTGACACAAATATTGTTTTCCTATACTTATTATAGTAAGTACACAAATATCATGTAAAATATATTGTTTACACTAATATCATTAAAAATAAATCAAAAATATTGTTCGTTGATAAATATTAAAACTTAAACATTCTAACACATAACTGTAATATAGTGTATATTACAGATATGTAAGTAACATTTAATATTACAAATAAAAACAGAATTAAGTAAACATAAGCAAATAAATGTCTGTCTGTATGTTTATATATACATATCTACAATAAACTATCAATGTTAAATATATATTTGACATATAAATTGTGTTTTTGTAATTTACTAATATTAAAGGCATAAATATACATAGATATTTATATAAATAAATAAAACATTAAAGAATAAAAAATACAAACAGTAAAAAATAAATTTACTAAAATTAATAATAAAAAAAATTATATGTGCATGTATATATATATATATATATATATATATATATATATATATATATATATATATATATATATATATATATATATATATATAATAGTGCATTTAAAAAAGAAACAAATAATATTACATATATTTAAACAATATAAAGATATAGTAAACTCTGTAAAAATAGACATACTATTTCCACTGCAGTCTGCAACAGTAGAGAAAGTGTAGACTCTGGAGGGGTTAAAATTACAATTGTCACTCCAGTCTGTGCAACAGTAGGGAAAGCAAAGACTCCGGAGGGGTAACATTTACTATCCCATTCCAGTCTGTGCAACAGTAGAGAAAGCGTTGGACGCCAGATTAGTCAGCTATAAAAGCGGCTAATATGACCTAACCTTCTTCAAAACTCTAGTCTATGCTTTTGTAATTGCCTGCCATCATGGAAGTCTACCTAGCTGCACGAGTGTGCTGTTGTGTGCAGAAGACAGCTATGAGTGACATGTAGCCCTCTTGACTCATCTAGAAGTACGCAAGTGTAACCAGTCAGGTTACAGTAAACGTGGGAATAGAGCTTGTAACCCATCAGCCCAATTTGTATAGTGCTCCAATAGTCTACACTCAATAAGCTGTCTTAGTGGCAGCTAATCTTGTTTGTATGAAAATTGGAACACATTTAATAGAGTTTTCATAAAACACATAGACTCATTTGGAAATGGAATCATCATAATGTACATAAGACTGTGAGTTTCCTAACTATATGTGTTTTATCCACTCTACTAACGGTTACGTAGTGCATTGAACCTGGGTCTTTGACACACATTTAAAAGTTTGCAAAGACTCTACATTGGGTGCGCCCATAAATGTCATAGACTTAATGAAGTGGCAGCAAAAGTCAGCAATATTTGCAAATGTACCTGTTGATGACGGTAGTCTATCAGTGGCTCCTGATGGAAGATTCTTGGCTCCGCTGTAGTCCTAAGGGAGTGATCCCTGTCCCTGTTCAGCTCCCCCTATATTGCTGTGAATATCTGATTGCAAGGAGGACCTCAGAACTGCAATTGGGTCCCTTAACAACATCCAGGCTTTGCTTGTTGGGGTGTTATACGCTAAACCCACAATGGGATAAGGGCTAGGAGGAACATGTCACTTAAGAGGACTGGTAAGAGGCTCCAAGATGTGACGTTTACCACCTGGGGATGGGGTCAGCTTAATTTGTCTGTCTTGAGACCGGGAGAGTAACGCAGGTTCTTATGATGCGGGGGGGGGGGCACCCTTCAAGGAACCCTCATTTAGCCTCAGGCAATGAACATATGTGAGACTTGGGAGGCTCGGGGGTCCCCTCCTCTCATTTTGGAGGGCTGCCCATCATTTTGCAAGATGCCACTACCAGTGACCCTGTAGTGGGGCCAGTAGTAGGGTAGTGAGCATTGCTTCATTTGCAAAAGTTTTAGCGCTGGTGCCCAAAGTGTATCTCGGGAACCTCCGGCTAGTTCTTTTGATAGTAAAGGGTGCCAGATACTGAGACTGCGTAGTCTTGATTCCACTTCATGCCTCTTCGACCCACCATCAGACACTCCCTGCCTGTTTGTCACTGTTTCAGGTTATTTTTCATCCTTGCTTTTCTTCTTTGACACCTATTTTTCCGTCTTTCTCTTCCTCCTTCTGTCCCCCTTTTTTTGTTTTTCCCACTTTTGCTCGAAGTCAAAGTCAGATGAGGAAAAATAAGTGTCGGTCCCCAAAATCAGTACCTGTGAGCCTCACCTGCAACCTTCGGGTCAAATTAAGCCCTGGTTTTGAGCGATTGAGATAGTCTCAAGCAGTAATACCTGAGATCCTGTTCCTGGCCAGCCAAGAAATCCAAGAGTCTTTGATCACAGCACTGCAAACAATATCAGTTATTCGTGGAACCCTGAGAAGCACATTGAGGAGGGAATTATGTTTTAGAAGGACCTCCACTTCTACACAGATATCTCTACAAACCTAGGCAGATGCTGCTTGGGAATCCTGCGGATAGCAGTGTTCTTGAGTGGTAGACTGGATGGAGCTGTAAACAATGTTTGGTTAGTCCCAGTTCCTTGTTAAACACTCAGGGAATCTTTGATCCAACATCTGCTGCCTGATAGCTTCACATTAATGCTGTGATGTTTTTGTGTTTTCTTCCTACTTTGCTCATTAGCTGCCAAGGTGAGGATTTGCATAGAGCGCGGCTGTCTCGCTGCCAGCGACAGTCTGCTGGCAGCACGTGCAGCTTTACTTTATGCATGAATCAGTCTGGTGAGTGCTTTGCTGTGGGTTTGAAGGATCACGTGGCTGGGGAAGGCTAGCCTTGCCAAAAGTAGTTCATTTTTCTTTCAGTCCTTGGTTGCTGGACTCAGTCCTGACACGAACACTGCTCGTTTTGGTGGTATTGGGATGTTAGCAATGATAGAAGGTAGTACATACTCAGCACTCCAGTCTGTTCACATGTTAGATGCAGCATGAGATGGGGTGGCCTACCATACTCTGGTAGGCCTACCCTGCAATGCTGGCTCCAGAAAGTGAAGACAATTTTGCGTTTTTTTTTTTTCCTTAAGCGCCGTTGCCCCAAAAGCTATCCCCAAATTAGTTATTTGCATCCAAATGCACCATTCCTCACACCTCAATCCCCCTCACGCTTATATTTTTCCAAATCCCCTCGAAAGAATTTAGTCCAGTCCTTTATTGTCCTCGTCAGCCGCAGCCCATGCAGGTAAGAGTAGGGGGGGGTGGGTTGGCGGGGGGGGGGGAGATTTCGACAGATGGAGACGAGGGAAAAGTAATTATTTATTTAATTCTCCCTGGTCATCGTCTGTCGAACTCCTCCCCCCCCACTCAGCCCCAACACTTTTACCTGCATGAGCCGTGACTGGTCCTCTTTTATTTCTTATAGTCCTCCAGCGACTGCAATAGTCGCACAATGTAGTGACTCCTGTGTCTGAGATCCAGATGGTGGGCCTATCATTGACTCTATATGTTTAATTGAAGCACCGCGGGCATCTACTCAAAAGTAATAAAAGTACAATTGGCCAGTAGTAGTTGCTATTGTCAATGTGAATACTTTCAGTACTATGGACAGCGATACTATCACCAGATGGTCTTGTGTTTTTGGGATGTCTGATTGCTGTGTAGCAGAATGCTGATTGCGCCATTTTTATTTGAAATATTCTCTATGCATCAGGTGACTTAAACATAGCTTCTGTGAGCCTCCCTGAGAATCCGCCTTAGATGTCCATCCATTTCAAGCACCCATGGTTTCGTATCTAGAGACCGGGTTTAGGAGAAAATCCAAGCCAGACTGACCCACACCGGAGGATGATTTGGATAGAGTCTGTCCGGATTCCTCTGGCAGATTTTTTGCAGATTCTTTGGTCCTCACACAACGTTTCTTCCAAAGTTTGTCTTAGATTCTATTGGATTTCATGTCGGATTCAAGGAAGTGTATTCTGAAGGCTATTAGATGGTGTAACAAGGGACTTCCATGAGTTACTGTCCTTCATTTTGACTTGGATACCACACGGCTGCAAAAATGGTCATAAAACACGACCCAATGAGTCCAGCATTGCAGGCAACCATAGCATGGAATGTTGTGGCTTCATGGGAAGCTGGGCGTGTTTCTGGGCTCCCCATCAGGACCACTCCACATACAGTTTTCATCCTTCGCGTGTTTCTGGGCTCTCCATCAGGACCACTCCACATAAAGTTTTCACCCTTCGCGTGTTTCTGGGCTCTCCATCAGGACCACTCCACATAAAGTTTTCATCCTTCGCGTGTTTCTGGGCTCTCCATCAGGACCACTCCACATACAGTTTTCATCCTTTGCGTGTATCTGGGGTCTCCATCAGGACCACTCCACATAAAGTTTTCATCCTTCGCGTGTTTCTGGTCTCTCCATCAGGACCACTCCACATAAAGTTTTCATCCTTCGCGTGTTTCTGGGCTCTCCATCAGGACCACTCCACATAAAGTTTTCATCCTTCCTTCATGGCAGCCACAGAGGCACCTGCAACTTTCTGGGGCCTCCAGGTGGTTAAACTCATAGTAGATTCGAGTTTATCTCTAAGCCCTGAGGTTTTTGTAGGAAAATGGGTAAGGGAAATAATCTACGTGTCAGCCCTAAAAGAAAACAATGGTAACAGGCATGTGGATGTAGTGACCTGAAAGCTTCCCACCTCTTACCAAAGGTAGTCATCCAAGGTGAAGGAGAAGGGTTGTGTCTAACAGGGACAAGCTCGTACTTCATCACTCCAAAGTCCAGGTGGTTAAACTCATAGTAGATTCGAGTTTATCTCTAAGCCCTGAGGTTTTTGTAGGAAAATGGGTAAGGGAAATAATCTACTTGTCAGCCCTAAAAGAAAACAATGGTAACAGGCATGTGGATGTAGTGACCTGAAAGCTTCCCACCTCTTACCAAAGGTAGTCATCCAAGGTGAAGGAGAAGGGTTGTGTCTAACAGGGACAAGCTCGTACTTCATCACTCCAAAGTCCAAACTCGCAGACAGAGAGGAAACTGACACACAAAACTTTGTGTGAAATTATACCTTCTGCTGCATGAACAAAATCTCTATAAATTTATAGTTCGGGAGAAGTAAAATATCTTATCCAATTCTTTAAGAAGCACTAAATAAAAGGGATATGTCAGAAATTAGCAAACCTATCCATGTTTGAGCGTCAATCTGTATAGTATTTTTATCGAATGAACTGTAAAGTGTAGTGCTGCTAGATGTAGCCAGAACGAATGTGAGTCACTGAGGAGATTGGCCGCGTTTCCCGGATCCGTACGTCACTAGGACACGTAAGTGATGGGAAACACCTCAGAAAGCTGCAGGGGTGTGAGTCATGTAATATAGATATCATGCGCTGAGCATCAAGCATGCCCTCTGGGAATTGGCACTTCACAGGTGGCATTCGCTGTTAGGGGGTTGTCCCGATGATTGACGGTGCGGCATTGTCACCGATGAGGAGCTCTTACAAGGGAGCCAATGCGGCATCTGGATGAGTCTTCTGGCTTCGCTTTTTTATGGAGAAAAGGAAAAGCACATTTCACCTGCACCCTTTTATAGGTGGTGCCTGAAATTTACACTGTTGGTTGTGTGGTAGATTTCTGAGAGTTAGAAAAAACGTTGTTATGGGGTCTCCTGGCTGTCTAAAGGAGACTTCATAATTAATGTCTTAGGTCAACCATTCTCTTTGACTCTTGAAAGAAAAGGGGTTAGCGGGAGACCATTTATATAAAATTGCAATTGAGTCAGAATTTTGAAATTTGTGTTGATTTTTTTACAGATTCTGCAAGTGATACAAAGCCTTACATGCACTCCTTGACCTGCATTCTCACTTACACACACTCACTCTCACTTGTCTATTCTAGCACCCATGTACATTTTCTGGTGTGTACACGTAAACACAATAATGACTTACAATTCAAATCTGATGCTTATGCACCCATTCACCTCTCACACATTCACCTCACACACATTCATACCATTCCTGAAACACATACACTCGCTTAACAAAGCAAAACCAAAGGCCTGACGTGCACATGCTCACTCTCCTCCCCTGTTTTTGGAACTCCTTCTTGCAAATTTACCTTGGGTTTAGGGCAGAAGTGCGTTTCCTCCAGTATTTGTTCTCTATCCCTCTCTCTCCAAATTAAATCGTCTTTTAGCAAGATTGACGTCATTTCAATTGCCTGCACCTTAGGTTTGATTGTACCTGTTATGAAAAGGGTACAGATTTGTCAATATTAGCTACCAACATATTATTAAAATTGGTAGATGTGGAGTTAAGAATGGCAAATCTTGACTTCCCTAAACTATCTTACCTTTACAAAATGTTGGTAGTCGATATTGTGGAGTCGGTGTATGTACAGGTCAGTTTTATTCACCTCAATATTGTGGCATTCAACCAATAAAGCATTCTATCTACTTATAAACCAAAAATGTTTCTATGTACAAATGTGAAGTTACAGTAATGGTGTGAGTGTGGCAAGGGTTTTTCACCACCCAAGATTTGCAGTTTCTTATTTTTACCCTTCATGAGGATTACTAAATTAGCTAATTTGCCTTTAAGCAAGCAACCTTTAAAAAAATATGTATGTATTTGCAACCTTCCTGAATTTGTAAGGTTTCCCATGAATCTTTTTCAAGGTAAGAGAAAACCTATGCCTCATTCCAAAACTTAACAATGGCCTATTCACAGAAGACCATCCTTTTTTGGGCATTGACATGAAAAACATGTTACATGTGAACAGAGCCTGGACAGTGAGTTCCTTGATGCATACATAGTCTAGCTAGAAGAATAATCACCTGAATAAAAGTTATTTTTTAGAATGTATTTTTGTTGGAGCACTGCGATTATATGTAAAGTAGCTGGTGTGAGCTTGGGATAGATATTGGCCTTGTCTACATTACACAGGACGAAATCATTGAAAATCAGACACATTGTGTAAGAGGAGCAGGAAACCTGATCTAATTGCGGATATGTGCACACAAACCGTGCATGGACACAGGTACACACCGGTCAAGTGCTACACATATGCAAAAATTAGGATGGTGCTCAGAACGGTCACTGGATCACGGTCATCTCCACGAGTCGCGTCTGTCTTGCTGTTACGTATTAACCACCTCTACCAGTCATGAGGACCTCTTCAGTGATTCAAAGGTCTAGGGGTGCAAACATTTTTTTTCAATCTTTATGAAGTTTAATGGAAAATTTCTAAGAGGTTAGAAAGTTTTTCAATCTGTCACATTTGTGTGACGGATGTGGCATTTGTAATAATATTTTGTATATGTCTTTATTTAACATGAGACTTAACTCACAGAAACAGTTAGTTGGTCATTCTGAAATTGACAGAGCAGTATCTCTCCGGCCGGTCTAGAGATTTCCAATTCTTATTTAGAGATGGAGGAACAGCTGAGTTTCCAGTGGCAGAGCCTCACCTCGCTTTGCCATCGGAAACCCTTGACCCGGAAAATCAAAACAATGGGGCCCATTACGATGTCCGCCTGCCCGCCACCATAACGGTAAACGGTACCAACCGCCAGAGGTGCGGCAGTCTCGCTGTGCCCATTAGGATGCGACCACCACCCTGGTGGTCGCATCCGGCATATTCAACATTGTGGCAGGCGGTGATGTAAGCAGAACCTGTCACAATATTGAAAATGTATGTTGTGCATTGGCATGCACAACTTGACAGGCACCGAGTGGTGCCTGCCACCTTGTGAATGCCAATGTAGGAGGGTACCATGGGTACCCCCCAAGTGCAGCCCTCAACCCTCCTACCCCCCCGGGGGCCCGCAATGGGCCCCCAAAGTAAACTCTGCATGGCTTTCCATGGCGGAGGCTCCGCCACGGAAAGGCTTTCCACCGCACACATCATAATATGGGACTTTTCTGCCTGGCAGGCAATTGGACGGTCGGTCTGCCGTGGTACCCCCCCGCCATGCTAATGTGGCGGGGAGTAAATAGCCGTCCGTTTTTTGCAGGTGGACCACCATCGCCAGTCGGGCATTGGCGATCCGCCCGCCATGATAATAGACCCCAAAATGCTGAATGGGCTGAAAGAAAATGTAATCCACACAGCATTGATCTCCGCCTCTAGTGCACCTGCCGCATTGGTGAACATCGGGCAGGCATCTGTGAATTTGGTGGCTGGTACACTGTCAATGGAAGGCAAAGGCTAGGGTCCCATTCATCTTGCATGTCACCCCTTAGACTTTAAATCACCAAAAGTGTGTACTTTTTAAACACCTTGCCATGAAGCATAAGCACACTCTGCTCAAAATATAAACTTGTTGAGGGAAAAAACTACAAACGTTTACAATTCTTGCTAGAAATGCTTCACATAAATTAACTTACACAGAAAAAAATTCTGCATAATGTTTTGAGCTTTTCTGGGTTTGATTAGAGCTAAAAAGATCTCACAATATTAGGAAAATCATCACACATTCAGAAAAATACAACTTTAGGCTGAACATAATCTGGGAAAACTTTGCAACTTTTGTATAGGTGAAAAGGTGAACTTCTCAAACCTTCCCTGGTGCACAACAAATCGTGTCCATGTACAGAGTGTTCTCTAAAGGTCATCAAAAGACTCTCCATTTTGGTATGGACCTAAAATATCATACCCAAATTGTCATCTGGCAAAAATATGATGTTATAAATTCATTTACAAAATATCACCAGATTAGTTCATAATAAAAACAATCACAACCCAATGGTGGCGATATTTTTGTAAACACAATTTAGGACACAATATCTCTGTCAGACGATATTTTTCTTAGGTTTTAAGTTTCCCCAATATTTTTTTTTTAATAAGCTCTCAATTAGATTAAGTAAATTTACATACCAAGAGTTTTAACAATGGATATGGAGAATGCTAAATAGGTTGTCTTTGAGGCCTGTCAACGAGTGTCCGAAAGCTGCCTCTGCCAAGATTGCTGTCAGAGGGGGTGCAACCTGAGGCCCAACGCACACTTTAAATGAATTTTAAAAACCTTAATCAAGAAGGCAGGAAATGGCCAGAAAAATAAAACACTAGATCCATTAATCTCACAAGCTGAGATTAATTGTCCTTTCATAGCTTGCTTTATCACAAGAAATATTGTCATGTTGTTCTATAAACAACACACATCCACATTGCATCCGCACTGGACAGTTTTGTGCCAGCATATGATGGTTTTGCAACAGTATTGATTTAATTCACCGAGCAACACTCTGGGCACCGGAGTTATTCTTTCAAAATTAAGCACCATTGACGCCCAAATGAGGAAACATACTGGCATTGCCCGGGACCACTTCAAACATTCAGAGGCATCAGCCTTCTGGAAAATAATTTTAAAATCACCGATTCCGAGTTTTTTACCTCAAATAGCGAGGGTAACAATTTTCTAGAATAGACCCTACAAAAATACTCTGCCTGGTGTCTCGGCAGCAGTACTTTGAATCTGGCCAACAAGTTAAAGCGTCGTAACTCAACAGGTTTTAAAAACACCTCCCACGCTCTCTGTCTTAAGAATTTTGAGTCACTCAAGGGACCTGGGCCAGCTTTACATTCTAGGGCTGCGTGAAACATCACTCAAATAACAGTAGTTACCACTACCATCCTACACCGTGGTTGCCCATTGTCATCAGTATCAGAAAAGTATAAAGCTCATTATGTCCATTCTGGACACCCTCACGGGTGATTGGCGCACTCTGCAAATCCTGTTTGATGGATTGTTTAAAACACCCATCCTCAAGTTGCAGGCAAATCTTTGCAGCAGGCACAGTAACCCAGAGAGCAACCATGTGTCTCCTCCTGTAGGTTGGGCCCCCCTTGCACAAGTATTTTCTTTTGAAACTTAAATCTAGTGTGGGGTGGTTTGTTTTGCCTTGTCTCTGCGCTTTCCTCTATTCACACAGGGTGTCTCGCAGAAGTGTGCAGTAGAGGTTTCTCCACAGGGTGGAGAGCCCCCCCATACGGTGTACCCTGTTGGTCTCTCATTCTCTGTCCAGAGTCAGTGCTGAGACCCGAGCTCACTCCCCACTGCCAAGAGAAGCAGGCCATGAAAACCCCGAGGCTACCAATTATCTGCAAAGACAATTACAGCCATTACCATCTTCATCCTGGACTCCAGGACCCCCGGCTCGTCCAATATCTACCCTCTTCTCAGGAGCTCAAACTGCTGTTCTCCGCATGTGCCCTCATCCCCTCCCCCTTTGGGTCATCTCGGGCTCCCTCTCGGCTTATTTATTTTTTATTTGTTTTCTCTTTCTCTCTTTACTTGCTCTTTCTTACCTTGTTCTTCCGCTCTTATAGTATTTGGTCTCTAAGCCCTTGATTTCCTTCTCTCGTTAAAGACCTCAGTAATTTAAGTGCCTGCAGCATAGTCCCTTTCATGATCTACATGACCCAAAATGCAGGCAAATAAATTGTCTAATTCAACCAATCCCCTGTTCAACATCGGCAAGTGCTTTGTTTTTTCAGTTATTTCTAAATCCTGTTTTGCCTCGGTTTTCATTGCTAATCCATGTCTTCCCCAGTTCTTTTCACAAAGAAATTCTACACCACGGGGATTATTACTATGTTGATATGAAAGCCTCTGACCGCGGTCGGAAAGATTCTGACTAGCGCTCAGATGCTTTCTCACCGACATTGTAATCAGCCCATACATTGTTGTTACATTGATTTTTCTTAATTTTTATTTCTTATTTAGGTCTCGCCTACGCAGTGCGCAAGTACTGCATTGGAGTGACCTTTTGGAATCACTCAGTACTTTTTTGGAAAAGCGTGCATGTACTGCACTGTTTCCAATGAGTACTCGCGCATGTATAGGTTTTCCCTTGTGGGAGCGAGCAGCGGTGCCATCTGTTTTCAATTATCGCGCCTGCCGCTGTTCGCTCCCGCAAGGTAAACACTGTACATGCCCTCAGTGCCTACAGGCATCCAGTATGCTGTTACTAATTAGTTTACAGCTTTCGTTGCTTGTTTATACTAGCTAGCGCGCCTCATGTTTTACAGCTTCCAACATGCAAAAGAAGCGGCATGAGGCGAGAGCCCATCGTGTAGCTAAAACATTTTATTGAACAAAAAACGCACACCGTGCTTTATCTTTAAGACAGCGCGTGCTTTTAAAAATATATATATTTTTTATTTTACCCAGAACGCATACCACAGTTTGTCTATAACACAAGCGCATACTTTCAACAAAAGCATGGGTAAACAAACTTTTTGAAGCCAAGCCGCTTTTCTTTTGTTTTGCACGGAACGGCATGTTCCTTGAAGCTGTTTTTGCTTCCCCCTTCTTCTTCGCATTATGAGCCCTCCCCCACCCTCTGAGCACAAATGGATCCTTTCTCAATCAAGCGGCAGCGCTTCCTCATTCCTCCTACCGTTGCCATTTCCTGCTCTGCCCAATCTCCTCCCTCGCTCTCAACAACCCCATGCACAGGTCCTGTGGACGCCTACAAGGTACAGGCTTCACAGCGGCATTTGTAGTTTTAAAAATATAGCGTTTGTAGAAGCATTTCCATCCACAGCCATTCGCTGCTCTGCCCCGACCTCTCTCTCACTCCCAACACCCCAATGTACAGGTATCATGGGCGCCTACAAGGTACGGGCTTCACAGCTGCAGCATTTGTATTTTCAAAAGAGTATCGTGTGTAGGCATTTGCAGATTGTAAATGCTCTATCACTACAGGTAAATACAAATTCGAGTGCTTGTACTTTAGCATGTGTACTGCCAGAGCTGCGAAGAAATGCTTTCACATTCTTGGCGAATCAACCTGTCTGTGTCACCAGAACTGGCACTGAGTGTTGGACTCGTGACTTGGTGAAAAGTCAATGAGATACTTGAGCAAAGCTGTTGTTTTAGACAAATGCTATTTAACTCATGGGACAAAGTGCTCAATGAAGGCAGCGTGCAATCAAAGGGCGAGCAGACAAATGGACTTGCCTCCCTGTCTGCAGAGAGTACTGGCGCTTCAGGGCTAGTCTGCTTAAGGACGCTATGTTAACCAAGAGGGCGGGAGCTAGACATGAGTTACATACAACACTGGAATTGAGGAGTAAACGAATCGCCTACCACAGAATTAGACTTCCACCCCTTCACTCTTGAATCTTCTATTCACTGACTCTCCCTCATCTTTTTTAGCCTTTTAGAGTGACTGGACTGTTTGGAAAACGTTTTATTTCCCTCAGATCTACTCTGGTGCTGCAACCAGCATGTCAGTAGTGAACACAAGGTGGCCTGATCGCTTTACTCGTGATTTTTTTATACTCTGAAACTATCTAAGGAGGTAAATTGGTTCCTTGTAAAGAGTTTGTTGTTTCTGCTTACATTTCACATGCTCTACTTAATCTTGCATTAACAATAAATGATTGCTTTTGCAAGGATTTTGTCTCCTTTTTTTCCCAGGCAACAAATCACTCTTGTCTCCCCTCCCTCATAACCGATTTTCAGGTTTTCCAGCGCCACAGTCATACAAATGGCAATAGCACTATGCAAATATAATTACTCCACTGAAAATAAAGACAAAAATAAAAAACATTGTTCTTATCACCGCCATGAGATTTTGTGTAGTGCGTAAAAGAGGTGTTTGCGCTATGTCAAAGATCCGTCATTTTTGAGAAATGGGGGCTATGACAAAGAGGCAACATGTGTTTTGCCCAAGATCACACCATAAGCCCACGTAGGGAAGCCGCATTTATGTTGGGTAAGAGCCATACGCACAGAAATAACTTCATTTGCTATATCGCTTCATACTTCACACATGTATTTTCTAAGCACTGTACAGGTGTGGCTGTTATTCAGTGTATGGCGCTAGATTACCAACCTGGGGAGGATGAAAGGTCCAGTCTGCCTTACAGGGATTTAAAGACGTGGCTTAAAGATCGCAGCATTTTTCAACAGAAAACGTACTGGCTAAACACTTATAAGGTCCCAAAGGCGAGACCTATTGGCTATTCCAATGCCTGTTATCTTTTGTTGCTCACTCACTTTTGGTCACTTATTTGTTGAAACCCTTTGACGTTTTCCCTACTTTCTTAATCCATTTTCTAGAACATTGTCTGTATCCAACAATATTATAGGATGCCACCTATATATCAGACACCTATGCCATCAGAAAAACGCGTTTGCTCCTTATCTGATAGTCTTATCCAATTTGAGGTTCCATTTCAGCTCAACCCACTATAAACAGAATTAATGGTCATCTCACCTCCCAGCTCCTACACACCCATTCAAATTGGCTCAAGGAGAGGTCAATATTTGACTACACATGCACCCGAAGATAGAACAACTCTTTAATACTCTCCCTAGATGAGCACACTAATAACTTGGACTACTTTGGGGTATAACACAGTTCGTTCCAGATCCTGATTTCAGATTTATCAAGCATGAGTTATGGGATCTCCCTGCTAGTGTCGATTCCCCAAATATCCCTCAAAGCCGCCTTGCTTGCAACCACTAAACCAGTCACAGCATCCAGCAAAATTTGACTATTGCTCGTCTGCTCAAATATCTCTGATAAGGCCTCCCACTGAGGGAAGGAATATCTTTAAACTTCAATGCATTACTAATGAGCCACGACATGAGGACACGCTGACTTACAACTTACAAACAATGGAACCTTTTTTCATTTGTACAATGCATATCTATGGTTTCTGTACCTACCATTAGGCTTTCTCTTCTATATTTCTATTCCTAGTCATATTGTTCCCTGTCTCTTATCACTGTATGTCATCTGCACCTACATATTTTGGAAAAGGCTCTGAAAGCCTCAAACTGGCTCATGTTCAATGCACCTAACTTGAAATGCACCATGTAAAGTGCCCTGGCACCCTATGGGCTATGAAGTTCTATATAAAGTGCTATAAATACATTTCACGATCTCTTTCCATCATTTATAGGTCTAGACTACTAGATAGCACATGCTGTCTGTTGCGAGACATATTGAAGCTTACCAAGAACACAGACGGGCTTGGAACTCACCCATTGCTTTCCTGTAGCTCTTAATTGCCTGCTTCTTACTTGTGTCCTAGCTTGTCAGTCTTGTGTTTGTTCCTCCCATGGAGCATTGTCTGTTGACCAACTCTTGATTAGCTGGCCTCTCTGATTCCACCGCTTGCTTTTCAGGCACTACTTTTTTCTTTTGTGGTGAGCACTCCGTGAGAGTGCATGTGTTTTCAGGCTGTCTCCCTCCTGTGCTTCTCTCCCCTTGCAGTGTGTTTTGCACTCTGTAGCCTGTGGGCTTCTCCCTCATTGCTTCCCCGCGCCCTCCATGTTGCATCTCCCACCCTTGCCCTCCTCTCTTCCTGGTGTTGCTCCCTCCCACTCGTGCCTTCGGTGTTGCTTTTCCCAAATTGCGTTGTTGATTCTGCTCTCCCTCCACCATCTCATGTGTTGCTTCCAACCACGTTGCTTACATTCCCCTGCCCACTTAAAAAAAAAAATGCCTCTGCGCAGTTTTTCATTTTAGTTACAAATCCAACTCGTATCGGTAGCAAAAAAAGTAAAAATACTGTGCTACATCTTTTAGTAGGCACACGGATGCGTTGGTGGATGTGCCTACAAAATTAGGTGGGTGGGTTAATCCCATGCGTTTTTGTTTTTAAAACTTTAGCCTTGCTGCACAGTGTTGAGGATACTGTGCAGTGTGGCTAAAAGCCATTAGCAAAGCCAGTAAGTTCCAAAGGCGAGACCTAGTAGCTTTACAAATACTTGCTCTCTTCACCTTTTTGCAGCTTTTTCTTAATTCCGTTTTTAACTGTTATCATTTCTCTCAATTCATGCATGCACTCTCCTTATTCCGTTTCTCGCTGCTTAACTCCTATGTTCAAGGCAACACTGAAGAAGAGTGGAAATCCTCCTTATTATCATCTTTATCATGAAAGCTGAACTGATATCAATGAATAGATGTATACCATGCACTCATACTGGAAGGTGTTTAGGTGCAGGACAAAATAGGGGTGGATTGCCCACAGAAAACTATCTAACATGGCTCATGAAACTGTTGTATTGTGAGGAATTCAGTGAAATAATAGAAGTGAGAGAAATAGAGAATAAAGGCTCAAGCACTGCATATGAACACAGCTGTTGGTTGGCTAAGAAGAATCAATCCCCCAAAGATCTCCATTGGTCCTTAGCCTTGTTCAAACAGTAAACTGCTAAGGAGGCGATGGAGTTGCAGTACACAACTTAACATGCAAACAAAAGCAAAAACACCCAAGTGAAATAAAGTATAGGCATCCACCCAATGGGGAATCCATCTTTTTTTTATTATTTAAGTACATACAATGCCTTGAGGAAGACTTCAGGAACATTTGACATAAAAATGACAAGACAAAAAGCTAAAAATTAGGCCTGAGAGCAATTTTAATTACACCAGAGTAATCAGAGTAATTTTGCATTATTCGTTGATGCAGAATTATCGATAAAAACACGATAATGCCCAATCGTGTAATTAGGACTAATTTGGGGGGAAAATCATACCACAAAAGCACATTTAGCAAGCAGTCGTGCCTGCTTGCTCTGCTATTTATGTTTTATTGCAATTTGCACTATTTTCTTAGTCCATTTTGGAAGCAATTGTGCTTTGTGCAGTAAGAAATTAGCTCTAAACGCTGGGAGTAAGTTTGGGGAAATCCTACCCTATGGTCACATTTAGTGAGCGTGTGTGGTTACCCACACTCTCTGGGGTAGCAAAACTTGAGGGGGCCCCTCTGCAAAGTCCTAGACCCAGTCAGGAACTCTCAGGCCCGCCTGTGCACAGTGCCAGAGGGAGTCCAAAGGAGCCTAGGGTCCCTGCACTGAGGGGGCTGCGGATACACCACAGTTTTGCATCGCTCTACGCCTTTACTGGTGGTGCCTTGGATGCTTGACTTGTCGCGAGGGGAAAGGGTCTTCAACTGCAACCCAAAAAATTCTCTCTGTTGCAAGCCAAATATCCAGACAAAATGGGTCAATTGCTCACCAGACGCTTCACACATCTCCTGCAACCGTTCTTCTCGATTGTTAGAACTGTAGGGCTAATCTGCTGATGGCACAGACAGTTATACAGTGCTGGAGTGCCGAGGCTTTAGGCTCTGGGGTTCAAACTGGTGGTTTATCAGGTCTAGCATCGTGAATGTCTGCCCTGCATCTATAATAAACGTGAGGACCAGAATCTTGTGTTCGGTCTCAAGTGCTGCAATGCCCATTGGGTCTAGGTACCAGACGTGTGACTATCCCCCGTAAAATAACATTTTAAATAAATAAATAAATGTGCACCTGTGCATGTTAGCACCACAATAGTCCCTTGAAGTGCTTCAGAATTAGTATGAAGGGGTTCCCATTTTTGGGTGAAGCAACACTTTAGGTTTTGTTCCGTTTCATCTCGTGGCATCTACCTAGCTGATAATGCCATTGGGTGCTGAGGGACATCAGTCTGCCAGTGCGTGCCTTTTATGTCCTAGTCCAGCTAGACCACAGGTTTGGATTACGTGGTCCATTCACTGAAGACGTTGGTGCCCTGCTCCTTGTTTGATGCCAACCACCACACCAAGATGTAAGGAGAAGGTCCCCTATAGAGTGCGTGAAAAAAATCATTCAAACCCATGTTAGTAGGATAACTCAGCTGGTTGTTCGCACACTGCAGAGATCTCTGTGAAATTTGCAGGAAATAGGCTTCCTAGAGGGCTCTTCCTAGCATCACAAGAGACCGACGAAACAGTGACCAATGAGGTGTTTCCACCTATTACACAAATATTACACAAGAGAGAATTAAACTAGTGTGTGCTATATAAACACTTAAATATTACATTGTTGTGAAGATGTCCACTTCAAAGTAACATAACGGCTCACAAGGCAGCATCCTGAACGCAACCTCCCTACAGAGGTAAACCATGCTTTGTGTGTGTTCCACTCCTGGGCTGTTTAAGGCTGAATGTTAATCTGTAAATTTAGAGAATGCAGTTTACTGAAACTAAAAACGACATTTGTTTTCATAATACCTAAAACAAGACAGCTGCAAGAAATATGGTAAAAATCCATGATGTTTACACAGCACAGAACCAGTGGCACAACTAAACTTGAGGGCCCCCCTGAAAAGTGCATGGAGGGGCCCCCTTCCGGATTTACTCAGGGGCTCTCAGGCCAGGGTACTGCACTGAGGGGGCCCCCTGGAGGTTGTGGGGGCCATTGTTACACCACTGACTCGCAATTCATGTTCTGTTCCATTTAGCGTTATTTCTTAGTATAAAATGGACCCTCAAATGCATTTTGGACGAGAGAGTGTATTTTTGTGCTAAGAAAATGGCACTAAATGCAGAATTACTCTTTTGTGTCATCTTGCAGAATTTTTAGGTAACACCTCGTCATTATGCTACATGGAATTGGGCGAGTAACACGCACCCCTAATAAAAAGTAACATCATATATTGAATTATAACCATTAAAACATAAAGCAGCACTCAAATGAATTAGGAAGAAACATTAAAAAGAACTTTAGGCTTCGATTAAAGTTAGAGGACTGTGGAAAAGGGGTGGTTGAAGAGGAGAGGACACGCTGTGCAATTCTGCAGTGAAGGAAAGTTCTGGGACTGTTCCTGGCTGGGAGCAGCACAGGCTAGTTGCAAGAGGCAAATTGCCTGTTGTGCTTAGTTTGGAAAAATATTTCTGCAGTGGTGAATTGCATGTTACAGGCATCAGGAGAAGGAACATTTCTTTCAGATGTTGATCTTGGTTGCATTGCAGAAGAAAACCAATGCCCCAGTATGAGAGGATGTGCAATGACTGTTCAAGGCAAGTGTCCTCTTGAGGTCACCTCCACCAGGATTTGTGATCTGCTTCTAGGCGCTTGGAGCCAAGGTCTGAAACTGGCAGGGGTGGTTCATCACAGATACCTATATGGAGACATGTTTCCAGTCTTGGCACTCCACATACATTCATTTTTTTGAGTTTCTTATACCTCTGCTGTCGCTACTCATCATACGGCTCAGATTGATAGGTTGTTGCCCCTGGAGCTTGCCCTGAGTAATTGACTTCGCCAGAAACCGATGCTCCTTGCTTCCTGGCCAGCGATTGAGAGGGCCAGAGAAAAGGTCTGATGATGCACAATTTATACTGGTGTAGAATTAGCAGCACCACATCGCAGAGATGTTTAGGGCCTCATTTGGTACAAACTATATCTATGTAAGTGCAGAGTATTGGTGAATTCAATGCACAGCCTGGACCAAGAACTCTCTCAATGCTCTCTTTAGCTTGAAGTAGCTTAGTGAAACAGTTCTGGAGGCAGAGGAGGGTATTTAAAAAGGTTCTAGAGCTTACAAGTACTACAGGCAAAGCTATTGCTTTCAAGGGGGACTGAAGATCCCAGTAGGATTCAGTTTGTGAATCCACAGACTGGAACATTCAGATAATAATCAAGCTTCAGGATTGATGAATGTTCCTAGCATTAAAAGACCAAAGTGGGAATCTCCCTTACCTGCACCAGTGTCATGTTGGGACAGGGGAGATCAACCTACAGGTTTTAAAAGAATATTTTCACCTGCAAATTTTAAAAGTGCATTTTCAAATGTCGTCAAACATGGTTGTCAAAACAACAAAAGGCCAACCATAGTAAGAGGGACCTCATCACCCTTTGACTAATGATGACGTCACAAAGTTGAACCCTTGTCCCGCCCTTAGGTCCTAATTGGCTGCCTCCTTGACTGACTGATGAAAGAATGGGCAAGGAGTGCAGCTTGTGGGAAGTGGACAGACCTGTGTTGGCTTTGTGCTTCGGCCACTGACGTCATGACGCTTGAGAGCAGAGGTAGCAAGGCAGCAAAGGCACGCAACTGTAACACGCTGACAATCCTGCGCTCACAACAGCACAGTGTAAAATAAGCACAGTAGGAGTCCCTGATTGGGCCGCAGGTTCCGTCTGGAGAGCCGAGGGTGGATTCTGCGGCCGGTAATAGTTGTGTTGCTGCAGCGGGCCGCTCGGAGCTTTCCACGGAATACTTTGTTCTTTCTAAAAGCTCCAGTTGTATAAATAGCCTCGCCGCTCAAGGCGCACATTGTTTGTTATTGCAGTGAGTGCAGAAGCAGAGAAAAGAGCACAGCAGAACTGGAGGGGGGGGGGGGCGGCTTTCTGCACATTCTGCAAGAACCCTGGGCTGGCTCTGGGCCCTTCAAACGTTCTCATATCTCTGCACTTTCTAGGCCTGCAGGGTATGGAGCGGTGCCCTCCTGCGTGCCCCTGACTTCATCACGTGACTGTCCCCGTCGAGAACCATAGACAAATGAAACCATCATCGTTTCGTATACCTTTTATTTCCTTTTTTCTTTTAAATTCCTTTTCACTCTCCTTACAGCTCTCACATTTTTTCCCTGCTCATTTCTTTCCTTCCTTGTTTACTTCTTTTCTTATGTATCTTTCTTCATCATTCCCTCGTTTAGACCTTCCCTCCTCCTTCCACTCTTTCCTTCCTTCTATTCTTCCACTGTCCTTCAATTCCTTTCTTCCATCCTTGTCCTCTTCATTCCTTCTCCTCTTCTCTAACGCTCTTGCCCACTGATCTCTTCTTCCGTCCACTCTGTTTCCCTTCCAGACTCACTCCTTCTCTCCCTTCCTTGTCCTCTGCAGTGCTGGGCCCAGATTCACACAGTTTTCCATTCGGTGCAGCACAGCATCCACATGTGTTGTGCTGCAGCCCGGTGTCCCATCATATCTACAAAGATTGACCTGCTGCTGGTTTCGTCCCCGTGCTTGCGCTCAAACATGCCTCACTCATTTGTATCCCTCCGTTGACTGTGTCGTGAAACATTAACAGTCCCTACCAGTGGCGGCTAGCTCCAATAAAAAATAGTGGGCGTGAAAGCGCTACTCACCATAAACGTGGAGCAGCATGACTGCTGCGCACTTCTCCTTTCCACACGCAGGAACGGGAAGGACTTTCTTCCTTCTAGTGGAACGGAACTCCAACCAATCCTGGAGCGGCTTTCATGTTGTGAAAGCAGCTCCAGGATTGGTGGGAGCAGGCTCACCCAGAGCTCATTTTGGGGCTGGGGGCCTGTGCCAGTAATTCCCAGGCTGTTTCACAGCCTTTGGATTGCTGAATCTACAGGGTACATGTCGGGCTGGCTATCGCAAGACGGCCGGCCAATCTGACATGCACGCTGTAGATCAGTGCTGACATCCTGCATTTGCAGGGTTCAGCCCCTCCTTCGTGCTGTAGACCGCGTGAGCCGGTATGGTGGCAAATAAATGAAATGTTGTGAAAATGCCATTTTATTTGTGTTTGCCTGCTGCGCTCGCAGCAGGCGGGGCGACGATCCTCCGCTCCTGAGGAGCCTCCCCAGGTCACTACAAAGACCTGAGCTCATTGTGAAATGCTTACAAGACTTGCTCCATAGACTTGCATTGTTTTATGTTTTTCTTTGCAATGGAGGAATCTAGACGTATTTAATTGTTTTCTACAGTTTTGCAATTCCATTTATATAGCGCTCCATTCAACAGACGAGGCACAAAAAGTGCTCTGGTTCCGTTTTAATTCAATGATTCTGTTTCTCTACTTCTCTAAGAAATATGTATTCATTGTCAGCGATACCTCTGCAGGCTCTCCATGTTGTTACATTGTAAAAATGCTTGTGTTATGTTGTGTCTTACCCTCAACACCTCCTCTGTTAAGCCTTGACTGCTCGACCACCGCTACCACCGGAGAGTCAAGGGGAGTTAAGAATACTGATGTTTGGCTAAACTCAGCAAGCAACAGTATCCAGGCCCTGGGTCTGTGCAAGAAAAGGACAAACAGCGGAACTGCCAAATTCTCCCCTTCTGCCCCAGAACTTGAAGAAAAGTCCTAAGACAGGACCAGAGGGCACAGAAAGGGCAGAGCATTTTCCTGTGATGTCTGTGCCGGGCATGGACATGTCACCGAGACTTCACCACTCATCTCTCGGTGACATTAGGAATGTGGCCTTCTGTGACTTCGCGCTCTAAAGCATCATCAGAGTCACAGACTGTGAAATGTGTCTGTCAGATGAAAGGTAGCTGTAGTGTGAAGGGCGCAATCTCCCTGCGGCAGCGAGAACCCTCAGGCTGTTCCAACCAAGGGAACTGACCTTTAGGGAATCCATAGGGTGCTAGCAGGGTTGGGACAGTGTCAGTCTTCAGTTACACTGACTCTGCTCCATCCCAGACGGCCTTTCAGAGACACAGACCAAACATGTAAATACGCCTCCCCCCCCCCCCCATTCCCCCCAGGCCATGCAGGCTTGTGAGACGAGCACCAACGTGTGAGTGTGTCTGGCCAAGCAAACTAGTTTTGAGAAGTAGGGGCCTGACATGCGACTGACTCTACCTGCCCCTCTAGCCTTTCAGAGCCTGTCGTGGCGCCTCGTGCTAAACCTCCTATTTATTGTTCAAGGACAGCCCACCCCTGGTTCCAGCGCGCTTTCTGCACGCCCTGCAGCCCCTTTTACCCCAGGCCCGGCCCCTTTCTTCCTTTGTCACGGCCCTGCTCCCATCGCCGCTCCCTCCCTACTGGCGCAGGTCCCAAAAAAAGAGCAACTGAATTTCCATGGCGACAGCCAGACAGCTGAGAAATAGCAGCAAAACGCAGCTGCCCCTCATTTACTATCGACTCTGGCACTGACAGAACAGATAATGGGCAATAACACGCCATTATGTTGTGAGAAAATGAAATGCTCCAGCAGACGGCTGTCACACCGCCCGATTTATGTGCCCCAATCTCGGCCCAGATTTCTCTCTCGCTTCCTCTGCTGTTCGCCGTCTCGGTCTCTGCCGTCTGTTGTAATGCTTTTCCGTTTCACTAAGTCTTCGACTTTTTCTGCTCACTCCTCTTTCGATCTTTTTCTCTTTCGCTCGACATTTTTTTCTGGCTTTCTGTGTCTTTCCCTTCTCCCCTCGTTCCGAGATCTCGCTTTTTTTCCTCGTTCTCTTTATTTTTAATTCCTCTTTCTCGCTCCGTCTCTCATGCTCTTCCTCTTTGGTCTCACGCTCTCATTCCTATTTTTCACACTACTTCTCTCTTTCTTTTCCCCTTCCTTCTCTCTCCGATTTTATTTTCTCCAGTTTCTCTCCCCTTCTCGCTTTCTATTTGATTTCACACTCTCGTTTTCTTCCCCATCATTTTGTTTTCTTCTGCTTCTACTTTCTTTCTCTCGCTGTCTCCCTCATTTCCTCTCAGTTCCCTTTTCTGAAAGGCTTTGGAAATCATTTTCACAGTCTGTTCTTGAGCTCTTTCCCTTTAGTCTATCGTACTCTCTTCCATTCCCTGGGGCATATTATCAAGCACGACGTTAAAATTATCGCAGAGAATTCCAATAGAAGCCCATGTTCACACCAGAACATGGGCTTCTATGGGAATTCTCAAGGGCATATTCTCAAGCCCATTATCGCTGCTTTAGAGGCAGTTTTCTGCCGCTAAAGCGGCGGTAATTTTAACGCCGTTTCTTGATAATATGCCCCTCTGTTCCTTCGCCAGTCTTGTCTCTATTTCTCTCTACTCCTTTTCCTTCTATTGCTGCCCTCTTTTAGGGCTTAATTTGAGCCGGTGGAGTTATCCAACATTTCTCCAGAGAAAGAAAATGCACAAAGGAGAAAGAAGGAGACAGAAACACCTTTGCAAAAGGAGAAAGCCGGAACTAGCAAGAGAGAGGGGGGGGGGCAAGAAGTGGATTAGAGACGCATGAGGTGAATTGAAGACTGTGCAGACTTGGTCATCGGAGTACTGACATTTAATAGCACCAGACGCTGCTTCTGAGCTGAGCTTTGGGAGCCGGCTCTCATTCACTTACAAATTAAGCACTGCTCTTTTACCTTCTCTCGTGCATTATCGTTGTCCCTTTCTTTCTATCCTCTCAACCGACCACCCTATCAACATCAGTTTCCCTCCATAGGACTGTTGCCAAAACTCCAACATAACATTCAACCAACAAAACAGCAGCCGCATTATTACGAGTGTGGACATTTTCGCCAGCAAAGTCCCTGATTTCGCCAGCAAATTTCCATCCTTTGGGAAGCTTGGAAAGTCTCAGTTTTCCTTTACCTGCGGAAAGTCCATTCATCTTCTTGCGAAGTAATTTTCTCCAAGCCCTCCTTTGGCATTCCCAAGAAAACTAATACTGTAGAATATTTGCAGTACTTTTCTGTGCATTTTCCCAACTTTTATGTGCACTACTCATCAGTGAATCAAAGAACATTCACTGTTTTCTGCAAACAATATATCTGCAGACACATCTTGTTTCATTAAACAAAAATATATGCAACAAAAAATGTCTCTAAAGTCACAGCCCCCGATTTACTAAAGGTTTGTAGTGGTACTTGCGTGCTGCAAAGCATTTCTGAGAGTGCGCAAACTGCAGAAACACATCAACTCTCATACACAAAAGCTGTTTTGTAGTGAACGTTAAATCACAAATTGCTCTCAACACCTTTTTCACCAGACCCCTATTAATGTATGCAAGTGGAGTGGGGTCTCTGGGGTTGGCCAGCACAAGGACCTGGGTTTTGGTCAAGCCAGAACTCCTAAATTAGCATTAGTTTCTTTGCCCTAAATCTTATTGCCAAGTAAAAGTAGTACAAGAGAGAGATCAAGGGCTGTATTGCCTGATATACATACATGTAACATACGTTTTACCCTAAAGCACACATCTTAACAGGCTGACCCCTGTGATGCAGGATACTCCTATTAATCTGTACAGGAGGGTATACTCCAGTACACATCCTAACTAGGCAACACAGGCTCACCTTTGTATCATAGTGTGAGGATAGCTACTCCGAGAACAGCCAGATGGAGGACATGTGCTGGCAATGATGTCATTGGTAGGTGACTCTTACTAAATCTGGTGATGCGTTGTTTTCTACTCTTTGTGCAACGCAGTACAGCCATTTTTCATGCAGCTCCCATTTGCATGAAAGACAGTAAACGCGGGTATCAGTTTTCAAAGGGATCATCCAAAGGGAGAAACTTTACAACCTACACATAAGTTTCCATAGACCTTTGCAGAGGTCGCAAAAACATATTTACAACTTCATACACATCTACGCATCATTGCTTTAGAGTTCTCTAGCACGCAGTCTTTCTTTCATTTTTACACCCTGTTTCCTCCCATTGCTGAATCCTTTACGGAATCATTGATTACATGATCTACTTTTAAAAGTGGTGTTGTGTTTGAAGCAACATTGCTATGAAGGACACTTTTTGTAAAGTGCTGTACAAGCTTGATTTTGATTGGTTGTTGTGGTAGGACTTTGTGCAATGAGTTGCAGCACTCCAGCTGAGAGCACCGCTCCTTGACAAAAATGGATGCTCTGTCATTTGTGCAAATGTAAGCAGAGAAAGGGAGGCAGGTGTTTGAAAGTGATTATGAGGTTGGTATGTTAGTTGCATTTGTACAGTCTCACTCGCCTGTCTTATTGTAATTTTATGTGGATCAGGCAAGGCTATGAAACTAACTTGACAAACCACTTTTTTAGGTCTAGCCTAGCGGCAGTGCACATGCGCTGCTCGCTCTGCGAGGTATGCTGTAACAGAGTATGCAGTGGAAGCCCCGCCCACTCTCCACCCATATTTGTCATTAGCTTGTGTCATTGTCCTTCACAAATGCTGGCTTCTGATTCATAAATAGGCTTTTTAGTCCCTCCTTGGTACCGCCTTGTCTGCATTTGTTAGCGCCTATAACGACTGGACTTTTTACTTGGCTTGTTCCACGGTCTGCATTTTAAGTGGGTGAGCACGACACTGATGGAGACAATTGCGGCTGCTTTTTTTGTATTTAAATGCTGAGCATGATGCCCGCTTCAGGGACACCGTGCTCTGTTTATTTACTTGAATTTTAATACTGAGCACATCCCCGCTTCAGGGACACCGCACTTGGTTTCATTTATTTAATTTTTTTACTTTAATAATGAGCACGGCGCCCACTTATGGATCACCACGCCCTTTCTTTTTTTTTATTTTAGGCAAGCAAGAGAATTCTTGAGGGGAGGTCAGGCAAAAGCAGAGTTGTCATGGGGCTAAAAATATTTGAAAATCACGACACAAGTTGAGCTACATAAGACAACATTTTTGAATGTCTGTAAATTTTATTTATGAGCCAATTAAAGAGGAACACACGTTTTATGTGGCCAGCACGTTGGAGCCTGGATTTTTAATTCAAGATAAATGGTGCTAAAATGAAACTACAAGTCCCAGAATGCTAATGGCTGTTTATTAAAAATTAGGACTGTCTAATATATTGGAAACTGGCTTTTACGGTCAGTGGTGCCTGAACAGCTGAAACACAACAACATTGTTTTACATATATTTGAAACACTCATTCAGACGTGCATCTTGCAGTGTTGTAAGTTACTACCTGTAGTTGAAGTAACATGGTTTGCCTTTGAAAGGAGTGCACAGCATCCACAGGGCTGCTGAGAATTGCCTTTCTGCTTTAACTTTGAGGCACACATTGAAAAGCACAGTATGCATTTTTCAGTGTTGTAGTAGGCTAGCCTTTCCTTTCAGAGCAGGCTCTGACATTTTAAACAGGATGATATTACCTAGTCTATCACATACAAAATGTGTGTAAACACCAACACCTCATCCTTTGTGCCTCATCGCAGGCAAAGGGGTAGCAATCAGAATTTTAAATGGCGTCCTCGTGGGATACAGAAGGCCTCAAGGATGTCTGGTGATGGATCTGGTCACCAGGTGTGGGAAGCTGGGGATGGATGTAAATTGGGCATGAGGCCTACAGACTGCATCAGAGATGCCACCATCAGTGTCCAAAAATGCCCCAGGGTTCTATCCTGCTCCCTGAAGCCCAGCGCGCAGTACACTTCCACCTTGGGAATCAGGCCATCCTAATTCACTTTAAACTCACTTCTTTCTAAAGACTTTGGCTTAGCTAAGTGCTTTTTAGGTCGAGCCTGGGCAGCGCATGCGCTGCTCTGCGAGGCATTCTGTATTCAGGTAGGAACTTGAAGCTCTGCCCACTCCCCGCCCATAGTTTTCATTTGCTTGTGTCATTGTCTACTCTAAACGGTGGCTGTTCATTGGTTAATAGACTTAGTAGTCCCTCTTTGGTACCGCCTTGTCTCATTTTGTAACCTCCCATGGCGACACCCCCTGTTACGTGTGTTGTTACTCGGTAGGCTTTCATTACAGCCTCAGGCCCCTATTTCTCAAATAGCTTTGTCTTGCCTGCTATTGCAGGTGGGAAACGCTCTTTCCTAAGGTTTAAAAAAAATATATAAATTATAGCACGGCGCCGAACGCATTTTCAATGCAATAGGTCTCGCATTTGCAATAGTTTAAGCTATTGGCATTGTAAATGACAATGCCTTATATTTATCTATTTTAAAAACTGCACATAAATAAAAGGCATAGTCATTTACAATGCCAATAGCTCAAACTCTCGTAAATGCGAGACCTATTGCATTGCAAATGCTTGTTTGATACTGTATGCTGTTTTGTTGATGTTTGTGTGCTGTTAGTAGAAAGCTTGGTCAGTATAATGTTTTTTTAAATGGTTTCTATGTGTTAGTGTGGGAGTAAGGTGAGTTTGAGATTGGAGGACCTTTGGTGGTATTTTATGTGTATGGATGGGTGTGTCGAATTAATTTAATGTTATGAAACAAACATGATATAAGATGTCTAATTAATAATGCCCTGTTATAGAACCATAGCCATGTTCTAAGAGGCCCTGAGTGAGGCTGTGAATTCTTGGAACCTAAGAGGGGGTTGCATTTTAGTACATCCCTCCCAGAGATTCCATTTTGGGGGGGGGTATGAAGCATGCCAGGGTCCAGCTGAGGAACCCACGCATAGGAGAATGAAGTCACGGACTGCCACCTTCTATGAGAGTAGAGGGGGTAGTTCCTGTCCAGAATGAGGCTATAGACACGGTTCAGTCATGTACCATGGTCATTCTGAGAGCATTTGCACATGCGTATCCTGCACTGTGGCATCTGAAGGCTTCTCTCAGTAGTCAGGAAGGACACACACACACACTCAGGAAGTGACAAGATCAAATTCTACTTCGTGATTATTGTTTTTTTGCTGAATACTTACCTGTACAACTGCTCTCAATGTGCTCACAATGCCTGTGAGCGGTAAACATCGTTTACCACGAATGCGATACAACACCTTCCCTACTGTTGCATAGACTGGAGTTGGAATAGTAAATTATACTATTCCAAAATCCAGTGCCCCGCCTACAGCAAGAAGTCGTTCCGACTTGCGTTGTAATGGTATGCGATGTAACAACGCGGTTGTTGTAATGACCGCGTTGTAATGGCATGCTTTGTAAACGCATGAATTGTAATGTGGCCTATTCCCTGTGAGCACGTGCAGCGGTGTATACATAGCACATCTAGTGTGCATGAGCACACTTCGACAGCCCTCATGGGAGAGGTGTTTGCAAAGGTGATCCCAAAAAAACTGAAAAAACCTTAGTAAATGCAGCCCCATCTCCAAGAAACTGGTTCAGCATCGCTACTAGGACAAATGATCAACATCTTCCCCAAAAATGTAAACAACTGATACATTTTTGCATTTCAGGGTTCTGCTACCTGGTGTCAGATAATGACTGCCTCTACATTTTAGCGGATGTTTTCGTGCTTGTTTTACTAAGTTTTCTTTGTTTTTCTCTTTAACACCAGTAACCTTGAAAGCTAAGATTTAGATTTGGCACAATCAGGTTGTGTTGTAAATTTTGCTGAGCACGATGTTTGTCAAATCTGGAATTATATATTAGGTAACACTGTAACTTTTCAAGGTTGTTGAAGGTGATGGGTATAACGAAATCCCTTTTGGGGACGTGGATTTATTTTTCATCATCAGACGTGACTCAGAGCTAGAAAGAGAAAAGCAGTAAAGGGAGGAAGATGGAGTGAGACACAGAAACTCAGTGACTAAGAGAGACAGCAGGGATGAAAAAGAACCTGCAAGAGTGAGATATAGTTGAGAAGTACATGGTGGTGGAAGAAAGAGGAATGAGGTGGCATCAAGACCAAGTTGCCTAACAATTCATCCACCTTTAAGATTAAAAGTGCCATTATAGGGCACATCAGAAGAATTTCGAGCATCTGAACTTATAATTATTTATTTTTTTACAAATTAAGTGCTGGTAAGTTAACCATGAACTGTGACCATTAGAAATGTACTTGAAAATACAAGGCCAATCCTTAGCCTGAGTTCTGCCTTTGTTTCCTTCAAAGGGAGAACCCAAGTTGTCTTCCAGTGCCCTCCTGTGTGACTGTGGTCTGTTTGAGTTCTGCTGGCGCAGGCGCATTGGTGCTTTTTTGGAGGCTTGCAGGGGTTTGGCATCTAGTCACTGTGCTTTCTGTTGCCAGCATAGCACGGTTTGATGATCAGAGCTGTTGGCCTGTGGACTGAAGGTGAATGTCTTGAGAATGTTTGCAAGCTGTTCGGTGATATCTCTGCTCGTCTTTTTTCTTCTTCCCCCTTACCATACCACCCCTGCCCACACTCGCCTCTAGTTCTGCTCTCTTTCATCGTCATGTTGATTCTCCTTTTCCCGTATTAACCTGTCTCTCACCTTCGTCCTCCTTGAGTCCCCCCACTTCCTGTGTCTCTTTTGCGTACTCTTTATATCAATCTTTTTTTCTGGCCTAAGCTCTCCGTTTTTTTAATCTATATTTTTCTTATTACCTTTCCTTAAGCTTAGTGATTATATTTCTAGTCATTCTACTGCTCACTTTTCCCTTTCTCATCTTTACAATCTCCCCCTTACTCTTCTTTATCATGCTATTGTACTCTAGTCTTTCTTATTGCTTGATGCTGTTTTCTGTTTATTTCTGTCCCTTATCTATTGGTGTCTCAAATTTCCTAAAAAAAAATAAAAAAAAAAAAAAAAAATATATATATATATATATATATATATTACCTACTGGCGGTCGCCAGTAGGTAGTTATAGTTAGGACCACGTTTCCATAGGAAAACCTCAACATTCTATTTTGAATAACTTTGGCGCCGGTCGACGAATCCTCGCGAATTTCTCAAAATAGGTGGGGCGCTACGCTCCGCTCCTACCCTGAAAGTCTCGGGGGGATTAGTCAAGCGGGGGCTGAGATAAAAGGGGGGTCCCAAAACGCATTTTTCCCATGCATTTTTCCATAGGACCTTTAGAACGAGCTACAGCCCGAACGGCTGAACAGAATTACTAGAAATTTGGCAGAGAGGTAGTCCCTAGGTCAAGGAAGTGCCTTTTGTAGGTTTGGTGTAAATCTGTTCAGTAGATTCTGAGAAAATAGCCTTTAAATCAATATATATATCTGAGCCCGCTTACGGTACGCTTACCGTACGCTTACCGTACGCTTACCGTAAGCTTACGGTGGCGTGCGCGAGCGCGATTCTGATTGGCTCTTAGATCTTAGTAAACATTCGAATCGGCCGAAACCAGGAAGCGGCGTCCGCCATTTTGTCTCTCGCACTGAGTGTTGTTTATCAAACATGATGGCCAAAAACATGTTACGGGGCTGTTTTGACAACTCCCTCCCACATAGTCATGTTGAGGGAGTCCCCAAACATCCCCCAAGAGCAAAAACGGTTTTATTTTTTTTTCGGCAATTTCGCGGGGTACGCTTACCGTACGCTTACCGTATGCTTACCGTAAGCTTACCGTACGCTTACGGTAAAAAAATCAAAATAAAAAAAACACTATCCACACTTACCCCACCCCCTGTGCTTTTGGTGGCCGCAGGCCACCAAATGTGCAGGGCTTATTAATAGAGAAAAAAAACGTAATTTTGGCAACATGAAATTATAAAATCGAAATAAAAAAAACACTATCCACATTGACCTCACCCCCTGTGCTTTTGGTGGCCGAAGGCCACCAAATGTACAGGGCTTATTAAAGTTGATAAAAACCGTGCACGGAACGAACTGCGTTAAGTGGGCGCGCACGCCACAAATGGCGTAAAGTAACTTAGCATTTAAAAAACCGTACAAATTCACTGAAAAAACCATAGGTTTCACACACGTTATAGTTAGGAAATAGCATTTAAAAAACCTTGCTAATTCACTGAAAAAACCATAGGTTTCACACATGTTATAGTTAGCTGGACATTTTACTGATAAAAAACCAATGAAATTCCCCCGTTATAGTTACTGTAGGCAACTATAACTCACGCGACCGTAATCCTCTGCTGATGACATATGTGTCTTTATGAAAAAAAAATATTTGTAATATATGTATAGCTAAAATTTAATGGAAGAAGATATGGGCAAATAAGTGTCTAAATACAGTATTAGCATCAGCAGAGGATTACGGTCGCGTGAGTTATAGTTGCCTACAGTAACTATAACGGGGGAATTTCATTGGTTTTTTATCAGTAAAATGTCCAGCTAACTATAACATGTGTGAAACCTATGGTTTTTTCAGTGAATATATATATATATATATATATATATATATATATATCTTTTTGTGCAATCTAGCTCCTTTACGGTCTGTTTAATTTCTCATGCTGATTATGTTTCCCATTTCCCCTCTCCTTCTGGGGCCCTTTCTTTTCCCCCCTCCTATCTCTGCCTTGTTCTTTCTCTTTACTCATTCTCCCTTGATGTCTCTAGAATATCTTGTCAATGTCACTGGTTTAATCGTCTTTGTCCCTCTGCTGTATTTAGAAGACGTGTCTCCTTATGCAACCCTGGAACTGCTCTTCCCCTCACTCTTGGCCACAGAGTTTATCTCTATACGATTCTTACACATCTTCTTTCCTCTTCCCACACCAGTGGCTCAGGACCCGCCTCTAAGATACCCACAGCCTTAGGGACTTGTGCTTGCAAACTTGTCTGAATACAGAATCGATCTGCTTGCCAGAACACAGAACACACCTGCATGGCTGCAGGGACAGGTTGAACTGTTCTCTGCAGTTCCAGGGTGCATTATATTCAATTTATGGACTGAATATACAGTATGAGCCTCTCACCTGATGAAACCTCTTATCTCCCTGGGCAGAAAGCTAGCCTGTCTCCATCTGCTAGGTGAGATGTGGAACGTTGCCCTACCATGTGTGAGAAGAACTAAAGAGACAGTCTCAGGAAAGTTTTGACGACCTGGATGTTTCGACAATACCATTTCTAACGTCAGACTGTTTGAAGTCAACTACAGATTGATTCATAGTCTAAAAATATCCTCTAGATGAACCCAAAGCTTAAAAAGTGGCATAATATGACATACTATAGTATACCATAGCATAGCATACCATCCCAACATAACCTATAACAGAACAGATCAGCACACACCATCTGTCGCTGTGATTTTGAAATGATGAAAGGTCGATTATTGGTTTTCATTCTATATAGATAAGGGGGCTGTAATTCAGATAATTGTCCTTGTTCAATATGTCAGAGAGTAGTTGGATGTGCAGGAAATGTTCCTCAATTAGTTTTATCTCATGAGTAATAAACCTGCAGTAACTACACCTTTCAATTCATTCACTTTAACAAAAAAGCTGAGTAGGTTTTAGTGGCATTAAACTCTCAAAATGTGTTAAGGATCATTGTGATATATATATATATATATTTTTTCCCAGTGTACCTATTTCTTGAGAATTGGGCAGTGTTTTTCGATTTAAAATACTTATTCGCAGCACAGATGCCTAAAAAATAGTAAGTCTAGGCGGTTAACTCCACTTGCGGAGTTTGCAGAGTTTTACACACTCTGCGTTACGCGGAGCTCGCGGAGTTCTGAAAACGCAGAGCAGAGTTTTTTTATCGCTCATGCTCGTCAATGTCAAGTTGGTGAGCACTAGTGAGGAAAATTCACCTCCTTGCGAGATTTTTCCTTGTTCGTGATTGTCAATGTCAAGTTGGCTAGCGTGAGCATGTAATATCAAGCTCCCGGCAAAATTTTCCACACGGGCGGTCGGATTTCTCATTGCAAGTGGTCATGTATGCTCGCGACTGCTCGCATTGAGAAACCGTCCGTTTGCGTTGAGAAAGCGGTCGCTCGAGTAAAACATCTACTCAGGCGGCAGAAAGGAAGCAGCGCCCGCATGCACTGTGTATGGTGCTGTTTGTGATGATTGCACAGTGCGGACAAACATCAGGCGCTGAAAATCAGTATGAACAGCATTTTTATAACACACTCCACTGCTTGCAGAGCTACGCGTAGCACGGCGGAGTTTTTTCTGCACTCCGCGGAGTTCCTCAGGCTTAAAAAAACTGTCCCCTTTCTTTGCTTCTACCACTACATTTATTAACTTTCGACCTCTTTTTTTTTTTGTAACTCTTTGTGTTTTAACCCCTTCGTTGCGCCCGTCGGCCAACGGCCGTCGCGAGCACTACCTCGGTAGTGCTGCGCACGTCTGTTGTCCGACGCGACCCCCCCCCCCCACTCAATGGAATACCCCACACCGCAGCAGAATTACCGCCGCTGTAAACAGGTTAATCACACTTTGGCCTCACTACAGTGTATCCTGCTTACTGGTGTCGCACTGCTAAACTGAATGACAGGATGTGTTGAGTGGGTCGTGGGTCGCATGAGTTGCAATGATTGACACTTATTTTTTGACCGGCCCTCCAGAGCCCAGTAAACAAAGCAGCTTGGGAACTATATCCGTTGCAAATTTAGGATATGTTTTTAGTATCTGTATTTTGCATTTCTACCTTTTGTCTGACAGAGTTTAGCTAGGGAGTTTTACGCAGTCTGGAAACAATCTTCGGCGAAAGCATGATTAAAGGTGTGATTCAAATGTAGACTGAAAAGTAGGTTAGTAGAACTAAATTATATATTTTTTAAAGCAACATTCGAAGAATTGAATAGAGTAGCCCTGTTTGACAGGAACGACAGTCACCGTTTCAACTTCAGGGCAGAAATACCATGTTTTCAAAGTGAACAGAGGCAGTCAAGGCAACTGAATAACTTAGTACAGACTGCAGAAAAAGCTTCAAGTTAATATTGGTCATTTAACACTGAACAGAAATCCAAAGCCCCATCACAACATGAAGTCCTTGCTGAGAATAAAACACAGTGCGCGACTGAAACTCGCGTTTTGCAAGTTGGGCAGTGAGAGTTAGCTGAAAACTGAGGACAGAGGAAGCCACTTCATAAGTGATGCGAGGCAAACTCGCACCTTCAGATGTTGTGACTGCATTCCTATTTACAGGTGCATGCTCTTTAATATCAGAACACTTTCAAGGGGTGACATTTAAAGACACTAAGTGCAGCATGAACCAATTTACATACATAAACCATGTAAAGTGGAATGCAAGAGATCTTAAGGAATCAACAGGAGGTTTGCCATTACTGCACAGTTAATTCTTTGAGTATCAAGTAAATCGAGATTAGTATATGACTGACACGCGGTCAGTGTAGTGCCAAAACTTAAGGAGGAGACCAGATCAAAATGTGGTAGCTAGAAAGGGATGCTGATATCTGTTTTCTGAATAACAGAACAAGCGCCAATGCTGTATGTATTTCACCTGTAATTTACGAAGTGAACTGAATAAAACAGGGACACTAGCAACCACTTTGTCGTTGGATTTAATCCAAGAAATGTTTACCATTTTATATACACTGCATTTTTTTGTTTTTTGTTAATAAAGCAAGCTCATTACAACAAGAGACAACAAAATCAGACAACAACAAAAAATGACATTTCAACTGAATTTGATACAATTTGACACCTGTGCAAGAAAAGGGGAAATCTGCTCTACCTTACATGCATCTCAATCATACAACACATTCAACCTCACTAGACAGGAAAACACATTATAATAGCGATATATACAATATACATACAGGCCATCAATATATAGCAATTAGCATATTCATGAATCAATAAACTATTTTCTTAAAGCAAAGATTGGCCAGAAGCGGAGAGGGGTCATTTTGATGGCCTGTATGTATATTGTATATATCGCTATTATAATGTGTTTTCCTGTCTAGTGAGGTTGAATGTGTTGTATGATTGAGATGCATGTAAGGTAGAGCAGATTTCCCCTTTTCTTGCACAGGTGTCAAATTGTATCAAATTCAGTTGAAATGTCATTTTTTGTTGTTGTCTGATTTTGTTGTCTCTTGTTGTAATGAGCTTGCTTTATTAACAAAAAACAAAAAAATGCAGTGTATATAAAATGGTAAACATTTCTTGGATTAAATCCAACGACAAAGTGGTTGCTAGTGTCCCTGTTTTATT
Organism: Triturus cristatus; assembly: GCF_964204655.1. Lineage (NCBI taxonomy): Eukaryota > Metazoa > Chordata > Amphibia > Caudata > Salamandridae > Triturus > Triturus cristatus. The sequence continues at coordinate 1,001,038,597 of NC_140592.1, read as the reverse complement.
CAGTTCACTACGTAAATTACAGGTGAAATACATACAGCATTGGCGCTTGTTCTGTTATTCAGATTAGTTTTGGTTTGGCCGTGCTGTCAATTGAGCCAGAACCCCCCTTGGTCTTCGAGATATCTGTTTTCAGCAGCATACATGGACCACAATTACGATTAAATGCGGAGGTACTGGTCAGATGCTTATATACGTGAACTGTACAATGCATGTGTGCGCATTTCAGCTTTCATAATCGCCATTTTAAAACGCATTTTAGTTTTGAGAGGCCCCTTTCTGTACACTACCACTAATTTTGGGGTATTACTTCCTCGCTCCGAACCAGGAAACAGATTTACTCCTGCCCTTGGCAAGAGTAAATCAACAACATTTTCAACGTGGGAAACCAAGCAAACTCATTGTGTCCAGTGGTGGTTCCTCCGCTAAGGCGGAGGAGCCTCGCCCCACTGTTTTTTTCACCAGCATGAGAAAAAAGTTAAATTATAATAACTCATTTATCAATTTATTTTTTCCTTTGTTTTGCACGTCAACCTAGCGAGGCGGGGCTGACAGAGCAGCCGAGGAGTGGGTTGCACTCACTCCCAAGTGCGCAATGACTGTTTGGCCGGCCCTCTTGGGCTGCCCAAACAAGTCATGTGCACTTTCCATCTTCTCCACCCAGGCTGCATTACAGCCTAGGTGGAGAACATGCCCCGGCCCCCATGCCCTGTCTGAGCACCGAGTCACGCCGCTCAGACCAATCACAACACTGCATTGCAGCATTGTGATTAGCTCAGGGGAGCCTTGCGGCGGGAGTAGGAGAGACACGACCAGGAGGAGCTGTAAGGAGGACGCGACAAGCAGGTGAGTTAAATTATTCTTTCAATTTAAACTCTCCCTCCAAATCCTCTTGCAGCACCCTCCCCCCACCCCTCCACCCCCGATCAGTGCCGGCCGCTGCTGCCTGTGTCGACCCCCAAATATGTAAGCTTGAGGGTGCTTGACAACGCAACGTTTGCAGTTTGAATGACTGTATAATGTACACAATCCCTGCCCTTAAATAGTTTAAATTATGAACAAACTGAAATTCCATGTGCAAAAAAAGGTATTCTTGTATATAAGTGGGTCGGGCCATGGGTATATATCGGGTACGTTAGCTACTGTAACTTTCAAATTCCTTAATACTGTGCAACAGAAAGTGCAACCTGTGAGAAGTTGGCCTGGCATATGCTGTTCCTAGTTATAGGGACACCTTGCACCAGTCCAATTCGACTCTTAGTGATGATAGGTTTAAGACAACCTTTAAAGAAAGCTATCCTAGTGGTAGCTGTGGAGAGCAGCCTTCAGGCTAAGTCTTGAAGGAGTGTTAAGCTTATTGTTTTACCATAATAACCTCTTGAATAACCAAATGAAAGAGTAGCCCACACAGGTATATATATAAAATATATGTATTTATTCTAGACAGAATCCCACAGTCACTTTATGTGACTAGTGGCAAAGTTACACTTCAAACAAGCATTTATAAACACAATAAATAGCACAGAAATCAATGGGCCCCAGGGGGGGGGACCAAACCATATACTAAAATAGTGGTATAAGAACCACGACAATTCTACATGCAATGCCTAGGGCATTCAGGATCGCTTGCCCCTTCAGAATCCACCCACAGTTATGAGGAAGGGGACCCACGGGAGACGCGTGCAGTGCAAAGAGCTGCTATCGGGATCGCAATGTTAGCCTATGGAGAATGTCGCGGTTTGAAATAAACAGATTAAAAATACTTCTAGCAGGAGTACAAAGTTAAAACTTTAGACTTGAGCTTTTGAGATGCCCACAACCCCGAGAGTACCGAGGTACCACTGTTACCTGCCCCAGGGAAGCCGGGTGCATAGGTCATTTCTGCTGTCGGGTCGCGGGCTGATTTTCAATGGGCAAATAGTCAAAAGCTCTGCTAGCCAAAAGCGTCGATGATGCCGTGAAGATCAAAGATGTGAAGAATGTAGAAAAGAACCTGAAAGCAGAGGGGACAGAGTCTGGGTCACGGCAAAGTGACCAGGAGGCTCAAAGCAAGGAGCCCTTCGATGTCGGGTGCTTCAGGTGAGAGGTGCTGTTGCTTGGATCTGCAGCCACGGGCTCCGGGAGGCTTCAAGGAAGGCCAGCTTCCGGAGGGCAACTGTCCCACATTGGATGAGGGTCGCTGCGGTGTTAGTGTCCGGATTGGATCCAATAAGCCTTGACAACCGCAACCCACGAAGAATAAACAAATCAGCTACAGTGCTGACCCACGAGGTCTGGGAGAGGTCTCCTTCAAGGAGACTGGAGAGCAGGCCTGGAGCAACCAGGGGAACTCTTGTTTTCAAAGATAGACCTCCGCTTGGGCCCACAAGTCGAGAGACAAGGGACTGCGGGAGGCGGCAATTTGGAGTGCGTAAAAGGGCACCCACGGGCCACCGGAGGAGGCTAGGGTGCTGGTCTTTGGCACAATTGCTGTAGAGTGGTTGGCTCGTGACCGGGCCAAAGCACAACTTCCCCACTGGTCAGGGTCGTGTGCTATGCGAGAAGAGGCTGGGGTCTCCGGGTATTGGGGATCTCGGCACCCACGAGGTCCACAGTGCCCAAACTCCTTGAGCACACTCACTGGCCTCTGGGATGTGCTGGAAACCCACCTCAAGGGTTCTGGAAGTCGTCGAAGTTTGTGAGAGCAGCAAAGTTCCAACCGGGTCACTTGCAGTGTTTCAGGTGCCTGCCAAGCAGGGGGATAACTCCTTTATCCCAAGGGAGATTTCTTCCGTCAGCTGGGCAGCAGCTCGTCGAAGGTCGGTTCTGTAAAGTTCCAAATTAATCTGAGGCTCTGGGGCCACGTTATTCACCTTTATCCCCAAGATTAGGGGAGTGTCCAGAGTAGTGTCCATCAATGGCTGGTGAGGCGGGAAAGGGTGGCTACACCCTCTCCCCTTTGTGTGTTTCCCACCTGGGCGAGGGGCAGGATGCCCCTGAACCAGTTCCAAGCGGTGTATGCAGAATTAGGTCTCTGCAGCTGCCTACGTGCAACTCTGAAAGGACATTTGGTGCACCCACCCTGTTCCAATCCACATTATCCTGTCTGGGGAGATGCTAGCACCTCCCTGTCACAGGAGCCCTATTGTCCAGCTGGCGAGGCTGGGGTTTTCCCCAGCAACAGCCAGCCAGGGTCGTGTAGGTGGCGGGCAGTAGCCATTTTGTGTAACTTGTGCACTTTTAAATTGGTGTCCAAATTCTACCGCTTTTCCCATATCGCCCTTCTAGCAAGGGGGAATCGTACCCTCATGCACATGGCTGGACTGGGGGTATGATTCCTACATGTTTGACACCAAACACGATATGGTTCTGTGTAGCCATGCTCAAGTTATCGCGATATCGCAATAGACTTATAATGCGGTTAAGAGTATATGGTATGGCTACACTACAAACAACCCAGTAACGATTTTACAAAGGTTGCAGAGAGGCCCTACTCAGGTAGGGGTCCCCCCTCACACATACCTCAGCACCCTGCCCTGTAGGATTACCAGGGCCTGCTATAGGGGTGACCTATGAGAGTATATGCGTTGTAATGGGGTGGGATATAGGGTACCTATATCCCTGTAAGGGGTGCTAGCACCACCTTACCCAGACTACAGTAGTGGTCTGGTGGTGTCAGTTTGTATGGCTGTCCCAGGGTGGCACAATAAGTGCTGCAGCCCTGGTAGGCCTACTGAGGGACCCATGCCCTGGGTACCTAGGGTACCATCTACAAGGGACTGGTAGGGCATGCCCAGCATCCAATTAGGTTTGTACCTAGAGTACTCTCATCAGTTTTAGGGAGAAAGCAGATAGGCTGGGGTCCTGGATAGCAGGATCCCAGCCAGACTAGTCAAAAACCACTCAAATACCGGGCAAAAAGTTGGGGGCAACCATTTGTCAGATTCCACTCTCCTACATAACCTTTAACCCCTTGCATGCCCGCCCCTTTCCCCGCCCAGTGCCGCGCCTTCCATTAGCGGGCGGAGTTCATGACGAGCTGGACTCGTCATGGGCACAGCGCCACCGCAGCCCATGACGAGTCCAGCTCGTCATGGGCACTGAAGGGGTTAACTAATACTTAATTGGGGTTGTTTATTCAAACATGTGGTAGGGTTTGAAATTGAAATCCAGAGGTTAAGCCCAAAAAAACAGATTTTTCTGCAGGGGCTTAACTCTGAGGCTCCTTTAACCATCAGCGGCTCGTCATGCTAAGTTGGAGAACCCCCCCCCCTCCAACCCACTCACAGCCAAAAAATGAAAAATACAATGATAATGAACTCCGTAGCATCGTCTAGGGGGAGGGGCCATGAGGATGACAGGCACAGGGGGAGTGGTAGGTGTACTGGTTGGTAGTTTGTATGATGGTTTGGCCTGCTGTCTCATGCTGGCCAAACCGTCATGTGCACTGAAGCTCTTTCCAACTCCGACTGTGTTGCTGAGTTTGGAAAGAGCAGGCACAGGCTCCCGGTCTACCTAGGAGTTCAGACCAATCCTGACTCTGCTTTCATGCAGCATCAGGATTGGCCCAGGGAATTCCGGGAGCCTGTGCCTGCATTGCAATTAAACAGAGCCAGAGAGGAGCATTGGAGCGTTGAACAGGTACGTTCTTTTATTATTGTATATTTTTTGGGTTGTCCGTTCCCGGTCCCCCTATCCCTCCACACGCCACTTTACTCAGACACTGGCCACTACTGCATTTTACTTCACCCACCCGATAGCCTTAACACAGTAGTCTGTTTTTGAAGAACTGCCCGAAAGTTACTTTTCGTCGTATGCAGCAGGGACAAGAGGTGAGGGGAGAGGAGTTGGCCTAATGGCTAGGGCGCTCGACCTCGGACCTGGGGAACTGGGTTCGAGTCTCGGTAATGACGCTGAACATCCTGTGATTCTGGGCAAATCACTTAATCTCCCTGTGCCTAACAAAAAATGAATGTGTGTCCTAATGTAACGTAACTGGTGCTATGTAAAGCGCTCTGATACCTGATTGGATTCGGGTCAAGTTTGCGCTATATAAAACGCTGCAAAAAAAAAAAGAAAAAAGAGGTGCACATGCTAGTTTGTGTGGGTATGCTTGTATGTACGAATCAGTGAGAAATGGGAAGGGCATCACAGAGATTATTTGCTATAACAGTGAACTACTCTTGCATCATACTATTGAAAACCCACATTACAGGCCCTGAATATAAGATGGAAATACTTGCATTGCAGGTCCTGAATATAAGATGGAAACACATTTAGAATTTTGACCAGTATGTCGGTGCACTCTCCGTGACCTGCCAAAGAGGGCATGAAGGAAACTGGATCATAAATTCAAAGCTGTTCTGAACAGAGCCCTGAAAATACATTTGGGCCAGGGCCCCCAAAATCCTGAAGATGTCCCTGCTTTCCAATTTATATTCTCCCTTTTACCTCATCATGATTTCTCCCACTACTCTCCTTTCTCTCCCAGTATCCATTTCCCATGGGTTCCTTGTTTCCTTCTCAACTCCCTCTTTCCCTTTCCTCATGTTCTCTTTTTCCATTAGCTCGCTTCCCTATCGCTTCCTCCAACTGCCTTTCAACTTTCCCTCCCCCACCCATCTTTCTCTCAGCGGTTCCCTCTCTCCTCCCGCTTCCTTTCCTTTCTCGTTCACATATAATTATACCCAATTGAAGTACAGTAGCTGCAGAACATCATCTTTGCAGCTGGTGTGGAAAAAAATGCTAGCAGCCATTTTATGTTCAGTGGGAAT